>NC_044601.1:30027481-31340606 GCF_901933205.1 Camarhynchus parvulus | reverse complement strand
CATGGTTGTCACTGCTAGTGTTTTCCAAACTTCCACAGATGAAGGTAGGTAGTCCTGAGGGACATATTCACTGCTGTTTCAGAAAGGCATATTGTCCTGCGTATACCCATAAGGACATATTGTCCTGCATATGCGCTTAAGGCCAAGAAGTTATCATCTTGCAGAGTCTCCCCAAGGACCTGCTACCTACCTACTGTGTAGAATACACAGAAAGCTGTGCAGTGGATCTGCGTTAGTAAGAGAGGGAGCACAGTCACATGCAGCCTCTGGAAATCTGACCTTTTCCAGACAAATTTTGTTTGTACCATGCAATGGGGTTGTGGTAGTGTTGCAGAACTAGTACTGTGGCTCTTAGTGTTGGAGGCTACCTGGTTGCTCCTTGTTCACTGGGCAGACTGTGCAGGCTTGGGCTAAAAGGGGCTTTTTTTGGAGCTTTGCAGTAAAGGAAGGGGGTTGTGTCTGAAAAATGCTTTGCTTTCAGCTTTGATTGTCCTTGAAGCTCTATGCCTTCTGCAGTTGTTACTGTGCTGTTCAGCCACTCACCTTTGTGCTCTTCTTCAGCACCCTACTGCAATGAGCTAATGAAGAACCTGGAATCCAGCCCGCTTTCCAGGATTATCTGGAGGGCTTTGAAGCCCTTGCTGATTGGGAAGATCTTGTACACTCCAGATACACCAGCTGTAAGGAAGGTCATGTCTGAGGTAACTCTAGCCCTGTCGTCTGATGATGTAGCATTAGCTGTGTCCTCTGGCTGTGCAGCCGATCCTCTCTAGTTAAATTGGACCCAAACACAAGCCTAGGAAGGATTGCCTGCAAAAGCACAGCCTCCCTAATCTCTCACCTCCCATGCACCTACTGTTGAAGGCTCAATACACCCTCTCAACCCATGATGGTCTCTGCCAGCTTTTGGAAATAACCTTCTTCTCCGCTTTGTAACAGGTGAACAGGACATTCCAGGAGCTGGGTGTGTTTCGTGACCTCGGGGGAATGTGGGAGGAGATAAGCCCAAAGATTTGGACATTTATGGAAAGTAGTCAGGAAATGGATCTCATTCGGGTCAGTATGCTGTCCTTGCCGGAACCACTGCTGTTGTTTTTTGCGATAAATGATGAAATATTTATTTTAAATGGTGCTTCAGCACTGAATTGGTCAGATAAATACTATGGATGGGACCTCTTCTTGAAAGAGATCTTGAGTACTGATCTTGCATTATGCTTGGCATTCCTTCCTTCACCTAACAGTCTCCTGCAAACAGCACATTTAACACCCAGTTCTAATCTGCCTCTGTTGGAAAATGTACTGTTTTTTTCTGCAGTGTTGCCGTAATGTGTCATGAGCATGTCACCATGGTTCCTTGGGTGCAGCTATGAGAGGTGGATCTTTGCACCCCGTGTCGATATCTTTGGAAGTACAGTGATGTAAAACTAACATCAAGAAACAGAGGGACCACTGTAGAGTAGTTTTTCCAGCTGTCTCTGCAGCATGGTTGGGTATCACAGTGCACCATCTTGTGTACAGAGACCTCCCCAAGTTGTATAAACCTTGAAATTAATTCATTTTTTACCCCAGTAATGTTGTGTTGAATAATCATGTGACCTGGCATGTTGTACTTCTCCATCAACGTGACATACTAGAGCACCAGAGACAGTTGAACAGATTGCTACAAAGCTCAGGCAGAAAGTTGAGGTCCAAAACATTGCAAAACATTGATTTGCAGTGATGTCCTCTGAAAAGTGAATGTTGCTTCTATTTTTTTTTTTTTTTTAATTTTACTGAGCCCTGGGCTTTTGCGGTTTTATATTTTATGTCGCTTGTTAACACAATTGCCTCTGGTAGTTAATTATTGATCTTCCCAGCAATCTGGTCTTTTCTGTACCAGTGTAGTAAAACAGTCTCTTTGTTGTCACCTGTTGACATTCACACAAGCAGGAGTACTTCATTGTTAGTGCCTTGGCAGCTCCCAGCGAGCATCTCCTTCAGTTGCCATGTTTCTGGGTTGGCTGACCATCACCTCTCAACTTTCTGGGTCGTACAATCTGTTTGGCATATTTCTTCCTGCTGAGGGAGAGGAAAGTGCTTTGTTTTCCCATCCATGCCCCTTCTAGCTTGATGCTGATGTGCCTGTGAACTTCAGGAAGGGCAACAAGTGCCCCTAGGGTTAAGGAGCTTTAATGTTGGACTTAAACAAGATGAGATTGAGCCATTTCCCTGCACGTGTGGCAGCAGAAGTTAACCATGGAGACCAAATGAGAAGGGAGCACAGCACATCCGATTCCTGTGTGCTTGGATTTCCTTTTTGTATGTTTTCCTTTGGTAGCTTGGTCTGTTCTGTTTTTCCAGTTTGCAAAGTTGTTTTTGTAACTGTGTGACCCACTACTTTCTGGTTTGCTGGTAACAGCAGAGTATGGGAAAGCTCTTTACGTCTCTTTCATTTTTGTTGTGGCAAAAAGTCCACTTCCTGTTCTTAATCATAAGGATTTTTGCAGTTTTCTCTCTTGTGCAGGTTTTTCTTTTTATCTCCCTGACTTCAGTTCAACTATGTAATTTACAACTACTGTTCCTTTCCTACCTGGCCTTAAATTTTCTGCCCAGTGGACTAATTTCTGCTTCAGTGCATTTGTGCCAGGCATTGTGCATACAGTAGCCTGTCCTCAGAAAGCTAGCAGTTAAACCAGGTGAAGAAAGCACTGTCTCAGACAAGAGGACAAAGGCAGGACATCATGGCTGTACAGGACGGCTTCAGCCAGCCCTGGTGGCACAAAAGCAAAATACAAAAATCACCTGGCCTCTGGTGCTGGTATTTCTGCTCAGCACAGTGACTGTTGAGCCTTCAGCTGTCCCTCAATTGCTCTCCATCCAAGCCAGGAGGTGAGATTTTTCTGAGAGAAGTGAGCAGAGCTAGGCACCAAGTATTGGGCAAATGCATTTCTGCTGAGCTAGCATCTCCCTTTTCCCTGGTTTGCCTGTGTGGGGTGCAGAGCTGTACATGGCTCTCTGCTGCCCTCTCCTTGGGAGAGGGGTTGGCAGGACATGGAGGCAGGCAGCCAGCCTGCAAAGCACACCAATATGGTGTAGCTGTACTGAGGGAGGCATATCCCTCTTAAAGGGAAGGTAAGGGGAAGGACACCACTGTATTGATCCTCTCAGGATGATAGAGGGCCTCTACCTGCACCTTCTTAGCAGCTGTTTTCCTTGTAGTGCTTGACTTCATTATGAGAGAGGAATCTAATGTTATTTCTCACAACTATTTCTTCTTTGAAAACAAAACACTTGCAGACATTGCTGAAAGGCAAAGCCCTCTGGGACCTGCACTTGCCAGCTTCCAACTGGACAGTAGAGGATGTTGCCCGTTTCCTGTCAAACAGTCCAGAGGACTTTGAGACAGAAAATGGCTCTGTGTACACCTGGGTGGATGCCTTCAATGAGACAGACCGGGCTATCCAGACCATCTCCCGCTTCATGGAGGTGAGATACTGTTAGTGTGGGCAAGGTGCTGGGGGAGGGCAGCAGCTTGATCTCCACTCATGCAGTTGGGTGTTCTGAAAAGGGAAGATAGATATTCCTCCATCCATTTTCTGGATACAACCAGGATGTAGGAATCTAACTGTAGGCCTTGTTCTTGAAGTTTTTGCTTCCGTCACTGCGCGTGGTTTCCTGCCCTTCTGTTACTTACTGAAAGCTGCTGCTGTCTACAGCAGTATAGCAGTTCATACTTCAGTTTGGGGTTTAGCTGGGGGCTGTGGTAAAGCTAGCAGCTGCTTCAAATTGAGGGAACAAAATTAGTTCTACTTTTTGCCTCATCAGCTTGGGAGATGAGTTCAAACAGAAACAGGCCATGGCCTGTTAAGGGCCTGATCCAAAACTTTCAGGTCTCTCCACTGATGTTTAGAGGCTTTGAATCAGATTTGATTTATTGGTAACAGATGAAATAAGACTATTTATGGAAGCTGATACTTGGATGAAATCCTGTAGGTAATACTGCAGTGCTACCTAACGTCTTGTACAGAAAATGCCTTTGCTGGGGTATTTCTCAGTGATATATGTTGGATTGGTAGGTGACTGTCAAGCAGGAAGCAATGACAACTCTTGCAACTTGCTGGGCTACAACTGAGCAAACCATAGTCTGATGCTGTTGTCTTTTTTCTTGGGCATGACGTTACCATTGGAGTGTTCTCTTCTTTCCCTCCACCCCACAACTAAACAAAGTACATTCGAATTTGGCAGTGTATCCCATAAATGCTTCCAATTCTGTCCCTGTCTAGTGTGTCAACCTGGACAAACTGGAGCCTGTGCCCACAGAAGTCCGGCTCATTAACAAGTCCTTGGAACTTCTGGATGAAAGGAGGTTCTGGGCTGGCATAGTCTTCACTGAAATAGCTCCTGACAGCACAGACCTTCCTCAACATGTGAAATACAAGATACGCATGGACATTGATAATGTGGAAAGGACTAACAAGATCAAGGATGGGTGAGCCCTGTCATCCTGCCTTGTGATCAGTTTCTTACAAAGGATGGGGTGAGGAGGATTTCTAATGGAAAGGTCTTGTTCCCTTGGTGCAGGTACTGGGATCCTGGTCCCCGTGCTGACCCCTTTGAGGACATGCGCTATGTCTGGGGAGGCTTTGTCTACCTGCAGGATGTGATAGAACAGGCCATCATCAGGGTTCAGACAGGCACAGAGAAGAAGACAGGAGTTTATGTGCAGCAGATGCCCTACCCATGTTACGTGGATGACATGTATGTATACAGGCTGCTTCAAAAGCTCCCAGGAGGAGGAGCTTGGGAGGCATGGGTTTTTGTCAATCCTCAGGCATGGTTTTTGTCCCATTATCAGTGAGGAGGCAATCTCCATAGTGTTCCTAATCCCTAGAATTAGGGCACCCACATGGAAGATTTAGAATATGTAATGACTTGCAGAGTCCTGCCCAGGAGAGTCCTGGAGTTGAACATACACAGTACCTTCCTGAGGTGTGACCATATCCCCACACCTGATGCAAGTGAAAATAGCACTGGGGGAAAAGCAGACAGATGGACACAGGAGAGGGGAAAGAGGGGCAATTGAGAGCAATTCCCAGACAAGGCAGCTCTTTGCATCCACTCTTTCGCTGAGTGACAGTTGCAGCTCCAGCTCCCACTCCTAACTGGCGATGTGCTCTAAACCTACCCACCTCGCCTCATGGTGAGGCAAGGATCCTGTGCCAGACTTTGCACATCAGCTGCTTTGTGCAGGGAAGCCTTAGCTGTCACCATGCTCTGATAGCCCTTGAAGTGGTATCTGAATTTGCAGTAATGTTTCTCACTCGGATCTCCTGGCCCCTTTCTTTCATTTTCTCAGATTTCTGCGTGTCATGAGCCGCTCCATGCCTCTGTTCATGACACTAGCTTGGATCTACTCAGTGGCTGTGATAATTAAGGGCATTGTGTATGAAAAGGAAGCCCGGCTGAAAGAAACAATGAGGATTATGGGACTTGACAATGGCATCCTTTGGTTAAGCTGGTTCATTAGCAGCCTTGTCCCTCTTCTGATGAGTGCAGGACTGTTGGTGCTGATCCTGAAGGTGAGTTGCCTGGTTTGGCCTGTGGCACCAGACTCTAGAGCCTTCAGAGCCTGCTAAGCAGTGGTCTGCACTGACACACTGGGGAGGAGTTTGTGGGTGTGTGTTGACCAGTCACTTTTTGGAACAGAATTTTGGAACAGCAGGACTGTGTGGCTGAAAACAGCAGGAGATTCAGTTCTGTTGAAAAGATGCCTCTGGTACTGCCTCACTTCTGGAAAGGCTGTTGTGCAAATTGCAGAAAACCCTGCCTCCACTGAGCAGCAGGTCTGCAGAGCTGCCTATAACAGAGGTACCTTGGAGAGCCCTTTCAAAACCTCATGCACTTATTGTTCTCCTGCCAGATGGGGAAGCTGCTGCCTTACAGTGATCCTAGTGTGGTGTTCATTTTCCTCTCCATCTTCGGCGTTGTGACCATCCTCCAGTGCTTCCTCATCAGCACTGTGTTCTCCAGGGCCAACCTGGCAGCTGCCTGTGGGGGCATTGTCTACTTCACACTGTACCTGCCTTATGTGCTGTGTGTTGCCTGGCAGGACCACATCAGCTTCTCAATCAAGATTTTTGCGGTGAGTCTTGATGAAACTTTCCTGGGCACTGGGGTGCCACCAGTATGGCACTCAGCAGCTGGACACTCTTACAAGGAGGGAAGTGGCAGTGGAGGTTAATTTTCAGTGTAAAAGTCTTCAGGGATGGGCTTGATAAAGAGGTTTACTGGACCTGGTAGAAGCTGCTGGGAGGGTTTTGTTGGCTTTGGTAGTAGAAGTAATGCAACTGGACTAATCTGCCTTGATCTCTGTATGCTGTCATTCTGTATAACCAGACATGCAGGCTGAAGGAACCACCTGCGCTTTTCCTCTGCACAGCATTTCTTACCTGTCTGGAGAGGGTGACTGTTAGCAACCTGTTCCCTTGCAGGAAAATCCAAAGAGTAAGGGAAAGATGATAGGGAAGCAAACAATTCTGGGTGGAGGTCCAGTAGCGATTTCAGGCCTCTTGGAACCTAGACCAAGTATGCCACTCCATATCTGCAAATACAGTGATGGTCTGTGGAACTTGGACTTTACATGTGGACAATGTCCCTCATTCTTGTGCTACAACTGAGATGACTAATTGGAGAGTAGATGTAAAAAAACTCAGTGCTTGTTCACACCTCCCATTTTCAGAGCCTGCTGTCTCCAGTAGCCTTTGGTTTTGGTTGCGAGTACTTTGCGCTCTTTGAGGAGCAGGGAGTTGGTGTTCAGTGGGACAACTTCTTTGAGAGCCCATTGGAAGAAGATGGCTTTAGCATCACCACATCAGCTGTCATGATGCTGTTTGATACCTTCCTCTATGGAGTCATGACCTGGTACATTGAATCTGTCTTCCCAGGTGAGGTCTACTTCTGAGAGATAATCATGTCTTAAGGCTCTTAAATAAATCCTTTCACCCTTTTCACTTGCTAAGGTGCAAATTTGTCCCATTTTTAAGCAGAGCTATTCAAAGGTCATGGAGCAAAACCAGCAAGGTTGTTGCTGCTAGCAGTTAGCGTTGCCCAGCACAGAAGCATGACCTCATTCTGGCCATGGCTGATCTAGCCCCAGAAGCTCTGCTGTACTTGACTTGTTCCCTCCTCTAAAGTTCACAGACTGTGCTGCAAGAGAGGAGTTGAGTATCAGTACCACATGTGCTACTAAGCACCTTTCAGCATAGGGTTTTTAACCCTAAAGTGAAGTTAGATGTCTCTTACCCAGAGTCTGTCAGTGTCTTCATACAGAAAGATTTCTCCTTAGTGCCTCATCTGGAGACTTACTGTGGGTGGAGTACTTCCCTTCTTGTCCTGAAAGCTAATTAAAGAAAAGTGACAGATGCGCTCAGGCTCATGTAATGCTTTTGGTTTTAGGCCAGTATGGGATTCCCAGACCCTGGTACTTTCCTTTCACAAAGTCATATTGGTTTGGAGAAGAACCACAGGACAGGCAGCACCCCCATCCTGACCAGAAGGGGTCTTCAGAAGGTAAGTGCTGGACACAGCCTTTTGAAAGTAGAGTGTTAGGGTCTGCCTTTTTCTGAAATGATAGTCCAAGGACAGCAGGAGCAGTACTGGCATGGATAGGTGAAATTGGTCACCCTTTTGTTATCACTCTTTGGGTATGCTGATCAAGTGGGTGCATCCAGACAAACTCAAGGTACTTTGCCCACCTGACTGCAGCTGGGTACTCCAGGCTCATGGAATTGAGAAGGCCTTTTATTTTTGGTGACCCTGGTAAAACTGGAGATTTCCAGCTCCCAAATTAGCCCAGGAGAGAGACAATAGCTAAATGACAACTTCCATGGAAGATTCCTCTCTCTGAGGAAGAAAGAGGTCAGTTCTTCATATAGCTCATTCCTTCACAGGCTTAGGGGAATGTGATGTCTATTAAAACTCCCACGCAATTTCTGTTAAAACCTATCAGATCTCTCTACTTTGTGTTTTCTTTCAGTCTGCAAGGAAGAAGAGCCAGTGCATCTGAGTCTTGGTGTTTCCATCCAGAACCTGGTCAAGGTTTACCGTGATGGCAAGAAAGTTGCTGTAGATGGTCTCACACTCAACTTCTATGAAGGACAAATCACCTCCTTTCTGGGACATAATGGAGCAGGGAAAACCACTACCATGTAAGAACAAAATAATGATTTCAGACAGTAGGAAAGTGACTGAATACTGTAACTCCAATCCATATAGTAGAGGTAGGCATAGAACTGGAGTGTGCAAGCTGGTGCAGAATAGAATGCCTCTGCTGATTTAGTCTAGTTGTGCTGCTGCCTTACAGATACAGGGAGCTGGAACCACAGGGGGTTCAGGTTGAGACTGGGTCAAATGAATCTGTAGGTGGCATTTTGTAGTAATACCATTTGTGATTCTGACTTACCAGTGAAAGAAAGCAAGTTGGTACTGGAAGAACAAGAAGCTTTTAGAGGAAGAAAATCTTTCCTTCAAGCAGCTATGTGGGTGTTCTTTGATCACCACTGGAGCTGATTTGTGGTTTGATTTATTTAAAATCCATTAGTGAGATGTTTTTCAGGCTACTTTCTAGATATGGCATTCCCCAGGGTTTCCACCTACTCTTAATTCAGCCTTCCACTGTTTCCTAGTGGCGGAACCTGCTGATCTGTTCTATTTTTCTTTCAGGTCCATTTTGACTGGCTTGTTTCCCCCAACTTCGGGTACAGCCTTCATCCTGGGCAAAGATATCCGCTCTGAGCTTAGCACCATCAGGCAGAACCTAGGTGTATGTCCACAACACAATGTGCTGTTTGACTTGTGAGTATCATCTGGGATATGTAGGACTGATGCTATCTAACCGATGTTTGGGTTCTCTAGGATACAGCAGTGTGCTTTTGGCTTTGACAGTCCTTTTTCTGTGTGCACATGGTGTGAGACAGTGGAGTGGTGTGGGATTGGTACAGGAACGTTCTGTTTATTAGCACATTCCTAAGTGCCTGGGAATGACCAGCAAGAGCTTACACTTTCATCTTTCATGTCTGTTAATAATGTACTCCACTCAGCTAGGCCAAGTGTATCCCTGGTGCCTAGTGATTTAGGTTGTTTGTGGTGCTGTCAAGCACCCTTAAAAAAGGATTATTTACGTGGCCGCTGAATAGAGCCACACCCTGAAGTCAGGCCCAAACTGAGTGCACCCAGTCTGTGGCTCCTTCCTGAAACCTCAGCCTTAAAAGATGTTTTCCTGAGGAAACAGAAATGCCTACAGTAATGCTAATAAAAGGGACGAATCCCAGTATGGTGCTTTCAACTCTTCCCTGAGGCTACATTTGTTCTCTAGGCTGACTGTGGAGGAGCACATCTGGTTCTATGCTCGGCTCAAAGGGCTGCCAGAAAAGAAGGTGAAAGAGGAGATGGAGCAGATGGCAACAGATGTTGGTTTGCCTCACAAACTGAAAGCTAGGACAAGCAAACTCTCTGGTAGGTTCAGATCTTTTACATTTCTCAGCCTCAGAAACACTACACCGGCTTTTGCAGAGGCTGTGTTATGGACCCTGATGGAATCCTGCAATTATATATAGACTACTATAAAATTAAGCATTTAAGGAAGTGAGTCGTTTATTTAGTACCTAATCAGTCTATCTTAGTAAACATCACAATCTCGCACAGTCTCAAGCTATCCAATCGCCATAACAAGTCTCTCGCTTCTCTGTGTATTGTGTATTTTTTCCATCATGACATAGTTCAGCTGCATTTGCTGTGTGTTGTCCAAAGCTTACTCATATCTTTGGGGTTTATGAGTTTACGTGAGGGTGGCTTTTACCATAGTCTACAAGTCTCTTGTGTTTGTGAATCCTACATGCATTCCTTACACTGACTTCTGCCCCTTCAGTTGGTGACCTGGAGTGCCCTTCTCATTTGTTCAGTAGGTGCAGAATTCCTGTGTCAGTCTGTACCAGATACTAGAGGGACTGACATGCCTTTGTCTTACTCAAGTATCAGTACAGACTGCACATTTGACTTTGGGGAGGGAGAACAGATGACCATGGTTGACTTTAGTATTGAGGAATGCAATATAATTCCTTGTTTTTGTCTCTGGAACGCTTTCATGGAAGGGGAGTCTCATGGGGACTTATTTCTGCAGCTCAGGCTCTGGAGACCTGTGTTCCAGATCCCCAAATATGCTTAGGCTTCCAAGCTGGCAATTTGCTACCCCTGGTGCTGAGACAGTATAGTTCACTGTGGGCATGCAAGGTGTGGTTCCCTGCAGTAGGAGAGTTAGACTCCACTGAGGAGTGACTATCCAGATGAATTATCCACTGTCCAGAAAGTGGTGGGACCCTGAATGCCTGAAACAGCAGCAGTACTTGTTCTCCTCAGTCTGCTTTCTTTCAGAGAGCTCATTATCCATCATACCACAAGTATTGCTGTTCACCTCATCTCTACATCAGCCTGAACACTTCTTTCTTCTTGTACCTGACAGGTGGCATGCAGAGGAAGCTCTCTGTTGCCTTAGCTTTTGTCGGTGGCTCCAAGGTTGTCATTCTGGATGAGCCTACAGCTGGGGTGGATCCTTATTCTCGCAGAGGAATATGGGAACTGCTTCTGAAGTATCGGCAAGGTATGTCATCTTTACTCTTAATAAATGTATTGTAGGAGGCAAAAGAAAATCAATCTGATTCTTGACTGTTCTCAAAATAGCAATGTGCCTTTGTAAATCTATTGTTGCCTGCACCAAGGAATGAACAGAGACCATGCAGGACAAGGATGCTCAGACCTCTCATTTATATATCTTTCTCCTCCTACTCATGTCAGAGTTCATGAACAAACTTTTTTACTGGGTTATGACTGAGGGCAGGTAAAGTCAGAAAATTAACCTTGCTGTTCAGCAATGTCCTGGTCTGCTCCATGCAACCAGCCTTGCAGACATGAAATTAAACCTGCCTTTGCTGAGCATGACAAAAGCCAGCAGAGAGTGGAGAGAATAAACCCATGACAGCAGTTGTGAATCTTCTCCATACTCTTGATCTTGTTCAAAGGGCCCAAAATTGTGGCATCAACCTCCCATCCAACTTCATGGCAAGATGCAAGTGATTGTGGCTTTGGTGTGGCTGCAAACAAACAAACAGGTTTGACTTAGCAGCCATGTCTTCCTTGCTCTCTTCCAGGTCGCACTATCATTCTCTCCACGCACCACATGGATGAGGCAGACATTCTGGGGGACCGGATTGCTATCATTTCTCATGGCAAGCTCTGCTGTGTTGGCTCTTCTCTCTTCCTGAAGAACCAGCTGGGAACAGGCTATTATTTGACCCTGGTCAAAAAGGATGTAGACTCCTCTCTGAGCTCCTGTCGAAACAGCAGCAGCACAGTTTCCTATTTGAAAAAGGTACAGCTGGCCTTTTCTGCCTATGTTTATTCTTTCTTCATGAAATCTTAGGCTTTTTGGAAGCAGCAGTAGAATGTCGCAAAGGAAAATCCCTTGTTCTTTGGAAGAAGTGTTACTTGTCCGGTGGGTACTGTGCCAGACCATATCTAATTAAACATTTGTGTGGGACATACATCCCCATTATAGTTTCTTTCAGTGACAGTGGTCTCAAGCTGATCAGAGAGATACAAAATAAGTGAAGTATACTTTTGTAACACTCACTTCTATACCCATCATCTTACTTCTGTTTTAGCCTTTGCAGTGCTGCGTCACCATCTGCAGCATCTGGTTGGACTTACTTAGTATGTAGCATAGGGTAGGCCCCATTTTGTATAAACAGCAGGAAATAATGTTTGTCTTCTCTTTTGTGACCAGGATGACAGTGTCTCCCAGAGCAGCTCTGATGCTGGCCTTGGCAGTGACCATGAAAGTGACACATTGACAATAGGTGAGGCTTGGAAAAAAATTTAAGATTGAATTCCAGTTGACATTGCTCTGTGGCTCGCCTTGGACAGCTGCCTTAACCTTGTTGGTCCAAGGTAGCTACAGTCTTGGGAAAATTATTAAATTCACAGTGATGGTATTTTAAATATTGGAATGCATTTCTTGAGTGAGCCATTTTGAATTCAAGCTGTCCTGAGATATAATAAGCAAATATTATGTAGTTGTGTGGCCTGTTGGCAGTATATAATGTTGATGAGCTGTACATCAGTGATTTATTTGCAGATCTTCCAGTAGCATGTACAAGCTCTCCCAAGTTCTGTGCATAAGAAGTATAGCCAAGCTTTGGTCCAGGCTTTTATCCAGTCTTGTGTTAAATTACAAAGAAATTACACTTCATGGAAATTAGCTTCTTTCCAGAGATGTCCTATTTGTCCTCCTTTTCTGGCAGGATTTTTAAGGCTGAGCTCTTTTTTTCCACATTATGAGTGGTAACCAGAACAGAACTATCTTTTACATTTGTTTTTCCTAGATGTGTCTGCAATTTCAAATCTCATTACAAAACATGTTCCTGAGGCAAGACTGGTGGAGGACATAGGTCATGAATTAACCTATGTCTTGCCATACAAAGCTGCTAAAGAGGGAGCTTTCGTGGAACTGTTCCATGAAATTGATGACCGTCTTTCTGATCTTGGCATTTCCAGCTATGGCATCTCGGAAACTACTCTGGAGGAGGTTAGTGAGCTGCTGATTCCTGTTTGTCTTGAATTAGGCAGAAGGAATCAAGACAGAATTAATAATGAGATGAAGCCTTATTGCTTCGTGTAAAAATTGACAGAACAGCTTTGTGTTCCTCTCCAAAATGGATTGTCTTCTGCCCTGTGTAAGAGTGTGCTCACAGAGGCGTGCATTAAAAACTGAAATGTGGTACAGACAAGCAAGGACAGGTCCTGTGTGCTCATCTGCACTTTGCTGAGATATGTGTAGGTTGGCCCCTGATTTGGCTTCTAATATCTGTGTTATTTTTAGGCATGCTTTGTGTTGCATTTAACTGAAAACATACATTTCAGTACTGTATACATACATTATGTAAACAATTTAAACATATGCCCTTGTCAGGGATTTTTCGTGGTTTCAGGGTTTGTTCCATGTGACTGTTCCAGCTGCCAAGTCTCTCTTTTTTATCACAGAAATATCATGCACATTATCTCTTTGTAGGATCTTTATTTGTTTATTTTTAAAGAATGATAAAACACTGAAACAGTGGTTTTGTCACTTACTGAGGTTGCCCTCTAGGTCCTTCACAGCTGTGAAGACCTTGGTTGTTATCTGCAATTTGAAAAAGGGTTATTTCTGGTTTAGGAGAGTCCGTGGGTCAAGCTCCATGAAGGTGCCTATTCAAGCAAGAGCTGTTAGACATGGGGAAATATGAGATTCACCAAATTTAGTTACTAGGTCTGTTTCTGAGACACAGGAAAGAGCTCATGTTTGAGATGGCCTGTGAACTCATATTGGAAAAGGGGAACAGCTGGTAGCAGTTTGGCTCCCGGAAACTGGACAGAAGCCACAAAGTCAATGTCACCATCATGCAGAGGATAAACTCAGTATCCTCAGTTCTCTCATTGCACCTGCCAGTCTCACATGGCATCTTCTGAAGCAGTACCCACAATATCTTTCCTCTTTTGATTTTCATTGACAGTTATCATTCCTTTTCAGATCTTCCTGAAAGTGGCTGATGATAGCGGTGTGGATGCAGAAACCTCAGGTAGGTGTAGTTGTCCCCTACAGAAGAGACACATACCAAGGTGTGACAGAGCCTGATTGAGACTGAGCTGAAGCTCTTCTGTCCTAGTATTTTTAATGACCTGAAGTAGCTGGGTTTAGTGTATTTAATGCATGTCTTTATGTGCTGTAAATGTCAATTGACTCGGTAGTATATTTATTTTGTGATAGTGAAGAGTTTCTGTTGTTTGAATATATTGCAAATTACTTGACTGACACTGTTGTCTGCTCTGAAGAACTCCTGATGCATCAGACCAGAGTAACGTCCAAATTACTTTCCCTTTCTGAGAACAGATCACTGCACTGAGTGCTTATAACAGCAAATTGCACTTGCAGTGACATGACTATGTATGACTCTCATGTGGAAAGTGAGAGTTTTCTTGTGATGAGAGCAGCCTGCTCTCCTGGGAGAAAAACAAAAAAGGTGCCAAGTGCACTAGAAGAAGTTTCTGGGACATCACAGAAAGTATGGTGCATAAAACATGACCCATTGCAGAATGACAGTCTTGGTTTTGTTCTACCTGCACTGGAGTCACTCCAGATCAACTCTTCAGTTTGTAAATGGAAGACGTGCAAAATGAAAATTATATTGCTTTGTTTTTTCTGGGGCTAGCTGGAGATTAACTGAAGCAGTTCAGGTAACCATAACTGCATTATTTTCAGATGGTACATTGCCAGCCAGAAGGAACAGGCGTGTGTTTGGAGACAGACAGAGCTGCCTTCGTCCATTTACAGAAGATGATGCATTTGATCCTAATGACTCTGACATAGATCCAGGTATTGCTAGAGTTCAAGCCTGTTTTCTTTCTGTGGATGCTCTTTCATATTATAGGTGCGCCGGCAGTTTATATACAAGCACGAACGGGACGGGACTACTGTGGATGTGTCGGAACCGTTTATTTCCCAGAATCTTTATAATACATAGTTTTGCCTATGCAAAGATCCTGACAGTTCGCATCCAGGCAGCAAGCCAAAGAAACTTACTTGTTACAAGTCACCAAATACTCATCCTAGCCAATTACACAGAGAGAAAGCATATTGACAGTGATTCTATCCAATCAACATAAACACATGTAGCTGGGGTTAAAACAATACTTGCTTGTTCATTTATAAGAAGACAAAGCATAAAACCCTATTCATAATTTCAACCTTGCTATAGAAACTTTTTGCAACTTAGAAAGTTATTCGAATCGCTAATACATAGCTCTATTGTTCTATTCCTCACGTCTTTGCTACAGCTTAACAAGATGCATCAGCAATATCCATAGCTCTGCTGCACTGAGGCCTGTCTGTTTTCCCACAAACCTGAAACCCTCTAACTTTATGGATTCCTACATTTCCCCCTCTCTCTTGACCTAAAAAGAAACCTTTAAAACCTTGTCGCTTACTACTTGCCTTTCATAGCCATACTATTTTTGCTTACTATCTGCTTAAGACCTGTTCTTGTTGCTTCTAAGCAATGCTATATTACAACACAGCAAATTAATGCTGTGAAGGCCCAATCAGTGTAAAAGATAAAAATCACATCTGGCAATAGTTATAAGTCATTGTTCAAAAAACTCTTGTCGATTCCAGGGTCTTAATTCAAATCCCTCTTCCATTTCTATACCTTCATCTACATTCTCAGTGAGATTTCGAACACTTTCTGTGATTCTACTTCCTAATTCTCTTTCCTGTATAACAAAAATTTCTCTGACCGTTTTGTTCATCATTCGACGCACACAATGAAGTATGCAGGGGATCACTATTAAAATCACAACCAGAACACCCAATACATAGAGACCTATCTTGCAGAGTTGCCTTAGCCAAGGTGCAACACCCCATCCTTGAAACAAGTCATCTATCCAGGACCCGCCATCTTCTTTAATTTGGGCTGTTAAGTCTTTCAATTTTTGTATACTTTTGTGAATGGATTCAGAATGATCTGACAAATTCATGCAACACAATCCTTCAAATTCCTCACAACCGTGTCCTTGTGCCAGTAAAAGAAAATCGATTGCTGCTCTATTTTGAAGAGTAGCATGTCTAACACTATCAACATCGGTTAACATATCACTAATTGCAGAGGACGTGGCATTTGTTTGTTTACTCAGCCAACATCCAACCCGATCTAATTGTTTCAGTGCCACTGCTGAAGTCCATTGGGGTAGAAATATACTTGCAGAAACCCTTCTTGTTGCTTTCCAAGGCATGAAATCACTTCTACAGTTCTCATCATAATGACGAACAGATCTTGTTCTCCTTTGTTTCTTTCTCATGACCTCTTTGGCTGTGGGCGCAATTACAGTGAGCATTCCAATGCTACATGGGCCACCTTCAAGGTGAGCTGGAATGCCTTGCCACGCCCTATCTCCACAAATGAACCAATATCCCTTGGGCAATTGCCTTGGATATTGGTCAGCCTCGGAACGCACATTCCAACTGTTTGAAGAATTACACCAAAAACTTAAATTTCTATATGCAAAATAATAAGGAGTAACATTGTATTTTGGAGGGTCACCTTTTCGCCAACTACTAGAGGTAAAGGTAAAGCAAAAATCCATGGTTAAAGAACCAAGGATTTCCAATTCTTGGGGTTCAGATGCAGCTCTGGAAAGCTTTTTGGCCCAAACGTTCCAATTCAGTGTGGGATCATTCCCATTGTCAATTTGACCTGGCTTACCATTGGATTGCTTTTTGACCAAAGGCAACTCTTTTACTGGCACACCAACCAGACAGGTTGAGAAAGGTTTTTCTGGTTCCGAATTAGACAAACATATAGTATCCGAGCCGGCTGCCTTGGCTAAGGTCACCCATACATTCGTTTTTGGTTGTTCCACAGGAAAATCTGCACGACAAAAAACAATTAAAACACACCAAAACCAACATACAACATGCATTTGCTCCATTCTGCTCATGAGCTAAATTTTGGCAAAATCCTCACATATATACCAATTTTTGACAACCTTGATCGTAGCCTTAAAAAATATTTTCCCTTGAGAATCCAATAAAGAATCTATATCTTAACAAAAGCAAAAAACCCACAATTTTACCAAAAGTCAGCTCTACTAAACAATAATCTCACATACAACTAACACAATTATAAATAACATTCGTTGACACAAAAATCAAAGTTTGCAGATTCCACCGATGCACAAGGAACGTCAGGCGTGACCCGGGATCCTTCCACTCGGCTCACGTCTGCGTACTTGCTTCCTCGGTTCTGGACTCGTCAACACGTTCTGGGGTGCGATATGGTTTGACGTTTTTGGCAGGAACCCACTTAATTCCAGCACCTGTAGAGACAGAAGCATACCCTTTGCCCCAGGTGATTAATCGGAAAGGACCTTCAATTTGACCAGATTCAGGGTTTCTAATTAAGACAGGAGGATTTTCTTTCAGTTTTGCCTGAGAGCTATTTGAAAAATGCCTAAAAATTGGTGGGTCTGGTTCTGCAACCGAACTGTTTAAAAAATTAAAAACATACAAAGCTTTGTTCAGTCTCATCTGTGGTGTGACCTCTACTCCCCCTCTCTGTTGATCTAGAATGCGTTTTAATGTTTGATGTGTCCTCTCAATGATTGCTTGGCTTGTGGGAGAGTGAGGAATACCAAAGATGTGACGAACACCCCATTCTTTTAAAAATGTGGCCAATTTTTGAGATATATATGCGGGACCATTGTCAGTTTTTACTTCTTGGGGCACACCCAATGAAGCAAAAGCTTGCAAAAAATGATGGCAGGCATGATTGCCTGTTTCACCTGTGTGAAGAGAAGCAAAAATTGCACCAGAGAACGTGTCCACTGAAACATGAATATTTTTGAATTTGCCAAAAGAAGGGTATTTTGTGACATCTGTTTGCCATAACTGCAGACTTTGCAAACCTCGTGGGTTGACCGCTCCTGTAGAAACAGGAGGCTGCACAAGCTGACAGTCAGGGCAAGCACTGATGATTGCCTTAGCTTGATTTTTGGAAATTTGAAACATTCGCACAAGTGCCTGTGCGTTTTGGTGAAAAAAGGCATGACTCAATTTTGCTTGTTCAAAAATGTTTGGCAAAGTGTTTGAAATAACCATTGTCAGTTTGTCCGCTCTCGCGTTTCCTTCCACTAAAAATCCAGGAAGCGAAGAATGAGCCCTGATGTGAGAAACAAAATATAGGTTAGTTCTATATTGCAAAGTTGTATAAAGACATGAAAGCCAACGGTATAAAGTATCATTACTAACATCCTTCAAAACTGAGCCCTCTATTCTCTTAACTACATTAGCAACATAAGCAGAATCAGTGATTAAATTGAAAGGTTGTGGAAAGAGCTGAAAAGCACGAACCACAGCAGCAAGTTCAACAATTTGAGGAGATCCCTCTATCAATTGAATGTCTGATTCCCAAGCATTAGTTTCTTGATTTAACCAAGTTACAACTGATTTATGACTTTTGCCAGAACCATCAGTGAAGAGGGTTATGGCATTTAAAGGTTCTTCACTCAATTTAGGTTTCTCTCTAAAACTCAATTTAGATTGTAGTAATTTGTGAGCTGGGTAATGAATAGAACACACACCTGGGAAGTTCAACAATGCATACTGCAAATCATCAGAATTTTGCATTGCCCAATCAAGGTAATCTTTTTTCAATGGCAAATAGATAACTGCAAATTCCTGGCCGACTAAAGTTAAAAGTCTGGCTCTGGCCTTAATTACAATTTGTGCAATCATTTCTAAAACTGTGAAAATTGTCTTTGGAAACCTGTAGGGAAGAAAAATCCATTCTATTATCAACAAAGGATCTGTTTCAGAAGGGTCCCACTGGAAAATGAGGCCACAAAGTTGCATCTTTTCTCCTAAAATTGCAAAAAAGAAAGGCTTGTCCGGAACACAGCGATGAGCTTGTCTTCTTTGAAGAGTTGATGTCACAGCCTTGGGTTTTTTTGTAGAAATGTCAAGTCTAGCATCTTGGATTTCAGTCACAATACCAGTACAGGTTGGCTCCATCTCTGTCTTCGGAGGAGCTGCGATGAGGAAGTCATCCATGTAGTGTAGAATCTTGAATCCTGGAAAATTCTGTCGAACTGAAGAAAAGACTTGTACAACAAGACATTAGCAAATCATATACATTGTGACACTCAGATAGAAAGTTGTCTTAGTTGGAATGTTTTCACATGACAATTCCTTTTTAAAAGTGACTTGGTTTAACATAAGCAAAGTAACAAGTTTGTTCATCAGAATCTAACAGCACAGTGCAAACAGAGTTTTTTTCCTTTGCAATTCCCATAAAAGATACTGTGAATTGGTTAAAATCAGGGAAGCCACATTTCGACAATCTGCAGGAACCAAATCAAATGAATTAAAAACACATTTCAACACATTATCAAAATAAGGAGAAGAAAACCTGCTTTCTTTTAAAGCTTGACGTAATTCTTTTATATCATGATAAGTGAGACTTTCATATCTGGGGTTAGCATTGTGACGACCATATCTTACTGGTAAAGCAAGAAGTGGCCTCTGAAAATCAAAATCTTTTTCTAAATTTTGATTAATATTGGACCAGTCAGGTAAAATCAATGGTGGCTCTGAGATCCTTTTCTTCCCTGCCTTTTCTGGCTTGGAAGAACAGACAGTTTCAGTGAAAGTTTTCGTTCTGGGACTTTTGCCAACTTTAGAGCTCTTGGCAGAGGTGTTGTTATAACAACCAACTTTTCCAGGATCTCCGCCAGTTGGGGCGGGAGCAAATGACTCTGATATCTGGGCCGGGCTACCACCGGAGGGACAAGCCCCCTCAGGATCCCTGCCAAGAGAGACAGAGGAGTCGCTGGCCCTCTGCCCCAAGGGCTTTGGCAGCGAGCCCGGATCTGAGTCATTTTCTTCACTGTCACTGGAATAAGTATTATTAAATTTAGACAAATTAGACTGTTTTTGAGTTTTAGATCTCGATTTGGTTTTTGTGACACCTTCTAAAGCATTTTTACAAGTTACACATCGCATTTCTGACTGGGGAGACTCAGTTGGAAAATTGCCAGCATTAAGCTGTGAGCCCAAAAGGCCAATTTTTCCCTCAGTAAAAACAGAATTAGGTTTTAAGATTCCAGAATCATCAGTTTGTGTTGATACAGAAGCCTTTTTACATTCTCTTGCCTTAATCGCAACTCTCTTTCTGGACCGAGCAATTTTAGTTTCACCAGCCTCAGGACCAACGCCCAACACCTCAGTGTTTCTCCCTGCCCTGCCATCAGGAAAAGAATCTCTATTCACAACAAAAGACTCTGTATCTGAGCATTCAACAAACCCAGGGAGATTAGGACAATTTACCAAAAAAGGATTCTTAGAATTGCAAAGCAACCTGTCCTCTTGAACCACAGTCGAGGACGTATCTCTTGAAGGAAGGGAAGCAGAGGCAAGTTCACCCCCAGCCCCCCGAACAGACAAATCAGATCCTAAACTCCTTTCAACTGTTTCTGCTTGTGCACCTTCAGAATCCATAATTTTCTTATCACAAAACCTCTGCAAACTCCCATTTCCCCCGCTAGCACAGTTTACACACTCCCCTGAACACATTTCAGCATTAATCACATTCCCGGAACGCAACGAAAACTCCGAGCACCTTTCCCAACATGGCAAAAGTTCATTTTTCCGTGGAGGAACTTGTGGGAGCCGGACAGAAGAAACAGGGACGCAGGGAAACCCGGAAGGAACAGAAGGCACAACCTGAGCTGAAAGCTGATCTGGTTCACAGCTTCCAGGAGACACGACACTTTCAGTTTTATCTGGAGAGATACCGAACTCACTGGAAGAAAACCGACCCCCCGGAGAACCCGAAATTCCCACAGAAGGTGACGCTGTTTCGGTATTGCTTGGATTTAAAGGCTCTGAGCAAGATGTTTTGTTTTGTTGTCCGGAAAATCCTGTGTTACAGTCATTTTGTTTAAAGCAGTCTAATATAGCTCGAGAAACAGGAATTAGCTTATATAATGTCTCTTCCTTTTTAAGAGAAAACAAATTATATATCTTCCAATTTATTTGATCCCAAAATTCAAAGGTAAAAGCAGTCTGCAAGTCAATATTTTGAGTGTTCGCTTTTACCCAGACTAATAAGTCTTTCAGTTCAGTTTTTGAGATATCAGAACGTCCCTTTTCTTGTAAAATTGTGTCAAGCCGGTAAAAAACGTCCCATTCTGATTTAGACAAGTGATTTCCCATAGTCACCCAAGGGCCCCTAATAAAAAGTTACTTACAAAGACAAGCTGCAGCAGTAGACGAAGGGGATGAACTAACTCCTTGTTTAACACCTTGGGTCTCCGACGCCGAACCGTTGCAGAATTTTCTTTTTTATTTCTAGTCTAACCCTTTGTCCTCACACGAGGAGCACCATTTGCGCCGGCAGTTTATATACAAGCACGAACGGGACGGGACTACTGTGGATGTGTCGGAACCGTTTATTTCCCAGAATCTTTATAATACATAGTTTTGTCTATGCAAAGATCCTGACAGTTCGCATCCAGGCAGCAAGCCAAAGAAACTTACTTGTTACAAGTCACCAAATACTCATCCTAGCCAATTACACAGAGAGAAAGCATATTGACAGTGATTCTATCCAATCAACATAAACACATGTAGCTGGGGTTAAAACAATACTTGCTTGTTCATTTATAAGAAGACAAAGCATAAAACCCTATTCATAATTTCAACCTTGCTATAGAAACTTTTTGCAACTTAGAAAGTTATTCCGAATCGCTAATACATAGCTCTATTGTTCTATTCCTCACATCTTTGCTACAGCTTAACAAGATGCATCAGCAATATCCATAGCTCTGCTGCACTGAGGCCTGTCTGTTTTCCCACAAACCTGAAACCCTCTAACTTTATGGATTCCTACATTAGGTACTGTGGATCTTAAGGCTGAGTCTGCCAGAGAAGTGGTGATGTATTTGCCTTTAGAAATAGTGGACAGTGCAGGATGCACAGCCTGCTCAGTTCTCCCATTCAAAGCTCAGAGAGAAGGGAGAAAACACATTCTCCTGATTGTGCTTTTTTTTTTTTTTGGTGAGTGCGAGTGGCTGCTCCAGCCATCACCTTGTGTCTCCAGCACAGAGAGCATCTCTGAACTTTTAATGAGGGTAATTTCTTCTTGCTAGCAGAATCTAGAGAGACAGACCTTCTCAGTGGCATGGATGGGAAAGGCTCCTACCAAATGAAGGGCTGGAAGCTCACTCAGCAGCAGTTCATGGCTCTGTTGTGGAAGAGGATGCTCATTGCCAAGAGAAGCCGGAAGGGCTTTTTTGCACAGGTGAGAGCCTCCAACATGAGCAAAAGTCCCTCATCAGGGACAGCTCTGGACTGTGTGTTGTAGTCTGAGTTGATGGTGGGCGAAAAACCTCAAGGGAATGCAGATAACCAAAATTAGCCTTCACTGCACATGGGGGCAGAAGTGAAGCACTTGTCTGTGCAAGTGAAAGGAGTTGCATGATAGACCAATGTGATTACAGTATTCTTGCACAGCAAATGTAATTTTGCACTTGGGAACAGCATTTGCAGCTAAATCCTCTGCAGCTGAAGTGAATTCCCTGATTGAATGCCAAGATAGATCTTGCAGTGGTGTCTAGCACTGTTGTGGTGTAAATAGCAAAGGTATTCCTGGGAAACTTTGAAAATGTTTTGATCCAATAAGTGAATCATATGTACCTCCTGATGCCTCTGGAAACATTTGCTTATAAAAAGGATGTGTTTTTTCCTTACAATTTCAGATTGTGCTGCCAGCTGTCTTTGTGTGTATTGCTCTCATGTTCAGCCTGATTGTTCCTCCTTTTGGGAAGTACCCCAGCCTGGAATTACAACCCTGGATGTATGATGAGCAGTACACTTTTATTAGGTATGTTTTCTGTGGCCTATAAATTATATTCTTCGTAAACTTGAGTTACTGAGTTCTTTTGGGTTTTGTGCTTATCTCAGAAACACCTTGTAAAAGAGAATTGTGGTATTTTCTTCTTTGACCTTTAAATGCCAGCTCTAAGAACAGGCAAGGCCATATCCATTTCTGAATGGTGCTATGACTCTCCTAATAATACCGTATACCAAGACTTGGAATGTGTGTGTGCTAAGTCTTAGGCCAAGCATTCTTCAAGGGCAAATCCCTGCCCACATCCTTTCACTCTGCTCTTGGCCTTGCTCTGTTGCTTCTTTTGCTGTGTGCTGGTTACCACACTGACTGATAGTGTTTTTCTGCTGTTCCCATAGCAACGATGCTCCAGAAGATGCAGGCACTCACAAGCTTTTGGATGCCCTTCTTGATAAGCCAGGGTTTGGGACACGCTGTATGCAGGGACATTCCATCCCGTAAGTAGAACTCTGGTCTGGGAACAGGAAGCACATCCCTGGTAACTCTAGCTGACTTTTGGAAATTATAGTAATGCGTGGACAGAGCAGAATTTAAGCCAAAAGAGTTGTAATTACATTCAGCTTTTCTGCTTAGAACCTTTTTAAAAGTTGCCAGCCCTCAGTCTGGTGAGGAAGTTGAGGTTTGAGTGCAAGTCCTTGCTGATAGAGATGAAAAGGAGAGAGCAAATGACTCAGGTTACTGTTTGGTCCTGAACATGGTAGAGGACCTATTTATGTTGATGTATGTTGTTGACTGTAGCTATTACCACTACAAATCCTTTGTTTCCAGCTACATTAGAAACCTGAGTTAGCATCCCACAAACACCAGCAGAAGGAGTGGGGAGCCAGACAGCATTTGTTGTTTCCTAACTCTGCCACCTGACTTGGTGCACAGCCTTGAGCAAGTCGCTGAAGATCTAGTCTGTGAACGTAGAAGATGTACACATTCTGAGAGTCCAGGATGGTGTGTCCAGAAGACCTGCAGCTCATGTTCACAGGATGATGGGGAGGGAGACAAGGTGTCTGATATAATGGCCAGTGGTGGAAAGTAAGCTGCATCCTTCATAACAGGCATGAAAGCCGAGCTATTCCACCAATGGGCCATGGGGAAAAAGCTGCCCACTGCTACTTTGGGAAAGAGCAGTGTTTTCATGCCCCAAAGGCAGAAATATATCCAAGGAGTCATCCAAGAAGATTGTCTACTGTGATCTTAAAATCACAGGATATCTCAAGTTGGAAGAGACCCATGAAAATCATTGAGTCAAACTATCTGTTCTTCGGAGGACTACTTTTAACTAAACCATGTGACTAAGCACATTCTCCAGATGCTCCCTGAACTCTGGACAGTGTGCCTGCCAGGACTGATTGAAAGAAAGCATTTAATTATAATGCAAAGAGGGGGGAGTGTCTGGCCCTACAGTGTTGGCCTGCCCCAGTTTCTTTGGCAGTGGGATCTGTTAAAATCTGCAGAGTCTGATCTGTTGCTCTGAGCTGTTTGTCTCTGTGAGGTCAAGCTCATTTGAGAAACACACTGACTCTGCTGGGGACTGTGGAGTTTGATCTTTAAATCTCTTGTAAGCAAAGACCATCATATTTATCTTAAAAACTGCTTTTTTCTTGCCTTTTTCTAAACACAGGGACACTCCTTGCACTGTGGGGCAGAAGGAATGGACCACTGCTTCAGTCCCAGAGTCAGTGCTGGATATCTTCCTGAAAGGCAACTGGAGCATGGAGAATCCTTCCCCATCTTGCGAGTGTAGCAGTGAGAAGATCAAGAAGATGCTGCCTGTGTGCCCTCCTGGTGCAGGTGGCCTGCCACCCCCACAGGTAGGAGGGGCTCAGTGGTACTGCAGGGAGGAATGCTCATGAGGAGCAGAGTGGCTAGGTGTGATTCTTGCATGCAGCATTGTATGAGATTTATTTCACTGAGCACCTGTGTTTTCTGATGAGCATTTATCTGTGTTTTCACTGGTGACACCAGCGTGAGCAAGACACAGCTGACATCCTCCAGAATCTGACAGGCCGCAATATATCAGACTACCTAGTGAAGACCTACGCACAGATCATTGGGAAAAGGTAGCTGTTGAACACTCCCCCTTCCCTCCCCGACAAACACTGCTTGCTCTACAGGTGATGCACAGATCAGGCAAATAAACCTGGGCAGCCCAAATTCTTCAGTAGTGAGCCAAATCCCCTCAGGTCCTCAGATAGCCCTGATCCTCAGGTCAAGTGATGTTTCTCCTTTGTGAGTTGTTCTGTGTGCTGACTCTCATAGGCAGATTATGGAGGAAGCCTAGGAATTACCCTGAAGAGGAATGGTGGGAGCTATATCAGATGAGAGAGGCTGTTGCACTCTTTTCCCTGGCCATGTGCCTGCAGCTTTTTTAGGTCTGTCTCTCCTCTGGTTCCATGTATTATATATCAACTCTTTTCTCTCTGCAGCTTAAAGAATAAAATCTGGGTGAATGAGTTCAGGTGAGTTACTGCATTTTCCTTAGCTTGTATATGCCCACTAAACCTTGAACATAGTATTTAGCAGGACATCCACCCTGCTTTGCAGTTTGTGTTATAGGACACTTAACTGCCAGATATTGGAGGAAGGTGTTTAAGGATAAACTGGGACAAGCCCAGAGCACTGGATAGCATGTCTGCCTTATGCAGAGAGCAGTCTTTAAAAGATTTGCATGACCAGTGTGCTGGTAGTCTATTCTGTGAGGTGCTATGCTTCCAAGCAAGGGCAGCAGGGAGACATCCTGCTTTGCCTGCAGCAGAGAATAGCTGCCTTTGGACAGCATGCTGAGCACTCGTGATATGAGTGTTTAACCCCAGAAAAAAAGAGTAGAAGACGTCATGGCTAAGCAGCCATAGGAGAATAAAAATCATCCCTTCATGTAAGAGTAGAGATGATCGTTTTGGGTGTACTGCAGGAAGAGGAGACATGGACATGGAGAGGGAAAAGGAGTAGCATTTTGTGGAGGTCTGTCTTAGCATCATGTCATGTCATAGCATCACTTTCTATCTGAACTTTCAGGTATGGTGGCTTTTCCTTGGGAGCCAGCAGTTCCCTTGTGCTTCCTCCAAGTCATGAAGTCACTGATGCCATTAAACAGGTGAAGAAAATTTTGGAGCTGGCACAGGTGAGCAGTTGTCCCCCATAAGCCCAGCATGCACTAAATACTGTCTTGTTACTTGGGAGATGACTTGGAAGCCATAAAATGAGGAGCATGTGTATGTTAGCTGTGTCCACTGACTTCCCCCACTACCTCTGAGCTGGGATCTCCCAGGCTGTTGTCGGGGAGTAGCAAAAGTCTTGGAGACACATTCAGTTAAAGCTTGCCCAGCCCATGTTGCTGATGTGGGTTCTGCCCAGCACCAGTTGCAATCCAGTGGGGATTGCAGACATCTGAATGTTTTGTGGCAGGACAGGGTGGGCTGTCTTGTGGAATTAAGAAGTGGTTGCTGCCATCTTCAAAACCTCAGCTGAACCTTCCTGTGCTGAATCTGCCCTAGCTCAGAAGAAATTTGGGCCACTGTTATCCTCTGAGACTGCCAGCCTGCAGGCTGCAATGTCTCTGAAGGTTGCGTGCAACTTTGGTTAATAAGTTTTGCTGGGAAAAAAACAGGCGTAAGATGACCCTTCTTACCAGTGAGACTACAGAAAGGAAAGGATGAAGGGAAACCACAGTTACTCAACCTTCTTACCACCTCCAGTTTGGTGGGTAGAGGCTGTTGAATTGGCAGAAAGCTGTCAGAGCTGTGAAAAACATTGTGTAGTCTCTGCTAGACCCCAGGGCATGAATAAAGATATTCTTAGAGGGGAAGTAACTCTCTCTTTGCTGTTTACAGGGGAGTTCTGGGGATCGATTTCTCAACAGTTTATCAAGTTTCATGAAAGGCCTGGATACAAAGAACAATGTGAAGGTAAATTAGCCTATCCTCATTTCTGTGTCTTCTGTTTGAAGCTCTGGTAACTTGGAGTCACAGCAGTTTGTCTTGGAAAACTTTGTAGACCAGAGTTCTCTTTATTTGCTAGTGGAGTAAATGTAGCCTGTAGTTTTATGTGGACTTCCTCAAAATCTGTTTCTCCTGTGGAGTCTAGGCCTAAATGCCAAAAAGAGTTCAGTGCTGAATCAGTGATAGCTTCCAGGAGCCTCTTGTGTTTATTGATTAAACTGTGTGTTTTGCCCCTGAACACACAGGTTAATATGGAAAGAAATACGCCCTCAACAGAGGAAGGGGTGTTCTGAAGGGCTTAGGAAGCTTTTGGGTAGCTGATGTACCTGATGCCTTTCTGATGCTGATGTGGTGTCTTGTAGGTGTGGTTTAACAACAAGGGCTGGCATGCCATTGCATCCTTCCTGAATGTGATCAACAATGCGATCCTTCGGGCCAACCTCCAGCAGGGTGAAAATCCCAGTGCTTATGGGATCACTGCCTTCAATCACCCACTGAACCTCACCAAGCAGCAGCTGTCTGAAGTAGCTCTGTAAGTTGTGACGTGACTATGGATGGTTTGGACTCATTGTTGATGACTGAAAACAGGCAACGTGTGAGATTTTGGACCTACTGGTGGGCAGTCAGTGGCCTCTGCCATTTAGGCTGTTAACACACAGGCCTTATTTTCACTAGTCTGGGGAGGTGGCAACCTGTGCTGCTGAGAACTTGCTGTTGAACAGCACTTCTGTACAAACTTTCTCTGTCCTTGAGTCCCTGGAAGCTGCAGTTTTTAAGAACCAGTCCTTTTCAGGAATCAGACCTTCTGCAACTCTAGAAAATCCCTCTCAGCCACCTTCAGAAAGGTGTCTCACCATAAATATGGTCATTCTTTCATCCTCACCATTTGACTAGGAACCCGTAATAGGTCCTGTTGAGTCTTGCCCACTGTCTCGAGCTGGGGGGCACACAGTAATGCACAGGGTTAATTTCACTGAGGCACTGACTAGTCCACTCGCTACGATCAGAGTCAGAACTCATAATCTGTGTGCATATATATTCTTCAATCCATAAAACAGTGGCAGATAATGGGCAGATACTTGTCAGCTTTGGAACAACACCAAAAAAGAGACAAACCCCAACAACCCCAGGAAATGGATTATGTGGGAAACAAAGTGGTGGTAATAAGGAAAGCAGAGAGCAGTCTATTATGCTGAAGTTATTAACCAGTCTGCAGGTTGTGATGCTGTGCTTGAGATGCCAACAGGCTGTATATGTTCCCTCTGTTATATGGCTGGAGAAGAGCTGTGCAGTTAAGAGAATCTTGCATGGTAATTCATTACTCAGTATTCTGAGTTTAAGGACAGACTATTGACAGCAGAAGAAATAGTTTCTGCCCTGCCCTGCATGAGCTGCCTCATTTAATCTCAAAGGAACCAGTACCAACATACAAACAATTTGCTTTCTTCCTTTTTTTATCCAGGATGACCACCTCTGTGGATGTTCTTGTGTCCATCTGTGTGATCTTTGCCATGTCCTTTGTTCCTGCCAGCTTTGTGGTTTTCCTTATTCAGGAGCGTGTCAGCAAGGCTAAACACTTGCAGTTCATCAGTGGTGTGAAGCCTGTTATCTACTGGCTGGCCAACTTTGTGTGGGATATGGTAAGGACTTAGGCTGGGCTAAACTATCCTCCGTTCTGTTTTTCCAGGGTGTCTTGAAGTGCACAGTGCAGTTTGTTCCAGCAGGCACTGCGTTATTTCAGTGAATAGCAGCTGTGACTATGACTTTTGTGTTTTCTCTCATGGGGCAGTGCTTCATCTCACTGGATCAAGGAGTAAAACAGAGGATGGAAGGACAACCATAAGCTCAATCATTAGCATTTATTATGTCACTCTAAAATACTTGCCCAAAAATGTTTGTTTGTGTAGCGCCTTGTTCTGTTCTGTCCAAAGCAGATTTTCTCAACCTGTGGTGCCTGAAACCTCTGAGAGTCTACTGACTACTTCTAGAGGGACCAAGAAATGTAAATTAATGTGTACTGTATTATGGTTCACACATGTGACACTTTTAAGAGTCTCTCATTGAAAACAGCTTTGGGAACACTGAAGAGTTTTGAAAACTATTGGATTAGAGCAGAAAAAAATCTCTCCTTTTTTTATGTCATCTGGAAAGAAATCTAAAGTCACGTTTTCCACCTTCTAGTGCAACTACATTGTTCCGGCCACACTAGTTGTCATCATCTTCATCTGCTTCCAACAGAAGTCCTATGTATCCTCCTCCAACTTGCCTGTGCTGGCTCTCCTCCTGTTTCTCTATGGGTAAGGGATTTTTTATCAGAGGATGACTGGGATGGCTCTTAGACTTGGAAGGTTCTTACCTGATGTTGCGGCCTTTTCTCTTGCCAGGTGGTCCATCACCCCTCTCATGTATCCAGCCTCCTTTGTGTTCAAAATCCCTAGCACAGCATATGTTGTGCTGACCAGTGTGAATCTCTTCATCGGCATCAATGGGAGTGTGGCCACCTTTGTCCTGGAGCTCTTCACCAACGATGTATGTTTTTTCAGAGGCTCCTCAACTGTCTTGTGCTGCTACAATCTAGTTCCATGTTGGTTCCATGGTGCCTTTAGCAGCCAGATCTCCAGAAAAACTAGGCCCTGTATGCATTAGCTTCAGCAGCAGTTTAAACACAGGTTCTGGTGGAAATGGGTTAAAGCCCCCTTTAGAAAAGCTCACAGAGTAGCTAAGAGGTGGGGAAGGAGCTCCTGAGATTGTCTAGTCCAACCTCTGAGGAGGATTCAGCTACAGCAGTGTATTGGGTTTGCATGGCCTGGTTTTTTGTAGTGGGGTGGCAAGGTCAAACTGCTAAGAGCAAGTTGCTCTGAGCCATTGGACTTTAAAATTTCCAGGAAGAGACTCCACACTCTCTCCAGACAACTTTTTCCACTTTTCAGTCATTTTTAATGTGAAAAAAAATTAGAATTTTCTTATGTTCAAATGGAATTTCTTTTATCTTCTTAATAAGGGGCATTTTCCATCTACAAAGGCCATTTAATCACCCAACTATTTAGCTGCCCTAAATTTTGCCTCCTGTCGTAGATACCTCTCTAGCTATGGGAGCTTACGCACTTCACTTCAGTTTTTCAACACCAGATGCCTCCTGGGGAAGGTAACAAGTTCCTCTCATGCTTGTAGACAACACAAGATGTCTTAGCAAGCACTATTTGACCCACAGTGGTGTGAAGTGTTCCTTGTGGGAGGAGGCTCAGGAGACACCGTGGGAGTGACTTGTTGATTTTACCTCTTCCTGGGGGCATATGGGCGCAGTCCTTGACGATGGTTCCTTTTGTTACAAGGCCTGTTCTAGCTCAGTAACAATGAGTACATGCTCAGAGACAAGTACCTGGCAGAACAGGAACTCAGGGTGCTATCAGTTCAATCCATGGACTAAGCCAGCTGTGAGACAACAAAGGAAAAGTATTAGAGTTTCCAATATGGGACAGGGAGGAACTCCCTTCAGCCACTGACATAACCAGTCTGTTCAAGTTAAACTTCCCTGTGTCCTCAGCCAGTAGCCTTTTTGCATATCATTGTTTGCAGACACTGCCTTTTAGACTGTGAGTGTTTGGAAAAACATTTTATTGCAGTTTGCTTGTGTTAATAGCATTGTGAGCAACACAACAACACTGACTGTCCAGAGAAGCGGTGGCCCTGGCTCCCTGGGTCTTGGGAGAACATTTCTAATCCTTGGATTTTTGTGGGGTTGCAGTGTTGGGAAAGAGAAGGAGGGGTCAGTGACAACATGGGTCACTCCTGGGAGGTGGTGGCTACTTTTTGCTCAGCTGGCTCACTGGCACTTGAATTTTTTATTAACAGAAGCTGAAGGACATCAATGACATCCTGAAGTCTGTCTTCCTCATCTTCCCTCACTTCTGCCTGGGCCGGGGACTCATTGACATGGTGAAAAACCAGGCTATGGCTGATGCTCTGGAGAGATTTGGTAAGTGAAATTGTGTTTCACATTGTCTTGGTTTGGGAAGACAGGAGTCTGCTAAGGAAGGCAGGAGCCTCCCCTGAAATTGAGAATGTAAACCCTCCCCACCGCTCCGAATTGCTATAATTTTAAATTAAGGGGCTCTCAGGCAAAGATATGGGAGCAGGAAATAACAGTTCTTTAATAGGGAAGAAATAAAAAGAATAAAATAAACAATGCAGTCCACTGGAACAACACTGGCAGAGTCAGAACCCAACCTGACACCCTGTGGGTCAGGGTGTTGGTGGCAGTCCGATGAAAATGTGGCTGCAGTCCTCTGAAGTATCAGGTGTGGTTCTGTTGGAGCAAGGGGGTTCTGTAGAGAAGGATGTAGTCTTCCTCTGAAGATCCAGGAGGAAAAGGCAGCTGCTGTTCCTCTGGGGAGTCTCGTGGAGAAAAACTGAGTTGCAATTTCAAAATCTCAGAGTAAATCGGGGTAGCAGTGCTTGGCTCCTCCCTCTGGGCGGAGCATCTCACAATGGGATGTTATAGTTCTTATCAGTCATGCACTGATATTCAACAGTCTGTTATCAGCAGAGGTCCCCTCCCGAGGAAGGTGTGAATGTGGTCATTCAAAGAGAGAGATAAGGCAAACTGCTCACTTGACAAGGTAATCAACCATACAGATGGTAATGGCAAACATCTTACATGCAATCTTCAACACACACAGACAATGGACTGAAAGGAACAGACAAATCTAGAGTCTGCTCCAGACAAGCTCCTCTAACTTTTCAGGAACTGAAAGTGCTCAATTTGCAGCACAGACCTGGTCAAAGATGGCAAGTCATCATAGCTGTCCCCTCTTACTTAACTTGTTAAGAGAAATTGGTAGATAGATCTAAAGATTTTTGAGTTAAGAGCATTAAATAAAAATGCATAAAGATAATTGTATGGATGTCATTAGGTGTAGTGTAAGGAGTGGCTGACGTTCTGGAAAGCTGGATGGATTTTTTTCTGGCATGTAGATGTCAGGTCTGAGTCATAGTCTTTCTGTGCTTCACTAACCTTTTGGACAGGTGGGCTAGCTCTTTGGCAGACTGAATTCTCTGGGCCTGAGTCCCAACTTTGCTACAGCAAAAAATGGCTTGCAGCCACAGTGGGCCCCTTGTGTGGTCTAACCTTTCCCTCCTGTTACTGGCTGATCACCAGTTGTCCCAGTGCCCAACTTGGTGAGCTCTGCTGGAAGAAATGCTAGCCTGTTCCCCTTGCTCTGGAAAAGTGATTGTGCTTTTAATCTCATTTTGGCAGGAGAGAATCGGTTTGTGTCCCCTCTGTCATGGGACCTGGTGGGAAGGAACCTCTTTGCCATGGCAGTAGAAGGTGTGGTGTTTTTTCTCATCACAGTGCTCATCCAGTACAGGTTCTTCATCAAACCCAGGTAATTTGTCCTCTCTACTGTGCCACTACAGGCAGGTGAAGTTTTCATTGGTGTCACCTATGAAATGGGGAGAATACTACCTATGAAAGCCCTGTCATTTTCTGCTAAGGCTTTATCATGTTGCTTTCTTCAGGCCTGTCTATGCCAAGCTGCCTCCTGTGAATGATGAAGACGAGGATGTAACCAGAGAGAGGCAGAGGATAATTAGTGGAGGAGGACAGAGTGACATTTTGGAAATCAAGGAGCTAACCAAGGTGACAGAACTTCTGAATTTGTACTCATTGACACAAAACTGTGCAGTTCACTGTGCCTTATCAGAGGAATTTAGTGGGATCAAAACTGGATTGAGTTGGGAGTACTGCAGATGTACAGCTCTGATTAGAATTCTTTGATGTTGTCCTTCTCATTCTTTTCCTTATGGTTTTAGATTTACAGAATGAAGAGAAAGCCAGCAGTTGATAGGATCTGTGTTGGAATCCCCCCTGGAGAGGTAAGCTTGTTCGTTAAATGGATTGTTTTGCTATTACTGCAGTATTTAAGAGCCACAAGACAGGACAGGGTAGAGTAAGATCAAAACCTGATGAATGTTCAAATTGCTCCAAAGGAAAGTAGAAGCTGAAGCAGTTTCTGGTTCTGTGTGTCTCTGCCTTTGAAGAAGGTATGAACTCTCAGTGTCTGGGACCAGAACCCAAGCTCCAGTATGCAAGATTTGGCACAGATCAACTGCAGTGACAGGGTATCAAGATGACATCAGTTTGTTCATCTTCCCAGCCTAAAGGTTTATACTTAAAATAAAAACCCAGAAGTTTTTGGGGTTTTTTTTCCCTGAAAATGGACTTCAGAGCCCCTCTAGCTGTACTGAGGGTCAAGTTTGCTTTCTCCCATCTTGTCAGTGCTGCAAATGATCAGTTGGATCCTGTTCTCAAATACGCTGTGCTCATTTATATCCCCAGTGCTTTGGACTCCTGGGAGTAAATGGTGCTGGCAAGTCATCCACTTTTAAGATGCTAACTGGTGATACAGATGTCACAGGAGGAGAAGCTTTCCTCAAAGGAAACAGGTGAAAGACAATGTATATTTTCTCTGCTTTCTCCTCTAGTTTTAACAGCTTTTTTTCAAAAGTTTGAAAACATCAAAACTCCCTTCCACTTTTCCTGTTTACAACTCCTGGCATCTGTTTCAGCCCTTGTTTGAGTCTGGTAAAGTACGTCCGTGGCTTAGGAAAGTTGATGTAGTCTGGTAGTCATTTCTATGTAACAGCTCTTCCAAGTTTAAATGTCTTTAAAAAAAAAAAAAGGAGGAGAAAAGGGAGAGAGAGAAAAAGTGGCTTGATCAAAATGGACTTCTATGATTCTGTATTTTTGTTAGTTCAATAATTCCAGGAACACTGTTTCATGCTGTTTTAACATCTAAATTAGCAGCACATGATCATGAAATCCTAACAAAGTATTTTTTCTTTTACAGTATCTTGTCCAACATCCAAGAAGTCCATCAGAACATGGGCTACTGCCCACAGTTTGATGCTGTTAATGAACTGCTGACAGGGCGAGAGCACTTGGAGTTCTTTGCACTCCTGAGAGGTGTTCCAGAGAAAGAAGTCTGCAAGGTAAATGAAACACCACAGGACCCACCCCACTGACCAAGTTGCAAGTTCTTGCTTGCATGCATACTTCCTGCAACTCACGTAATGCCATGATGTGAAGCTGTTGAAGATATTGTATGGTGAAATCTGCCCCCCTTTCCTTCAGGGAAACCCAAGAATTCCCCTGTTTTTTTCAGTGTTGGCTGGAAAACTGTACAAAATGGAAGGGCAAATAATTTGGGTCCTATGTTCTCATAGTGAATACTCTTTTCCACTGAAAAACTTTCTTCCTTTAAGAATTTAAGGGCTGTGGAGCTGCAGGTCATGCAGGACCTCACTCACTGTAAAGTCTTAATTCTTTAAAGTCCCTGGAAACAAACACACTATAGCTTAGCAGGAGCATTGTGCTGAGTTTTAAAAGCTTTCCATTTGATCATGGTGCATCATTAAAGTGCTGCTATTTCAGCATTCAGAGATGAGGTTACAGTAACAGTCTTTAGGCAGTTGATGATAGCTGCCAGTACCATGCAGCGCCCTTCTCAGTTCTGTTTCCTGGAATTGACAGTTTTTACTGTATGAGACCTGAGTGCCCTAGGCAGATGATATCTAGGTTAATGTCCAAGGAGTTTGAATCCTTCTGTGAGGGTAGATGGGATGGGTGGAAACTGCAATCTCCTTCTAAGTTTGCTGCCAAGTTCTTCCATGTGATGTTCTTACCAGCTCCTTATAAAAAGGGACCCAGTTCTGGGTGTGATTCAAGTAGTAGCTGCATCTCTTCCCCATAGCACACTGCAGGGCAGCAATGCTTGCCTGTTGGCACCATTAGGGATGCTGCTGAACAACAAACCAAATTCCATCTATCCAAAGGGCTAAGGTGCACCGTGGTGTGACGGCTGTGGGTCAGTAGCGTCCAGGTCCCTGCTGTAAGCCCACAGTAATAGGAAAGCTCACTGAAGCTGGTGCTGCTAAAAGCACTAGACTGCTGGTTAATGTGGCTCAGCTGATGCTGAGCTCATGCCCACCAGCTGATAAGCTGCAGCCATTTGATTTTTCAGGCCTCCTGGGGACAGGGTTAGATATAGCCTGATCCAGGGGTGCACAGGGTGTTTCAAAATCTGTATCCATGCCACATTAGATTCCTTAGATGAATGGCCCTTCTGAAAGCTGCTTTTGAAGCCAAAGCTTGTATGAAAAATCTCGTTGTGCAGGTGTTGCTATGCTTGATTGAAGGTGGTATTGTGCTGTGTGTCATAGGTTGGCGAGTGGGCAATTCGGAAACTGGGCCTTGTGAAATATGGAGAAAAATACGCTGGGAATTACAGTGGGGGGAACAGACGCAAGCTTTCCACGGCCATTGCCCTCATTGGAGGGCCACCTGTGGTGTTCCTGGTGAGTCCACAACCTTTGGTCATCAATATTTTTCTTGAAAAAATAGAAAAGCATGTTGAAATGAAGACTAATTAAAAATCCAGTATATAAATTACTTTGTCATTTTAGGAAATAAATCAAACTTGCTTATTTTCAATGTTTCCGTAATCAGGAATGGACAGGTCATTTCAAAGATGAGGTATTTTTCATCAGAATGTAGCAGCATAATCTGTTTTTTGTATACCTCTTGTAGGATGAGCCAACAACAGGGATGGATCCCAAAGCACGTCGTTTCTTGTGGAACTGTGCTCTGAGTGTAATCAAGGAGGGGAGATCAGTGGTGCTCACATCTCACAGGTCAGTAGCAGCCCACTTGTGTCATACCTTGGCTTTTACATCTGCCAGGGCTGGATGCTAAGCTCAGCCTTTCTGCTCTGCCCTTCAGTGCTGTTTGCAGCACTAATTAAGTTATTTCTGCTTGCAGCATGGAAGAATGTGAAGCCCTGTGCACTCGAATGGCAATAATGGTCAATGGGCGATTCAGGTGTCTAGGCAGTGTCCAGCACCTAAAAAACAGGTAGGTGGGGTGGCTTTTGGCTAACACCACAGAGTTTGCATTTTTAGGGAGATACAGTTAAGCTTAGTTCCTCATGCAGCATTTCCATTGCTATTCTGACTGTAGGAAATGCTGCTGGATTTTTAGCAACACTTGTATTTCAGAAGGACTTAACTCTTGTACTGACGTTTTTGTTTGCAGATTTGGAGATGGTTACACCATAGTGGTGAGAATTGCAGGGGCAAATCCAGACCTGAAGCCTGTTGAGGAGTTCTTTGGGCATGCCTTCCCTGGAAGTGTCCTAAAGGAAAAACATCGGAATATGCTGCAGTACCAACTTCCCTCTTCACCATCCTCCCTGGCCAAAATATTCAGTATTCTCTCCCAGAACAAGAAGAGACTCCACATAGAAGACTACTCTGTTTCTCAGACCACACTTGACCAAGTAAGTTTTTAGTATCCTGGATGCCAAAATCTTCTTTTGCAGAGGTAGGAGTACATCTTTCAATTTAATTGACCTATCTTATAAGGGCATTTAAATGAAGTAGAGTACTGAATCGCAGGACTATTTCAGGATATCCAGTGCTTAAAATGCCATGAATTACTATGGTGGTGTTTGACATGGTCTTTTTTTCTTGTAGGTTTTTGTAAATTTTGCTAAGGACCAAAGTGATGACGACCATACTAAGGACCTGTCATTGCACAAAAACCAGACTGTGGTAGACATTGCAATCCTTAACTCCTTCCTGCAAGATGAGAAGGTAAAAGAAAGTTGTGTGTGAGCCAATTTCATCAAAGAGATGATGAGCAGAATGCAAACTTCCTTTTCCTGGGATAGGATACTCCCAAAGAAGCTAGAGGAAAAGCAACTGAACACTCTACTGATAACCATTTAATGCAATGCAATTCAATGCAATGAAAAAAATTCCTTTACAGGGGCAGTGCCTCATGGAGTCGTCTTGTACTGTTCTCCAGTGAAAGACTTGAACCTAGCTCATTACAGTATAACTCTGAAGCTGTGGTAAAGCACCCACGAGATGCTGTGGGCTTTCAAGTATACTGTATCTTGTTCTGTACAGTATGTTTTTATTAGGGTTGCTAAAATAATTCATTGAGAAATCATGGCCAGTGGTTATTTACAGATATTTAGGACGTGCATGTTTTAGTCTTTAGAACATTCATGTCAGGAGTGGGAATGTGCTGGTGCTATATCCATTGCTGGCAATGAATGCACCAAAACAGTCCATGGCAAGAAAAGTCACCACCAGTGTTGTAGCCCTAGGTTGTAAAAACTTACCTGTAAAAACTTGCAAGCTGGCTTTCTCTAGGCTGGTGTAGGTCAGTGGTGACAAAGCTGAGGCCACAAAGCAGTACTGTGCAGGTGGGGTGGCAAGAGACAGGCCATCATAACCATACATCTTCATCAGCAAGTGGCGATACGCAGAACTGTGAACCCTCCAAATGCATGATTGTCCCACCAGCATCACAATCAACAACATACTCTGACTAGGTGTTTGTGCAGTTAAGTACTTTCCTGCTCCTCTGAGGTACTGTGGCAGCTGCATGAGCGTCTAGTAAAAAAAAGTGGGTGAGAAGCAGACATAGGGTTTGGACCACAGCAGCAAACTCAGTAGTTGTACAAGCTGCTAATGCCAAGAGCAAATTCTAAATCATGAGCTGTCACTCAGATTTGTAATATCTGCTCTTTAACCCCTGCTTTGCACCAGAAAGGTACTCAACATCTGGAATTACGCTTAGCACAAGCATGTTGCTGTTTCTGGCTTTGCCAGATAAGATTAGAAATGAGATGTAGATTTTTTTAACAGTATTATTTATGACTTTAAATAGGTAGGTAGCATAATTAGGGATTGGAAATGCTTTCAGTTGATCTTTGTAGCCACAGTATTTCTTTACATTATGCCTGTAATGCTATGCTCTCTTTCTGTCCATGTGGTGGATAGCTGCATTCATGATCTGACCATGTTCCAGATTCTAGCAATCAGCTGCTATCTGCAAACAACTGCAAGTTGTTCACCTAAAATTTTCCTGTTTGGAAACTGGTATAACATTAATGTGTAAGTTTCTGCTTCTGTTGTGCAGTGCAGTTTCAGTCATTAGGTGATCCCTAACTGAAGTATTATACATCCTTATTATACATGTGACAAAAAACTGTTTCAGTAAAAAATCCCTCTGAAAAACAAGAGAGTCCAAGATAATAGTGCTACAGTTCATCGGTCAAGTTTTTTGAGTTTTACAAAGTCAGACTAATATTAGAGGGGAAATTATATTGTAAGAACAACCAATTCTTGTTCACGTTGTGCAACGGTCATGGGAGAGTATGCTTTTTAGGCCCCTCTGTGTTGCATTTACATTTGAAAATTGGTTCAGTAATGTGGTTTGAACACAAGTGCAGTTCCTGAGCTGTTCCTGTATCCCATACCTCTGCCTTAAAAACCCACAGAGGTTCTGCACGTGTTTTGATGCTACTCCATGCATCAGTCATGGACCATTTTCTTCTGTGAATGACCATAGCAGCCCAGCAAATACTGAAAAGGCTGGCATGAGCCTGAAGAAGATTAATTACATATTTCCAAATATACTTGGTAACACTGACCAACTCAACATTTTAAAAACACAGTTAAACTAAGTTCCTTGTCCCTCTGTGTCCTGCCTTGGGGTAAAGTAAGAGCTTAGTACAGGCTCTGCTGAAGTGCCTTTTCATACTTTTTTTTAAATCTGTATAATTCATTGCTAAGGGGATTGAGAAAAGGAGTGTAAAGGGGATTGGTATACCTCACTGAAAATGTACTTTGTTATTACCTTTATGACATCGTCACTCTATGGGGATGAGTTACAGGGTGATGAATACACCAGACTTCCAGGTGCAGAAACAGCAGAGCTACAGCCATGACTACTCTAGAGCAGGCTGCAAGTATGTTGCCGCATCATTTAAACAAGTAGCATGCCCTGGAGGCTTGCCACTGCTAAAAGTCGCTATTACAAATCAGCATTACATCACTGAAGTGAAGGGCTAACGTTTTGCACTGCACCAAACTAGTGCATATAGAGCTGGAACGAGTTCTAGGAGGATTCAGATTTGGTCCTGAAAGGGCTGTGGTTTGCTCTTGTTAACTGCTCATTTAAATTATTCATTTATCAGGAAACAACAGTTACATGGTAATACACTTACCTTAGCCCACCAAAAAGATTCTTGATTTGTTTTGTCCCATGACTGTCATGCTTACAGGGTCTGCTATCTGTGACAAAATATTGCAGTAAATGTGGATATTAACCAAACTAGTTCACAGCTCTGATCTGCATTGTTTATACTGAACAGACAGCATAATGCAACACTGGCATGAAGATTGGTCATGGAATATGTTCAGACAGCCACTAATTTTCACTTAAAAATGTGTTGGGGAAAAATCACTCTAGAGTCATACACATTATGTGAACCACTTTTGATAATGAAACTACCCTGAGGTGTTAACTTATTTTAAACTTCAGTACTATTGTCATGTTGCATCCCTCTTTGTAGGACATTTGTATTTCAATAAGGAGTTGTATTTTCCCCATGGTTAAACAACCACTGTTGTGCTTATCTTTCCCTCCTGAATTATAGTTGGTCCTTCGTTCCAAGCACTTTATGCTATCTGTAATGGGATCTATTTTTGCACTGGAATATCTGATAACTTTGCAAAAATCTAGAGAGATTTCACAACTGAAATTTCTAAGTTAAATCCTTAAATGGACATTTTCATTAAAAGCAAAAAAAAAGTATATATATTTGTATTTGCTAATATCTGTTATGTGAAGTATTAAAAGGCACTCTAATTGCCTTGTATTAAGTAAAAAATAAAGCTGTTATAGCACCATTGGTCTTCACAAGTGTAATTTTTGCATTTGCTATTTCAAGGAGCACTGCTAGAAGCCTTTAGTTTTGCCTGGTTTTTTGTTCTTAACTTTGATGCATGAGATTTCAGTAGCCCTAGAAATAAGTATGGAGTAGATATACTATTTTCAGGTAAATGAAGAGATGCAAGATATAAAGGTAAGTGCTACATTAAACTTAAAGTTAGTAAATGAAAAGGTCTCTAGCAAGTGATTGGTTGACTGTCAAATCCAACTACAAAGCATAACAAACTTCTCTTTATGTTTAAATCCCAGCTCAAGTACCTGCCTCTGAATTTTTATTACAGATATGCGAGTTGGTGATTGCCCCTCCTTGCTAAAAACACCCTATATACTCACTTGATTTTGAACAGCAGTTTACAAATGAAAGCAGAATAATGGTGTGATTGCTCAAGGATAAACTGATACTAAAATGTTGTCTGCCACTGCCTATAGTATCACCGTCAACCAAGTTCCAGTATCTAACCAATTCCTGAAGTTACACTCATCAGGAAAATTCTTCCTGATTATAAGAAGTTAATTAGAATTTCACAGAATCACAGAATATGTTGAGTTGGAAGAGACCCTAAAGGATCACCAGTTCCCATTCCTGTCCCTACACATCATAATCCACAAGAATCACATCATAATCCACAAGAATCACACCATGTGCTTAAGAGCATTGTCCAGACACTTCCTCATCTCTGTCAGGCTTGGTGCTGTGATCTCTTCTGTGGAGACCCTGTTACAGTGCCCAGCCACCCCCTGGGTGAAGAATCCTTTTCAAATACCCAGCCTGAACCTCCCCTAACACAACTTCAGGCCATTCCCTGAGGTCCTGTCACTGGGTGACAGAGAGACAAAATCAGTGTCTGCCCCTCCTCTTCCCCTCAGGAGGAAGTTGTAACTGCAATGGGGTCTCCCCTCAGTCTGCTCCAGGCTGAACCAACACAGAAACCTCAAATGCTTCTCATTCAGCTTTCCCTCAGGCAGGGCAGCCTCACATTGAGTGCTGGGGGCAGGCTTGGGTGCCACTGATGCCTTTTGGCATCAGTGTTTGACCTAGAAACAGAGGCCAGACAAAAACAGGGAGAACAAAAAGCAGTTATGCTTATTGAAGGACCTTCAAGATACATTTCAAGCAGATGAAGCTGCCCTCCCCTGTCCTCAGGGGCTACACCCAGAAATGGACAATGGGTCATGGGCTTTCATGCTTTTGTAAGTTTGGTGCATTTGCAGATTGGGGCTTAATCTTCCAATTACAGCTCTAGGTAATGAAGTAATTTACCCCAAGTTTGCTCCCCACAACTCACTTTTGTTTACATTTCTTAGGGCCTGAGAAAGTAAGGTGACCTTGATTCCTCAGCCTGGAGAGGAATTGTTTTGTCTGACCAAAATGGGAAAACAGTAGCTAATACTAATAGTGGAGTTTATACACTAAAGAATTGCGGGATTACAGATACAGGATTTTAGTTTTTTATTTTTCATAAAAAGATATTAAGATATTTAGCCATTAGAGAGGGGCAACAAACATAATGGCCCAGAGCTTGCTTTAGTGCTTTCTATGAGATCTTAATGAACTTTAAAGCAGCAAAAATCATTAGGCAAACTGCACTAAGATACTTCAATTCTCAATTGCTCACTGCAGATCCATGATTAACATGTAGAAAATCCTCCCAAGTGCTCTGCAATTTATAGTCAATACCTATAAATTGCAGAAGAGGGTGCTCTGTACCACTATATACAAAATAGAAGTTTGACTTCTTAGCCCATGTGCCCTCTGCCCTACTGTTATTCACTCTTACCAGCTTACTGGTTCTAAAGCAATTTGTTGTTGGCCAAAAGAGAAGACCTTCAAAATGAATACTGTACTTGGAGAATGAGATTTTTCATTTAATAGTTAAAAAGAGTAAGAGCTTCAGCCATAAACACTAAGAATTAATGCTTCATGCTCATTTATTTAGCTTTCAACAGTCTGACAAAAAGTATTTCAAAGAATGACAGTACATGTAAGTCAGTTGAGTCTGATGACACAATTGAACAAGAAGGGCTAATCACCTATAGCACCCTAAACAAATATTAAAATATCCAAGCCAAAGCTTGTGTGGATAACTCACAGTTTTGAGGCAGTGTTTGATGAACAAAAAAAGAAAAGACTGAAATGAGCCATAACAAGTTATTATGTAAAAGGTCTCATGGCAGAACTCATTAAGATACACTACCTAATCAGCCCCACTGTTGCATTTAAGTGCAATTCCGACAACACTGATGTTGTACATTGCCAGAATTAATAGAAAGTACGCCAGTGAGAAGTCTGATTAAAACATAATTGGGTAGATACATGTGGGAGCTTTCCTTCTTAAAACTGTATGGAATAACTAAGATATGATAATTATAAGAGGCATCAAAATATGTTATAAAAATTATACCATCCCTGGCTGGAATGCTGGACAAGAGCACTTAACTTTTTCAGTTTGGTAAGTGATCTAGCTATGCAGAAAATCATGAAGAACTTAAGGATTAGAATAGAAGGTTGGTGACGCATGGTTTATGTCATGATATGGCTCAAGTTGTTTGCCCTGGAGAGGTAGGAACATCAGCATAAACTTCTGTTTAACAGTTGGTGTCAGAGTGCTGATTTACATTGCCAGTGGATCAGCATTTTGCATCCATTTTTTGTCAACTGAAGAATAGCTCAGCTCATGAGGGTATGGGGGTCCATGTCACTTGCTGACAGCACTTCCATCTTGTGCCATCAGTTACATCCTTTAGAAGAAGGTTACTTCAGCGGTGAGCATTGCAGAGGAATCAGAAGCACATTTTGCTGGGACTCCAAAAATCTGACACTGTCGCGCACTAAAATTAAATACACATTTTATTAAGACAATATTCCAATGAAAGGTCATACTTTTCTCAGCATGCATGCAGGTAACACAAGTGAGTTCTCTAGATTCATCATGTCTTACCAGCTGCCACAACCCTGGCATCTTCATGGGCGCTGTGTCTTCCTGCTGCCCGCTGATCTGGGCTCTCATTCCACCATAGCACATGGACTGAGAAAGTACAAATAAACTCAGCTGAGCACTATTATGCTGCAATACAACACATACCCTAAGTCCTAGCAATCTGCCTTCATCTGTTACAGGCCTTGCAGCTATCAGGAACAACTCTCCAGGCATGCCAGTGGTGGGATGATCTTTCACTGAGCCATTGCATGGTTTGACTTTTAATATCAGAGAGTCTTTTAATATCTGAGAGTATTTTAAGATTGGGGCAACTGGCTTAAGTCTATAACCCAATACACAAAGCTGGGTTCAAGGACTATTTACAGGACTTCAGTGATCCACACCAACATTTTCAGCAAGCTGGCCAATCCTGATCCAGGATGGTGGCTTGCCCCTCTCCTCTACCCCTTCCTATGCCAAAGTTTGTATCAGAAATTGATGAATACCTGTGTTAAGTAATCCATATTCTGTGTGGAAAACACCGATCAGCTTGGTATATCCTGTGTTGATGTGAGCATTTATTGCAGCACGAAATGCTTCACCCCACAAAGCTGGCCCACCAGGCTTCATCTGGAAAGTAACCCATTCATACACACCTAGGAGAAAAGGTAAACACTACCACAAGGAAGGAAATACAAATTAATACACCAGATCTTGAACCATGTCTCATGGCCACGGTGTATTTGCTGTCAGACCAGTATAACGTTTCCTGATCATTTGGGGACAGCAGGAAACTGCCCCTTCCTCCCAACATGCGCAAGAACTCACACCTTCCAGAGGCTCACAAGAGCTCAAGCTCACTAACAGCAGTTAGTTCAAGTGTCAGTCTAAGTACCAGGGCCCTGAAGAACAGAAGGCTTCCCACAAAGCCCAACTGTGCAATTTTCAATGCTGCATGGAGACTTTGGGATAGTCGACTACTTTGCAGATACCACAAGTGCTCATACTTGTTAGAGAGATTTGGGTGTCTGCTTGAGCAATACCGGGTGTCTTTTCTAAGACTGGAGATGTTTTCTGGCATTGAAGTGGTTTATGACATTACAAACTTTGACTTCTGGCAGTTGGTCACAGTAAGATCTGACAGCATAAACAAAAGAGCAGGACTAGTTTAGCACCTCTGCTGTGCCAAGCATCTCCTTTCTTTGTAGAGAAATGGCATAATTCACCAAAAAACCTCCAGTCCTGCCAAAAGTTACTTGTCTTCTTTCTGTTCAAGCAGTTACTTCAGATCATAATTGTTGACACAGTAATAGAAAGCCAGACACTTGCTACTTGGCAGTGTCTGGTGTCACTCTCCAGCAACAGGCTGGAGATAAACTATTACAGTGTTTCAAGTTGTCTCTCCAGATTTTAAAGAAAACTGTTTCATATTCAACAGCAGCAGCAGCTTAAAATTCCAAATGCTGAATAAAGGAAATAAAGAACAAAGATTACTGAAGTTATACATGTGCTGAGGGCTGAAGCAAGGTCTGCTCCCTGTCACTTCATGCAAGAAAGCCTGCTAATATTCATAAACTGGGGAACAGGCAATAGTACTAACATCAAATTTGCTACAGAGAGAATTAAAGTACAAAGAGACATGACTTCTACACCTAACCTATGATTGTTACAAAAAAGGGCATAAGGAAGAACTGCAGAACCATGGCTCAGTCAGTCTAACCTCTGTACCTGGCAAGATCAAGGAGCAGATCCTTATGTTTGACTTTCATGTATCTTTCAAAAAGTAGGGAATTTTTAAAACTTATGTGAAAGAAGCAGTAACATCAAAGCAAATTGATAAGAGGAAAATCTCTGTGAAAGAGAACAACAGTTATGCAGGAAATGCCCTCTCACTGATGGACAGACAAAGGAAGTCTGGAATGGCTGCTCTGACCACTACTATGGCACTGCCATTTTGCATATTCATTTAGCAAGTCAGCATCCTGATCAGTCAGCATCAAGGTTAACAACCTTGATGATCAGTGCTCTAGCCAGCTATTGATGTATGTTAGTGTAAAATCCTTCCAAAAAACTATCCCCCATTGTGTTATGTCACCTTTTCCACATGGGCACACATACATGCATTTGTTACATAAAGGGTCATAAAACTGTGCAATACCTGGTTTAAACTTTAAGCCATTTTTTGTTAGTGTTGGTAGCTTTAATCAGCAAAAGAAAAGATAAGCTCACCCCCTTCCTTTGAAGGCTTCCCGAGCTGACACCAGGGCACCAGATAAGCAACCTCATTGTGCTGCTTCTCTACCAAGGGGAGAGCTGCAGAGATGAATTTTCCCTGCCAGTCTTTGTCATTTGCTAGTGCATGCCGGACTGCTGTTCTGTGGGCAAAATTATCTGTAAGGAAGGAAAAAGAAAACATGAAAAAATGCATATGATATCACATCAGACTCAATCAAAATGTATAATTGCAAAAAGGGAAACTACACTTAACTAATTTTGAAACTGGTGTTTTTATACATCATATTAGCTCAAAGCAGATGTGGTAAGTTTCCTTTAAATTCTGCAAAACTTCCTTTAAAATCTGCTCAGATTAAAATGGATTCAAGCCAAATGGAATTTTCCAAGAAAGTTTACAGAAGAGTTGAAGTAAGTTAAGCAATTTTACTGTTTAAAAAGATTTACACATAGCGATTGCAGGGACTACTGGATGTGGCAACAGTTACCAAGGATAAGATTTGGAGAAAGCACAGTGGATATGGAAATGAAGTGGAAAAAAATCAAGAGAAGTAATAGTCTATCAAGAAAAAAATTAGTAAATGTGCTTTGGCTTACATAAAGTGACATTTAAAGTATAGAATTAATGTCTGTGTGTTCAGTTACATAAAAAGATGTTAAATGCCCAAAAGCTAAACCATTTCTTCCTTTTTTTTTTCTTAATGGAAAACAAATCCACTTAATTAAGAGTGTGAATTTCAACTGCTCAGTGGCATCTTAAGCAATATATTTATGCAAACAGCCCCCAATATTACAAAAGAAAAATTCAGCATATGAGGATGGGAAGAACTTTGAGAAATATCAGTATCTTGGGACTAAGAGGTAAATATAGAAATTATGAAAGCCGGGATCTGATGAATCAAGGAGGAAGGATGTTGTAAACTTTGTTCATATCTCAGATCATAGTGTGGTCTCGGGGTGGGGGGAGGAACCACCACAATTAGACTGTAAAACACTGTTAGGAAACAGAAGGTATAGCTTTTCTCTTAGTTTTGCATTTTAAAGGTTTCCCATAGATTTTTTTTTAAATTTAAAGATAGTCACATTAGCCAAGAATAAAATGTTCTGAGAAGCAGGACAATTTATAAATGCAAGTGAACTCAAAATATTGACAAATGAATGGTCCTCTCTTGAAGGAAAAGAAAGACATGGCTGTCCAGGTCATGAAAAACGTTAAGGTACTCAATGTTCTTTTTTGCCTTGGTCTGCACTAGCAAGTGCTCCAGCCAGACCATGCAAGTCACAGAAGGCAAAGGCAAGGGCTGTGAGAACGAAGAACCACGTGCTGTAGGAAAAATCCAGGTCTGGGACTATCCCAGGAACATGAAGGTGCACAAATCAACGGGACTCAATGAGATACATTCATGGGTCCTGAGGAAACTGTCAAGAGGAAGTGGCTAAGCCACAATTCATTGTATTAACAAGTTATGGCAGCCCATTTTTAAAGAGGAACATAAGAAGAACTGCAGAACTACAGCTTGGTCAGTCTCACCTCTGTGCCTGGCAAGATCAAGGCGCAGATCCTTATGGAAACTATGCCAAGGCTCATGGAAGGCCATGAGGTGTTTGGTGACAGCCAACATGGCTTCACTAAGGGCAAATTGTGCCTGACTCATTTTGGTCTTCTGTCATGGAGTTACAGCTTTGGTGGATGAGGGAAGAATGACTGACATCAGAGGAGGTGACAAAGATGATCCAAGTGCTCAAGCACCTCTCCTGTGAAGAAAGGCTGGAAGAGTTTGGGCTATTCAGCCTGAAGAAGAGAAGGCTCCAGAAAGACCTTACAGCAGCATTCCAGCACCTAAAGGGACCCTATAAGAGAGCTGGAGAGGCACTTTTTATGTAGTGACAGGACAGGAGGGAATGGCTTTAAACTGACAAAGGGTAGACTTAAAATCACAGGATGGTTTGGATTGGATGGAAGCTCTAAACATCACCTAGTTTCAAGCCCCTAGCCACATGAGGGGACACCAGCCACACAGAGCTCGATCCAGCTGGGCCTTAAATACCTTCTGGGATGGAGCAAGGTTTAGATTAGATACAATGAATAAATTCCTTACTGGGAGAATGCTGAGGCACTGGAGCAGATTGCTCAGAGAAGCTGCGGATGCCCTATCCCTGGAAGTGTTAGAGGTCAGGCTGGATGTGGCCCTGAGCAACATGGCTGAGAGGAACCAAACAATTCTCTGATTCCAGGATTCATCCCTCCAAAACAAAAGGGGTGATCCTTCAATCTAAACAGGTACTGTGACCACACTGGACTTCAATGAGCACATTGTATCAATGTGTAGATACAACTGGACTGAAGCAGGTGCTCAAGGGAAATTATACACAAGTATCACTTGTGTACTTGGGAAATTAACACAAGTATCACTTCCCTTGGGCTCCACAAAAAGCACAGCCAGCACACCTAGTTTTTAGCATAATAGTAGCTTTTTTAGCTTACCTGCATCTTCCATGTCAGCACCAACTCCAACAAGATAAAAAGTTCATCATACTGTAAAAACCGTATTGCTAGCAAGGTTAAAGTTGCAACAAAAATACTCTGCATGCCTGAGACGTCAGACCCGGAGGAGCGGCTTCCTACCTCAGAACAGGCCCACTACACAAGGAGTTTAAGCATGCAAACTGAATGCTCATTTTTTTATGGGAGTGACTGGTACTCTGACCTAAAATACAAGAACTATTATACATGCATATAGACACACACAGACTGCATATGCGTGCGTATTTCCTTTTCTCCATTAGCTTTGAAAGTTTCAAGACATTTGTGGAGCTGATCCTAAGTTAAAAATATTTACCATGAATGAAACACTCTGCCACAGTTCCTCTATTAGACCTGTTTTGAACAGAAACTGCTGTTCAAGAACATTTGTAACTTTCTCATTCCAGCACATCAAAGTTGTCTTGACAAGCTCTGACATGTTCCTGTCACTAGTCAGTACAGGGGAAATGTTTTGGGGGCACCTGCTTACAATGAGAGCAACAAAGAAAAGGCAGGTAAGCATTCCCCTCACCTTCTTGCCGAGGAGACAGGGGACACAGAGGGAGCAGAGCAGCGCAAAGGGATGCTGACCGTACCGTACTTCCAAATGTGCAGCACCTTGTTCATGGCTCCCAGCTCCGAGTACCAGAACCCCACCAGCTCTGAGTGGGCAGTGCGAAAGTGAAAGTACTTGTTGACCATTTCCAAAAACTCCTTCACCTTTGCTGGCTTAATATCATATGTGCGAATTTCGTAGAAAATGCCATTATTCTGTCTGGGCCCTGTAGCAAGGCGTACCTGAAAGAAAATAGTAAGAAAAAAATTGTAAAAATAATTCTCAAGCCAGAAAGTTGTATTCTGTCTAAGTTTTTTTTAATTAGCGCAATATTCCAGAAGGATCTGTTAGTGCAGGTTGGGAGAGGGGTGCTTACTTCATGACATCCACTACAAAAGAAGTACCTTTTCAGACTTTGGAAGTAGCTGCAATGTGCATTATTTGCTGCCACTCCTTTTGGCAATGCAACAGACTGTAATGTGGCTTTCTTTTGATGCACTCAACTGTTTAATTATTAGCTGTCTTGGTTTGGGAAGACAGGAGTCTGCTAAGGAAGGCAGGAGCCTCCCCTGAAATTGAGAATGTAAACCCTCCCCACCGCTCCGAATTGCTATAATTTTAAATTAAGGGGCTCTCAGGCAAAGATATGGGAGCAGGAAATAACAGTTCTTTAATAGGGAAGAAATAAAAAGAATAAAATAAACAATGCAGTCCACTGGAACAACACTGGCAGAGTCAGAACCCAACCTGACACCCTGTGGGTCAGGGTGTTGGTGGCAGTCCGAGTGAAAATGTGGCTGCAGTCCTCTGAAGTATCAGGTGTGGTTCTGTTGGAGCAAGGGGGTTCTGTAGAGAAGGATGTAGTCTTCCTCTGAAGATCCAGGAAGAAAAGGCAGCTGCTGTTCCTCTGGGGAATCTCGTGGAGAAAAACTGAGTTGCAATTTCAAAATCTCAGAGTAAATCGGGGTAGCAGTGCTTGGCTCCTCCCTCTGGGCGGAGCATCTCACAATGGGATGTTATAGTTCTTATCAGTCATGCACTGATATTCAATAGTCTGTTATCAGCAGAGGTCCCCTCCCGAGGAAGGTGTGAATGTGGTCATTCAAAGAGAGAGATAAGGCAAACTGCTCACTTGACAAGGTAATCAACCATACAGATGGTAATGGAAAACATCTTACATGCAATCTTCAACATTAGGTCATAACAAAGTAGAATTCTCCTTTTCTCAACCTCTTCCTCAGCAAGTCAGCAGCAAGATGCATTTGGCTAAACACATTATTCAAAAGGAAGGCTGCTGAGATGCCACCAAAGAGCAACACCAACATCTGTCTGTGGTGCACTTACCCAACCAACTCACACTACTGCATCGTGCTTTTCCACTGTCAACCACACACCAGTACTAGCAAATAACATATTATTGGCAAAAGAAAGAAGAAGATACCAACATTTAAAAAGAAGTGACTCGTTCCAACAAAAGATTGCCTAAGTTCACATCCTAGCCTTTTATTGGCTGCTTCCCAAGGGCTGATCAAGAACAGTTTTTGTGTTCATATTAGATAAAACCCTTTGGGAGTCCCAGACTAAGTGTACTATTGCAGTTGCCTCAATAACCTGGAAGATGCTACTCACCTCTCAAATAAAACATGAAAAATTAGGGTCAAAACACAGCTTTGGCCTTAGCCCATGTTTGCACAGAGGCAGCTACAGGATGGATTTTGGACATGTCCTATTTCATGTGAATCTGCAGGCACGAGGACCACGCAACTCAAGCCACAGAACAGAATTGTTTATGTCTAGAAATGACTTTAAGATCATCCTATCCACTGTGAATCCAGATGTGCCACATCCACCACTAAACCATATCTTCAAGTGACAAATCTACCTGTTTTCAAACGCTTCCAGGGCTGCTGACTCCACCACTCCCCTGTTTCAGTGTTTTACAACCCTTTCAGTGAATAAATTTCTCCTAATATCCAATCCACACCTCTCCTGATTTAGGCAATTTGAGGCTGTTTCCTCTAATTCTGTTACTTGTTACCTGGGAGAAGAGCCTGACCCCCCAGCTGCCTGCTTCCTACCCCCCGACTTCCAGGTCGCTGAATACGGAAGGTGAAAAAGAAGTCTTTGTTCCTCAATGGCCCTTTACAGCATGACACATCCAGTACTGGCTCCCATGAGTCACAGCTCCTTGGGGCTGACATAAAGCCTTGCAGGATCCTGACTGAGTATGGAGCCTGCAGGAGCGACCCACTCCACACTGGATCTCTGTGGGAAACCCTGAAGGTTTCTCCTGCTTAGACAGACACTGGGACACTGCAGGACCGCTTCTGTACCAGAGAAGGGCAATGGAGCTGGTGAAGGGTCTGGAGTACAAGTCCTATGAGGAGGAGCTGAGGGAACCGGGGGTGTTTAGCCTGGTGAAAAGAGGCTCAGGGGTGACCTTATCACTCTCTACAACTCTCTGAAAGGTGGCTATAACCAGGTGGGGGTCGGCATCTTCTTGCAGGCCGAGGACAGTGACAAGGTAAGAGGGCATAGTCTCAAGTGACAGCGGGAAAGGTTCAGATTGGGCATCAGGAAGAAATTCTTCACAGACGGGGTGATGTGACATCGGAATGGCCTGCCAAGGGACGTGGTGGAGTCGCCGTCCCCCGAGGTGTTTAAGGAAAGGCTGGACGTGACACTTGGTGCCACGGTCTGCTTCACAGGGCGGTGCTGCTCGAGCAGAGCACTGTGGGCTGGACTCGCTGATCTCAGCAGCCTTTTCCCACCGAATCGATCCCGTCACCCGGGGATGGATCCCAAAGAACCCCACGCGACAGCGGCAGGTCCCGCGCGGAGGGAACGGCCCCGCCCGCCCCCGCCGCTACCTGAGGGCCGGCGCGCGGCAGGGCCTGGCGGGCGGCGGCGACGAGCGGGCGGCGGAGCAGCGCCGGCGGCAGCATGGCGGGCACGGCCCGGACACGGACACGGGCATACACAGACACAGGCACAGACACCGCCTGCCGTGGGGGCGGTACGGGGGGGCGGCACAGCCGCTGGGACCGCCCCTGCCGCCCGCCCCGCCGCCCGGCCCTCCGCCTGCGCACCGAGGCGGCGGTGGGCGGGCTGGGGGCGGACGGAGGGGATGTGGAAGGCATAGCTGTGGTGGTTTTCAGCTCAGCTGGATATGAAGCGGGTCGCTGCTCAGTTTCCCCCTGCCCCTCCTTTCCCACATTGGTGGAATGCGGAGGAGAATCGAATTTAAACTTGTGTGTTGACATAAGAAGAGGTTAACAATTGAAATAACAACAACAAGCGCGCCAGCGCAGTTGCTCACTCCCCACTGACTCAGCCACACCCCCCTGACCGAAAGCAGATGATCCGCCCTCGCAGGTTACTGCCCCCAGCTCCAATAGCCGGCATGACGTTCTGTGTGTGGGACATCCCTTTGGTCAGTTCAGGTCACCTGCCCCGGCCATGCTCCCTCCCACTGCCGTCTGCGTGCCGCCTCCTTGGCCGAGCATGAGAGAGGGGGGGAAAAAAAAGTCCTTGACGTAGGATAAACACGACTTGGCAAAATACCAAGCCATCAGTATGTTATCAATAGCATTCTTATTCCAAATCCAAAACACAGCCCTGTAATAGCTACTGAGGAAAAATTAACTCTACCTTAGCTGTAACTAGGGGCAACAGCTGAGAATTGCTCGTTTAAATTATCCGGCATGGGTGCCCGAAATGTGGTACCTGTGCGTCTGCCCATGCACCTGAATACAATAAAAAGTATCCTAGCTGCTTGAGGAGACCTGTTCCTCACAGGCTGCCCTGGGGCAAATCACTCAGTAAAATCACCCACACCCCAGTTTGACCAAACTTCAAACTGATCACACTGATCCTCCTTTGTAGAATCAGACTTAAAATGGTGCAGATACAAATCCTTCATCATCAATACTCCTCCGTAAGAAAGTCGCATGGCAGTCTTCTGTGGCATTATTTTGGGTGGAACCAGAGGTGCCAGTGGTGCACAGCCACAGGAACTCCCACCTGGTTACAGCTCTGGGCCCAGTTGCATACTTCTTCCAACCACACAGTTACCAAGGGATAAGATTTGTTGCCTGTATCTTTGCAGGGCCAAATATGGACTAAGATGAATATAAAGATAAAATTTCTTCTGTTATCAGTGCACTCCAAAGTTCTACCTTGGGAGTCAAATCAGCTCCTAGCAAAGGATGCCTTATGGAAGACTACCTAAATTTACAAGTCATCTTTTATGATTTCTCTTAATAGGGGCAGTACTTTCCTTCTTCTACACCAAATAATTGATTTTGAAGGGGTCTGCATAGAATTAAATGTGATAAGAACAATTATGAATTCATGCCTATGGAGCTTTCATGCTTTTTCTCACAATGAACAAATTTTCATTTTGTTAAAGACAAATTCAGGAAGAAAGATTGTCTAAATTAAAATATGATTGAAAAAGTTGTTTTAACATATTAAAAGAGTATGAAGCATCTACATTGTGTATACGTTATATGTTATTTTGGAAGTGATTGCATTTGTTACAATTTTTTGCAATATGGCATAAGTCTCTGAGTTTCTACAGCAGAATCACATAATCACAGAATGACATGAAGTGTGATTGCTGACACAGTTGTTGCCACTTCAAAATTGGTTTAACATGGAAGGTTTTTTTTTAATTTAGGAAAAATTATGTTTCAGCTGAAGACAAAGAATGAGACGGCAAATTCCAAAATATTTAAACTTCTCCATTGTTTATCTCATTGTATAGTTGAAGGGATGCTCTTCATAACCATGTTGTGATGGAATATTCCTTCACATTTTTAAGATATTTTATGAACATTGTCATGGTTTGACATTTTCTGTGTTAGCTTTCTTGTCAGTAAAGTTCACACAAGCCAGGATTTGAAGTGAGTAGTGATAAAAAGCAGGTTTTGTTCTTGCTAACTTGAATAGCCAAGAAGAAGCTTTGGTTTTATATTTATTTTTGTGTTAGTTGGGGAATAGAAAGGTGATCATGATTTTCATAACTGAGTGTAACCGTTCAAAACAGTGCAGAGTTAAAATGTACAAAACTGCACTGGAATTCAATGAAGGTCTGAAATGATTCCCTGAAACAAGTCGGCGAATGATTTTACACAGCAAGCAAGTTTGAGAAAACTTCAGTCAAGGAAGTGACTAAGAGAAAATTTGTTGAGAAGACTGTTCTTTCAGCTCTGTGATTTTTCCTGGAATTTGAGTTTGCTATGCTTCCTGGTATTTTCTCATTCATATTCTTCTAGAAGTCCAGTATCTCTGTCTTTCTGTGTGGATGAAGAGAGATGATTATAGCTCCAACTCCTGTCAGCCACTCAAAAGGCTGTCTACCAATATACAGAATGGTGAATGGGAACTGTGCTTCACACACAGCTCACAGATGGCACTGAACATCTGGGAATGACAGCGTTAATCTTGTGGAAGAACTCATACTGAATAGTATCCTGTTTTGATGAGATGTTTTTAGTTTGGTTGTGAATTCATGAATCATGTGCTATGTTCAATTTATGTAGCTGTGACTGGCAGAGCTGCCCAAGTACAAGAGGTTTATTAAAAATTTTTCTTTCTATTGGAAGCCAAAGCTCCATGGAGATGAAATATAAGAAGGTGATTTGTGCACGTTGTAATCTCTGCATGAAACATTTTCATCCATTCTCTTTTTCCCAGGGAACAGGAAACACTTTTAATCTCATCTGTATGTATCTTATGAATATGGGCAAGGTGTGGGAAGGGGTTATACTCCATGTGAGATGGAGGTAATGGAAAAAAGGTACTAAAAGGTTCAATGCTTTCAAAAGCATCTTAAACTTCCTTTGGGATGTTTGCTTAAACACAAAGTAACTCAGAGTTTTGGAAAAGGAGAAAGCACAATACCTGTTCCTTAGCTAGGGGGATGTTCCCATTTGCATCCAGCAAATCACAGCTTCCAGTTTGCTACTGCATGAATGATAAAACAAGGGCATTTCCTTCTATTTCTCCATAAATCTTTCAGCTTGAATTCCTTTCTCAGAAAGGCAGTTCTCAAAAGTACAGGAGGATATAATGCACCATGCCTTTTCTTTCAGTAACAGTAGGGTTTCCATTACGTAGTGCCGTGCTGCTTGTAGGCTTGACAAAGGTGTCCAACAAGCTTGTTTAGGTTGTTAGACACAGTTTTTTTGCTGTTAGGTTTTCACAAATCTCTCACACTGAGTGCTTCCCTTCCTCTCTCTCAATCTCCTGCTTTGTGAGCAAGAAACTAGTGGTTTGCTGCTATGCACACAAGGCAACATTCCTGAATGTAATGCAGCCTCTTGGTATGCTCCCAGTAGGCCAGAACATGTAAATATCCTCTGATTTCCATTCGCTCAGCTGTTCCATATGAAAATGTGGATAACAACTTAGTAAACTTGGTATTTTCTTCCCTCTCTTTCCTAGCCAGTGTGCATTCCTCATCTCATTAAAACAATCTGTATTATGTATAAATATTTATTGTGTAGAACTGATTAGAATGCCTGAAAGAACCAATGTCATCTTTGTGTTTAGCAGGGGTAAGAGTCACGTTAGCGTTCTTTGTACCTAGGGCCTGGGGACATGGTTGAACCAGAGTCATATGCAGGTGCCCTACCAGGTAGTGAATGAGCACAGAAAAAATGGGTTCCATGTTTTTGCTTTGCTGGAGAAGGCAGTAGGACAACAATGTACCACTTTGTCTCTCTGAGAAGCAGGTTTGTGTTGTTCCCTCTGGATTTATCCACTCCACACCGTATGTGCTGAGGTTTAACACATTCCTTGACCACACCCAGGAGCATGACATGGAGCCTGACATTCCCTTACACGGAGCCCATCAGCTCTCTTTGCCTGGCTGACAGACTGTCTTCCAGAGCTGCACAGCTGAAAGAAAAAGGCAGAGCAGGTGCTCGTGGCTATGTGGAAGGGAATTAGCAGGCTGCTTCATACTGCCTGGGTTTTTTTTGAACACATAAGTCTGATGTTTGTCATCACAACACTTTGTGTTAATGCTTATATCAAATCTTGGAGGACATAAATTCTACTCTGTCAAAATGCTCTCTGCTCATCTTTTGAGTAGCTGTAGCGCAAACCTGGTAGCAGGCTGCTATGTCCATTTGATTATGCTGAAAAGAAAACATTCATATATGTTCCCTGTTCTTTTTTTAGGAGGCCTGTTTCTTACACACTTCATTAATGGATTTTTCCTTTCTTTTTATTTTCTGGGAAATCTGAAAAAGTTTAATGATTCCAGAAGAAGGACATGATTCCAGTTAAAGACAACACACACACAGAAATCCTCCATTTGTTTTTTACAAATGGTTTTATCCAAAACTTCTGAATTATACATATTAAAAAACTCTTCCCTGTAAACAGGCCAAAAATATTACAATACTTAAAAATTGTATTAATTGTTTATGCTTATTATTTGACCACTCTAATGGCAGTTTTTCCTCTCAGAATATCTACTTGGACTTTGCAAATGGTATTTTTAAAAGCTGAGGGTGAAATATTCCTTTCAGTAAATCCATTTTTAGTTAATTGGGAAAAAACTAATGCTCTGCTTACATGTCTTCACAGATGGGATGACATAAGGTAGCTTCTCACACTGTAGATATTTAAAGCATGATGCAGCTGAGAACTGGGAGGCCTTTGCCACAAAGAGCATTGAAAAGATTCAACATGAGACAGAGGCTTAACACAAGGAAGACCTAGCTGGTTGACTTTTTACTTCACAGGTACTAACTAGATCAATTAACATTTTCCCTAATAAAATTAAGACCTTAAATGATGCTGATAAATCACCTAGATCCTCTCTCCTTAGTTAAAACTCTCTACAGGCTTCTCTTACTGCTTCTCCTTTATGTGTATGACAAGCTTTCTTCTGGAAGCAGAGAGTGAGATTTTCTCTAGGATTTAGCCGAATTTGCACTTGTATTCTTCTTGTCTCATATGCAGCACCGACATACACACTGAGACAAGGTATTTCTATTTCTTTATTCTAGTTAGTGCAAAGTACAAGCTAGGTGGTGACCCCCAAAAGGCCGGCTCCCCAGTCATCAAAATTTTTTACCAGTTGCACAATTTAGCAAACAAAGAAATCACAGTTCATTGGCTACAAGTTACACAGTTCTCTTATTAATTAGTATTATGCCTTCTACTGATTAAATTAGTATCTCTCTTGTCATAGTAATTAGTTCACATGCATAGATTTCTTTTCTTTTGAGTCCGTAGGTTTCTTTAGTTCATGGGCTGTTGGTCGGTGGTCCCCATCTCCCTCTGCCAGAATTACTTTTTACTAGTTGGAGCTGGTCTCAGCACAGTTGCTGTGTTTCCTTTGTTAGTTTCTTCCTTATCTTAGGAGTCATGCCAAAAGTCCCTGTGGTACATAAATTCTGCTTTGTTTTTGTCCACTATCAGCGGTACATCCTTCTCCCCAAGCTTTGTTAACCTCCCACTAGCTCTGAAATTACTGAAGCATGTTAAGCTTTAAACCTTAACAAGGCAGTTCTACCAACAAGTAATTTGTCTTTCTACTCCCGGACATCATTCTGAACCCATGTTCTCTTGAAAAGAACTAAGATGGGAGCTAAATATTGTTTTATGACAGGCTCTAACATCTCTTGTATGAAAGCAGGTAAAGCCAAGTACCACAGATCATTATTTCAGGGCCACTCTACCATTCCTTGGTTTCATGTTCTTCTGTCTCCTACACAGAGACCTGGCCATATTTGACTTGGAGAAAGCTGGAGTGGTTTCAGCTGAGGAATAATATTGTGCCTCCTAACCTCCTAATCTTTCTGAGGCCTTGTGTCATAGAGGAATCAAGCAAAATGCCCCTTGCCTCAGATTTTTATAAAGGAAGAGAGAGTCCAGTGTAAGGCAGGTGACTGGAGAAGGCACATTCTTACCTTGCAGTGTCATGCCAGGCCCAACCCGTAGGTGGAGGAAAGACACAGTCCTTTGCAGGCATAACAAGTGTGTGTGGGGAGGGTGTGACTGACCCTTGCACTGCCCCACGTCTAAGGACGGCACTGCTCATTTACTGTGAGACTCATCAAGCTGGGTGGAGATCCACCAGTGCTGGCACATGATAAGCATCTCATTTCTAGGGATTTTGTTCTTTATCTCTTTATCTGTGACCCAGTAATACTACTTATGAGACTGACCCATGCAGCCTGCAGCGAAAGTCCCAATGCCTGTGTTAATGAAGGAACTCCCTGATGGATGCACTTGGCCTCCTAGAGGCCAATCTTCTCCTAGAAGATTTTTTAAAAATGAAAAACCAAAACCAGTGAGATTTCTAAGCAAGGTTTAATAACTCCAGAAGCTCACCTCTCCTAATTATTGATGTATTGCTTAGATAAACATCTCTTTCTTGTAGAAAAACAGCCTTGTCCCACTTGCCTGGAAAAGTTATTCCTTTTTCCACTCTCTGTAAATAACCTCTTTCAAGGCTTCCTTTGCCTGAAGTTGCATTGTAATGAGCACTGATAACAGGAGTCTGTTTCTGCCTTGGTTCCTTTTCCCTCAAGCCTTAAAAAACTTGCTTTTCTTGGTGTTGCAAGATGAGACGTTCCCCACTATACGTCTCTTGCCAAAATTCAGGAGGCACTACCGATCTTTAGGGTAATGAGCTGCAGGTTGGTGCTAATCACACAGGGCAAATTTGCAGCAGTACTTGTCAACTTCCTCAGCATCTATCCAGCATGGTGCCAGCCCTGTCTCTGTCCTTGTGATCTGCACGCTTGTGCAATGGGCGGAGCTGAAGGCTGAACGATTTCATCTACCTGTGAGTGAGCTATGGTTAACACAGGTTAAACATGCTGAGCTGGGTATAGCTCAGTTAAATAACCTGATGGGGTCAGAGGATGGAGACTGGGAGCAGAACAGACAAGTTCTCTGCCACCATGCTCCTCAAAGCAGTCCCTATAGTGGTATTCGGGAGAGGAGCTGTGAGTTTAAACCTCAGTACTCCTGCTACCACACAGGAGTGGCTGTAGTGCAATGAGTGGACGTGCAATGTGAAGAATGTTTGCAAGTGGGCTTGACTCACCTGGGGATTGTTAATTTACATCAGTGTCCACCCCCTTTAAAAAAATACAGGCTTCTTTTTGCTTGCTTACATCTACTTATGTGGGATATATTATTTCAATAAAAAGTTGAATGAAGTTGGTGTCTTTTAATATGCCCACACTATTGCAGAAAATGCTCTGAAATGGTGTTCTCTGTGAATGCTTCTGAAGAGACATATCTCTTAGAATTTAATGTATTAAACCCAGAACAAATCAAATCCTTCTTCTTTTAGGTTTGGAAACATGTATGAAGCTTTGATACAGAGTCTCTCAGCTAGCACAACTAAGGAAAAGTGATTTTATGGAAAGTTCCAGTCTGGAGAAAAAGTCTCATCAGTAAGTGTTTTTAGTGATTCCATGTAGATCTCTCCTATAGTGAAACAAGAATAAAAACAACAGCCTACAATGGAAAGGATTCTGTTAATTGTAATCAACTTGTAGGAAGGAATACACCTATTATGGAGAGATTCCTCCCAGCAAGCTTGGATGGCTTGATATTGGGAAACTCATGGGTCACTGCAATGTTCGGCAAATTGGTTTAATCATTCACTTGGAGAGCTTCAAATATCAATACTTACCCAGGGGGTTCCTGGTATTCTGAAGTTCTGAACTTCCCCTTGTTTACTTGGAAGCTACAGACATCCTGATGATTTGATGTAGTTATCTTGAAGAACCTTGATTTTTTAAAAATACCTGGAGTATTTTAGAAAAAAATTGAAATAACTTCTAAACGAGAACACCTGTCCACCTGGAAGTGTTTCATAACAGAGGTCTTCACCAGAATTTACAACATCTGCACAATCTCCAGCTTTAAATTACTTTGGCCATCCTTTGCTCAGTAAAGCAAGTTGTTATTTCTAGAGCTGTCTCTCAAGTGAAGGAGCTGTGAACTGGGATTCAATTTGACAGATAGAGTGGCAACAGCAGAACCTGAGTTTGAATCTAGGTATTTCTAGCTCCATGTCCCAAAAATTTATAGTCTACAAGCCCAGAATATTTTCTTCACACTTGGTAGCTTCAGTAATTACTGCTCAGGTCTAATGAGAAGGTCATCTGTTGCATTTTTGCTTTATCTGGCTGCTAGTCCTGTCTCAATACAAACAAGTTACACAGGCAGCAGGACTTACAAGGAATGCTAAACAAAAGCCAGGGTTGTTTTAATTTAGAGAAGAGGTAACTTGGGGGTCATACGATTCTTGTTCATGTAATTACAGGAGTGCTTCAGGAGAGAAAGGTATAATCTGTTCTCTCTCCTGGATAAGATAAACGCAGCCGGCTGAAATTACAGGAAGGGAAATTTAGATTAGATGTTTTCCACTTGTTAAGATAGTGACACATTTGAAAAGATTACATGGGAGAAAGAAGGATATCCAGGCCCAAAAATAATAGGGATGGTTAAAATGATGTTCATGCATTCACACAGCTGGTATGGGCTAGATTAGCATCTTTAACCTGTGAAATATGGACTACAGAGTAACAGTCCATGAGATGTACATGGCCCACGCAGCTTGGAAGGGCAATGGGAAAACAATCTAAAGATACCCTTCAGTCTGCACCTAGCCCCCTAACTCTGCCCCCTACTCTGAGGCATTATTTGACATTTTGGGACCAAAAATACCAGTTTGTAAAACCTTGGTCAATACTTTGACGAAATGCTAAGTAGTTTACCCATGTGTTACCATCCTTGTTAATCACCCTCAGATCCTGTAATGTTTAATGGCTTGTAGCCTTTTCTTTTCTGACTAAAGAAAGTTGTGACATTTTTGAACTACTTGACTTTCCAGGTTTCCCCCATACATCTTGTCTAAGATAATGTTGATTTCTATGAGAAAGTAACCTGTATTTATAGCTAAAGATTTTTACAGTGGTTTGATAACAGGCAGCTACTGCCAAAAGCCAGTCCTTTTTCTCTGAGCCTTCTACATTTTGAGTGACTACCAAAAGGATGCTTCAAGATTAAACATTGCAATGCATCTCTGCCCTCTATATGCCATGAAGAATTTCTAGCTGGGATGGATGCAGACTTGGGGAAGGGTGAAAAAAACTGAATGCTGCACCATAACTCAGCTCTGCTGACCTTTTAATTATTTTTTATCTGTGATGTTGGGGCAGCAACTCGGGTGTTCATCAAAGAGCTTCCCTTTAGTAACCAGGAGCTCTTCCCTCTGCTAGCAAAGAAAAGGAATCCTCCAAAGAAAAGTTAGAGCAGGCAGGATTTGAAAGGGACCAATTGTGTTGTTAGTGTTGAAACACCAAACTATGGCCTTGTTTGCCTTCTGGCAGGGCACATGTATCACAAGGAACTTCTGCCAATGGTAACATTTTGTGAAGTCTCTCTTCCTACAGATTCACTCTTTTGGGCATATCTCTTGCACTTGGTCAGTATTTCCCATCATCCATTTGTGTTCTCCTGGATACCTTTGGCAGGGAAAAAAATACCTAGATGAGTAAATCTCTGGCCAATACTGACTGCTGCCCAAAGATATGTACTTCTCCCTGTCTTTGCCTTGGAACAAGTATAAATACAGCGCTGATTTCCATTAAATTAATTTTTCCTGAGACCTCTGTCCTACATTTGTTTGAAATTAGCTAACCAGTTCAAAAGATGCTATGGGAAGCAGACAGATGAACAAACAGATAACAGGTTGCATAACCCCATAAGCTTTTGTTTTCTCAGAAAACCCAGCTAAAACAAGAACTGTTGAATCAAATTGTTGCTGTCTGTGTGTGGGTCAAGTTAGGCACTCAAGAGAAAGCCTGTGCCTCAAAAACCATGAATACAGCAGACTCCTTGGGGGAACACACACTATAGGAATGTGTTTATATTTTAATATTTATAGATTTTTGGTTTTGGTTTTGTTTTGCTTGTTTGGTTGGTTTTCTTTTGGTTTGTTTTTTTTTTTGGTGTGCGTGTCTTTGGTGCATATAAATTCCCTGTCCAGGCTGAATTGAAGTTCAGTGTTCAGCAGTGCTCTCAGTACAGGTTCAGCAGACTGTGGGCAAAGGAGATGAAGACACCCTTGTGGCTGAAGGGTAGGATCGTGTACAGAGGACTGGGGTTGGTCCCATCTGCGATGTTGCCTTCTTTTGGGACTAGAGGGAGAAGCTAGGGCAGTGGGTATCAGGATATGGCAAGAAGACAACCACAGAACCTCAGTACCAAGTATTTCCTTCCAGGGCACCTTTATTAGCTTCCTTGTCATTAACATTTTAGAAGTTGAACATCAACTTCTAAAAAATATCAGATTGAACTGCGAACTTTTTTGGTAAGGAGCAATACTAGCAAGCATTGTCCACATTTTGTTCTCTCTCACGGCGTACATGGTACTTACATTAATAGTTTTGGGTGGTCTGTACTGTACCTTATTTACTGCAACATGCTCTAGTCTTTGAAAGCATTTCACTGTGTTCCTTTTCAGGATGGCTTTCATCCTCCACTGCACTCCAATCATATGAGTTTTCCCCATAGTTGTCCAGTCTACCACTGCAATCCCATTTGAAATACATAGTGCCATATCCTAAAGATTACTCCAGTCCATAAAGGGAGTTTTTGACTGGTGATTTGTCTTGTCTTAGAGAATATCTTGGTGGCTTGAGATCCATTAGTTGTAGGTAGAGTTGTGTGGTGTGTATACTACAATCTGCCAGGTCTTTTTTATGGGCTCTGATCTATAGGAAAACCCATGATTGTGGTGGCTGTTAAGGCAGACTGTATCCCTCTGTTCACTTCCACTACCTTCCTCTGCTGGATCTGCAGCCACATACTTAGATTAAAATGCTAGAGTCTATGCCCAACCCCTTGTAAACTCTTGTAAAGTAGTGCTTGGATCCCAGAGATCATCTGGCTTTATTAATTTCAAACATGGCTTCCTGAAGAGTATAAAAGTCTTTTGACAATCTTTTTTGCCAGGTTACCTCAGTACACATAGCACAATGAGTCTTTCCATGTATTTGAATGTTTCATGTCCAGAAGAAACCCTTGTTGAGGTACTTGCAAATCCTCAGGCCGCATCAAGTGTAGCTGTATGACTTGAGGTCCATAGCCTCAATACAAATATTACCTTTGTCATGTACATGTTCCATTCAAAAAATGCATTCCCTGCAGGAAATGCAGGGAGAATGCAGGAAATGCAAAAACAGTTCCTGTCATGCCACCAGATGATTTGGTAGTTGTGTGTCATCATAAGCCTGCAGCGTTTGTTTTCTTTAGAGATCAAAGCCATTTTTTTAAGCAAATTACTTCAGCAGTAATCACATTCCCATAATGTAGAAGGAATTTCCATTGTACTCTTGGCTTTTGCTAACATCCAGTGCAAATCTGTTTGCTTTTTATAGGTGTATCTAAAGAACTGCTGGATGAGTTCTTTGGAAAAGCTGAGCCTTTATATTTTACCTACAGAAAAAACAGTGATCTTCTCTTGGTATCAAGGGAGACACCAACACATTTACAAATACTGACTTGCAAAGAGAGACAAAAATCTTCCATCCAATTCAGAAAACCCCCTCAAACTCAAATCTGAGATGTGAGGTTTATTAATCTGAGCTCATTGATTGAAATATTTTCCCCATTCAAGAAGGGGGATGGAGAGACAAACCTAAGTGCCTCAGGAATATAATTCTCTTCTTTTTCCATCCAATTCCAACAAGCTCAGGCAACCTGGGGAAATTCAGGCCCTCCCTGACGTCTCATTCCACAGAGCTCACTCCTGAAGCAGCTGGGCTGGCTGCCTATTTTGTGGCCACTATAAATGTAGATGCATTCAACACAGTTCTTGACTAGCTAAAAATGTGAATATGGATCTAAGATCTTTGGGTCCTGGATTTATAAAGTAGTGGTGTGTCTGTTTAGTTTAATGTATGTGACTACCTGCAGTGGGATTGAAACGTGTGTTTAGTGGGGACTGAGAGGCGCCTGGCTGAGAGACATTTGGTTTATTGCCATGTAAAGAGCAGCCTTTTCATACTGAGTGTAACACTCCCATGCATCTGTGGTTTGATCGGGTCATTTAACTTCTCTACCTCGGTTGTTTCATCTGAGAAATCAGATTGCTAGGGCTTGCGTTTTTGACAAGTGGCGTAGGAGGATTAACTCATGAGTGTGCACTCTGGACTTCAGACAAGCCTACCAGTATGAAAAACTTTAATTAAGATTGCTTGTCCTGTACTTGAACACACTTGCATACAGCCTTATTCTGAGCACAGCTGACTGTTTGCTACTAGTACTTAAGGCAGTAAAGGCTGAATATGCTCAGTAGGATTGGAAGCAGAGTAAAAATTTACTTTTAAGACAGCCATTGAAAATACAAAGTTTAGGAAGAGCCAAGAGAGACTCCGAAGGCTGAGGCAAGTAGCTTTCTACTGATTCCAGCAGGCTTTGAATGAAGTTTGTATCTCCCACAACTGGCTCAGGTAGTTATCATTCCTCACCATACATACTTCTTCATCTTCTCCTTCTCTCAGAAAATAGGAATCCAGGAAGTTCTTCAAGCCAGAAGAGACTATTTCTGACATCAAGGAAAGGGAAGAAAACAGCATGTTGCTTCTGTACCTAGCTATCAAAAATCTAGCATTCTAATTAAAAATATATAAATGGGAAAAATGTGAAGGATTGGAACACACTTGTGGAACTGAGCAGTTTTTTTTTCCCTTGGAAAAAAGGGGATTGGATTGATCTTGAGATAATTAGGGAGTTGTAAATCTGGCTTGATGGAATTGTAGGAAGTTAATATGGCAGTGGATGAAAAGAATCAATACTTTGGAAACAAAATAAATAAGGATTTTTGGATTTGAGGAAGTCAGGAGCAGGACATTTGTTCCACCTGTAGGTGCTGCATCCAAGTGGTTGTGGTCAGTGATAAGGACCAATAAATGACAGGCAAGGCCCACCAACACCCTTGGCTGTTCACATAAAACTTGCTTTGGAGGAAATTGAATCTGCATGCTAGAGTATTGCACTGTCCATTTCATGCCTTCTGCATTCCTGGTGAGGATTTTCTGGAAATAAGGGAAAGGGAGATATAGATGCTGTATGGCAGCTACTCTGAATTTTAGTGCAAGCATCTAGGGTGCAGAGGAAGATATATGCAATAGTGAAAACTAATGCTGCAGGCTATAGCACAGGAGCACATGAGAGCTGCTTTACCTAGCTGGTGGTGGAAGAGTAAGGCTGAGGCAAAGAGGAGGGGAGCAAAGGTGATAAGAGCAAATAATTTGAGGGGAAAAAAGGTAGGGAAAAAAAAGTTGAAATGCAAAATGATGCTCCTTGGCTAGAGCATTCCGTCTGCAAAGGGTGCACCTGGTTACAAATGGCATTTGGCACAACTTCAAAATGGTAGGAACAAATGAGAGTGGGGTGGGTAGGAACTTCCTACTGCTGCTTCAAGTAATATGAAATGTCAAGTTTGTGCCCTTGTCTCATTGATGATGTGTTTGCTCCAGGCCATCAGCAGGGAGGTAATTAACAATTAGCCAGGGAAAGAGCAATACTAATAAGATAAATGATTGCTAAGGAGATAGGGAGTGTGAGTGTTGGGATGTATGGCAGTGAGGCTGGGACTCTTCACCAATAGGGCAGCAATGCAGGAGACCAGGGGGACTGAGAGCTCCAGTGTTTGAGTTGGGGAATGGGTTTGAATGCTGTAGGAGCCAGGGCTGTAAGGAGCAAAAGGTGGAGTTTGGGAAATCAGGTGGTGTAGGAGACAGTGGACATTAAGAAGATGCATGCTGACATTGATTTTTGGAGAGGGTAGAGACAGAGATGAAAAGTTTGAAAGGAGGTCTGGTGGAAATTGAATCCACTTTGGAGAAGAGCAAGAAATTGTAGATTTACATGAGAAGAGAGGATGTGAGTCTTCCCTGGTAGCCAGTTTTCCATCCAAATATTCAGTTTGTGATGCCAGTCATAGTCTCCCTGTCTCTTCATGCAAAGCTATGCCTCTCTTCTTGCTCTGTCCTTTCAGGCACCTCAGGGCTGTTACTTTTTTAAGCCTTTCCATCCCTTCATATTTCCATCCCTTCCAGTCTGATATTAGGCCAGTGCAGCAGCCTTGTGTGGCAGGCTGCCCTAAGAAACCAGCCCAGAAGAAGAAAACACCTGACTCCCCCATGCTTGGTGATACAGCCCACCGCACAGCAGACAATGGCTGTTACCATGGTGCTGCATCACAAGAATGAGTGTGTCTGGTGTCACACTCTAGCTGACACATGATAATTCTGTCTCAAGTCTTTTCCAGTTTTGGCTCCTGTCCTCTGGCGTGGGAATGAATGGTGTTTTCCTTTGTTTAGAAAATCTGCTGAGAGATCTGCCAGCTGAGGCCTTCCAGGTCTGACCAAAGCCAATAATGATCTGTTCACACTGGCTAGGGTCATGCTGTCCCAGTGAAATGGGCTTGTCCACATTTAACTTTCCACCTGTCATTTGTGCCTGATACGTGCTCACTGCCTGGGCAGAGCTGGGGACGGATGTGGATGTGCCCATCCATTTCTAGCTCTCTGCTGTCAACACCAATTGCAGATTTGTTTAAGCAGAGGAAATCTTCTTAGTACTTTTCTTCAGAGCAATGTTGTTTGTGTTTCTGACTGGAGCATTTCAGCCTGAGGCAGCTGTATGAACATGCCAGAGTTACAGGCCATAATTATCTCATTTTGGGGAGGAGAGTGGGGTGTTATGCTTTACGTTTTCCCAGCTCTGAAGGCTGCTTGTTGCATGTCAGTGTGACACACAATTGTGGCTACAGTAGTCCTTCTCTGACTTGGGTTTCCAGATGCTGATAATCCTGTAAAAAGCTGCTGTCTACCCTACCAAAAAAAGGGCCATTGAATAAATGTTCTTTTGCCCTCATGTCTCACTGTATCTGATGTGCAGTCTCAGTCCTCTGAGCCATCTGTAGCAGGATAAAGAGGACACTCATGAAAAAGGGAAAATTGTACAGGAGACTCAACAGGAATATGCCAGGGTCTAAGGAAGCCAAAACCACAAAGCCACCATATCTTGGCTTGAAATGTATGCTTCCCTTGATGATAGCATACCATACAGTTACAGTATTCGTCATCTCCTTTTGGAGGTCAAGACCAGAAAGATTTCTGTGAGACTGGCTAAGGCTTCCATAGAAAGAATGATGCTCTGTAGAATCACATATATTGTTTAGGAGGGTAAAAGATAATTTCTCTTCTGCTCAAATACAGTATCTCCTCACCTGTGTGTTTTAATGCACTTTTGAACACCACTGCTGGTATTTATGCAAAACATTCTTTTTTTTTTTGTGGCCGATAGACTAGATGTGCTACTTTACTAATGAATCCATCTGGTTACCAAATGCAGGCACAAAGTAGAGATGGCAGAAGGAATCAGCGAGTCTAGGGCAGATGGGGCTCTGAGTGGAAGACTCCTAAGAGTAGCCATGCTTAGGCAGAGGTGTTTCACTTATTTTGAGATGGCCTTTGAGAATCAGATTCAACAGATGAACACAAGGTTCGGTGCTTCAGCCTGAGAAAGAAAGGTGTCTCTTTCCTTATATGATTCCCTTGCTTTTTTACTAGGCACTGTATCCTCTTGGAAAAAGCTGGAGGAGATGTGCCTGCCAGACTGACTTGTGGGGCTGATGATTCTGATGTGATGCATGCTCTGCGGTACAAGGCAGTGTGTCCTTGTTAAGCTAGGGCAGAGTTAATTTCTTCTCAGTAGCTGTTACAGGGCTGGTTTTTGATTCAGCGTGAGAATGGTGTTGATAACACACTGATGGTTTGTTCTTTGCCAAGTCAAAGACTATTTTTCCCTTGTCTTGTGCTCTGCCAGGGAGGTGGCATGCAAATGAAAGTGGAAGGGAACATGACCAGGACAGGTGACCCGAAGAGATGTTCCACACACAGAACGTCATGCTGGGTATTTGAAACGGGGAGAGTTACTTGGAAGGGTGGATGATCTGGTTTCAGGAAGGGGAGTTCTGGCTCAGTCAGTGGGTGGTGAGCAATTGCATTGTACATTACTTGATTATTTTTTATTAACATTATTATTTACCATTATAATTTTATTTTATTTTCCTTTATTTTCACCAATAAAGTGTTCTTATCTCAACATACATTATTTGATTCTCCTCCCCATTCCACAGGGGTGAGGGAGGAGAAGGGAGGAGGCTGAGTGAGCAGCAGCATGGTGCTTAATTTCCATCTGGGCTTAAACCATGACACAGTGAAAGAACACTTCCCTTATATTCTCCCAATGCCAAATCTATCTTTGCCATATGGAGAACACTGCAAAGAAACCAAAATGTGATTCTGTTCTTTACCCTCTATGTGGCAAGTTGGGGGAAGGGAAAGAGTCTTGGTGACTTGATCCCTAGAAAACTCCATCTAATGATCTAACACGGCTAAGATCCAGACAGAGAAACAACACCGAGCTCCTGGAACTGGTTGAAATTTCCCTGCCTCCACTGTTGGTGTTCCCCTTGCTGGAGTATCCTGAATTCCTAGATGTGGCCTCTTGCTTGCCTGTGAGGAGCAGGATAGAGGACTTTCCCCCATCCAGAGAGAAGGCTAGGTTGTACCCTTAGTGCTGGGAAGCAGCAGGAGCAGGACTTGCTAGGGCTTGGTAGCCCCAGAACAACCAGCTATTTCTCTGTCACTTTTGGAGATGCTTGGGAAGAACATGGCCAACATCAATCTGGCTGGAACCCTTCCTCATGGTCTTCGCTCTGGCAGACTTTTAGTATGGCCCCTAGGTTACACCATGATTGCTGCACTGGGCTGCCACTTTTGGAGGGAGTTGGCAAAGAAAATATTTAATGACCTGTCTCTCCTGTGGGCTCATCAGTTCCATACAGACATCCAGGAGCTGTGGCTGTTTGTTGAGGAGCCTGTTTAGAAGGTTGTACCCCCTACAGATGGGCTGATTTCAGGACCCTGCAGTCCTTCTAAAGAGAAGGCCGAAGTGACAGATTTGCTACACATGGGGAAGAGTAAGGGTTAAAATTAAGAGAGGACGTGACAGTAGAGACCCATGAGGTAACCAAGAACCTCCCAAAGCAGGGATATTCAGCAAAATTTTCTGTGTTCTTCACTTTAATTTGGGCTAATAAGGAGATTTCTAAAGACTCACTCAGCTGGGGTGGTACTGTGAAGTCCCCGGTTTTGGAAGTAGATATAAAATTGGAGATCCCCAAACTCTGATGGACAGAATAACAAATTTGAGGTTTCCCATCAAATGGTCGAATTTTGGCTAGTTACAGGTCTCCCTGGGCAGGGAATGTTGGTCCTTTCCTTTCCTCCCAATGAACATATCAGATGGAGGATGGAGTGAAGTGAAATCTCTGGATCGTTTCTTGGCCATAGCAAGACTCTAGAGAATTGTCCATGAGTGAAGGAGCAGGACAAGAGTCAGGTAACCCATAAAAGGGAAGTTTCCAGGAGCTCTGGGTATGAGACCAAACAAACCTGGCAACCTGTGAGGAAAAAGCCAAGTGAAGAATGGTGATACTGTCATGGCTTTGCAGCATACACCTTCTCACAGTGAAGCTGGCTAGCTAGCCACTGTGTCCACTGTCTCATTCCATGCTGTAGCTGTCACCCTGGGCTTTACTATAATAATTTATACCTGAGTCTTTTTTAAAAAAAATAATAGGAAGGTTACCATATTTACACATGCTGTTTTTCTTTGCACCTCACCTCCAAGTTTGCTGTTCCCCTTGTGGTGTTGCAGCTTCTTTTCCACCTTTAATTCAGAAAAAATTGGTTGCAATGGCGACCATGTTTTTCTGAGTAAAACAGAAAAAAAATGTTTTCCCAGCTGTTTCCAGAAAATTCAGACACATAAGGAAAATCCAGTAAATTATTAACTTTGTCTTTCCATCTGTAGATAGTGGTGTTTCTGGTTAGGCTTTTAAAATGATATTATTTTTTTATATCCCTAGCCTTCTTCTCCCTCAATACAAAAGAGAGTCTCTTTGATTTGAGATGCAAAGTCATGAGAAATTTTCTGGTGAGTACCTGGATGATTACTTACTTGTGGTTTTCTGCCTTTTGAATAAGGAAAGATTATTTGGAAGTGAGTTTCCTGTACTACTTCCCTGTGACGGCAACTTTATTGGCAAAAAATGACAGAGTTTATGCATTGGTTACTCTTTGCAGAACACTGAATTTAATACACTCCTTTTTTTATTTTTCCTTCTTTTTTTTTTTTCTTCATTATGGGGTGGTATAGTGAGGTAGGGTATTTTCAGCTGTGAATTTTGAACCCAGATAAGTTTGTCTTAGAAAGTAGAGGGGAAGAGACTAGTGCCATCTGGCTGGAACAAGCACTGACACAGCAATGCTCAATCCATGTATCCACTTAGGTGCTTCCCTGCTGATGAGAGAAAGCATCCTATGACCCTGTGTTGTGACCAGAAGCAGGTTTGACCCATGTGTTATTGTCAGAAAACCAAGTTTGGTTTCCTGCCCTGCTCCCACTCTGGTGGTCAAGTGTGGGCTTGCTTGACAAGCACATCTTGGCAGCCCTTGACACTGCCAGTTGTACCCATTTTCCTGTTTTTTTGACCTCCTGTTTTCTCCTCAAGACTCTTTGCAAACAAGCACTCCGCCATGACTACTTTTTTGCCCAGGTACCAGTTTTGCTACCTGGCATACCCAAACCTGATATTTTCAATACTGAAAATATCAGTATTGTGGCTTTGGCAATCTCAGCTGACAGCATTACTAGAGCACTGTTGGCTTTGTGAGGCTACGCTCCCCAAATACCCCCGGCAACTGCCTTTGCAGTTTGACTACTTCTCACACAAATCCCTCTTATCCAGCTGTCCCTCGTGCTGCTTTCACACTTCTGTCTGCTGCAGCCACCAGCTTCTGAGATTGTCTCCCATTTCCCATGCCCTGCTCAGCCTCAGCTCAGCACCCATGCACATTACCTGCCCAGTGTTGGCTCCCTGGTCCCCATCAGTGCCCGTGGCTGGGGAATTCAGAGCAGCTTAGCCACTGCACAGACTGGACTTGACTGCCATCTTCTGAGTTTTTGTTTGGTTTTTTTTTTAATTTCTTGGTTTTTTAAAGATACATGCTGTATGCTCATGACTAAATTTTTTAACAATTAAGTGTGCTCTCTAACTGTGATATGTATTTCATAACTGCTTAGAAAGCTGCCAGGTTTTGTGTCAGCTTTTTGTGACTTTTATTTTTTTCAATATAACTACCTGGAAATTTATATCAAGTGTTTGGAGAAAAAATACAGATTTCCTTCACAAATGTACTAACCCCACCACATTTCTCTGCTGATTGCCCATTCACAGAAATGTTTTAGGATTTAATATGGCCCTTCTGCAGAAAACAATGATCAGTGGTGTAAGAAACACCAGTTTGTGCGATTTCAAGACCCCATCACCCTCCTTTGCAGTGAAGCTAACCAAGAACTAGATGCCCATATAGCAGAGGCTTGCAGGACCATCCTGCCCCAGGCTGGCAAATCCTGTCCTTTCCCAGTCCTTCAGCACAGAGCATATTCCAGGCAGCCTAAATGTCTGTGTGACTCAGGCCAGATGCCTGGATAAGAGAGAAAAGGTCAATTTTTTCTCAACACAAGTAGGATGTGGAAAAGCTCCAAACTGGAGTGCAGTGGCTGCATCGGCCACCTAGGTGTCCAGGGCAGGGGATGTGCCTTGCAAGGGACATCACCAGCCCCTGACTCCAGCCCTGCTTTTGCTCCCAGCTGCCTCCTGGCCTGCAGTCACATGACCTCAGCCTGTCAGGGAAGAGGCAGGCAGAGTGCATCAACTCCTCAGAGACCCAGGCACTGGGTGGTTTCTTTTTCCACTGCATTAGCCATCTCAGATGTAGCACAGATGGGGAATCTGCAGCCTGTGCCCCCACACCGGCTCCCAGGGCCCTCAGGGTGTCTGACAGATGGGACAAAGCCCCGGCAGGGCCAAAACATGTTTGTCATCACAGCTGTGGCTGGGGAAGAGGGGTGAAGCCCTTCAGCACATCCCCCAGCCCTGCAGGCACAATTCAGCCACAGAGGGTGGGCATGGAGGAGCTGCATCGCTGAGACCTCTTTGGGACTCTTGCCAGCTGTTTCAGGGGATGGAAAGACAGGTTTTCAGCTATCTGTTCCCAGAGGACAGAAACGACTGGATTGGAGTGCTGCTGAGCAGGGCAGGGGGCAGGTCCTGTGCTGCTCCTGGGATGGATGGTTAAAGACAGCCTGTGATGGTGGGGAGCAGGTGAGAGGCTTAGGATTGGGGAGAGGGGAAGTGGTAGGGAAAGAGCAGAATGCCTTCTGAAATACAGCGTACACCACTGGCATCCAGATGACAGAGGCAGTGCAGTCTGCTGCCAGGTGACGTGAGTGTATAGCAGGGGCACTACTGTTTGGGTAAACATGGAGCTGGAAGTGGTGAGAAATTGTGGGTTCAGTCATGAAGAAGCAGTGTGAACTCTGCATGCCACAACCCTATCGAAAGAGCATGGGGAGTTGCTGCTGGATGGAGCCCCCTGACAAGTTGGAAGAGCCCAGAGATGGTGCTGCTACCCCTGTCTTATTGCCAGACAGGGAAAGCTTTAGGCCAGGGTGCTTCAAGCATTATGCCTGGACATACTTTTATCCTGTTGGAAATGGACTTTTTTCCCCATGGGCCTGAAGAAAGACTGAGATTGCCCAGTGTTGGCAGGAAGGGTGGCTCTGGCACTGAGCTGTGAGGCCAGTGGGGAACAAGGCAGGGCTAGGCTGTCTCCTCAGCCACAGAGGTGCTGCTCTGTCTGGGTGTGGTACACTTATGTCAGTGACTTCATGGTGATGCACTTCTACCACTAGCACTGTCCAAAACCTTTCAGAAGAGCACAGCATTAGAGAACGACCTTGCTTATCACCTAACACATGTTCTTTTTTACCCATGCTCAGAACGAAGCAAACATACAATGTATTCAGTAATTCCTGGTTCTCAGGGATTATTCCAGAAAGCCTGTCCTCAAGCTTGATCGGTTAAAACCAAAGAAGTTTTCAGCTACTGCTAAACAAAACACAGATATACTGAATTTACAGAAATTGACATCCTTCTTTATGTAGTCTGCCAGCTATTTGTACAGTTAACTCTAACTGGGCTAATGAGATTTGGGAGTATTTTCTAAAGCATGGCTTTTGATAGGGAAACCCCTAGTTTTACTTAAAAGAACAAGGCTCAGAGGTCCTAGTTAGAAAAATTCTAATGATGTGGCTGAGTGCTCTAAAACCTGACAATGCAAGAGAGCTTCCAGCAAACTGCGAAAAAAAAAGTGGAAAATCAGTTTCGAGTGTTCAGATGGATGGGGTTACTCCAAAGACATCTGTGCTCTTCTGCTTTTTGAAAGCGAACTGCGAGGGAAAGCCCCAGGGCTGGAAACAAAAGGCTTCTGCTTTTTTTTTTTTTTTTTTTTTTTTTCCCTCTCCCAACAACTGCGAGCCGCGCTGAGGGGATTTAAGAGCAGAGTACGGCATGTCCCAGCCCCCGCGGGCTTTGGTCGTGTTCCTGCCCAGCGCCGCTGCTGCGGGCACGCGGTCTGGGTTGTGCTTTTCACTCTACTGCTTTGCTAATCCTGAAATAATTCCCTTTTATTTATTTATGTATTTATTTATTTATTTATTTAAAATCTTTTCAAGGAGCACGTGGCGCACGCGGCTCCCCTCCCCTTCATCGCGCCCACCCCCGCCCCCGTCTCCCCTGCCCTCCCTCGCCGGGCCACCGCCCCGCCCCGCCGGGCCCGGCCCGGCCCCGCCGCCCGGCCCGCGCCGCTCCGCGCCGCTCCGCGCCCACCGCGCCGGGGCCGCCGCGCTGCCCGGCTCCGCTGCGGGCCGGGGGGCACCGCGGCACGGCACGGCACAGCCCGGCTCGGCGCGGCTGGGCTCGGCGCGGCCCGGCGGGAGGGCGGCTGCGATCCGCCGCGGCCGGCGATGGGAGATGGAGGGAGCCGGCGGTGCGGTAAGGGGCGGCGTATGCCTGTGCGGTGCGGGGGTTGCGCTCAGCCGGAGGCACTTTTTCCCATTTACTTTTGCATTTTTTCTTTCCCCCTACCTTTTTTTTTTCTTCTTTCTATTTTCTTTTTGTTACCTTTTCTCTTTTCTTTCTTCCTTCTTCCTTATCTCTTTTCCTCTTTCCTTTTATTGTTTTCCTTTTCCCCTCTTATTTTCTGTTCCTTTTTTTTTTTAAAGTCCTTTTCACAGTGCCTTAAGAGAAAAAATGTCGGAGCCCACTTCTGTGCTCGTAACTGCTAGATCCCGAGAGACACCAGCTGCAGCAGGGAAACTGCACTCAGGGCTGGGACCCCGAGCCTGCACGTCGTGCAGTTCGTTTTGCTTGTGTCTCCAAGTTACTTGTCTGTCTAACACATCAGCACTGTTGCTGCACTGACAAGCTCTCTTAATCTAAGCAAATTCTTGAATTAAACAAGACATTGTCAGAAAAGCGTTTGGCTGAGTAGTAGCATTGCACTTTCAGGGCAAGAGTGGGATTGAAATGATTTCACCAAAAGTGTAAAACTGTAGAATAATAAACTACTCGGACATGCTCCTGTGCAGTTGAGGTGTTATCTTCGTCCTTGCTCCCGGGAACTGGAGCTACACTTCTCAATGGGAACATAAACTTATATTTGAAATGAGTTTGAACTTCACACACAGTCACTGAAGTTGCTAACTCCCATATAGGTGAGTGTTTCTGTGCTATAAACATCAATTATCTGTCTGCCACAGGGTCCAATTAGTATACAGTCAGGCAAAGCTACATGTATATGTTATTGAAGTGCTTTGGGTGTGTAATAGGCAACTGCAAGTACTTTTAGTTTTGTAGCTTCAGTCACACTTTAATTCAGTCTGTGCATAGGGCCATTAACACAGGATGTCAAATGGGGTATTTCTAATGAAACTGGAGGTTGCACACCCAGTGTTTGAAGCAATTGTAATAGACTGCTGAGAGTCATCCAAGCCTTTCTGGTTTAGCTAGTAGAAAGAAGCCTCTTTCTACTCCAAATGCTTTTTCTTCAGCTATATCCTTACTTGATGTGTTTCAGCAGATGTTACCAGTTTAATGCTCAGTGAATCTGTCCTATCTCTGTTGATTTACACAGACAGAGAGTTAGTTTTGGGGCATACTTTTGGTGGGAGAGAAGTGAAGTTAACCATGTAGGAGACCCTGTTCAAATGATCCCATTCAGCTAGAGCCTTGGTTCATTGGGGAGTGTGAGAACATACTTTGTGGTAGTGGTGATGATAAAAAAAAAATCCAGGAAACTTACATGCTGCTGTTTTCAAAACTTGAAACAAGTTTTGAAACAAAAAAGTTAGGACTTCTTAATCCACATAGAAAATTTTTGCATAACTGACCTGTGTGAAAGTGATTCCCTTGAGCTATTCATGCTTAAGTGGATTGTTTGATTTACCATTTCCAATTTTCAATTTTCAGTTTGGTCTCTGTGCCATCAAAGTGAGAAGGGAAAGAGCAGTGAGGATCTTAACAGAGCGTGCTAGTGGCTTTTTTTTCCTAGCAAATCCTTCTTTACTGTTGTCAAGGTGCATAGCTGAAGGACATAGATGTTGTTTAGAGTACTTCCCCTCCCTGCCTCCACACCGACACAGTCCTTTCTATTCCTGCCCATCATACCAGGAAACTCTTGCAATTAATTTTGCAGCTTTGATATAAGACATGGTTTGGGGTTTGATTCTTGTGGGCTGAGAGGCAGGCTCTCTGCAAGAGTGCCGTGGAGCATCTCTGCAGGCACTTGTCTCCATGTGTGTGTTCTGAGACAAGTGCTGGAAGATTCAGCATTTAGACAGCACAAGTTGTACACCACACAAGGCCACCACACAAGCACTAAGTAAGGGTGCTTGGGCCATGGCTGATAAACTGCCTTTGTGCTTGCATAGTAGCTGATTGCTTGAAATCATCCCTGCTTCATGGAGAGACAGGCTAGCAGACCTGAGGGCTGGAGTGATTTTTCTCAGACATGTGTTTCTCTGAGGCTTGTGTTTCTCCTTTGAGAACGTCTGTTTACTTGCAAGGGTCTTGAGAGAGAGCAAGAGACTGGGGTACTGTTGGGTGCTGATTTAAATGTAATTTAGAGGTAGCGCAATGTAGTGGCCACTGAAGGGAGCCCAAGAAAGGGAGGAAGAGGGTAGTGTCTGCAAAGTATTAGGTGGGTATGTCCCCAGGGTCCTGGGGAGCTATACGCCAAGCTGCTCTTCAGCTAAGGCTGGACAAACCTGTGAACTGCTGTCAGAACTCAAAGATTGGGACTGTCAGAGTATCCTGCTCCAGATCAGGTCTGCATTGTGAGTGCTGAGGATCCCTAGGGTGCAGCAGCTGTTAGAGTTGTTTGGTGAGAGTCTTGCTGAGCTCACCCAGCAAAGGTGGGAGTAATGTTCCTGGGCTCAGCAGGGACACATGCTGCCCACTGCCCTTGAAAGGACATTTCCTTACAAATGGTCCCTGATGGAGAGCTGGCTTCTGGTGGAGCAGGGATTTCTCGATCTGCCTCTTCTTGATCTGATTTCTCGATCTGCCACCAAGACCTGCTCTGTGACCTGGGTGGTTCATTGCATCCTAGTGGGTTGTAAAATTGCATGTGGCTTCTTCCCTCTGGAAGTTTGGCTGAGAAGGGGGATGTGTGCTAGGGTGCTTCTCTGGGCAGTCACCATTCAGCAAAGTGGGTCTGCAGATAAACAAATTTAGGTCTTGTGCAATTTCTGTCCTAAACTTTTGAATATCTTCCTAAATGGATTGATGTCCGTCAAACCCTGTGATCACAAAGACTATTTCCAGTCCGTATTTTCCTGCTTGTAGTGATGCGAAATTGGGGGGCGGGGGGGAGTGTGTGTTAGAAGTAATTTTCTTCTGTTAGGTGGAAAAGCTGTTTGAGACCAGCTCAAAGTGGATGTAAGTGTTCCATTCCTCTCAGGAATGGCACTGTTTGAAGTATGCTTCTGCAGTATGTTTCCAGATATTTTCTCAGAGTGCAGCTCCTCCTTGCTCTGAGATGTTTCTTGCTGTTTTGCCAGCTTCTATTTGAGACCACAGACTCCTGTGATGCTAATGCATCCAAACATTTATTCTCTTCATTACAGAGATGAGCTAGGCAGGTTGTGGATGGTGCTTAAAAGCAGGGGTGGGGTGAGAGCAAGCCCTCTGGGTCCAGGCTTGGTTGCTACAGGGTTGAATCAGGAGTCAGAGGAGTTCTGGTATTATCTAGCCCTTGAAGCTTGAATGGCTTCTGAATTGACTGTACTTCCTGGATGCTGTAAGTAAAAAAACCTGTTTGGGCACTGGATCAGGCTGTCCATCGGGGATCAAGCCGTCCATCAGAGTGTGAGCACTGCATTTCTACCTCCGCTGAATACCTCAGCCACCAGTGATGGCTGTGGGAAGTGTATGGTTCCCTTTGCTAACTGCACAGAAGATTTTCAGTGTTGCAACTTCTGGGCTAAGCCAAAGGAAACCAGGCTGGAGCTGGCTTCTGAGGATGGCCTGCCAGGGCAGAAACACAGCTGTCACTGCTATGCTTGTTGAGAACATCACGTCATAGCCACAGCAACTTTCTGCTGCCTGGTGAAAGGACTGTCTTGCACAGGACCAGGAGTTGGACTTGATGATTGTTATGGGTTCCTTCCAACTCAGTATTTTATGATTCTATGACTGAAAGGAGGCTCTTGTCTTGAAACTGTGATGCAGTAGTTCGGGAGCAGTAAGAAAACAACTTAATGGCACAGGTTACATAACACAAGCCTCTCTTTTTGCAGAAGCCATGAATGGGGCTTGCTTTCTCTTCTTGGAATGAAATGACACAGTGGAAGAGGTGGCTTAAAGTGTACTCATTATTTTTTTACAACAGTTTTCAAATGGGAAGTGTCATTTGAGTAATAACTGCATCTCCCAGGCTGAATGAATGCCAAGTGTGATGGCAAGATACACTTAGGCCTGGGATATATCTGCATAACAGTGCTAACAGAAGAATGCTTCCCAGGGAAGCCCTGTTCTCAAGAGGGAACAAATTCTAGTACCAGCAAGTTCTGATTGTTGTCAGCTGTCTTGTCTGTGGACTTGCTGTGACTTAATGAGGAAAAAAGAAGATGTATTAACTTCCTCACCAGTGGGACAGGAGTGCCAGCTGGCCTGTGTTATGCTGCTTGTGGGGGATGTAACATCTTTGATGTCTTCTGCCTTCTTGCCACAGCTGGAACTGCCTGTTGGCTCCTGACCACTTGCGGAGCCATAGCTGCCCAACAATGTTGGCAGTCCTTAAGGTGCACTTTCTCAGCAAGCATTTGGTCTTGCAACAGTATTTTCAGTCCCCCTGTGCCTGCACCTCAGGAGAAATTTGTTGATGTGTTTTCTCACTTCTGCCTTAATTGTGCCAGAGATAAGATGGCTCAGATCAAACTTCAGTCAAATTTCTGTTCCAAAAAACTTCTCTTAAATCTAGGTAAGGCTCAGAAAAAAACTGCTGAGGGGAAAGCTGTAAAATTAATTTAAATATGTGATATGAAATAATCATGCAGAATCAGTAAGCTGGGTCTAAGATGCATACCCCTTTTTTGCATACTCTGTTGCTGTGTTGTAGTTCTGCAGTTTGCGCTTGCCACAGAGAAAATGCAGGTTTTTACACTTTTGCAAATGTTAATTCTTCCAGTGTGGAGAGGTCTCATGGCTGGGTGTGGGGTGCTTTTTTTCTGTTTGTTGGTTTGTTTTTTGGTTTTTTTAACCATCATTGAAATGGAATATTTTAATCACTTAGGGACACTATCTTAAACTATGTTTATAACATTGATTTGAAAAATGAAGATGAGCTCTCCTAATACCCTGTCCCTCCATTCATAAAAGCAGTGTATATTGAGCTAGACATAAAGAATGTACAGCACATGGCAAAGGATGCTGTCTGTAAAGTTTCAAGGGACAGCTGGTGTTGGCTAGGGTTTTGCAAAGAATTTAGTTGCTTAAAGAGAAACAGAACTAACTTCTGGGAGATTCATGAGGCATTTAGGTATATTCAAATTTTAGCTTCCATGGAGGAGAAATCCATGTGCAGCAGACCTGTAGCCTGTCTAAACATTGTCCTGCCATCTGAGGTGCTTGAAGATGACGGAAGCACACTACCTGCTGAAGTGAAGCAGTCTGTCAGTTTGCTAAATATACTGGAACAGATTGAACAAAAACAGTAAATGCAAGATGTCTACTGCATGCATCACAGAATTCTCTGAATATAAGATGCTGTCTTTGCACAGTTTTTCTTAAATCATACCCCACCCTAATGCTCTTTGACATAACTCAGGAATATACTTGCACTGTGGCTTTATAAAAGTTTTGGGTGTTTTTCTTCATCTTTGTGTGTTATGTCTAAGAACACAGTGGTTCAAGCAGTGAGCTAAAGTATTCTTCTCAGAGGACTTGTTTTGATTCTTGCACATACCTTAGAAATAATGCGTAGATGTCCAAAGGTCCATACAGCATGCATCAAAAATCACTGGCTTGACAAATAGAAAATGCTGAGTGACCTTTAATGGTAAAGTGTAATCATACAGACTTTGAATTAATATGCTGTTCACAGCCATGCAGTTGCAGCGCAGACAGCGTCAGCCTTTGCATAATAGAAAGTATTTAATTCTGTATAACAGCTGACTGCTTCCTAACAACTTCAACTAAACAACAAAGCAAACATTTCTTTAAGGGGAGAAAAACTCAAGTGCTGGTCTAAAACAAGGTGACCAGACTGGAAACAAATTTCACCTGCATGATACTACTGCTAAGGCATGAATTTGAGGGTTTTTTGTCAATGTTCTCAGGTCTTTCTCTAAGTAGAAAGTCTTTTGCTTCATTTCTGAACTGAGCTTCTCTTTAGACGCTGAACTTCTGTGAAGTCTGCCTTTGTGCAGGGAGAGCAGCTTTGATAGTATCTGCACCCTTTCAGTTTTGCTCTCTCCAGCCTGACTGCTTCCTGTGAGGCTGCTCATAGTAAACAAACCCTGTAGTGCTGGGAGTAATGGCATAGGAAGCCTACAGTGCCCTGGTGCCTTTTGGTGAATCCCTGGAGTAAGCTGTGGAGTGTGTTGTGGTGAGGACTCAGGAGGAGCTGGCTGGGCAGTACCAAGTGTGAGGAATTTCCAGTCCATGGCCATGCCAAAGCCTTGTGAGCAGGTAATAGTGACTCTCTGCACTGGTTTGGATTCAAAGTTGCTTTAGCCCAGGAGCATGTATGTGGTCATGGAGGTCAGCAGATGCCCAGGAAGAGGTCAGCTTAGAGATTCATGAGAAGGATGTATTCTGTATTGTTAGGGATTTTTATCCTTTAAGCTTGTTCACCCTCCTCGTCAGGTACCTCAGTATTTTGGTTTCTGTGAGATTGCTTTGCAAGGTGGTTGGTGGTTTTGAATACAAACTGTACCAGGAACCATGTCCTTTTTGGTGTGGTGCTGACTCCCAATACCTTCTTCTGTTGTCTTCTGGCTGTTGCATTAAAAAAAAAAGGTGCTGAATTACTGATTGTTCTTTGCTGTTTTCAGACCCTTTGTCACTGCAAGCACCTCTGCCATATCTCTACAATTGCCTTGTAGCTGAAAAGTCTTACAAGGCTGACTTCTCCGCTGGAAAACAGCTATTTGCAGTGCTCTTACACAAGCCCCCACCTTCTGGCTTTCTATTCATCTCCCTGCAACTCCTGATAGTTAGCAATTAGTTTAAAACCCAGGCTTAGATTTCTTCTCATTCAAAACCTTGGCTAGCATTAAGTTTTAGCAGCTCCAGCTGAGATTAAGCCATGCAAAGCTCCTGTTCTTTTGAATTTTAATTATTTTACTAATGCTTTAATTCAAGAATTGTGAATGTGTATTAGTGTGGGGAGGTATAAGGAAAACACAGCTATGGTTTATGAGGTCACATGGAATTAAACACTACAACCCTTGCCTACCCAGTGGTCTTACTGTGAGCACCCACATTCTTCCTGTGATGTTGTTGCACCAGGTTTTACCAGTTAGCAAGTTTATTTTAATGCCAGCTTTCTGCATTTAATCCTGTTACTTAGGAAAGTGATTTAAGACAAGCTCAACAGGCATAGTCTTTTCAGAACAACTGGTATGACCTGTCAAAAACAGTGAAGCTTGCTGAGTTCTTGGCCATTCAGGGATGATGTGACAGCAGAGGCAGAGCTCTCACTGCAGGATTCTGTAAAGGCTTGCCCATGACATTTCGACTTGCTGGAGAAGATTTTAAAATCTGTGGGAGCCTTCTGTCCATCATTCCTGCTGAGAGTATAAACTCACTGTATCGGGGTATTTGGTAGGCTGCTGACAGGCAATTGAGTTTTTTGCTGCTAGAGATGTTGGTGAAGCAATGAGAATGGACCAAGCACAGCCTGGGATTAGAAATGGTCCAGGTGTGGCTGTGAAGTTCTCTGTAGTAGACTGTGATTTACAGGCATTCTTCAAGGCATTTTTCTGCTTTCTTGCAATACTGCAGTATTCTCCAGTAGCCTCAATGAAACCTCCAAAAGTCACTCCAGTGTATGGGCTGTTGCCTGCTGACAGGGAGCTGACATCCAGTGGTGATATGGCTGAGGGAAAAGTGGTCTCTTGCTGTCCAGAATTTTGGCTGACTCTTGCTCCCTGAAGACTCTTGCTTGAGCACCCATCCTGTTCTGCTTTTTCTCATGCACTTTTTTCCCAGGTCTTCTGCAAGGAGTGAGTCTGTCTTTACAGCATCTGTCCTCTCAGGGAGTCTGAAAAATTCCAGACTGGAAGTCGCCATTTAATTATCTGCTTCTTTGAATATTCCCCTTATTGGACATTTTCAAAGAAAATATATGACCTTAAGTGTGAATGCTTCAGGAGGCACGGGCTCACACTGATTCTTAGTGCGCAGACTGACCCATTGCTTGTCGGAGCAGCTGTGGACAGTGTTATCCCCTTCCTCTGAGACAAAGCCCAGCTCTCCTGTCAGCTCAGCTGAAAATGGTGGTGAGATAGCAAGAGTTTGATATTCTTCAGTTAAAGCTCTCTGTCATGTAGATATGTGTCTTGGTTTGAGACAAATTAGGAGGAAACTTTCACCCCAAGACAGTATGATAAAAAAGGCCACAAGACAAAACCAGTTGGTCCCAAAAAAAGATCCTAACCAGAACCTCATGAAAGTCAAAAGAGGATGCTTTGGTGCTTTTCTTCTGTGGAGAAAGGAGAAGCATTTTCTTCAGCTTTTTATGACTCACTATACCTATCTAAAAACCACTGGGATTTTTCAAGGGCAGTTTGAGGGGAGCTTACGAGTTGAAATTAAATTCATCCAGAGAGTGACACTGAGCTTCAGGAAAGGCAGCAACCAGCTCTCATCGGGAGTTAAAGACACCTCTCAAGGGTGAATTGTGGGAATAGTTTCTCCTTGCAGATACTGACCTGCTGCTGCATTCACGCATCCAGACAGCAGAGCAGAGGCAGTGTATGTGCTTCTTGCTGGGCTGACTTATCTGTCCTTATCAGCAGCTCCTGCTGGAGAAGCAGGAACCCTGTGGTCTTAGCATGCTGCCGCTGTTCAGTTCAGTGCTGAGACACAGATTCAGCAGCTTCATTCCTGTGCTGGCTTGAAACCACCACAGGCACAGGCCTTATCCTTAAGAATCTCTCTGCTCCCTAAGCATGAAACAGAAAGCCAGCAAGGTGGGACTTCTGCTGACCCATGCAATGCCTTGTGTGAGGTCAATAGAAACTGGTCCAGTGTGTTGGCAGGAGGTCTGAGGGGTGAGGACTGCCAAGTGCAAACTAATGCAGCCTCATAAATGTTATCTAAAATTCACTGAGAGGCAAATGCAGCCTTCCTAACTCCTGACCAAGAGTTATGACCTAGAGAAGTAGGCTTGATCAAACATGTTCAAACAGGCAGAAAGCACTGCAAGAGTAATGCACCAATGGGTAGGAGCTTGCTGCCTCTCTGCCCAGAGCATCACTGGACTGAAAAATAATATGTATATGGCTCATGAGAAATGTATGTGCAGCTGGGCTGATGTAAGGGGATTGGTGCTCCTAAGCGTTACCCTCTTCAGCAGTGACAAAGATGAGATGCTTCAAAGGTGGTGCTTAAAGCCTTCTGAGGGAAGCAATTATGAAGTGGGTGACCTGGATGCAGATTTCTTTGCTCTTCAGCTGAGAGAGAAGGCTTAAGCAGAAGTTTTACATCCCTTTCAATCTTGCTCTTATTTAATCTTTGCTAATGCAGCTTGAAAGCACCATGAATGTTTGTCCAGCCCATTTCTGGGCTCCTCGTTTCAGGCATCTTGACTCCTGCTTGGGTGAGTGGCAAATCGAAAGAAGGAAAGGGGAATACATGTTGTCTCTTGATCTGGACATTGGTAAAGCAATAGTCTTAAAAACTGGCTCTGACCTCAGAGCATCCTCATTCTTTCCTGCTCTTGCATTCTTTTTTAACATGTCTTGTTTGGATGAAATATGATAAACTTACTCTTAAGCCTGGATATGGACTTTCTTTATACATCCTTTCAGTGCTCTGACAACCTAAATAGATGTTAAATACAGCTGTTCCCATACACAAGCCAGTATCTGTAGTTTTCATCAGCAGCGTTGAGACTTCTGACAATCAAGTTACCCCTTTCAGATGCAAAGACTAAGATCATGCAGCCTCTGTTTAGGCACTTAACTCTGATAAATGATGGCCTATACACTGAAACCCCATTAATTTTACAATTTACTTGTGACTGTTCCTGGATGATGCAGAGGGTGCTGTGAGCTGGAGTTTTCTTCTTTGCTTTACAATAAGGTACAGGCAAATAGAGAGCCTTGGAACACGTGTTTGCTGGCAGGGATGCTCAGTGTAGCAGATGTCTGTGAAATCTCAAAGAGCAAGGCTGAGAGATGGAGAAGCTGTGTTCCAGAGGGGTATAGATCAGAAATTCTTACTGCTCAAGAACTGGACTGTTCTGTTCATTTTATTTTTCATTTCATTTATCTGTCACTGGGATTTGGCACCAGCTAGTTATAAGCAATCCCATCCCTTCACATCCATCTGAGTAGGCTGAATTTTTGTCTGGCTCTGTAAGCTACTCCTGTCTAAGCTGATGCAGACAAAGAGCCTTCTCCTGTGTGCTCTGGCTCCAGCTATTCCTTTTCTAGCCCTTCCTGCCTCCCTGCCAGTGAATGAATGCAGGTCTGTAAAGCCAGAACAGACATGGTGATTTCTTCCAAGCTCATTTTGTCATGCTTGTGATAGTCATCTTTGTGATAGCCCTTTATCTATTCCATCACATCTTTACCAAAGAATTGGGTAGGCTGGAGTTAGCATGTGTATCAACATACTGAAAGTCCTAGTACTGAGTAGTTGGACTAGTGAATGTCTAGTGAATGGTAAATAAATTAGTCCAAGACCGTTGTGTAAGATCTGCTGTCGACTTAGGGCAGAGTGATGTTTTACTAAATCTTGCAGAACTGGCACAGCACAGAAAGGTAGGAGAAGGATTGGGTGTAAAAGGCCAGAGAAACCTGGAGCAAAACCATTCTAGGGCATAGGGCAAGATAACTATTTGTCAGTGTGCTCTTGGGAGAAAATACAATTGTTGGACAGATGGCCTAGGAGGAATATATGGATTTGTGATTCCATCCATCTTTGATTAAAGAGCTGTGACTATGTGCTCCTGTGAATCATGTGTCCCTTGTACTTTGAATTTCTGCTTATATCTGATGCTTATCCTGAGGTATTTGATAGAAATGCATAAAAGTTGTTGTTGACCTGGGAGGCAGAATGTTCCATTTAACTTTGTTTTTTAAAGAGTGTTTTCATAAGCTAATGCTTTCACCAGTGTAAACCATGCCATGGCTTGCTATGCCACAGCAATTGACTGCCTCATATGAATATAAAGTTTACTGAAGAATTTTTAGAGTTAGTGATTTATTTTATTTGTCACTTCAAACAGAAGAATTACAGGCTCCGTCTTGTCCAGCTGGGAAGAAACTTAATGCTGACTCTAGACAGTTTTTGCACTACAGTTAATTGCTGGAGTGTGCTTTATCTTAGAGATTTGTTTTGTCCCTACCTGTTCAGAAAAGTATTTTGATCTTAGTCCTGTAGCCTTTCTCTCTTTTGAGAAACTGGACCTTTACTCTGTCAAGGTCCTTTACTCTGTTTCTTACAAGAAAGGAGCAGTGGGAAGGTGCTGGGGGCACCAGACCTGGGTAGAACAGGTTGCTCAATCCATCTGTCCATTCACTCGTCCAGTGGTGAGTCCACTCACTGGACTCACCACTCTGTGTCCACTCCCTGCCTCCTGGCTGGATAAGCAAGTTTAACTTGTGCAGTGTGGTTGTAAAACCAACTTGGGCTCTTGTCCTGACCTAGACAGTGGTGGTCATGCATGGGCTGCCCAACAGGGCCCCTTAGAGAATACTCCTGCCTAAGTACATGTTTGCATACCTTATCCTTCTCCCCCTTTTTAATCATCCTTGTTGTAATCCTTGCTTCTCACTTTCTCTACCCCACTATCTTTTCAAAGAGACCGCCTGCCCCATTTATGGTTTTCCTATGGGTTCCAGTTTTATGACATACATCCTCAAATTTGCTATTTCTGACACTATTCCCTTGATATTTTTAACTCTAACCAATATTATTGAGATAGTTGGCCAGTGCTGCTGGCCTTTCAGTGGGTAAGCTGGCTAAAGAGTGTGTAAACAGTGGTTGGGTGCTCTCATATCTCTGTTAGGTTTTTGTTCTTAATACTGAAATGCTTGGGTTCAGTGACAGAGGGGTGAGCTCTTCAAAAGTGCTCTGAGTTGGCCCATGTCTACTCTGGATGATCTTGGTGGCAACAGAGTGAAATGAATACTTTAAAAATGCTGCCTGAAGGGATTTCATGTTCCTTCTGCTGTTTTTTTCACTAAAAGGTATATAAGCTTTGTTTATTTTTACTCTAGGCAGAAGCACTTGTGCGGGATAATGACATATCAGCTCATGCCCAGAATGTTGCCAAGGCCAAATATGAATTTTTATTTGGCTTGGAAGAAGAGAAGCCTTCAGGAATGGGTAAGTTCTATTTATTACTACTGCGTGCAAAAGAAAAAAAAAATTCTCTTAAGCCACTCAGGAAAGTTTTGCAGAAGCTTCTCCTTTAATGACCCCGCGAGGCTCACTGTGCTATGCTACCCTTTGCAAGTACTGGATCCTGCTGGTTTGGCCCCAGAAAATGACAGTTGTTCCCTCTCTTATACTCCTGCCTTTCTTTCTGGCTCATGTGAGCCACCATGATGTGACAGCAGGGACTCACATGCTACAGGCACATTGGTGGAGGGAGTCCCTGCACTTCTCTGCAGTGGAGTTGTTCAGCCACGAGTTCTGCAATTGCACATGCTGAAGCATGGCCATTTCTGCCTGGAGATCCTTCCAGAAATGCACTTTGTGGTCTTTCTACAAGTAGAGGTAGGTAAGATTTTAATTCAGATACTTGAGTGGTACCCGAACTGCTCTGCCCTCTGTAGTCAGTGATTCCAGAAGTCCAGGTGCTTCCATAATATCTAATGTTATATCTAAGGATCTGTCTTATTCCTGTTGTCTTCTTGTAAATATGGGGCGTTTTCTACCTTTAAGAGCCCAAGCTTAGAAGAAAAGAAATTTAGTTATTGTAGCTATTCCTCTTGCCTTGTCAAAATTATCAACAAGCCCTGCCCTCTTTGAAAAAGCATTTCCTCAGGCTGTTCTCTGTGTACCTTGATCCTTTCTAATTGCAAACTTTCTGGAATGTCACTTAATTAAAGAAGACTCCCTTCTTGCTAGAAAAGGGCAGCACTTTGTTCAGAAACAAACTGTGTATGTTCCTCAACTTCAGTAAGGAAAAAAGAAAAAAGCAGAACTTGAGTTTCTTCCTGGATTTTATAAAGTTTGATCATCCACCTGGGAAATCCTAATTGCAAAGTGGAAAAAAATCCAAATTTCCAAAAAGAGAAAAAACCCCTCAAAAATACCCAAACCAAAAGGACCTCATTTAGGAATTTAAAAAACTCTTCCAAATTGCCACAAAATGTGTATCAGTTTATTACATGAATCATGATGACCTCATTTCTTGCTTGGAAAGACACAGTGTGAGAGCACTGTCAGCAGGCATTGGTACAAATCCAGAGATTGGTATTAAATAAAGTATGCTGTGTCTAATAAATCCAAGTGAATCTATTGTTATTACCAGCCAAAACAGTTATCAAATATGACAGGTATTCCAAGCTAAGTACTGAGCTCTAAAATAAAGGGTAGCAAAGAGTAAGCCAGATATATTGACTTATATGCCTAATTCTGTGTATTTTTCCTGTGCTTCTTGCCTTGTTTCTGGATCTCCTTTTTGCGTTGTTTCCAGATCTCCTCTTGTTCTTTTATTAATGAGGGTTTGTGAATGTTTAACAGTGGTTAACATACAACGTTTGTGAATTGTACCTAAAAACTGGGTGACATTGTGCTTACCTAGACTAGCCTCATGCTGCCACAGACAAATGCATCCTCCTCCTCCTCCTCCTCTTACAAGTTGTTTGACTGCCATGGATAAATGATAGTGGTTCTGCCCCTTCTAGTTTTTTTGTTCAGGTTTTATTTACTGCTTATTTACTGGAGGTGAATGAGGACAGGGTGACTGAGGGGACAGTAGTACAAACTCAGGGCTTTTGTACATCAAATCATGTTTTTTTTTTTATTTGATATATATCAAATATGTCATGACATATGCTTTCAGGGGAAGCAGCTATGCTTGAAAGTCTTTCTGTTCTTCTCCCTATTAGATGGGAAGGGAGAAAACACCACCAAAAATCCAAATAAACAGGTGACTTTCTGAAGTTTCCTTTAAAAGAAGGAAGACATGCTTTTTAGGGGTCAAAGTATGAAATATTTCAAGCAAATGAGTGACAGGGGCAGGGCCAGGAGAAATGTTGGTGTTTAAACTTGATCAAGAGAAAAACTTGTCACTGTGGGCAGTTAGGCTGAACTTTAATTTTTCTAACCTAAAGCAGTTGACCCATGCCATGGCTGGCCTCAGAAACGGAATGTAGCATGTAAGCTGCTGAACAGCTTAATTTCTTCTGCCTTCTGGTTTATACTTTCCCTTTCAGCCACAGCCACATTGCTGTAGCCCTGCTGACGCTGCTGAGGATATACTGTCTTGACTGAGTACGAAAACACTTGCATCAGACAAGCCAATTCACAAAGAAAGAGCAATAATTGGGGGCAACTGTGGCAAACACTTCTATTTCCCCAGGTGGGAGATGGCAGCTTTTGTTAATAAGCTCTGTGCTGATTTTTACCTTCCAGGTTGAAGCTGCTGGTCATTTTCACATGGGAAAATGAGAAGGGGGGAAAAGAAATAGTTAGATGGCTTTAGAAGAGGTGTTTCATCAACGATATTCAAATGCTAATAAAGCTGTCACATATAAAACATTTTCCTTTGCTGTCTTCAGTCTAATTTTATCTGGGATATTTGTGATCACTGATGCCCTAATGTGCTCTTGTCTTTAATGCATGATGCCTCTTGTCTGGGTCCTCTCCTCTCTTGTCCATTGCCCATCCTCCTGCCCTGCATGCATTACTTGGAGCAGAAGCAGGTCCAAGCTCCCCGGGACCCTCCTGTTGTGGAAGGGTTCAAGACCACGCATTTCCCTGCAGACCCCCCTGCACTGGGGGAGCAGGGAGGATGTACCACATTTGTCCACGTGGCCCTGCACAGCCTGACCACCTTCCTTGGCGAAACCCCAGCCTTCTGCCCTCCAGCAAAAGAAAATGTTTTTTAGAAACTGAATTTAGCTGGGTTGGACAAGACCTCTTCTCAGACTCACTGACATAAAAGGCCGCTTGTTGTATGTGGAAACATACATTCCTTCTCTGGAAACTGCTGTGGAAACAGTGATCTCTATTGAGCAGACTTTCTTCAGGCTTGGCTGTGCTACAGGTCTGATTTTTATGACTTTGCTGTTAATACATTTAAATACCAAAAAGAGAAAAAAAAAGTTATGGCCACATGACTTTTTTTTTTTTTTTAGTCTTAAAAGTGCTTCCTTGGGGAAGAAAGTGGTGGATACTACAAAATAATTCCTTAAATAAACATGAAGGCCAAATACCCCATAATTCCTGTTATATGAGAAAATAAATCCAAGACTGTTGTTAGGAAGAAAAAAGCTTCTTAAGATTGATAAACAGTCTTTTCTCTGATGCTTCTGAGAGGAGAAAGCTTTCATCCTGTGTACCAGAGGTTTAATCTCATCCTTCACAAAAAGGCTCTGTACAAATACTGCCTGTGTTGCTATGCAAATCTGGTCTTTCCCAACAGCTGCTGGAAGAAGCTTGGTTTTGAATTCCTGGTGAAACAAATAGCTTTTTGGAAAGCCTGTCACTTGCTGTTTTGTGTTCAGTGAGATGTCATGAGGCAACTGAGCTCATTTAACATCTTGCTTCTGCCAAGAGATGGTCCCAGACACACACTGCCACCGATTGTCTCATGCTAGTTCTTGTGCTCATCTGTGTGCTTAGCAAGCTCAAGCCAGCAAAAACTGTAACAGACTCCCCAAAAATAATGTCAAAAGAACAATTCTAAAAAAAGGGCTTATTTTCTTCTGGCAATGTGTGCTGAATCACCATTGCAAAAGGTCAAACAATGCCAGATCTGACACGTGAAAGAAAATCAAACAGATACTTTGACCCATGCAACATACCTGTTCCTGAACTGCAATTGAAGAAATGATTGTTTTTGCTTTAGATTATCTAGAACTGTTTTTCAAGAGCAATGGAAGGACACAATGGCTGCTATTTTGTAAAAGTAAAGCCTTTTCAGGGTTCTTATGTTTCTGATTTAAACATTTTTAAGAAAATGATCCCAGTATCTTTGTGTAAATTGAGCATCACTGACATACATTCTATCTCACTTGTTTGCTCTGTTACTTCAAGGCACATATGTACAGCTCTGCTGCATCCCCCTGACATTGCATGGAAATGGCACCTTCCTGGTCCTCCCTGCAGGAACTGCCCTTAGACTACAGGCACTCATTATTACATTGTTCTCATCATAGCCCAGACTGCTGACTGTAGTCTTGCCCAGTGCTCCAACCCTGTTGTTTTCCATTTTGAGGCACCACCCTTTGCCGTATTTTCATCTCTTGCTCTTTCCATCTCCAAGCAATCCTGCAAGTCTAGGCTCCCTGGTCTGGTATCTTCCTCTGCAGCTATGTTTTCCTTAAGAAGTGCAAAACTGCATTTTCTGAGGGTTGGAGGACTGCCTGGTTTTCACAGTAATTTTGCTTAATTATGGTGAAGGATTGGCACATCAGATGTCCTGAAGTGTTCACGAGGAGCACACAAAAGGCTGGAATACAGAGAGCTCTGAGCTGTGGTACCCCTCTCCCACATAATTAAAAGTCCATCACCCTATTGTGCATATTTGACTTTATCAGTTTGTTGTTGTTGTTGTTTCTAGTGTCCCACTGCATTTTCTGACATACAGAAGTCCTGCAGGAGTTTTAAAACCATAGTGTGTAATCAGTAGTTTTCTCATAAAGATCCCCAATGTTTGGCATTGCTGTTTGGCAATGATGCAAAAAGAAGGTTAACTTTTTAAATTTAAGTTTCCAGAGGTACTGTATTGGAAGGTACTTTAACACTTGAGTTTGTGCACTTCAGGAAGTGATTACCTCTTTGGCACCAGCATGTTCGCTGGCCACGCTAAGTGCTCCTCTTTCACTCCAGCATGGAATAAGGCAGGTCATTTTGGATGCTCTGAAGAGCACATGGAAAAATAAATGCTGATGCAGAAGGACAAGTTCCATTGTGCTCTGGATCTTGGCTGCAGAGGTGGAGCGGTGGAACTGTCTTGTTATCTCCCCTGAATTTCTTAGTCCTGCTTCCTGGGACTGGGAGAAGCTGAGGCATGCTCTGGAGCTGTCAGGTGTGGTGTGATGGATGTATGGGTTTCCAGTCCTAGGGGCAGGAAAACTAAAGGGGCACAAAGCATTATCCTAAGTCCCGTGCTCCACAGGAGGAAATTGAATGTCTTGTGACCTCCACTTGAAAGCTGGATAGATAAGTTATCATAACCTACAGCTGTAGGGAGGAGACTACCACATCCTCAACTTTCTAAACAACAGAGTTGTTTGAAGGCCAAGAGTTTAGTACAAATAATCATTAAAACACATACTGTTTGTTTATTGTTTTTTAGAGGTGCAGAATTAAGCACTCAGAAGTTAGGAAATGCCAGAGTTAAGGCAGTAGATGTCTCCCTGTCTGTGTTCTTTTGGCTGAAGCTGAGAGCCATGCTGAGCACACAAATATTTGGGGACCTGGTGGTGCTGGCAGTCTGTCAGCGTCTGGCCATATCAGATGCTCTGAATACACCTGGCACAGGTTGAATTTGGTTGAAGCTGGCAGGACTCAGCAACACCTTCCTGGAGACAGTCAGGTCATGCCCTTCCATCAGGCAGACAGAAAATGGGGCATCCAGATCAGCGGGCACAACAGGAGAGGCTCAGCCAGCTGACTTAGCTTGTTATAGGCAGGTACAGTGGGACACAGAAGCATTTTTACCTGTCACCACCATTGCCTCCTCTCCTCAGCCTCAGTCCCATCATCTGGCGAGATCTGCAGCACACTAACACAAACCCTCTACTGTGCTGTAGCCTTGCTTCATTTCTGAAGCTTTCTGAAGGAAATGATGCATGTTAACTTGCTGTTGATATGCACACAGAGAAGACATTTAAATAAAATTATATGGGTAGGTGCAGCTCTGGCCTGGTATTGGACTGAAAGAGTGTAACACAGAGTACAGCATGTATTTTTCCTGTTCACAGTTCACTGCTTTAACAGGTACCTTCTGCTGTAGATCCCTGTGTTGTTTATTTAACTCTGTCCAGAATCCGGAGGAAGGGAGTCTCATTCGCTGTGAGAGCCTGCTGAAAAGTTACTATGCAATGTCCAACAGCACCTTAAGCAACAAACAGTTGGAGCCTGGGAGACGCACACGTCCCTCTGTGCTCTGTTTTGGTTTTAGCTGGGCACATAACTTGAGATCCATCTCCTAGGGTGCTTTAAGAACTGCCTAGCAAGGCTACTCTCAGATTGGTTAATTGGTCCCAGACTCTGAAAAGTAGTAAAGGACATCTTTTTCCGCAGGTGTGCCTGGTTTCTGGATCTACAGAAATCTGGAGTTTCTGAGATCTGTGCTTACAAGTGATGGATTTTTAAAGCCATTTTTGCTCACTCAAAGCAACTTTCCAAGGATTTTGAGAGGATTATTGAAAAATACAGTATTTAAAATATATAACATTAATTATAAGTGAATTTAGAAAGGCTGTAAAGTCATTGTAGATGCTGAAAGTGTCAAAACAGCTGTGAGTTGTCACTGCTTCAGAAGTTTTTCTTCAGGTGAAGGCTCTTATGGAACTTTTAAAGTAATTCTTGCTAATTACTGTGTGTATCTATGCTTAGAAAATCTGTTAGCTACTTCCTTTCTAAATCACAGCAGCAGAAAAATAGAAAATTCAGATTCTTTTTGGATCTGTTGTTTACATATTGGGTTTCAGACTTCTCCAAACATAATAAAATGAAATGAAAACTTGAGATTCTCACAGCCATATAATTCCAGAGTGTGGAACTTCAAAGAAGAAAAGGGCATTAAATATTCTAAGACCCACTTGCACTTTTATGTCAGGATAAGGAGTCCAGATATTCCCTTTGTATTTTCCCTCCTATTCCTACTCATGCTAGCAGCTGTTCCACTCTACCATTTTGCTTTCCAGGGTAATGACTCTTGGGACTGAGCTATCTCACTGACCATCTGTGGCCCATACAGCAATTTGTAGTGGATAATCCCTCACACTAAATCCTCTCAGCACGTGCTGCATGTTAGTTTTGGACTTTGTCCTGTTTTGAGCTTGCTGTAGGCCTGTGAGTGACTGCAGCAAGGTGCCATCCTTCTTGCAACCAGGGGAAAGGTACAGGGCTCTTTGGAAGACACTTAATTCAGTGCAGTTGGGGTTATGCAAGTGGTCCCAAACCCTGTTTACCACTAGGAATTAGTTAAAATCTCTGGGGAAAAATATGCAGCCAAGTCACAGTATAAGAAAGCTTTCATAAAGCTTTCCATCAGGAATAGGGCTAGGACTTGTGCAGTTGTAAAAAAAAATACAAACTCTCAAAGAGGCATGAAGTGACCCATGTATTTTACATGCTTTCTAAATGGTCCTTGCTTTCTAAATGCACAGGATTTATGTTCTTATTCTAGTGGCTTTTCTCATTCTTTACAAAACCAGTGACAACTTAGCATCATCATATCCTACCAGACTCCAGCACTGGCTAGCAGAGATTCATCACAGATTTACCTAGCATGGGCATGGTTGTCCTGTGTCAGACAGAAGTTTCATCTAGCACTGTCTCTGGTAGCCCAAAACCCCCAGAATTCAGGGAACTACACAAAAGCAGTGGTGGACAGTATCTTCTTGTGAATCTCTTCCAGTATGCAGGAAGCTGTGGGTGTACGATTTCCTGAGGAACATACTGCCCCTGCATGCACGCAGGGGATTATTTTTTTCCCTGAACAAATTATTTTAATTTCTGGGTAACCCTGAGCCACTGGCTTTCACACACTGTGTGGCTGTTCAAGCATGGACTGCAAAGAACACACAGCCTATGCGTGCTGTTGGGCTCTGTACCAAACTTCCCAGTGACCACAGCAGGGAGTCCCTCTGGTTGTCTCTTTTTGGGGTGAGGGATCTCAGCCAAGATGGTCAATTTTCCTGCAACGGCTCTGCCATGCCTTTATTCCCCTTTACCTTCCCTGCATGTTTGCTAAGGCACAGAGGCATTTCACCAGGATTTATTTCCAGGCAACTCTCTCCAGCCTCTTCCCTCTGCCTCTCACTTTTACTCAGCTTCCCCATTTCCACCAACTTCTTGTTTTTACATAATACTGCTGCAACTTTTGACAGGATGAAGACCTGGCTCTGCTTCTCCTTTTGGAGTAAGCAAACTGCCCAAAAGCCTGGAGTGTCTGCAAGCTGCAGAAAATCCTGCGCCCAGTCCAGTGTGGATGTTTGCAGTCCAGTTACAAAAGCCTCGTGTTTGCATTATGTTAATCCCCTGACTTTGGCTACTCTGGCCAGGCAGGACCTATTGCAGCATGAAGAATGACATCATTTGGAAAAAGGGCTGCTGCACGAGGCTGCCAGAGGCTGTGCAGCATCCCTCCCCTTTTATAGGGGATGGCTGCACCATCTCAGCAGGAGCAGGCTGCTTTATCAATTGGAATAGTTTTAGTGACTGTAGAAGATGTAACACGATGCAGTGCAGGACACGGAGATGTGTGTAACCCTCCTCTCTGGCAGGCTGCAGTAGTGATACAATACCATAATTGTGATTTGTTCATTAAGCTCTGCCATCTAGAGATTTGTCTCATCTTAATGCATACATTGTTTTTTACTTGCCCTAATTTGCCTTTTATAAATGGTGGCAGGAATACCAGGAAAGTGTAACTGATACGATGCTGCATGCAAGCTCACCCACGTGCTACTTGTGCTCTGCGCAAGTTGCTGCAGAGACATAAAATGCAGGATGACTGGGCTGCTTAGTAAATGCTTCCAGCTCACTAATGCTGAAATGCCATAAAGCATCCTGCATTCCGGAACCAGCACATGACTCTCAGCATCGCCATTCTACCCGATTCTCCCCTTATGGACGCAGTTACAAAAACGGCAGCTAAGCACAGACGCATCCCTGGCATGCCGTCAGGCAGCCTTGCTGGAGGAAATTTTTTTTTCCCCCTGCAAGCTGCCAAGGTGGACTCCTTAGCTCCTGCGATAGACTGAATGAGACTGCAGTTCCCCCATCAGTTTCATAATACTCAGAAAGCATCCATTTACATCATTGTGTGCAGTGCAGGGCAGCAGCTGCCAGGAAATTTGAAACTGTTTTGATTCCAGTTGACTAGAACAGCAGCAATTGAATTAGCTGGTATCGCTATAGATAAACTGATGATCTTTGCATTTTATTTCTTTGACCAATGGGTAACTGCTGGAGCTACAGTAACCTCTGTGAGTAAGGAGACTGTTCAAGCAAATATATCTAATTTCTCGAGCTATATAATATATATATATACTGTATAGAGAGAGACACTCACACCATTCTTTTTTAAAATGTACCTGTAAACAAAATGTCTGTCTATGCTTTTTAACTTGTGTTTTGCTTCCTAGAATTTCCTTTTATTATGCTGTAGACAAGTTTGCTTGACATGGAATGGTTATTTACCTATGAAATATCATATCTGTGCCTGATTTTAGTCATTAATTCTTTCAACGTCTAGTCATCAGATACGCTGCCAAATGCTGTTAGGTTATATTTGCCCGGTCTCAGTTTTCTAGTCACTCACCCCCTTTCTATTTTAGCTTTTAGCTTTTTCCCTATCCATTTCTTTTTTTTTCTTTTTTTTTTTCATTTGTTGAAAGAAGCCACCTTCAATGCAAAGTAGAAATTTGTGTTACCTGAAAGTGTGTGTCCTTTCTTTGTTTGTTTGATGATGGGTATTTTTTTTCCCTGCGCATCTTCAGTGCAGTCCTTAAATTTTGTTGTTGTCTTTCTATCCTTGTTTGTAATGCAGTCATATTGGGGGATGGGGTTAGACAGGATATGCCAGTAGCTGCAGCAAGACATGATGCTGTGGTGGTGGATGGGAATAAGGGAGGAGTTTCCCTTAAAGAGCTCAAGCTCCCCTAAGCTCTTGTACCTGAAATAGCTCTGTAAGGAAAGGGAAAGGCTTTGCAATTTTGGGAGAAAGTGGTGGATTGGTCATAGTTTACTTCACGAAACAGAGACCTTGGCAATTATGTGCATGGTGGTACCTAACATAATGGCAACAGAACCCTGCTTTGATGTCATATAGGAAGGTTTTCAGTCAGACAGAGAATTAGGTAATATTACTGCATGAAGGCAAGAATCCCACTGACTTGTGCTTGCATACAGCAGCAACAGCAGCGGCAGCAGTCTGTCCAGAGGACAGCTGCTGACATGTCACTTCAGAAAAGGCATTACATTTCTACAGTGATAGTGCTACTCTCTTGCTCAGATGGAGCACAGCTTGCAGGTGTGGCAGAGGGGAGTACATCTCAGTACTCTCTCTCCCTTTGGACACCTCTCTGTGCCTGCATGTACAGGTATGTGCTCTGTATGTGTACCTCTTCTGGAGTCTGATGGGCTTGCCATACTGTGAAGTTAAGGAGGAGAAGTAAATCAAAAACTTGCTCAAGATTTCTTTCCACCATCAGCAGTGGCTGTCAGTGGCAGATGGGGACACGCAGCAGAGCATTTAGCATTCACCACAAGAAATAAGGCCTCCTCTGTTTTCCTTGTGTTGGTTCAGAAGCTAAGATAGCAATTAGTAGAGACGAGCCTGGCCCCTTGGCAGGATCTGTGTACGGTGCCTTGTTAGGGCTTGGCCTCCAGAGCACATTGGCTGCCTCCCAGCCCCACAGGAGGCTGGGGCTGCTGCTCCAGGCTTCCTTCCAACTAGGCAGGATGTGTGGGTTGGAGTGAGGCATGGGGGATCCCAGCTCTTGGAGCACTATATATTCCCTTTCTTCATGCAGTACAGCCGGAGTGTGTGGCCTGGGTAGTGGCCTGGCCAAGTGCTGTCCCACAATGCTGAGGGCACACACTAAGCATTGCTTGTGGGTGGATATGTCCGCCAAGAAGGGTTTATGTTAGTATCTATAATGACACGCTCCCTATTAGTCGTCTCCTAAGAAATCCCTCCTCTAGACTGTGCTGAGAAAGCAGCAAGCACTAAAGCTTCTGCATTAGAGAAGGATTGTGGGGTGAGAAAGCAGCTTGGGGTTGCTTGCCTGGAGTTTTTCTGGTGCAGATGTAAGGACATTGTAACCACAGCACATCTCTGTCATATGTGAGTCTGTCCTGCTGAAAGTGCCCCACAGTGCCAGCCTACTGCCTGTGCCATGGAAAGTATGGCTTGAGATGCACGCAAGCACTGTGTGGCTGAGTTGTGTGCAAAGGAGACTGTTTGTCTGCTGGTTCAGACACTTAGGAAAAGCATTGTGGGTGCCCCCACACCTGTGTTTCGGAAACCGTGCCATGAACATGGGCTGGTGATGCAATTGTGGACAGGGCATCCTTGCTCCTTACAGCTCCCTGGGACCTTGCAGCAAAGAAAAGGCGCCTGCTTTATCCAGTCACTGTCCTGGACAGCAACCAAGTCGTCTGGATGAAGCTGAATTTTTATTATATAGTGATTAAGTCAGTGGCATGGAGACATTTGGAGAACCCAATGGGGAAGATTCTGAGGCTTGGCAGAGTCCAAGACTGTCATTTTGATCGCGCACCACACCCAGTGTGTGGTATTTTCCCTGTGGCTAGATATACTGGGATATACTAGCAGGTGTGAGCTTCTGCGTACCTAAACAAGCCACTGGCACATACATAGCCATATTAATGCGGTTCTGAACTTGTGTTAGATTATCTTCTCTTTCACTTTGAACTCAGTCTGTCATTTACCACAGCTACGTGGCTTCTGCCTCAGAAACAGATCTTGGCCGGCCTGCTTGGAGCAGAGATGGGGATCAGTTTGCAGTGTAGCACCTAGAGATGCACCTTGGGACCAAACCATTCAAATTCAAGTTGGTGTCTGGTTTCAGAGCTGTCACCTCTGATTCTTTTCAAAGTAGGTGTTTGGGACTGGCCACCCTTCAGTTTGATTTAAAACACTTTTATACTCCAGGTGAGTTTGGTTTTTTCCGTTGTTGTTGTTTTTTTGTTTTTGTTTTTGGTTTTTTTTTGGGTTTTTTTTCCATACAGGAGTGGGACAAATGCAGCTGTTGTTGGTTTTTTGTTGTTGTTTTGTTTTTTTTTTTTTTTTTTCGTACAGGAGTGGGACAAATGCAGCTGTTGATGGTTGGCTTTTTAATTGTTGTTTTGGGTTTTTTTTCCCCCAACAGCTCAGTTCCGCCTTGGGCTGTGATACTAGGTGGGCAATTATCTGTCATTATGTGATCCCTGAGGTCCCTTTGGGCAGATGGTTCTCTGTTACCTCGAAACAATGGGAGCTACTGGGTGCTTGGCGCTTGCAAAATGGGACTACCCATTTTTGCTTCTGCTTTGTTTACATCAGTTGGAAAAGTACAAGGAAGGGAGGGGGGGCAAGGTTTTTCTGCAGCAGTGTACTTGTTGCAGTAGGAAATGTGCATTGCTGGGTATGTATCCATCACTGCAACATGACCTTCAGCTATCTGAGTTATTAAAGGAAGAGGGTAGTGCTGGCAGAAAGTTTAATTGTTCATTAATTACTTCATAATTTAGCAAATTAGTTTTGCCAAGGCTATAGAACATCAGAGGTGTGGGTGATTATCTTCCTAGTGTTTCACCTTTACAAGTTCAAATTACCTGAAAGCGTAAAACCATCATGTGTAGTATCTTTTTTAAGTAAAACCATCATGGGTGGTGCATGCTGTGGATGAATGTCAGACATCTGAATCTCTGCTTTCTTGGGCCTGTGGCCTGGCCTGAGGCCTCAGACTGTTCACGTGCCATTGGGACCTTTTCTGAAGTGTAGCAGACATTTCTGGCATTCCTTCCTCTGTAGTGCAGACTCCCAAAGTAGGGCCGCCCAAAAACTCCTATGTAAAAGGACCAGTTTTGGATAACTGCAGTGTGAGAGCAGAAGTGAGTTAAACTGAAATATTTTCCCTGCAGGGGAGAGTGTTGTTGCTCTGTTAGGAGCGGGCCGGGGAGAGAGATCAGACTCTGCTGTGTGCGTGTGGTAGATAAATCCAGGGTCTCTCTCCTTTTACTTTGCAGGTAGTGGCCGTGGAAGCAGCAGTTTGCCTCCTCATACCATCATCAATGAATTTCCAGAGTATGGCACTGCAGAGTCGAGCAGACGAGCGCCATTGGCTCCATCAATGTGCCAGGCTGAGCCTGTGACACGCAGTCCAGAAAGACGAGACAGTCCCCACCGTGTCAGGCCTACTCCTCAGTGTGCAGCTCCTGCTGGTAATTTGAGGCCTGATGCAGTGGCAGTGCAGCTTCACACCCCAGAAGAAGGTTTGCAACCTACAGGTAATCTGCCAGAGATCATGAAAATCTCTCAGCAGCTAGAAGCAACAAAGGTGCAAGAAAGAGCAAATACTTCTCTCGCTTCAGAGACACAAATGGAAAAAAAGAGTGTTACTGGCAGCCAAAATGTGCAGGCAGCCAGAGAGCCGGTTCCAGCAGGCCAAGAAAAACTCTCAGACATGCTTCTTCCATCTGAAGGAACAGCTGAGGAAAAAAAGTATTTGATCATAGAGAAAGATCTGGCTTCAGTATGGGCTGGAGAAAAGCAGTCTGAATCCTCACAAGCCATAAGTAATAAAGCAGAGGAGGTCCACGCAGCTCAAGAACCAAGCTGTCTCAAGCCATCTGTGACAAACCTGGAAGCAGTCAGCAGAGTGGAGAGGGGGGCACGGTTTGAGGAGTTTTCAGAGTACAGTCAAGGCAAAATGCAAACAGGTACCGAGAGAAGGCTTGCTAAAGAGGCAGCTGTGAGTAAACATGTAGAATTTCAAGGTGTGGAGATCTTATGGCTGCAAAAAACTGAGGAGCAGAGAAGAAAGAAGCACTCGCTGCTGGACTCTGTATCTGTGGAGAGGAAGGCATTCTCCAAAACATCCAGCCACCCTGTGTCACCAATGATCTCCCCAGCCTTGCTTTCCTTGCCAGACAGTGCATGGAGTGAGGTCTGTGAAGACACAAGGCTGGAACCTGCTGCTTCTGGAGCCACTCCTCTACCACTGCTCGAAGAAAGCAGGAAGGATGAAGTTTCTGTGAAGGACAGGAAGAACTGTGATGAGGAGGAGATGGCTAAGCTTGCAAGAGGCCAGGGCAGGTGAGCTGGTGCTAAGAGGGGAGCAGGGGTCAGACAGGGATTCTCTTGTCTAGGCATGTGACTTGTGCCTACCTGTTTAGGAGCTAATAAGAAGCAGCGAATATTTGTCTGCTGCCTGTGGTGTGGTGTTTACAATACTGGTTTACATGGTTGGTGGTTGGCTAGTGCCTGAAGTTGGTACTGAAGCCACTTCACACCATCTTACTGAAGTTTGCAGTCCATCTCAGGTTTTGAAACATAAAGATCAGAAGTCTTTCTGTTTGCGCAGTGATGTCTGTGTGATGAAGCATCTGTAGCAGGTGTAATTGGGATCTGGACATGCCATGTAATTAAATACAGTTGGCATGCAAGCCTGGCCATACACACCTGAACAGATTTTCTGGTTTCATTCAGAGTTTGTGCAAAAACAGTGTGACAACCTCTGAATGGTTGGATAATAAAGACATTTTATCCAGGGCCATGTAGATAATAGGAGGATAAATGTTACAATATGTGCTTTCTATATTATCTGTCTGAGAGACAGATAATATCTGTCTGTCTATCTGTCTGTGTTCATATCATTTTAGCAGTACATATTGCAAGAATGGCATGCTGCTTTGCATCCTGGTTTGCTTGCTTTTCTTTCCTGATGCACATCTCTGACAAAACAAAGGGTTCCACTGGTGCGATCTGAGCAAACCATGCCCACTTTGACCTGGAGAGTTGTGTGCTGCTGAGACAACATCTCTACAAGGGAGGCTTTCCTGCCGCTGCACGTCTGTATGTGTGGAGCTTTGCCAGTGCAGGGGATTACTTGGGCTGGCTGCCCTAACCTCTGGCATGCTGAGGAGCCCCACAGTATTAGGTGCATCAGAGAAGAAAACTCTTCAGGGGGATGGTATACCTTTCCTTGCATCAGCAAGCAGGCTGAGCCCTCTCCCTTCAAATCTAGTTCCCCAGACTCCATATTTTTAATTGCACGTGCTTCCCTTTGCATTTTGGCGTGATTTCCTTCAGCTTTTTGATGAAGACCCCAGTCCTAGGACTGCAGAGATAGCAAATTATCCTTCAGGGGCAGAGGCTCCATTGGGATACACATCTCCAACACGTGCAGCCTCTGGCTTGGCACTGGTGCTAGGATAAATCTTACACATTGTGTGTGCTTTTCTCTTTTGCACGTAGGCAGCTGATCTGTTAGACAATACTAGGATGTCTCCCAGCCCTCTTCTTTTACCAGAAAATTGTTTCTTTCTATGTCCTTGGAGAGGGAGATGATGTCAGTCATAAAGAGAGGTAGTGCAAGGAGAAACCAGCATTTTACCTGCAGTGTCCTCTCTTCCATAAAGCTGCATTGACCTTTCTGCTCAGAAAGGTGGAACGTGAGAACAGTTGCCCAAAGTCTAAATCTTGCCCCCAAACTGAAATGAGCTGTTTCTGGTTAATTTTCAGGATGGTGGAGGAGCGGGAAGCCACCACAGGAGGATATGAAGATTTCCTTGGGCAGAGGCACTCTGACGTCTCCACTGATCTGTACAGCTCACAGTTTGAAAACATCCTAGACAATGCATCTTTGTACTACAGTGCAGAATCTCTGGAGACATTATACTCAGAGCCTGATAGCTACTTCAGCTTTGAGATGCCACTCACTCCCATGATCCAGCAGCGCATGAAGGAGGGTGGACAGTTTTTAGATAGGACATCAGCCGTGGGGCAGACAGATGTCCCTGACAGGGAGGTGAAGGGATGTGGTGAAGGCATCGTCAATGGCTTAAGGGATGTAAGCGAAACACTCTTCAAAGGAGATGTCACGGAAGTCCCTCATCTGGAAAGGTAAAAATAGTGGGTGAGCTTTCTGCGTGCCTGCTGATTTTTCCCCATCCTCTCTTTGCTTCAGTGTACTGTCACAGAGTGTAGTTTTGCCTCTTTTAACACTTCTAATTTTCTACAGAGAGTAATTTCCAGGGTGACTGCAGGAGAGAAATGAGCCATCCAAACCTGCCATTCATAAGAAGAGTGATAAATTTACATTATGAAGGTTTATTAGGCAATGCTGATGTGTTGATAAAAGTCTGTCTGGTATTATCACATCTCTGGGACCTGTCTCTGGAGGAGTTAGTTATGGTTACAAATGAACCTTGTTGAGCTACAGTTCCTACCTGAATTTATTGGCAGCAACTTTAGGAGCGGTAACCCTTTGTGTACACAAATGAGTTGTCCAAATGCAGTTTGTGATCTGGATGTTAAAGATGTGTCTTTCGGCACAGTGTTTCCTCTCTTGAGGCCATTGGGAGTTTAGAACATTACTTCTGCTGGAATGAGATTTTGCTCCCACCACATTCACAGGTTAGCTGCTTCTTTTGTTTGTGCACTTACTGAAAGAGGAGCGAGCATCGCAAAAATGTGAATAATTTCTGTTTAGGTAAAAGGAGAGGTGAGAAAGTCTATTAAAAGAAAGAGTAGTGAGAAGTAAAAGCTAGGCTGAGTGGTCAGAAAATACTGTACAATTGTAGAAAATCACTCTATGTGCAAACTTTTCTTATAGCATGCTGTCAAAGAGAGTGGGGACAGTGAAAGGCAGACACAGACAAAGCGGGAGGTTGAATTAAGAGCAGAGTGGTGAGGATGAACACACCTGCGAAGTGGTGAAGGACCTTGTGAGTGACAAAGATGCCTCAGGTCTTCATCCTCCAGACACTGGATGTTATCTAAGAGTCCTAGGACTATTCCGTTAGATTTGACTAGTCTAGTTAGAGCTTTCCTGGGAGTAAAGGTGGGAGATCTTTTATCTGTTTTATTTCTTTTGTGCTAAAATGAAAGAAGTCCTTTGAGCAGAATTAGTTTTGCTAGCTTTATGGATTTAGGTACAGTTTGCTCTTAAAACAGCAGGCAGAAGGATGTTACGAGTTTAAAATATTTTTCCCTCAATCAGACAGTAAGACAGGTGTTTAAATCTTGTGCATGCATGGCGCCTGCCAATAGGCAATAAGTGACTGCTGATCTTGCAATAACCTGTATGGAGCCAGAAACTGAGGTCAGTCCTGAGACTTGCAGCTCCTTACTTACAGCAGAACCAAAGGCTGACAAAACTGGACAGGGGAGAACAAGCAGCACATTCAGATCCTGATTCTGTTACCCTATAGTTGCAGAATCTAATATTTGAAAGATGCTGTCAAGTAAGGCCTACGCTGGCTCATCAGGACAAAAATTATCACAAAGACAAGGTGTGCTTAGATGAGTCACATCAGGTGCCTGCCTAGTGTGCATTTCACTTGGAATTAATTTTAGTTTAGATTTGCAGCCATACTGATAAACTAGCAGTAGATGTTTAAAATACTTTTTTCCTCAATTTAGAAAAATAGAGAAGAAAAAAAAAAGTGTTCCTAGTTTGTTTAGGAGTAAGTCTCAAGGGCTCACCTAAGGTAGGTGCCAGTAGAGAATGTCACCACGGCAAGATAGCTAGCCACGAGTATGCCCAACAGAGTAATCCTCCCAACAGTAATCTCAGCTAACACCACCCTTCCTCCTCCGGTTTTCCAATATCATGTTGTATTGCACCAGGCGTGTATGTTGTGTGGTGACTGACAGGCGACTGACAGGTCGTAAGTACTACTTTGTTGTAGCCAGTGGGCAATCACGATGTGAAGAGCTCATGGGTGAGAAGCAGTGTGTGCGTGCTGGGGGCAGCGGGAGGTTTATCGCAGAGGGGTCAAGGCGGTGTGTCATGGTGATGCTCAGGTGAACCAGAAATAGCCTCCTCTCCTCAGCCCTGGCGGCTCAGGGAGTTTGAACGCGCGGTTGTGTTGCCTGAAGCAATCCGAGATTTAGGTTTACCTAAATCTGCCTGTGCGATGCTTGTACAGCACCTCTGTGCCTGCTGCTGAAGCTCTCGTTTTCTACGGTGCTGTGAGCCTGCGGTTGTGCTTGGCGCTGCAATTCCTCACGCGTAGTCCCTGCCTGGCGCTGCGGAGGAGCGAGGGCACCCTCCGCAGTGGTCCAGCCCTCCCGGAGGAGGAGGGGGGGGGAGGCAAGCCCTCCGCCCCGCCCCGCCGTGCCCGGCCCCGCGCGGTGCCGCCGGGGCGCTCCCGGCGCTTTGCCCTGCCGGGGCTCCCCGCTCCCGCCGCCCCCCCGCCTGGAGGACAGCGGCGGGAGAAGCCCGTACCAGAGGGGTGGGGGTTGCTGTGGGGGTTCGGCGTGTGGATCCTGGCAAGTGAAAAGGGAAGCCGGGGGATTTCGGGTGCGGGGGATTTGGGAGCAGGGTAGTGTGGCAGTGCAAGGCAGCAAGGAGCATGAGACCCCTCGCCTTTTCCGGAAACGGTACTGCCAACCCGAGAGAGCAAAAAACCGAAACCAAAATCTCAGCAGTGCCTTGTGCCGTGGTATTTCGGCGATATAAAAAGTGACTGGGAGGGAACATGCTTCCAAGTACCAGCACTAGTTAACTGGGGGAGCAGTGTGAAACAAGAGCAGTTCTTCCTGGCCCAGAGCACAAGGGGATGGCTGACTTGAGAGCTAAGAGCTGGTGGTTTTTCACCTGGAAACTGAAAGCCCTGTGCCAACTGGGAAAAGAGGAGCCGGGGCTCCCGTGGTCATGCTCTCCTGTTGGGTAGCTGAGCACCATAGCCCCTTCTGCACCTGTCCGGAGGGATCCAGAGCGTACCTCACACAGGGAGTGAGCTTTTGATGCATAAGGATAAAGAATGGCCTGGCCTCGTAATGAATAAGCGGGAGGGTAATATCCTTCTCTGCTCTTAGGAAATTGCTGGCTTTGGGAGGGGTCAGCTCTGGTATGTGAGGGCCGGTCACATGCCTTCAGAACTGAAAAAAAAAAGAGGAAAAAAATTATTAGAGGCTTGCAGGCTGCAAGATCCTATGAGCTCCTAGGTGTCTGAAGATTTCATTCCTGCTGTCGTCCCTGTCAGCTGCTGGCCGTGGTTAAACACAGTAAGTCTTGGCAAGAGCTGTATGATGGACCTGCCTGCTTTGACAGCCACCTGCCATACTTCCTTAGGGTAGGGGGATGTCAGCAGCCCCTGGGTCTTCCTGCAGAGCAGGCGGGCTTACTTTTGCAAGTAGCCCTTTCCTGGCGTAGCTTAGGTGCCCTTTGTGCCTGGCCAGTGGAGGAGGGATGGTTGGGGGAGAAGGGTGTGCAGCTTGCCTTCTTTTGGGACTCTTCGTGTCTTTGGGGTGGAGTTTATTCTCTTTCAGTTCTCTAAGATAAGCTCAGTTGGTTAGAGCACGGTGTTAATAATGCCAAAGTTGCGGGTTTGATCTCTGTGTGGGCTGTTCACTTAACAGTTGGAGTCGACGATCCTTTTGTGTCCCTTCCAACTCAGAATATTCTGTCATTTTGTAGTGATTAACCCTCTGAGGGGAAAAAAATTCTGCAGCTGAAGTAGCCTTGAATTTCCACAGGAGGGGGTCGGAGAACAGAGGGAGGAGGGGTAGTGTGTGAGGTTTCAGAGCTGAGCGACAGCCTTGCTGTGTGTCTGAGCACCATGGTATCCTCATGAAATAGGCTGAGCCGCAGGCTGCCAGTGTAATGAAGCTTTGCAATCTCAGAAAGGACGTTGCATTTGGAGCGTGTTTGGTGCCCGTGTCTCTCTGTTATCCTTACAGAGGCATGCAGTCGTCACTGCCACACCCATGCTCCAGGTGCTGTACTCCTCTCTTCCCATGCCAGTGGGCTGTGTTAAGGCCAGCAAGGCTCAGCCTTCCTATTTGGGAGTTAAACCTTTTAGAGGCAGTAAGGAAAACTGTTTGCAAGCTGCTACCAAGTCACTGAGCCTGAGTTTGCGTTGCCTGAACTAGGTGTAGTCATTTGCAAATTGATTGAAATTGGTGATCCAAGTCAAAGTGGGGTGACTTGGATAAAGAGTGAGTAAAATAAGTATATCTTACTTTCCAAAGCAGTAGGATATACCTGAGGGGAAAAGGAGTTATTTTTTCTATGTATACCAGAGACAAAGCATCTGTGTGACTAAATGTGGTGTAAAATTATCTGTATGATGATCTCTATACTTCCAGACTTTATGGACTAGACTTCTTTTTAGTGTTTTCTTATACTGCACATTAACAGCAGGTTTTCCATTCCCTCTCCCTTTGTAGGCTAGAGTCAGAATAAATTTTTAAAAACTCACAAAACAACAAAAAACTTATGGCATTTCTTTTCTTGCCATAAGTGCCTTTTCCTGTTGTCTTGAGAAGTATTGTTTCTGTTGGCAGGACATTGCCCAAGATTTTTTGTAAATCCAGAGAGAAAATAAAAAATCTGTACTGCAACTCCTAATCCTCAAAAATGCTAAATATTTGCCACCTGCCATCATCTTCAAAGGACTGCTGGTGCTCAGCAAATTCTGCAAGTCCTGTTTTTTTTTCCCTAGAGATGCAAACACAAATTTAGTTGCATATGTATTCAAGAGAGGAAGAAAACAAACTCCCTAAAGCAATCTGTCAATTCTCAAAATAAATTCAAAGAATGTAGCCTGAAATTCCCATTGGTACCAGGTTACTTTTAATTTCTGGAGCCTCTTGTAGTATTTCCCATGGTGGATATTTTTCTTCTGTGTATAGGTAATTTCCAGCAGTTTCTTACTTGGCACTCTGCTTATTGCTTGTTTAAGACAATAAACTTTGTTGACAAATAAATTCAGTTTTGATTCCTCTCTCCAAGTCAATTCTCTAAGTCTCTTCCCAGTTTATGAATACCTGCATGCCAGTTATAATTTTGGTTTTCAGTTTGTACACTGGTATTTTTGTCCAAAGTAGCTTGTATTTGATTTTTCAATGTGGTTACAAGACTCAGTACTTGGGAATTAATATGTAACCTTTATACATTCATTTTATTAGTCTGTCTGATGGAGGTGTAGTAGAATTTTTTTCACTTTGAAGATTCACTTTGAGACCCAGTTGAATTTTTTCATTTAGTGTGAAATCTGCTGAGATCCCTGTTTTTCTGAGTGGATGTTTTTTCACCTTCAGACATGCCTCAGCTCATGGCAGACTCTGGGATCTAGGAGACACAGGTCAGTGAGAACATGGTACTTCATATTTGCTGCCAACCATATGCCAAGCATAAGGAAAGTTATTCAGAGGGATGGTGTTGGTTATTGCCTAGAAAAGCAAATGCATCAAATACATCTGCAGCTGGTGAGCAAGCAAACAAGCATTGGAGCTCATTTGCTGGGCTCTACATTAGCCACGTGGGCTAATGCCTCTGTCAGTTGTTGGGCCTCTGCTAACCACAATATGCTGGCACAGGTGTAAGTTGAATCCAGGGAAAGATGAAGTGGCACAATTCATAGGATAAGTTTCTGACACCACTGGCATTTTGACAGCTGAGGATTTGCCTTGTTATTTCACAGCCTAGTGACTTCTAAAATGTTGTGCTACACTGTTCACCTTGGTATTCCCTCCAGGGAAGTGTCATCACTTTATGAAGACTCGGGAGATACGCTTTACAGAGTTTGCCTTTACTCTGGCTAATGAGGTCCTTGGAGCACCAGTTTAGTGAGAGTTTGTAAAGCTGCTTCTAGTTCCTAAATAAACTGTTGTTTTATGGAAAAAAGGGCTGCTGACTTTTCGCCTCTTCAGTTCCCAGCCTCCTCTGAAAATAAAACAAACACAACAAAAATCCAGGAGCTGACAGAGACAGAAGAGAAAAAGAAAAAAAACAAAGTGGAGCAGCTGATCAGTTTGCTACACAAAGCGCCTCAGTATAGAGCTGTCAGCAGTTCAGCCTTTAAGCTGGCATCTGTTGGCACATCTCCATTAAAGTCAAAGCCGTTTAGATCAGGAAGGCTTGATTCACCAAAACTGAGGCGTCTCTGCCAGCTCTGAGCTGGTCCCGAAGTGCAGCCTTGCCATCTCATCTATTAGCCATGACTGGCTGCTAGTCAAGACCCTCTCCACATTATTGCTAGTTAAGTCTCTTCTTCCTGTGTGTGTGTGTGCTGGGATAGGGAGAGACAGAGCCTGGCAGCTGGCAGGATGGCGTAGAGAGGCATGCATGTCTTTGGATGTGATGCTGGAGCAGTGGTGGAGAAGAACAGGGCACACAGAGCATGCAGACTCCCTGCTAACACAGCTGGATGAGCTGTGGGTTGGTTAGTGGTTGTTTTTTCTTTGTTGTGTTTTTCTTTATTCACTGTTCTTTTTGAGGACAGGTGTTTCATTTTGCTGCATGGTTTCAGTATAAAGCTCCTGTGTGATACTAGTGCCAGTGCTCAAGTGCTTCATCTGCACATTTGCAGGGAAGCCTGAACCAAAAGGTGTAAACACATGTATTCTTATGGGTCTTTTTTGCTCCCTGCCAGGGAGGACCACCTGCCTGGTTAATATGCTTTTCCTGAGCCAGTCTCCCAGCAGTTTAACCAAGCCCAAGCATGGGGGTGGGGGGGGAAGTCCTCTGATGTCTTCGCAGTTTTGGTCCTATCCTGGAGGACGCAGCAGGAGCATTATGGGGAAGGAGGGTCATGTGGGTGCTGAACACAGGGATGGTGCCTCTTGATACCTGGAGCGGGTGGGCTCTGAGGGGAGAGCCTGAGGGTTCCTGAAACATGTAGGGGCTGAGTGTTTTCTGAGTAAGGTCATAGGTATGCAGTGCATTTGTTGGGTCTGTTTTTTATTTTTGTTGGGGCAGATGGATCAGATTCTGAGTATGGGTCAATCCTAATGCTTTCAAGAGACCAGTCTATGTGTCTATACATGTCAGAAATACCCATTGCAGGGAGAAGCCTTTGGATACCCCCTGTGGTGAGGACCAGTTTTTCACTTTCTAGGCATGGTGACATTAATGTGGTGAATGTCCCTTTGCAAGCACTAACCCTTGCCATAGCGATGTATGAAGCCTAAGGTCAAAATGGAATCAAACCTGAAGTATTTTTAGCAAGACATCTGCACTTCAGGTGGCAGTGGGCCAGCATGTCTGTGTAATAAAGTACGTGCTGTCTCTCTGGAAGGGCTGCAATCCTGTCCCTGCATGTGGTGGACTTCTTGTTCTAATGCTGTGATCTTGTAATGACAATTGCATTTGCTGTACACCTACAGAAATGGTGTTTTCTGAATGCTCCAGCTGCTAGCTCTCTTTTTTACAATCAGTAGGAATTATTTTGATGAAAGAAACAGACAAATTATTACAGGAAAGAAGAGGTTATTTTTGAGCAGCAGTGTGCATTTCAGCCTGTGAAATTGACTTTGCATATGTATTTTATCGATAACCAATAGGGGATTACAGGGATTGTTACTTTTGACTTTGCTCCTCTCCCTGTGATGTGACAAGGTTGAGGTACTTTTTAATAGATGCTTGGTGGTTACTTTGGCTTATGGACACCGTCCTTGCTTTGTATGTCCTGGCTGATGCTGTGCTTGTGAGACACCCACTGAATTGAGTTGCAGCAAAGTGCAGCTGTGTCAGTCCTCAAAGAGGGATCTACTTCAAAGCATGTCTTTGAAGAGAATCCATACGTAGGACTTCAAAGCTGATTAAACCATTTGGAGTAAAATAGCACACTGAGTCATCTGCTAGGAAAGGGCATTATTTTTATTTTTTTATTATTTTTCTCTCCTTCCTATGACCTATCTTGGACAAGCCCTGGAGCTGAAGGTAACTGGCGAGGTAAATCATTGCTTGAAGTGCTTTTGTGCTCACTCTCTCTTGGCCCTGAAGAAGCTGGTTTGGAGCTGCAGCAAAACTGCAGCACAGCAGTTCCCAGCCCGTTTGTGTGGTCGGGTCATTTGTAGCAGGAACTGAGTCATGACATCCCACTGCTACCAGGATTTCTTCACTTTCTTCAGTGGGGCTGCTCCTTTCAGAGCTGGGCTGTTCAAACACCGTTTTTCAGGTCCTTTTAAACAAGTGCAGACTGTGCCACTGGTTATATCTGGTCTGCTCTGAAATGTGAAAGGATATCATTCACTGAACAGCCACATCTCTCTGAGGGTTGCAGACCAGGGATTTGTTTCCACAGGGCAGGACATACAGGGTGGAGTGAAGGAGTGGGGGCAGGCACCTGACTGTTTCTGATTTGTCCCTTCTGAGAGGCTGTTGAACTAGTATTAGAGCATGCTTTTCATGGGCAGAGTTGATGGTTATGGATGGAATGCTGTCCTGTTTCAGAACCGGGAGGAGAAGGCTTGGAGTGAAAGCATTTAAAACAACAGGGCCACCACTGTCCTGCAGTGGGTGATTATCAGCTTCAGTGTGGCTCCCCAGTGGACACCGTACCCCTACTGAAAATAACATTGGTTCTGGCCCTAGCTTTAGCATGCCAGAATGTCTCTCCACCCTTCCTTACTTTTAATCATTGCTGCTTTTTGCTCTGATGTGTTTTGCTGGCAAATCCCTGACATAGCTTGCCTTGGAGTAAAGCTGATGTTAAAGGTATGCATTTTTATTTGAGAGAAAAAGTTGGTTTTCCTCCTGTTCCCTCCTGCTGTATTTCCAAAAAGTCTGTGAAGGCTCCAGCCCTGTCTTAATCCAAGCTCCCCTGCAATTGGTGCAACCAGTGCACTCCCTCCAGACGTGTATGCCAGGTGAATTAGTGTTCCTTGGGGAAGAAACGTATGCATCCAAGGGAGTCCATGTGCCTCAGAGCATATGCTGTGCATCAATCTGCTAAAAGTGAAAGGCAGTGGCAAACTGGGATCACTAGAGTGATGAGGACAGCACTTAGGCTGAATTGTCACACCCTGCCACTCAGTATCTGAACATCACTTCTTTGTTAGCAGCTGGGCCAATTGCTCAGTGAGTTTACTCCGTAAAGGAAAATGCTAATAGGTGTTTTTTCCTTGGGATAAAGCAAATAATCTTTTCTCCATGGATTTGCTACAAAATGAAGAGCATACCAAGGTTTAAGGCATCATAAACTCACACTCAGATTGAGGTTTCCTTTTGAAGCTTAGTTGGCTGGGAGGGTGGACCACTGAGATATTGAGGTGCCTGTATCATTATCATTATGTTACTGGTCTTGCTGTGTTTTTTCTGGAAATTGCAGCCATTCTTCAGTCAAACATTACTCTGTATAGTTTCAGTTTTGGTGGGACCTGGAATGGGAGAGGTGAGCAGTCAGTGAATCTAGAATATTCACAAACAGATCAAGTGTGCTGAGTGCTGAGCATGGCAAGATTGAGATAGTTTCACATTGGGAGCTAAATCACCGTAGAACTGGTGTATAATGGCATAAGTGAAGAAAACAGTATAAAATGCCTAGCAGTTACAGTGTATTCCAGGAAAGATGGAAAGCCTGGCAGAGCTTAGAGTCTACAGGTTACATTTTTTAACTGTGAGTTTGGAGAGCTGCTAGAAAGTATTGCACTTACCACAGCAGCTTATCAAATTCCTGTAATTTCTGCTGGATATGCTGGTCACAGCCTCTGTGCATTCCGTGTGGGTGTGGGTATGCTTTGACAGAAGGAGAAAGGATGCATCAGGAGTGCATTGCTGGGGACAGAAATACCACGGTGTATAAACCTGGTTTCTGGCCAAAGCTCATGTGCTGTGATACTAGAGACGTCTGGAGTTTTTTTGTAGCTTCTGTTTTCTGTGTTTTCTGATAACAGAGATTAATGTAAGTGTCTCTAGATAAAAATCAGCAGCTGTTACTGGACAGGCAATTACCAGCAACATTATTACAATCCCTTTTAGCCTTGAATGTAGGATTAGGGAGAATATAATCTATTACATTTTTCACCCTGTGTTTTTCAGTGGAGGTTTCTTATTTTTATGTGATAAAGAATAAAGCTGCATGAGAAATCCATGTCCAGCCTTGCTTTGCATCACACAGCTGTTTGTTGTCACTGTTTTGATGGTAATGCTGCTGTGGATTCTTATGTATAGAAACTGTAGACTGCAGAAGAGAGACCTATTTTCAGCCTTGGTTGCTCTTAGCTCTTGACTAGAATTCATTATAAGCCCTTTACAGAGGGAGGCAAGCATTATTGAGTTTAGCAGATTAGTAAACTGAGGTACAAAGGGAAAATGATGGACCTGTAAAGCGTTGAAAGTAAGAAGAGACGTCAGCCTTTTCCTGAGTAATACCACTTGTACCCTGCTAAAATATCCTGCTCTGAAGGCAGCTTGCACAGTAGTCATGCACAGGTCATCTGCATTTCCTATGTCTTCAGTGACATGAGTGCTAAGTCTTGAAACTACCTAAAGCCACTTGAGAACTGAAGTCTCACTTTACTGCTAAGAATCTGTCATTTCCCCTGAACAAAAGGCTTATGTTGCAGACAACCTGTATTTGACAGCCTTTTTGTACTTGTACTTTGTGAGTACAAAAAGTACTCGCTTAGTACTTACTTCTTGCGCTAGGTACAAAAAGTACTTACTTAGCCCCCCCTTTGTACTAAGCTAATCAACTGTCAGAATTAACTACTGGAATTGCAGAAGGAAGTATCCCTTATTCTTCAGTGCATGTATGGGCACCCTCAGTCAGTGTGGAGCTTTAGAATGGAGAAGTTGGAAGATAATTTTTCTTATGCAGCCCTGTTGACTAGTTTTGGCAAACAGGGGAAAGAGCACACCCTCCCTCTTGCTGGGTGTTCTTCCTTCACATCCCAGCCATGGCTCCGAGAGGCAAAGCAGAAGCTGGGAGCTGCTGTACTGTTAATTTCACTAAGTGGCAGATCCTGGCGCTTTCTTTCTTTCTAAACTTTTGGTAGTTTGTGGTAATGTTGAATCTTGTAGTGCACTAGTTGCTAGCAGGGTACAGATGTTTCTTGTCAGCTTTGGCCATCTTTCAGGGCTATAAATACTACCTTTAATAAAGAGCAGTGGTGAAAGAGGACTGTGATATATAGTGAGGTGAGGCTCTGTGAATTGGCATGGCTTTTGAAGCAGCGTTTTTACATTAAAGACTCTGCAGATTTGTTAGCTCACCTGGGTATGCCTTGCTCTTGTCACTTGTTAGACATGGGAGGTTGGGATGAGTCATGCCTGATTTGAATGGACGAAGTGTTGCTCTGGGCTTGTGTCAGGGTACTCTGTCATTTGCTTTGTTCACAAGTTTGGTATGGGCCAAATTCAGAGAATTTCAGACATTTGCTAGTGGCTTTGGATAGGGCCAAGGAGGCATTTTCCACAACAATGATGTCAGGAGGGGCTTTTTTCTTTACTAGGATAACTGATGGCCAGTGTTGTTGGAATTGTATTTACAGTATTTATTTCCTACTAAGCATTGAGACTGACTGCCTTTTGTTATAACACCATTTTATTTACACTGAAATAATTGCAAACCAGTGCAAATCCCCAGTTCTTGCAGGAACTGGTTAGATTTGTTTTCCCCAGGTACTTGAAAAAGAAGTTGTACCCACAGGGTGAATGTGTGATATTTCTGATGTTATAGAAGTACTGAAAGGATGGAAACAGAGGTAAAATGGGCAAATCTGTGTTCTGTACATGTTCTTCTCTTAAACCATGCATGAGAAGTGAGATAAGGAAGTAGGTGATGATTTGCGGCATGCAGAATACCTAATTATTTTCTTTTAAGCTCACCTTATATGAAATCTCATCTTTGAGGAGTTAATGAGTGGCTAGGAGACATTTAAGTAAATGGCTAGACAATTGTTACTGGAACACCGAGTTCAGTTGTTTTAACCATGGCTTGTCAAGTCTGAAAATTACAGTGGTGTGTGAAGCTGTGGTATGTTGTTTAAAGTGCTGTGTGTACAAAGTCATCTTTAACTCATTCCACTTGTATCTATCCTGTGCATGACCCTTGCTGATCATTCATTATCTCTGTGTAAATGGCATTTTAGTAAAAAGAATTTCTATATAGTATAAAAATGTAGAAATAAAAATAGAAATGCTGTCAAATGTACACATACACACACATATACACAGACCTGAGATTTTCCAAAAATTTTCATACCAGTATCAGAGAAAAGCTCTTCTGAAGTTCTGCCTTTGTGCAGGGGTGTGTATGTGGGGGTGTGCTTTTTGGTGCAGTGGGCTCTTGCCTCTTTCATGGGAGAAGCAAAGCAGGCACACAGCTCAGCCAGAGCTCTCTTATTGTACTAGAGGTGGGAGGAATCTGTAAATGCATGATTTATCTGAAGTGCCCTGGGATTGCCATGCTCAACATTTTGACTTTTAGCAGCTGGTGAGGGAAATAATTGCCACCATGAGGAAGCAGGAGGGAAGCAAGTTCTCCAGGCTGGCATGAGTGGTCTGCGTCTCTCATAATCCAAACTGGGTTCCTTGCTCTGAGTCCTGCTTTTTCTAGTGGTGTCTTCCCATGGGGATGTCCACTGCTCATGGGTGACACAGAAGCCACTGAGAGTTCTGGTGATATTATTTTAGATTTAAGGAATTGCATTGTTTCCAGGACAATTGGGGAAGAATGAGGAAGGGACTTGTTCTGACTCAGCTTGGAGTAACTGATCATTCTAGCTTAATCACTACATTTCTCCTGGAAAATGGTTAATTTCCTGCTTTTAAAGAGGCCTCTTCAAGCCAAGCAATTGTGTTAAAAAATACTAATGCAAGAAGCATTGATGCAGTTGCAGTTGTAGGCTGATAATAGCAAAGAGCTCTCTCTGAAGTGAGCCCAAGTTGAGGATACTTAGCACAGTCAGAAGGAAAGTCCATGTTGTTGGAACTGTTTGGCTGTTTGTTAAAAACCCTTAACTTTTGCTGACTGCGAAGTAAATGTCCCTGTTTGATGCTGCTTCTTCAATTAAGTGGATTTTGTTACATTGTGTCATCTTGCCTCTGTACAATTAATTGCCTGGTGTTCTAAGAGGAAATTCTAATATTATCTTATTTTTCTTCTTTCCATATTCTTTTAATCTCACAGCAATGTTGACCTACAGAATGTGGTGTTAGACTCCAGTGCAGCCATGGGGAGCAGTGAACTTCAGGAGAAAGATGCTGCTGGAGCCCTTGTTCACGACCTCAGCAATGGCAGCAGCAGCAATTTGGAAGCAGCCAGGCGCCTGGCTAAGCGCCTCTACCGTCTGGACAGATTCAAACGCTCTGATGTGGCAAAACATTTGGGTAAAAAGTATGTGCTGATATGAGTACATGCTTGGTGACATTCTTATTGATGGTTCTGGAGGGGTTCACTCTTGAATGCTAACCTTTACGTATTTCTTCGCTTTTCTTTAGCAATGAATTCAGCAAGCTTGTGGCCGAAGAATATCTTAAATTTTTTGACTTCACAGGCATGACACTGGACTGTTCACTCAGGTACAATTCCATTTGTGGACTTCATATTCTTATTTTAGTAACAGTGCTGTTTGCAGTGTTGTCCTGATCTACATGGTTGTCCTTTTGGGATGTAAGAAGATGAAGAGAGGACTATGATGTATTTTGGGGGCAGAGCTTTCCTCTTCTGTTTGGCTTTGTGTGCTACCCTACTCTAATGCTACTGGAGTGGTGGCCACATGGAGGGGGAAATATTTGGGTGGACCTGTCTAGGGATGGTCCTCGAGATGCTGGAGAAAAGTGTCCAGTACTGGCAAAGCAGGGGACTTGTAGTCTGCCAGATGCTAGTGAGGAATTAGTGTTGCTTGCAGCTGATCTGCACAGACTCTCTGGCTGATGCCTTTTGGAGCTTACCCTGCTTTGCTGCAGTGCACTGAGACCAGGGTTTGGTGTGGTTTGGCAGCTCCCTTCTCTGTGTCTCCCTGAGGAATCCAGGAATGTGCAGAACAGCAAAAGCTTCTATGTGGAAAAAGCTGTAGTGAGTTTGGTAACTGTTGGCATGGATGTTTGAAGACCCAACCCTCTCATTTTCTTTGTTTTTTACACTGGAATCAGACCTCAGCAATTTTTATTTTCAGTGGTTTTTTTCAGAAGTCAAACCACCAAGTTTGTGTAGCAGTGGCCTGTTAGCCCAGTTGCTGGTGTACTGGTGTTTAAGGGGATTTAAATGAGTTTAACTCGTTTGACTGAGGTTACTTAAGGGGGAATTTTTTTCCTAATGAAAATCTAGAAGACGTGCACACACTTCTTAGCCCCTTTGCTAATGCATTTCTGGGGATCTGATGCCATGAGACTGTAGTAGATCAAAGGCACCCACCAAGTCCTGCCTGCCAAAGGTAGTGGAAATGGAACATGCCTGCACAAACATGAACCGCCTGGTCCTGAGGCAGGGGGAGTGGAGCCAGGCTGGAGCACCCACTCAGTGTGGGGTGGGAGCTGCTGGGCAGTGGGAGGTCTGTTGCTCAGTTCCAGGTTTCAGCATCCCGGAAGCGTGGTGCTAAATATACCCTTCTTTTAAATTATGTGTGAAATCCAACACATAATTGCTTGGTGGCACATATTTGGGAGGTCTCTTCTCCCTGTGGATCTGCTGTTAATATTAGTAATTAGGACTTCCTCTAAAATATGCCCAGGCTCATGTAGGACTTAAACAAGTCAAGGGGTTGTTGAGATTTCAAGAGTAGCTATAGTAATTGCCACCTACATGCCTTAAGCGTGCCGCAGCAGCTGGGGACAAAGAATCGTTCCAAAACCTGAGGAAACTGAGGCATGCTACTTCATGCTTGGCAGAGTGAGAGGAAACAGTGCTGTTGTTGCTGGCTCATTGACAAGCTGTGGTTTATTGAGCATTTTTGGGGCAGCCGCTGTGATCTGTGCTACCTCCCAGCTATGGGAGGCTGTTGTGCAGCATCAGTGACAGGTCTGAGACCCGGGAAGGGGGTTGTTCCTTCACAGTCCACTCCCTGGGTTCATGTTGCCCATGCACCTCCTGAGTACATCTCTTGCAGCCTCTGCAGGATGACAGGAGGGAATGTGGTGCTGCTCTGGCTCCTCTCACTGTGCATTCTGGAGTCCAGCTGTGGACATGGGGAGAGCAGACTTAAGGCTACTCAGGGAACTAGTTAGTAAGGTTGCGTGGGAGAATGCTTCTGAAGGTGCTGGGATCCATCAGAGCTGGTCACCACCTCCTAAGGGCACAGGGGCAGGCAAATCCTGACAAGGCAGAAGGCTAACTTGAATGACCAGGGATCTTCTGGACCTAACAAAATAAAGGTGTTCATCCAATGGGAGAAGGATCAGGTGATGTGGGAAGAATACAAATTTGCTGCTCACCACTGTAGAGAGAAAATTCCAGCTGACAAAGTTCAGCTGGAGTTGAACATTGCCAGTACTTGTGTGGGACAACAAAAAGATTTTTTTTTAAATAAGTCAAGCAAGAAAGGCAATGCAGAATGGCTCAGTGCATTGAGGGACCATGGCTGTGAGAATGATAAACTCCCACCTGACTCTGAACTTGTGTGGGATCTGTTGCTCCATCTGGATCCTCATGAGTCTATGGGGACACATGGGATTTATCCAGAAATACTCAAAGAACTGGTTAATGTCATTGTGACGTCTCTCTTAATGATTTTGGAATGGTCTTGGGCATGTGAAGAGGTCCCAATTGACTGGAAACTGTCTAACTTTGAAGAAGGGCAAGAAGATTGACTCTGGAAACTATAGACCTCTCAGTCTCAGTTCAGTGCCTGGTAAAATAATGCAGAAAATTGTTCTAGGAGGTATTGAAAAATACTTGAAAGACAATGCAGTGATTGGTCACAACCATCACAGCTTCATGAGGAAAAAGTCCTGCTTATCCAACCAAATTTCCTTTTAAGACAAGGTGACCCACTTAGATGATTGAGGGAAGCCAGTTGATCTTTTTGGATTACAGCAAAGCTTTCAATACTGTCTCTCTCAGGACCCTTCTGGAGAAAATGTCCAGCCCACAGCTGGATAAACACATCATGGGGTGGGTGAGCAGCTGGCTCATGGGTCAGGCACAAAGGGCTACAGTGAATGGGGTGACATCAGACTGATGTGACCTGTCACTAGTGGGCTTCCACAGGGCTTCATCCTTAGCCCTGTGCTCTTCAACATCTTCATAAATTACTTGGGCACAGGACTTGAACATGTAATAGGCAAGATTGATGATACTAAACCATTTGACTCCCTCGGAGGAAGAGAGGTCCTGCAGGGAGACTTTGATGAGCAGTAGGTCTGGGGAACTGCGAACTGTGTGAAATTTAACTAGGGCAAGTGCTGGATTCTGCACCTGGAATAGACTGGGAAATGAGCTACTGGAGAGCAGCGCAGTGGAAAAGGACTAGGGAGTCCTTATGGAGGGCAAGTTGAATATGAGTGAGCAGTGCCCTGGCAGCCAGGAGGGCCAGCTCTGTCTTGGGGTGCCTCAGGCACAGCATCAGCAGCCAGGCAAGAGAGGGGATTGTCCCACTCTGCTCTGTGGCAGCCTTGCCTCAAGTGCTGGGGCCAGTTCTGGTCCCTTCAATATGAGAAAGATAGGAAGCTACCAGAAGGTATCCAGAAAAGGGCTACAAAGATGGTGAAGAGCCTGGAGGGGATGCCAAAGAAGTGGCTGAGGTTCCTTGGTTTGTTTTGCCTGGAGGGGACTGAAGGGAGACCTTATTGCAGTCTACAACTTTCTCACAAGTTGAAGAGGTGGGGCTCACACTGATCTCTTTTCTGTGGTGACCTGTGACAGGATGTGAGGGAATGGCTTAAAGTTGTGTCAGGGGATGCTTAGGCTGGGCATTAGAGAGAGGTTCTTCCCACAGCAGGTTATTGGCCACTGGAACAGGCTCCCCAAGGAAGTGGTTGCAGCACCAAGCCTGACAGAGTTCAGGAAGTGGTTGGACAGCACTCTCAAGCACATAGTGTGATTTGTAGGGGCGTTCTGTGCAGAGCCAGGAGTTGGACTTAATGATCTTTGTTGGGTGCCTTCCAGCTCACTGTATTCTGTGTTCTGTGGTGGGCAGAAACTCACCCCTGTGGCCCTAGGTATTGCATTGTGCTCTGAGAGTGAGGAAACTGCCTTGTTTATTTACCAAATATTCTTTCATCAGTTTCCTCTCCAAGTTAGCTTCCAAGGGGATAAATGTGCTGCAGAGGAGGAGAAGGTGTAGGTCAGTGGTACCTGGCATGGGCAGGGAGCCCAGACTGGGGTAGGAGACAGAAAGATGGCTAATTCTCAAAATGTGCCTTAGGAGCTGTTGTGAATTTAGGAACAGTATTCCCCAATTTAACGTTCCCACTGAAACACTCCAAAACATGCACCACTTGCTCCCTTCGCCCTCCCCCTCTCTATGGGGCATCTGGAGAGGCGAACTGGAAGCACAAAAGGCAAAGATCAAGGGCTGAGATAACAACAATTTACTGGAAACAGTAAATGTAACAAGAAGATGAAGGGTAACAGCAACATATTAATAACAGAGTGTACAAGAGAGCTGAATGCAGGCACTCACCATGTGGAAACCAGCAATACCCTGACTGCTCCAACCCCTTACCTGACCAGAAGGGACACCTCCCCCCCACAACCTGTACCTGAGGTTGTACAGAATAACATCAGGCTCCTAGGCATGTTCCTTATGGCTACTGCGAAAATTAACTGTCCTGGCCAGAATCAGTATGTTTTCCATCCCTTATGCTATACCATCTATATCATGTCTAAGTCCTCCACCTCCCAGCTACATATACGTGTGTGTATGTGTATATATAAATGCAAGCATGAGTATCATTTCTGTAGTCAGTGGCTGTCCTTTCAAGATGTCTGTTGAGTTCATTTAGTCCATGACTGTGGGTTCTGTCTGTTCCAGATGTCTTCCAGATCAGGAGGGTTGCTTGCTTTCACCTGGTTGCAGTCTGCATCAGGAGCTCATGACTGGTATATCTGGAACAGCCCATATTCATTCTCCATAGTAGTTATGGCATACAGTGGCGGTGCCATTCAGCAAACAGTATTGTACAATTGAACATTACAGCCTGTTCTCACCCCAAAATGGAATTCGCTTTGGGTACACCTCATGTTTCCTTGTCCCTCTACATTACCCATCAAGTGCCATCAGGTCGTTGAGCAAAACCAAGCCCATGAATGGATTTGCCTTTGCAAAAAGGTGGGACCAATCCCAACCGTGTTCCCTAACACATTTCTCCTTCATACCACAAGGTCTTCATCCCCTGCTACAGTGCACAGTAATTTTGATTGGGCAGGACTAGCTTGATTGGTAGAGCCTCTTGTATTAACTAACAAGCCGGCCTTTGCTAAATGCAGATCCCCGTGTTTGAAGGTGCCACCCATTGCTTTCAATGTAATTTTTAACAGTCCATTGTACTGTTCAACTTTCTCAGAGGCTGGTGCATAATAGGCAGTGTGTTATACCCACTCAATCCTGTGCTCTCTGGCCCTTGTGTCTGTGGCACTCCTTTTGAAATGAGTCCCATTAGTCCAACTCAGCTCTGTCTGGGGTGTCATGTTGCTGCAGAAGTTGCATCTCAAGGCCCAGGATGGTGTACTGGGCCTTGGTGTGAGGCACAGGGCTCATTTCCAGATACCCAGTGATTGTTTCCACCATTGTAAGCACTTGTATCACTTGCCTTGGTGGGTTTGCAGCAGTGTGATGTAACCAGTTTGCCAGGCTGCCCCATATCTGTGTTTCAGCCACCTGTACCCACCTGTACCACCGTACCAGAGAGGCCTTACCCGCCTGGCCTGCTCCATCGCAGCGCATGTTTCACAGTTATGGTAACTGAGAGGCACGGTCCATGGCCACGTCTGCCCCTTGGTCACAAGCCCACATGGATGTTGTGTCTCTTCTCTGATAACCCGAGGGGTCTTGAGCCCACTGAGCCCAAAATAATTGGCTCTTGGCCCAATGCAGATTAACCCGAGCCGCTTTAATCTTGGTGGCCTGATCCATCTCTCCATCGTTGTGATGCTCTTCAGCAGCCTGACTCTTGGGCACATGTGCATCTCATGATGTTCTTCTACAGCCAGCTTCTCTACCAGAGCAGCAATTTCTTGCCAGGATTCATCAGCCCAGATGGGTTTCCCACTGCACTGCCTATTGGCCTTTTTCTGTCAGTCCTGTCACTCCAACACAGCATTTGCCACCATCCACAAGTCAGTGTAGAGGTAGGTTGCTGGCCATTTCTCTCATTCAGTGATACCTAAAACAAAGTGGATGGCTTTCAGCTCTGCAACCTGACTTGATCCAGCTTCTCCTTCAGCAGCTTCTGTGGCTTGTCATATAGGGCTGTCTACAGCTGCCTTCTGTTTTTGATTTGTCCCTGTGATACTAAAGGAACTGTCAATAAAGAGATCATATTCCTTTTCATTTGTAGGTAGCTGATTGTATGGTGGGGCCTCCTCAGCATGTGTCATCTTCTCCTCTGATGATGATGATGGTAGTCTGAAATTTTCAGCTTCAGGCCAATTTAGTGATGACTTCCAATATCCTTGGGTGATTGGAGTTTCCTCTTCAAGCTTGCTGTGTGGTCAGAGTAATCCAGTTACTCCACAGTGGCATGATGTGTTGCAGGGACTTTCCCTTTGAGTATCCAGCCCAGCGCTGGCAGCTGGGACTCCAGGAGGGGCTATGCTTTGGTGCCAATCACTTCTGAGGCAGCTCCAACTTCTACATAAGTTGCCAGTGTCTCTGCTTCAGTGGGGTTGTAGCTGGTCTCAGATCCTTTTTATGTTGGAATGTGTGTATTCCCAACTCCAGAACACCACGGGTCATTGTTGAATCTCCACATGTACCCTTTTGCCAGCAGTTCCTGGAAGGACCATTCTTCCCAGCTGCACTGTGGAGCATATTTTTACATCGTGTAATATCCTGACTGGCTACTGCATGAGCAATCTCCTGTTTAATTTGTTCAAAATCTTATTATTGTTCAGGACCCTGCTTGAAATCATTCTTCTTTGGTATCACTTGGTAGAGAAGTTTTAAAATCTGACTGTAATCTGAAATGTGCATCCTTCAAAACCCCACAATGCCTAGGAAAACCTATGTTTCCTTCTTGATGGTTGGTGGGGACATAGCTGCTGTTCCAGTGACCATGTCCATTGGAATCTGATGGCATCCATCTTGCCATTTTACTCCTAAAAACTGAGTTTTCTGGGCAGATCCCTTGATCTTACTTTGCCGTGTGGCAAAACCAGCCTTCAGGAGGATTTGGATTGTCTTCTCCCCTTTCTCAAAAACCCCTGCTGTGTTGCCCTGCCTGATCATATTGTCAGTATATTTTTTTTTGCTGTCAGTATGTTTTTTCCTCACATCCTTTTCCAGTGCAGTCTGGATTACTCCAGGATAAATAATGGGGTTCTGTTTCCACCCTTGGGGAAGTCAGTTCCAGGTGTATGTCACATCCCTCCAGGTGGAAAACTGAGGCCTGCACCCTGCTGCTAAAGGAATGGAGAAGAGCATGTTAGCAATGTTGTTGGTGGCACCACCTCACTGCTTTGGACTCCAGCTCATACTGAAGTCCCAGCATGTTGGGCACAGTGGCACTCAGTGGTGGTGTGACTTCATTCATGCCATGATAATCTATTGGTCCCTGGGCTTACACACTGACCATATAGGACTGTTAAAGAGTTAACAAGTCTTGCTGACCATTCCCTGGCTCTCCGGGTCATGGATCATCTCATGGATGGGGGTCACAGAGTCCCAGGTGGTGCAGTATTGTTGGTGGCACAGTAGCCATGTGGTAGTGATTGTATCTGCTGTTCTTCAACCCTCAGCAGTCCCTAAACAGAGAGGTCCTCTGAGAGACCAGGCAAGGTATTCAGCTGTCTCATTTCCTCTGTCTCCAGAGCAGCTATCCCATAAATCCTAACAATGCCCTTTTGGGTCCTTGAAATACCCTCTTTTGGGGTAACCTGTGCTAAGGGTGCACAGGGCCTCTGGGCCAGTCCCAGTAGGGTGTTTTTGTCATTCATTTCCAGTCATGCTCTCTCCACCTTCCAGTGCAGGCTGTTGGGGTCCCCTTGGCACCCCAGAAAGAGATGGATTTTGTCCCCACGCATCTTGATGGCATCCGAGTACATCATGTGCCGGTGCGAGCTAAAGCCTTACACTCTTGGGTGTCTGATGTGCCAGAGCACTGGATCCACACAGTCCAGTAGATCTGATTGACCCTTTCTTCTACCTGGCTGGGGCCTCTGTAGTTCTAGTAATAGTACATGTTGCTCACTTCTTGTAAATATGAGCTAGAGGTCCCTTCAAGAGAATCAGAAGTAACATCAGCCCTTATATTAAAAATTGACTCTGTCCTGGCCAGAGCCAGGACAAGAGGACAAAGTAGAAAGGACAGAGAAACCCTGTCAAGATTCACTTATATCTACTTGTGAACTGGATTATTTGCAATACATTACATGTTAAATTAAGTTATTACCATGCAAATCACACTCTGTGTGGCTGTGAGATTGTTGCAAGTACAGCTTGTCTCTGACCTTACATCACAGAGAAAAAAATTAAAGTTTGTGCATCCAGACTAGATAATGTGAATCTCCCAGCAATATATTCCATTACTCTCAGATCTGGTGTTAGTTTCTGTCTAATGGGATGTTTAAAAATTGTCTGTAAGACCGTCATTCTGTATGTCTTCTTACTTCAGATACAGAAGTTTTGTGTTTTCAGTATTTTCTAGAAGCATCCTGATAAATGAATGTAGAAGGTCATCTTTGGCTGTGAGATACATTTTTCTATGTGGGAAGAACAGCAGTGTGGTTAAGAGGAGGTGTGGTCAAGTAGGAGAATAGAAGTGAAAGATGTGTGTCCTCCCCACCTCTCTGCACAGGCTTGCTGGCTATATCCAGTGAGTGCCCAGATGTGCACCAGCCCTGCACCCTGGGCTCTCATGAGCAAGAACCTCAGGAGGGCCAAGTTACTCCTCCTGTTGTTGAAGCTCAGTGGAAGGTGTTGCAAGTCTTCTGCCCTTTTGCTCAGATATTTTCTGCAGGTCCAAGTAGTCACACTCCTCTTCATCTGTTGTGGTCCTGGCCATTCTGATAAGTGACCACACATTCGGTGTTGGCTGTGAGTGCTGTGCACTTGCTTGACTTCACCACGTGGAGTAGCTTTTCTGATTTGGAAAGCAGTACTAATGAAGTAAAGTAAAAAGGTGCAGGGATGGTGGGCAATTAGAAGAGAATAGGGAACATCCTGGATATCTTATCATGCATAAAGAATACATGTTCCAATTCCTTACCCATAGGAAAAAAATTAAAAGTAAGAACAGCTCTTTCAAATAGTGGAATTACTTATTATTTTGTATATTCAGTGGCTGAGACCGATGGTAATTTAAATCTTCTCTCATTTACTAAAATGTTGCAGTTAACTGCATGCAGAATGATAGCCCAATTTCCTAGAAAGGCTTCTTGGAACTGAATGTGTGCTTATATACTTCTTACTGTGATGTGTGCTTTGCTCTGTGCACTGTGTGAAGCAAAAAGAGATTTATTACCTTAATTTCACTGTTTTTTTTCCACTGCTCTTTTAGGAGTTTCTTTAAAGCCTTTTCACTTATTGGAGAAACTCAGGAACGAGAGAGAGTTTTAATCCACTTCTCCAGCAGATACTACCAGTGCAACCCAAATGCCATTTCTTCTCAAGGTAACTTTGTTTCTGATACTGAGGTCTGTCCGCAGGTATGGTGTATGCCTGGCAAATGAAGCTATGTAGTCACTGTGCCACACTTTAGAGACTGTCTCTGAAACCCTCACCACGAAAGGTATTCAATATAAATAGGTCCTCAATGTAAATCCTTAGTTGTGGCACCTCCAGATTTGTCCTCAGTTGTGGTTTCTGGTCTTGCTGGCTTTGGTGTGTGGGTGCTTTTACTCCAGCTACACTCATGTGGACAAGAATAGGTCCTGTGGCAGGTGAAAGAGAGGTTGTTCACTTTCCGTGCTCCATTCAGCACTTGTATCTGCATACACTGGCATCAGGCGTGCCAGTTCTTGCCAGTTGTGGGGGTGAATTTTGAGTGCTGTATCCAGACCCTGGCATGGTTTCATCTCGACTAGCTAACATCAGTCAGAGTGCTTCTCCTTGCCAATGTTTTCAGCAGTTTGGAAATAAATGATGGAAACAAACAAGCACATAGATCAAACCTGAGAAAACTGGGATTGCAGAAGAGGACAAACTGTCTGTTGGCATAACTGCTGTGTTCAGCCAGACATGCTGGCAGAGCCTTGTGCCCTGTGATTGCAGCACATGCTGATCACACACTGAAGGAGGAGGTTGAAAAAGAAGGCAATCATCGGTTTAACTGTACTTTAAGTTTAAAGTGTGAGAAAGAGCTGCTGCAGTTGGAGGTACCACTGTGCCTCCTTACCCCGTGCTTTGTGACCTACCTCTGTTTCAGTGAGATAATGTTTGGGCACTTCGCACCTCTTCAGCTTTACTGGCTGTCATGCAGGGGAGGGAGAAAGTCGGGAGTAAGACAGGATCTGCTCCTCTGCTGTCTCTGTACTCTGCCTATTGCCTTTCTTATTTCAAGACACTGTAGGCAGTCAGGTAGAACAAGTGTGTCATGTCCAGAGTGAAATAATGACTTGCCTGATGATGTGGCTGCCTTATTCTAGTCAAGACTGCAAGAGGGGTATTGCGACTTCGGACCCCGAGTAAGCATTTAAATCCCACACACTTAACACAGGATCTTAGTACTGTGCAATATAAGAAAAATACAAACCTATCAGAGAGTATTCTTAAAAAGGATATGAAGATGGAGAAAGGTCTAGAGGGGAAGCCACATGAGGAGCAGTGAGATCACAGAATTTGCAGAGTCTGGAAAAGAAGAGACTGAAAGGAGACCTCATTGCAGTCTAAAGCTCCCTCATGAGGGGCAGGCACTGATCTCTTCTCTGTGGTGACAGTGGCATGAGCTGGGGGAATTAGGAGCTGAGGCTCTGAGCAGAGCCTTAAAAGTTGTGTCAACAGAGGTTTAGGTGGACATCAGAGAGAGGTTCTTCTCTCAGTGGGTGGTTGGGTGCTGTAACAGGCTCTCCAGGGAAGTGATCACAGCACCAGCCTAACAAAGCTCAAGAAATGTGTGGACAATTCTCTCAAGCATATGGTGTGATTCATAGGGATGTCCTGTGCAGAGCCAGGAGTTGAACTCCATGATCCTTGTAGGGTGCCTTCTAAACTTGCTTGGAAAGGTTATTCAAAAAGAGTTTAAAGTACTACTACTTTTTCCTGAGTTGGGCACAAAGAAGAACTTGACAAAAGTTCCCAGAATGTTCACAACCAAACTTTCCTAGCAAACCCTAGAAAATCAGGAATTTAAAACAAACATTCAATCAAAATAAAGCATTTCAGAGACCATTGACTTAGTAAACTTTACTCATCCAATCTTAATACCCATATTTCAGAAAATGGAAATTAGGAGTAGAAAATAGGAAAAATATACAAAAATAAAGAGCAAAAAACATGATACAGCTACTGCCCTGGATCCTAGTGTGGTTTCAGCTATCCAAAGACAATAGGGACACAACCGCATGTCCTGGGGCCTGCTCTGGCTTCCTGTGGCAAGCAACCCCTGGGGGCACTTCCAGTCATCTGGCCACCCCAGGGCTTGACTGGGGCTCCAGGGCAGAATGTGGGGCATTGCTTTCAGTGTGCCAGTGATTAGTGGCAGTTCTGAGCTAGAGGCTCCAGAGAGTGGGGTGTGGAGCAGTGCACTATCCCATTTTCTGCAGAGCTGCTCCCTCTACACACACATTTCAGTTATTTTGAGCCAGTAATCATTTTCTTCAGTCTCTCAGTCCTCCGACTCTATGGTTCTATGAATCTGACCTATTGCTGAGGGCCTTGGCCACAGGACCAGCTTAGAAGCCCCTGGAGTGCTCTCTACCCAACATGCAGCCAAGGCAGCACAAGTAACAGACTGTACTTCTCCAAAATTAGGTCTAATTGAGCTCTGAATGAGGACTAAGCCAGAGGGGAAGAAAAACAGGATACCTTGCTGCACCCACTCCTTACACAAGAACAAATGTATTTTACTTTTTATTTTCTGCACTGAAGTAGATGAAGAAGGAGGTGTTGATTCAGACTGTAGTATTGGTATTAGCAAGCTAAAAGTGATAGCATGATTTCCTGTCTTGCTTGTCTCATCCATGGGTGCTGCAGGACAGTTTTGAGAGTTACTAGAAGATGAAAGAAAAACTGTTCTGGTTTGGCAGCTGTGTGATGACCTCATTGTTCATTTATTTGATTATGTGTATTTCTTGATAAAACAGATTCTTATGAAGGGGACAGACTCAGTTAATCTATGAGTCTCAGTTTCAGATTCTTAAAGGTCCAGATGTGGTTTTGCATGTGACTCTGGTTATTTCTCTTTCTGCAGATGGAGTTCACTGTCTCACATGTGCCATGATGCTGCTGAACACAGACCTCCATGGCCATGTGAGTATGCACAGCTTTGTGTAGACTGCTCCTATCCACACCATGCTGGAACTGGGTAGTCTTGTAGCAGTCCCTGTGCTGGTGGCATTCATCTGAAGCCCCTGCAGATGGCAAACAGTGAGAAGGCTGCACTCCCAGGCTGTTGTCCTGGCCTTTCCAGCATGCCTTGATCAGTCATGTGTAAGCTGGCATTGTGCCTGGCATTACAATAATGTCTGAGCATACTCCTTGACCTTAGGGCCATCTTTCTGGTGTGCTTACCATCTTTCCTGCAGCAGGCCCTGACCGGGAAGCTGTGCTTGGGATTGGCTTCCCCTTTGCAGTATGTACAAACATGTGGGAAGGCAGAATAGAGATGGGAGGTGAAGAAGACCTTTTGGGAAAGTCACAAAGAGAGGGTGATGTTTGCAGGCATTCAGTTGCAGGGGGCAGATCTGGTGGAAGCAGAGTTTTGCACAGACAAAGGATGGGTGTGCTCAAAACCAAGAGAATGGAGGGGGGATGTGGGCATGCTGAGTGGGAGCCCTGAGTTCCTGTACTGCACACCTCTCCCCATTGCCCGCCTGGGTGAAATAGTATTCTGGTTTGAGTTCTCTTAGTCACACTGCTGCAGGGTGCCAGCAGCCTTAGGATGGGTATTTCAGCACATATGGTCAACACACCAGCTATGCAAGGTATTCCCATGCTGATGGGAGGCTTCCTCTGCCCTGGAGTTAGGATGGAGTGTGTAAAAAACACAGGGAGCATGGCATTATAGTATACAAAAGCAGTGGCTTTAGCCAGGTGGCTCTGGGGCTTCTCTCTGGCCCTCCACTGCACTTGCAAGGGCTCTCCCAGGAGGGTGTTGGGAACTCTTGCACATCAAGGGTGTTGGATTGGGCAGCAGGACATGGAGGCATCCTGGGTCTGTCTCAGTGGGCTACGTAGCCCCTGTGGCGGTGCAGGTAGTAAAACCAAGACTTGAGTGTTCACAAGGAGTTCTGAGACCCACTTCCCATTAATTGAATGCCTTTATCTGCAGGTTGTGGAAGCAGGAGGAGGTAGGGAGTTGTGAGGAATTTTTTTCTCTGATGGCTTAGCTTTCCGTATTGCATGACTGGACGCGAGGTGTACAGGAACGTGCTGCAGTTTGTCTCTTAGCACACATGGCTTCTCTTGAGGACACCTGAGTCTTTCTGTACAGGTATCCCACTCTCCAGAGTGGTGAGCAGCCTGGGGCTCCTGCTTTGCAGACTGCCTGGCCTCACAGTCCAGGGAGAGAGTCCAAATAATGGTCATGCATTAGCCTGACAGCAATTCCCATTGCTCCCTGTGATGCTTTAGTGGGCCGTACTGTCTTCAGTAGGTACTGGAATAAACAATCTAGCTCTGACCCATCATTGCTGCTGCTGACTCTGGTTGTTGCAGTGTGTAACTTTGGAGACTTATCCCACTGGCAGTTAACAGTGTGTTGTTATGTACATGCAGCTGTAGTGTTTGCCAGACTCCTACTTGTATTATGTCCATGGGTGTGTCATCGTGTTCCCTCAAACCTCTCTGATTTCCTCTAATTTTGGACTTCCTCTTACTGCTTTGCATTTTTCCACATAGGTGGTAAGTTTGGCGTTTTTGATTTGGAATGCAGCCCTTGCAGATATGCCTAATTGCCTGTTTCCTAACAAAGATAACGCTTTGCCCCATCCTTACCAGGATTCTGCTGGAGCAGGAAGCAAATGAGTCACAGGGCTTGTCCATACACTGTGCTCTATTTGTTACTGACATACTGATCATAAGCACAGGCATTTCTATTTCACAATCAGCTCCACTGCTTGTAGGGCTGTAATGCAGCTGCTATGCCTTCAGTTCACACTTGCCTTTAGTTCTTGTAGACAAACTCTTACTTAATCCCCTTTACATTCCCTGTCTTGCCACACTTCTGTTTGTAACTAAACAGTTTTTGCTAGATGTGTTTTGGAAATGCATGCTTGCTTCTCTGCACAGAGGTCATCACCCACATTGGTGCTAGAGAGTTTTGAGGTGTCTCTAGACCACCAGGCACATCCTCTGGAACCTCTGTGGCACTGTATGAAGATGTCAGCTTTGATCCTCTAGCAAAACAGCCATTTGTCTGCAATGTTGGCTTTGGTCAGCATGGGGAAGCTGCCAACTGCTGCTTGGAGGAAACAGATAGAAGTAGGCTGAAGTTGCAGGGAGAAAGGAAAGCATTTGTAAGTCTACTAGACCAGCTCCAGCCTGCACCTGAAGACTGAAGTTATAAGCTGTGTTCTATAAGCTTTGCAACCATAGAGCCAGGGTTACAGCCCATCTGTGTTATCGGGAGCCATCCTTTTGTGGGAAGCCATGAATTGTTCCAGGGTTACTGCCTGCCTTCTTTCTGTGGGTTCGTGCTGGCTGCAGGGTATGGGATGTTCCTTATTGGCAAGGTGAGGCTGATGGCCAAGATTTGGTGGTTTTCCTGATCAAACATTAGGGAAGGGAAGTAGAGGATATGCACTTTGTGCTGTCATGTAATTCATAACATCGAATGGCCTGTATTACCAACTAAGGGCACCAGTCCTGTGTTAATTTGGGCTCCTGGTCCTAGCCAAAGATGAAGTTCACACAGAGCTCTTCTGCTGTATTTCTACAGACAGAACATGCCCTGACAGCGGAAAAGTCCTCACTTCCATCTCTTGACTGACAGTGGTGCTATCCTCAAAGATACCATGACTGTCACAGAGTTCTATTTTCCCCTCTGTCTATACCGTGTTTCACAGCTCATCTCAGGCTGCTTTCCTTTCCTCAGATATCTTTGGTGTCCTTTTTCATCAATGCAGTGTTGTAATTGTTGTCTGCTCACCAGGCTCCCCACATACTAAGCAGGGCCCTTCTAACACCTGGGGGACTGAGTACAGACACTTTCTCTGAGGGGTGATGAAGGCAGGTATTCAATAGAAGTTTAGGGCAGCCACAAACTTCTGGATGTAGTTTGGCTCCTACACAGACATGTAGGGATAGCCAAACTCTTCCTTTCTGTTTGTGGCTTGTTTGGTCAACTTTCAATCAGAGACTTGGACAGGAAGAGAGAAAAGAGAGCGAGCCTATGGAAATGTCAAAGCAGCTTCAGCTTGTGAATCAGAAAAGGTAGTGGCCATGCCTGGGCATCACACTCCAACTCACAGCAGTTGCCACTGAAAGGGGGCATTTGAAATTGTAAGGGAAGGATCTAGAAAGGGCCTCAGTCACATGTTTCCTGGTGCCCCACAGCAGATTTAAGTAGAGCTTTTCCATCAGAGACTGGTAGAGCTTCTGGAGACATGGGGATATAAGGTACCATGCAAATACCAAAGATCTTCATCATTGTCCTCTTCATTACCCCCAGTGTTAAGCTGGGGTTTTTTGGGGGTGTATGTGGGCCTTTGGGTGCAAAAGGGTTCCCTTTTCTCGCTATATGGATAAAAGGACACTCATCTAGGAGTAATCTCATGGATGTGTTCTTAGTGCTGCCTGGCTTGGGCTTAAAGGAAAGCAGGAAGATGCATTTAATCTGATGTTGCTTGTTCCTGTCATTGTGGAAAACAGCAGGAATATGATGTTGTGTTTCTCTGATACTCCTTTCAGAACATTGGGAAAAAGATGACCTGCCAAGAGTTCATTGCTAACCTCCAGGGGATGAACGATGGCAAAGACTTCCCGAAAGGGCTCTTGAAGGTAAGGCATTAACTGCAGAACGTGCATTTCATTTCTATTGAAAGATGGTTCAAAACAAAACACCCATCTTGCATTTTCTGAATCTTAATTGTCAAACATGACAAGTGATGGGCACATTTCTCCTCCCAGAACATATATAATATATAAAATGTTTATTCTCTTGTTTTCCCTCTTGCCTTCCCTTGATAGTGAAGGTGACTCTCTGCAGCACAGAGGTGAAACTGAGCTGCGGCAGGTCTTGCCCCAGAGCTGTGTGCTTTGTAAACTCCTGTGGCCATGCCAACCCAGAGTGCTGTCTCCTGATTACAAGTGGACAGAAGCAACCAGTTGGCTCTGAATGCGAATACATTAAAGGCTAAGCCTGATCTCTGTGTACAATCTGGAAGGCGTGTGTGTTTTTTCATCAAAGGTGCTTTGGGGTATTCACATAAGAGCTGGAGATGTAATTTCAGATTATAATGTGCTGTCTGGCACAGGCTGTGTTGCTTCAGCTTTTGTTCATTAAGTTTGTGCTAGGAGTTAAATCTGAAGAATGGGGGAAGAGGCTGAGCAGGACAAACCGTGTTTTATTGTCAGTAATAATGAGAATGTTTCACTTCTTTTTTGTCTGATTGCTAGCATGAAACAGCGCTTTGTTTAAATGAAGACAGGTGTGCATACACTGGAGTTCATAATTTATTTATTTTTTGTAATGGACATAAAAATAAGAGGCTGCCATATCTGAGAGCTGACCCAATGCCTATTGAAACCAACCAAATTAGTTGCCGTCTCTTGTGTGAATTTTGTGTCAGAATCGTCGTGAAATACAGATTTACCTGCATAGTTGAAAGCAGCAGAGTTTGTCTTCTAGTGTTGGTAATTTCTTCATTTTCTTAATCTTCTTCAGGGAGATTTTTGTTGGACCCTCCTGCTTCAGTTCTTACTAAGCAATGGGAAATATTAAATTTTAGATTTAGTGTCTTTAATTTTTGAATCTGTATATCTGTCAGCAGCCACAAGTAAATTACTTTTTCCCCCAAAGGAATCTTATTTCTCTGTTTGCCATAGAGGGATGTGTTGAGATTAATTTGCAGGCTAATTACAGCCCTTACTGAATAAATAGATCTCCAGATTGTGTTTAAATAGCCTGAGTGTACTGACAAGAGACTTCCAATGGTGCTCACCTGCTGTTTGTTTTCCTTCTGACAGAATTATGCAGTTGGGGCTATACCTTAATGTTTAGTGCTCACCTGCTAATGCTAGGGATGCCTGACTCTTCACCCAAAGCAAATACCAGGGCTCTGGATTTTTTTTGGGTGTCGACAGGTGGAAGAAGTTTGGTGTTGGTGTCCCATGTTGCTTTAAGTCTTTCTGCCCTTTTCTGTGTGCTGCCTTGATATCTTGGGGACAGAGGTGGCACCCAACTTTGTTTTCTCATCTGGCTTGTCTGAAGCTTTGATAAACGGACCCTTGTTTTTTAATTCATTAGTCGAGGGGAGTGGAGTGAGTACGAGTAATTGTGCTACTGTGTTCACAGCAGCCATGCTGCCACTAAATGTGCGATTACAAAGAATTAGTGGAAATCAATTTTTGCATTAGTCTCAATAAATTAAATTCACAGCACCCTTCTTCAGCACAGCACCAAAGTGCATGTGGTTTGCTGCTGCATTAGCTGTGTAGCCGCTGAGCATGGGTGAGGCTGCAAGCCTTCTCCCTGCATCCTTGCCCAGCTGCCTGGGAGAGGAAGGTGCCACAGGGTGGCAGTGTGTCCCTGTGGGAGTGAGGTCCTGAGCACCCACTGGTGACTAATGCAGACCTGTGGTGAAGTAAGTGGGCTTTTCTGCCTCTGCAGTCTCTCTGTATTCTCCTTGTGGCCCTGCGGCACCCTTGTATGAAGCTCTGCAACTCTGCTGAGCCCCAGAGCAAAGCTGAGCAGTAGTGGAGGGGAAGGAAGGCTGGGGAGAGCTGGCTGTTCTTCCAGGGCTTGTGAAGCTCTGTGAAGCGTTTATTGTGGATCCAGTTCTCAGAGTCAGGGGTGCAAATGCAAATGCTTGTGCTATCCAGGACAGCTGGTTGATAGGCATCAGTCAGATGTTGCCTTCAGTCAATCCCTTCACTGTTTGGAGTGCATCCCTGGATGTTTCGTCTGGATAGGAAAATAGCACATCAAGGGACAGACATCAGCATGTGAGGAGGGACACACTTTTGTGTGATCAGCCTCAGAAAACTTGGGACATTGGATCAAATTACTCCTTTCTTTCATCTCCCTGGGGGAGCTATCTCTATGTTTTATTACAGTTTTTTTTCCAACAATGAGAACACTTTTGGTACAAACCACAAGGCCTTCATGACCTGATTCTGTGTGTGTCACTAGTTGTGCTTTAAGAACAGATTATTTCACTCTGGTTTGAAAGTAGAAATGAGAAATGCTAACGTGATCTTGCTCACCTTGTGTCTTGCTGTCTGGTCATTTAACATTGAAAAAGGTTTTGCTTTGGTACACCTGTCTGCACAAAGATTCGTTGCCTTTTTCCTCACTCCTTTAGTCAGATCTGAGGTTGCTTTTGCAGTTGGGACTCATAAAGACAAATATGCCAAACTGTGATTAAAAGTGCACTCACTTCTCCTCATGGGGTCTGCTTGTAGTATTCATGTATTCATTGCACATATATATATACAGAAAGGGAAGCCATGGCTAGGATCTCCCTCCTTGGAAAGAAAACAAAATCAGTCTGACATTTTGGCAGTATCAAGAATCTCATGATTGCAATGTTAGGAGGGTTTCTTTCTCACATGCTCACACCAGCTTTAATCTTCTGTAATGATACCATCTTCACAATTATATGCTAGGGAATTGTACTGTGTGACTGTAGCCTTCTTCAGAGCTGGGCTTCACAAGATTTTCTGGAATGAAGAGGAGATTTGCTTGGAAAGAGCCTAATTTTGGCCATACATTCTTGCTTCAATTCCTAAGGGCAGTGTGGTCCCCACAAATGAAGTGCTAGTATGGTGCTGGCCACAATGTTTTCCTCTTGTCATTTTTGTTGAGGAAGATGAAACAGGAAAGCCTTATAAATATGATTGTTTGGCAAAAGATTTTGAGAATATAGAAACTATAAGTGAGATTGAAATGAAAGCAAGCTTTGAGATCCCTTAGTTACTGAACAACGGGGAAACAATGGTGTGGCTGATTGAAGGTAATCTCTTTTTGATGAAACAAAACCTTCTGCTTGCAGACAAGTCCAAAAGTCAGAGCAGACCCTACTAGCTTGGTAGAAGGGGTCTAAAGAGTAGTTTTTAAGGTTTAAAATGTAACACAGTATGTTAATGTAGTGATTCTATTCAACACAAAAGAAGATTTATTGTATTGTAATGAGAACTTCGCTCTCTTACCCCTTTTACTCTCTTATGCTTTTGCTCTCCTTTTATGCTCTTACCCTCCCATCCTCTCTACCCCTCTCTTCTCTCGGGCCTGCTCCGAGCTGCAGCTGGCAGCTCCCAGCAAGGCCCTGTACCCACGCCCTTTGCAATAAACTGCAAATTCCACTACCTGGCTTCAGAGATCTCTCGTCTCCGTCCATCCCGACCGTGCTACCCCCCATCGCTCCTACAAGTTTGAGACAAGGTGTGTGAAGGTCCACTCCAGGAAGGTGGCATTAACAAGGCCTTTCATATGTAAGGAGAGGATATCTCTTCTGTGATCCACATAGAGCCTGCAAGAACGCATCACTGAAGACATGGATCCCTGCTTTTGTTAGGCAGTGTTCTTGGAGGGGTACTCTGTTGTTAGGCTGCATGCAAAGTACCGCCTGGCCTGTCCTGCGTAAGTAAATGTCCTCTGCATTTACAGCACACCTCATTCATGGAATCACAGGCGTCACCCAACCTCTGACATGGGCTGACCCATGGTTGTGGTGCTGCTCCATGACATGAAGTGGGGAAGTCATACCTGGCTGTGTGTCTTTTGGTAGGAGGTGGTAGCTCTTCTCTGACCTGTTGTACTGTCTGGGAACATCCATCGTTGAAGTACCTGGGATGCACTTGGCTAGACTTATCCTTTCAGGGACTGCTGATGGAGACTAGATGCCAATCCTGCATTAAAAATCTGCTTTTTCTCAAAGGGTGTTTTTTGGCTACGCCTTATCTCCTGCAGGAGCACCGTAATGAAGTGACCAAATTAACTTGGAGTTGCTGGTGCTGAACTCTTCTGAAGAACCCGTCCTTAATTTCCTAAATGATCTGAATTCTTGATTAGGATTTCTGGGATATGCAATTTCCTATAGAAGCTGCAAAGTAGGGTTTATCTCATGTTGCTGTCAGTTCCCTCCACTTTAATTATGGGGTGTTTTTGCCACTGTCTTTCTGCCTCCTCTTGCTCTCCCTCTCTCTTTTTTTTTTTAATTCCCTTTGAAAGCCCTCCAAAGCAAATACTCAATTCAAAGAGAATTAAATTCATCTTACTTCATGACATCTTACCTCATCCATTCCAAAAATTTCAGGTATTTAGCAGAGAGAATGAACATCAAGTGGCTAACATCTTCCTGCACAGCCTCAGGCCCCCTTTATGGAGAGGAACTCAAACTAATTGGACTGCTGTGTGTCCCCTAATTGCTCTCATCAGAAGTCTCTGTACTTCATCCATTTCATGGCTTTTTGGCAAGAAATTCCCACCTTCGAGGGAAACCTGATGAAGCTGGGGAGATGAGAGCGTGTGACAGCAAGCCAGGATGGCCCCAGGACCGCATTGACTGCTGTAACACCCTGCAACAGTGGGCAGAGGAGAGAGAGGACCAGATATGTTTGCTTCATGGAATAAGAAACAAGCTCTAGCTCCTTGTTTCTTCCCCAAAATAAAGTTTTTTCTCTTCAAAATACTTCTGATGGAAATAGTATTTTTGGGCCATTTCTTATCTGTATGAAATAGGAGATCCTGTTACAGAAGGCCCCTTTCAGATGCTAGGAGACAACAGAGTCTAATCTGGCAGTATATAAAAGTCAGGTAATGCAGGATTAAATTGCTAATCGTTGTTTTAAACAGTTGTTTGTGAAAGCATACTTTCACTCTCAGAGGAGCCACAGATCCATAAGGAACTGTAGGTGACTGTAGGGAACACCTGGCTTGTCTTCACTCTTCTCCATCCTTTCTGAGAACCTTCCTGCCATGATAACCTTTGTTTCCTTCAACTTGGAGTTTTTTGGATGTTGTCATTTGTCCTATTCAAGAGCAATAGTCATTTAAAGCATGCCTATGCAGAACTGAAAATTAGACCAGGTTATGATGGTGTGTGTATTGCTTTGTGTCCCTTGAATTACAGAGATTTCTGACACGTTCCTGCCCTGTTGAAATGCAAATATATTTTCTTTTTGCATTTCAGGAGTTTACCTCAGTGCATATAAAAGGAAAAATCTATAATCTATATATTTTTTCTCAAGTCAAACCCAGATATTGAGTTGAAGAAAGCCTTATAATATTAAAAGCCTAATACCAGCTGTCTCTGAGCAGGGAAAGCAGAACTTTAAACAAGGGTTAAAACATAAAATGTTTTGAAGGTGATCCAAGAATTAGGATTGCTCTGCATAGTCTAAGGATGGTCTGAGGGATTGCTTATCTTACTAGGAGGCAGACTGGGTTTCAGGATGGACCTGTTCTGCTTGGACAATCTGCATTTCTCTGAATTATTTTTTGCTCCTTCACCTTTCACCTCTTTACTTTCCAATTGTTATTCAAAAGATCTCACGTACCCTACCAGGCTTTTGTGTCAGCAAGGAGTGAAACCCAAGCAGAGTCAGGTAAGAATTTCCATTGCTACTGGCTGCAATTATGTGGCTCAATACCAGCCTCATAATGAACATTTAGGGGGTTAATTTTCATCAGTGGAGGCAAGCTGTCAGTAGTGTCTTGTCCAGGTCGATCAGACAGGGGAGTTACTTGATGTCTGACTTCTCCAGCCTGTTAGATAGCCAAGGCCATCAACTTGTCTCCTACTGTAACTCAAATGCATAGCAGGTCCCAAGGATGAATGTCATCTGTCAAATGTGGAGGATACAGACTGGTAGTAGGAATGATGCATTCTGCCACTTTAAAAGAGGAGATCTGGGCTCTTTTCAGACTGGGAATTCTCTAATACAATGTCACACATACATTTTGGTCCCTATGACTTATTACTCCCACCTCCATGTAGGTAGAAAACAAATTCTGAAAAACATTCTTTGATCTTCCACCCACTGATCTGCTTGAAATTTAAGTTCAGTGCTGCATCTCAAGGGAAGGAAGAGTACGAATATAATTTATACCATATTGAAAAAAAAAAAGAAGAAGAGAGAACATTCCTTCCACCATTTAGAATTATTGCTGTATAAATCTTTGGTATTCCTTCTTTCTGTTTGTCACCACACTTTTCAAGTAGCATTGGACTATTCTCTCTCTGACCCAGTTACACTGTTTTCTTTCAAACAAGAGTATTAGGCTGCTCCCTAAATTCAGATTTTTTTTTCTCCTTTCCTGTGATGTTAAATGGAATATTTCGTTTCCTTCCAAAGTCATGCTTTCTTGGATGATTAAGTATTCACAGGATCCTTGTACAAATATGGGGCAAATCCAAGGAGTTTTCTGTCCTGTTGACAGATGGGTTCTAGAAGGTGTCAAGAGAGGTAGGAAGGATTTAATCTGCTTTTGGAGCAAGGTAGCTGGACATGACTCCGTTGGTAGATGGAATTGTGGTGAAAAGGTATGTCAAAGGCTGTGCCTATTTTTCCCCCTTCCACAGTGCAATGCCTGCAGCCACAGGTGACGCCAACTTGTAACCTGTGTGGATCTTAGAGTGGCCTCAATTTCCTTCCTCCCTGTCTCTCCTCCCACTTGTCCCTATTGTGTCCCCTTCCTTTCTTTTTGCCCCTATCCTTTTGCCTTCTTCCTTCCTTCTCCCACTCCTCTCCCCCAGACTTCCTTGTCCTCCCCTTCCTTTTCCTCTTTCCCTTTTGTTGAGGTTGTGTTTGCTATTTGAGTCAGAGAGAAGCCTGGGAGGGAGGTTGTTTTTCCTTTTTTTTTTTTTTTTTAATGCAGATCTCTAGGCTGAGGGGTTTATTTCAGTGGTGTTGACTCAAAGCATACTCACTGCAGGGACAGAGGCAGAGGTTGTTTGCAGCTGATCTGAGATAGTTTGTAGACTTTACATCACTTCTTCAGTCACTTTCCTGTGGTTTCTGTCACAGCTATGCAGAATTTTAGGGTTTTGATGCTTTTATGGATTTTTTCGAAGTGCTGCTGTTTTCTGTAGCTACATTTGTCAGCTTTAAGTTAAGGAACTTGGTGGTCTGTGTTAGTCTGCATACTGTATGGCTCACTTAATTTCTGTGAGCTCTGTTGACAGCAGATGATAATTCCTAAAAGGAGGAATTCAAGAAGAGGAATTTTTCCCCCTTGGATACTATAGTGCTTTGCCAGGAAGTACAGCAGCTAGTCTGTGAAACAGCTGTTTTCAGATCTGCTGTTCCTTACATGAAAATGGCTGAAGACATCTCTTACTTGCAGTGCTGATCAGGATAGTAGGGTGCATGATTTCTTTTCATCCCTGTTATTATCCAAGGGCTTGTTTTCATTAAAGCTGTGATCTCCTATCATTCTCAGCAGGGCACTTACCATAGGAGTGGTTTCTTTTGGCACAAGATGCACTGTGGTTCCCAGAGATACAGTGATACCAGGATTAATTTGATTTTCCACCAGTCGTTGTGGTTTTGTGATTCTGCTCACTTCTAGGTGCTTATTGATGTAAAAAGTCAGTTGTTAAGACTTGTGCTGTGACTGTGAGCTGCTGGCTGTGGATGCTCTTTTAGCCTTCTTCTCATGTAACTTAAACCAGAGATAGTTCAGTTGTCCTCATGCAGTCATACTTTGTTCTCCCATCATTCCAGCTGTTACCCTGCTAGGATTCCTGTTGACCTGGTTGCTTGTGCATGTAGAAATTAAGTGGCTGGTCTAGTATTTCTGCTGTTCACAGGAGACATTTAGTCTTGATTGTCAGCTCCCCCGAGTCAGCAGACCTCAAAAATTGTTATCTTAATATTACAGGAATTTTACTGATGATCAGTTTTAAGCTCTAGTTCTGTAGCCATTGTGTAAGAGTAGTTTATCTGTCAGAATTGACTTTCCCCTTCCTTCCTGTTTTGGGGAGAAGGAAAAAAAAACTTGAAAGAAGGAAAGATGAAGGATGATGGAAAGATTTAATGTTGTTTATTTAACAAACAGCATTTAGTGGCAGCATTAAGTAGTTCCCCTTTCTGTGCTACACAAATATGTTACTAGCTTTTGAGGGTATATTTTAAGTAATTGATATGAATATGTATGTATTTTGTCAGTTTGTGTTGTTTGTATTTGTAATTGACATCAGGCTTAAATTATTCTAGAGGATTCTTGTGACTTTGTTTGAGGACCTTGGGAGTTCTTTAGATGCAGTAATGTGGTCCTTAGGTTTGTACCCCAAAAGCCAATATTGAATTTTACTTTGAATTCTGCAGTTTTTCTTCTTGTGTTGTTGATTCGCTGAATGACATTAGGAAGACCAAGCAAGGACTGAGTGCGTTTTGCCTCCCAGGGAAACTTGACTGGTGGGAGGAACAGATGGGAAGGAGCTTATTTCAGGGTAAGTTGGAACAGCTGCCCATTTCCTCTATGGGTGATGGGGTCTGACATAGTGCCTTGTTACAAGACAAAAGCTTTTGTATGGTTTTAAAAGGATGAGATGGGAGGAATAATAGAAACTCTGGTTCTCTGGTTTTCTGTTCCTGCATCTGTTTTGACCCAAAGTTTTAAGTTTTCCTGCTGGTTTATGGTTTGTTCCTTAGAGGAACTGATTGGGAAGGTCCCCATAGGGTCACAGTCCTTTTGGTCACCCCAGTGGTGTCACTGCCTAAATGAATATTTACATTCTGCCCCTTTCTGATCACCTCTTTGCTTGACCTCTGAACAAGAGGAAGATTCTGAATTCTTGAAACACTTGGGGGGTCCCCTGGGTGTGGTAAGCTCTGATTTTTCTGATACTTCACAGCTATTTTAGCCCCTCTTTAAAAATGTCCCTTCTATCCCTCTATTTATGTTAACAAAACACTTTTGCCTCAGAAATTCCTGTTGCTCAGTTACAGACATAAATCAATCCTGTGTGCATAATAATTTGTGAAATGGTGAGTCTTCTCTAATGTCAAAGCATGGCCTTTCCCCAGAATAACCGTGAATGTGTACACAGAATATTGGCTCAGTCAGGAGTACAAGACTGTATTATCACTTGCAGAGGAAAATCAGGGATGCTAATGAAATCTAAACTGAATCCCCAATCTGAAGATATTTAAGGCTTCAAATGCGTTCTCTCAGGAGGCTCTCTTTGGGAGAGTGTGAGCTGAGAAGTGTTTTCTCAGAAAACACTGAAGAAAGAAGAAGGAAAATCCTTGGAGTTTTGGACTGCTACAGAAACGCACTTGTTCCTTTCTGAAATAAGGTTCCTGTCCAACCTGAGGATCTGCTAACTTCAGCTCAGAGAATACTAGATGAACTGCTGCAATTAGGCAGCAGTGATGATGCTGTGGGCAACAGAAGAGAAACATTGTTTTGATTCAGTCTAGCTTGTGTTTAATAATAAAATTGCTCTGTATAATTGACACTGGCCTAGGTCTGTGTGTGATATTTAGGGAGTATAATTATTTCAGATATGCTGAGAGTGCTTGGGGAGTTGGCCCTATAAATCTGAGAGCCAGAATAATCTGCTAGGCAGGGGGCTGCTAGGATAGAGAGTGATTTGTGGCCATTTACGTAGCACCTGTCAGGACCTGCTGCTTAGCTCATCTGGAGCGGTTTGACTGCAGTGCATATTTCCTCTAAGAAGAGATTTTCTTTGAAAAGCTTTTGCACAAGCAGTGGGTAATTTCACATGGGTTAAGTAACATAAAACCTTTTTGACAAAGTGGCAGAAGTAACTCAGAGCATGATTATTGCCAGGGAAAAAGGTTCCTTTCAGTTATCCTCTAGCAATGACAAGGGGCACATTTCTGATTTGATCTTAATGTGTGAGGTAGGGATGGGCTTACTGGATCTGACTGTGGTGGAAATGAAAATGTATTTTTCTTGTTGGCCAGAAGGGAAGGTATCTGTGCCTCAAGCAGGACGGAGGCAGAATCTGTGAGGAATTAGAAGTTTCCCACTACAGGGGCAGTTTTTGTGTTGGTATTTAGGTAAGCTGTTCCCTGTTCCACTGATTGTTGTCCTTCAGCAGGGTCCACACCAATTAGAGTCTCTGGGAAGGATATGCACCTTGTAGCATCATTGGGGACAACAGTAGCAAAGGGTTAATGCTATCAGAAATGCTGCTGCATGCTGGGGAGACAACAGCATTTTTTATGAGCAAAAATAAAAAGGGCCATCAAAAATAGGACCATCATGTGGCTGTCTAGCCATTTGCCCTGTAAGGATGTAAATTGCTGATTGCAAGAGACTGGGAAGATGTAACCAGGGGAAAAGTCCACTCAATTCATATGCATCTTATTTACTCCTGGGTGCTGTTGGGCACGTGCCATGGGGTAAGCAAACTCTCACTTTGCTTTCACGTGGCTTGGCAGATGTGGAACAGGGTTCAGGTGTGAATAGAGACTGGAACCTCTTCACCCAGCTTTTGTCTGCCTGAAGTATCTCAGTATGGGACATTCACCTCAGCACGCCAGGGCAGCACTCCCTCATTGCTGTCTGAGTGCAGACTTGCTCCCTGTGTGTCTTGGTGTGAGTGGGATAAGACCCCTCATGTCCTCCCACAACCCAACATCGCTGCTGCTGTCCTTGCCCTGCCTTTGATGTGGTGGTATGGGGCAGGTTGCTGAACCTGATGTTAGCCTTGCTGCAGAGTCTGCCAGCTCCTTGTGCACCCTCTGTGCACACAGTTTGCCTTTTCTGGGTTTGGCACAATGTCCCCATTGTCCACTTTTCCCTTGCTGCTCACACAAGCTGCTCCACCTGTCCAGTGTGTGTCAGCAGCTGTCACTATCCTGTGCTGAGCAGAGTAGAGCAGAGCAATCTCTCTCTCTCTCACACACACACTGGAGCATGTTGCCATGGCAATGCACAGTCTGCTGCACTCTGGGTCTCCAGGAGCCAGAAATGATGGTGCTTTTGCAACACTGAGGTAAACATCTCTCTTTTCCCGTATTTAGCGCATCCACCCCTCAGTAAGAGTACCAGCTCCTTTTGGCGTTGGCCTCCCCTTGTCCCCTGCATGAAGGCAGGTAGCTCCAGGCACAGAGAGCATGCCTAGCCTCTGGAGCCAGGCTTGTGTGTGTTTGAGTGGTGCCTCTGGCAGTGGTAGTGGCCCTCCCATCATCAGGCTGTATGGGTTTGCTGTGAGGGAGAAACGGGGTGCCACTCGGCAGCTGCATCATTTGTGGGGTCAGCCACTGGAGCATGCAGTTTGCTTGTGTGGGGGTGTGGCTACAGCTCTCCTGGCTGCCGAGTGGGGAGATGAGTCCCTAGGTGCTTGTTCATAACTCTGCCACAGGTTTGCACTGGTTACCTTGGGAAAATCATCTCTTTTCCTCTAAGCCTCTTTAAGAGTGTGAAAGTGGTCTTGCTCTCTCTTGTGCTTTGGGAAGGCACCCCAAGGACTCTGGCTAGTGAGTGCAAATACTTAGAGTTGTGGAAATTTGCTGATTTGTCTCTCTGGGGCTTACTTTGTCATGGTGCTGCAGGTTTTCACTCATTTCTCCAGTGCTCTGGGAATCCATCAGTATTTCTCACATCCAGAAGCCTGTAGCTTCTGGCAGTTGATTGAAGACACTTTTTGCAGTGTTCTTTGTTATTGCAGGCAGTAATGAGCGTGGCAGGCTGTTGCAGGCAGGGAAGTGTGGCTGCGTGAACTGAAAATGAATATCTTGCTTAATCTGCTGGCATTTGTTCCAGCATCTTTCTCTCCACCTCTCTTCCTTTCGCTGTTGGTATGTGTGTGAAGGGGAAATTGATGCTGGAGAGGGGAGCAGAGCAGAGCAGGGGAGGAGTTTCTATCAGCGTCTTCCTTTTCTTTTTCTTTTTTTTTCTCCCATCCAGTGACGTGAGCAATGCCTGGAACAATCAGGCTGGCTCCAAACACTGTGCCTGAAGATGCTGGAGAAAACAGCCTAGTGTGCTTTAAGCAAACACTGATTGCTTGAGCCTGGGCTCTCCAGTAGTAACCTTTTCCAGTTCCTCTGCAGGGGATTGGGAAGTTTCATTAGCTTTCTTCTTTCCCATTGCATCCACTCACTTTTGGAAATGATTGGAGTTAACAGTGTTCAGAGCACCAGCAAAGTCCGAGTGAGAGCCACAGGTTCGGTGAAATACTCCCGAGAAGAATCTCTCTGGCGGCAGTCCCATCGGTCAAAATCTATGAAAATCTCCAACTCTTCTGAGTTTTCTACTAAAGAAAGCAAGGTAAATGACTAAGTATTGTTCTGCTTGGTTAGGCTCAGGGTTGGTGTTGGGAAAAGGTTAGGCTTTGCAGGAGTTAAGAGCTCCAGATGATCTGCAGTGATCACAGAATTGCTGTCAGATCATGAAAAAAAATCTCTGCATTTGAGGAGAGACCTGAAGGTGAAAGAGCTCTGATGTTATAATGATCAAGTCTTAATTGAATGCCCTGTCATGGAACTTGGTGCAGTAGTAAATAGGAAAAACTTGCTGGTGACAGTGCTAGTTGGAGCTCTACTCTTGGGAAATGTGCCGGAGTTGGCACGTGATGTCCTTCAGATTATTTATTTAATGGGAATTATTTTCTATATAAAAATAATTTTTAGTCCTTACCTACAGCTCTGTGGTTTAGTAGGTGTGGATGCTAGGTGAAAATATTTTCTCAATTGCATGCATGATTAAATACTGCTGCCAAGTATTTATTAGGAAGGCATTGCTTGTGCATTTATAGGAATGCATTAGAGTACTGTGATGGTTGGTAGCACAGGCTATTCCCAGCTGCTACAGTGACTGTGTGCAGCATCTCCTCACCCAGCCCAGCCCAGTTATTCAGTTCCTAAGCAAACAACCCCCACACCATGCAACATCTCTCTTTTTTCCTCATCCCTCTCTCCCACACAATAATGGAAATGCACCCAGGAACTCCTGGCAAGTGCTTTAAGAGCTGTGTCCCTCTCAAAGGTGCTCCATGTCTCCAAGGGTTGGATGAATTTTATGCAGTGACAAAAATATGCCTCTAATTTCATTATTATTGGCAATTGATTCTGACCTTGGGATTAAAAGATATGACCTCTTGCAAAGGTGTGCATCAGCCAAGCATTTAACTATGTCTTGGGTCCATGTGCATGCAAAGCAGGCACCATGCATGGATCTTCCTGTGGTGTCCCTTCCCTAAATCTCCTTTCTGTTCTGTGAGGAACCTCCTCTGCCATTGGTGAAAAGACCCCAGCACTGCACAGTAGTTCCTAGCAAAACACTCTCTGCTTGCTTACAGGTTGTGTAGCATTTCAGAGCCTGAGCTGTGTAACTTAAATCACAGGGTAATGCAACCAGAAATAAATGTTAAGTATTTTTTTCAGTTCAATTAAATGAGCCTCTGTTTTCAGGACCTTATAAACCATATCTAATAGTGTATTGCTGAGTTAGGGTAGAGAAATAGCATGGCCATCATTTTCAGGCTGTTGCTGATGCAGTATGTGCTTTTCCAACAAATATCAATGTAAAGGCTGCATCTTGCAGGTGCTCTGGGACCCTGCTCTCATGATCACTTTCACCCTAAGCACGGGAATAATTGCACGGTATTTGGTGGGATGATTTATGCATGAAAACTCGCCTGCGTATGGTAAAAACTCAAGTCTTTTGACACTGGATGAATTACTTAATCTCTGTATCTTCCTCTCCCAGGTTTTGTGACCACTGTGTGTGCATGGTGTAGTGTTCTCAGGGCAGAGACTTTCTCCCAGCGATGCTGTCTGACACGATTCGTTAACTACTGCAATAATGAAAGCTCTGTGGTCATTCCTCCATGGAATTCATGTTTCTTCCTTCTAAGTGCTGTAGGTTGTTATTTGAGAGATACCCACTTCTTTTCCTGCCTATCTCAATATGCTGGGAAGAACACTGCAGCTTTGTTTCAGTTTGTTGTACTGTTTCCTTATTTCAAACAAAGGTTTTTGTATCTGTAGGGCATCTGAGTTGCGTAAAAGCTGTGTTATGGAGGGCTGAGAAGATCCCTGTATTCCCTTCAGTGGTGCTTGCCTGGTTGATAAGATGACAGATGGCTCTGCGAGTGATTGGTCTTGTGATTTTGGACAGACCTTTCCATCTCTCTGTTCCCCCTTCTGATCTTTGTCTGCCCATTTTTTTGCTGATGTCACTGATTTAGAGAACCAATATATAATTGAGCTTTGGCTATTCGATACTGTTGTGTTGGTGGAAGAACCTGGAGGTTAATCTGTAGTGTGGCAAAGGAGCTCTTTTTATTAGTGTAACTGTGCATATATGTTTGTGCATAATTTCTCAGGAAATGTTTTCAGTTCTAGGCTGAGCTTTTCTGGACACCAATGCCATGTAGATCTCCTCAGTCTTAAGTAAGGTTTGATTTGTAGACTACATATTTCTGTGTGTGTGGCTCCCTCTTTGTGTCTGGACTGCCTTGTATTTTATCTGTCCCCATATAAAGTGAGTACAATGCTCAAGACCTGTTTCTGTGACTGCTGCAGCTGACTTTGGACAGGAGATAGATTTTAACCATTTGTTTCTCAGAAACATACTCCTCTTTTACTCTTCACTTATATGACTCAGCCTATTTTGGTAAGCTAGAGCATATTATGTATCCTCGTGCTTTAGTAGTATGAACAAAGCGCCAGCAGGGTGCCTGCAGAAAGGGTCTCCCTGATGTCAGTGTCAGAGAAGCTAGGTAGCCCAAGTATCTTTTATCTCCTTGACACACATAAGGTAGTGCCTCTGTGTGGACAGGCTTCACTAGGGGGATGCATCCCAAGTGTGTATCATAAGCAGGTACCACAGCTTTAGGCCAGCAGAATAACCCGTGAAATGGTGCTGTGAATTTTATACCATTGTTCGGTGGAGGGCAGGCTCAAGTCGAGACTTCGGGCAAGGTGAGTCTATGTATCTTAGGATCATCTGTGTGACCTAGCATGCTCAGTAGTCTCTTTTTCTGACAGACTTTTTTTTCTGCAGCCAGGGACTGAATTGCTAAGTACTTGTGCCTGTCCTGCCTGCAAATACACAGGGCCAGTAAAACAGTTTGAAATAGGCTATGTAGGAAAAGGCTGTGGAGGTGCTCCTCTGTGAAGAAATACTTCTCTAGCCTTTTCTCTATTTTTCTGTAATAATTCAGTATGCTGCCTTTACAATAACACTGATGAAACACTTCAGCAAGTACAGAAAAAAATCTTTTCAAGCAAGCCATGTATATTAATACAGAGGATGCATTTCTTGGGTGGCATTAATTTCCTGGGTCTCAGGAGCCACAGCTAACCATCCTTTTCTGTTTTATGATGGTATATCTGGCACAATCTTTCTTTCCTGTTTTTTCTTTCTCCCCCTCCCCCTCCTTCTCCATATACAAACCAGATTTTTAACAGAGGAGTTTCTCTTCGAAATGTTCTCCTCCAGTTGGTGACGCACTTGAAATTCCCTGGGTGAAATGATCTCCCTTCCTTCCTTCTAAAACATTCCTATCAACCCTATCTCCTCCTACACCAAAACAGCATTCATCAGTTCCATATGCTGCTGAACAGCTCTGTGCTGTTTTATGAATAATGTATGCTGGCTTGTTAGAAGAATGTTTGTTGTACAAACCAGTGGAATTTAAAATTGAGAGCAATATCAGCAGACGTGATGCCATGCACTAATGCACAGGCTTATTGGGGTACTATTTTGGCACCCTTGCTGCATCCCCATCTGAAGGGGGGAAAATGCATGAGAAATTGAGAGTGTGTGGGCTTTGAATCTGGCAACGAGCTACAGGCACTCAGTGATCAGAACCCTTATCCTCCCTTTGCCAGGTGTTACGGATCCATGCATGAGGACAGGAGAAAATGTCAAGATTTGGGTTTTAAGGCGGGTGGCAAATAGCAGGTGGTGGAGTAGTATAGATCTGTATTCCAAGTGAGGGCCAGCCTTCAGATAGTGATCTAAACAGCAAGCTACGAGTGGTATATAGCAACCAGTATAGCTCCGTATCCAGACGTGGCAGAAGGCAATGATACACAGCTATGCCCTGGTCCAGAGGATGACCACATTAACAGCTATTAGGGCTCTGTGTGGACATTGTGATGTCTAGTATCTGTTGCCTCTGTAACCTGTTTTATTTTTGTAGAGTTCTGCTGCTTCGGTTGTTTTTTCTTCCTCCCGTAAAGCACATATGGCAGGAGCTGGAGCTGATGCCTATCTGACTGCTCAGCTCCAAAGGGCAAAGCCAATGGACAGGTGCTGAGTGACTGGGGGAGCTGTTGTGACTGCAAAGACTGAGCATGTCTTTGCCCTCAGGTGTTTATGGGGCTTCCTTGCTACTTGAAGTCAACCATGCCATTATCAGCTGGAGGTGAAGAAGAAGTGTCTCCAGGCAGGGCTGCCTCTGGAAGTGACTCCAGAAATCAGGGAGGAGCTGGATGCAGGAAAAGACCGTGGGAGATGAGAACTGGAAAAGACAGTCTGGGTCATCCCTGGTGTCTCTATGAACTTAGTTTTGGTTTTGCCTATTTACTGGCTCACAGTAGGTGTTTCCAGCTCCTTTTCACTGCATGGAGCAGGTGTAAAAAATGTGTAGTATATTCCTTTCCCTCTTGCTAGGCTTTTCTGCATGGGCGAGTGCAAACAGAAAGTCAGTAGCTTTCTTCTGTGTTGCTTTTTGAGGGGAGGAATTGTACAGTGCTTTGGGATCTCTTCAAGCGTCTTGTACCCTGCTGGCCAGGTTTTGGGGGCCTTGTGCCTACTCGTAACTTAGATGATTTACCACTCTTGGTATCTGCATAATTTGCTGTGTCTTTGTTCCTGTGTACACACCTGGTTGTGCCTTTCTTTTGTGCACTGCTTCTGCATGCAGAGGCTGACTCACAGCATCACTGGCAGCTGGCAGGTGACAAGAGCAGCCTATTTAAATGGGTTCAGTGGTTCGTGCATGTGACAGGATTTTGAGGAAGGTGAGGGTGGTGAATGATCTTTTTTCTCTTGGTAGCTTTGTAAAATAAACCAGAGTTCTCAGGAGCATTCTCTCCATAGTTTTGCTTTTCTTTCCAATTGGAATAAAAGTACCAATTTTAGTAGTAGTGAGAGCTTGTGAAAATCTGGGGTTTTTGTGGACCTACTTGCTTACAAAAGGGAAATGGGGGTGGAATTCAGCAGTTTTTTAGAGCTACAGCCTTCCACTTAAAAGGGAAAGTGTTTCATGCCTAGTTTATGAACAAACACAAACAAATGCCACAAACACATAACAAATCTAATTTTTTTACACTTCGATCTTCTGAGGGTCAAATTGGAGCTGTAGGAAACTGCATTGGAGTTAAAACAAGGAAGTGCCTATGATTTTGCCTACTGTTCTCCTTTATGCAGCAGTCAATTTCTTTTATTCTGCCTTCAAAATTGCGCTTGCTTCTTCAAGGAGTTTATAGCCATGCAGAGCCTGAGGTGTGATGTACCTAGAGATCAACACTTATCAGAAAGGGGAAAGCTGTAAGCTGTAAGGAGTAGGTCTTTGTGTTCTGGATAATAGGGATAAAAAGTCAAAGCATTGAAGTCAAACACTGCTGAGTAGTTGGTATCTGAGGGTTTGGATCCTATTCGGAGTAGCTTTGGGTGACAAAAGAGATAGAAAGTCTTTCCACTTTCTGACTGGTATCAGTCCAGCTTGGATGATGACACCTGTGCAATATTCATTCTGTCATTCACTGCTCTGGTTCAACCTCCTATTTTCTGGCTTACATAGCAAATTTGCCAAACACTTCCCAGGCTAGCAGGTAGGAAGTGGTGATTATTGTCAATCTGTAAGAGTGCTGTAAATGAGAGCTTTTTTTTTTTTCATTTCCCAGAGAGAAAACATGAGTTAATAAAACCTGTCCTTGCAGCTAGCTAAGTACAGTGAGAGTCATGACCATGCCGTAATCTCTGATGATCTTTGTTGCAATTTAGCGAAGCATTTAAGTGCTTGTCTCCAAGTTTGTTTGATTTAGTCATACTCTGGAGAAATGTGTATTGAAAAGAACTCCTCTCCGTATCAGAGCCTTGGGGAATAGCTGTGAGGTAAATCAGGGAGCAGGTGCTGTGCTGTACACGTATGGTTCCGGTTGCAAAACATGGCAGGAGGAAATTTTACTTCTCTGGAACATGTGAGAGCCCAGGTGGATATCAGGAAAATGTTAAAGTAGAAATTGTTTTGGAGAAGCGACATAAAGCAGCTCTGAAAGGCTGGTGAGTCCAGCAGCAAGTACGCAGCCTTGCCAGCAGTCTCTGCCAGAGAGGTGAATTGGGGGGCAGGCATGAGAACTCATGTATTTGCATCCCTGGACAGGTCTGCTTGCTGAGGTCTCAGTGAACATGCCTGGTAGACACACAGAACATACACAGGTTCACAGAACACAGCTGCCTAGGCTATGCATACTCTAGAGTTTTCTTTCTGTTTTGTAAATACCAGAAACTTTTGACAGGCTCTGTTTGATGGTCTGTGGGGGGCACCATGTCCTTGGTCAGATGTGTGCCGTATGACTGGGTTGTTGTCTGTTACTCCCTAAAGAAGGAAGATGATGTCTGGCTCATTAGTAGAGGTTGAGACAAACATAGCTCTCTTTTAACAAGGCAAAAGCCTGGGGCATTTGTTATCCCTGCCCCAGTCTGGGCTGCTGCTTTTGTGTGTTCTGCTCTTTGGCTGCAATGATCCCTAGAGATGTGCTTAGCAGTAAAATCTCATAAAAACCTGCACAGGGCAGGTGTTAATTTTCAGAGGTTTTGACCCAATCTTGTTGGCATTTGGGCCAGGGAGTAACAAATCTGTTTCCTCAAGCCAGGTTTTTGCTGTTTCTGAAACACATTGAGCTAGATGAGGAAAAAAATATTGCTTCTGAAAAACTGGGGAGGCAGCTGAAGGAAGTATGCAGCCTCTTTGCTTTGTATTTGGAGTCATTTTTTGGCTCAAAATGTAAGAGAATATTTTATTCATAGCAGGAAGAAAAAAATAAGTCAAAGAATAAGACAGGGGCTTTGGCCAAATCATGTAAGTGCTTGATGACTGCAGGAACCAGTATCAGCATGTGTTTGTGTACAAAAATGGAGTTGTGTCTAATTCTGCTGAACTGGCAGGAGAAATATTAACCCTTTCTTTTGCTTTCTTTCTGCAGAGTGGTCTTGAAATCTCTTGATAACTCTTCACCTGAAAATTAGCAAGTGCCTCCAAATTGCCAGAAATGCCCATCCGTTCACCTTTGGCCATCTGCTTTTGGTTCAGAGTGCCTATATACTTCAGAGAAGATAGGTTTTTAGAAATAGAGAAAACCCCAAACTTGGAAATACTTAATCATATCTCTCTGAATGGCACAGTGAAGCTCAAGTTAGTGGTGAGGACCTGTCTTTGCTAGCTCAGTGTCAGTAGGATGAGGCATGAGCATTCTTTGTGTTTATATCTGTTGTATTGCTCTGAGAAACTTACTTGCTTGGAACACTGTAACCAAGAGTTGCTGCCTGTGTAGTATCAGCATGAAGTGAATTGTACCATAATGTTTGACCTGCTTGTGTATGGTTCGGTTAAACCAGATTTCCAGAGAGCTGAATATTAAGGATCTTCAAATAAGACTTCCAGATTCAAAGAAGAGCCAGTGGATGACAGAATGAAGAGTGGGATATGCTCATGGTATTGCTCATGTGAATTCAGCTGTGGCATATGCACAAGACTAATTTCAACTATTCAGTTTCCAAATTATTTTTGGTTTGGGTCAGCATTAAGGCTATCTAAATGTTACTGTTTTTGTTGAGCATCATGTCATAGCTATTATAGTATGTGATTTTCAGGCTTGTTCATACTTTATGTGCTACTTTTTGCTAATCATGTGCATCAACAGTTCTTCTACATGTTAACATGTTTTGAGGCTGTGTAGGAGTTATGTGCCAGAGGGAGTAAATCTAGCTATGTATATAAGGTGAATTACAAATGCAGATTATAGGTGTGAGAATCAGGGACATTCCATACCAAAATACTTCACTTGAGTGAAGTGACCTATTTGAAGAACTCCATTAGCTTGTTAATACCAGGGGTTTATCCATTGTATGCATCAGCTCGTGGGGGGCTGAAATAAGACATACTTATCCAACTGATATATGTACTTTCTCTAAAAAAAAAAAAATCCATCCCAGCTGTCTGATACTCACCCAGTCTTAAGTCAGGTTTCAGACCCTTTTCTCTGCAGGCTTGTATCAAAACCAGAAATGTTACCTTTGGTGTCCAACCTACTGGGCACCTCTCCTATGAGTTGAAAGAGGAATGGTGTTAGTGGACAGCAGTCAAAGACAGTGATCTTGAAGCACAAAAGTTGCTTAACATTCATTTTCTGTTTTGCACTTAGAAATTGAACATGTTTATGTTTAGGTGTGTGACTGGGAAAGCATTCAGGTGTCTGTGAGGCTCAGAGACTTTGGGTAGCTATTCTGGCAAATTTTCACAGATTGGCCCATATGATGAAATCTTAAAGTCCCCATTAAAGTCATTGACCAAAAGGTTTCATTGAGTGTCAGGAATTAGACTGAACCTCAAATTTCAAGGTCTTGTGGCTTTTGCTAGCTGGAAGTAAAGTTCAGGTTTATTGCCACCTAAAGAGCTAGAATGTACCAAAGTCTATTAGAACCAGTGAGATGTATCCCAGAGTCCTGAGGGAATTGGCTGATGTAGTTGTCAAGCCACTCTCCGTGATATTTGTAAAGTCACTGTAGTCAAGAATTTACCATTGTATTGGTGAAGTCCCAGTGACTGGAAAAGGGAAAACATTGTACCCATCTTTTAAAAGGGTAGAAAGGAAAACCCTGGCAACCAGGGACCTCTCAGCCTCACCTCTGTGCCTGGGAATATCATGGAGCAGATCCTCCTAGAAGCTGTGCTCTGACACATGGAGAACAGGGAGATGATTCAAGACAGCCAGCACAGCTTCACCAAGGGCAAGTCCTTCTTGACCAAGTGGTCCTGAATGATGGAGTGACCATATTAGTGGACAAGGGAAGGGCTACAAATGTTATTTATCTGAACTTCTTTAAAGCCTCAGACAGAGTTCCTCACAACATGCCTGTCTCTTAATTGCAGAGAGATGAATTTTATGCATGGACTGTTAGATGGATGAGAAAGTGGTTGGATGGTCATATCCAGAAAGTAGTGGTCAATGGCACAGTGTCCTGATAGACATCAGTGACAAGTGATGTCCCTCAGGGGTTCATACAGGGATCAGTACTATTTAATGTCTTCATTAATAACATGGATGAAGGCACCCTCAGGAAATCTGCTGGTGACACCCAGCTGAAGGATGAGATGGCATCCAGAGCGACCTGCACAAGATAGAAAAGTGGGTGCCTGGGAATCTCAAGAGGTTTAACAAGACCAAGTTCGGGGTGCTGCACCTGGGTCAGAGCAACCCTTGGTGTCAGCACAGGCTGGGGATAAGCAGATGGAGAGCAGCCCTGGGCAGAAGGACTTGGGTATGCTGGTGGGTGAGGGGCTGGACATGACCCAGCCATGGGCACTCCCAGCCCAGAAAGCCAAACGTGTCCTGGGCTGCATCCAAAGCAGTGTGGGCAGCAGGGGAGGGAGGGGATTCTGCCCCTCTGCTCTGCTCTTCTCTGCTCTGGTGAGAGGCCACCTGGAACCCTGCATCCAGCTCTGGGGTGCCAGCACAGGAAGGACATGGAACTGTTGGAATGAGTCTAGAATAGGGACACCAAAGTGATTATGTGGACGGACCACATTTCCTATGGAGACAGGTTGAGAGAACTGGGTTTTTTCAGCCTGGAAAAGAGAAAGTGCGAAGCTGACCTAATTATGGCCTTCCAGTCCCTGAAGGCGGCCTACAAGTTGTTTTTACAAGTGCATATAAGGAAAGGACAAGGGGCAATGGTTTCAAACAAGTGCATATAAGGAAAGAGAATAGGTTTAGACTATATGTAAGGAAGAAATTCTTTCCTGTGAAGAGCACTGGAACAGGTTGCCCACAGAAGCTGTAGATAGCCATCCCTGGAAGTGTTCAAGGACAGGTTGGATGGGGCTCTGAGCAACCTGGCCTGGTGAAAGGTGTTTCTGCCCATTGAAGGAGTTGCTTTGGGTGGAACTAGATGGTCTTTAAGGTCCCTTCCATGGCTATTTCATGATTCTATGTTCTTAAAAAGGCACAAACTACAAACCCCCAAAAATTGCTTGAGAAAATGACTGTAATCTTAAAACACACATTCAGTATTTTTTTCTTAGGTGGAATTTCTGCTGAAGATTCTCACCTTAGCATTAGCAGATACAGGACTTTCTTGATCAGAGACTGCTTGCTTGCTGATATTAGCTGGATGTCTTTACTCGGCATATTAATGTATGTGTAGGAGGGGTCAGACAATAATTCCATCTTATTTCTCTCCCTTTACAGGCCCTCTACAATTCAATCAAGAATGAAAAGTTGGAATGGGCAGTGTAAGTATGCTTCTATTGCAGAAATTAGAAGTTTAATGGTAGTACCTGCGTAGTAATCTGTTTATATGTCCTACGTCACCATCTGTGTGGGCTCCAAAACTTGTAGAAGGTAGCCAGTGTACTGTAATGAGTTTGCTTTTTTGTTAGTGAATGACCTGGCAATATATAGCCTCATCTGTTTCTCCAGCAAGGGGAATTGTTAATGATAGGAGCCAACTGCATTTGTAAGGAAAGAGGACATTTCATTTAGTAGGAAACTTCAGCCTGAAAAGAGAGAAATTAAATCCTCTGTTGTTCTATGGCTGCATAAATAAAACAGAAGTTGACGTCTCCCTTTATCTTTCTGTTCATTGTGTCAGAGCTGCTGAATAGAAACACACTTCTTGGATTGAGTTTCCTGCTGTTGGTTTATTGTCTTGGTTTGTCTCCTGATTAAGTATGGATAACTTGACAACAACCTAATGTGAAAGATGATAAATGGACAAAGTCTGATATCACTCCCTCCAATCCTTAGTTGCTTTTGACAGGATAACACTTGTTAACTGTGTAAATGCTGCAGACGAGAAAAAACTTCAGTTTCAGATTTCTGAATAAAATGACATTTCTCTGTGCTTAGGCTTTATGTAGTCTAATTATGACAGGAAAGGGCAGAGCTGTCTACTTTTGATTTTGCCACTTGCAGAAAAGTGGATTTTGGTATAAAATAGGAAAATGATGTCTTACATATATTTTAGCTATACAAGGGTATTTCCCTGCACATATTTACATATGTGAAACTTCACTTTCTTGGGAACAAGGTATGTCCGGAATGCAGGCTCCTGCACTTCTTATGCTAGATTTTCTAGCAAGTGCCATAGGTCTTGTAGGCCCGGTGGCTTTTTTGATCTTCATTGTTTTAAGTTCATGATCTGCAAACAAATTTCTTGTTAGGGTGTGCAGCCTCACAAGAGCAGCTGGTTCAAGTGGGATTGCTGTCCCAGTTCAGAAGTGTGTTAGGTGGTGTCAGAGTAGTAAAGAAGGTGTGCTTTTAATGGGAATCAGCAAGAACTGCCATCTCTGATGAACATAAAAAGTCATGGTGGGAGACATTTTCACAGACTTTGTCTTGGACCTGGAACACACTGTGTGAATCTTACATGTCACACCAAAGCTGTTTTCCAGACGCTGTCACAGGTACTTTAGAACCAGCAGAATCCATTATGTGACTTTCTCAATGTCAGAATTTTCCTCCAGCTCTTGCCAAGAAACTATACCGTGTCTAATACACTTGGGCAGCCTCCAGGTGGCAACTGCCTCATGACTGGCTCTGCTCCTGTGAACCTCAGTCAAGGTGATTTATGAGATCTTGCTGTTGTATAGGTGGTAACTGCTTTGGCATTTACATAGTCTAGTCCATGTCCTTTGTTTGGGGGAAAATTCCAAACAGACTGGAAAAGTGATAATTCAGACTCTTTCTTAAATAAGGCTTTGGGTGGATGTAAAGCTACTTTTTTACAGGAGAATGCTCAAAGGTGCCAGTTGTTGGCTCCAGTCTGAGACTGACACATAGCTAGGACTGATGTTACAATTAATTTCCATGATGAGAAACAAAGCTCATTCTGGGCATAGTCAGTACCTTTAGAGCTGAGAGTACTGGCTGGAAGAGGAAATGTGAAGATGTTTCTCTTCATTTTCATAGAGATGTGTGGTTGGTGTAAAGTAATAACCCCAAGAAGCCCTGGGGCTGCCTGAGTTTGAAGGAGGAGGCACATATGTCTCTTGCTCTGCTGTTGTGATCTGCAGAGAAAGCTGAATGGGAAGGAAGCATGGTCAGTTTTGTTCTGGTGGGACCAAAGAAAATCATGTCTCTTCCAAAGATTATTCTTTTGCTTCCCTGATGCAGTTGGCAGGGTAAGAAGAGGGAGGTAAGGCAAAGGTGAAGATAGGACTCCAAACCCCTGTATAAGCTCTCCTGCAATGCTGGCATTCCGAAGGAATGCTTTTCCTCCAGCCAGTAATCCTTTGAGGATCTAAGGCACTCATCAGCTAAGCAAAGGTTTAAGAGCTGCTCCGGAAGTACATTATTTAGTGCATTAATGGCTATCAGTAAGTCCATAGGCAGGAAAGGATAATGGTGAAACATAAGATGGGGAAGGACTGCTATCTAATCCTTATCTTACTAGTTGTGATCTAGATGTGTTATCATTTTAAAGAGTTTGCACATCTTAAAGAGTACATTTCCAGTAGAATTATAGTCTGATCCAAAGCCCACACAAAGAAAGGGCTACTATTGACTTCAATTTTGTAATCATGAGAAGTGACACCTTAATGAGCAGATATTCTCCAGAGACTTTCAGTAGGAGTGTTCATTTATCCTTTTTGAACAGGAAAGCATGAGTACAGCTCTGAAGAGAGAATTGCATTACAGTTCTTGTTCTGCAGTGGTGCCTGGTTCAAGTTCTCCACAAAGTTAAAAGTGAATTATCTGTAAATTAAGGAGGTCTGACCTGGAATTTATACTGAACTGGTGAATGTGGGATCCTGAAAGCCACTTCTGCTCCACACTGCTAGTCCCAAAGGTGTGAAGTATTCTTCGTGTCTGTTGTGGATGGCCTTAAATTTGAAACAATGGAAATTTGAAATCAACCTTTAAAAAGGTTTTTTATGAATTTAAACCAAGACATAGGTTTGCCTGGATAAAGTACAGAAGTGCTTTCATTGGAGGTTTTTGTGAGCTGGTTGTTCTGTCTGGAATGGGTTAGGAAGATCCAGCCACAGATGCAAAGAGATAGATTGCCTGGCCTCCTAACATCCCTTTGTTGTCTACAATACTACATCCTCCCAAGGTTTTTAGGTGTTTCTCATTCTTTGACTTTCACACTGATCATCGTCAGCTTTAAGCTGAAAAAGAAAAATCCATTTGATTACAAAGGTGCCAGAGCTAAATATGTTTTATTTGCCTGATGTCTGCATGGAAATGTCATGGTGGCCATTATTGTTTTCCTTTGTTTGCAATACTGTGTCTGTTTACTGTTGAAAGTAATAGGAGTAATAAAAAAGCATAATCTTAAAATAGGTGATCTAGAATTAATTTATGAACTCCCAAAGCACTGCTTACAAAATTGCTAAAGCCAAATGGCTGTATTTGAGTCAGTTGTATCCCAAAAGCCTTCTCTCAGCAGAGCAGTGTAGTTTTCAGGAGAATCATTTGGTTTTTAACTAGCCAATGATATTCTTCTCTAACCAGAGAAGTTTACAGGGACATGGTATATTCTTTTTTTGTTTATCCGAACTACACTGATAAATTATCTCCTTTCAGCCAAAACAAAACAGGTCATTCAGTTAGTGATGGTGGGAAAGAGATGCTGTCAAATCAAACTGTGATGCTGAGATCAGGGTAGTTATAAAGACATCTGTGCTGAAGCTCAACTTTTTCTAGGTCAAACTGAGAAATCTCTCCCTATTATAATTAACTTTTTTCTCCCAAGTTCTAGGATGCTTCCGGTTTGCAACTTCTTGATTGGTTTTAGAGTGGGGGTCACATGGTATTCAACCTGGTTCTCTTCCTTCCCTCCTCCCACTGGGAAAGATGCCAAAACTTCTCTCAAGTCAATTTCCTAATACAGATCCTGCTAGTTTCACGGATGCATGTTACAAACCTGAATTTTTTTTTCAATTGCAATGTTTAAATAGATGATCTCAACTTTCTGCTGTGTCATATAAGGTTGCTATTTGAACAAATGCAGAAGAGATGAAGCAGAGTTTTAAAAATGAAGGGCTTGACTGCATGATTCCAGATCAGTGATTTCAGAATTTTCCAAGGCAGAGCCTCAAATTCGACCATAGATTGTAAAGAAATAATTTTACTACTGAGAGAATTGAATGATGCTTTTCTCCCAGAAGACAGAAATGGGACTTTCTTGTATAGGGTCTTCTTGGGAGAGGCAGGAAATGCTTTTTTTCACCAAAATGGCAACATCTGGATTTTTTTTTTTTTTCACATCCGTGTGTTTAAGAATAAGGAGCAAACTCTTTCTAGTTGTCAGTTATCATGTATTTGGGAAGGAAAACATTGCTGTTTCAATGCTGTGACTGCAAGTTGATAGCACAAGCAGATCCTGGGTTTGGTGTGCTGGTTCTCATGGGCAGCCAGAGGGTGGTTACTGGTCTCTCTTTAGCTCCTTTTCCAAAGAGACAGGCTTACAGAAGTGAACTGAAGCTTCTTGTTTTGGGAAGCCTTGCAAACGTCATGTGCCATAAGCAGAATCTTAGAGAAACTCTACAGATGGTAATCTTTTCCTGTCACCAGTAGCCTGCAGAGAAGAGACACTGTGGGTCCCATTTCCTATGAATGGAAAGTGGGACTTAAGACAAGTTTTGCAGCTATCGACCCTTTTCAGTCATCATGGAGGAGTCACCAGAGGAATTGCTTCCAGACCCGAGTAGGGAATGATTTTCCTCTGCTGATCGGGGCAGAAAAATCTCATTAGACTTCTGCAAGCCTAATTGAACCTTCATGATGATGTTTTGCCTACTGAAGGGTGTTTTGGAACCATTGTGGGGTTTTTCCCCCTAAATGCACAAGGATTGTGTTACTTCCTGTATGAAATGGAAAAGAGAGGCAGTGGTGCTGCCCTCCAAAAGGATCTGAGCTAATGCCTGTGTGATGCCACGTCCATGACTCTGAACATACCTGCACAGAGATTGCCACTGACTCTTACCCACGTCACTGGAGGCCTTCGCATTGGGGATGTTGCAGCACATGGATGATCTGTGAGAGCCATCTGAGGATGGGCAGGTAGTCACAGTCCCCACAGTTTAGGGTTTCAAACAAAGATCAGTTTTCAGGCTTATGTATCCAAAGGCTTCCCTAAATTTTTTGCAGCTCTTTCTTACAAAAGTACCCTAAAGGCTTGTTAGAAGTAAGCTCAGATCATTAAATCCCTGATAAACAGTATTTTGGACCTATCTATTCAGCCAGCTTTGGAAGATACCTGAGGGAAAGCTAATACCTGAACTTTTTTTGCTACTTTGACATTCCTCTGAATCATCTTGCTTTCTTCTTATGTTTGACCACTGAAGTAACATGGAGTATTTGTGCAAATGAGTCCCAGATCCCCTGGTTTTCATCCACTTTTTGCTTGTAATGAGTCCTTCCTGCCTCTTTGTCTCCCTTCATTGCCTCTTGCAGACTGATTTGTGTATCTTCCCCTCATGCATCTTGTCAGAGCACTCAGCTGGCAGAAATGCCTGAAGCTTCTGAGTCTCAAAGAAGTCCCATTTTCATGATAGAACAAAAGACCAGTTAAAGGTTTGTTCAGTGCTGCCAGCAGCTGTGACAGCAGATGCTATTTTGTCCTTTCCACCGTGTCTTTTGAGGAATTCCTGTTTTAACAGGTACCCTAGAAGTGCTGAGTTTAAGAGCACTGCCCCCAGCTCTTAGTGGTGTCCAGGATACCCCACAGGATTGCTCATCCCACCACTGTGGCTGCTTGGTTAAGGGCACTAGTATATTCCCACAAGACAATTGATCAGTATACAGTAATTCATTCCCATAACTCCAGAGGAGATAGCTTATTCCAGGAAAGTGTTAAGCCTTAACTGCAGTTGGTCTCTGCTGACAAGGAGAAATCTGCTGTGTCCTTGGCTGAAATCCCAGAATTCACAAGGCACTTCTGTGTGACAAATCAGCCTGTGTGCTTATACCCTTTGAGAGATTTTAGTCTGGATTAAGTGCCTCAGACTCATGTTGAGAGAATTTGCTTCTGGAATGGACATATATCTAAGAAACACATAACACACAGTGGTTCCGACTTACCAGCAACTAGCAAGTAAACCCATGTAGAGTGGGGACAAGCAAAATTGTCAGAAATGCCTGTACCTTTTCAATTGGGAGAGGGCTTCAACTAAAGCATACTTGCTTTGACTAATAAAAAATTTTGTAGAACTTTCTGTGCTGGGGTGGAAAAGCACACATCAGTAGGCTAAAGATGCAAGGACTGCTCTTCCTTGCAGGAATCAGGTCTTGAAGTAAAAGTTTTGTTCCTCTTAATTAGGAGACCTTGCAAGACAACATCATGAAGGTATGGTGCACCTCGTGACTATATTTCTATAATTTATATTAGGTGACCAAAGTCAAATGCTTGGGAACATTCCCTGCTACGACAAGAGTTCACTAATACAGCCCCCATGTTTCTGGATTTGTTTTCCTTGTTGTCAAACCAGTCTCTTAGCCTTTTTCCTCCTTAGACTAAGTTATTCCCCCAAAGACCATTTCATAGAATCATAGAATAATTTTGATTGGCATCATCTAGTTTGGAAAAGACTTCCAAGATCATTAAATGGAATCTTTGACTAAACATCACCCTTTCAACTAGGCCATGGCACCAAGTGCCACATCAATTTGTTTCTTGAACGCTTGCAGGAATGGTGACTCCACCTCTCCTTGGGAAGTTTCTTCCAATGCTTAACCACCTTTCGGTGATGAAATTTCTCCTGATGTTCAACCTGAACCTCCCCAGGCACAGCTTGAGGCTATGTCCTCTCATCATTCACTGGTTGCCTGGAAGGAAAGGCCAACCCCCACTTGGCTACAACCTCCTTTCAGGCAGTTGTGGAGGGTAATAATAAGCCTCCTTCGCAGCAGAGCTGAGGATAAGACAAATTTGTTGCTGTAGCCTGCAGTTCTTGGAAGACGTTTTTTTGAATGGTTCCCACAAGCAGCCCTGGTACCAGTGTATTGCTAAAGGAGCTTCTGGATTGATATGTGCTTTGCTAATTGTCACATAGTACATGCTTTTGAACATATAGATGTGTTTGAAAGATCTACTTGAGCTTGCTCTCTCTGCCAGTCATCTGGGTCCAGTGAGATGCATCAAGTTGAGGTCCACCCCCAACTGGTTAGCAATATTAGCCATTGTTATGCTCAAATTATTTTTTTTTTAAATCAGATGCTGGTCTCAGCAGGTGTTGCTACCATGACTTTCCAATGACAGCCTGACATACCGTACTCCCTGACACACCTTTCCTAGTCACCTGGAGGGGAATGTATGCGGATTTCAAAGGATGAAGGGCTACTCTGTAATCTGGCCTGTTCTCTGAAAACTGTTGTCCTACTGTTGTGATGGACACCTTTTACTTCTAGGTTGCCTAGTCCTTTTTACCCTTTGCCTGTGACAAGCAAAAAGGTATTTATTAGTCAGGCAATGCTTGTGACTTGCATTGTTGTCCCCAAGAGCTCTATGGAATACATTGCCCTGATAAGTAACGTTTTCAGCAGCATTTTGTTTCCAAAGTAAAGATGACATAATTCACCTAGTGTGGTTTTTATTTTTAAATTACTAATTTTATACTATTCTGCAGAGGAAAATAAAGAAAAATAGGTAGAGTCTGTGTTTCATATGCTAAGTTAAGGGGTAAGCCACAGTGATCTGTAGTATTCTAATTCTTTTCATCTACATGTGAGCTCATGAAGAAACTGGGGATTTTTCAGCTGAACCCAGCAGGCAAATATTTCCCATTTTAGTGCTCAAATACATGGAATTAAAAATAGGCAAATTTGGAGGACACAGAACACACTTGAAGTCTAATCTTCTGAGACAATAATGGAAACTTGGGCTTTTTGAAAATCTGTGTGCTGGTGAAGTAGGTGAACTGAAGCTTTGCCATAATATGTCTATATTTTGATATATTTCTAGGTTTCTCCCTAAGTATGGCCCCCTATAAAAGAGAGAGGTATATTTTGACAAGGAGTGTTCAAAAATTGCTGAAAGGAAACTTTGCTGATCAGTCCATCCTTCATGCATGATTTTCACTGCTTTTTAAGGGATGAAGAAGAGAAAAAAAAATCTCACTCCGATGGTACAGATGAAAAGGATAATGGGAACCAGACAAAGGCTGTCAGTCGAATTGGCAATGCAAATAACCCATTCTTGGACATCCCTCATGACCCCAATGCTGCCGTGTATAAAACTGGATTTCTGGCTCGGAAAATCCATGCAGATATGGATGGAAAGAAAAGTGAGTAATTTTTCAATCCTAATGTGTTATTTTCTTGTTATGTCTTCACAATGCCACTTGCCAATGAGCCCATGTACTTCTCAAGGCGAATAGTGCTGCTTCATTAGGGGAAATAGCACTAACAGGCAACACAACAACTGGATTATCACACTCGCACTGTTAGGCCAGAATTTACAATGCTCAGTGCCATTTGCAGCAGCTCTAGTGCATAAGAAGTAATGTGATACAGCAAAGCCTTGTGAATTTTTGGGCTAAAAGAAAATAGTGGTTTACAGATAGAAAATAATTTCAAGTGAGTTACAGTAGCTGTTCTGCAGTAATTTGAGAATTCTCCTTTTCCTTATATGACACCAGATTGTTCCAGATCTCCCCTCCTCTCTGGGTCTGTCTTTAAAGAAAGGTTGTTCTTTACCTCTGTTTAGAAGGTAGTGTTCCCTTCCATACTTTCCCAGCCTTGGGTTGCATATCCAATGAAGGGCGACAGCTTTTGGCACCAGCCAGCTTTTTACTAAGCAGTTCCTCCCTGCCCCTTTCTTGTACTAATCCCGCTGTGTCTCTTACTTACTTTAATTATCTTCTTCCCTTCTTGTCCTACTTCTGTTTGTGATGTACTAATTATCAAGGGCCTCTGATAGCACCTGTGTGTGTTTTGTTGTTTGGATATCTTCATTTCTTGTCTATAGATCTTGGAAAAAGCTGAGGTTAGTCAGAGCATCTGTGTTTTCCCTAGTAACTGTTGATGATTGCCTATTCATGATTCACATTGGTGGGCTAAATCCCAAAGAGAAAGTCTGGCTTCATGATGGGTTTCCAGTAACAACCAGTTTCTCCTAGGCTAAGCTCTTTGGTGTTCACATGTTTTGCTAATCTATTTTAGAAGGTACAATTAGAGGTCATATTTTCAAGATGGAAGCTAACAGCGGGACAACTGGATTCAGACAGAGGTGTCAAAATCAAGCTGACCTAATTCTTTGTGGTGACTCTAAATAGTCTTGTCTTTATTAAACATCTTCTTAGTCAGCCTTAATAAGTAATTGTATCTAGTTGCCTTTATTAAATTATTTATTTAATTATAAATACCAGAATTGCTTGTTATTTAGCACATTGGCATTCTGGACATAACTCTCTTATGAGTAATGTAATTAGGACCATGTTTTGAGAAGTTCCTGTACAATTTAAAGGTCTGTCTTTCTCAAAAAAGTTGCATTCTGGCTTTCCAGGTGCTAATAAAACTTTTTTTGTTTGTTTGTTTGCTAGACCTTTTCATATTTCATTTTCTAATGGAGTCCTTGGAGGGCAGGGATTTGCTTGTATGGGATTTCTAATGAAGTGATGTGCTAGAATGCTCATCTGTATTTTCTCAGGAACCTAGTTCTGAGGGCTAAAGCGCTTAGCACTTAGAGGAAAAGAATGTAACAGGGTGCAGTGACTGGAAACTGAACTGAACAAATGCCACTTAGAAGTAGGGCCTGTTTTGCAAGATGAGAATGATTATGTTCTGGGACAAGGGACTTGTAACCTCTTCATCTTTACTTTCTGTTTTCAGATCAGAATGGGATGCCTTTCTGAGAGTTATTCTTTAGTTGTGTGTGTATTAATTTTGTTATAGTGTCAGTGATACACTATATGGATACCAGTCAGCGGTGTGTGCTTAGTGGGGAGTGAGCTTAGATATGGCTTCTGGTCTCTGGTGCTGTGACTATACAGCCATGCCTAATTCTCTCCCTCTGTTGCACCTGAATTTCAGACTGGATCTTTCAGCCTTTGTGCTGAATTTCCTTCCCTCTGCCCCACCACTGCTTGTCTCTAGGAATTTATGGGCTAGATATGTTTTCTCTGTTATGTTCTTCAACCTCTAACTGACTTCGGCTTTCTTGTGGGGTTGGGTATTTTACATATGATTTTGCTTGGCATCTTTCTCCTTTCTCAATGCCAACTTGGGTGTACAGCAGCAGTAAAAGGGAATGATGCTCTGGGGAGACACTGCTTTCTATGTAGTATCCCACTGTTTCTGAGCAATTCCTGCCAGCCTGCTGTGGCATGTAGAAAGACTGCTTCTTTCTGAAAACTGCTATAGTGCAAAGTTCAGATGTAGTTTTGTAGGGGCAATGTCTGCCTGTCTTCAAGAGCACAAAGACTGGATCTCTGTGGCTCTCTGTGTCTTGCTTTCTGCATTGCTGCTGTTCCTTTCTGATCCAATTCAGGGCTATAATTAGGGTTGTTGTATTGCTTTCTCTCACAGCAGGTACATGCAGGCGCTGTGCTAAGTTGCATTGTCCTTTGAAAAAGATAGTTCGAAGGAGGGTTAACACAGGACTAATGTAGCTCTCCTGTAGCGTGTACAAAGTGTAAAAATGGATCTATTTAAATGGGTTTTCATTTGTTTTCTTTCTAGCTCCCCGGGGAAAACGAGGCTGGAAAACCTTTTATGCTGTGCTGAAGGGAACGGTCCTGTACTTGCAGAAGGTAGGGGAAATCACTGTCTTTTGAAATATAATTAAAGAGGGATAAAGCAGCACGCATACTCTCCACTCTCTCAGTGTACCTCCAGGCTCCTTTTCCTCGGATGCATAGTATGGCTGATCTCCCTACCCCCACCTATTATCACACACATTCAGGCATGAATCCTGTCATTGACACCCTCTCCCTTTTCACAGTTTTAAGTTCAGTTCCACTGCCCGCATTCACATGTGCACCCTGTAAGTTCCAGTGTATGCCACTGCTGCCTCACACGTCTGAATAAAACAGCCAGCAAAGACAGTGTCATCTCTCTGTGTCGTGCATGTGTTCTTCTAGGCTGCTTTTAACTTTGGATTTCATACATATGACTTCCCCTTCTGTAAGGTTGTCCTCCTTTCCCACCTTTTCATAGTACGCTTTTCTGCAGTGCCTGCAAGACCAGCTGCAAAACAATTGAACAACAGCTTGGCTTTGGTAGGAATCTGCAGCTTCTGTTCCTTTGCAAAATTGAAGGATAAAAGGATACTTTTTTTCCACAAAGCAAGAAAGGACTGGTTTCTAACAAAATGTGCTTCCTGACAGCAAGGTGTCTAAAAAAAAAGTCAGATGAAACCCTTCAAACCTTTTGTTGCAAGCTTAAATATATTATAGTACATTTTTAGCTATACTGTTAGAACATAAAATGCAATATATGAGTGAGAACTGTCAAAATCAAATAAATGGCAGCAGCTAAGTGGGTTGTTAAGGCTTTTTGCCCTCCAATTTAGTTGAAATATTCATGGAATAGATACTGCTTGTCCAGACTGCCCTATATTGCAGGAGTATGCTTCTTTGAAAGCTGTTTTACATTTTCACTCAAAAGTGATAGTTTTGTAACTATCAGGAGTGCAAGTACATACTGCTGTTTCCTCCTCCCTTGCTGTGGCTTTCTGAAGTTGTTGGTTTCACTGGAGCCAACCTGAATAGTCTCTTGAGAAGAAAGAGTGATTTGAATCAGATTTTTATAGCATGAGGTTTACAAGGTGAATGCTTGGAGTGCAGTACCTTTTTGAGGGGGCAGAAATCCTGAAACAGACAAAACAATCTGCAGTCAGGATAGAAGATTTGGACTGTAAGTTGGGTGTGATATGCTCAGAGCCAGTGCAAGAGACTAAAACCAAGTCCACTGAATCCCAGGTCCTTTTGCTGGGAACACGTTCAGGTATTACTAAAATGCCTTCCTGGCAGGCTTGTACTTGCCCTTTTCTGACCAAAGTGGATTCATCTACTTCAGTTCCTGAAATAAATAATCTTTAATGTTCACCTGAAAAAACTGCATGGTTCTCTGAGAAATAAGAATACTTCTTTTTTGAAATACAGTATTTAATTCCTTATTTGATATTCAAGGGAAAGAACTGAGTATACTGTCTATTTTAGCACCTTAATGAAATATTTTTATGACTATTGCTGGCATATTAGTTTAAAATGCTTTCTGTTTAATGAAATGTAGAGACGCTGATGTAGCATGCACATTTTCTACAGAATGCTGCCCTTCCCCCTGTTAACCTCCATGTTTTCAGGAGGAGGGAATAATTTCACATATGACTGCATCTTTGCAGAATGAAATGCATTGTTGGAATTCTTGTTCTTATTTGTTTGTTAGTTGTGTATTTTGCACTTCTCAGAGCACTTGAATTCAGTAGTTACTGGGCAGTACTCTGCAGAGCTGCATTCTCCTATTTGCATGGGAACCATCCGTTGCATTCAAGGCATCTTACGGTAGCACACTGCCAAGCAAGGCTTTTGCTTTTGTGCTGTGAAAGGTTGACAGAAGGGTGTGATGGGAGGTAACTCATTCCAAGAGTGATGGGGCAGCTGTGAGCCTCCCCACAGTGCCTCTGGCCCCTGCTCAGCCACATGCTGCAGCTGTGAAAAAGCCTGTGATTTCAGCTTCAGAGGGTGCACCAGGGCTTTTCTTCAGCACTCAAATAAACTTTACTCTGTTAGAGATGTAGTATCATAGAAAGTGAAGGTGCCAGAGTTAACAAATACACAGCTAGGCCAAGTAGTTCTAGTAAGGGTTGCTGAGCTGCTGTTTCCTTCTGTAGGGACTGAAATTATTGTAATTTTAGGGAGTAGTGAAGTATTTTAGAAAAGTTTGATTTCTTTGCAGAAGTGCATAGTTCTGGAAATAGTCCTGGCAATAGTCTGGGTCAAAGGATTGTCTTGTCTCAGTTCACCTCAGTTCTCTCCTGATTATAGAGAAGGTGAAGCTGACATGGTGCAGTAGGGCAGGGTGCATTCACAAGCACATCGTCTTTCTCTCATTCCCCATATACCTGTGGAGATGACATCTGTGATGGTGGTTTCATTGCACTATTCAAGCAGGATAGAGAGAAATCTCACTGTACAGGTGCTGTGTACACACAAACACATGTACAAACCTCTGCAGTATTGCTTTCTGTGTTCATCTGTAACTCAGCTGTTCTCTCAAGACACTATTGTAATATAAATATTACCTTTTCATAACAGCTGTGAGTCCCCCAGTGGGCAGTGTGATCCCAATTCTGCCATCTCTCTGTTTGCACTGCTGTTCTTCTTGTTTTGCAGTCAAAGACAAATGTATGAGAGTGTTTTGTAAATGGTGGTCACTTGAGATTTACTGTGGATTCTTCTGGACAGCCTTGTCTCCCTGCCCACCTTTTTTTTTCCCATTGGAATTATACCAGTGCTAATTCCTGTGGTGCATATTGTTTTGTTCTTAAATAAGTGATTTAGGAGAAGCGGTTTCTGAATTAGTGAGCACAGAGAGCACTGGAGGAGCTCAGTGGAAATGTTCACAATTAGCCAACTAAACATGCCTGTGCATTATTATATAAAATAAGAAGTTTGACATGTTTGGGACATTTGCTGTGTCTCTGGGCATCCTCAGGCCAAGGTTACTTTCCTGCCCTCTGTTCATAGCAAGAGGAAATTGCAAAGTAGCAGCTTGACAGCATGTCTGTTCACTAGACTGACATGGGATGTGATGTGCATACACAAGAGAAGCTTATAAGGAGAGAACATAAGACTGACCTCGCTTCCTTGCTAGAAATTGCTTCTGGGCAAACAGTGCATGACACGAACCTTTGTGTTTTATTTGGACTCTTCTGTAAGGTTTGCAACATCTTTGCTCTTTGATGTGGCACTTTATAATTTTGCAGGCTTCGGGTCTTTTTATATAAATTTTCTCAAATTTCCTCTGTTAAAATTTAAAAAAAAAAATAGAGAAAGGCCAGACTCAGGTAAAGTGTTTGGTGGTGAGACTTTCTGAAAGAGAGTCTTGCAGCTTCATGGAGATATCCGTCCATGGTACAGTGACTGATAAGAAAAGACAAATGTCATTCTCTGGTTTACCAAAAATGTATTTATAAATATGCTGACTCTGGGTCATCAAGATGTGGGAGAGTCATTCTCCAGGAGTTTGAGAAAGATGAATTCAGCATGCCATTGCATTGTACACAGCACTCACATCAGCCTTCAGCTGACAGACAGATCACAGTTTCTTTCTGGCTCCATATATATTTCTTGCCACTGTCTAGGTCTAACTTTAAAGATCTACCTTCCATTTCAGCTCAACCCGAACGCTGACACCAGCACATCATAGCACATGCTGTCCTTGACAGCTTAGGCAAAAATGGATGTTCCTACTCCCCTAGCATTCCCTACCAGTCTAAAAGAGTTGAAGGCCTTGAAGAAGGAATTTTGGCAGCACATTCATGTCCTTACAGCTTTCTCTGAGGCTGGCAAACTATGTGGAGACATTTCCGGTATGCTGATCAGTGCCTTTGGAGAAGCTGGCAGAGCCCCAGCTGTCAAGGTAGATTGCAGCCAACTGATCTGGTGGGATTAGCAAGGATTACCATGAATACTTTCTGTTGGAAAGGCGAGTTTATCAGCCAGGGCTGCTTCTGGGGCTGCCCGAATGTGGACTTCTTCTGAAACGGATTTAGTCACCGGAGCAAGTTGTAGACATTGGATGCAGCTCACAGGGGAAGCTAGAAGGCAACAAGCTAAGTGATAGCTGACAGTGTCTCTAGGCAGTAATACAAGGTAAAATAGAATATCGTATGTCTGAGTCCTGTCTAAGTTCATTTCCTGGCTCTGAGGTTTTCCCAGTCTTCCTGGACAATGGAGCCAGTCATTTCCCCCAAAACTACCACCAAATAAATCAGCTTGTGAGCCCTTACAGGAAAGGGCTTGACCTGAGGCCTTGCCTCCTCCATCTTCAAGACAGGGTATGCCAGACTTTCTTGAAAAAGGTTTGAAGAAATGCCCTAAGTGGGCATAGGCAAAATCTTTCAAGACTGACAGATGCCTTCAAATCTTGCTGAGTCTCACATTAAGAGAGAGGAAGGACATTTGGCTTTGCTCACTGCCAGTCCTTGTAAACCCCTTATATCACAGATGTTTAGGCTGGCAGCTGCCCTTTGGTCACCTGTGCAGTAATGCTCTGCCTTTCTGCTGGGCCTGCCAGAATTATGGTGATGCCCTTGCCTAGCTCCAGACAGAGGTGGTGGTGTGGCAGGACCACTGGATAGCTGCCTCTTCTCAGGTTAAGTGTCTGAGCAGCAGTGTGGGAAGTTGTAGGCTTGCACCAGCAGACCTCCATCAGAAAGGATGAGACATAACAGAGGAGCAAGATGTTTTCTCCCACCTTCCAAGAGGTGGTCACCACAGCTGGTGACTTCCTATCCGCTGAAATTCAACCTGGAGATCCCCAGCCCAGCCTGGCTGAAAGCTCAGATACCTTTGGCAGTGGCATAGATTCCTCTGGCTGCAGTCCTGTTTGGTGCGTTGCCAGAGAAGTTCTGTAAATGAATTCACGCACATTAACCAGCTCTTCTCTCAGGCGAGTGTCTCCCTGGCAGTTAAAGCTAGTGCTATCCGTGCACATACTCTGCATCCTGCGCTGTGTTTCCTGCTAAACCTCATCTCATAAATTGTATTCAAGTGCAGGATCAATAGTTACTATGCCTGCAGGGAGTTATTTCACTGCTTTGCAGCTGTCGCACTTGGTGCATATTCCAGGTGAGACTGATTTCTGTGATACACTGAGGGAGTCAATTACAGACTGCTTTGGCCTGCCCTTCAGAAAAAAAGTGATGCAGCCTTGCTGGAAAATCACTTTTCTTTCAAAAAGCTCCTGGCTTTCCCAACCCATTTGTAGTGATGTGGGCTTTGGATGGAACCTGTAGCTGCGTTATGCCCTTGTCCAGCTTCCGTCACTCAGAAGATCAAAGACTACTTCCAGGCTGATGCTTGCAAAACAAGAGTCCCTGTTTTTGTCATCTGGTGTTAGGAATGGTACTGTTACTGTGTCAGAAACCCAGATAGAGCTGTGCTTGCCATTTGTAGACCCTCATCAGAGAGAGGTAAGGGAGTTTGCTGTAATTTTCTTTGTGGACTTGGTAAGGAGGCTTCTGTAGTGTGTGAGGGCTTGCCTAGGAGCACCTACAAAGGTAATTGGTTGAGAAAAATTAAAAGCAGACGGAAGAGGCTGATAACTTAAGTAGCTGAGTAGTGGAGTTGGGGAGCTGATTATGAAGGATTGTTGAAATTAAGACAAATAATCCAGAGCTGTTGTCATAGTCAAATACTTCCTGCTTACATCTCTTCCTGTCAAGCAGATAGTAGAACTACTTCTCTCCTTTGGAAAGACATCAAAACAGAGAAAGAAAGAAAGAAAGAAAGAAAGAAAGAGAGAGAGAGAGAGAGAAAGGAAAGCATGTTAAAGGTAGTGGAAATCACAAGTCAGGTTGCACTTAGTTCATATACTCTATTACTATTTCTGAACTCTGGAATAAGGTTTTTTCCCTAGGAAGAAGGATTAGTACATGCAGAAATTAAATGCCATAAATTTTCCCCCTGCTATCTCCTGCAGGATGAATATAAGCCAGAAAAGGCTTTGTCGGAGGAAGATCTGAAGAATGCGGTTAGTGTGCACCATGCACTGGCATCCAAGGCAACAGACTATGAGAAGAAACCCAATGTCCTCAAGCTTAAAACAGCAGATTGGAGAGTCCTGCTTTTCCAAGCCCAGTAAGTGCTCTCCTTGTGCTACTCATTGAGGAAAGAAAGCAGTGCTGAAGGAGGAATAAATTCTTGCCTGGACAGGTTAAAACAGAGGCTTAAGAGGTTCAATCTGTTTATTTGATCAGAAATAAGATTAAGTGTTGATGTGATTAGAGTGCACAAATAGTGCATGAGAAAGAAACATCAGGTTTTAAGAGGCTTTTTAATCTAGCTGAGAGAGGCATAACAAGATGCAGGAGCTAGAAGCTGAAGCTCCAGGAAATTCAATTTGGAAGCAAGATAACAGTCAGGGTGATTAATCATTGAAGCAAATGACCAAAGGCAGTCTTGGATTGTCTGTCTCCTGATGTCATCAAGTCCTAGCCAGATGTCTTTCTAGAAGATATGCTGTTGTTAGAAACAAAGTTACTAGTTAATACAAGGATGATTTGATAAAGTTTTTCATGCTGTGATATCCAGACATAACAGATGACCTGCCTTTTGCTTCTGAGCCCTTTTGTACTGAGATCCATATTAAACCTCCTAGAGATCTGTGGTTACCAGCACAACCGAGACCTTAGGACATACGTCTGAATCAGGGCATTAGTTGGCTCTGTCAGCTGTATTACTGGGATTGGATTAGGGAAAGATGTGTGCTAGGGTGAGGTGTGGACCTAAGCACAAACCAGCCTGTGACTGAGTTACTTAGCACTAGCTGCTTGCAGACACAGGCAGGAAGACAGAGCAGACTCTTAAGACTTGTCCAGTTTTGGCTATTCTGACTTTTAAAATACCATAGAAGGGATGGAAAGAGGTAGACAAGGCTGAGTCAGCAAGTGCTTAATACGTGTTGCTTCCTCAGGAGCCAAGAAGAAATGCAGACCTGGATCAACAAGATTAACTGTGTGGCTGCTGTCTTCTCTGCACCACCATTTCCAGCGGCGATTGGTTCTCAGAAGAAGTTCAGTCGCCCACTCCTGCCAGCCACCACAACAAAGCTATCTCAGGTGAGACATTTTTATATGGAGGGTAGGTGATAATGATTTCTCCTTCTGTCCAGACACTGGATGGTAGTCCTTGTCACACTTATATAGCTGTTGCCGCTAGCAGTCCTAGGAGGAGAAGGCTTGCATAGTAAATCTCTGCTTACTTCCTCATGCAAGATTTGAAGCGGGGGGAGAAAAGGAACAGACTCAAATACAATTGATTTATGTTTTTGAAGAAAATAGTACCAGATAAAGAATTTTCTTCTTGTGCTTATGGCCCTGCAGAGTACATTTCAGATACTAATGGATGAGGTTATTTTGTGTTTGAGTGTTTATGAAAGCCACTCATGTCAGAAGAAGTGGACATACTCCTGGTCTTTGGCTTTTTGAATTGATAAAAGGTGAAAGCTGATGCATCAGACAAGCATCAATTATATTTCTCCCACTAGATTTTCCAGACTCCATTTATCAGCTCAGGGATTTCCTATATAATATATATTTATAAACTGTGTCTTAAATGAATCTCTTCAGTCTCCCTTGTGATCACACAAGCTTTTGGCATCCTGTGGCAAGGAGTTTCACAGCTCTACTGCTTCTTGCACAAATACACGTATTTCTGCTTGTCTCAGACTGCCTGTGTGAGGTGCTTGTGCCCATAGCTTTTTGTATTTTGGGAGATGTAATGCCTGCCTGGAATTCCTCCCGCATTGGCAAGAACATGATACTGATTGTGTTGATTAGATTGACAGAGTGACAGAGGTTATACTTCATGGCATCTCCCTGTAGCTTTTAAAGTGATCTGTCCATGCTGGATTGCTTCTTAAATGCATTTGTTGGGGTTTTTTTTTACTGTCTTCATAGCTTAGCAACTATCCTTAGAAACCACTGTCTCAAAACCTGTGTTTCTGTAAGGGTATGGGGTTTTTTAGGTTGCCCGTGCTTTTTCTCTCTCCATGACAGCAGCCTTTCTTCTTACAGTATGGTGACTGACTTACTGTTTTTTGTTCTGGGTTAAAGTTTAAATCATGTTATGTAAAAAAATGATACTAACTGGTCTCATCCTTTTGGTTTTAGTTTTGCTCATGCATACCTTTTTAAAAAAACAGTATGGTGCTTCCATAATTTACCCCCAGTTACCAAGGGAAGCTTTTTTTACTTATTGTTGTTCTGTACGATTGTTCCATTTAGCATGTTATTTCCTAGTCTCATTGTTTCCATTTAATCTGGAAAGGGAAAAGATAGATCATAGCCCTGTGGTTTGTATCCTTAAGAAGGAGAGACGTATAAAGTGGAATAAGATAAGCTGTTTTAGATAAGGAGAAGAATGTTAAGTGTTCAAAATAGATAAATTCAAAGGCAAGCAGAAACATGTCTGCTTTCATCTGTCAGTGTGGAAAAGCTGCCAGCAGGCTGTTTTTCATGAAAAAAAAAAATACAAATTGTCAAATGCCTGTAGTTGGTGTTTAGGATTTTATGGAATGAGTCATGATGGACACTACTTCTTCAAAGGATCTGTTCCTGGTCAGCCAGAAGTCGAGGTGCAGTGAGGACTTAGCATGGGTAAGGAAGAGAGGCTGGGCATGATGACAGGTTGTGAAAGATCAATGTACCAAATTTTCTTTCAAAAGCAGAACAGAGTATGATCTTGGTTAGTCCAACCAAGGAGGTATGTGACAAAGCTATATATAAAGGAACAACCAGTCTAGAAAAGACCTACTAGAGTGTTAGGTTTTTTCTTTTTTTCTGAGAATGCACAGCACACACAAAAGCTCCAGAGATGATGCCCTGGAAATGACAAGTGCTGTATTAATAGCTGCTCAAAGACCTCCTGTCATCAGGCTGTAGAACTCACTACCACAGGATGTCCCTGGGACCAGGGAATCAGCACAACGTAAAGAGTGATTGGGCACTAATGAGGGAGCATGCACATTTAGGGTAGTAACTAACAGCAACAAGAATTTTTTGACAATCAGAAGCAAGTGGTTTCAGCCCTACTGTGTTAAGGCAGAGGCAAATTATCCCACATGTTTCTCTCTTCAGTTCTCCTCCAAAAGAATTGAAACACAAGGTTAGCTGGGCCTTAGCTATCATCATCTATAGAAGTTTTCCCCTTTCTGCTGTTTTCTACAGCTCCAGCTCAGCGAGCCAAGAGGCTCAGTCCCCAGTGTGACTCAGTGCAGTGCAGGCATATCTGAGCTAGATTTGAAGCTGTGGGCTTCATCTGAGCTGTGGGCTGTGCTCAGAACCATATCACAGAGGGACAATACTGGCAGCTGTTCCCTCCTGAGATGAGGTGTCTACACAGGAGCTGACCTGCGTACTCCCTCTTGGCTAATTCACCAATATCTGCATGATCATGTGTCTATTTTGGACTTACCTAATTCAAACATAATTTCAGATCCAAGCCTAGAAATGGACAGAAGGCCATCCTGCAGGAGATGAAAACCTTCTGAGATGAGGGAAGGTTAGCTGACAGATGGACTGGAGGAAGTGAGTGGGCCTGGGTTTATGATAAAGGAAATTGCCTAGAAAGTGGGAGTAGCAGCTCCTCACTTTCTCCAACTGCACAGTGGGATAAAAAGCTGTAGCAGCTTAGCAAAATGAGATACTTTTTGGGGACTGGACAGCCCTTCCTCTTCTGAATGCATTGTATTGTTCTAAACAAATAGAAACCACACACCAGAGAGCTTTCGGCAGTGCAGAAATGGAAGGAGGGGCCCTGACTCTGTGTCTTTTCTGTCCTGGAAGGAACTCCTTTAGCAATCAATAACCTGAGGGAGAGTCTTCACCTGTCTCATTTTGCCCTTGGTTTGTCTGCATACACAACAGTCTTAATTAATTTACAAAAAAATATGTTAGAAGAAAAGTGTCATGTTGTCAGATTTGCTCAGCAGTAAGCTGCTTCCGTTGCTCACAGCAAGGCAGTGGATGACAGGTTTGCTCTCCTTCCCAGTGGCATCTGCTAGCTGCTGAGTTTTTCTGCAAACTTGGCCACTTTGAGTGCCTTTGAGAGAGCTGTTGGTGGCAGCGCTTTGGGATGACAGACCTTATCAATCTAAGAAAAAGAAACTATGAGATATTATTGTACAGGAACCTCTCTATTTTTCTTTGCTTATTGGATATTTTGGATTCTGTCACCTAAGTGCCTAATATGTTTCTGAAGGATGAACAGCTGAAGTCCCATGAAGCTAAGCTGAAGCAGATCTCCACTGAGCTTGCTGAACATCGCTCCTATCCTCCTGACAAGAAGCTCAAAGGCAAGGAAGTAGATGATTACAAACTGAAGGACCACTATCTGGAGTTTGAGGTATATATGGGAAACATTACTACTTTTACTTCTTAGGTGTGGATGGTCTTATATTTGGGATACAGTCCATTTTTCACTTTACTTCCCTAGAAAGTGGGTTCTTACTAGGCAGAAAAGTCACAGCAATTGCAGATGCTGGTATGTGGCTCTTTTTCTGGTAAGCATGTCCTTAGTTAATTTAGCTCCCAGCCTGTAACATGGAGGATAGAAACAAGACTCCTGTCCTTCCTCATGTACCTGTTTGAAGAGATTGTAAGATCTTCATGCACAAAGTGTCTCGTGTTGTAAAACTTTGCTGCCTAGTGTATTGGAACCTCAGTCTCTAAAGAATGACTGCATTCTGCAGGAATGCAGATCATGGTAATTGTCGTCCATTGGTAGATTCTGAAGGAACTGATATGCTGAAGTTACTGTCATAAGCTTGCCTCCCTCCTCAGAGCCATTGTGTTGTATACCACTTAGATGGATGTCAGGATGAGAAGGAAAATGGTAGAATTAAAGATCACAGATTGAATGATGCAACTTAGGCAGATGCATTAGGAGATTGTTTTGAGTATCTGACAGCAGCTTTTATCTATAATGGTGTCTGCCACATTTTAGGACTATGTGGGAATGAATCGGCAACCCAGCAGATGTCTGGCATTTGTTATGACTACACCTTTGAGCTTTTTCCCCCAGGACTACGAGTCAATGTTGCCTTGGGTCTGAAAGGATCCTACTCTAAATAGGCACTGCCTGGCAAGGAAAATACATAGTCTGACAAAGAGGAAGAGCAAATAAGACAGATGAGACCACCAGAGCTGATGTTGGAGGCAACACAGCACAAGCCTCTAGAAATGAAGTAAGCCTTCTGCCCCGTGCTGTCAGTTTCTGTTAGAGGGACTCTTTTTATTCCTGAACTTAAGTCATTGCATACTTTTGCTTTTGCAGAAGGTTAACCACTGTGTAGCCGCTGTGTTGAGTTTCACTTTGCTGTAGCAATGTCCATCAGCATGGCTTTATGAAGGAGGAATCATAACTTGACCAACATGATAGTCTTTTATGATGGGATGTTTGGTGTGATGGACAAGGAGAGAGCAGTGGATGTTGTTCGTTCTTCGCTTTCACAAGAATTCTGACATTGTCACCTCTAACAACCTTGTAATCAAGCTGATGAAGTGGATTAGGAAGTTGACACTGAACAATCGACTTCAAAGGGTTGTGATCAATGGCACAGTGTCAGTTAGTTTTGAAGAGAGCACTCAGATGTACAGAGTAAGCCACACACTTTCTCTCTGGAGGTCATCTTGTAAAACTTGGAAGATCAAGCATTTTCTTAGCATTGTATTCTTGACACAAAGTTTATTTTCTGTCACTTTTAGAAGCTTGGTGAGTTAGGATGAAATGTGGGCTGGCGTGTTAAATGTTTATAGAAAGATTGATGAGGGAGTAGATTGTTGTGGGGTTTTTCCTGTGAATTTTATCAGGGATTAAATTTGTATCCTTTATCTTTTGAGGATATTCCTCAGGTACCTCAGTACAAATCAGAACCAGTATAGCCCAGGAAACAAAAGGTGTCCTCTTCACTAGTGAGAGTCTCAAACAGCATTTGAGCTGTGCAGTTCAGGTAAGTGATCAGCTCTGCATGAGTGCTCATCTAAGCAGGCAAGTTGTGGCACCAGCTTCAGTTATGTGGGAGAAGTGGTAATTCACAGTGCTGGTTTGCTGTGCTGTGTTACCTTCACACTAAGCACAGATTTCACTGGCCATGTTGAACTATCAAGACACCATTCCAATGGTCATGAGAGCAGGCTATTCCAAAATGCTGGAAATCAAACAGATGAGGCAGAAGGCTAACTGGGATCTTCTTCTGGAGCCAAGTCACAAAAGTAAGGTTTATGCTGAGTGGAAGTAAGGTCAAGTGGCATGGGAAGAATACAGTGAGAGATGCTGCTCACCATTGTAACAAGAAAATTCACGTGGCCAAATCCCAATTGGAGTTGCATCTGGCCAGAGCTATGGGGAATAAAAAGAGTGTTTTAAAAAGACTGTCAGTAAAAACATTGTTTTAAAATGTATTAATGGCAAAAGGCAGTGTAGAAATAACATCAGCGTCTTACATCAGGATTAGGATGGCCATCTCACAAACAGGGACATGGGCAAGGCACAGTGTTTAATGCAGTCTTTGCCTCTGTCTTCAACATGGGTGTCAGACCAGGGGGATCTCAGTGCCCTGAGATGGAGGACCATGACTTTGAGAATGCTCCCAGTTAACCTTGAAGTTGTGTAGGATCAGCTGTTTAAGCTGGATCCCTGCAAATATATGGGGCCTATTGAAATTCTTCCAGGATACCTCACTTTTCTGATGTCATCACAAAACTTGTCTCGATGATATTTGAACAGTCTGGAGAGAGCCCAGTTGGCTGGAAACTGTCTAATGTTTTCCCTGTTTTCAAGAAGGGCAAAAAGGATGACACTGGAAACTACAGGTCTGTCAATCTCAGTTCAGTGCCTGGTAAAATTACAGAGAAAATTATTCTGGGAAGTACTGGAAAACATCTGGAGGACACTGGAACCATCATCACAGCCAGCACAGCTTCATGAGAGGAAAGTCAGGCTTGTCCAACCTGGTTGTCTTTTATGACAGGATAACCCACTTACCTGATCAAGAGAAGCCAGTTAATGCAATCTTTTTTTGATTTCATAAAGCTTTTGATACTTTGATACAGGACCCTTCTGGAGAAAATGTCCAGTCCACAGCGTGGACACATTGCATGGTGGGGTGAGCAGCTGGCTCATGGGTCAGGCACAAAGGGCTGCAGTGAATGGGGTGACATCAGACTGGTGATCTGTCACTAGTGGGGTTCCACAGGGCTCCATCCTTAGCCCTGTGCTCTTCAAGATCTTCATAAATTACTTGGGCACAGGACTGGAGGGGATACTAAGCAAGTTTGCAGATGATACAGAACTGAGAGAAGCTGCTGACTCCCTTGAAGGCAAGGAGGCCCCACAGAGAGACCTTGACAAATTACAGGGCTGGGCAATCACCACCTGTATGAAGTTCAACAAGGGAAAGTGCTGGATTCTGCATCTTGGATGGGACAACCCTGGGTGTATGGACCACCTGGGAACCTGGGAATGAGAAAATGGAGAGCAGTGCCATGGAAAGGGATCTGTTCAAGGGCAAGTTGAATATGAGTCAGCAGTGCTCTGGCAGCCAGGAGGGCCAGCTCTGCATGGGGTGCATGAGGCTCAGCATCAGCAGAGAGGCAAGGGAGGGGATTGTCCCACTCTGCTCAGCACTGGGGCGGCCTCACCTCGAGTGCTGGGACCAGTTTTGGTCCCTCAGTATAAGAAAGATATGAAGCCCCAGAGCCTCCAAAGGAGGGCAGTGAAGATTATGAAGGCCTTAAGGGGAAGTCATATGATGAGCAGCTGAGGTCTTTTGGTTTGTTCAGCCTGGAGGAGAGGGAGGAGCTGAGGGGAGACCTCATTGCAGTCAACAGCTTTCTTGTGAGGGGAAGAGGAGGGACAGGCACTGATCTGTCTGTGATGATGTGTGGGAATGGCCTGCACCTGTGTCAGGGAAGGTTTAGGCTGGACATTGGAGAGAGATTCTTCTTCACCCAGAGGGTGATTGGGCACTGGAACTGGCTCCCCAGGGAAGTGATCACAGCACCAGCCTGGCAGAATTCAAGAATTGTTTGGACAATGCACTCAGGTACATGGTGTGATTCTTGTGGATGGTCCTGAGCAGGGCTAGGAATTGGACTGGATTATCCCTGTGGGCCCCTTCCAACTCAGTTTATTCTATTATTCCGTGAGGCAGTAAAAATCCCAAACCAAACCTAAATGTTGAGCTGTATGAAAACTGTGAATGGAAACTTTGTGAATGGAAAGCTTCCCTTTAGAACAATGTCTTGTCAGGGTTGGCAGGAGTGGTGAAAGAGCTTGCTGCATGAGATTAAATGAAAAGGGCAAGGGGCAGGAGAGGTAGGATTTTGTAACTGTCTCTTTCAGGCTGAGACAGCAGGCTAAACCTAGTGTCTGTGTACAAAGGGCCATGCTGATACATCTCAGGAAACACACCAAAAGGTCCTGTGAGTCCCTAAGGTAGCAGCATAGTACCATTAGGAAGGAAGGTGCCATTTTCCTTTTCTGTAGGTACTTAGAGTTTCTTTTTGTTCGCACACTAGTGATGCCTTCATTCTTGTTCCTAGCAAAAGACAAGTGGGATGGAGGGGAGGTGAAGCATGAGGTAACTGGTCCTTGTTCAGGTATACAGCCAGTAGCGTTTGTTTTTGATAGTGTCTTTACTTACACACACCATGGAAGGAACAGCTTTCATTGCCTGCTCTCTGAAGAAGACTGCATAAGATTGCAAAAAAGTTGTTGCTTATTGCAGAAAATTTTTAGTTAGAGAAGTACCTTTTGAGTGCTGTCAGATGAGAGGTGAAGCCAGAATACCGATGTGCGGCTACTTCTATACTTCATTATTATGTGCATTCATTCTTCAGAGATAATGTTGCAGAAGCTTTTGAATGGCTTCAACTTCTGTGGTTTTATTTCTTGACAGAAATTGCCAGATTGATTTTTTTTTTTAAGCAAAATTTCCAGTAGCATTTACCTAACTTCAAATGTCAGGTCACTGAAAGACCAGCTTTGTTGTGGTTGAAATCAAAGTAGAAGTGTGTTGATTAATTGTAATAGAAATCAAGGGCTCACAAAGTTCAGGGGTAAATGGCCATTTGCACACATGCAGGTGCTGGATTTCCATTCTGATTGCTGAGTCTTGAGACTCTGGTGGTGTTTACTGGACCAGTAAAAGCATAAATCCGTACAATAGTAAAGCCCCCCTCTCAATTTCATGATATTATGCTGTTCCCAAGCTAAGAGCACTGGCTGGCCTTTTGCAGAAGCGTCTGCTTCATTTTGTGATGAATCATCCATCAGCTCAGTGCATCATCGTCAGGGTTCTTGCTGTTCCTCCATTTCCTTTTTTATTAAATGACACATCTTACCTGCTTCATGTGTTTGTCTCTCACGTTGTGGAGCTCCATCTCCAGATATGGAAGTCATAGGAATGCTTATTTATTTCATTTGTAGGAGGATTCTGTTATGATTCTCCTCTATGAGGGTTTGTTTATTCAAAGGATTCTCAAAAGCCAGTCACATTCTGTTCTTTTTTTCCCCCTTTTGTATTCCATACTTCAAAGCTTTTTGACTTCCTGCCCTTAAATAAATGTTTTTACCAGAACTTTATTATTTTATTAGAAAATGTAAAATATTTTCTTAAATACTTTTTTCCTCTGTCAGGAACATAATAGCTTGGCTGCTGTTTTGCCACTTTCAAATACAAGTTAACAATCAGTACAGATATTTACATCCACCTTCCCTGACTCCCAGCACACTGAGATTGCTGTAATTACAATGCCTGCATCATGTCTTTAATGGATATATCAGGGGCAAGTTATTAAAGAAATCCTATGAAGTGGATTGCTCTGTTCTCAGGACCTCCTGCCCCAACATCTGTTTCTGAGATCCTTCAGGGGTCTTCTGTTACCGTACCCTCATTTCCTTCCTTGCTGAATTGTTTCTTGGAAAATGATGCAATTGTAGCAAACAGAATGAAACCTTCCTGTTGGAGGGGGAAAACTGTGGTCCAGACGAGGAATAGAACAAATGGGCATGGGGCACAGTAAAGTGAACTTTTTCCAGTTGAAAAATAGCAATGTCTGGACAGACAGCAACCTTCATCATTCCCTGTGAGTGACATAGCAGGGAAACATGCTTTGCTGCTGTCATGGCCTTCTCATCTGCTCCTTTTTGTTAAGGTCTGGCCTTTTAGAAGAGTCTCCCACATGCCTAGTGGTGGCCATGCTGATACAGTCTGAACTTAGACCCTGCTTTGGTTTCTCCCCCGTGGATAAGAAAAGCAGGACCTGCTGGTGGAAGTGGAGGATTGCAGCAGAGCGGGATTTTTGTTGCCCCTTAGTTTAGTGCAGTTATCTCCATGCGTGCCTGAGCACATAGGATCTCAGTATGTGTGAGCACAGCTTTGATCTCAGCATGACTAAAGTAGCAAGCTTTCATTTGGTGGTGTTACTTGGAATGGGAGCCAACACTCATCGGAGCATCGGAATTTGTGTGCTGCAGAACTGAGTGCCTCTAATTACACAGGCCTCAGTCTGCCTTAAATCCTCTTTGTTTAATTTACATTAGCCACTGTTGTTCATATCCACATTAGGCATCATTGTTCGCATACATGTTGATCCCCTGGCTTTCAAGGCCAGCAGAAAGCATTAAGTTACTGAGGTGGTCTCTCATGTGCCCCTGCAGAATTTCTTCCAGACTAATTTGGGCCTTTCTTTTCATTTCCCAGAAAAATCGCTATGAGATTTACGTTGGCCTACTGAAAGAAGGGGTGAAGGAGCTGCTGAGCGGAGGAGAGAATGATGCACCAGGACTGAAGAAATCCCACTCAAGTCCTTCTTTGAATCAGGAGTCTCCAGTTAGTGCCAAGGTGAAACGCAATGTCTCAGAGAGGAAGGACTACAGGCCAGAAACACCCAGCATTAAGCAGAAGGTCACTTAGGGTGGAAATGACAACTAGGGGAACAGCCATGCAGCGAAGTATTGGTGGTCAAAATTTTTTCATTTAATAGCCTGTCATTCACAAAAAATAAGTGCATCTGCCTGAATGGGGTGTTAGTGACATTTTCTATTGTATATTTTGCTGTTTCTGTGCAGATTGTGGGAGATGTCTTTGCTCCTGCTTTGCTTTGCTTTGTTAATTTATCATTTAGCAATTGAAGCATCGGGACTTTTTTGTGTTATTCTGTTTCTAAAGGAGCTGGGGAAGGGGTAGAACGCTGTGACGTTTATTCTGTCTCCTCCCCATTTATCTCCTCCCATCGGCATGTGGCTTTCATCTCTTAAGTCACTTGTCACTTTATTTACGTGGTGGGTGGGAAAAATAACTGGACAAGTGCTGCAGTGCTGTGAATTTGAGCTGTAGCTGTGAGAAAAGCTGTGCAAACATGCAGCTGCAGAAGGCTGACTATAGGCTAGGGTGCTGGGAGCACTAGTTTCCTGACAATGTGGGGCATGTTGGTACTGGTACTGTGCAGCAGGTGGTACAGTAAATAGTCACTGTTGCTTATTGTTACTGCATTGACCCTGGACACTTCGCGAGTGTGAAGGAATGAAACCTGGAAACCTCTGGCAATGCTGAGATGACGGCATTGGAATAATTTGTTTGCTTCCTTCCAAGCAGGGAGCCTTCTCCTGAGTTTGTAGGCTGGAAGGCATCCAAACCCATGCTGTCTCTGCAGTCAGGAAGATTAGGGATTACCCAGTTGGAATGGCTATCTGGGCTTCACATTTATTTGCAGAGAAGGCTGCTGTAGATGTCAGCCATTAGCATTATATATTAATTATATATATTAAAGACAAAGGGCCTCTGTGTAGTTTTTAACTATACGCTCTCACTTAGCTGCTATATAGAGCCTTATGATATATTGTGTCCTGTCGCTTCCCCTTCCAGGGGTTTCCTTGTTGGTGTGCAAAGAGAGCTGCTTTCAATTCCTCTCATAGTGACAAAGCACTTTGCCTTTTTTCTTCAGAATGGGATTCTCCTCAGTTCTCCATTTTCCTTCTTTAGCTCACATATAGGTGGAAGACGCTGGTGCCTCCTCACAGTTCCTCCATACCCTGTGCTAGGCTTTCCAAGGAGAGCACAGATCTAGGAGAGACCACCATGGGTAGGTCTTTCCATACGTGAAAGGCCCCTGTTTGTGCCATAGACCCTTGGGGTGGCCAGCAGTTTTTCAGGCACAGAGAGCAGAAAGATGACATAGAAATAATTTTCCTACTTCCCAGCCCCTCTTGTCTGGGCAGTGTCATGGCTCTGCAGAGGGTGCTGGCTCTCCTGTTACCTAACTTGTTACCCGAGTTATAATCTCAGTTTTTATACTGGCCCACAGGGTGAGCTGGGACAGATCTCTCCCATTTTGTGTCACCCTTTCCCTATATGAAGTAGTACTACCAAACTGGCCTTTCCCACAGAGCACCTTGGGAGATAATATTGAGGGCCAGTTGAAAATTGCTCCTTGCTGTTCATTCTGTTGTGGCTGGCACAGGACAGCCTTCTTGTTGAATGCAATTCTTGATGCATAATAGAAACATCAAGATCAATGCAAGGACTGTTTAGAAATACACTGTTGTTTTCAGCCCAAGCAGTCAAAGGGCCACACATCAAAATAATTGCTACCTGAGTGGATGTGTGTTCTGTCAGGCTTCCAAAGGGTCCAAGTCAATTCATCAATTGAGCTGCCAGTCCAATGGGCAGAACTAAGAGAAAAGGCCCTTAACAGCCGCTGCATGACTTGCCTTCCCTACTGAGTACCACCATGCAACAGGTTTTGTGGTGTTGTGCTGTCTATTGCCTGTAACAGTGATGTTGCACTCTCAGATGTGAGGTTTTGGGGCAAATTGATCCTTGCAGCTGCAGCCTGGCAGTGAAGCCAGATGAGACTGTTCTCATGAGTGATGTTGAGATGTGCATCCATCTGGCATCTGCCACAGTTGGGGAATGCTGAATACACCTCTGGGAAGAAAACTTGACCTCCCTTTCATGACTAAGGAGTGGTATTTAGTGTTCCCACTGAGACTCTCCAAACTACATGGCCCTTGCTTGCTCCCTCCTTCTCCTCCCCATCCTTGCAGTGGGCTGGAGAGGAGAATTGGAGGCATAAAGGGCAAAGACCACAGGTTGAGATAACAAAATTTACTGGAAATGGCAATGAGGTAAGAAAATTAATGGTAAACAACAGTATTAATAACACAGTGCTCAAGAATACTCACCACGCAGAACCCAACAATACCCAACCATTTGCTTCCCAATACTCCGACCCAGGAGGGACATCTTCTCCCGTTCCTGGAAAATGACATGAAGTGGTATAGAATAACCTTCAAGTCCAAGCCATGCTCCTGCTGGGCTACTGCATAAATTAACCCTGTCCTGGCCAGAACCAGTACATCATTCTGTGAATTATTTGATATAATAGGATACATGCAGCAGAAACAAAACCCAAAAAAAAGGTGCAGATCTATAAATGGCCCTGCTTGGCTGTCAGGGTTGGGTTGAGTAGATGATCTTTTTGAAGGCGGGCTAGAACATGCTTGGCAAACCTCTTGTATTTATGGAGTGCAGTGCTTCAAAAAGCAAAGAGGTGACATTTAACTTTCTTCTTCCCTGGCTTTAAGCGTATTTTGGTTGCTGAAAATTCCAGTTAAATTGCTGAGCTCAAAAAGAAATTACTCCTGTTAAATGCATGTTCCAGCTTTGACACAGAAACTGGATAATTCTTCTTCAAAGTCATTGCAGAAAAGATGATTTGAAGCAATAGGAAAAATCAAAAAGTGAACTGCAAAAAGGATGTTTTTTTCATTATTTATTACCTATTTCCATGTATACTTGTAAACAGATAGGGTATTTTTTTTAGGTCTCATCTGAATGTATCAAATACAGTTTTTCATTTTTGCATTTTTTAGTCATTAAACATTTGTTGAGCTTAGAGCAGTCTTGCTGAGACTGTTGAGGCGTGCAGATCAGTTTACCCAGAATTTATGGTTTCTGCTCCAGTTTTAATTAATGCCATTTTCCTTTGTTGCTTTATAATGTGTAAGCAGCCCAGGCACCTGCATAGAAATGCACGCTTTGGAGAACAAGAAAAAAATGTGATCCTGTTGCAAAAGTCTTAAGACTCCTGCCCTCCCTTGGGAATAGGTTCATCTACCAATCAGTACTGTAATTAGTTTTTTTCCCTCCTGATGATACTATATAGGATAGGGCAGGTTCTCAGGTGGTTTAATAGGTGGTTCTCCTTGAATAGCACCATTAAGGATCTGACCAGGGAGTTTTGCATGGTACCCTGCACCCTGCCCTTCTTTGCGGAAATGTTTGCCTCTAGAGAAGATCAGTGCTTGACTGCAGCGATTCAGGAGCTCTGGTTGCAGTATGTAAGGATATTCTGCTGGTTTCCAGCCTGCCTCTGGGACTTGAGCTACAAATCACTGGAGCAGCCTGCAGTTTCCTGCGTGTACTCAGTGTAAGGAGCTACTGGCTGGCTGCCATGAGCATGTGTGCATGTGGGAGAGCCTTTGCATTGGTGACGCAGGGAGGTGCCATCCTTCCTTGTCACCATTCCTGCTCCAGTGTGCTATCATTGCTCAGGCGAGGCATCTGCCTGCATTTAGAGAGTGGGGATGCAAAGAGAGGGAGCAGTCTAAGGCTAACACCTCCTTACTTCCCCTTGAGGTGCAGACACTGGTTCTGGGGGGACCCACCCGGCTCTGAAGCGTTGCTGGCTCCAGGGGCTGAAACGTCTGCTATCCCCAGCTAAGGGAGGAGAGACAGGAAAGGGCCCCACGAGTCTGCACCTGACAGCAGAGGGCTGATGGAGAAGGGGAAAACTGCCTTCCCCTCTCCCCACCCAGCAAACAAAAAGAGGGTGAAATACTCTCCTGAAGCCAAAACCATACTCTCCTCTGTTCAGCAGGATGCAGGGGACTGTTTGAGATGGATTTTGTTCATCAGCGGCTGCAAAAGAGGCTCCCTGGACTAGTTGTGTGTTTGTCTGCATCTTGCAGATAAATTACGCCCGAACCAGTGAACATGACTACAGCTTCTAAATCCAGTATTTATGTTGTGTCTTCAGTTGATGTAGAGAGATAAGTCAGCCAGCAGAGTGATTAATGCAGCAGAGTTGTGCGGGAATGCTGTTCAGCTGTGTTGCCAACTCAGTTTTTCATCTGTAGCCAGTCACTTGTAAATGGTTACCAGAAACTTTCTAGTGATTAGTAGCAGCTCCTCATTAAAATACTTCCCCTCTGATCCTGCCTGCTCCCAGGTTGCAGTCTGTCTGTGTTAAGGGGCTTTCATGGAGAGCTGTGCTCTGCACAGCCCTGCTTTGAGGAGGAGTTTGGCCCAACAGACCTCCAGGGACTGTTCAGTGACTTTTCACAGCTCCAATGCCTTCAGATAACAAGGCTAGTTGCTTTTCTGGCTTGAAAAAGTCAAAACTTTTGCCTTTCTCCAATTGGGAAATGAGGTTCTTGCTTGACTGGAGTAGGCCATTCAGTGAAAATGTGGTTATGGCAGTGGAAGAAGTCAGAGATGACAGGGTTATCATCAGGCTTCTTGGAGGCATTGTATGGCAATGTTCTCCTTGAAAGTGGGAAAGGCTTTTCTCTGCAGATGGCTTACTGCTTACTGTGTCTGCATTCTCCATTTTTAAATTAATTTTGGTCTTATTACAGTTAGTCTGACAGCTCCTCCTCCTTTTCTGACAAGCTGCTCTCGTCTGTCATCTTAGCACCTCAGCTGCTCCTGTATAACAGGTCTGTTTCCTTCCATGCTTGCAGAAATCCAGAAAATTTGACTCTCCCATTTTGCATTGAGAAAACCTGCTCTGAAGCAGTGCTGCATTGAATGGATAACCCTGTGAACAGCTTTTTCACTCTGCTGGTTAGTAGCCTGTGTTTCCAGCCACAGTTATAGCTGGGAGGTGCGAGACCGAGTTTTAGACTGCCGTGATCCTCTAGTGGTACACTGCAGGGATGCAAAGTCACCCTTCCCACGCTTAGACCAGACACTTGCAACATTCTTACTCTTCTAGTATCCAGGTTGTTGGAAACACTGACTGCTTCTGCAGGGTCAAAGGCGGTGTACTCATATTATGCCAAGAAATCTTGCAGCTTGCTGCTTCTTTAAATTTTCTCCAGTATTGCTCTCCCCAGGCTCTGGGACATCACATCTGCTCTGAGGGGGCAGTTAAGAAGTCCACATTTCTTGTCAGAGCACAATCATTGCTCCCCAGCATGTGTTCTCAGCATCTGGTATCTAGGCTTCCTAGAGGAATGAACCATAGAAGCTGTCTCAGAAAAAGCTAGTCTGCAGCTTGTGCTTTTTAAAGGATATTTTTAGTGCATATAGAAGCAGTACATCTGGCCTGAACCATAGAAGCTGTCTCAGAAAAAGCTAGTCTGCAGCTTGTGCTTTTTAAAGGATATTTTTAGTGCATATAGAAGCAGTACATCTGGCCTCTCCTGTCCTCTCTCCCAGAGCTCTCCCAGCAGCATAGGTGTAGCATAGTGGGTTGCTTCACTTGGAGCTTCACTGTGAGACCTGAGCTCCAGGAAGATGACGCTTTGTCAGCCTTCAGGGAAATGCTACCACCTGAGCTGAGCATCAGTGCACAGGACAGTAATGCTGTATGAAGAAGCCAGTGCCACCCCCCATTGCTGGTCACCTGCTGGAGACTGTGAGCTCTAACATTGCCCTCAGTGTTGGAGGTAATGAGAAATGCTGGCTTCCTTTTTCTTCTAGTCTGTGCTGCTTGAGCAACTGTCTTTACCACCCGCTGTTTTTCTCCCTTGTGACAGCAGCACCCCTCTCCAGGGATGCCACAGTCCCTTTGTGAGAAGACTGGTTAACATGAGAGCAAGGAGGAGAGGTCATTGGAAAAAGTCTGAATGCCATCTGGGAGTATCTGCTCTACTGATGGCAGCATAGAGTTGAACGTTGAAAGGCCCAGCCTTGCCTGAGAGAATGTCCCTTGCTCAAATATTTTGTTGGATGAATTAAGGTTGTGTTTTAGTTATTTATTAGAATCCACCCCTTACCAAATGCAAGCAAGAACTTTCACAAAGGTTGGACCATTGACCTGACTTTGCCCTTGTGGTCAGAAGGAGCAAATTTAGACTAGTCCAATGTGTTCTCTCTTGCCTGCCTTTGAGCACTTAATTATTCTATAAAAATTCTAGATGTTTAATCAATGAGGGACCTCCAATGGCATCTGCTTTTAAAGCGAGCCAGGAACCAGCTGGAGTGCAGGCCAGAGGTTTATTTGGACCAACAAAGGTACATCACTTAGCGATGCAAGCATTGAAAGTGCAATAAGCCACAAGGGCAGGATTTTTCTCTGACAGAAACCACTGTAATTAGTAGCCACTCTGGCAGTGATCCTGTCTGTAACTCACATAAATGAGACTAGCACAAGAAGACAATTTTTGTCTACACAGGCAAAGTTTCAGCTTGGGCCAATTGATATCATGGTGTAATGACAGAGCAGCTAGCTAAGCTGCCATGAAGACCTGTTTAACGCAAAATCCTCCAACTCCCCTTAGCCTCTTGGTGGAAGAGGGAGATAAATGTTATTGAGTCTGTGTCACCACACAGCGCAAACTCTACTGATAATATAAGTCTTAACTCACACACGAAATTCTCATACTCAGAGCTGTCAGATTCTGAAAGACTGTAGGATGAGAACAGGGGTGGGTTGTGGTTGGGGTTTTTTTTAAATTTGTACATATTCATGACAACTGTGCCCTCTTACTTGAGCCTAGAATTATAATTTGGCTAAAAGGACAGAGTTTTTTTGGCTATTGAAAAACTTTTAAATCACTCCTCTGTGTGAGGTACACTCTGAGACTTACATTACTCGGTGAACATGTTTAATTGATGCCTATAAATGTGTGTATTTCCTAAGTATAGTCTGGTTTCTATGGCTTAGCACTGCAGAACCTGCTGTTCTTTTCTGAGGCTTGTTTGGTCAAAGCATTTAGCAGCTGCAAACATTGTTAGGATGCTTGTTGTTCTAATTGTTCTCAAGTGAGGATAAACAGCTATCAGAGCTTTTGCAGATTTAAGGTATACTTTGAGCTGCTTTGATCTTCATGTGTTGTCCACCAGGGGCTGCCTGTTGTTTTGCATGTTGAAAGCAAGGCATATATTTGGGAGTCTAAGCAAGAGCTAGTGGGTGGAATTTTCTGCTAGCTAACACTGGGCTGACTTTCTCCCTGTTTATATCAACTGATGCCTGTACAAGGAGCATCCATGCTGACTTCTTCTGAAAATCATGCTCTGGGGATCTAATACACAGCTTTACTTCTGAAAACGTTGACCTTGTTCTGTGAAAATTCAGCAAAGGGACATCATGTCCAAAGTGTCCAAGAAGGACAGGTGCCTGTGATGTCTCCTGCAGATACAGCAGTACAGCAGTAGTGAGGGGTTTTTTTCTACAACTGTTCAAATTTCCAGAAGAGTGGCACATCAGTAGGGAAGAGAAGAGCAACAGGGCTGAATTATCTATCTTGGGCATCTCTTATGCCTCCCAGAGGTTTCTTTCAAGAGCATTGAACAACCTTTTAACAATTTGCTAGTCTGAGGCAAAAGACATAGGGAAACCCAGTGAGTTTTCCTATTGTGTTCTAGTAAGGGCAACAGTACCACGATCTGCATTATTCTTGCAAAGAGAGAGCAAAAGCTGAGGGTGTGATTCTTACATGGAGTCATAAAACTCTTTAGCATGCAGTTAGATTGAAGCACTTGAGCAACTTCCAATAGTGAAACTATACCTTTGCACTTCACTAGACCACAGCCAGAGTTATTACACCTTGCAGAGACGTGAGTGAACTGCAGCTCAGAATGAAATTAAGAAGACCACCTGTCACCTTGCTTTGGGCAAGCTGCAGTCCTGTAATCTTTTTTCGGATACTGGGCTTCTCTCTTGGGTTTCCTGCCCTCCATGGTGGTGGGAGGATGTAGGTGAGCACTGTCAGTTTCAGAGTCACAGTTAAGAAGTGTCATTTACCCTCCACCTGAGCTGTTGCTATGTTGTTTTCCCTTAGGCTGAGAAAGAGGACTGATTTTTCAGTCAATGTTGCTTGGTAGCCAATGGGAAGCATAACTCTGAGCAGCGGTGATGCAGAAAAACAGTTTGCACATGCGTGTACATACACCTTATACATCTCTTGTGTGCAGAACTAACCTTACAGGACTTGACAACAGTCCTTGCAAGACCTTTCCTCTAGGTGGTCTCCATTCGTTTCTGTGATGTATAGGAACCTTCTTTCTGGTAACCTTGAATTCAGTTTACTCTCATCACTGAATTGCTGGAGTGTTTTTCATGTAATACACTAGAGACAGTCCCAGTCTCACTGCTTTGTGGTAACTTCTTGGTCTGCTGTGAAGCAACATTATTGAGGTAGCCATTAAATCTTTTCCAGCAGCATGGAACTTGCTGTTCTGACTCTTGGGGAGGTCATAATCTCAGGTTTGACACTATCCTACCTACCAGGATACCCTATTTTGTCCCTGGGAATAGACATGGCCAGAAAAGCATACTTGGTGGTTAGAGTCAGAGCTGTGCAGACTTAAGTCAAGCCCTGGTTCAGGGAAGATTTTTCCATGTGCTGCTGATGTCCATAAGGACTCAAACATATACTTGCTTACACAGAGATGCTTTCCTGAAGCAGAGTTGTCACTCTTTTCTACAGGTATCACAGGATGCCCTCCCTTATTCTGCTTCATGTATCTGGTACTAGAATGATAATTTCCTGATAAATGAAGGCACTTAATCAGTCCTCTTCCCCTTGGAAGAAGGACTTTTGGGGATATTATTATATCATTTAAAATAATATTTTGGAATTTAAGTTTACATTGCTTTATTTTTCACTTGAGGTGACTGTATATAAATATTTTCCTCTATTTTATCATTGCTGATAAAGTAAGCCTACAGTATACAGACAAATAATTTGCCTTTGATGTATTGAAACTGTGAGATAAAAAGTAGACTTCTCTCTTGTGTCCATGTTCCTGACTATAACTCTGTTCGTCTGTGTTTTTATAAGTTGGAATAAATGTTGCTTACGGGCAACAAAGAGCCTGCAAGCTTCCCAATAATTTTTGTCACTGAACTCAAGCAACCCTATTGAAGGATCTCACATATGTATAATGATATATGTATATGTACAAACTTTAGAAAGAAATAAACCAAATGTATTTCACGTTTTGCTGCTGAATGTTTTTTATTTGAACCCTAACAGTTGCTCCTACAACTAAGAACATGAAGGTGGCTTTACAGTGAATGACTGTCCCGCTTCTGACTCTTGGCAGTCAGTGCTTTCAAGGTTTCCTGAGCTGAGGCATATGTGTACTGTCTGCCTTACAGTCTGGATCTGACCTGCAGTTGGCATAACCAATGGAGCCAGTGGCAATTCGTGCACATTAGTCCTGTGTGAGGGCAGCTGGAGCACATCTCTCTTCCTTCTGCACCTGTACAAGAGGTGGCACCCATTCCAGTTTCGTCAGGGCATATAGCCTGCAGAGCTGCCACTGCTTGCTGTAAAGAGACAGCAAGAAGAGAATTAACTGATTTAAAATAGGTTTATTTTACCAGCGTGTGGATTAAAGGAGCAAAGCTGCAGCAAACAGCTGTTCAGAAGTGACTGGGAGTTGATCTCAACATTTATATGAGGAAGTCACTGTTGAGGTGGGGAATTGATGCTAACATGATGCATGGGAAGAAAGGACCCATGACAGGTAGAAGAGTCAGACACTAAAGAAAAAGATGGAGTGTAAAAAGGCAGAGGTGGGTGTGGTTAAGAAACTGTGCCTATCTAAAGTAAGGAGAAACACTCTGTACAACACACAGCAAACAACATTGTGCTTGCAGTTCTTCGGTTGGACATAGCTCAACATGGGAAGTTAGTATGCTTTGTGGAGGGTGGGTCACAGGGCAGATGGAAAGGATGTGTCCAACACAGATGGGGCATGCCCAAGATTTACAACAGGGCTAGCAGCTTGCACTTGGAACAATAATAAGGAAGACGTGTTGTTTCTTACCAAGATTTCTGTGAATGTTTGACTATCTTGAGGTTACTGTTTCTTTATATTTTTCCTCAGCGTGTTGCCTTTAGATGAATGGTAAGATTTTCACACTTGAGATAGCCCTGTGTGTGTTTGTTTGTTTGTTTGTTTGTTTGTTTCACACTGTGCCTTGGGGTATCAAATTTTTTTGCTGTTATACCATCCTGCATTGCTTCAAAGGATTTGGGATTTTTTGTTCCAATGCAGACTTCTGGATTTTACAAAGATGTATTAAATGCCTCCTCTAAGCCCAAATGAATGTTTGAACTATGTCTGAATGTTAATGTCAGTGCTGCTCACCACATCTTTTCTTACTGTTTCTTCCTAGCTGACAGAGTCAACGCTGAGCATTTTCTGGTGGTTTTTCTACCTGGAATCATTAGTCACGTCACGTTGCTCACAATGCAGTGAGCTAGAACAAAATGACAGAACAGGTGCAAACTGAAAGACAAATGCATTTATATTCTCTTCATTGTCTGTTTTCAGTGCAAGTTTCCAAGTACAGAATATAATTATCCAGGAAGACTGAAAAGGCTAGTTTGTGTATGCAGGAGAAACCTCCACAGTCTACAGCAGCTACACATTTCTTTGGGTATTCATAAATAATGTAGCATGAGAAGGAGACTTAGCCCAAAGTAATGCACAGTTTGGTCTGAAATTGTTGTGATTATCTCTAGATTGGAAATAAGAAGAAAGTTCTTACCCATCAGAGCGCTCATGTGGCCTCCTAAGCTACAAGGTAAGGGCAAAAATACCCAGTGGCTTTTAAGGTAGAGCTGGAAGAGAAATCATGTGATGATAACCCAGGTTTTCATTTTTCAGGTCATTGCACATCGCATCTGTTTCTTTCCATGTTGATGTTTCTCAAATTATGTCAGCCACTATGCTAACTATTTCTCCCAGAAAAAGGGCCATCCTAGAAAACATGAGTTACTGCAAAACAACTATCCACCTTGCCAGGTTTTCTGTGTCCTGGTCACATTCATTTTAGGACATTTTTTTCTGGTCCCATTCCACAGCTAGCTTTTGGATAGATCAATACACAAATGACGCAGGTTTTTGTTTTGATGGCTTGCTCCTCACAATAAGATGCAAAGACGAGGAGCTAAACTGGGATCAGATGAAGGAATCAAGACTAAGTAGACTTACTTGCCTTGGAGAATGGGGAGGTAATGTGTTGCTATTATGAACTGGAAGTTTGTGGGGATGGTTTTGTCCCCTCTTCCAGGCAGGGTGTAATAAAAGGCTGAGTTTGGCCCAAAAACAACATTGGGAGGTTCAGGCTTTGGGGCTGGTTTGTTGAATTTGGCCAGTGAGGATAAACTAACAAGGGGTGTGTCTTAGGGAGGAACCTGGGCAGAGAAGGGGAGGCACAAGAGTGGCAAAAAAGTTGTTCCAGGAAATAGAAACAGTAATGAATAAAGCAGAAAAATCAGATAAAGAACAAAAGAAGAGGGAACCTTCTGAAAGGAGGAGTGCAGGCAGCTACAGATGCCTTGCTGATATGCAGCCTGATCTGCCAGGAATTCCTTTCAGGGGGACTGTGTCTGAAAAACTTACTTTGAGAGGGTGGGCTTCAGAAAAATAGATTTCCACTGTGGTGATATGTCATATAAAGAGGTAAAGTGGTGGATTTGTAAGTGAATAGTTGATGTACGTGATTCATAAGATTTAAGAGTGTGAAATAAGCACTTTTTGTAATTGTGTGTAATAGGGTGGAAAATAGTATAATTACAGATTAGCAATAGTGGTGTGTTTGTTTGATAATCAGTATATTGATTACTTAATAGATTGACCAGTTCCTTAGTAGTGTGTTGCTTAATCACTAAAGCCTGTAATTTTGTTATAGCACTTACATCGACTTTGCAATCTAAATGGAGGGGTTTCTTCCTGAAGTAGCAGTTATATTGAGGGAAAGAACATTTCCTACCTAGTCTTAACTTGCTTCAGCCACAACACATTGACCATTGCAAGGACGCTTGCAGGAATGTTTGTAAATATTTGAATTATGCCAGGGACCACAGGCCGCAAATCTCAAGAATGCAAACAGCGTAGAAATGACATATTGGGAAAGCGAGGTCTGTGAGTTAAAATCTCAGGGAAAGATTTTCATAGTGTACAAGCACTGTTTTCTCAGCTAACACTGCTTGTCTGCATGTGTAAAGGTACTGAAGGGCCTTTATGATATGTCTTTAAATGTAGGGGAAATGTACAGATGGCTAAAAATCTGCCGAAGAGAGCAGAATATAGCATCAAAGACTGGAAATTCTGTGGAAAAGAAGATTGCAAGGAGGGTTTGCCCAAAGGGAGAGCATTTGTTTGAAAACTAGGGGTTTTCAAAAGACAAAAAGTGAACAGGACTATAAAGAAAAAGCATGGGAGGCAACTGAACAGTATGCAGATTGATTTACCACTTGTAAAAGACAATCCATTAATAAGAAAGGACCAGCCTCTTGTGAAGGCTGCCTAACCACTCCCTTTACCAGAGTGCTCTTTGGTGAAAAGTTCTTATTCCCCCATTGTTTGCAGAGGGATGGATTTTGAATACTGCCAGGGTTTGCCATAGGGTCAGAAAAGCATGCTGTGCACTGGCCTTCAGGGGTGAAATTCTCAGAGTTAGCCAAGGTAGATAGTCCTTCCTGCACCTGATAGCTTGGAAGACAGCAGTGTGCCTGGGGCTGCATACTATCTGCTGGATGTGGCATATCTTTGCAGAAGGGACAGAAAGAAAACCCAAAACACAGCTGAAGCCTGTTTTCCACTGTTGCTATACTAAGATTGCTCAAAATAAGTGGTTTAGGGGGGTGGGTATGGTTTGCTTTCTTCGTCTCCAAGAAGATGTTTTTTGTTCAGCCAGAAATCATCTTTCTGCTCTACCTTAAAAGCGCAGTGTAGATATGCCCCATCAACTCTTTGGAAGGTGAATATTTTTAGTCACCTCGGGCAATCCTCTCCTCTGCCCAAATGTCCAGTGTAAAATAAGTACAATTCGTCTTTTCAGGGTAATTCCAGTCAGGACTTGTAAACCAAGACGTGCGTCGCTGAACACTTGCTGTGAGTGCAGTCTTCAGCACAGACATGTGCCCTGTCCTTTGAGAAGAAATTTTGATTGAGGTGGTGGTGGGGATGCTGCTGTGAGAATGGGTGCAGAAAATGCTCCTGTCCAGTCAGAAGTGCATGTGTGATATGTAGGTCTTGGTGTGCTCTGCTTCCTGTTCCATCCCATCTTGGGCTAAATTGTGCTGAGCACCCTGCAAGTACAAGTACTGAGACAGGGGTGGATGGAGCCATTGCCATTAGCAGCATAATTACCTGAGAAATAAAGACACTAGAGATGCTCACCTTGGCAGAAATTTGCAGTGGTCTGTGCCTGGGACAGGAATACTTTCCATGTCTAGCTACTGGGACGGTTTCGTGGGGGCCTTGCAGCCAGCCAGTGAGAGCAAGAATGGTGTAAAACCCAAGTCCTGTTTCCACAGCCATACCCACGCTGCGTTTCTCAGGCAACTGCAGTGTGGGCGGCAGTCAGAGATTGTAATTGTTTCATAGGGGAAAAAAAAGCCCATATACATACACACACAGAATTAAAAAACGAAGTGCTCTTTCGTTTTAGCTGCAATTTCTGACTGCACTTTGGACAAATTATCAGAATCCGCATTCCCACTGGCAGGGAGCCAGGCTCCCTGGCACTCTGATTAAACAGTGTGTGGGCAAAATGTAGGCAGATGATGGGGACTTGGTACATTGAAACATTACAGAGCTGTGTTTTCCTTTTCTGCTGCTTTCTTTCTCTCTCCAAACTCCTTTCAGGCTAGTTTTTTGGCTATCCTTCACTAAATCCTTTTTGGGGTCTGAACATCCAACTTTGGGAACTGAAAAGAGACATGAAGCCACAGAGGTAGCTGCTCAAGGTACATAATCCCTAGCTGCTTGTTCCCTTGCAGGTGAGCACATAACCCTCTGAGTGGAGTGAAAGGGTTGAGAGACCAAAATGTTGGGCTTTAGCAATATAAAGGGAATTTTTGCATGGAGATGGGAGACCTCTTCTGTGAAGGACCCAGTCAGCCAGTAAGACATGCTTCTGGTCCAGCTTCAGCCTTCCTGGGAGCTTCATCTATGACAGCTCCTCTTGGAGTATGGCTTTACTTCAGTGCACTGCTCTGCCTTTCTCTGTCCTGGGGCACTGGGCTCCATCCAGCTGACAAGCATTGGAACTGGGGATTTTGAGACATCCCATTTCTAATGAATGTGGTGCTTAGATCTCACAGCTGTAGGATTTAAACTGCCATGTGTGTGAAGACTGGGGACTGTTGCATTGTTCCCAGGATATGTGTATCTGCCTGTCATGGTGGGCACCCTTGGTTTACACTGACTTGCTTGTTCACTTTTTATTTGGTTTCTCCTTGTTTCTATTAGGGCTCGACAAAACTCAGTCAGGAAGGTAAGATGAGTTGTCCAACCTTTGAACCCACAATGGCATTCAGTGGAGACAATTTTCATGAACATAATTGTTGAGCTCCGCTGTGAGTCAAGGTTACCCCACTCCCATGTCTGATGTCACCGCAAAGGGTTGTACTGGATAGCTACGCCTCAAGTGAGGTAATTCTGCTTTTAAAATGGATGAGATGCACTGCACTGATGACTGGTGTGGAACTCCCAATTCAGAGGCAGGGTGGCCTCCACGTAGCTGCCAGGGCAGGACAAGATTATTCCCTTTTCAAAATACAGACATAGAACCTCAATCTGATTTTTAAATTCCACAGCAATTTGATTCACATCTTCAGCTAATGCAAACTTCTTAAGAAATTTGGCACAAACAAGTCTCTGGAGGTATTTTGCAGCCCTCTGAGTTCTTGCTGCACTTGTGAATCATCAAACGTGTCTTGATGCTTAGTTCAGTGTGCAGCATGACTGACAGGGCCTCTTTTGCTGAGTGTTAGGAGCTGCAAAAGTCCTGCAGGGGTTCCTATGTGCTGATGGTGCAGTCTGGGGCCCAACCTCTCATGATTACAGAGGAGAGCCTGGTGCTCCTGGTAGGGGCTATCAGCTCCAGCACAGTTGCACTGTGATCTGCCTCTGTGCCCAGGAGCCTGAGAGGCTCCCCAGCTCCCTCAGCTTCCCCAGAAGCAGACCAGGGCCAGACCTGCATGTGTTCTGCCAGTTCTGCCTATACTGTTTAAACTGCAAACTCTTCAGGGCAGGGGCTTTGGCTATGTGTATTCAATACCAATAAACATTAAACCTAATATTTTGCAAAAAACTGCTTGGCTTTCAGAGATTGGTATGACTTTAATGCAAAATACCTGGCACAGTGTTTTATGAGCCCTGGGGACAGTTTGGTTTGTTCAAATGTGTACTTGGGCTTTGAGTCACTAATGTGATCAATCACAGGAGCAGTCTTTTCCCTCTGACTCACCAAGGCTGATTCCTTGAATTTGAGGGGTATAAATATCCACTTGATTCAAGCATTTAAGGAGTTTGACTTAAAAATTCTAGCTGCTGAAATCACAGTTGGAACAACTGACCCCAGCTTCCAGAAATTCAAGGAAAGATCACTTGGGTGCTAAATAGAGAGAATATGTACTAGCTTTCATCAGCTGAAAACTGAGCATTTTGGGAAAAAACCTTGTTGATTCATTGGGGTGCCAAATGCCAAAAACTTCCCCTGTTAATTTGCTCCGATCTGTCTCTCATCTAAATGGCTTTAAAAAGAAAGAAATGAATGAAGGAAACCAATTCCTGCACCAAGTAATGGGATTTTCATGGTTTCTGATTCAACTCCATGGAACCCTGATTTTGCCACAGGGCGCTAAAATGAGAAGGGAGAAAAAAGCCCATGCCCCTTCTTTTCTGTTCAGGTACCTCCTCCTGAAGTACAACTTTTATTCCGTATTTCCTCAGCATCTATGCCTTTAGGCCTGATAAATTTCTGTAGTCCTTGCACTGTCTCATTTTGAATGGTGTAATGCTACTGTGGTTTTTGCTGTTACTGTTCTGCCCACTGGTATTACTGGTGTCATTGGAATATGTAATTCTTTGCTTATCTGTGCCCCTTAGTGCTTTTATTGTTCTAATTGACCACATCAAGTTGTATCTTCTCTGTGAGCTGTTGTCTCTGTGTCCTCTACAGGGAAAACAAAGCACATAAAGCCTAAGTAGCTGGGTCACACAGGAATTTATGAACGCATCTGGATGGTGAATTCCCCTTTTCCAGAAAAAACAGCTAATTACTTTGCGTCACACTCCTTTTTTGGCTGCCTCCAGTACTTCGACAGCTTTACCTCCTTTATGAAGATCATCCTTAGTCTTATCCTTAATTATTGCTCTCAGCTTGTTTGCAGAACCCCATTTTTGGAGCAAGCAGTAGAACTCAACAGATGTATTTGTGGTCACCTGTGCTGCAGTCATCATATGAGTTCAGAGTTCTGCTATGCTAAGCAATGTATAGGCCTCCCATAACTCCAGACTGTGGATTTGTTCCAAAGATTTATGCCCAAACTGAAATTCAGGGGTGGAGGTTTACTGGACTTTTTGCCACTAAATTTTAGTAAGGTCAGGGCACACTGACTGGCTACAGAGCATGAAGATTAGCAGACAAAATAGGAAAGAGAAAAGAATAAAGACAAAGAAACGCTGTGACTATTTGCCTCTGGTCAGATCATTGTTACTGTTAACTGTTCTTAAAGCTGACTTTACTCACAATAAACAAAAATAGGAGCTCTTTTGATTGAGGGTAGAGGTTAGCTCTGCCCTAGCAGTTCTGCCCTAGCACTTCCATCCTACCAGGTAAGAAAATGAAAGCACAACTTCAAAGAGAGCTAAGCTTTACAGCCGTCCTGTTTTTCTGCTTAAGCACAGTGTAAATTATACAGCATTGGCACAGTTTCCTTATTAATTTCACTCTATAAGCAATCATAAAGCATTTAGTTTTAACATGAAATATTCAAGTTCTTCTCTGTTTGTTTTTGAATTCTTATGTATAATTTAAAGATTTTAACACAGAAATTATTAAACATGAATATGTTAGATGACAACTAAGCTGAAGAGGGGCATGAATACTGGAAACTGAAGGATTTTCCAAAACTATAACAAAATGTTTTGAATGCAAGATTTTTCCTTGGGTGATGAAAATAAGAAATAATCCCTAATACTATGGCTAAGAATGACCTTGTTGATAATGTGATAGAGCCAGCACTGCTCAGTCTGCAAGGCACTCAATGGGGTTATTATTACTGGCACTTATCTGTCATCACATGATGACAACAGATTAGCTGACTGACTGCACAGCGTGCTTTGTGCAGTCACAGCTTTTGCAAAGGCTGCTCTAGAAAGCATCACCCTGTAGTTCCCACATATTTTAGCTTGGAAAGTCCCAATGGAAATTTCTCAAGGGACCCATCTTGTGCCTAGTTAAACTGCTTTTCACTTGAAAAAGAGGTGCCATGCTCTGCTCTTCATGCACTGTGTAGCCATAAGGTATGTGTAGCATTGTCAAAAGTAAGACAAGAACTACGTCCAGCAGGATGACAGTGCATAGTTCCGGTGTCTCCCAGTGCTATGCTCTTACTGGTTTTCCATGTGCATCCCCAGACTGCCTCCCTTTTAAGTGGAGGATAGTGAAGTGGGGTTGCAGAGGAAGAGTTTTCAAGCTGGAAGTCCCTCTTGCTTCTTCATGCAATTGAGCTATGTCTGTAACTCATCAACTTTCCCAAGTCAGATTTCCCTTCTGACTTTCCAAAATGACATTGCCCACGACATTAAGCATGCATGGTCCCAGGAACGTCCAGGTTTTGTGTGCTTCTGCTGCCTCACAGCATGCCAGTGTGCAGTGCTGTGCTCCAAATTCCTGAGCTGCAACAGGACGCAGCACCTCTTTTCTACTAAACTCACTCTTCATCATTCTCCTGTGGATTTCCCAGCTACCTGGACTCTCTCTGTGGGTACACAGCTGCAATGCTGCCTTGCTTAGACATCTGCTCTCATCTGAGCCCAGATTATTGGGGTTTATCCTTGCTGATGCTCCAGCATTCAGCACCCAAATTTCTCCCTGCTAGCTCTCCTACTAGTGGCACCCTCCTGGCTGCCCTGAGTTGCATAGAACTGGGAAATCTCCCCCATGGTCAGCTGCCAGGGAGGGGACTGTATGATCTGTACCGTTCACAGAATAAGTATTCTGCCTGGCACTTGCCTGTGCTGCTCTGCTAATGCTGCTGGAAGAGTCAGAAGAATCAGAGCAGTCGTGAGCAATACGCCCCAGAGGTAGATGAAGAGCTCACCTCCCATCTTGGTGGCTGCATGGTTCTGTTTGGCTTGAGGAATTGGTGACTGCAGCCATGGATGCCCATGGGGAGGGAGGGGAAAAGGCATGAGCCCTTTGAATGGGCCAGAGCAGAGCTCAAAATGTCCTGACAGAATACAAAAACCCTGGTCACAGTCAAAGGGATGGTGGTGCTATGAGAGAGTGGCAAGGGAAATCTGCCATTAGAGGGCTTGAAAGGCAGAATGGGCTGAAGGGCTGAGCAGTGGGCAAGAACCAAAACTCAGTGCTGTGAAGAAATCTGGATCAGAGTAGCATGACAAGTCTTCCTGGCTGTCAGAGGACGAGGGAGCGAGAGAGGAGGCTTACAAAGACTGCAGGGGCAAGGTCAAGCAGGAGGTGGATGGGAGGAACGGTGGTATCTCCATCCTTTGCCCCAAGCCTTGGCCTGGAAGTCTTTTGTTGGTGTTGGTGCCAGCAAGACATGAGTCATTACTCAGAGCCTGAATATGCATCTTACATCACTTCAAGCTTCCACCTGATCAAGTTGTGCCAGAGGGTGTTGATGGGGTTGGCAAGATAGAAGAGGGGGCAGAACTTGCTAGATGGAGCTGGATGTTGCTCTTTGGCCAAAAAAAGTTGATGCTATGATTATTCACCCTTTCCGAGGCTATTAGTGGTCTGTAGGCGTGCAGGGTTTCAAGAAATGCATTATCCATTTAAAAGATTAAGAAAAATCTGAAACAAACTATGTTTCTGGATAGAAATAGGAACTTCTAGAGAGCCAAACACTTATTCATTATCACTGAGAAGCTATTTGCTTCTGAAAAATTGGACTCCTTGCTGTTTCTTATATTTTGAAATCTGATGCAGTTGCACGTGGTGGGAGCTTTCAGATTTGCAGCGCAATGGGTGCAGGAGCAGAGGGAACAGTTTGTGCTGTTGCATCACAGCAGCTAAGAAAGCCATATGGGAAATATCAGCCTCCCATCAGCCACACGGACATACATCTCCATTCTTTTCTCTCCAAATGGCTCCTGTTTCAGGAGGCAATGAGGAATGGAATGCTGTTTAGGGAATGCAGTCACTGATTGCAGAAGAAAAGGCAGTCCTTGGTGAAGAGATTATCATTCAAGCTTCATGCCTGTTCCAGAAAAGCTGGGACTTAACATTGTTTGTGAGCAAAGGAACGGAGGGATGGAGTGGGGCAAACCACTGTGCATTTTAAACAGCTTTGATTCTGAGTTGGAGCTTTATGTTAAATACCATGATTCATGTCTATTTATTTTGTTAAGCAGTGAGCAAGCAGAAAGTCTAGCAGCTGAAATGATGTGCCTGAAAGACTCCTGGCAGGCAATCCATCAAGCAACTATTGATTAGTGCTGCCACAGGAACCATTTTGCACAGTAAGACATTTATTCTTTACTCTGACAAATGCTCACTTAGATGTAAATTAGCTGAAGGTGTCCTTCTCTCGCTTGTTAGGGCTGAACTGGGAATGAAGGTTTGCTCTCCTAAGAGCCGAAGTGTGGAAAGTGTAGCAAGAACCATGAAGAAAAAACACATGGCTAAGATTCCAGGGCTCCAGGAGTTGTTGTATCCTTTTTAAAAAAGAGGCAAGAAGAGAAATCAAGAAATTCCCGTAAGGAAGATAGCATGCTATAACTGAAAAATGCCACAGTGGGCTGTAATGGCTAAAGAGAAGCTTGCTGTTAATGGTGAACAGTCCAGCCTCGCTCACTTCCTGTGGTGCCTAATGTGAAGGAAATCAAAGGTGGGGAAGGTGCAATGGAGGTGCTGTGATACCTTTTAGACTTGCAATAGTGTGCATGTCCGCACAATGGATAAGCTTTGCACTCCCAGAAGGGGTCTAAATGTGCTGCTCTTGTTACCTCCCACAAATGGTTAGTTTCACCTTACTTTTACAAATATTTCTAAACCCATTGTAAATATCTGACTTCAGTTTCCAGCTGTTGGTTCCTATTGTACCTTTCTCTGCTTGATTAAACAGCCTGTCAGGATCCAGAATTTTCTCTCCTGCAGAGATGCTTTTGCAGTGCAGTCACGGCCTAAATGTTTCTCGAAGAGCTAAACAGATTGAGCTCTCACCTTTTTTCAGTACCAGGCATCTGCTCTGAGTTTAGCCTCAAATGCGCATTCTAGTTTTCTTGATGTTCCTACTCATGGGCATTAAAGGACAGTGTTCTCAGACACAGTTATTACATCTTTGGTTTCCTTCACTTGGGGTGCTGAAGCACAATTCTTGTCATGCTCCTTGCCTCTCTGCAGAGACTTTGCAGAGGCAAAAAACCTGCTCTTAATAGTTGGTACTGATAGCCAGAACAGAACATTAATTTTTTTTCTGGGCTCCACTGTGGCCTTTGGGTGAATTTGCTCCAGATGGATGACCCTGAGATTCTTCTTGCCCTCAGCAATGAAAATATGTGGGTAATATTATTTCTGCTGGCACTGTGTTGAATTAATTATTCCTTGTTCTTTTTTTCCAAAAAACTGAGGTATGCAGATCTTGTTCTTGCATCGTAACTGAAATATTTTCCCAAATTCAGGAAAAATATGTAGTGGTGAAACAATCAGCATGAGCCCATGCTTGGCTGTCCGTAAAGGCTGGATGGCTTGCCAGTTTGGTCTGGAGACATCTCTGCATGCATGATTTTTGGTGTCTATGTGCATGATTTTCAGTCTCTCCATGGGCAAAGTATATTTGATAGCTTGCAGCTGATGCGATCTCCCATCTCCTGGAATTAATTAGGTGTTGCCACATCATGAGTTCCTGAACTGCAGTAGGTGCTGTGCTCAGTCTGTCAGCAGCTCAATACATCCATAAACATGAGCCCGACAAGGCAGTACACTGGCAAGCCTCACAGGTGAACTGGTGGACTGTTGAGCACAACAGCTGGGCAGAGGTAATACTGGGAGAATAGCCTGGGTTTTCATGCCCATAATGCTATGTCTTGGTTTTAGGCAACTTAAAGGAGAACACTCTCAAATTAGTTGCCGTTTATATGTTCAGCCAATCCCTTTCACCAGTAAGGAGCAAACATGAGTAAATATAAGTGAAAAAGCAAAAATAATGTGGCACAAGAAGCCGAGCTGCCTACCTGAGCAGACTTTTAAAGTGCCTGCAATACCAGCCCCCTCCCCCCACTCAGTTCCAGCCATTCCGCCTGTTCCATTTCCTGGCTACAGGGTCTTAGAGAGACTAAGCATTTTTGGGCACAGATAGATATGGAATCTGACAACATTTTGGGTTATCCCGTGACATGCTATCATGAAAAAGACAGTTGTTTAAATGTGTGGAGCCTGTGCCTGAATGCTGTTGAGAGTCAGTGCCTTCGCTGGAGACTGGTGCATGTCAAGTGCATCACCCATAGCCTGGATGGCGACACTGAGTGGAGAGCTCTGCTGCAGCTCCAGTGGGCCACAGATCTGCCAGGTTGTCCTGTGGGGAAAGGACAACTAAGGAAAAGGGGGAATCTTTCTGCTCCTCTTCCCCCTTCATTCAGGAAGAGCTTTTTGTGCTTTCTCTGATGGCATGCTGTCTCCATTGCTCACAAGGGTCTTAATGTGGGCTTTACTACTGTACTACTTTATTTCTTATCCTGGCAGTATGCAAAGACTTGCTAACCTGCACTCTCTGTATGATATGGTTTTAGTTTAGATTTAGTTGACTTATGACATTACTGTAGTCAGATGCCCAGTCCATCTCCTGGGAACGTGTTACTGGACTGGAAATGAAGCAGTACATTTAGGCACAGTTCTTCTTGCACCACTGATGACTTGAAGTAGCATTAAAACAACTAGTCTGTTAGATATACATCGTATTATGTCCAGGAATGTTAGCCCATGCAGGAAATAATATGGCAGAGAAGGAAAATGAATCCATCTCTTCTAAACCACTGCTTTTATCCACTTCATGTCATGGATAAATTATTTTATGACAATGATTCTGGCTGCTGACTCTGAATGACTTCAACTCCTTTTGCTTGTAATTTTAGCCTATGCTTAAATGAATTTGAACTGAAGCTGGCATGAAAATAAAGCAGTCTGAGCAAAGCTGTGACTTGTATTCTTTCAGATTTTGTATTTTTTTGTTTGCTTGTTAATTTTTTTTCCCATTACAACTAATCGTTTCAGGAACAGGTGGCAGGGAAGAAGGTGAATGCTTCTATAGAGATGTCTTCAATCTCAGCCATTTAAACAGCAATTAATTGTTCTCTCTTCTAGTTCATTATTAACTTTTGTAGAGTCTAGTATCACAAAATATTAACAAGAGCTGAAAAGGGAATTCAGCAACAACAAACCATCTGTATGCACTTGACTGCAAGTTCAGTTTATTAAATTATAGCTGTAGTAGACGCTGCACTGTGTAAAATGATGTAACCTCATATGTGTTACTCTGTCTTTTTGGTCACTGGGGTCTCTCAGTGTTCCTCTGTTTTTCCTTGGGCCAGTTTTACTTCAGTGCTCATGTATTGATTTCTCCTATTATGGACAGGCAGAAAAATTATGAAAAAGCATAGGGCAGGATCCAGCCAGGGTACTGGAAGAAGAAAATATGTACCTATGAAGTATTGGTGCTTTAATTCTATCATTAATTTTTCAGAAAGAGAGCAGAATGTACACCAGCAGCCAAAGATACACCAGCTGCAAGGCCTGACAGCAGCTAGTATGGTCTCATGCACCACGTGCTGCTCTGCTTTGCTTCCATGGCACCACCTCATTGTCACAGCTCAATGCTTTATTTTGCTCGATGTGCTTCTGAGTTTGCTATTTGCCACAGCTCAGGGCTTTTTCCTGTTGCATGTGAATGCCAGCAACCATTAGCAAGATGCTGTAAGGCTTGATCTTCTGTATGTCTAAAATGCAACAAGAAGGATTTCCCATGGACCTAGCAACACTTTTACTGATTATTTTAGCTGTACAATTGGCCAGGCCAAAGAAGTGGACAAGGAGAGTATGGGGCAGAGGAGCCAATGCAGAGGATGGAGCAGTCCTTACAGGTTTATGATCATAGGTTTCATAAGCAGTGCTGTTCAGGCTGTGAACTTCCAGTGCTCACCATATGGAAACCTTTTACCTCTTGGTGGTAGTACATCATTGTTGGCTGCTGCTTTAGTCCAGATGTTGTAGGTAGCTCTGACAATGTCACCCCTCTGGTGGCAGTAACAGAAGACAATGGGACCTGAAGGCACTTGAAGAATAGTGGCCACCCAGAAGGACTTCTGTGGAGTAAGGAATTCTGGCATGCTGTGGCCAATGCTGACAAGGCTGTGACTGAAAGGGACAAAAGCAGGTACGTCTTTTTCGAAGCAGTCATAGAATCACAGGATCATTAGGATTGGAAATGGCCTCTACAACCACTGAGTTCTAGGATCACTGAGTCCAGGCACAGCTGTGCTATGCTCTGTGTGTCACCTCTGTAGTGGTCTGGTCATAGCCCTGGGGTCACTGCAACCCCTTTCCCAGTGTGTCTCCAGTTGTTCAGATCTTTGCAAACTGCATGCTGCTTCCTGTCTCAGTTTGAGCATGGGGCACAGTCAGAGGAGATGGTTGTGCAGCACCAGTATCCCTTGTCTCAATACACCCACCAAAAGCCCTGTTTTATGATAATGTACTAAGGAGACAGAGAGCAGCATCTCCTGGAAGATAGGAGATAGGCAAAGAACACCCTTTTCTAGACCTGACTAGACTAAACTGGACTAATATTTGTGTGCTTTCACCCAGCCAGAGAGTCAGAGTAGGAATGTAGAACCCATTCTTGTCCAGTGCTCACATACTGGCTTTGTGTATATCCCTGCTACAACTTGACTATCCATGCCATGGGCATAAAGGAGGATGGGGAAAGGAAATTTTGGCAAACCAGGGGAAAAGTCCTTCTTGGGTGCAGTCAAGGGCATAGGACTGGCTCTGGGATTGGTGTCTGTGGCACCACTTGTGCTTGCAAGAACAGGAGCTGACAAAATGGTCAGAGCTACCTTTAACACGGTCATGGAAAAGCAGGATGGCCACTGCTGAGGGAAAAGTAGGGAGTCTGCCCTCCCAGTGCTTCTTCTGTTGTGGCACTCTCCTTTGCCTTGCCAGAGGACCCAGCTGACCTTCTCTGGCTTGGCTCCTGCCGGTAGTCTCTTGGGTTTTTGCATCCTCTGCTCCTTGGATGTCAGAGTGAGCAGGACTGGGAAATAATCAACACCTTGGAAGTGTTCTCCACTGACGAATTAACTCTTGTGTAAGTGCTTACCTCAGAACACCTTACAGCTGGACACAGGATGGGGGAACCCACAAAAACAGTGGTGGTTGCCTCAAGGATATCCTGTAGTTTAGTTACAGGCTTTGTTATTTCTCTTCATGTGTTCTAAGCCTATTATTTGCAAATCTCTTTGCGCCCATGTTATTATGAGAGTGGAATTACTCACCTGCCCATCCACCAAGCCATTAAGTGTTTGAGACATAGCCAAAAATTTCCATTTATGACTTCTCCTTCTGAAATGGAGTCCTGATCCTTCAGTCCCTGAAACTGTATGAGATTCTTGCCTTCCTCAGAGGTTTCTCTTATGCCCGGTTTGCACTCATCCACAAATATTGCTAGGCAAGTGAGTAATTTCACCTAATCTTTGCATGTTCACCTTCTGGGGAAGTTCAGGGACTGCCTTGGCATGCAGGCTCCACATCAACACTAGGTCTAGTTGATACTTTGCTTGTTATTCATTCTCAAATGGTGAAAGCAAGTGACTCAACTCAAATGTTTCCTGCTGAGCTTAACCGAGTAACACTGGTGAGGAGAAAAGCTCCTGTTGTTCTCTGCCGCACTTTCAGCTGCAAAAGACCATCTGAAGAACGCTGACAGCCTTCTCCTTTATGATCTTCCCATTGTACCAACCCACTAGAGTAGTTAAGCTTTCCTTTTTGATGCCAGTAGGTGGCATTGCTTACTCTCTTAAATGCCCAAAAAGTTAAGCAAAACATTTGGCCAAGCCTTTAGAAGTAGTACCTAGTTGGAAAGTCATGGCCTTTCCCAACAGTGCAACAGCTTCCAAATCCAGCATTTGAATTTTGGCTGGAAATCAGCCTGGTTTGTAGCCCCAAGAGGAATGAAGCTGTGTTAGTGCTTCCCTGGTGAAATTACAGGAGCAGGAGAACTATATAGTTTTATGCCATAACATGTTAAATTTGTGAATAAGGTGGCATGGTGAGATTACCTATGGAATGATAGAACAGCAGTCCATGATCTTGGCACTTCTACAGTCGTGTGCTGATGTAGTCTGTTCAATGGAGCCATGCCACTGCCAATTACAGCTCCATCTTATGTTGGGTTGTAAGCCTGATTGCAATCATATTGTTTCACTCCATGGCACAGACTGACAAAGATGTGGCCTTGCCATCTTTCTCCCAATGATAAACATTTCCTGTCTTGAAAATATAGCACATGGGACATCATCTCTTTGTCATAAGTCTGGAGAGATTTTCCCAAGTGGATATTGAAGGTTCCTGGCACTGCAAATGCAGGTTTGCTGAGAATCAGCTCTCTAGGAAAGACTGCTTGGCAGGCTGGGAATGGCTATGGTGTTATCACAGGAGATGACTCCCTACAGGCTCCTGGGAGAGGGGTGGTGTATGAGGAGAAAGGCAAGCAGCACAAAGGCAATTAGAAGTCTAAATACAAACTGCTTTCAATGTTGTCATGCATCCAGAAAAAAATTACACAGACACATACATGACTCCAGAGTAAACTTCAGCATCTCTTATCTCTTTGTGGTCAAGGAGTCTCCTGGAGGACTCGGCATGCTCAGCACCACCAGATTAGATTTATGAGCAGAAGACATATCCTTGTTCTGTTCATGAGAGGACTGCTGAAATGGATAGGACACATGACATGCCCAAGATCACCCTGGACATGTGTCTCAAGCAAGGGGCTAACCATCTTGCTGTTCATGCTGGCTCAGGGAAGTGGAGGTCTAGGAACAACCTTTATCCAGCCATTTCTGTGTCATCACATAGCAGGTTGGGATGTGCACATTGCACCTGCTCATGTGTTATGCTCTGAGCAGGCTGAGGGGAGGCTGGTGGTTCACCTGCTGCCAGAGGACAGCGCACAGAAATGTTGAGCAGCTTGGCTCTGGAGCACTGCACAGCACCATATGCCAGTGCTCTAGCTCCAGTACCCGGGATGACTCTGCCTTTGTTTGTGCAGCAGGTAGACCATTTTCTGAACTACGCATGGAATCTGACACAAATATGGAATGTTGGGCAAATATGGAATATTGATTGCATATCATGCAATCTGCCCATGGCAAAGGCAAACAGGCTATTCCTGGCTCTACAGTGATCTTTTCCTACTACATGCTGTCCCTATTTTCTGATTAGGAATGGCTTGTTGGGGTGCATGTCTGCTCTTTCAGGAGTTCAAATAGCTCTAATGGACCAGGCCTTACGTAGTCTCTCCTGTGACACTGAGATCCTTGATCTATCCCAGTGAGAATGCCACTCTTGGTCTTGATGGAGGAGGAGTGTGGCTTATCTGGCATGGGAACCTAAGCCATGTAGGAAACACCCCATGAGAAGCTCCTGAGGACACAGACAGTGACTTTAGGACCTTTTTCTCTTCATCCATACCTAAAAGGTTATATGTTCTACCTCTTGACTCAAATTGCTGACTAGAGGTGATGATTTTGGCCTCTGAACATCAGCTGTGCAGCAAAAGCAAGGCATGCAAAATACATTTCGGTATCAGATGACCATTATTAAACACCTTTCAGTTTGTTTCATAATATTCCTTTGTTCCAGAATGAAGATTCCCGAGTGACGAGTATAATTAGCATCAGGTGATGTTCAATGTGAATTAAAAAGATTTTTGAATCCATTGTATATAATTTCTAGGGAGCCTACTTACATTACATTTTCGTGATTTATTTTTAAATTGTGGCAAAGCACTGGAGTCTATTCTTCTCAGAAAGTGATGTATGACAAGCTGTGGGATGTTCTCCTGAGTGGATTCAGACTGTCTTCTTACGTAGTCACTTTACCATTTTTGGTTGCAGACTCTCAAAGAAAATTTGAGGGTGATTCAGATTCCTAAACACATGTACCCAGCAACATTTTAGATGTTCCTAGGGTGTCCAAACTCTCCTCTCAAAATAGGCAGATCTGGTGTGGCACCTGTGGGCCCACAGGATTCACGGCCTATTGACTGCAGGGTACAGCTTTGGTAGCTAGACATTTGATTTTTTTTTTTTTCTTGCATATTGCCCTCTGACATTGGAGGACTTATGAAGAAATTAGACCCCATGGCTCATCGTTTCCATATTCTATGTCATGCCCATTTTTTTTTTGTCTGCATTTAGGGAATCCAGCTCCTCCATCTGTGGCCATAATGACCTAGGCTGCAAATCTCACTGGTCAGTCTGCTATGGATAGGCCTATTCCTTTGATTAAGAGAGTCCTCCTGAGGCAGCAGCAGCAGCACAAAACACATGATATCTCCTCCTCAGACTTGGCTGGGAGCCTGTTCTGCTGCTTGATGTGTTCAAGATACACAGCTCCTTAGGACCTCTCTTGAGTCCTGAAAGGTAAAAAAAACCCACCCAGCAGCAGAAAAGGATACAAAATGACAAATTGTTCTAACACTGTGTATGTCCCTGAAAGACTGTGTGACTGTTGCATTTGCAGCCAATGGGTATTTCTTCATTAGAAGAAAGAAGATGCTTGTCGGAATATAACACAGGGAAGGGCCTTGGGGTTTTTTTGTACCTCTAGTCAATGAATTCCAGAAATCTTTTCTTCCATTTATAGCCTGTTACCACGCACTGGCATTGATCTGGTCAGATGCTGCTGGTTATGCCACGCTGGAACTTGGAGGTGCTGTCTGAGACCAGGGTCCTCTTTCTACTATTTTCACATGCTAGACACATAGTGAAAGAACTTTTCAATGTCCATGAGGTCTAGTTTTCTTGAGCACAAAACCAGAGACCCAACCTCTTATCAAATCATGACATGAGCAATGGAGTTTCTTTGAACTGGTTTTCAAGGGTTTTCTCCTCCAGTTCAGGAGTAAGTCCTTCTAAGGCGATGTTAGCTATTGGTAAGGGGTTGCCATGGCTGTGTTTGGCAAGGAACTGTGTGTTTTCAGAACCGTGCAACAATGCACATTGAATATGCCTGTGATTGCTCTTCTCCTAGAAATACCAATTGGCCAAGAACCTCAGCTGTGTAGTGCTGTGGATCTCAATGTGACTCCCACAGAGTTTGGCAGATGAAAGACCCAAAGGAGGAAACTGAAGCATAGTGAAGTGTTTCACCTCTTTTGATATTGTTTGTGTCCCCAGAGTGGGAGAAAGTGGTACAAGATCTTTTGTCCATAAGGAACATTATATGTCAGCATGTGCGTCGTGTCAGCGGTTTTAGCGAGGTCTTTCAGATTAAGTTTGAAATTAAGATTTGCCCTTTCTCCTTCCAGGGTCATGTCATATAGTCTTTCAGCACCTCTTTAGGACTATACAAATATGTTTCGGTTCCTGAGGGCCTCAAATTCCTCAACAGCTCACCACAAAAATAATACCCAGTATTCACTGAAAAGCCACATCTGTTCTTCCTGCAGGCCTGAAATGCCCATAACCAAGGCCTACAAGGGATGCCTCTGAGAAAAGATATGAGACAGAGTTACTCCAGAGAATTTTACAATCTCAATATTGAACATGATACCTGAACTGAAGATAGGATTTGGGATTACTTGCTTTAGCATAGGGATTGCTTGCTTCAAGTAGCTTTAAAATTTAAACTTTGTTCTATCCACAGTATAGTCAGTTGTCTAGGCTCAATTTGGTTACAGTGAAAGCCTGATGGCTGAAAGAGAACTACAGGATGTAAAATGATAAATTGTTCTAATACTGTATGTGTTAGGTACTGATCAACCCCATTGGAATACATTCTCCTCCAGCAGATGACCTTCCTGAGGCAAAAACACATTAAGAAATATTTCTGAACTTCTTAGCTTGCATTTAATTTAAGTAATAATGAAGAAAATTTAAAATAGATCAGGACTAGCAATATGTTTCGTAATTTGTGTAATAATGTCTTTTTCCTAACTGTACACTAGGGATGAATGGTAGGAGTTTATGTCCTATTGCAAAATTAACCAATTCATGCTGTTCTTTCCTGAATTTTCACAACAGTCTGGATACTTCTGTAGCACAATTATGGTCTTCTGTCTGAAGACTTTTGTTTCTTCTTTCACATTTCACATTTCACTGCTTATGATACAGACTTATAGGAATGCCTGCATCCCCTTTGCCTTTAACTTGCTGTCTTGTCAGTAGCTGCTAAGAAGGTTCCTCCTTTATCTTTTGTAGCTAATGGTGTATGTATTGGGGCTGCAACCTATTTTTAAATTTCTCTGTATTACCACTGCTCTCACCTGGTATAACAGAAATGCTCTTGAGCTCCTTGTTGAGGGTATGGAAAATCAGTAACAGATTTTCCAGAGCTATATGTCCTTTTAACACTCATGTTGGAACACCCAGACTGGAATATACAGGAGCTTCCATGCTTTTCCTGCAGACAGTTCTTTCCTTAATGGCCTGTTTGCTTTTGATACTGTCTAGTGATGTGGAGTTCGTCCATAATAGCTGATGGATTTAGGTGCCTAGCTTAGAAATAAGTGTGTGTCAAGGGTTCCCCTAAGAAACTGTGAAACCTCTTGTTTGTCAGTATGAGATCTGTGTCTTGACATCCAATTTCACACAGAAGAGTACAGTGGGAGAACTCTCTGATTTGGATGAGGCCCTAAAATTGCTTTGTTTTCCAGTTCATCAAATCCTGTGTGTAATCTAAGAAAAACAAATGGAACTTTCCTCTCGCTGAATTAGAACTTGTGTTTGACTTTCTGGAGGTTGAGTTATATTCCTGAGGGACAAGAAGCAAGGGAAAAATTTAGAAGGCAACTGCCAAAAATTGGTGGTAGGGACTTGAGTAGGTGGAGGGATAGCAGCAGAGTCATCTTTCTCCCAGAGAGTTTTCCAGTTGACTCTCTTGGGGTTTGCAGGGCTGACCATGTGAGTGGGAAGGGCTGCAATGCTGGCTGCTTCCCATGGTATTTTGGGGCTTGGAGGGGCTTAAAGTGATGAGTATTGGCCCTCTGTGGGGGAAGAGGGATGAAAACATGCAAGACATGATACTCAGACAGGTTTTCTGCTTAATTCTCAGCAGACTTCACTGGGTGGTCTTCAGAAAACCAAAGTCGTACAAGGTTGATGTGTTTCCAGTCAGGATACACAGAAATGCTTTGCTGTAGTAAGTCTGTGCTGGATCAGGACATTCTGTGTAAGGGCATGAAGCACTATGAAGGCCCTCCTTGAAACATATGATCAGGTTTCTTTCACAGGGAAGGTATCTGATAACCAAATGAGTTGTCCCCATAAGCCTATGTGGAAACAGATACAAACACTGGAGACAATCAAAATGCCCAGACCCAAGAAATTAATGAAAAGTCTCAGAAGGTGGTGAGGACATGCTGCAACTGTATTCAAGGAGTAGTTTTACAATGGAGTGTTTTCAGTGTGTGTATCTTCATCAGCCTTGCCTCAAATACTTGTCTCCAAAGCCGCACTAGTTCCCAGGCTCACCATGGAGAGCTGGTGTTTGCAGGATGTAGATAATCATCTGCGGTGGATGTTGAGTTACATTTAGCAATCGCTTGGCAAGGCTGGCTGCAGTGCAAGCACAGTTCATGCAATTCCAACTGTGTACTCTCTCCAGGGTATTGTGTCATGCAGGAAAGGCCTCTAACTTTTAAAAAGCTCATGTCTGGACTCCCAAGGGACTAAGATAGCCCTTTTCTATCCTTGGGGAAGAGGTTGATTTTCCAATGAATGTGGGTGTAGCTAGAGAAAGGATGGTGTAAGGTCTTGGAACAAAACATCAGGCTGGAGTTTAAGCAAGTTTGAGGCTAGAGGGGAAAAGGCCTGATTCTCCTCTTGGGTTATTATGCAGTTATGTACTGAGATGGTTTACCCAAGTGCAAAGACCCTTAAGCATAAGTCTGGCTTTACTTCGTTGAAAGAGAAGGATGTTCTTAAGTGAGAATGAGGCAGGAAAAAAGGGATCAGCACAAGAAAATATTAGAAACAGGGGCGTATTCCTGCAATACAGACCTCTGTGAGAACAGATTAAAAAAGGCTGTCACATGAGGGAGAACTCAAAAACTGAATTTACAATGGATATATTTTTATCCTCAGCAGGATTTTTAAATTTAGCAAGAAACAAATCTTTTTTTCATGTCCCCTGGTTTGACCACATATCTGGAGTGTTTTAAAAGATGAGACATCTTTCCAGCTTGTGCAGCTATTACACACAAAGCTAGTGAATTGCTTTTGTGGTATACAGATGTTTTAAGGATTATTTGCCATAGAAAGTGGCAACCATCTCATGAATCTTTTGATGGGTTAGAGTTACTGGAACTTCAGAATCTTGTTTTTCATGGCACGTTTCACAAGGGTTGGCATATGCACTTCTGGACTTTTGGGTCGGATGTTACGGGAGTGCTGTAAACAGCAGGGGCTGATGGATGGACCAGGCTATACCACCCTCTGTACAGTCAAAAATTTTGCCTCCAGAATAGGTGCAACAGGGAAGTCAGGCAGGTACATCCCTCTACTTGACTAACACTAGTTAGCTGGCTGACACAAGGGAATATATGCCTCTAGACTGGATTCATCAGCTTTTTACACACTTCATGTGATCCTGGAGGCCATAACCTCCGAGGGAATTGTCCTTACAAACTTCACTTGCAGTTCCAGGGTGCAAGAGTCTCTTGCTCCAGACTGTTTCCTTTCTCCTGCTCCTGGGGCAACCTAGCCTGAAGAGGTTTTGGAAACTTAACTTCCACAATACATGCTGTGACCACCAGATGACAGGTAGTGAGGAAATAAGCCTCTATGCCTGCATCCAGCCATGGTAAAAAAAGTGGGGAAGGGCATTTCTCACTGAGCATCAGCAAGTGTAGCAGAAGGTGTAACCAGGCACAGATACACTGACGTATTTCAGCAGGCCCCCAGTAGGAAACTAATACTGTTCCCTGCTGGAGTCAATCCGTGCTCCTAGCCCTGCGCTTCAACAGTACCAAAATTACCCACAGGCTGGGCTGGGAGGAGTGAGCCTGCTCCCTTGCGAACCCTATTGGGATAATCAGTAATTCCTCTTCAAGGAGATACCAGACTTTGTAAAGACACATATGTAAAGCTGTCATTGTAGAAGGAGGGCAATCTGGCCAGGAAAAAAGCCATATAGCAAAAGGTCTTGTTTCACTGTAAGTAAACCTTCTTTGCCACAGATTGCAAAGTTACTAGTGGCTAATTAGAGCTGACTTAAATGATATTTAGTGTGTTATTCCAGAAGAAAATACTCTTTCCCAGAGAGCAAGTGCAACAATTACACAAATGCCAAATTATAAGTTATCATTTATATTTTTCATGTATTGGCATTTTCAGACTTGGTTTCCAGAATTTTGAAATTTATACTGATATTATAAAACTGTTGAAATTACTTTTTGGGGATGTATGTTTCAATTTTGATAAAAATATATTTAAAAATGCTACCATTTTTTTTTTCCTTCAGAAAAATGACAACTGGAAAGGAAAAAAAAATTGACATTCCTACCTAATATTAAACACAAATACTTCTTAAAACCACCAGTGATAAATAAAATAAAATAAAATAAAATAAAATAAAATAAAATAAAATAAAATAAAATCCAATTAAGTAAAAAAAATTCTCTATTCAAATTTAATTTCAAAGGTTGGGTGATCATTTCCATTTTTACTCTTTAAAAACAATTTTAAAAGAAAATTATAAACCAGAAAAATTTAAAAATGTCTGTTTTGCTTTAGAAGTGTCAAAACAAAAAGGTTGGATGGAATTACTTTTTAATCTTGAGCAATTTAGTTAATTCAACCCAAAAGTGCAAAATACTGTGGTTGAGTCATAGCCTAACTTTTCAAAGCCAAGAACTATTTAGGCTGAAAATACTTTGCTGAGCTCTACTTCTGCCTCAAAAGAGAAGCCTGCAGCTGTTTCATTGGGAATTATCCATGGAGCACTGAGTCCTTCCTTTACCATGCCTAATCAGCCCCAAATTTGCCTTAATCCATTAGCTTTGTTTGCTCTGTTGTCTGTCTCTTCTTTATCTTGGGAAGGAATAAAGGTGACAGCCCAGAACCAAACAGTGGAGGACTGTCCTGTTCAATTGCTTGCAAAGCAACTCACAGGGTAGTTTTTCCCTCTAATCAAAGTCCTGTAATGCCCCTAAAACACAAGGAAAGAATTTTTTAAGATCTCCCTTGTGGAAGGAAAACTTTATACAAGAACTGGTTTTACCATGTTCACTAATGGAAGCTCCTTTCAGGCTTTTTTTTTCCTTTTTCTTCTTTTCTCTCAAGACGGTTAAGGAAAAGAAATACAGGCATAAATACAACAATTTTAAAAAATCCAACCCTGCTTGGCTAAGATGACAAACCACAATACTCAGATATGAGCTACTGAAGGAGTCAGAGAGTGGCTTTCCAGTAATTTGTTCATCAACATAAATAAATTATAAAAGAGGGAGATTAGCAAACAAGAGAAAATCAGTGGCAGCTTATGAACTGCTCACTAGTCCTAAAAGGGGTTGAATCTTTCAGGAATGAGGGCATATTTTATAGAAGCAGGTAGTTTATGTAAGACTCTCCTTCCAGTCCCGCAATTGCTTATGACTCAGAGCTTGCATTACAGATGAGTAAATATTTAGCCTTCATGGCCACAAAGGAGGGTTTGATGCTGAGAAAGTTAAACCTTAAAGACTGGAAGGCAAATAAAAATTACCCTAGCATTTGTCCTTTGAAACAAAACAAAGAAAGCCTAGCAGTTTTTAAGCTAGACTCAGTAGTATTCATTCTTTCTGCTGTTTGTAGTTCCTGTAGTTTCTCCTCAGGCCTGTCAGTTCAACCCTGTACTTAAACCATAGGACTTCTAGAAAACCACAGGATATGCCTATAGTTGCATGCACCTCTGCTTCTCCTCAGGATGGATCACCACAAGGCACGCATGGGCTGGGTCCATGCACAGCCAGCCTCTCCAGTGGGAAGGGGCAGTGTCATTCCATTCCCAGCCTCTCATCATGTTTTCTGCAGCAGCACTTAGTGTAGGTTTAGTGACATTTCCAAGAGCTGAACTCAGGATCACATCTAGGTCAAGACTGCTACTGAAGAGAGTCCTTATTTTGGCCTTCAAGCACCAAGCCAAGCATCTCCAGACTGATTGGTAAATGCAGATTTCCTTGGGAAAAGCCATCTCTGTTAGGAGCAATGTGAGCATGTGGAAGAGATAGAAAGTGCCTTTTGCATAAAAATCTGTGTTACAGCTCCTGGATGGGAAAGTACTTGTTTGGTCCTGGACTGGAGGCAGGTTAAGGCATCGAACGGGAGCTGAGCAGTAAGACTGAGCACCAAGATGGCTGAGGCTGTTTGGCAGTCTATGGGAAATTTTGTTAAAAAAAAATTTTGTCAGGTTTGCATCAAAGTGGCCTCAGGAAAGCCTCAGGAAAGTGCTTGGAGGAACATATAAATCAGCAGTGGAGAGTTAATTTCTTTTCACTGGAGAGGAAAAGCTCCAGCACACAGGCCTTGGTGCACCATGGCTGTGTTGGCTGAGGCAGCATCCAGCCTCTGTTGGGTGTGCCCTGCAAAAGTTCAGCTTTGGTCTGGGGGGACTGGTGAGGGGCTCATGCAAGGATCCACTTCCAACAGCAAAGCAGACACATTCCTGGGACCTTCCTACTGAGTCAAAGTGAGTTTTCACTGCTTTTTTGTGAAAAGCCACCTCAGTTGTCTGAATTCCCCCAGTGGGGACTTAATGTGATTTGATTTACCCATGAGTTATAGGTAAAAAAAATTCTTTTTGTTTGCCTTAGGTCGAAAAATGCATTTCATGTTCCTGCGTGCAACGGACTGGAAGCCTCAGTTCTTACACCAAAATAAAATAATACCTGAGGATGGGAACAACTTTAAATCCTAACATTGGAAAATTTGAGGAAGAAATAATAACAATAACAAAGGAACAAATAAATTAAAAGAGCTGCATTCCCAGAGTTCTCATGGCATCAGACAGATTGAAAATCAAGTTCACATGTCCCTTATGACTTAACAGGAATTCTTAAAATTCCCGCAGGATAAGTAATTTGAAACAGCCCACAGAGCTATTTTGCTTGTTTCCTGGGGCAAATTTATGTCACACTTTGGTAGTTACAATGTTATCAGCTGCCTTGGAAAAACAGGCTCTGCTAATGTGACCATTACCTAATTCATGCCTGGAGTCTGATCCTTGGAGATTTCTAAGCCTTTTAGTGATCCCTTGAATGGCCTCTTTATAACTTTAAACACAGGGACATTTTGTCAGGTGGCTGCCATAGTAGGAAAACAGGAAGGTGTATAAGAATAACCATTTTTGTTTGATGTCCTACCATCTGCACAACTGCAGACATGTATAAACACACATGACTACTTTTTCACCACTATACATGAAAACAAAAATTACCCAAGACTCTCTGGGAGATGGGAGTGTGGAGGAGATTAAGGTAGTGGTGGAGTCTGATATCTGTGACTTCCAGGGGAGATGGAGGCAGAAAATATTTTCCCTTCTTTTCTGCTGGTTTTTTTCCTGGTTTTTCATCCCTTAGGAAGGACATTAAGTGGAGGGCCTGCCCTGCTGAGGGTAGCCTGTGCTTTGGGTTTCTTTATGCACCTCACTTTGTACACAGACTTGGCGCAAGCCTTTTCAATCTCTGGTGCCTCAACTTCTCACTCTCCTGTAAACACGGCCTTAGGGGCTGCAGAGGGTGGCTTACTCTCACCCGGATCCCCTCTGCTGCCTGCTAGGATCCCACGGGAGTGCTGAGGCACAGCTGCAATGAGTCAGGAGGAAGGTGGTGTCAGAGACCATCAAATCAGCCAAGTTTCCATCTGCTCTGTGTCTGCTCTGGTTCATCCTCTGGAGGGGACCCTGAAGTGGACTGGCTGTACTTCCTGCTTCCAAGGCTGCCCTTGGTACGCAGAGCTGGTGCCCCTGGACTCCAGCAGGAGCTGGAAACATGCCTTTTCTGTGGTGTGTTATGTGGCAATGTCTTCAATGACAGGCACGTGACTTGCGCAGTAAATGTGACAAACTGAGCACTTTGCAACTTTAAAAACTGAAAAAAGCTTTGCCAGCTTTGTGGCAGTAGATAACAATCATGGCATCATTTGGTGCCGTGAGGGCCAAGTTGATGTACTTCCCTCACAAACTGTCTCTAAGAAAAAGGTCCCCATGGAAAATGTGATATTCCAATCTGGAGAATCCAGTCTGTGGGATCTGAAGACCTCCATGACCAGTGGCTCAGGTTTGCCATTTGTCAGGTTTCTCCCATGGTTTGCATTTTGTTTGGAGTTGATGGAAGAATAGTGAGATCTTATTGCTGCGGCCCTTGTCCTTCCTCTCCCCTTCTCCTCTTCTTTGTGTGTCCTCTTTGTTGCCATGTCTTAGTTTTGGCAGGAGTATCTCTGGGGCAGTGACCACAGCTACATGTGTTCCTGAAAATGTTAGCATACTTGTCAAGATAGTGAAGTAATGCAGTGAAAGAAGTAGATGGAAATACTATTTCTCATTTGCTTACTTATGGAAAATAGAATAGATCAGACAGGGAAATTTTACTGTGTGTATGTAAACTCAGACTGTTTTCTGGTCATAGTTTGAAGGCAAATTGCTAACTGAGCTCAAGCTTTGCTTGAAATCTTTTAAATATCCATGAAAAACAAATTGATACTTATAAAGGCAAAGAGCACAAAATCACTGCAGGATTTCTCTGTAGCTCCTGGAGGCACTGTACGAGTGTTCTTTGACTGCAGGCAGGCTGAACTGTCCTTTGGGGAGCACCCCTCACTGCACGAGCACTGGTTTTGGATGTCCACAGCAGGAGTGTTGGGCCAAGGGGGCGTTTTTACTTACCACTTGCAAAATTCCAGAAAAGCAATGCTAAGTCAGCTGAAACTTTAAATGAAAATTAAAACAAATCCCCTTTGGGATGAGATGGAAATGTCAGCCCAAGAATGAATCTCCTCTCAGTAAGTTGCAAGCTACTAAAGGAGATACAAGTTGGAATCCAGCCTTGGCTGCACCACACACCATCTGTCACCCTTGTAGAGTGAAATAAAGGAAGAGCAGAGAGCCTGCAATTATTGTCTCCCTCGTTGGATAGCCCAGAGGCCAGAGAAGTGGATTCTCTTCCCTGATACATTCCTTGTGACGGAAATGACAGATTCATTTTCCCACGGTGGTGTTGCTGCGCATTGCTCTCTAATCCTACTGACTGTCCCCTTGGTAAGCAGGAATACAGACTGCCAGGCTGGGACCTGAGTGAGAAGGCTCTCTTCCCAGGGTTAGAGATATAGATACAGCAAATTGCAGGAGAAGAATACGAGAGAAGAGGGGATGCTCAAGTCTCTCAACTAGGCATCCTGCTGGCAAAATGCAGGAACTTGCCCTTACAGACACCTGAGCACTGCTAGTACAGAGCATTTTTAGCCAAGCAAAATCTCTTCTCTCTCTCCTTCTCCCCCATGCCCTTGCACATTTTCGTAACCTCACAGAAGTTTCAGACAACGTCATCTTTAACCTACTGCAGGCAGGACTTGGGAGCCACGTGAGGAGCAGCGAGGAGAGACCACAGCTGGTCAGAACACCAGCGCCATGGCCAATGAATGGGGGACTTGGACTACACTCCCCTACACACCACCCCAAACAGGGTGCTGGAATGTCTCTCCCTTGGCATTGCATTTTGAAAGATGTGTCTGGCAAGACAGCTAGCTGACTTTGGCAGGCACTGCAATTAGTGTGATAATTAATTAAAGAGCAGTTGAGAAAATCACAGTGCGAGGTTGCTCCACAACCAGATCCACAACTCACTACAAGAGCAAGGCATGCTTCCATATCTCTATTTTTTTAAAGGAATTAGTAGCTTTCATAGTGCACTGGAGTGGGATGAAGAGGAATGAATCCTTGTGCTAATCAGTAGGAGGACCTTGTCTGTGAGATAAGACAACCTGGGAACAGAACAGCAAGTGATATCACAGCAATAAAATGGACAAATATGGCAAGACATAACAGCTAAAGACTGTTTTACACAAGCCTCCTCTTGTTTCCTATGACACCAAAGACTGGAAGAACCTCTCTGCAGAACAGAAAAGTTATGAGGAGGAACAGGTGTCCTGTCTACTGCAGTCAGCTGCAGCTGCTGCATAGCTCCATGTATTTCCATGCCTTCAGCTGGGCTCTTCCATGTACTGACAGGTGCTAGTGAAGGCACACATATTATATTCCTAAGCAGACATCCAGGTTGCTCCTGCTGCCACCTTTCCCATCTGCCCATTTAGGGAGATTCAGGATAACCACCACACATAGGCTTTGGTGCAGCTGTAGCTCTCACCTGCCTGCACTCCTGCCTGTCACTGGGCTGTCCCTCCCCTTCTGAAAGGTCCTTGCTCACTGCCAATGTGGAAAAGCGGGCCAATACTGAGCCACAAAAAGGGCCTGCTGATGAGTGCAGGTGGGACAGGCTTAATAGTCACCCTCAAGCCCCTGGGTGTCTTGATGAAGTGTTGCTCCTTACTTGAAGCAAAGAGGCTCAGGATAAGAGGACTTGCTGCATGTAAAGTAACTGTAGCCCAGTTAGTGCTTATTGAAACAAGAAGGGAAGAGGATTTTTTTTTTATTATCAAACTGGAGTTTCATTGAAAACGGCTGATTTTCAGAAAAAATACATTTAAAAAACCACATTTTTAGAATAGAACCAGGAGAAAAGAATAATTTTTCGTTTGTTTCTTTGAACTTACTAGTACAGAAATAATCTGGAAGTTTATGTTGAGGTTTTGGCTTTATTTTCACTATTTTTCTTCTGGGTGGGGAAAGAAAAAAATCAAATATTTACAGAAAGAAAAAAAAGAGAAGTCTTCTTGCTTGTATTTCCTAGTCGGAAGGAGACCAGAATGTTTTCTGCTTGTTTCTAAGCAGATACTTTTGTTGGAAGACTTCTCACCCTCAGTAATAAAATCTTTTATGTTAAAGCAGTACAAAAACATTCAAAGTGTCACATTTTGTCAGCCCCCTTCCCTTCTCCCTGTGTTTCAAACTGTCTTTGGAGCATTGTTGTGGAAATGAAATTTTCTGGTTGTTCTCCCCTTGCTTGTTGCTGTGTGAGGCCAGTGAGTTTGCTGGGGGTTTAGCACAGCTGCACCGCAGTGCTGCCCACGTTGTGTTGGAGACACTTCTGGGCTTGTTTCTGCTTTAACCTTCTACATGGTCTGTGGGTCCAAGTACCAATCTAGTTATGCAACTTCTCTCTTCACTGTCCAGGCTTTCCCCAGTCCTTATTGGAAGCAATGTATTTTAGCTCTCACTATAGTACCTTCTACCCACTTTGGAGTCCATGAACACTATAAATCAGGCTCTGTGTTACAGACGGAGCCTTGCTTTCCCATTTGGGATTATGTATTTCACAGAGGAAGTGGAACTCAAGTCCAGTTAATAATTGCACTGAAGCACCTTGAGTTGATGCCATGAAGCTTCTTTTCCATCTAATCATGATTATCTGCAAGGGAAAAAGGTTATTAAATGTTGGAAAATGTGCTGCGTCCCATCTATTTCAGATTATTTTACATCTGCATTTACAACAGACATAGGCAATTTGTTCAAGATCCAAGAAACTAGAATTATCCTCTTCCCCATCTTTCATCACTTGAAAGGGCTTTTCTAGCATTTTGTTTTTAATCTTTCTTCTTTTTTTTTTTTTTTTTTTTGTAATTTGTTGGACACTTTGCATAGCCCTTTCTTAAATATTTAACTATGTCTTAAAGTGAGGCATGGCCATGAAGAAAAAATTATGCAAACAAGCCTTTTCAGTGTAACAAATTAGATTGCATTCTGTGTAAATCTGTTGCCTGCCCTTGCTATTGATGGGTTTCACAAACCATATTGGGAGTTAACTGTAAGTCTGATTACAGCCCGTGGATTTACAGACAGAGCCAGCAATCTCAGCAATCTATCCAGGGCTGGTGTGTCAAGCATTGCCACTGCTCCTTTCTACCTGATCCTATAGGAAGTTAAAATGACACTACTTATTTTCCCACAAAATTAATGTAATATGTAATATTGTAAGCTAATTTTTGTCTTTTTTTTCCCCCTGTAGTAGACATGAATGTAGTTGTACAAATCAGAAGACTTCACACTCTGTTTTGCTCTGATGGGTAGGTAGCATCACCTGTGATCAGGGTGACCTGACAGTCTCCCTAACAGCAGCCTGCCTCAAAGTGTTTGTTCTTTTAGTTTGCCTTATGCTGCCATCAGGGAATGACATTTTCTAGGAAGGATGTCTGACCCGAGATAGAGTCAGGCTGATTTCTAAGGAGGAAATAGTGCTATAGAGTTTCAACCAAATTAGATCAAGAGAAATGCATTGTTTAGTCCACACTTGGGGAAAAGAAAGACATGAAAAAGTTCTTGCTATTGTTTTGACAAGAGGGTCTCAAACACTGTCAGAGGATACGCTCAGTACATAGCAAGCTGCAGCACAAATCATATTTTTCCCTGCTCACATCACCACCATCCTCTGGGGAGGAAGGCTGGTGTCTCCTGCCTCTTCATCTCCAATCCCCTGTTTGGACTCCCAGCCTCTCTCCCTGCCTCACCACTGTGTTAGCCCCCTCCTCTTCCTGCCACTCAGTTGTCTCAAAAAGTCTGAGCATGAATAGTTTGTACCCTCCCTAAATTCTTCTGATGCCTTCTGGCTATAAATAGGGATTGCTGATGGAGGAAACTCTGGTGTCTTGGGGGAAAATGTATTCTCACTTATAGATCTTACTGGTCCTTTAGTGGAACCTAAAGTTGGAAAGGTGACCCAGTACTGCTTCTACACTTCAGCAACCTCTTATTGAACAATCTCACTAATATAATCCAGATATGTTTTAGTCTCCTAAGGTGTCTGGTATGAGAAAGATCTGTTACCCTTAAAGTGAATCCCATTTGCTTCACATTGCAAAACCCAGGGAGTCCTCATTCTCTGTGTAATAAGCTTCTTTACGAAGCTGTGCCTTTGGCAACAAACTGCACAATGAAATGAAAACCGGTATTGTTATTAAATTAACGTCCTTACATAACTGATCTTTCACCCAGTGGCTGCCAACACAGATCTCAGTGCAAACCACATTTCTGAGAGGAGCGCAGAGAGAGGTGAAGAGATCAAGGAATCAATTTTTTATTTCTCAGGAGCACAGATGCAATCTCCAGTGAATTAATTTTTTTCTGCAAACTTGTATCCCCTCGAGTGCTGGCAAAACAAGGTCTTGGCAAAGATTTTTCAAGGCAACAGCAAAAGGCCTCTTGCAAGCACTGTACAGAAAATGCAGTTAGCTGCCGGTTACTGGTGCAAAAGCAGGAATGGGAAGGAAGACCCCTCCAGAGGCATAGCAGAGCTAGGTAGCCACAGGCAGGAAGGACCTTGGGGGTGAAACGGGGGCCGCATCCTGGCTGCGGGGACAGGGCTGGCCAGAGGGCTCTGGGAGGGCTGTGGGAGCCAGGCCCAAGGAGGACTCGGAGCCAACGTAGCACGCCGTGCCGAGCCGGGCCCGCGCCTTTCCACCCCGTCCCACTCCACCCCGTTCCACCCCGCGCCCCGTGGGGCCCGAACCCCAGCCCGACCCCGCCCCGCACCCCGCCCGGCCCGGCCCGGCCCGGGCAGCGCCGGCCCCGCCCCGCCCCTCGGCGCTCGCCCAATGGGCGCGCAGGGTCGTTTGCATGTTTGCATATTTATTTAGATATTTGCATAGTGTCCGGGACATAAGGGCGGGCGGGCGCGGTGTTGGCCGTGCTGGGCGCTCCTCGGGCTGCCCTGTCCATCGCTGCGCTTTGGCGCCCTACTTCTGTTTTACTTATCGTAAGTTTTCGGAGAAAAAAAAACTTACTTACTTTTAAATTTTTAATTTTTTTTTTTCTTTTCGCGCCGAAACTTTCGTGCCCGTGGCAGGAGGCGAGATGTGGAGGAAGGCGTTACTGGCCGCCGTGTGCCTCTGCCTGCGCTGGGCGGCTGCTCTCGGCGGTGAGTCCGGGACACGGGGGCACCGAGCTGCCGGGCCTGCCTGTTGCTCCTGGGAAACGGGGCTTGGGGGATGCGTGGTGGGAAAGGGGAGTTTGCAATCTTTCCTTTGTGAAGCTGTCCCGGGGAGCTTGGGATGCTGCGGGACCCGGGTGTCGCGGAGTGGGCTTGGAAGGCGCTGGAGAGCGACACTGGGGGTGGGGGGGGGGAACCTCCATCCTGATAGGAAAGACCTGGAGCCTGTTCCCTAGCCGAAAGTCAGGCACAACCTGCCGGGCTGGTGGCGTGACCTGTTGAGGTTCGGGATGTGGTTTTTTTCCCAGAGACAAGGTGGCTTCTGAGAGTTCCTTGCCCCAGCAAGGGATTTGCACAGCAGTAGCACCACGGTAAGGTCCTTTGGCTTCCTCTTCTGTGGGACTCATCTATCCCAGCATCCCAGCTTCGTACAGTTCTTGATCCCAGACAAGGCAAGGCTGAGTTTCATCGTTGTCGTGGTAATGTGTTCGAGATGTAGTTAAGCCTGTAATGAGCAGGATCCACTAGGGGAAAAGTGAACAGAGTGATTTACTCCCGTTCACTTATGGCTCTGTTTGCACTCTGCCTGTTGTACCTGCACTTGTGCATAGACATCCTGTCCAAGCTGTGGGGAGTGGAAGATGTGCAAATGGTGCTAGATTTTTACTAATGCTCTCTCAATCAATCATAATGTAACTGAAGCTGTTATGAACAAATTGACTAGCTTTAGGAGACCACTACTACTCAAACTTAAAAAAAGCTTTAAAGTATTGTTAGCAATGCCCTGTCACAGGCTTACTTTCTTACACTGATGTCCCACACATAGTAACTGTCTTTAAAAGTTTCTGGCCTTAGAAGAAAGGGTGGCTGTAGCTCCTAGAGCTGCTTTGTGATCCTAAACTGGAATGTATAAACTTCTGTATTTTCTGCTGTGGGTCCCTTTGTTGCTTCTTTGTGTACAGGGAAGCTGAAGGGAACTATTCAAAAGTAAGAGGATGGGCTGCTAGGGTACAGTGAAAAGAATGTATTCTAGCTTTGAATCCAATCTTGTGCCATCAGAGACAATCAAAACAATTTTCATCACAGTATCCAAGTTCTATACAGTAAAATAACTGTCTTCTCAGAGAAAGCTTTCATCCCTGCAGGAACTGATTTGCCACAGACTTACCAATAATTTCATTATTTCTTCTTAGGAATAGGTTGTATGAAAGCAGGTTGTGTGCTCATCCTAAAGCAATTCAAGCCTTTAGTTCCACGCTTTTCCATGCACAACACAGTAAAAAGTTTTTTGAAACCACAGCAAACAAGCGATCCAGCCCTTCAAGAATCCAGAGTATTTAAAAAACAACATAGAAAAAGACTTTCTAGGTGAAAAAAATGCTGGTGTTCCTGGAAAAGATAAAAACGTTGCTAGAAATACATTCAAATCCTTATTTTACTGTGTAAATCCAGAGTCAGCATATTTACCCTGTTGTGTGATGTGAGCTGCTGGCTTTTTCTATGGTTTGTGTTTGGGATAGACATACCAGGGCAGCTGTGGCATGGCCTTTTGAGAAACAATGCATTTCTGAGAAAGCACAGAGGTAAGGCTCTCAGGCCTCAAGTTGTGCTGGAGATTAGCATGATCACTAGCACTCCTAAAAGTTTGCTGGAATCTCCTTTGTGCAGAAGTACTTGCGTGATAGGAGTTTCTCATGAATCCTTACCTCTGTATTACTGCAAAATCTGACAGTGGTTGCATTTTGTCTTCAGCTAATTGCAGCTATTCCAGAGGGACTGATGGGTGGCTAGATATCTGCTGGATTGTATTGCGAGTGTCCCAGCTGCAGCTGAGTAAAGATTTGTCAGGGAGTACCACGGAGAGGGGTGGGCACCCCTGGGTACAGTGAGAGAGCAGCAGTTTGCCAGCTGCAAAACTTGAGCTGGGAAGTTCTTACTTGGCTTCTGAAGTTGTGCACAGTAGCTTTCCAAAGGTATTGCTCTTTCCATTGGCCCCACCTGCGAAGTGAAGCAGAACGTACTCTCGGGCCTCTGCCATTGAGGAATACATAAATAAACATGAAGTTGTAATATTTTTGCAGCAAGGTTAAACAATAACCTGACTCGTAAGGTAGGTTTCCTGGGATTGCAACACACAGTAGTCTGCTTTCAGTTTGTAGAGTAGATCAAATTAAACGATAACCATTTCTGTGATATAGGCCCTTTGCTACAGCTGGCTGTGAGTTTGCTTCAGAACTCTTAGGAATTCAGTATGACTGATTGATGGGTGTTCCTAATGCTGATTGTCGGCTGAGGGAAGATTTAGCCCATTTAACTATATCTGGTAAATGTATGTGCAGATGTTTGCTGTTGTGCATGTGTGTGCATGCATGTCTCTTTGGGCTATAGAAGACACAGTCTAGCAGTATACTTTCTAAGGATCTTTGCACCTAGCTAATACTATTTGCATTTCTGAGTGCATAATGCTAGGAAATTGTTGTTTATCAAAGATTCCATTTTTAAAACCACAGCTTAGGTTCACTCATTCTGGCAAACACATTATTATCATATTTTGGCAACCTGTGTGATGTGGGCAATTTAACTTTTGATCAATATTCCAGATGTTGTTACTTCCTCAAGACTCACATTCTCCACCCAGCTGACCAGTGGTAAACAGTTTCACAGTCAAGCCAAGTTGTCCTGGGCTTCCTGTGAAAGAAACTTGAGACTGAATTCTCTTGACTGGTGTGTCAGAATGCCTAAAGTCAGTGAGATGCTTTCAAAATTGATAATTGATAGGAGTCCCTAACTGAACGGAATTTCACAAGTTGCAAGTCCAAAGTGTCACAAACTTTGGACAGGAAAAACAAAACTACTGACTTCCAGTTTGTAAGCTTCTCCCCACCACCCACACTTTCTTTGAGTTCTGTGAGGTTTTATACCTTGCTGCACAGGACAGCTTTTTTAAAAATTTTTTTTAATGGAAATTCATATTGTGCAAGTAGGGGTGTAAGAAAAGCATCAGAAAACTTTGTATAGCATGACAAAATGGTGAAGTTTTGGCAATGCAGCCTGAAAAGCCAGCTTCCATCTGGAATTGGTAATTTAATTCTGCTTCAGTTCTCTAAATAATCCCTTTGTAGGTCATGCTAACTGTGAGCACATAGCATAGACAGAAAACTTTATTTTACAACAGGTGCTTGTTTTTGTAACTATGTGCCTGGAAGCTTTGGCAATACACAACACATGCCTTTTTACCTTTGCTGAACTATGTCTGGGAAAGTGTAGTTTTTAGTAAAAGTATGGATTTCTTTTTTGTCTGCATGTGTTTACTTCCAGTCTTTTTTATTCAAAGCCCTTGTTTAGAAATGGGACTTGCATTCTTGTCATAAAAAGCTACTTCAGTATATCAATATCCATATGTGTATTTCTTGATATCTAATTTCTGTATCTACATTATGTAAAATGCAATCTTAATTCAGATAAATTTCTGTCCAAGTTTCAGAAACATGCTGAAAACTACCTATTTTGGGGTTTTCCATGGTTTAATTAACTTGAGTTAAAACATCTTATTAACTGAACTGTGGTGAGTGTGTACATTGGTTGTCTTTGCACCTCTTTGTGTAAGACTATAGGAATGAGGTCCAATGGTTCACTGGCTCAGGACATGATTACAGGAGACTTCTCCCTTTAAATCTCTGAGGAAAAGGTCTGTGGCAAAAGTGTATGAATGACAAAGTTTGGTTCTGAATAATATGTTTAATAGACCAAGAAATACAATGAGATATGAAAGCAGAAGTGGGAAATGCTTTTTTCTGAAGTGATCTGCTGAACTGTGTGGTGCGTGTGTACAGACTGCATGTTCTGTATTCTGCAGGGGCTGGGATGTGAGGTGGTACTGCAGCATGTGTGCAGCACAGTATTAGGTGTAGACAAGATATCTTCTGCTCAGAGCTGAGGTGTTCCATGGTTTAATTAACTTGAGTTAAAACATCTTATTAACTAGACTATGGTGAGTGTGTGCTCTGAGCTGTATAGAATTTGCAAAGCCAAACTCAGGCAAATTCTGAGGAAGGCTTCTTGATGAGCACACCATAAAGAAGTCTGTAATAAACTCCACTACACACACACTTCCCTCATACAAAGGATATCTTGCCTGTTGGGAACTGACCGTATGTGGACATAAGATAACATGACACTTTTTGTGGGTATAAGATGATAACAGTAATTTCTTCTGACTTTCTAATCCTCATACAATATGGTTGAATGAGAAAAGTGGCTACCTGCCATTTCCCTAACTCATGGGCTCTTGCTTTGCAGCTGCTTCTTTCTTGGTGGTGGCTGTATCTCAGTGATTTTCTGTTCTCAAATCCCCATCAAAGATTGTTAGATTGAAACACGCAAATATGTGTGAAGCACTTAGCACATCTTCAGTGGCAGGTGCCACTGTACTGCAATCTTTCTAAGCTTCATGCACTTTTCCAAGCATACCCTGAAGTATAGTACACTTTGAATTGTAAATTTCCTATGAGCTTGTTTTCAAAAGAGCTGTGGTCTGAACTTACATGCAAATTCTAGCATGTGTTTGTAATTGAAAACACACTACAAGACAGGATATCAATGTAATTTAGATTTTGGATGATTATCAGATAAGTTTAATCCAGAAGGGAAATGATATCTAAGTATGAAAGGAAGCACTATTAACTAGTGAGCAGGTGGACTATTTTTTTCACCTTCCTGTACTAGGAGGGAATATACATAATTGAAAGTCCTAGCGTTGTATGCCTTACAATTGAAAGCTGTTCTTGTTCCTTTCAAGGTTTTAGTGATTCACAGCTGAGTGAAAAGTTATAGCTGATATTTAACCAACCACCCTTTGGGACTTTCCTTTCTCTGGCTAAAAAGTAACTAATGCAGGTCTAAAGATTTTTTTCCAAAAAAGTGTTTTATACTGTCAGTTGGTGACAAAGTTTTGAATATGCAGAAATAGAGAAAAAGTGCAAACATTTGGTTAGTTTGGTAAATTTAGCTTTCATTTGTGGGTAAAATGTTATATTTACCATTATGTGAATGCTTGTACTGGTAGAAGGACAGGTAAGGTCTATGAAAAACACATTTCTTTAGGAGGAAGGAGGCAGGAAGGGGGCCCTCAGTGTAATTATCCTGGATTAGCTAGCCAGCCTAGCACAGTCAAGGTCGAAACCTAAAGCTGAGTACTGCCTCTGTTCAGTGAATGGTTCTTGCCTTCCTGCATGTGCTTAGACAAGTGAGAAATCCTGCTGAACTTGGGCAATTTTAAGCCATTGATTATGGCTGACAAGTTTCTCTGAGACTGCTATGTAAGCATTTGTTGCAAGGCTCTGTGCTGGTTTTAGATGTGATGAGGGAGGTTAGACCCTAATTTCTTGTGATCCTCCAAGCACAGCAAGAACTTCTCAGGCTTTTTAGAGCTCCCTGAGGTGAGTAAGTCAGTACCCTGTTGTGTATGGTAGCTTGAATGAGAAGACCAGAAAAACTGTTTTGGAAAAAAAAGAATTGTTAGTTATTTATCACCCGAGCAATGCAGCACGACTTTAGGCAGGAAATGCAAATCTACCAATTATCATAGAAAACCTCTTCTGCAGCGGGAAAAGGGAGTGGAAATCTGTTTTGCATGCCTAGCATAAGGTCCTTATCTTGTCCATTTGTGTTTCCTATGTGGCATGGAGCCATTTATTAATGTGTGTCTAGGAGTTTGTGGAAGGTTGGTGCTCTTGATGCCAGGAAAGACAACGCTGAGCAGGACAGAGCTGGCCTAAGTTCAGCTGCACTTGAAAAACAGGCAATCAATATTTGCCTTACTCAAGTTGCCAAACTGGGGCCTGGGTTTTGAAAAGTTAATTACAGGGTGTGCTGTAGAGGCATTTAGGAGTTGAATCAGACATAAAAAAGAGGAGACATCTAAGTTTCTTCCCAAAGGAAATGGTGAATATGAAGTCTAAAGTCACTTCTCTGTCTTGGCAGGAAAAGGAGTACTTAAATTTTTAAGCCGGCAGTGGGAGGGAGTGGTCTTTGCAGACCACTACATACTTTGTTACCTCCAGTACAAGATCAGCACCTCCTTCCTCACCCTCCTTCCCTCTGCTTCAGGTAGAGGAAGATATTTTTCGGCAGCTTATTTTTCTGTAGGTTATCAGATGACGTGAAAATGTACTCCAAAATAGACTGATGATTTGCTAGTTCATTTTCTCCCATGGATGTCTTATCTCCTCACCTGCTGCTTGTTGGTCAAAACTTTAAAACTAGTATTTTGTAAAACAGTGGTGACTTCACAGCTTTTAATGCACTGCAGCTACACAGAGTTATAAAAGGCCTTGTTAGGCAGTGATTATTGGTGAGGTGATGTGGAAGATACACCACCAAAATATGTAATAGTATGGTAGTAACTCTCTGCTCTCCTGGATGACTGTCTGTGACTGTCGCATGCACTTTTCTGTACTCTTGTGATACTTAAGAGGTTTCCTGCTTAATGTAATGGGAAAACTACTGGCTCTCAAAATGTATTCATACCTCTCTGACAGCTCAGCAGATTCTTACTGTTTTAGCAGGACCTTGGAAGGGGAGCAATTTTCACCCTTTGATTTCCTCTTTACATGGCTGTTGTGTGTCCACTGAGTGCTGTAGGAAATGAAAAACACCTGTCCCAGATATCTCTTGACTGTTCTAGATATCTCTCCAACATTGCACCTGTGCCTTCTGACTTTGTCCTAGTACTCCTAAAACACTGCTATGTTTTTTGTGCTCTTATAGAAGAAGGCAAAAACAATTTTGAGGGAATCGAGAGCAAGTTTTCCTTACGGACACCTGCAGAGCCCGATGAGGATGTCTGCTACCTGGTTCCTGGGCAGGTGAACAGCCTGGCACAGTGCAACTTCAATCATACCAGTAAAACCTTTGTGGTGATCCACGGGTGGACGGTAAGACAAAGTGGGAGAAATCTCCCTTTTAGCCGCACTTCTGATAAACTGAGCAGAAGCGTCTCACGGATATATTAATATATCTCCTATTTTAATTAAAATCCCCAAACCAACAGGTGACAGGGATGTATGAAAGTTGGGTCCCGAAGCTGGTGGATGCTCTGTACAAGAGGGAGCCTGACTCAAACGTCATCGTGGTGGACTGGCTAGATCGAGCTCAGCAGCACTACCCGGTGTCGGCTGCGTACACCAGGCTGGTGGGAAAGGATGTTGCTATGTTTATTGACTGGATGGAGGTAAGACATGGAGACACATCTCATATTCTACGTAATGTCATAGGAGACAAAAGAGCAATGATGCAGCTATGTTAATCATCTTGTGTTGGGTGGATGGAGTTAAACTCATGCAGAGAGTAGTTTTGCTGGACTGGTAAAATTCCAGCTTTGGTCTGTCTACTGGCTGTTTCCTACTCAGAGGCCTTTTGTACTGCATTCCAGAGACTTTAGCTTGTGGTCTATGGAGTCCTGTGCGCCCAGAGTATTTCTGAGGACTCTGTGAGAGGTAGCTATGAAAGACAGGTTCCTATATATATTATACAGAAGCCAGTCCTTGGGATCTGGAAATGTGCCCTGCCTTAGGAGATCAAGAAATTGGTGGGGAGGGGGTGGATGAAAACCTTTATGAAATAAACAGCCCTGTGTTCTGTCCTTTATTTTGCATTCCTCTCAGTTTTGATTTTGGCCATAAATTAGTTAGATCAAGAAATTTACAATGGCACAAAATTATGATAACTGTTTAGTGTTTCTTCTGTTATTCATGGCTCAAAAAAAAATTCCAGTATTAACAAAACATTTTATTTTGTGTCTTCTTATGTTTTTTGTGTTTGGTTTCGAACTTTAAACAAATTGTTCTCTTCTGCAGGAGCAATTTAATTATCCTCTCAACAATCTCCACTTGCTGGGGTACAGTCTAGGTGCCCATGCTGCTGGGATTGCTGGGAATCTGACCAAAAAGAAGGTGAACAGAATTACTGGTAAGAAAACCTGTGACTGTAGAGTGGAGGGTTGCATCTCTTCCATACGGAAATATTATGTTCTACTGAAAAATCACCAGAATAATTGTTGCTTGCTGGCAGTACTTTGGTTATGTATTCATTATTTAATGAAACAGCAGGGCTGATATTTCTGGGGTATAACTGGAAAAATATTCAGAAAATAACAGGGGTGGTGAGTGAAAAACCTTTATTTGCTTTTTTACAAGAAATGAGTGAGTAGGCCCTGATAAAGAAGTAGTCTGGGGGGTTGTGGTGGGGACTGACCAAACCATGGCTTGGCAGTTCACAGTATCTCTTGCAGCATAAGAAATTCAGTGGGTTGTCTTTATCCAGGCAGTCATTCCTTGCAGCTGATGGGAGCCCTTGAGACAGAACAAGAAGTAAATTTTGCTGCAGCAAGTTTAGTACCTGCAGAACTCTTTGCCATGGGGTGATGTAGATGAAAAAATTTATATGGGCTCAAAGGGAGACTAGACAGATAACCAGAAGAGATCCAGTGTGGAGTATTACAAAGTTTATCATAACCGTCTCAAGAAATATTCTAGGCTGGAAATAATACTTGAGAATTTGGCGAAGACATATATTTTCCCTGTTGCTATGTCTGCTTAAGGTGTATTTTGGAGCCTGAGAAATCTGTTAGACAATCAGAGTGCAGGGCCACTCTGGGGCTGGTTTACAACCCAGCAACTGAGAGCTGAGCCACTAGCACTGATCTCATTGACAAAGGAATTGCCTTCATCAGCAAATGAAGCTAAGAAAATTGCTCATCTGTGGTGTCTTTGTTGCTGAGAGAGCTTGGGAGCACCATTCAGAAGGGAGCCTAGCTCCTGGCACTTTCACCTGAGCCTGGCTGTGATCCCAGATCCACAGGCATGCTGGGAGGTGGGCTAGGCAGCAGTAACATCTGGAAAGGTCCTGAGAGGTGGCAGATTAAAGTCAGGAGGCTGAAGTGCTAGTCCCTCTGCCCTTCCTTTCTCTAAGTTGCAGCTTTGCTGCTTTCACTGAGTCTGCCTAATCACTGACATGCCAGTAGCCCTCTCTTATTCCTCTACGGTTACCCTTGGTGCTGAGGATGAACTGTTCCCTGAAAAGCACAGGGAACAATGTCATGTGGCCCCTGAAGCCCTCACAGCTGAGGGGGAGGCAGCTCAGACCAAGTGGAGCTAACAGTGTGTGAGCAGCACAGGTGCCTGTCCCCAGCTGATGCTGCAGAAAAGACGCGTCCCCTCAGCCACCTCTCAAGTGGTTGTCTGAACAGGAGATAGTACTTGTTCACTGGCAGAATAGCTCTGGGGTTTTTTGATGTTAGTGGTGCTGCAGCTTGACAGTTTTCACTAGTAATCCCCTTCCCCTTAGGTATGTAGACAGTGAAGCCTTCATTTATGTTTCCCACTTGTTCCTCTGGCATAGAGTTGTCAGCAAGACTTTTCCATGCTTCAGACACTTCAGATACAACTTCTACAGTTCTTGACAAGAAAGAAAGACATTGAGAAAATACTTAAGAGCTTGTTTCTCCCATCCACTGGAAATGCTAAAGCTCTGAGGAAGTTAGCTGGGCTTCCTTCCATGTGTTTGCATACACTTTTATTTTTTTAAACAGTGACAATTTTCAAGGTAGTGCATTTGATTCTCCTGTATACATTAATGATATTTAAGTGGTGATCCATCTGTAATGTCTGCAGGAAAACTCAGTATTCTAGACCAATGTGGCAGCTGAGTTTGGCATTTGTTATCAATGTCAGTATCTTTGGCAGATAATAATATCAGTTTTTCTTTGTGGTTTGCCCCATAAAGGGCTGGATCCTGCTGGTCCTACCTTTGAGTATGCTGATGAACTCACTCGCCTCTCCCCGGATGATGCTGATTTTGTGGATGTCCTACACACCTACACCCGAGGCTCTCCAGACCGCAGCATTGGGATCCAGAAGCCTGTTGGACACATTGATATTTATCCCAATGGTGGAGGTTTCCAGCCAGGTTGCAATCTGGGAGAAGCACTGCGTCTGATTGCTGAGAAAGGGCTTGGAGGTGAGGTTGCTCTGGAACAAACAGTATAATATTCTGAGGGAAACCTGAATAGCCCTGCAAGGTGTCTTGCAAGGAAAGAGCTCTGAGAGGCACAGGAATATGTTCTTTCCAATGCTTTTAAAAGTCATCCTGTAAAGCCCAGTTCTGCCATAGTGGATTATGCCTGTTGACAGCATTGCTTAGGGATTAACATCATTATATGCACATGTGTATACATATTACACATTTTCATTCTTTCAAGATGTGGATCAGCTGGTGAAATGCTCCCATGAACGATCCATCCACCTCTTCATCGACTCTCTCCTCAATGAAGAAAAGCCAAGCATGGCCTACCGCTGCAACACAAAGGAGGCTTTTGAGAAGGGCCTCTGCCTGAGCTGCCGCAAGAACCGCTGCAACAATTTGGGTTACAAGGTCAACAGAGTGAGAACAAAGAGAAACACTAAAATGTATCTGAAAACCCGTGCTCAGATGCCCTATAAAGGTAGGCACTCCTTGCTGAGTGGTCGCCAAGACGGGTGCTTGTGCTGAGCTATGTGTCATGATGGGCATATGCTGCTGATGAGAATATTGCTGCTTTGGTGCCTGTGGCGAGCAGGGGTGAAGCTGGCCTGTGGTTTGCCATTGAATGCAAGTCTCAGAGAAGAGTGTTGTCCTACTCAAGGTGTAGGGTAGAGTGCAAAAAGAAAGGTGTTTTGTAACAAGTTTCTAAGTAGCAAAAGTTAGACAACTTCTACTGCCCAATCACTTGGAACTTTTTCAGTGTTTTACATCCAAGTAATTACTTCTTTCTGCTGGGCAAATAATCAGCAGAACTCAGTCTGCTGAGCATCTTAATTAAAGATATGCAAGCATCAGATTTATGCCTTTGGTAGTGCACTTGCTAGAGGAGCACCAGCCCTCATTAAAATATCACAACACTTCTTGATTCTAATTGCTGCTGTGGGAGGTCCGAGAATGACAAAGCCAGAGAAAACTGGGAGGAGAATATTTTCCTCACAGCTAGGAAAATAATGTTGGACTTTACTACTTTATTTTCCTCCTTAGCTTTGGCTGTACCCCATGGTATTCTTATAGCATGCATTGTGTGATGGACCAGCAACCAAAAGGCACATTCCTGCACGGTTAGAGGAACTGCAAGGCTGGTGTTCTGTTGGCATTTGGTGCTTAACCTGCAGTGTCAGTGGGTTGTTTTTGTTTTTGGTTTTTTAGTTTTTTTTTTTTTTCCCTCTTACCAAGCCTCCTGTAAGAGAAGGGCACAGCTCACTTATTTCAAGTCAAGTATAGCAAGTCTTACATGTTCAATAGCAGGTTTGAAGGTGATTCTGCATACTCTGGGAGTATTATAATGGCAGCTTTGCTGCAAAGTTTAGCTGCAAGAGCTGCAAAGGTGTTCTTTAATGGCGGTTGCCTTGCTTGCTAATATTTACATTCTTGCAAAAAAATAGTACCCTAGACACCTGCAGGGAAATAAACTCATTTTTTTTAGTCAAGTTGGCAAATTCCAGCCTAGAATTTTCAGAGATGAGGCAGGGTGATTGTGTCAGCAGCTATCTCTTTGGAGATTGAGTTTTCCTAATGGCATTTTCTTTTGTATTCTTTCAGTCTTTCATTATCAGGTCAAGATTCATTTCTTTGCAAAGACTAACATGACCAAGACAAACCAGCCATTCCTGATCTCTCTCTATGGCACGCTAGACAAGAGTGAGAACATTGCTTTCACACTGTGAGTAGCTACAAAAACAGCTGCAAAGTACTGTTGAGTTTGCCTAAATTTGTTAAAGTCTCAACTGAAAAACTTGTTCTGGCTTCAGCTGCACTAATCTTAGAGGGTCCCAGAATCTGCTCTTGTCCTTGATCAAGGAGTTGCATTTGCTTTGGAAATTAATGAACCAAATCCTACAGGAGCTCTTCTTGATAAGACATCTGAAATATGGGAATGTGAAGTCTGACCTGTGACACAGCTTAGGAGTGTTTCTAGTGCTTTCTTATTTTCTTCTCAGTATCTTTATACCATGTTAAATCTTCTTAAAAGTGGACTTATGCATCTGAAGGTCTCCGTGCAGAAGCTGAAGGAGACTTGGGATTTGCTTTCACATCTGTGCAAATAAGCAGAATTTGTGTATACGTCCCTAGACACAGGCTGTCAGGGAATGGAGCTGTTTCCTGCTCTGAGGAATGTAAACTGATTGTGGGTGGTGGTTGTCTGGGTTTTCTGAGAGCATAGGTGAGGACAGCCCTTGCCTGGCAGACTGTCCCAGAATTTTACCAGCCTTGCTACAGAAGGATGTTTCCTTTTGCCTCTATAAAAGGTAGAGGTGTTTTTTCTTCCTTCTCTGCAGTACAGAAATTCCAGGTTCTATTGCTCCTTAATTTTCTTTGTCTGTCCAAGAATTTCAGGTCGTTTTTCTGTTTGTTTTTTCTTTTTCTTATTCTCCTCCCCACAGGCCTGAAGTCTCCTCAAACAAGACCTTCTCCTTCCTAATTTACACAGAAGTGGATATTGGAGACCTGTTTATGGTGAAGCTGCAGTGGGAAAAAGACACCTTCTTCAGCTGGTCAGATTGGTGGACTCCCTTTACATTTGACATCCAGAGGATCAGAATGAAGTCAGGGGAAACTCAGAAAAAGTAACTTGTTTTGATTTGTTATAAGCTATATTAATTCTAATTGGCAGTGCTCCCTGATTTTTGATGTCTCACAGACTGGGGCAAACATGTTAAGCAGTTACAAATAGGTGCAGCATTAATGATAATCAGGGCTTCAGTGGTATCAAATCACCATTTCTATCAGCCAGGTTGAGCCATTTACTTCCACTGGATCTGCAGTCTGTAGTCTTCCTCCCATGTAATTAATTTGTATCCCACTATTGTATCTACTTAAGGTTAGTTATAATATGCAGGAGAGTATCTCCATGAACCAGCATCAGTGATTGTGTTTGCAATTTCTGTCCTCCTTTTTCATGCTGGGTTCTTGCATAGCTTTTGTCACAAAGAGCATGCGTAGATGGAGATTTTTAGAGATCCTTCCAAAAGTGTGTTTGCACAAGAATTTATTGCTTAGTTAAGTTGGATTTCCTTAGGGGTTGAATACCTGAATGGTGGTTGAAAACTGAAACACGTGACTGTTGCAGGACATTGCTAATGCGTGAATGTTGAAACATCAAAGCCTGAACAGAAGTGCTTCGACATCATTCTTTTGAAATACTCATATTCACTAAACATGAGGTCTGTTTGCAGAACATGGGCCCAGAACAGAGTATGTGTGTCCTATGTATGGTATAGTAAATAATAATAAGTTCCTCTTTGAATAAATAGGTCAGTCACTTGATCAAAGAACAGTTATCAGAGCTGAACAAATATAGGGGTGGGGAAAGTACTGATAAATAGAAAAGTGAGTGCTCATGTTTTCTGGAAATTGCAACCTACTTCGTTTGCACATGTGAGGGAGTATGGCTTTCTTCCAAGTTCATTCACCTGACAAAATCTCACGTAAAGACTGGTGTAAATAAAGATCCAAGAGACTTTGGGATAGACCTACTGCTATCTTAGCCACAAGAAGATTTTTTTTGCAAAGGATCAGTGAAAGTTATGGCTATGCTTTGATGACCATGTATAATTCATTTACCAGTTCTTGCACAGCATTTCTTTTGTTACAGAATTCTCTTTTAAAAATAACTTTCTCACAGGCCTTCAAAGTAGCAGTGCCCCACGTGACAAAGTATAAAGACTGTTTCCAAGCACCAGTCTTCTTTCTAAGATTAAAAAGGGATGTTTGGCTCAGTCTTGTGATTTTTTCCAATATTTATTCCACAGAGTGGTGTTCTGTTCTCGAGATGGCACCTCACATCTCAGTAAGGGAGAAGAGGCAGCAATATTTGTGAAATGCTCGGAGCAGCCCGTCAACAGGAAGAGAGGAGGGTACGAGTAATCACTATTGGTTTTAGACTGCTTGATTACCACTTGAGTGGTAATTAAACTTTTTCTTTAATTGACTTTTGCACTAGTCTTCTCAGGGCTTCAAAGGCATCACAGCTCAGACTAACCAGAGGTTTTCTTATGGCCACTTTAGCAGTTTAAAAGCTCTTGGCTTACTCCGCTGCTAGCCATCGTTGTGTGGCTGTTGGTGTGTCTGAGAAGCAAGCTCTAGTCACTGCCTCTCACAGTCACTCGGCCAAGTATGAGGGACTGTTAGGGAGGGTTACAGACAAGGCACTAGCACACAGAGGAAAGCATGTCTCTGTCTCAGCACTTGCCCTTAGCTGCAGAACATTCAAGCTTCCATACTGAGTCAGCTCAGAGACCTCCCTCTGTACTGGCCAGCAGCAGATTTGGGGGCTGGTTCAGGAATGGATGAGGTATATGAAGGTGCTCTTCTTAGCACACTGCTTTCTGATGGCAGCCATCAGGTGGGTGAATTCCTGAGAGTTTCATCTCTATGGATCAGAGATTCTGCCTTTGTTTAATAGCCCTTTGGTGCACTTTAATATTTTTATCAATAATTTTCCTGACCCAGATTAGATGTAGAGACTATCTTTGGACTTTACCCACTAAAGTTTGAGATAGAGAAGTGGTTATATTTATTTTAGTTCAATTACTGTGTGTGAATGGTCTCATGGGGATGCTTCTGGACTGAGATCTACCTCTGGATAAAATTGCACATGTGCTGGCCATTAGGCTGGGGCAATGACCTGGACAGGCCTTGAGAGCTCTGTGTGTGTATCTGACATAGAATCAAGCAGAAGCCAGGAGAAGCCTAAGCACGTTATTTATCTTCCTGTTAAGCAGGGAGTTTTAAAACCTTAATTCTCAAAAATAAGACAAGAGGGAACAAGTATCTTCCTCATCACCTTTATATTTTATTTTTTTCTCTCCACAGTACCAAGAGAGCCTCGAAAGAAAATTCTGCTCATGAATCTGCTTAAGTGACAAGAACAAGGATTTTTCACACTGGGGAGGAGAAGAGTCTGTTCATCCCTGTGGACTGGATGTTCAGAACCAAATATATAGAAATATTTATCTGCTGCTGGATTTTTGCCTGCTATTCCTAGCTATTTTAGAGACTTCTTGTAAAAAAAGTCTCAGCATATGAAGTTACTAACCATAAAGATACATTATCCAAATAGTTAAAAACAAAAGAAACCTGCAAAACTACTTGCCAAAGTTTGAAGTGCTGAAAAGATATAGGTAATTTTGCTTAATCATGGTGCCTTGTGACAAGATTTCTTGACATCAGATCCTATATAGCAATTTTTTAATATTTATTGAAAAGAAACAAAGCCCTGTACTTCATTTTATTTTATCTTGCTGTTTTTATTTTGTTTGGTTTTGTTTTGTTTTTGATTAGTGGGGTTTTTTTGTTCTTTTCATGAGTCATTTGAAACTTTTTTTTGTATCTTGGCAAATTGAATTTTCAGGCAGTTCAGTGGAGAGAGTTCATTGTTTTTCAAGTGTGTGTTTAGCAAATAAGTAGGTTTCCCATGTGAAAAAAATCACCTTCGCTGTGTGTAATAGTAGAAGATGTCAGGGACTGACTTAATATGGGGATGAATTTTTTTAGTTTGTGGTTATGAATGTATTTAATTGGGGGTAGATGCCAGTGCTGCTTAGCAATAGGTATGATCTGTTAAGCTGTATACTTCTATGCCACTTACCCTGGAATAAATAACAGCTCTAGGAGAAGGCAGCAATGCCAGTGTCTTATGCAGACATTTAATATTTTATCTATGCTTTCAGTTATTGCAAATGAAACTGTCTAGCCTTCAACACTGTGAAAATGGAACTGCAGAGGAATTGAGCTTCCAGAAAATGCAGGAAACAGATATTTCCCCCCACCCTCCACCCTCTCCCTGCTTGCTTGCGTCATGTATGCCAAAACTGTCACAGTTTCTCTGCTCTTTGGCACCAAGTGTCAGTCATGCAGCTGCGTGGCTGCTGTATGCAGTTTTCAGTGCGAGTGACTCCCCTTGATAGCTGACAAGGATGCTCATATTTCCCTGTACTGGAATTGTGGCTGCCAGTGATCCACCTCAGTTTGTTTCTTGGCTATGGTACAGTGCTAGGAGCTGCATGGTTTTCTGCCATGAGATGGAATTCAGCAGGAAGCAGGAACTGAGCCAATTAAAAGCAGCCTGGTTGTGTGCTCCACAAGAAGGAGTGCTCTGAAAAACTCTCAAATTAGCCATGCTGCAAGTTTAAAAAAGTAGGTATATTGAAGACAGTCTGCTTCCCCATTTTTAAGTAATATGTAGTTTTTCTAGTGTGCTGAAAGGTGCAGTAGCCCTCTTTTAACTTTCTAAAGAGTAAACAAAATGCTGGGGAGGCACAAGGGCTTGAAGGTAGACATTTGGAGGAGTGTAATGTTAGCTGTTGATGCTGGGTGTTGTAGTCTTTTCCTGCATGTGCAAGATAGCATGGAGATGGTGATTTCTCCAATATCATCCCATCTTAAAAGCAAAGAAAAAATATGTATGTGTTTATGTGCACAATTTGTTTCTTACTTCTAACTGTAGCTGCTAGTATATTTGGGGATAAAAGTCTTAAACAGTGCAATATGTTGGAATATTAATAGCTCTGAATTTGCTCACATTTGATTTCACATTTGATTAAACTACAGCAGAGATGTGATGAGTCACTGAGGGTGGGGTTGAGTATTGAGCCACTGCCTTTGAGACCTCTAAAAATAAATACAGTGATTTATTCCCTATAGATTCCACATTTTGTTGCAATTTTCTCTTAAAAGTCAAATTCTTCGGAAGCAAAGTATCTGGACAGCTCTTAATACAGGGTCAAATACAAACACATTTAAAATTTGGATACGAAATAGTGAAGGTTCTTTTCATAAGGAAACATGATTTGGCTTTGAATGTTATTTATTAGCTGTAAATAAGATATTTATGAGTGTAAAGGTAGTTTGTATATATTGCTGAAGTTGCTGACAGTCTCTACATTAATAGAGTTGTGTAGTATTAATCCTGTATATAGCTTTCAGAGATTTTTATCAACAAGCCACTTACATTGCACTGTTTCCAATGTCGTTAATACTTTTTTTTTGAAATCTCCTCAGTTTTGTATAGAACAGAAACCTATGGTTTTAATAAAATTCTCAAACTGAATCTGAAGTTACTACTTTCCTTTTGATGAAACCATCTGCTGTATACCTTTTATGTGAAGGCCAGAGCCTATCCTTGAATTCTGGGCTGAAAAGATGGAATGAGACACTAGAAAAAAAAGGAATGTGTGATTTCTGCACTGCTCTCCCCCACATAATTTTGGGAAATGCAAAAGTCATGTATTGAGACACCAAGGAATCACTGTGTGGAACAAAGTATCCCACATCATAAAAGAAGTAGCTTTTCACCTGCAGTTTGTGGTTTTCAAGTTTCAGGCCCTTTTGAGAACAGTTCAAGAACTGCCCTTACTTTGAAGGACTTGTTTCCTTTTCTTTTTTTTAAATTTTTTTTCCCTGACAGGTGTCAGAACTATGCTTCTGCTTCACTTTTTACCAAAATGGCGATGTTCTGACCCTGCGGGTGCAGAAGGAAAGCACCATACTCTTGCCACCACTATTGCTTAAGGAAGCAACTGAAAAATCACTTTCAACCATCTGAGTGCAGCTGAGCTCAAGAGTGGTTGTCACCAGAACAGTTTGCTCTGTCATATACAGCAAGGCTCCACCCAGGCAACGGAGAGGGATTGCTGAAATTAAGGAGAATTGTAGTGACATGCACCTGGAGGATCATATTAGGGGTAATTAGAGCAGTTCCCAGCTGACCTGGGAACTCTGCTTCCAACAGTCTTCCTTGGTGAAAGATGACTGCTCTTTGGCAAGAGCAGAGCTTCATTCCTTGAGAAAGCAGAGGGAAGCTATGCCATGGAAAATGGATGGTTGGAGAGCCTGAATGGAGGGAGGGATGAAAGAAAAACTGAAGAGGGAAGGGAAGGGAGGGAAAGGGAAGGGGATCCTTCCAGTGGAAGAAGGAAGAACCCAATCTGCAGACTGGAATGCTTTGAAACTGGGTGTTCTAGGGACTCTGCTCATCCCCTGTGTCAGTGTCTGGGTTAGGGAACTAGAAGGACTCCTACAGTTGTACAAGACAGGCTTCGGGTCACATCTCCTAAAAACACTATGGTATAACTATTCTTTTAACATCACAGCAGCCTCAATACACTAATTGTGTTCTTAGGTAAAGCAGAGAAATAATTTGTGGTGGAGGGACAAGAATCCAGGTGTCTCCTGTGAGTATTTGGAGCCATCTTTAGAGCCATCCCTGGGCCCCTTTACTCTTGCATGTTGCTCTGCAATGCCTAGCCACATCAGAAAAGGTGATGATACCTGCTCACCCTGCCAACAGTCTCTGGAATGGGCTGCAAGGATAGGCTGTTCAGCAGTCAACGAGACAGACAGAAAGAGACATTCTTGGCTGGAAGGAAAGAGTGAAGAAAAAGGATTTTAGCCAGTGTATCTGCAAGATGAAGAAATCTTGACTGAGCTTTCTAATGCCTAGATTTTCATTTTCATATTTAACTCTGAGAAATTTTTGGAACCAGCGGTGACTTTGCTCTCCATAGGTGTCTCTATGATTTCCCCATTTAGATATAGTTGTGTGCCTGCTCTTTTGTGTGTTAAGATGTCAAAGCTTGCTGCTTGAGATGAGCAAGACATTGTGCATGTGTTGTTTCTGAAGGTCAAAAACAGATATTGAAAAAAAGTTTATGTAGGAGGGAAGAATGAAACCATCTGTAGTATTTTCCTTTTTATTTACAGCTGTCAGTGCAAGTATTCTGACTGTCAGTGCAAACATAGCCGTATTAAAATCCTCAGGAAAGATATTTCCATCTACTCCTGCTGCATCTTTCCAGAGAAGTCATCTAGTCAAATGTCTTTTGTGGCAGGTCTGGAAAGTCACCAATTTATGCATAAGTGAATAAAGGGATTACCATTCTGCAGTGGCTAAAGGAGAACAAGGAAATGAGAAGAGGAAGGGAAGGGAACCATTTGGCAGAACATCCCATATAAAGCTTGTCTTAACAATGCTTTTATATCCGTGTATGGTGCTATCTCTGCTCAGCAACACTCAGAACGCTTTCCTAAAACAGCTCAAGTTAACTCAGGCAGAACAATGCATCCACATCAGAAATGCAGATGCTAAATGGGGACCACTTTGAATATGGCAGGTGTTAGTGTGGTGGTGCAGTGCGTTTTCAATGACATCATCGCCCAATCATTCATGTCAGATAAACACCATGTTCTTAATTGTAGGCCCTTCCTGTGGGAAGTGACCCAATATCATCAGTCCCACTTTTTGCCAATGACACTGGAGAGGATTTGCTGCTGTGCATCACCCCACCATGTAGAACCATTCAGTGAGAAATAAAACAGCCTGCCTGTCCATCGGTTACTGTCCTCAAAGGAGCCAGGAAGTGAGAGCATATCTCATACTGTTCCATCTACCAAAGGATTTTTTTACCCACAATTAGCTGTAAACCAGGAATATTCTATATAGTGAAAGAAGGACACTCAAAATATGGACATTAGGAGCAGTAGGAACAGATTCCTATGCCAGAACAGGTTGAAAAGATGCTAAGAATATTCACACTTTTTCAAAAGAAACTTTGAAAAAAAAAGACTTCTGAAGTTTTGCTTGCTAGGTCCTCAGGCTTTGGTCAGCCCTTGCTTTTTTCCCTCTGACAGGCTTGATACAGGAGCTTTTGAGGCTTGCTTCCAGGGCCTGAGAAATTGCTGCTGTGCAAAACTACACTGGAGTCACTTCTAATCTTTTGGTATAGAAACTTCTCCATGCATAACTGTGTATGTAAGGAGAGGGCTACCAGTCCTGTGCTTCTAGTGCTAGGGCCAACCCTGCCTTCAGTCAGAGACACAATCAAAACTCCACTGAGGCTGGGAAAAATATTTTTGTTGACATTTTGGAAAATGTTGAATATTTTACTAACACGTAGCACAAGATCCCAGATTTAAAATGAAAGCACAGCTACAACTTGTTTTTGATACTGTTATGCAGTGTTTTCAGACTGAGTGCATATAAATGTCAGGTCATGATCCACTCAGGCACTAGGTTAAATATTGGCTCTGGGTAACTTCTCACAAATATTGCCAGTGTGTCTTGGCAGTAAAAATATTTGTATTTATGGGACACTAGAACAAACCACATGTGTCCAGTGATGTAATTAGCACCAAATAAAGATTAAAACAAATCAACTAACAGAAAAAACAACTTGAGAGAAAGACATGCACAACACACAGTACCTCATTTATCACCTAGGAAGGTATGAGACCAACACAATCCCTAGCAAACTCCAGTGTTTCCCTTGCAGGCAAGCATGGGCAGTGGGAACATCTCGGGAATGCTCTCGCACAGCTCCAGCTCCCTGCTCTGTGTGATGCAGTATCCACAGGTCTCAGGTGGTTTGGTCCTTCCAGATCCTTGCTGAGCCTTGCTCTGAAGCCAGGCATGGTTACACTGATTCTTAGATTCCTCACTGCTGCCAAGCTGCACAAAAAGAAACAGCGTAGCTGGAGTGGTTGGCTCCTGGATCTGAATCAATAGGCTGAGCAGCTTGACAGCCTTGATCAGCCAGGAGGCTTGACAGAAATCTAAATGTTGGAGAATTTTATTACGTGTCAGCATCAATTTCGAGTGAAATCAGACCAAAATCAAAACAAGCAGCGAAAAGCAAGAGCAGGAATGTCTAAGAAAAAGCAAGAAGGAAGGAGGAGTCTTTGATGTTGCAGCAGGTTGTACACTATTGCACTGTAATATGGTGAAAACAGCCACACCCAGACTTGTACAGCAGAAGTGTTAAGCATTCCTTTGATTCTAAATACACATTTTCTCAACATCAGGAAAATAGAAGTGTGTACCAGAGACTAGGCATACACTTAAGCGCTTTACACTATGTTGGTATCCATTGAAAATACCAATCCGAAAGAAAAATGTGTATAGACCCATTATAGAAAGATCATCAAGATTAAAGAACAAAAAGCAAGATATAAATAAAGGTTAAAAAGAAGAAGCACATATTCAGAAAGAGGAATAAATTAAGAGGAAGAGGAAAAGCAAGGAAGAAGAACTCTGCTTTAGCAAATTATTCCACCCAGGACAGCCACCCACCCACATATTCTTGAATGTAATTGAGCTATTATTTATATGCTCATATGACTAATTTTCCCCCTTTCTAATGTATTTATAACCCAGACAAAAAATTTAGCCAAATTTTTTGTTTATCTTGGAAAAAATTTTGCCCTTTGCTAGTGAAGTTTTCCAGTACAAGGGTAAAAAGTAGATCTTAATCTCTCTGATTTTATTTCCCAGGCTTTAGAAAGGAAATTCAGGTCAGACTCAATGCAGTAGAAAGACGCCTTCTAGTATCAGTCTTCTCTTAATGTCCTGAGCATAGAGCAGTGATGGAGTAAGCAAATGCCTACACAATGTTCAAAATACAAAAAATGCTCTCATTCTTCCCCCCTTTTTTATTTATAGAGCTATGTTCATGTGCCTTTTTGTAGTTCTTTGCTTTTCTTTTAACATCAGCGAATTTAAGGACCCTGGGGAGAAATCAGGGAAATGCTGGGGAACATTCTTTTGACAGTAATTTTACTTGCATACTTTGTGTAAAACTAAAAAAAGTTGCATTTTTGTGGCTGGCTATTTTTTTCATGAAAGGTCGAAGCACTCAGTCACGTTCAAAATTGGGTATTATGTCCATCTTTCACCCCTGAATTTGAAAGCATAATTTTAAATTTGCATGGGTGGCATCAGGGGAGGGAAATAGGGCAGAACTTCTATACTAGGTTTATCTGGGGCTTCTTGTCAGTGTTATAGCAACCCTCTGTGAGACATTTTAGTTACTCAGTGGTGCCTCTTCTGACTGACTAGTCCCTGACCTTCATTCTGTTTTTAGTAATTTTCTGACAGGATCCCTTTTGCTGTCAAGGTAATACTCCTATTGCCTTCAAGGCTTCCTTGGGCATCTTAGGGGTAGGGATAAATGCAGTTACATGGGAGCATTTTCTTCCAGTTAAAGTGTAACTAAGTTGGCAAAGAGTTCTGACAAGTATCTTTTACATAACTAGAGAGGAAAACTTGTATTTTCTTACCAAGCTTAGACCAGATGCTTGGACATCTTTGTGTAGGTATGACTAAGTCTCTATGACCTTCTCTCCAAACTTTTCCTAGCTTGCTGCTGAATCCTGTTTTCCATTTCTCCTTTCATTTCTCTTTTGGCAAAGTTTGCAGAACTCTGCATCCTTCCTCCTACCAACACCCCTGTACTCCCTGTCCCATGACTGCATTGTACCCGGGTAAATTTGTGCTACTCTTTGCAAGACTACACTGCCTCCACCCAGATAGAGACCAGCCTGCATCAGCTACTTCTCTAAGGATCCTACAACAACTTTTTTGCCTATTCTATTGGGTTTCATTTAACCCCACAATGTGGTCTAATAGCCCCCACAAATGGGGAGAAAAATGAACTGTGTCAAGGTAACAAAATAGATGTTTGAAAGTCCTCCATAAGTTGATCAGCATAAATGGACCTAGCTGTGCAACTCTCTTCTCAATTGCAGTGTATGTCCATTTAAAGAAATAGTAGAAATCTCCTGTTTGGACTTTCCTCTGTGCCATGATAACATCCTGAGGATTTGGATCTGTATCATGTAGAAATAGCCATCTTTATTCCATATCCTGTTTTCTATAGTATTCATTGCTGATGTACACACAGTGCTGTTAAGCACTAACACAATTCTCTCTATAATGTTTTGCTGGGACGATTCAATTTTACATGCTTGCCTAGTGTTAGTCAGAAAAAAACCCCAAAATATATATTTTACATAGATGTATCTGAATTCTGTATTTTATTTTTCTAGAGATGGGACAAAGAACATTAAATACTTGAAGAGAAACACTTTCCTCATTCAATTAAGTAGCATACTCTATACTGGATGGCAGGAAGGACAGTCCACAGAGTAAACATTGTATTGAATTCAAGTTTCCTACCATTTCACCAGACTAGACTTTCTTACATTACATAAATTAATGGTGAGTGGAAATAAACTCAACTGTTTGTGGAAGAAATGCTTGAAGTTATGGAACAGGAATTTGATTAATAAATCCACAGAACTATATTAAAACCTGTTTGGCTGCAGGAGAAGAGAGTTAACTGTGAGCTCCCTACAGGTCAAGCTCAGAAAGTGATGCATTTGAGCCAAGTACAACTCCAACAATACTTTTCCTGAACACTTTTTTTAATATGATGCAAGTCCTTTTGAGATTCTATGCATTTTAACTTTGAAAGAATCAATAAAAGCAAGCAGTGAGGGGCCATCACATGAAAGCAGAGAGAGTTATGATCCCTTACTCCAATCTCTTGGTTAATATATGTCACCGAATCAAGGAATAGTTAGGGTTGGAAAAGACCTCTGGAGATTATTGAGTCCAAGCCCCCTGCCAAGGCACCACTGAAAGAAATCTAGCACCATCCTTTGGGCATGCACCACCTTAGAGATATTTACACGTATTGCGGATCCCCTCTCTGTCTTCTCTAGACTTAACAGGCCCAGCTCCTTCAGTCTCTCTTCATAAGAGAGGTGCTCCAGGCCCCAAATCATCTTAGCAACTCTCCACATGACCCTCTCCAGTAGCTCCTTGTCTTTCTTGCCCTGTGGAGCCCAGAACTGGACACAGCACTCCAGATGTGCCTCACTAGAGTGGAGTAGGGGGGGACATTCACCTCCCTTGACCTGCTGGGGATAATCACCTCCCCTGACCTGCTGGCCACACTCTTCCTGATGCCCCCAGGATCCCCCTGGCCCTCCTGGCTGCAAGGGCACTGCTGGCCCATGGACAGCGTGTTGTCCACCAGGACCCCCAGGTCGTTCTGCACAGAACTGATCTCCAGCAGGTCACCCCCAGCCTATGCTGCTGCCTGGGGTTGTTCCTCTCCAGGTGCAGGACTCTAAACTTGCCCCTGTTGAACCCCATGAGGTTTCTCTCTGCCCAAATCTCCAGCCCATGAAGGTCCCTCTGAGTGGCAGCAAAGCCTTCAGGTGCGCCAGCCACTCCCCTCAGTTGTGTCATCTGCAAACTGGCTTAGGGCTCATTCTATCCCTTCATTCGAGGTGTTGATAAACAAGCTGAGTAAGGATGAACTTAATTTCTTTTACATGCTTGGTGATGACCTCCAGAATGATCTGTTCCATCACCTTTCCAGGGAGAGAGGTGAGGCTGACTGGCTGGTAGCTTCCCAGGTCCTTCTCCTTGCCCTTTTGAAGATGGGAGTAACACTGGCTTTCCTCCAGTTATTAGGCATCTTTCCCACTCCATGATTTTTCAAAGATAATAGAGACTGGCTTAGCAACATCTGCTAGCTCCCACAGGACACATGGGTGCATCCCATCAGGTCTGTAGATTTGTGGGTGTTCAATCTGCCTAGCTGATGTCTAACCCAGCCCTCTACAAACAAGTCTTCCATTCTCCAACCTTTTCCTTTTACCTCTGAGGTCTGGGATTCCTGAGGGTTTTTCTCAGCAGTAAAGACTGAAGCAAAGAAGGCATTCAATAATTCGGCCTTCTCTACGTCTTCCAACACCCGGAAACCCATATGATCCAGCAGCAACACCAACATTTTCTCTATCCTTCCTTTTGCAGTAGATATACTTAAGAAACCCTTCCTGTTGTGCTTGATATCCCTTGCCTGACTCAATTCCAACCAGGCCTTGGCCTTCCTTGTCACATCCCTGTGTACTCTGAAGATGTACCTACAGTCCTTTCACATGGCCTGTCCCTTTCTCCACATCCTATAAATTTCTTTCTTCCATTTGAAATTTGCTGGGAGGTCCCTGCTCATCCATGCAGGTCTCCCACCTCCTTTGCTTGATTTCTTGCTCATGGGGATTCATCATGAGCTTGGAGGAAGTGATACTTGAACATTGCCCAGTTCTCTTGGCCCCATTCTCTTCTAGATCTGTAGCTGATGTGATCCCTCTAAATAGGTCCTTGAAGAAGCCAAAGTTTAGAAATTTATGGTTCTAGTCCTGATTGCTGCTTTGCTTCTTCCATGCAGGATCCTGAATTCCACCATGTCACTGAAGCCAAGGCTGTACCCAACCTTCACACCTTCAGCCAGTCAAAAGCAAATGAAACCTCTTGACATGTGGGAACACCTAAATCACTGATATAGCGCTCAACACAGGGATTTCAGGTGCTGCTCTGGGGAAAACATTGTACAGCTCTCTGCCTCAAGGAAAGATGACTGCAAACTGACAGTAGCTACCTCAAAAAACATTTAGTGGATGCAAAACTTAGAAAGGAATAGTTTGGATCCAGGACCAAGTGTAACCACATATTTCTGTTAAGGATTGACACAGTAAAACACATCACAAGGAAACTCCTGTGAACAATATTTCTGTTGTCTTTACCTAAGCACTTTCATTGATTTTGTAACTTCAATTCCATGCCATCTTCTCCTGCAGAAGAAAACCTGTCAATACTACTGTCACCAGGTAGAGAGGCGTGAAGTGTAGTGAAGCAGAGTAGCCAGGCATACAGCTCTTTAGTACATGGAGGCTGACTAGAAATATGGCTGTGTTCCTGTTACTTCTGCTGAATTAACCACAGAGTACAAACCTCAGAATAAATCTTCCATAAATAAGTGAAAGTCCAGTGTAAAGCTCTGAGTAGCTGGAAGCAACAAGAGTTAACGGACAGGAGAAGATGACCCTCATCAATATTTGGGCTTCAGGCATGGTTGTGTGAAAATGCAATAAAAGAATGCTCCTTGCTCTTTAACAATGCTGAGGCAAATTCACGAATGAAGGGGAGCGTAGACAAGTAAATACTGTATCATTCACTTGCAGTATTTATCAGCACCTTTCACATTTGTTGAAAAACAGTGAGGGAAAGAGAGAGGGAGAGGGGTGGGGGGTGGGTAAGAAAGCTTTCCTAGTAAGTCTCTACCCTGAAGACTGAATGCTGAAGATAAGCTAGTCACTGCTGTGCAGTACAGGGATACCATGCATACTCACCCTCCCTACCTTGTGAAGCAGAGGCAGTGTCCTTCTTACTCAGTCACAGCACAGCTACGTCAGAGTTCCTCAACTTCTTACCAAATCCCTTACCAGACATATTGTATTGAACTGCTACTAACCCCAGATCTTCCTCTTCCCCCTCAGGAAGCATGAGGAAAACCCCATTTTCTTTAAAAGCATGAACAACATAACAGTAAACTCAGGAATCTGATCCTTTTCTCGTTTTCATTTTTCATGAATTTCAATTGACAGGCAGTGTTTCTAGGATCAGAGGGCTTTTATCTTTGACTGAAAAATGCCTCAGACTAAAACTGGGGGTGAAAATGTCCTTTTACAGCATTACCAAGAATGCTCCCAGGGATGTGCATGGACAGCCCGGAATGTGGGCCATTAGCCTGGCATCGTAACATCCCTGTGGATGTGTAAGGTCCTGCTGACATGAGAAGAATGGATTGCCAGTCTTCTTTGCTGGACTTCTCATCGCATCTCTGCTCAATTATTATACAGTGCGTGTATGGTAGTGTACACACACTTGTACATCCATTTCCTGAGAGCTATGGCCAAACAAAACTTACAGCATCTCTGCACAAGCTCTTCAAGTTGTACAGAGCTGCTAGTGGGTTGCTTCAGATATTTTGAGCAATTTCTGCTGTCTTGGTAAATGACAGAATCAGGTGGACAGGTTTAGAAGCCTTTACTTCTCCTGGAGAGATCAATCGTTGATTACAGCTCCCTAGAAGACCTCCTTTGTACATTTCCCACAGGAAGAAAAGAGGCTCTAAGCCTGGGGTATTTCCACAGAGCTGTGGGTAGGCTTCATGTCTCCCTCTGACCATATGTTGAAAATGGCCCTTACACATTATCAGTTCCTGGGAGACTTGTTTGTCTCTTTCAGAGGCCCCACGGTGAGGAGATAAGTTGGTGAGAGCTAGAAGGGAGGGAAATTCTCCAAGAACAGATCTAGAGCTGTCTGAGAGGTATAAAAGTAGCTAAAGTGCCAGTTGCTCTTTTTAACAGTGGCAGTGGTGCGAGCCAACCCTGGGGAAACCACAGCCTCTGCAGATATTCCCTTCCCCTTCTGGTGTGGATAGGCATGGAGCAGCAAGCATCCGCAGGCAGACTGGGCAACCTATGACTTTGGAAGAGGCAGCAACTTGAAAGCAATATAGGCTAGGCAAAAATGGTATGCAAATGAAATGTGTGGGCGGAGAGCAGTTACTCACTGTATCCCTGTCATGTTACCCACCTTCCCAAATATATCTTGTCCCCTGTGCCTAGCATACAAATAAATGCTTAGCTCTTTCCAGTGCCTTCCTGACTTCTCTCTCCTTTGTGATCTCAATCCAACCCACTTTCATCTTCAGGCTAGCTGTTTCTTTTCTGCAGAAGCTTTCCCAGAATGAGGCATATGGGGAAAACCAGAGAGGAGTAAAGAGTCAGATGTACAAATACCTGTCAAAGCACACATGACAATCTCTTCCCACATGGAAATTAAACCTTCCTTTGCTTCCAGGGGAAAACAAGGCTTCAATTCTCTGAGATCAGCAACCTGCAGCCTGCCTACCCCATCTAAAACTTCAACACATACATGGAATCCATAAGAATATACATATACATATTTACGTATGTTTGCATAATGATCATCTAAACTCCTTTTCCTGCTTAGCTTTCCCCTTGTTACAGCTGCTGCCTGACGGCCACTGTAGAGCAGCCCACCACAAGACTAACATGAGAAGGGAATTAAACAATAGAGAAAGATTGCTTTTGGACAAATTCCTGCTGCAGGGCCAGGATGGCTATTTGCCTGTGACAGCTCCTTGTGCAGGAGAGAACACAAGGTTTTGTGCTGAAGGAAGATGCTAGGCTGTTTTGAGTACTTGACTTCAGAAGTAACATTTCTGAAAGGATTTTCTTGGTCGTAGACACAGGCAGGCTGAGAGAATAACTTTCGACAGAGCTTAAAAACTACCTTTTTTTTCTAAGATACTGCCAGTTAAGATGGGGTTGGACTGGCATATTATTTCCATTTTTTCCCCCTCCACTTTGTTATTTAGGTTCTTGTGGACCCACACCCTCCTGAAGCTTGCATGTCAAACAATCATTAATGAGTTTTATTCTCAATAGAGTACATTCAAGAAATGCAGAACAGAGATAGTGGGGTAGATTAAATAACTCACCTACACAGACCATGGATGGTTCAGAAATTGTAAGCAGGTTTCTCAGTGCTCATAAACATTAATTCATTAGCCTCTTTCTTGTCTGGCTCTTCAAGTGTAATTAAGAGAAGAAAAAAATTTTGCAATCACTTAAGATCCAAGTGTGCCAAACCAGGGATCACTGTATGAAGGTACAATGGTAAAAATCAGCTTACTTCAACGAGCAAGTTAAGTCCTAGGGAAGAGAAGGGGGCAGACCAGGGAACACCCTTGTTCGACAGACCTGTCTTTCCCAGTTTTCTCTCTCCGGGTGACTCCATCATTTCCTAGAGTCATAAACCAGGGTCTGAAAGTCTGAACCCTGCAGTGCTGAGGAGAGCAGAAGAGCACATCTACAGTGCCTGAGGTAATTTCTGAATGAAATTTAGGCTTAACACTTGCTTTGGTTATCTCACTGTTAGACAGGGGGTCTTCCTATTTCTTCCTGGTCCTTGCTCCACTGTTTCAGGTCAACAGCTCCGCAGTGAGACCCTGGATCTCAAGACTGTCCCAGGACTGCAGTCCTAGGGGGTAAAGAAAAGGTTCTGCAAGTTCCTTATGTGTGCCTTTTCACAAATGTCATTCCCAGCCATGCTGCTGCTATGTGAGGAGCTCCTGTCTGGAAAATGTTTCAGCACACTCAGGAAAAATGGACATATTTTTCTGATCCTACTCTCTACAATACACAATATCCACACCATGTGGCCAACAAACATAGCAGGTTCACCAAGCAGCAGTCTGGAATGTAGCCTGGTGTGCTGAGGATAGTTGTGGGAACTTTCCCTCCTCACAGCTACAGTCCAGATGGTGACAGCAATGTGTCTGTGATATAACCAAAATCTGAAGACAAAATAAGGGATGTATTTCACAAAAAAAATGTAGTTTAAAGGTGGGAAACCTTGACACAAGACTACGTGGCATAGAAATGATCAGATATCACTTCTGAAGAAAAGTCTGTCTAGGCCTGTCATGCACAGCAATCCTGCCTGTAGTACTGGAAATAACTGCTCATCATATGACTGGGGGCTGGGAAATCTTCTTCTAGAATCCTTGCTACATCTGCTTTCTTCTGCAAGTGCTTCATCTAATCACTGTCAGAGAAGGATTACCAGCTGGTAAAGCTGGAGCCTGGTCTAGACATTCTCACATATTCTAGGCAATAGTCCTATTTACATATTATTCACCTTTCAAATTAGAGAAATTCTAGTACACATAAACAAGGTTTATTTAATGTCTTGGTCCTTAGGTTTACCCTAAGGAGTTGGTTAAAATCAATTGTAAGTGTGTGAATTTTCTCTGCTCACTGGGCTTGGAAGAGGGTGGTAGGTGAGCCTGTTGATATTTTTTTCTTTTCCTTGTTGAAAAGATGAGATTTCCTGGAGGGTAGATACACAACAACTTTGATTTTTCTGTTCTGACAAGTTAAATACTTTTTTGCTCAAACAGAAATTCAAAATTTTCAGTAGTGACAGTGAAGATTTCAGTTTAAAAAATTGAAGAGTTCTGGATAAACTGTGAAGTAGAATTTTTGTATCAAAGGGTATACATAAACTGTATGCAGGTACAAAGTATGTTAAATGATACTATCTATTGCTAAACTGTTTATACTGAAGGCCAAGGTACACAGTCCTTGGATGTTCATTTGTTAACATGTTGAGTGAGTTAGATTTTAAGCTAAGGCTTTTTAATGAATCTTAACTGGTTTTCTCTCTCTTGGTCCTACAATGCAATCCAGTGTACCAAGATTCCCTGTGAGAGCCACTCTGTCTTACAGTGTAGACACAGCCCAATTATCTTTCTGGGTAAACAAGGATTTCAAGGATCTCAGATTTCAAGACAATGATGAGATAGACAGAGGCTAATTGGCAGTTTAGTCTTCACACTTGGTGGGTTTTGGCTTGATGGTTTCTCAGCGCATGAAAAATTTTGTCATCTGTTCCATGCTGAAGGAATACTGCTTCTGAGGCAATGGCACTGTATTTTTGGAAGACCAGTCATTACGTCCCAAAGACTGTACTTTTAGACTTCTCCTTAGTGCCAAGTAACAGATGCTATCATGGGAGAGATGCCCTCTTCCCCTCTAATTCCAGCAGGCAGAGCTTCTGGGCCCCACGAAGGTGTAGGGATAATATCTTGTACAGCATCCTAGAAGCAGGCCACATGATAACCTGTGATTCATAATCCAGCATCTTTTTGTTTCCTTAGGTTCTGCAGATGATTCTGTTTTTCTGGTTTCTTTTTCCCCTGTGCTAGAGAAGGAAGGTGCTCTGATGATGGATATGATGTTGTGTCAGAAGAACAAAAGTCCTAAGAACATGAGTTTCTTTCAGTCTGCAATTGCATTCTGGGGTTGCCCAAACAGAAGAACGATAGGACTTTCCCCACTCTGTTTCTCTCCTGACTAGGCAAGGACAACAGCCAGCCATGTTTACCATTAGAAGTCCTCATTAAAGGACCATGAATAGAGGTAGGCTGTAAACTTCAGGAAAGCACATCCATGCAAGCACAGTCAGGACTGGTTAATTGCACCAAACCAGAAATTGCATGTATGACTGCTGTGTATGCTGCTGCAAAACATGTACTTCACAGTGTCACCTGCTTATGCAAGGCTTTCCAGAGAAATTGCAATTGCAAAAAGACAAGCCAGCTGCCCTTTGACATAGAAAAGCAAATGTATGCTAGTGCCGGTTTAGCAACTTTTATATACTTGACTACTCTGCTCTTTCCCATTTCACTTCTGGGCTTAAACCCTCACTGATCACGTCATACATTTGATGGAGCTTCTGCACTTCTCTCTCAAAGTAAGCTGTTGAGAGCACAGTTTGTTCTAAATTGTGTATGCTGCACTGCACTGTACTGCACATACCTGAGCTTTGTCTCAGCAGACTTACATGCTCAAATGCCTCTTGCTGCCCCACAAGTGTACTTACCTGACAGTACGGCATTATCATGCAAAAACGGCCTTCTTGGCACAGAAAAGGAATGGCTGTCCCAGAACAAATACAGTAGAAATAATGAAACAATTGCTTGAGAAGCCCTGAGGATAAGGTCTCAATATATGTTGTGAATGAAACTATTCCTTGCAGAAAGTACTGAATCTACACCAGCTAGGGACTGGTTTGGGGTTCATGTCTTATCGTTGTTTGTAAAGGCAGTATGAACAGAACCAGTTTAAAGCAGAAGAAGAGAAGTAGACAAAAGCAACCTTTCCCCTGGACTGTCAATTTTCTGGTACACCTTTGTTCTGTTAATCCATTTTTGCTCCCTGAGAAGAGCATACTCCTCTGGCATTTATTTATCTGTCATGAATTATCTCAGAGCAATGAAGTGGAGTAGAAGAATGTTGGTTTCAGCACTAAGAGAGAACTAAGCACCCTCTGGTACACGCACAAGATCTTCAGGGGACCCATAAAGAAGAAACAAATGAGACAGAAGTTGGGAATCAGAAGGTAGAAAATTTGAGATGTTAGGCATGGTTTATATGCCACTTAGAATAACCCTTACCCTACCCACTCCTTGATCATTCACTTTATTCAGCTGAAGGTTTCACGGAATCAGATTAGTTCTCATGCCAGATTACTTTTGTTGTTACAATTGAATTTATCACACACCTAGCATGAATCACACTCCTCACAGCTGCCTAACAACGAGGAACATGGGCAATTTTTCTCTATCTGTCATATTTTTCTTGCCTGGCTAACTTTTTTTGATGCCATTCCCTAATGAACTAATGCTGGTAAATTAGAAATTCCTACCTATAGAAAAACTTTTCTTACCTAAATACTTGAAAAGAACAAAATGCTGTGGTTTTGTTGTTATTTTCCTTTCTGGGTCCAGCACAACTGATCTATCCAGTGGATGGAGCGGTGGGGGAGAGGAGGGCGGGCTGCAAACTGCTCATAACTGGATTTATGAGAAGGCTTGTGCTTTATTTCCTAGAGAATTTTGGAAGCAGCTCACACCAGAGGGCTAAGTTAGTAGACTGGAGAATTCTGCAAAATGCAGACAATGTATGAAGTGCCAACAGACTATTCACTTTTCTCCATATTGTTTCTTATAATATCCAGCTGTTGAGGATGCTGAGTCAGAACGTAGTTCTTCTAGATCCATGGCTGTCCCTTTTCCTAGAAGTAAGCTACCTAATGTTGCACTGGTGGGTTTGCATCTGCACTCTGTCATGGCTTATTCCCTATAAAGACATCTGGGGAGTGTAGGAAGGCTGGCACTGCACCAAGGCAATGTGAGCAGAAATGGTGATTTATTACTTTTCCATATAAGGGTAATCAGAGAAGCTGGCAGATTGACACTGGTCTTTGGGGAAGGCGCAGAATTGGAGCAGGTAGTGGGAGGAAGCCTGCCCTATTATCCTCACTCTTCTGAGATCCTGTGACAGGACTGCATTCAGCCACTGCGAGCACCTCAGCCCAAAACAGAGACCTCATGATATCCACAAGACTACTCTCCACACTCCTCTGAATGCAGAAGTCATTCCTCCCACAGAGGAATCCTCTTCTTATCTGCCAGCTGTCGATCTTGAAACCTACTTAGGTCTGAAAATGGGCCTCAGCCTTTGCAGCTAACAGGGCAGCTTCACAAATGGATGATGTGGGTTAGAAGTGTTTGCAGGAGAGTTGCTGTACTCTGCACTTCTCCCCAGTCCTCTCCCCACTCCCCCAGGCAATCTCTTACATTAAACCCTCAGGACAAAATTTTCTGTTGTCTGAAGCCAGAATTCAAGTTTCTCCTATCAGCCTGAAGAACTGATGTAGCACATGCAGTGTCAGGACTGGAAAAGATCCAAATCCAGCTCTCTGGGCCATCCTTAAAACTGTGTCCTGCATGTTTCTTGGAGATGAAAGTGCCAGGCCATGCTAAGAAAGGAGCTCTGGCAAAACCGAATATCATTGCACCTGAAGACAACCACTGCTGGTTTCTGCCAAGTTTCATTCTGGCAAAAGAGGTTGTAGGTCTTCCCTCATCTCGGTCAGCCCACTGCTTTTACATGAAATGCACGAAGAGATTTAAAGTAAGAGTTCCCTCTAGAGGAGTGAAGCAATAATGTACACATGTATGTTCTGCTAGAGTCCAGGCTCCATTTTCTTTACAGATATGGGCTGACCGTGGGATAAATCCAATTATGAATTCCACATGCAATAAAAATGAAACAGTGTCAGCTACACAGAAAAAAAGCCAGCAGGTCCTTCTGAGGATTATCAATGGCAACAGGGAGCAAAACCCTAAAGCTTCAAGTTTAATAAAGCCACAGTTTACACAATTCTACCACTAGAAAAACAGAAAACACTATTGCAAAAACTGTGAGAATCTCAGAGAGTGATCCTGACCCCATTGTGCTTAGATACTGTGCATCCCTCCGCTGCAGGGCTCAGCAGCTAAACATGAGAGAGAAAAGGAAATCAAGACACAGAAAAGCCATTAAGCTGTGGTCAAACAGAATAGCAGTCACCTGAACAGAATTTATTTGTATGAAGTAATTTTGTCCCCAGGTCTTGTTACTCACTATTGATTTTGAGGAACTTCGTTTTGGGAAATATTTTGTTTCATATTCTCTGAATATTGCAGGATGCTTTCTTTCTTAAGAAGTATTCAGCATTATGGACAGGCTGTACAATTTATATATGAGATGTAACTTCATTTGCTACTTTTTATCTGGGACTCTGATCACAGCAGGAGCACTGTGAGGACCAGCTGTGAAGAATTAAGGTTTCTTGTCTCAGCAATATCTGTCCAGTACTCTCAATGGGAAAAGCCACGGAATTAAGTTGTCTGATTTCCAGATCAAACACATGTGAAGGGAGAAGTGATCAGTAAACTTGCACAGGGAAAGAAGACAACAAATGCCTAGCTGGGAAAAGAGAAAATATTCTTGGAAGGGTTTTGCATTACAGCAGACTGGTTTAGATAGAACCTTTTAGGCTGGGCTCTTCAAAAGAGACCAGAGGAGATAGATAGGCATGCAGCTTCCACTTGGAGTTGTCTGAAACTTCCTGCTGCAATTAAAGTATGTTGTGCTTTAGCCTTCCCCATAGATGGGTTTAACCATAATGCCACTTTGTATTTGCCTGTATTTTTCATTCCAAGGGAATGAGATTCCTTCAAAAATGTACATGAAGATTGTTGATGTCATTTTACACATGAGGATGGAGAGACAATACGAGATTTTGGTATATCTGTTAGACATGCATATACAAATACCTAGAGACATATTTAAATTACCTTCCCATATTATTAAATATGCAATTATTTGTAGAGGAAAGTGGTCTGAAGAAGTCAAAGACAGCTTATGAACAGAAGATGCAGAGGTCTGCATTGTCTAAATGACCTTTCCAAATATTTGTGAAAGAACATGCAGATATCTTTTCAAGGCAACAGAAACAATAATACATACAAGAGCCACAACAGTCTGTCTGCATGCTAGTTGCTTTGTTAAACACAAAGGTCCAAAAGGTCAATCTAGGTTTAATGTCTGTCATTTGTTTTGGCTTTGAAAGTTGAATTGAGATGAATAATCTGCAAGTTAAGATGTTAGAGCAGGGACAGATCCTGCCCCAGCTAGACTGTTTTGTTTATGTGACAGCTTCATGAAACATTTCTTTGCAAGAAGGTGGAACATGAAGCAAGTGAAAAAAAGAAGATTCAGAGGCAACCTAGGAATCAGCCCAATGTTTCAGGAGATTTAGCATCAGTTTCAAAGACTGTCTCTGTGACCCTGGATAAATCACTTGAATAACCTTTGCCTTCAAAACTAGAACTAAAAGATAAGGTTTTAAATATTCACCCCACTTGACTGTTTTGTGTGCCTCTCAGATCCAAAATTGAGGCCATGTAAATCCAAAATGTAAAAAACCCAAAAAACAAAAAACCAACAACAAAAAAAACAACCAACCAACCAACCAACCAACCAACCAACCAACCAACCAACCAACCAACCAACCAAAAAAAACCTGAAAAAACCACCCAAGGAAAAAAGTCCAGAAATTATAAATTTTATGGAAAGTGCATTGTAAATGATAACATTGAGCAGTGTCCTACACTTGATGTAGTTCTATGCAGTAGCACAGTTTTATCTGTGGTGAAGTGCCGCTCCTGTATATGTTTCAAATGTGGTGTCATGGATAGGATGGATAAAGTCATTACAATGTCATTACTACTCCATAAGTGGAAAAACAGATTGTGTGTTTACTGCCCCTGTGAAACAGTAGCTAATGCTGCAAGGAGCACTTCAAAGTCAGGTAAAAGCAGTCACCTGTACCTCACCTTTCCTGTGGACAGGAAGGAGCAGAGCTCTCATCAGGCGAGAGGAGCTGAATGTGGTGGCTCTGGACATGAGAGCTTGGTCCCAGCAGTCCCTGCAGGTCCTCTGTAGCCAGACGCCCCCCAAAGCAGCCACCTGCTCCCTCTTGGGTGGAGGTGGAACAGGAGGACATCTTCCAGGCTGTTGGCATTTTCTTGACCCATGGACCTCTCCTACATAGTGTTCAATGATGAGTGTAGTGAGTCATAGAGTAAATATTCTGATAATGTCTAACCACTCCAGCAGCGTCAGCTCTGCAGGCTAACTCCAAAACCTCACTTGTCTAATGATACACTTTGGGAAGTTACTTCCATCACAAAAAACATTCTCTGCCACAACATGCAGGTCTTTGCATGCTGAACTACAGCAATAAAGTGCTCCTATTTCTCTCCTTTTAAACTCACAAGTTTTTCAACTTTTTACTGCTTACATCAAATAGCACTTTACAGGTTTTCCCTTTGTTTTAAACTTTTAAGTTGGAACTGCTTGATTATGTTATGTTTTTCTTTATGAACAGGGTTTTTGTTACATCCTAGAAAATTCTAATTCAATATAAAATTGTTGGTGTTTAAAGATGTTGCCTTAGTGTCTTTAAGACTTGGAAATAAGAGAGAATTTGTTACACCAGCTAAAGTTCAGGTTTTTGTTATCCATAGCTTCACTGTTTTGTTTCTTAAATGAGAGCTACCATTCAACTAAATTATTTCATGTGTCCTAAGTGTGTAAGCTTTTTTGTTAGCTTTGCCATTTTGCTTCTAGTAGTGGCATAGGCATAGTTTCCAGCTAGCCTGTAGTCATTCTTACTATGTTTAGGGCATAGTGATACACCCTAATATTACCACACAGAAATCCAAGTGTTCTACTTGCTTTGAATCTCCAAATTTTGAGCTCATATACCATCTTTCTGCCCTTCAGATCTTTCATTGCTTAATTTCCTCTTTCACGAATGCACAGATTCCACTTGAAATGGCATCTGCACTGTATCTAGGCAGTGTTACATCCATAACAACTACCTAGCAACATGTAGAAGGTCAAACCATGGGCCTCTGGTATTGGTCTAACCACTCCACCAGCTCTGTTGCTCTGTAAGCCAAGATACTAGGCAAACGTAATGTAGAATCATAACCAGCTTTGTGAAGGATGGTAAAAACCCCAAAATACTTTTCTTACAAATTTTTCTAATGCTGAATTCATCATATGTTGCTGTACACCCGAAGGAATTTACTCTGGTAATGAAAACACACTCTGTATTTACAACATCAATATATTACTAGCAAACTTTCTATTACTGCAGCACTGTCTTGACAGTATTAAGAAACGTCTGTTTAATTATACATTATTAAATAAGCAATACCTATCAGTCCAGAAAATAACTGTTGCTTGTTTAGTAAGGCAAATCAGGAAAAATGCAGACTGTTTATAATTTATCTCTAATGCAAGGAATACTTTAGTTTCGCTCATGCAACTGCTTAGTTGCATGAAAATAAATCCCCAGAATTATTCATAAATTTGTATCTTTGATCTTCTAAATGCAGACTTTGCATAGTCATCAATATTTTCTATAACAGAATCGCTCTCTTTTTTGTTCTGCATTTTTATTATAGCTAATGAAAACCTAAGTGCTCTCTAACCACAGCAGGAACTCTGATTGCACTTTTAGAACTCTACTTCATTAATTACACCCTCAGGTATAACCTTCTCTATCAAAATTAACCAAGACAAAGCAGGAAGTCTGCTCTTGACAGCAGATTGGCTTATATGTTAAAAAAACCAGTTTGACTTTCTGTGCTAATTCAAGCACTTCCCTTCATTACTGGCAATTATTACAGTTTTTATACTTTTTTTTAAATATCAGAGCATGCCTTTGAGAGGAATTCAGAAGTCTTAAAAATCAAAACTCATGCTTCTGGAGAAAAGTCAGAAATTGGAAAATACCCACAATAATTTGAAGCTTTTCAGAACACAATGGAGCCTACAGAGTTTAGCCTCATACCATGAGAAAGGTTAACTAGAACATTTTCTAGTGAAAAGATCTTTGCCACAGATGTAAGACTATGTCTGACTCAGCAGAGTAGGCTGAGCACACCATACACATACAGAACCAGAAACAGAAAAAAGGCAAATAACTGCAAGTCAATCCACAAACCAAAACAACTCTGAGCCCATATTAAGTGGCTCCAACTTTTACAAGAACTGTGAAGATCTTGATTCCTTTCCACAGACTGCCAACAGACAATGTTAGATTGCTGAATGTTTTGTCCAAATAAGAAAAATTTAATTTTTGTTCTTCAGTTCTTCTCAAGGGTCTTTAATTCATCCAAGTGTGTCATATACATCTGATTCTTCCTTGCCCTCTTGTCTCCAGAGTAGAAAGGATAGTTAAAACAACACTAAAAAATCCAGTGTGGCTGGGGCTGAAAGCCTGGGTCAAGCCTGCCTTGCCTGACTTCCAACTGCAGGGAGGCTTGGCCACCACTGGGGTCTTCTCTCCACAGACATCCTCATTCATGTTACAAAACACTTGCAACTCATAGATTTGGCCTCCTTATTCCTGGTCATATGAACTTTCCTTCAGCCCTCTCTGACTTGCTGGCCATGCTCCAGTTACTTTAGGAGTTGCAGCCCAACTTGAGGGATGGTGTCTCCCTTTGTGGCTATTACTTTGGTTCTCAGAGGTAGTGCACCCAGAGCAAAACGGTCCTTTTGCCTCATCATCAATCCCTGCCTGTGGCTGTCTCCACACTGATCACAAACAGAACTTCAAAACCAATGGAAGAATATCCTCCCTACCCTGTTTGTGAGGCACGGGAATGGACAATTCCCTACCTGCTGCCATGTCTCTCCTTGAAAACAGCAGGATGCATCTCTGCTGTTGGGCAAGAGAGGAGAAAGCAGGGTGTGGTGCCCCTAGCCAGCTTTGCCTGCTCACCTCTCTCCAGCTGCAGGTAGACTTGTGCTCTGGCAGTGCCTGGGCATAGTGGTTCAGAGCACTAGCCAAGCTCAGAGAAAAGGATAAGGGAAGGGGAGAGTTGGATTAGAAATATTTACCCAGAGTCTCACAGGGGTGTATGTGCTGGGTTATGGAAAAGTGAGACAGGAAACATCCACTGCATATTTAGGTTTATTAACTATCTTCCTTTAGCATGTCTTCAATATATAGATATATATGCTTGTGTGCATGTGTGTGCGCACACACACATGCTTTTTCAAGACCCCTTTCACACATGTCCTCATCCCATTTGATCTCAAGATTGAAGAGAATCAGATCAACCACCAACCACATCTGAAATTCAGACCTGCTATTAAGAAGTTGCTGGATGTTGTGGTTAAGAACCCTGCCTATGTTGTTGCTGTGTAGTTGTCTATGGGCAGACCAAAATAAAGCATCATGCTCCAGAAGACATCCAATTTGAGTGTTAAGTACAAGGGATAGACAGACAAGCCAGAAGATGACACAAAAGAAGGGGACAACTTCATTATTATGGCAAGTATTGCTGTGTTATCCCTGCAGCTCAGCTTGGGAAGAACTGCAGCAAAAGGGAGTTCTGAGAACAGTGTGGTAGTTATGTAGATGTTAATAATTGCAGATGGGATGAATGTCCTCATCTGACTAGTCTCACTCTTACCATCCTTAGAAATCCTCCTACAATGAAATTATGAAGGGTACTGAGAAGATGCCACAGTTCCCAAGGTACTTCATGAGGTAAATAGTAGGGCATGAGCAGGCTCTGAGAGGTGTGCAAGAGCAAAGCCAGGCAGCTTATATTTAGCTTTACAAAGAGATGGGAGCCCACAGAGGAAGATGAAAAGAAGGGCAGACTATTTTCAGTGACAGTAATGTGCATGTTCTTTCAAGAATGCTAGCAAAGAGCTCCTTTTTCCACAAGCCCCTGTTCTATCCATTATTGGATTTCCCATACTTTTCTGACAAGGGCATTATAGCAGAATATCCTCAGCCCTTTACAAAATCACCAGCAAAGCAGCATAACATGAAGGTAGCCATTATAAAAGGCATCTCTTTTTGTTATGTTACCTGTAGCCCTAGTTGGAATATTTTCAGGTGAGAAAAACAGGCAAAAGCTTATAGAAGGAAAATTCTCTGGTGTTGAACTGGCACTATGCCTCTGTGCATGGCTACATTTAACTCATGCTGTGAGTCTGTATTTCAGCTTCCTCACCTCTCACCCTAGATCCTGAAGAGTAATTTTTCTCCAGGTGGACTGTTTCCTTAAGATGCTGAGGTGGACTGGGTTTTGGTGTTTCCTTGGTTCCTTACACTATAGACTGTACTTTCAGGGACCAAACCCTCCAACTTTGTCTCCTCTATTTGAAACAATGTTTATACTTCAGCTGTAAAATACACTTTCATTGCTGGAAATGCATTCAGTAAGGAATTTGGAGAATGCCTTTTCATCTGGGAAATAGATTTATTTTTCCAGTTTGCAGCTATGCAATCTCAAATGGCAAGACTTTCAGAAATGTGACAAATTACTCTTCTTTTAACTATATAGATAGTAATGCTATCTCAAGAATTCAGGTTTGACAATCTTGGCTTCCAAAGGAGCCTACAGTAACTGGGTGCTCCAACTCTCGCCTTCTTATCATACCACAAATTCTCCCAAAGTGAAAGAAGTATAGGTTTGCAAGCCTAATTTACATGGTGTCTGACCCACTGTAGACACTGTTCAGATAAAAGGAAACACAATAAAAAAATGATTTCATTAATACCTTTTTGTCTCTTTTCTGGAGTACACACCAATCATCGCTACAGGGAGATGTGCCATGCAGTTAAGTTGCTGTTTCGTAAGTGCTTAAGAGAAGTCACACAGTGGAGCAGACTGAAAGTACCACAGTGCTGCCTGTCCTGTCTCTGTCTCCTCTTACATTGCTTTGCCACCCTGCCTGGCCAGTGACATTTTCTCGTTATTCCAGCAAAAACCTCTTAACTGCATTTGTTGTTGGCTAGGCCAGAGCCCGCCTTGGAGATGAGGTCTCTAGCACAGTGCAGCGCAGCTCTATCTTGCTTTGATTTTAATGAAATTCATTATAATGCTAGCCAGAAGTCTTTTTCATTTTCTCTTAAGTGGCAACTCTCTGGAATATGTAAAAAAACATATTTTCCTTGTGGTTAATTACATTTCATCAGATGGGGAGTCCTTTTATTTCAGTGAGGAAAACCATCAAAGTAAAAAAGCAAGGAAGTTGCACAAACCCATTTTTGATTCCCTATTATTCATGGAACACAATTATATTTTAAAGGAACTCATTATTTGGTAACTGTGACGCTGGCTGTTATTAAATCCTCTCATCCACTTTTATGTTATATTCTCAGTTCTTTATGTACAGACTTGCTTGGATTTCAGCTACTTCACTACTGAAAGAAGATCACTCAGTTTGAAAATAGATGCTGTTTGGCCTTGTTCAGGACATAGGAAAACTTCATCTGAACTAAATGAGTGTCGATGGTCAGGTAATAGTCCATTTGGTAATAAATAGGTATTATCTCCTGTCAGAAAAAAAAAATGCTATCAGAAGATAGTAGTGGAAGATAGTTTTCTATATTATCTTAATTTATTATGGCTAGTCTGATGAGACTAGAGAGTGGTAATATGTTGCTCATCATCTTGGTTTGAAAATTCACGCAGCAAGTTTCCTGCAGGTAGTTCAAGGAATTATCTATATCCTCTGTACCTGGCAATTCCAGGAAAACCATGATGATTCAGTTCACTGGTTTTAGATTCTAAGGAAGATGACAGACATAGTCCTCTTACTAAGAGATGACATCTATTTCTAAAGTACTTGAAAACTAACAGGGGAGGAAATGGTTAAAGAAAAAAACCACCAACAACCCAGAACAGAAGTGATTTGGGCCAAACAAAAGATGGTGAGGAGAATAGCGATAAAAAAAATTGCACCCACTGGACAAATAAAATTTATCCAAGCATCACAGCAAACATTTGGTAAGTGGTACCCTAGTCCTGACCACCTAAATTTATTCTAAATTAACTTTCCACTATCCTCGTCCAATTACATTGTTAATTCCCATTATTTTTTTTTTCAGGCAAACTTAAATGCATCCTGGCTGTATCTGTGTGGATCTGCACTCTTTTCAGGATGAATAACTGTATTTGGATAGTTTGTGCAGACCCGGTTTAATGAGGGTCATCACCAAAGAAAAAATACATTAATTTGACAGGCATACTCAGAGAGTTTAGAAGTTAACTTTAAAGTGAGGATGATATCAGCTCGATGTCCAGTATCATACAAGAGGCCAACATTAGATTGATTTTTTGTAGCCAAATTCTTAGTTAATATCAGGAGTTGATGCCATTTTCTGTGGAAGTGATTTATGTTTACTCTAGACGTCCTGCCATTTACTGTGTACATATGCCTAAAGTAGATAATTTCTGGTGTTTCATATCTATGCAGAAGTCTTTGTTGCATCAAATCAGAGAGCAGATTCCTATGCAAGAAGAACTATATGCTCATTCGATATGAATGCTGCTGTAAACAGGCCTTGTGAGTTCACTCAACAGCTCCTGTATCACTAGTGTATGTTCTAACGAAATGAAAAAATTACTAGCAGAAACATTACATCCTGTCATGTCATGCCATGTAATGTCATCCCTATTCCAGTGCCTAACTCCTTCCATTTAAGAACTTGGACCATATATATAACATGAACTTTTTCAGTTTACAGAGTTTGGAGCAGCTCAGGTGCCACAGATGTAGAAGAGTTCACACAGTAGAAATACTGGAGGTGCTAACATAGTTTAATTTAAGCACTTCTTCACTTTTCCTTTTGTCAGGTTAAGAATTTGAATCATTTGAAGTGTTGCTCTTGCACAAAGAAGATTTTGTATGATTGGGTAACAGATTTTCTGTGCTTCCAGGTAACAGGGCTTATTCTGAGTGTGTAAAAATCTAACTGGAAAATTAAGGTTATCATCCTTTAAAAGATCAAAAACTCATAGCGCACAGGGTTTTGTGTTGACTTCATAGTATGCTTGGCCATAGTTAGAGGATGCCAGTTTCTCACAGGGAAATTGCACTACAGGTAGAGATCCTATATAGAGGTGGCTGTTTGCAGTTTCCTCTTCAAATAGACAGGGGATAACTTCTTCACATGCACTGAAGCCAGAAATTTTTAGCTGCAAACATCTTAGAGCCATCATCTAATACCATGTTTTAAAGTGACAAGTAGTAAGAATAATGATGACATTATTCTCTGCTTGTAAGGCCAATTATTGCCTCTAATTCATGATGATCTAGCTACAGATGAGGCAGATTTTCCATTACAAGCTTCTTCTCTGTGTCGCGTGAAGCTGACATTTCTCACAGTAGCTGTCAGTCCCGTCATAAGAGGATTTTACGATTAATGAGATTCACTTTTTGCTGTTTCCAAGGTGCTTCAAATCCCACATAGTGCACTGTGTTGGAAAAGTGGGACACTTAAGGCTGATGCATTCAGCCTAGAACAGTGTCAGCTTTTCTATTGAAGCTTAGCTGTACATAGGCGATTTTTTGTCACAATGACCAGAGGTTTTAGTAAAGTAGAGAAACATCAATGTCTTCTCTGATCTGCAGCCATTCCCACACATTTTTTTCTGAAAATAGATCTTTTGAAATGCAAAAGGAAACTGAGTGATCTTTGCCTTGCATTGAGGGGAAGGTTGTAGAAATGCATGCTCTCCATATTTTTTGCTTCCTTCAGTTATTTGTAATATTATTTTTGAACAACGTTCGATTTTATTTAGTCAGATTTCCTTTTGATTTTTGTCAGTTTTTCTATGTGTAGTATTTGTGCTATTGTAGCTTTTAGAACCTCCAACTGGTATTAGGGTCGTGTAGTTATTTGTACATGAATAACACTGGGATTTTGATGATGTGGAAAAAAGCAGGATTGTTTAAGCAGAGAGATGACTGACAGGAATACAACTGAGGTCTATCCTGAGAGGAACAGAGAAAGTAAATAAGGAAATTAATGTTTCTCACACTAAAAGAATTAGGGAACCCCAAATTAGACCAAGGGGTAGCACGTTCATAACACAGGAAAGGACATGGCTCTTCACATAATATGTAGGGGTGAGCTGCGGGCTTCCTTCCTCCAAAAACTTTGCAGGCTTAATTTTACTTGGTTTCAGAAGGAGACAGGACAAATTCATGGAAAACAATTCATCTTGTTCCACCTGGAGGGTGATTAATTCATAGAGAAATGCTTGTGGCTTATGATGTTTCCAGAGCAACAAAACTTAACAACAGTGATAATATTCTGGAGCAGCATAATTGCATTTCTGTCCTGACCTTACACGGATTCTGAAGTATGTGACTTTGTACATGGGTGGGAATAAGGACAAGACATGGGTCTTTGGTGTGATCCAGTTTGACTCTTCTTATGCACTTTATATTCCAGTCTTAGAATTGTTTGGTTCAAGAAAAAGAAATGAGTGCTGGGGAGGAAATCTGTATACAAGTGGTTGTTGATCTCAGCATAAGTCTGGTGGCATTCAAACAAAGCCAGCTTCTCATAGCAGAATTAAAGAAAACCTAAACAAATTTTGACAACTGAAGGTGCTGAAAATGTAATTATTTTCCCACACGTGTACAGAAGGACAGAAGCAGGACAACTCAATTGAATGGATCCAAAAATACTGGAAATGGGAAGGGCATCTTTGGACATGTCTGTTTCATCGTGGGGAAAAAAATTCTCTTGAAAATAACAGGAAGCTTCCCCAGAGTTGAGCCAGTTTTCAGACTGGTTCAAAAAGCCCTCTGGACTTAGAAAAGAAAGAGAAAAAGAGAGAAAGAAAATATATGTAGTGATATCTAAGGCTGTCACTGATTTGCAGATTTCAGTCATCAGCAATTGGGACGGTCAAGCCTTCATACAAGGATGTTACTATCTGATGATCTCAAGCTCTCTTCTCTCAGGGTTTGGAAATACCTTAAGGTGGATGAAAACCTGGTATTTTGCCCTTACTATGAAGAATCCAGAGGCTGTGCATTAAACACAATAGTTACACTGCGCAGTCCAAAAAATAACCCCCACAAAACCTGAAAAGCCCAGTGTGCTTGTATCCACGTGACAAAGCTCAGAAATGTAGGTTATATACAAAATGTGTACTAGCAATGAAAAGGGAAGAATGGTTCACAGATGCATTTACAGATAAACTCTATTTTCTCTATATTCCAGATAATAGAACTTTTTGCCACTTTTTAGAATTTTCTGACAGTATCAAACACTTCTTCTATCAAGAAACAAAAGGTAACAGTATTTGGTAAGTGGATTGGGAGCTGATTGATTCTGATGGGTCAGGAACTGCAGAGGTCTGCTATGAGATTCATTGGCAGATAAAGCTTTCTGGACAGACTGAACTAGACGGGTACTCCAGCAAAGAGCAAAGCTGAGGTCTGGGGGGACTTGAAGAATGAGAATCTCAACAAGTACATGTGATCACCTTCTCCTGCACCTAAAAGCTGGATGGGACCCAAAGGGAAAACTGTGAGTGAGAATTTATTTAAAAGACTTGCTAAATGCAGGAACTGTTCTATCTGTACTCACCTTTGGAGTCTCAGTCCACTAATCCATCTCTATCCAAAAAGTGCTTCATGAACTTTCCTGAAAGCCCACACAGGCCTCATTGCCAGCAACAACTCCTCATATGCACTGTTGAGTAAGGAAACTTGGAATCATAAACTCAAATTTTTTTGCTTAAGGATTTGGGGGAACAAGCTTTCAAAGTCATGTTAGCATCTTACAGGAGAAACCAGACTCTGCAATCACCCAAAGAAGAAAGAAAGATTTACAGTAAAATTTCTTTCCCTTAGGAAGCCACATCCCAGCTGCCTTTTTTGACACACATTTCCTGTCATTTTTTGACCTTCAATCCTGACATTTTTTGACAGGCAGCAGCAGAGAATAATTGTATACCTATATAAATGTGTTTTCAGGAGGGGTAGGGATAAATTTTCTTAGTTATGCTAATTCATCCAGTAAGGTTTCACTCATAACCACTTTTCCTTATTGCATGTTTACTTCCTTGCTCTGCTTCATTGTTTATCTTTAAAACCCTCAGAAATCTGGCATCCAGATTCTTAAGCCACAAACAAGGATCACAGTCACAGAGGCAACAAGGCTGGAACTTGTATTACTTAGTTTTGTGTTCTGTTGTAATATTGCCCAACTGCCAAGGACTCAGCTTTGATCTTACTTTGTTTTGTTGTTATGCTTACTAAAGGGGAGAGAATGGAAAAGAAAAGGGAAGTGGTTTTCTGAAGAACTTAGTTTTCATTTAGGAACCTCAGGGACATGGTCTGATTTTCAAGGTTATATATAGTAAGAGGATGTCTTCTTTTCTATGTGTTGCTTTCCCTAAAAAAAAAAACCACAGTGGTTTTCTGTCTCTTTAAAATTGTGTATGTGCACATCGGTGCTCAAAAGGAAACTCCCACCCTAGTATTCCAGTTCCCACTCTTCTGCTCGCATAAACATTTATGCAAGGAAACAGTCAGCCAAGCCTAAGAACATATCAGCTGAAATGCATCCTTAAAAAACATACTTAAAAACTATCAGGCTTGAGCTATTGTAAACCTGTGTGTGTCCTTCACCTAGCACAAGGAAAATCTGCTGATTTGCAGTGGGCTGCAGCAAGAGATGTGGCTGAGGATTTTCATGGTGATAAGGATTGTCATGGAACTGAGCTCATACACTGGTACACTGCAGCAGCAGAGACTACCAGAGAGTCCTCATCCTGCATTTGCGGGGTGAGTCTTCTATCTGTGACAGCAGTGTGTACCAATATGTCCAAGGGGATAGTTGACCTGGTGAATGAAAGGTGCTGCCTCTCTTTACCTTGCCCCAGAGAGATGTGTAGTTGTCAAGACAGCCTGTTTCTTAACAGGGGGCGGGCCTAGCAGTTTGCTGTTGGGCTCTTATGTTGTAATCACAGCATTCAGTTCTTCAGATTATTGCAGGAAATTGACGTAACTGCTTGAAAGATTTGCTGTCTTGCTCTTGTTATTCTTGGAGCAAAGCATTCATGCACAGATTGACATAAATTAGGCCAGACTCTGTTCTTGTTCATAGTTATTCCTATGGGACTTGACTGTTTCCTTGGCAATACACATGCTACACAGATTAAGACACTTGTATCAGGGTCTTTTGTATTTTCAGAGCCTTGCTGGCACCAAAGGACCAGGTTTCATTCCTGAGGCCTGTTTTCTGGCTCCTGTCAACCCTTGGCACACAGGGAGACAAGGAAGAAGGGAATAACAGGGAGATACTGCTGTCCATGTTAATGCATGCAGACTCAAAGAGAAGACATGACTGACAATTCCAGTGAACTTAGAATTTGAAATGCTTTCTGTTCACTGGAAAATGAAAAGGAGCTATTTTGTGTTCCCTGTAAAGTTTAAAACCTCTTTTTGTAACCACCAGGAAAATGTTTCCTTTAGTGCTATTAATAGAGTGATGGATTTAAAAAAATGAACAGATGGGATTCTTTTTGGGTTTGTTATTCACCAAAAGGCACATTTCTGCCCTGCAAAAATAATAGGTGCAGTGTCCATCACTGTCCACAGGGAGGGGAACAAATCCTAGCTCCTGGCAGGAACTGGGATTTTTGCAGAGAGAATGCAGCTTATCCACAATTAAACAAAGTGATAAGAATCTGTATTTTACTAAACAGACCAAATCTCCTGGCCAAGACTGCAGGGTACATTTACATTTTGTTTAGAGGCAATTTTAACAATCAGTCTGAGCCTGAAGGGAAAGAATGATGTTTCTTAAATATCTCTGCAATAGCAACACTATTTTACTGAGTCAGAGGTGTACCTAACTGATAGTAGAATCATGAGCAGGAAATCATGAGAAAATAAGATTAAATTGAACTTTTAGAGCTATTGAGCAAGAAAATTATTATGTCTGCGGTCCTGCTCATGATGAATCTAGGTCCAAGCTGTTTCCTCCATTTGTAGAGCTCTTGAGGGCAAAAATGTTCTCCTTCATTATGCCAATGAGCATTTCTTTCCTGCATCTTCTCTTACATTCAAAAGCTGTGTAGTTTAATAATTTCCTCTTACAGTCTCCAAAAAAAGCACTCCTTTCCACCTGTTTCCACACAGACCTGATGCTAGCAATCTGCTCTTCATGACAGGTTAGTCTGTGCTTGGGTCAAACCATTTTGCCACAGGATGGAAGCTGGCCCTGGCCCTGGCAGGGATGTTGGAACTATATGATCTTTAAGGTCCCTTCCAATCCAAATAATTTTGTGATTCTATGATCTCAGCTCCTACAAAGAGTATTTGAGGGTGAAAATGTGGTTCCTGTTAACCTGTTCCCTACTTCTTGACATGAGGGGTGGTCCCTTGGCAGAGACATACCTCCAGAGTGCACCAGGGCTGTGCTCTTCCATCATGTCAGTTCCTCAAGGTGGATAAACAGTGCAGATGCACTAATTCATAGCCCTATAGCAGGGCTATTAGTGCCGATGCACTAATTCATAGCAGGGCCATGTGAGCATGGGACCTTGATGAAACTGGCGTGGCTAGATATCTGCCTGGGGTGCTTTTGTACTGTGTTCCATTCATGGGGCTTTAAGAAGTTTGAGAAAAACCACAAAAGAAAGGTGGCCCTCTAATCATGTCATTTTGGAAGTAGCTACAGAGCCTTCACTCTTAATTTAATGTTAACACCTTTCTTTAAGATGTTTGAATGCAGCCACAGTGCTCAGGATGCTGGTCAGCCTGAATTGAGTCTAGTTCAAACTATCTTCTCCCATGAATGTTACTGGACCAAAAATGGCAATGGGGAAATCTAATTTAAGCTGATCCACATAAACTAATTATACTGACCTGTCAAGCTCTTATGTCATTCTTACTATAGTACTGCAAAATTCCATGAGACGGTCTATTTAGAGAATGATAAATACCAGCATATAATTTTAAAAGGACCTGTACTTTATCTAGTTAAAAACATTCAAAATTTCAGGAGAATTCAAAGCAAAAATGAGAAAATGTTCTGATGTTGACAGCTACTGTAGTGAAATAATGTAGCTTTTTTTACATCTTGAGTGGGAAAAATGTCAGCTGAAAACATTACCTGCAAAATCAGCCTGTTTTGTTGAAATGAAAAGGATTCCTAACATATGCTGTGGCTCCATGCTAGGATGTTTTGCTAGAAGATGTTTTGCTCAGCTTTCACGTGGAAGTGTGACATACCTTTTCTTCATGGATTTCCCTAATACATGCAGAGAGATACTTGTTCAGATTTGTTTGGATCATGTTTTCCTGGGTTCCTTCTAAAGGAGTTTTGGTTCTGAGTGGGAGACACTTTTGAGTCATAATGACGTGGGTGTGACTAATAATGCAACTGATTAAACATTGAAGAGTGGGCAAAACCTGAATAATTTCTGGCTGGTCTGTAGTGCAGAACTCAAATTTGGCATGGTGCTCATGACACTGCAAACATCTAGAGGTAAGTAAACATGTGATTCAGACAAAACCTGAGACTAGGATAGGGAAGTTACTTGCTGCAGAGATGAATAGTGCTGAAAGTAGTAAGAGGCTACACTCTTTGAGAGCACAGATGAGAGGAAGAATAATATTGGGTTTTTTCCATGCAGATATCAACCCATAGATTGAAGACGGCTTGTAGGAAGACATACACAACTTAGCTGCAGGGAAGTAGAGTTCAATCAAGCCATATTCTCTTACACAGAGATTTGTTTCTATCCATGGGTAAGGCACACTGGGGTGGTCCTTCCTGTGTGCAGTAGCAAAACTTCAGGTAGGTGACATAAAAAACATCTTCTTCTCAGAAAAGAGACTATAATTAAATTTCTCAGACAAAGTTTTCTGTCATATTTTTTTAGTAAATTATGTTACAGTGAAGTAAAATTGATCAGTTAGAGTTTTCATTTCCAGGATAAAAATATTCCATGAGCTATCTGTTCTCTTAAGAATATTTGAAAATTAACTTGTTAAGATCCCCATTTGGCTACTTGCCCACAGTAAATATAAATATAAATATAAATATAAATATAAATATAAATATAAATATAAATATAAATATAAATATAAATATAAATATAAATATAAATATAAATATAAATATAATAATAATAATAATAATAATAATAATAAGTGGAAGAAGAGCAATTCAGAAAGCAGCTAAGCTGTCCAATAGATTTTCCTGGCCTAGATTTCCAAATAGTTTGGTGTTGCTATACCTTCTTTGTTTTGTAACTTAAGAAAGGGAAGTAAAAAGGAAAAATAAAGTGACCTTTATTTTCCTTTGAAGGAAAAATACATTCAAAGAATTGCTTCTCCATGATGCTCAAGAGCTCACCTAAAATACATGCATTTGTAAAGTTAAATCACCAAATTTCAGTCCTGAAAATGCTTATGCACAACTTAGGTTTACATCTGTGGTTTGTTCTATGGGCTCCAATGTTAGACAGATGTAAGCGCTTGCATGATGTTTAACAGGACTGCAAGGAGACAGAGCTGTTTACAGTTTGGCTACTGTGCTTCTGTCTCTGGCAGGACTGTGAAATATTACAGCAGTCTGAATTTAAATACTTTGATTCATTGCTCTACTGTGTAGAGAAAATGTCTGTAACTCAGAAACTGAAATTATTCTTGGATAGGAGCTGTCTTTGGATTTTAACAGAAGTGTCAGAAAAAAGCTGCTATAATGTACAGGAGTAGAATTCCAAGCGAACCTTGAAAGAACAACTTGATTGTCTAAAAATATTGAGCTGTTTGAAATGATCATGTATTTTTTCTTTTCCTCTTATGAGGAATAGAAAAACCAGTGAGGTTTGCAAATGCCTGCTTTCACATTTCAGATTGTGTAAGTAGACATATAGCACTCTGCCTAACACTGCCCCCCAGACACAGGTACCATGTGCAGGTTTTTTCACTCTGCGATGCAATTTGGGATTGTGGAAGCCCTTGGTAGTCTGGGAGCAGAAATCAACAACTCTCCATGCAGTAATTCATTTTGAACTCATGAGGTTTTGATTACTCTCATGTGAGCAGCCTGTGTATTCCTCTCAAAAGTGTGGCACATCCTTCTAGCACAGTTTCTCACTTGCTAGCCAAGAAATTTCCACCTTCCAAATGTTGGCTTATCATGCTACAGACTGGAGCGCAAATTTGTAATCGGGGACAAGGCGTGGGTTAAGATCTCCCTTCCATGCAAATCCAAAGTGAAGCAACTTGGTAAGCAGCTGTTAGTAGCAATTAGTTATTGTTATTAATTATAATTGTAAGAATTATAAATCATCAGTCATAACAATAACAACAACAACATATTGATACATTAATTCCACTAAGATAGGTACTGTGGCACCATCTGAATGTCATTTTCTCCAGCAAAGAGAAGTATTTCACAACAGTGAATGGCAAAAGCAGGACATAGCTTGTGACCTGAATATCTGTACAGATCAAGGCACGAGAAATTCTTTGGAGCTGAACAGAGCTGGACAGGAATAGAAATGTGCAATACAAAACCAGCTATCAAACAATTCCATATCCTTCTCCTGAGTTTTTTCTAATTTGGTTTCAACTCAGGAAAAAAATCTCTGAATGAAAGCTTTGTCAAAACTACATATGGTTTGCATGGACAGGGGAGAAGTGAATTGTGGGGACATCTTGGCTTCAGCAAGGCTTTTGACACTGTTTCTCCTACGTGCTCATGGTAGCTCAGGAAGTGTGGGCTAGCTGAGGGGACAGTGGGGTGAATTGGGAACTGGCTGAATGACTGAGCTCAGAGAGCTGTGACCAGTGGCACAGGGAGTAGCTGGAGGCCTGTAGCTGTTGGGGTTCCTCAGGGGTCAGTTCTGGGTTCAGTCTTGTTCAACTTATTCATCAGTGACCTGGAGGCAGGGACAGAGTGTACCCTCAGCGAGTTCCCTGACAGCACAGAGCCAGGAGGAGTGACCAATAGCCCAGAGGGCTGGGCTGCCATTCAGTGAGACCTGGACAGGCTGGAGAGCTGGGCAGAGAAGAAACATCTGAAATTCAATAGAGGCAAATGCAGGGTCCTGCACCAGGGGAGGAACAACCCCAGCCACCAGCACAGGCTGGGGGTGCCCTGCTGGAGAGCAGTGGAGAAGGACATGGAGGTCCTTCATGTTCATAGTGGACAACAAGCTGCCCATGAGCCAGCAGTATGGCCTGGGGGCCAAGAAGGCCAGTGGGATCCTGGAGTGCATTAGGAAGAGCATTGCAGGTTGAGGGAGATGATACTGATCCTCTACTCAGCCCTGGTGAGGCACATCTGGATACTGCAGGAAAAGGGACAGGGGTACCAGTCCTGCCAACAGCAGGGAGTGAGTTGAACACACAACTGCTGATGCATCTTCAGGTGTGCTGGAGAAGAACAAGGAAGGGGAAATATTTCAGACCTTTATCAAGTGTACCAGAAAATCTCAGGGCAGCTTTTGAGATGCTTCCAGTTGGACTGGGCCAGCAGCTCCACCTCACCTAGTTGTGTTCAAAGAATCCCAAGAAAAACAAGTCAGGAAAAACAAAAACTCTGCCTCAATCTATTTGTCTAGTCTTCCTTTCTGAATAGAAACAGGACACAATTCCTCTGACCAATTTAGCTGTTCTGCAACATGACATTCCAGGCTAGCAGGAGACTGTATTTCCTCTGGTGCTTTCACATCTCATGGTAGTTCTCTTGCAATTGGATGATATGAAATACATCCTCCCACATATCCACTCTGCTTTCCAGAATAAGAAGGAAATCTCTACAATTTGTCCAAGGATAAGAACTTGCATAGCAGATGCCTAAACTGTCATTGGTCTCTCCAAACTCCATGTTGTAGAATTACTGACTGAATTTCCCAGCTATTTCAGTGTATCACCTTTTCATTTTTCCTACTGTCCTCAGTTTCTCTTTTTTTTTAGTGACACAGATGATTGCCATTTTAGTTGCCTGAATGGGACTATGGGTAAGAATGTTTAGCACTAACAGTTTAGAATAATACACTCATGCCTACCAAGCAGATTTAGCACAAGCAGGGTGCTGGTGAACAGTGAGCTAGACGTGAGCCTGCTGTGTGCCCTTGCAACAAGGAGAACTAAGTGTGCTGAGGCTGCCTCAAAAGAGAATAGCTAGCAGATTGAGGCATGCAACTTTTCCACAATCTTCTTATTCTAAGGAAGAAAACATTCATCTCTGTCTTATGCTTGAGGTATTTATCAATGTATCACAGGAAAATGTTATTCCCCTGTTAGACAGAGCTAATTGAAAAATTAGCATCTAATTAAAAGAATTAGCAGTTCTGAAACCTGAAACCCTGAAATTGTATTTTGGCTGAGCCATGTGCTTCTTACTTTATGATTGAAATAAACATGCAGTCATAAAGTGACATGCTACTTCAAAGTTCAAAAGGTGAAGAACATATAAGTTGGCTGACCCAGTTCAACTACATCTCAGCTGAGAAGGTACCACTCTGCAGTTAATATCAATAGGTAACCAAGAGTGATTTAGTGTTAGGTTTGTAATCATATTAATTTTTCTTGTTTATTTAGACAGTTCAGCTGATTGAAGGCCTCTGCAAGCACAATAAGAACTGGTACAGACACAGCAAGCTCAAACTTACTGAGTTAAATGACTTCAACTTTCCATACGGACATTGAGCCTAAGATCTTTATTTTAGGACTACGTATGTCTTTTAAGGAAACATTAAGGTACCATTCTCTTCCCTTCTTCTAGCAAATTTAAGGTGACTATAAATTAAAAAAGCACCTATTGGCCTAGTGCTGACTTGAACTGACTATGCTTGTTTGTTCTCTTAGGAAGGAATGTTTCACCCTGAGGAAATTGTGAGTAGTATTTTTACTTTTTTTAGAATTTTTATACTGGAGGATAAACTCAGTGAAACAGATGAAGATCAGATGGAATTGCTGGTATTGATATTATTTTTAGCCCAAAATTTAATGTCTGACTGTGACTAGAGATGTTGGTTCAGCTAAAGGTGCAGGAAACCTCATAGATTCTCAATGACCAAATATAAAAAGAAATTTCTGTATCCTACTTAGAATGTCAGTTTATATGCCAAGGCAGAAGTGCTTTTATTATTTTCATGAATAATTTTTTGTCCTCTCTCATGTATTTATATGTGGGGTTTTCTTTAATTTTTTTAAATTTAGGTGTAGAAATATTTCAGATTTTTAATGATATTTAATCTGTCTTTCTGGTCAGCCTGAGGAAGATGTTTCAGCAGCTAATTCCACAGGTTAATGAAGTGCAGTATGGGGAGACACCTCTTTCCCATCACTTTTAGACCAGTTGCCTTTCTTTTCTCTTCAAAGCATTCCAGTTCCTTTCTGTTGAAAGAGGGTGAAGAAGAGGATATCATAACTTGTCTTCTTGCAGCCTGAAATCTACTGCTTACTGCTACCCTGTCCCTTCTCTTGTCAGGTTTTGCTTGCAATTAGCCCTTTGACTAAGAGTAGTTTTTTCTCTACTGACAGCATATGATATAGTGTGTGAGAGGCTGGTTCACTGCCAAAATACAACTGCATTTCATGGCAGGTTTGCTCTTGTATTAGATTAAGGAACTACAACCACTGAAATCTGTAATATTTATTTTGGTCTTCAATCCAGTGGTTTTCATTCCTTTCATTCTGTGCAAGAGCTTTCCCTTGTGTGGTTTGCTGTCTTGTTTTCGTCTTTCTGGTTGCTTCTAAGCCCAGATGCTCTCTTACACATATTTCAAATTGACAGTGGCACAGATTCCAGAAGCATTCCTGCTTCTCCCACGTTAACCGCTGCTATCCTGTACCTGGGAAAGTACAGAAGTGTCAGGAGCGCTTCCTAAAATCTCACAGACAGATCCTTCTGAAGACAGCTGTTTTCCTAAGTGCTAAAGTCCTCAGTGATGCAACTGTAGATGGCAATGGTGCAAGAAGCACTAGGCCATGCTTAGCAAAGGGGTAAGCATGCCCTCTGCACACTTGATATAATTTAGCTTATTTTAACCCCCTTTTGTGCCACCAGAAGTGCACACAGTTCCTCTTCAACAGTTCAGGTAGCACATAATTTGTTGAACTACAACAGTGCGGCTTTGTCCGAATTCCAGGCCCTCTACTTATCAACTACATCTCTGTTTCCATTAACAAGCTTCAGAGATCCTTGCTGGACTTGTTATACCTGGATTTAAGGTGTGTCATTCCTGCACAGCCAGGTGGGACCTCTCCTGGATCATGAGGAGGGCATGCTACCAGCAGGCCAGCTACAGAAAAGTTGGCAGAACGAGAACAGTCACTGAAGCTGCCAGAGGAGCAGTCCTGGCTGTTCACTGTGTTTTTGCTTAACCTCTCCTTTTCAGGCATCTGTGTTCAAATGGTAATCATGCACCATCAGCTTCTTTTCCAGGTGGGAAACAATGGTGAATTTGAGTCCCCACAGAATGGAGCTCAAACAGACACTGTGCTCCTTCTGAGAGAGGTCAGTACTTTCTCATTTTAAGAAATGGTTGTCCAATCTCCTGGAGAGAATAAGGAAAGTCCCTGTATTACCATATTTGCCTCATCCAAAGGCCTTATCTACGGTTATGTATGTCCTATGGTTTGGTGAGATGCTTAGGAAGTGGACTGATGGTGCTAAGCTCCTGCCAGAAAATTGCTGTAGTTAGATCTTTCTCCTATACAGTCCTTGAAGGTGGCAGTTTGTTTTCCCTATAGTGTAAAAATGATGTCTAACCAGTCCCATGCTTCACACAGCTTTTGTTTGCTTTAGAGGTATTGAATGGAACCTGAAGTTTGTCAGAGGAACTGTAATTGATTTTAACCTGCCCTGCAAGGCCCTGGAGAACATGATTTACTGAAATGCAGCCATCTTGCTGTGACTCAACACTTGTAACAACATATTATGATTGAGGCTGGTGTTCTAGATTCAGAGGTTCAAAGATATTTAAATACATAGCTCCCAATCAGATTAATGAGATCCTGGGTAAAACAGGGTAATCTTCATGTGTTTGATTATCAAACATTGACAGATCTTTATGGCAAAACCATATGGTGTGGTTATTGGATTTAGGTCCAATTCCACTAAGCTACCTTGCCTGAAAAAGCAAGTGATTTCAAGAGAACTGGGAATTCATCTTATTGCTGAACTCCTGCCAGCTGCTGAATTACATAAGAATAAACTGTGCCACAAACCCTTTTATTCGAAACCTAAATATCCTTAGGCCCTGTTGTTTATATTTTTGAATTCTTTCTTTTGGAAAGACAAATGCTCACATACACACACCGAGCCCTAAGAAGACAAATACAAGAATAGCACAGAGAAAAATAACACCAATATCCAGTTAAGCATCTTTAAATGGCAGCTATCACATTTGTAAGTTGCTTTTTAATGATACTGGACTAGAAGTTTGGGCGCACCTTTTATATTAATTAGAGAAATGTTGCTTGGATAAAAGCCTCTCTTACTCAGTTGCTTGGATAAAAGCCTGTCTTACTCAGTAAATAGACCAATTTCCTTGGATGTGTTAAAGTGTCAAAAACTGTAAACAGAATTAGGTGCTGCCTCGAATGAAAAAAAAAATTTTATTTTGGTGTGCATTGCATAATGAGGAAGTCTGTGTAAAACACAGACAGGAGAAGCTGAGGTTCCTGAGACTAAGATTCAGAACTGTAAATTACTTTCTTCATAATGAAAAGTGATCTGCTGTCTTGGATAAGGCAAAAAGGAATGTGTATGCCCAGTGGAAGCAAGGTCAGGTGACATGGGAAAAATACAGAGATGCTGCTCATCATTGTAGGGCAAAAATTTGTGTGGCCAAGACTCAGCTGGTGTTGAAGCTAGCCAGAACTGTGGGGGACAATAAAAAGAGTTTTTTTTCAAATATATTAATAGCAAAAGGCAGTGTGAAAATAACATTGTCCCCTTACAGGAGGCGGGTGGTCATCTCACAAATAAGGACATAGACAAAGCAGAGATGTTTATTGTGGTTTTTGTGTCTGTCTTCAATATCCAAGAGGGTCTCAGCTGGAAGACCATTACTGTGAGAATGATCAACTCAGCTGACCCTGACATTGTGCAGGATCTGCTGCTCCAGCTGGATCCCTACCAATCCACAGGGCCTAAGGGGATCCATCCCAAAATCCTCAAAGAGCTGGTTGATGTCACCACAAAACCTCTCCTGTTGATTTTTGAAAGGTCTTGGTAATCTGTGGAAAATCTTAGCTGAGTGGAAGCTGATGAATGTTGTCTCAATTTTCAAGAAGGGCAGGAAAGAGGACCCCAGAAACTACAGGCCTGCCAGTAGTTCAGTACCATCACTTCAGAGCCTGGTAAAATTACTGAGATTATTCTGGTAGATATTGAAAAACACCTGAAAGACAACACAGTCATTGGTCACAACTAGCATGGCTTCATGAGTGGAAAGTCCTTCTTATCAAACTTGATTTCAGTCCAGGGAGGGTGATCCACTCATCTGATTAAGGGAAACCAGGAATTTGGTGTGATCTTTTTGAATTTTAGCAAAGCTTTTGGTATTCTCTCTCACAGGACCCTTCTGCAGAAAATGTCCAGCCCACAGCTGGATAAACACATTGCGTGGTGGGTGAGCAGCTGGCTCATGGGTCAGGTACAAAGGGCTGCAGTGAATGGGGTGACATCAGACTGGTGATCTGTCACTAGTGGAGTTCCACAGGGCTTCATCCTTAGCCCTGTGCTCTTCAACATCTTCATAAATGACCTGGACCTGGGACTGGAGGGAATACTAAGCAAGTTTGCAGATGATACAGAACTGAGAGAAGCTGCTGACTCCCTTGAAGGCAAGGAGGCCCCACAGAGAAACCTTGACAAATTACAGGGCTGGGCAATCACCACCTGTATGAAGTTCAACAAGGGAAAGTTATGGATTCTGCATCTTAGATGGGACAACCCTGGGTGTATGGACTGCCTGAAAATGAGAAAATGGAGAGCAGTGCCATGGAAAGGGACCTGGGATCCTGGTCGAGGGCAAGTTTGAACATGAGTGAGCAGTGCCCTGGCAGCCAGGAGGGCCAACTCTACCTGGGGTGCATGAGGCTCAGCATCAGCAGAGAGGCAAGAGAGGGGATTGTCTCACTCTGCTCAGCACTGGGGCGGCCTCACCTTGAGTGCTGGGGGCAGTTTTATGACAAAGACATTAAGCTATTAGAGACCGTCCAAAGGAGGGCAACCAAGATGGAGAAGGGATTTAAGGAGAAGCAGTATGAGGAGTGGTTGAGGTCCCTTGGCTATTCAGTCTGGAGAAGAGAAGACTGAGAGGAGAGCTCATTGCAGTTACAACCTCCTCATGAAGGGAAGAGGAGGAGCAGGCACTGATTTCTTCTCTGTGGTGACCAGTGACAGGACCTGAGGCAATGGCTTGAAGTTGTGTCAGGGCAAGTGTAGGCTGGATATTAGAAAAAGGTTTAAAGGTTTTTCACCCAGGGAGTGGCTGGGAACTGTAACAGGGCCCCCAGGGAATTGGTCTAGGGGGTACCTGACAGACTTCAAGTTCTGTTGGTCTGACAGAGTTCAAGAAGCATTTGAACAATACTCCTGGGCACACAATGTGATTCTTGGGGATGGTGCTTTGCAGGGCTGGATTTGATGATCCTTGATGGCCCCTTCCAAGCCAACATACTCTATGATTCTATGATTTAATTGCTGAACAGTTGCAATATTTTAAAGGAGGAGAATCCTTTACAAAAATAATTTTGTATTTGTTTAGACTCATTCTATTTTCTTCCTCCTGTTGTCTCCTCTCTCCTTATCACTGGAAATCATAGCTCCAGCACGGAAACCTCAACAGATGGCAGAACTTCCCTTCTGAACTATGGCACCTTCAACGAGGATTCACACACTTATCACTTGCTTCCCCTCCCACTTCCTGCTCCAGTGGAATGGAGATGAGAATTGGAAGTAAAACGGTGAAGATCACAGGTTGAGGTAAGAACAATTTACTGGAAACAGCAATGAGATAGTAAAGCAAAAAGTAACCCAAATAAAATAAATTTTAAAAGTATACAAAAGAGAGGGTGATTCATAGGCAAGAATGCTGGGGATCCCAAGACAATGAAACTGTGGCAGATGTCTGCCCTCAACCTGCCAAGTTTGTTTGACCAAAACCCACATACTTCTCAGAAGTCCAAAAAGTCCCTTCCCCCTGCCACCACAATGACCTGAGGTGATATAGAGTAACCTCTGTCTCCTGGCCAAAAGCAGGACAATGGGGGAACAGGCTTTACCTACAGCTGGAAAGCATGGCTTTGTACTTCAGCCAAGCTCACCTAACAACATGCTCCTGCTGGAAGAGGTGCTAATAATCAAGCTACACCTCAGCTCCTTTATCTGTCAAACCAAGTGATCATCTGCCAACTGAGCTAGGAAATGAAGCAAAAATATTAATTTCTTTTAAATCACAGATTTGATTTCCCACACATTGGCTAATGGAAGTGACTCCGTATCACACTTAGGTACAGACCTAACTATGGTGTCCATTCAAAGCTGATGCCATCAAGAGAGGTTGACCAGCTATAACAATCTGTACACCAGAAATAATTTGTACCATAAAAGCAGCAGGACTCCTCTCACTACCTGTGTCTTATCAGGGAAATGTAAAGCACAGAAGTAAAATCACTGTTTGTAATGTTATTTTGAAGTATTGTAGCAGATAATATCTTCCCTGCTGTGATTTGTCACCTCTTGCCTGTCATGGTTGAATATGATGTAGTCCTTAAAACGCAGAGCAAAGCCTCAGAAACAGGGGTGGTCAGAATCTTGACGACTCAGATCAAACATTTCTCAACTTCTTTGACTGTTAGGAAAATGAGCACAGAACAGCAGGACAACACTTTCTTCTCAACAAACTGTGTGATAATTTGAAATGCGACTCATTTGGAAGAAAAGAATGTATGCATTAAAGTGTTATTTGAAATTTTATGGTTAAACTTGAATTTCCCTCGGAAGTTTTGTTTCTGTCTTTTGATATTTTTGCATTGTGTCTATCCCCTAGTAGTCTCTCATGTTAGAGCAGCTCACTTGCTTCTGGCTGATTACTTGATCTTTTAGGAAATGCCTGTAAGTCAAGAAAATAGAATTATTCCTTGCCAAGCCTTTCTGTGGTCTGTGTATTTCAACAAGGTGATATTAATAACGTATCATAGTGACATAAACCTTCATCCAATTCATTAAATCAACTTATGACATATAAGGGGATAAGAAGGGAAAAAAGTCACCAGGATCAAACTATAATAAGGCAAGCCAGAATGACATTCTTAAGGCAGTTCCGTGTTGCCATCTTAACATCCACACCAGATCAGTTAAATTGCAAGTTGTTATTGATAGCCATGGTATGTTCAGAGAGGTTGACAGTAATGCTGTTTTGAAGTTGTCCCAGTCTTAACAGAGGGTATTTGTGAAAAGTGAGGTGCTGGATTTACCTTTAATTTCCTTGCAGCACTTACGATGGTGTGCTGGTTTTAACAACTAGCAGGGAAGTAAATTTCAAACAAGCCCCACCCTTTTGCCCCACCCATTCCAATAACGGAGGAACAATGAGGAGAAAATATAAATTGGAATAACAATTTACTAAATTTGTGATAGCTGGTGCAGTATTAATGGCAAAAAGTTTATAAAAGATAGAGGCACCCACAAAAAGTGGGAATCAAAAAGAGGCTTCCCAAAAGAAGCGCTGGAAACCAAAAAAGAGGCTTCCCAAAAGCAGCGCTGCTCACGTGGTTACCAGACAAAGGCAATACATTGAGAAGAGCTCTCATGGCTTAAAATCCTTCCTGGACACCAAGTCTGAAAAAACCCCAAAACAAACTACAGTGAACTGGGACAAAACAGCCCCCTTGGGAGCTAGATAACCCGTGTTGGGCTGCCTGCTGTTTCTCTGGAGCAGTGTGCTTGGCTGTGCTCAGCCGGGCTCACCCAGCTTGACTCAGTGCTGGGGGCACACACTCCACTGGGCTTGAAGGAGTGGAGGGAGGGCTGGGGGCAGAGAGGAGGCTGGGACCACTACCTGATCCCAACACATTCTCTCTGGAGAGACCCAGGCAAGGAGGTGAATTTCTGGCACTTGGTGCTTTCTGATGAAATTTTGTCCCCACCAATGATTAAGGTATGAAATTAAAGAGCCTGAAAAGCCCCACCCCCTTTTCTCTGTAGCCGGGACATATGGTTGCAGTTTTTGTATCAATATCAGCTCCAGCTTCCATTACTGGAAGCCTCTGTTCTGTAGAGATACCATGGTATATTCCTCAAGGAATGCAAGGTTCTCGTAGCATTCCCACTTGCTTCAAAGGCAGCTCAGCAGGGCCCGCCAGACCTCTTAAAATAGCAAACATGCAAGAATGGAACTCCTGATTACCAGTAAAGGCAAAATAAACAAAAAATATGCACTCTGGCTGACTCTAATGTCACATTCTTAAGACAATGTATCATGCTGTTGAAAAAGTCCCAGGATATTTTAAACTGGTTTTATTCAGAAGGAAAACATGATGAATAACATGCAAGAATATTCGCTTAGACCACAATTCATGAATTGCCCAAATGAAAGCTGTGATAATATTCATCAAGGATGGTGAAAAGATAAGGATATCTTTTTTACTTTATTATTATTTTATTTTTATTCCAAACTGTTTTACTTTATTTTTATTCTGGCTTCATTTGTACGAAACTAGCTTCATTAAGAAACCTTTCTGACAAAGCTTTTCTTAAACAAACCGTCCTTTTGTCAACTTCTATCAAGATAAATATTTTCTCCTTGTTCTTAAGGCAAACTTTCCCTCTCACTGAGACTCTTGCAATGTGACAAGCCTGCATAATCCACTGTATGAGATCTTCAATATAATTTGCATGATGTTGAGCAGCATAAAATGACATTTCAGGCAGAAGTATTTGAAACATTCTGAAGAGTAGATTTTGTTTTTCAGCCAGAGGAGGCTTGCAATGAGCTAAAACCAGAAGAGAGCATTAACATTTAGGTGAATAGTGACAGCGATGGTAATGGAAAAGGGTAAGGTATGAAAGGAATGAACAATTATGATAATTTTGTTTGTTTCGCCAAAGATGAGATATTGTGGATGATAGAATATAAACATGCTTCTGCAAGTAGTTATTCCTCTATTTTCAAGTAACCTATTACTTGTCATACATGTATATTTATAGAAAAAGTCTGGGTCTATTTTCTTATGTGTTTGTAATAGCACATGAATTAAAATAGCACACTGATTAGAAAAATAAAACTTTCCTCTGTAGATGTAATAGGTAATGATACTCAGTTGCTGCTGTGGCTGACAGTGGACATTACTGAAAACAGACCACAATGTAAAATAACATCTCTTGACAGACTCATGTACATAATGTCTATAGGTATTCAGAAAAAAACAAAACAAACCCCCAAGCAGTTCACTCTTCTACATCGCAGACCTTAAGAAGGCAAACACTTTGATAGAAATCTTTCCATGTTTTAAGGACTTAAGAACTATGATTTAGATGGTTGGAGCTCCAGTTGACCTCAAGCTTTCTCTGACAACTTGACTAGGACACTTACTGTCACATCAGTTTCCTTTGTAAAGGAGATAATCCCTGTTTCACATTTTTATATTGCAGGCTGGGGGATGAGCAGATGGAGAGCAGCCCTGTGGGAAGGACTTGGGGGTGCTGGTGGGTGAGAGGCTGGACATGACCCAGCCATGGGCACTCCCAGCCCAGAAAGCCAGTGGTGTCCTGGGCTGCATCCAAAGCAGCGTGGGCAGCAGGGGAGGGAGGGGATTCTGCCCCTCTGCTCTGCTCTGGTGAGAGCCCACCTGGAACCCTGCATCCAGCTCTGGGGTCCCAGCACAGGGGGACATGGAACTGTTGGAGTGAGTCCAGAGGAGGCCAGGAAGACAATCAGAAGGCTGGAGCACACATTCTCTCCTACAAAGACAGGCTGAGAGGGTTGGGGCTGTTCAGCCTGTGAGCAGAAGGGTCCAGGGACACTTTGGAGCAGCCTTCAAGTATGTGAAGTAGGCCGACAGGAAAATAGGTGAAGGACTTTTTACAAGGGTGAGGAGCAGCTTTAAACAGAAAGAATGTAGGTTAAGACTAGATATTAGGACAAAAATCCTTTACTGCAGGGGAGGTGAGGTACTGTAACAGATTGCCTCAGGAATCTGTGGATGGCCCATCTCTGGCAGTGTTCAAGGCCAGGAATATTGAGAAACCTGGTGTGGTAGAAGATGCTCCTGCTTGTGGCAGTGGAGTTGAAACTAGGTGATCTTTAAGATATCTTCCAACTCAAATAATTTTATGGTTCTATGATTCTATGATGTTTGGTTGGCAGAGTTGCTGATGCAAGAAGCAAACTCCATGTTCTCAAATGAAGAGTCCCATATGAATGTGACTTCTAGGGAGGTTCACCAGGTCATATAACACCTTATCCTAGGATACAACTGAATAATTAAAGTTTTCAATGAAAGTCAAGCAGAGACTGTTGTCAAAATGAACAGTGGCAGTAATCTTTGTCAAGCATTGTTAAAAACCAACATGGGGAAGGTAGCTAGCACTCCGCTCTGCCACAGAGATTGGGCATTGCCTTTGCCAATCATTTAGCCATCCCAAAATGAACTGACACCACTAGTAGGTAAGCATCTAGATATGAAGCCCAGGCTTCATACCTGAACTTGTCTTTCAAACCTAACCTCCAGATTTAAGCTTGACTTTTGCCCATCATCATGCTGGAGGGATTCACATGCTGTCTTTCACACAGACAGTACTGAGGCAGTGACCACTCTACATTCCTGCAATTTGACTCACTGAAAAAGGACAGTGCTTATTTCTATTAGGAATGGTAGTGGCCAAATTCTTACCACAGCTGGATATGGTAGAGTGGTCTTGTTGTTTCTCTCTGCTCCTCTACCCTTTATGGTTCCAGTTCAGTCTGGAGAAAGTGTAAGGAATATTGGGAAGTAACGGAATACTTTTTCAGAGGTGATCATCACGCAAGCCAGGACAGAATATATCCTCTGAGATCTTCAACTGGTGCAGCTTGTGCTCATTTGACTTATGAATTTGGCTCTGCAAGAGTAAAATAGATAGATTTGAGGCTGTCTTATTTAATAGAACCCCGCTGACAACTTTGAGGGCTGTGTCAGTTTTGTTCTTTTCCAGTGCAAGGCCAGACCTCTATTCTACAGATAAAAGTTGACCTGCAAAACTCCTTTCCCTGTGAAGTCTGAGATTTTTGTCTACAGAGGGTGGTACTTCAGACAAAATGTCATAGCATAATTTTATCTATCTTTGTGCTATCAGCCTTGAAATAAACTCTGTTACCATATAGGTTTATTTCAGGAAATAAAATAATGCAAATGTTAAAAAAGACCTAGTGTGCTTGAAAGCTTACATATTTTTCAGCTTTATCAGTTGCTCTAGTAACAGACATTACCATTCTTTTTCCCCCACAAACCATGCTTTGTTTTTTTTCCTTACTGTCTTTGCTGTTGAAAATGTATGAAGAGCAGGGGATGGTTTGAAGGGAGATTAGGTAGCTAAAGTACTTCCTTCATATAGAGACATTTTTTAGCTGGGCCAAATGCATTCCACTGATGCAGTATGCCATTTAACATTTCTTTCTTTTGCTGTCTCTTAGTTGATTCTCTTTCTGCTCAGCAAGTCTTAGTCTTGTTCAGATATGCGCACTGACTGCTTTTATACTAATGTAGCTGTTATCGCTACAATACTCAGGGCATTTGAGTTCCAAGGAGCATACAGGTTTATTGTATAACTTTGGTAGGTACTGTAACACAGTTATGTTTGTTCCAAATTTTTGGCTAGTCTTGCCTGGGTTAAATTATCATATTCTCTGCCAGAACCAAGAGTCACCTAAAGAGACTTAATTTGTGGCAGAAACAGTCAGAAAAAGTCAAAAAACATCCATCTGTATAAAAAAATCTGTTTGTAAAACCAAGCCATAAATTCTCTTCAAGGGCCTCAATGCTGTTTTCAGCTGCACCTACACGAATGGTGTAGGCAAGTACATCTTTGCTATGTCTGCCCTTGCTGATGGCAAGACACAAACCAGCTCTCTTCCAGGAACTGAATAATCTCATTCAGCATATGTACAGCTCTGAGCTAATGCATTTAAATGGTTCTGGCCTGCAGCCAGCAGTAGGCACACAAGTGAAGCAGACATGACCATCTGTACCTGTCTGTGCCTCCAAAAGTAGAGTCCTTATCATTGTTTCCAGCATTCATGGTATTGCACACTTGCTAAAACCATCAAAATATTCTCTTTGCTCTTGATGTACCCAGCTGCATGTCAATTAGTCCAGCAAGGGAAAGCAGAACAACGCCTGCAGCAACCAGTTATTTATTTCCCATATCTTACTTTCCATTTTTTTCCACTTATACTCAGCTGCATCAGCTTAATTCACTGATTATTACTTTTTGTTTTATCTAGGTTTACCCTCAGCTGTTTCCTCTATCACATGCAGGATGCTAAAGGCTAAGTTTATTTCAATTTTGCTCACCCTCAGACAACTATCCTTTCAGTAAATATTGCTGCAGTTAAAATCGAGCTTGAATTGAAAGGCTGTTGTATTCAATGCCATGGCTCAGACATTTATGTTACCCTCTTGTTCAGTAATGTCGACTGGGCTTCTCTGCCTAGCAAAATTTGTTTTAAAATTTACTTCAAAATTTCTGCCAGAATGCATTTTTCATTTAGTTTTTCCCCCAAATCATATTTTTGTTCAGTGGTGTGACGCTTGCCTTGCATGGCTCATGCCCTACTGTGTGTGTCCCTGCAAAACTTGACATAGGGAGCTCTGAAGAAATGCAGTCAGTCACAGTAGAAAGAACATCTGGTTCTAGGAGATCATAAGACAAGGCAGCCTTGACTTTTTGAGTCAGTGATCCTGTTATGGGTATGCACAGTCTTCTTTGATTCACAAGCAAGGGCTTCAAGACCTTTGCAATGCACCATTTGTGTAGAGGTTGCTGCAAGCTTAACATATATTATATTAGGCCACAAACCTTCTCACTGTAAGCCTTCTCTAAGCAGGATGCAGGGGACAAATGTAAATAAGAATTGAAGTCTTGTGGTCTGGTCATGGAAGAAGTAAGTGTGACAACTGAAAAATTTCTTATCTTTTTAAGTGGTTACTTCAGTCTTGGAAACTGATCAGAAAGGATTCATAATCATTAACTTTGAAAACCATACTCAGATGGTAATTTTTTCCTTCAAGCCTGATGTCCCTTGTTGAGAACCAAGTGTTCACTGACCACAGGAGATGTCAGGCACTGATGGTGCATCTGACATGGCCACAGGATAAAGACTGACTGGTCTGTTCCAAGCGACGCTATGCATCCAGCAGGATGAAGCAGAGAGATTCTTGAGGAAGCTTACATCACTTCCAGAGCACAAGTAATTCAGTTTCTGCCTAATAGCCTTGTACCTTTCATTTTTATAGCCCAATTCCTCTGAATCTCCAAAAAAAAGTGACTGTGTATCCCACCTTGTACTCTGACATGATGGAGGTTTAAGAGTTATTTAGGTAGGATGTAAAGGTCTTCTAAGAACCACGAAGAGCCCTGCTTCTGTACCATACATGTATTTTCTCTGAATTATACATTGGCTAAGGAGACCTAGACCAAGACCAGGAACTTGGTAATATGTAAAGTAGAGGGGGATAAAGAGAGCAGGGATGGGGAGGGGACACCAAGAAATAACACAGGCCCCCAATTTGCCACCCCAGTCAAACATTTCTTGCCTGCAAGCAAGGTTGGAGAAGTTCTCCTCAGCCTGTCTGAAAGTGGCAGAACAAGGCTTTCCTGCATCTGCCCCTGTATAGTGTGGAAAAAGGTAGGGATAGAGATATTGAATGCAACCTGTACTGGCAACTCTGTTCTTGGGAGCTCCTGGCTGTTTCATATGTCTAAAGCTGTTCCATAGGACTAGCAAGCAGTGGTCATAGTAGGATTCCTGATTACTCAAAGAATTTGTACTTCTGCACCTTTTCATGAATGCCATTCAAGCATTTCTAAACCAAGTGCATGGGATCAATTTAAAAATATGTAACAATTGTGTAGTATGAACTCCTGTTAAGTATTTCTCATATAACACTTTTCAGGGCACTTGGTCAGTCTTACAGCAGTCTGCCAGGTTATCATACCTGCTCATCATACGGGAGTTCTTTCATACTCAGTTTGACCTGATTTTGATGTACAAACCAAAATTCAAAGATACTGGCTCAAGTGCTTGCAGGTAAGTGATAAGAAGCAAGAAAGACTAAAAAAAAAAACCACGATAAAACAAACAAGACAAAAAAAACCTCCAGGTTTTAGGCTACAGCTAATCTCTTAATTACCTTTGGTCATATTCTGGAAAGGAGGAATATACTTCCAATTTATAATTGTCTTTCCCACCCACTTCAAGAAAGAGAAAAAGCCACTTGGGGATATTGCAGAGGAATTATGGAGGTTTATCATGCTTCCATTTTTCAGGAGCTCAGCCCTATAATGTCATCAACATACACTGCTTTTGCAATTTCAGGTTTATTAAAAGCACTTGCCTGGTTGGAGCTCTTCCATGATCAGGAATGTCCAACAAATTTGAGGAAAGAAATGAAGAGTCTGGGGTGTTCTTTGGATCATTTATTGCACTGAAGGCTTTCCTCAGAGAGGAACGAAATAGTAGCAAGGTTCAGTAAAGCAATTCCTTATAAAGAGAGCAGAAAGGATCAAATTTGACAGGAGAACAGCAAACGATAAAGGTTTTCAGAAGGAATATCATGGCAGTCAAGGTAGACAGAGCTTAAAAAATATTGAAAAGGAGTTGTAAAAATGAATGTATCACACAGTTAGTGCTCCTTCAAGTGTGGTATGAAACCAGAGAGCCTATTACAGTAGCTCTAAAGACATAGACAGTACCACTTTGCACAAGTCAATGCACTAATTTGCTGCTACTGTCTTCTACCAGATACCCTGTGTTCCGCTTCAGCATTGCTCCTTGACTGTATTGATCATATCCATACCGACTCTCTCCCTCTTGCCTTTTAGGCTCTGTGTCCTTGTCTGATGAAGAGCCACACTGCCCCCCTCAAAGACTCATTGCCCAGGGAAACATGCAGTACCCAAGACAAGGTAGTGACTCATCTAATCCCTGCTGGTGCTGGCCTGCTTTGGAAAATCATTGTGTCTGTGTGGCATAACAGAGAGGAGATGCTACTGCAGAAATGCCCCAGACAGGCCAGCACTCCTGGTCCAGGTCACAGCCCAGGGTTTCGGCAGTCATCTCATCCTCCCCATTGTGCAAGACCAGCACTGCACACCACTTAGTTCACTGACCCTGGGATCACACTATAATTTTGACTTATTAGTAAGAGCTATAGCCTCTTTTCAAACTTTATATCAATACTGCATGCGGCACCTTGGTGGCACTGAGGGTCTTAAACCCAGAAACAGTATTATTTCTTTTATAAAACCAACAAAAATTCCCCAAAAATATCAGAGCTGTCATAATGAAGATTCATTCCTGTGAGTCCACAGGAATGAATTGTCCTGCTGTGTTCCTTGCCTAAATATATAAGGTCAATCCAGCTGCTACCAGTGCGGCAGAAAGGAGATTTCTTCTAGAACAAAATGCTAGGGACTTCTGTATTTTTTTAGTGCCTTCCAGCACAGATCATCTGCTAGGACCATCTGGATGTCATGAGTTCAATGAATTTCCTCTGTTAAAGGTAAACTTGGCTGTTGTAGAGTAGCAGATGCCTTTTCTATTTGTGGCTGATATTACTTGCATTTTTCTATTGACAATAATCTGTGATAAAAATTTTGTTTGGCTTCACCTCACCTTCTCCATTCTACCCTTTTCCAGAAAGATTTAAAAAAGAATAATTTGTAGAACTCTTTAGAAAAGGTGAGCCCAAGAAGAGCCTTTACTCTCCACCACTCATTTGTATTATGAAGCATACTCAGCCCCAAAGACAGAATAAAGAAATTATAATGTAGATTTTCTATTATTGGTGCCCTTCTTTCAGTGAGACTTCCTGTTTGTGGCACTCTGTTGATTGACTTTCATGGCATCTGAACAGTTAACAACTCTGATTGCCCTACAGTATTCTAGAGGGATAGGGAAGGGCATGGACAAGTGTCTGGAGGCTGTTCTTAATAAAAAGTTTGAATGCTTCCTCTGGTATCTATGTTGCAGAGGATTCCCAGAGATTTAGTGATGCTTAAAGCAGCCATTGGAGGAAAACTTGGGCCATATTTGAAACACTCACAACCAATGTCTCATTGACATATCACATTTACTTTTCTCCTGTGAGGAAGCTGGGATTTGACAGCTGTCAAGAGCACAAGGGCTGGGTCATTCTGTGTTTGTTAGAGTTTAAGCAGTATGGATGGCACAGGCAACTATTCTGAGCTCTTTTGTCTATGTGGTGTCAGTGGGGCCCTGCAGAGAGCTGCCCTGTAGGGGATGGGCATGGACTGAAAGAGCTGTGCTAGCAGGAACGTAGCTGGGGCTGTTTGACAGTGTTGGCTTTAGTGTAAGTATCTACAAGAAGCCAGTGCAGTTGGCTTTATACTGATGAAATAAACAAGTGTTCTTGCACTGGTTTGTGCTTTTAGAAGCACTACGGCCTAAATGATCTAACTTATGATTTTTCACACAGAAGTCTATGACAGGCCAAGCAGTTAAAGAACGCCAATATCCCCACTGATGATGTTCAAAGATGTAACAAGTCTCTGTTGCAAGAAGTGAATGCAGATGGGAGATGTTCAGCATTCCAGGCTGTGTCCTTGGCACATCCTGTGCAAGTCTGAGACACAGTCTACTAATACTTGAAGTTAACTTCATGGGAACTATGATCTCAACCATGCACACTTAGTACTTTGACTGTAGGAGCAGGAATCCCATTATTTACTCCATCACAAAGGCATTTGTAAATTATAAGTGCACAGGTTTTAATACAGACCACAAAACTGGTGCAAGGTGGTCTGTTAGATATTTTTGAACTTGTAGAACTTTGTCTCCTTAGACCATGTGTGATTCTTGTGCTTGGAGCAAAGGGGTTTGCAGATCCATGTGAGCAAATTGCCCTGAGCCTCCAACTCAAACAATTAAGCAGGAAGGGAGACAAAGGAGGACAGCAGGCCCTACATTTCCTTGCCTGTAAACAAAGACTGTGGAAGCAGGGGAAAAAATAAAAAAAGGACAAGAAAAGCCAAAGTCAGGTTTAGAACACTTGAAACAAAACCTCGCCATTGAAAGGGAGGAGTGGTGACAAAACATGATGCTTTTATCACAGTCTGCTGACCTCTCCACATACACCCTTTCATCTTCCACTAGTCTTCAGGAGCATTCTGACCTAAGTTCTATTAGGCATTTAGCTTCCAGCTTAGAAACATGATGGAAGAAGCATACCACAGGAAAGTAGTTCTACCTCTGTGTTTTTTTCATGCTTACTTTCAAGCACAGGTTTTAGTGTTCTGTAATAATGTGTTGTCATGAAAACAGCAGTCTGCCTTAGTCTCTCTGGTATGCTGCTGGTTGCTCTTTTAGCTATATAACATGTGTTCCATCTTAGGTTGCTTTCAAAGACTAAGGAGGTAAGCTGTTCCAGGATGCTGTATATTTAAATAGTAGGCTATTACATACAATGCAGAAGGGTCATCCAAAATGCTAGCATTTCTGCTATGTTTGCAATATAGATAGTGGTTTACCATTGGAAAAGCTGCAGAAGGACTCTCCTCTCCCTTCAGCATCTGTGTTATTTCCTTCTATGCTGGGAGCAGAAATGCTGAGGTAATGACTCTTGGCCTAGCACAGTCCTATGCCAGGTTTTGGGGCTGTCACACACCCCCTCCATGTGAGTGTGGGGTACATGTAGGGTCTATTATGTACAATGCATAAGGAAGACATGCAACTGCCCTGCTATGACATTCACGGCAGGGCTTTGTCTGTGCCCAGGTGTCTGGCATACTTCAAAGGAGGTGTGTTTGTGAGTGCCTTAGGTGAAGGAAACTCCCCTTCTTCTTCTTGCATTTCAGGCAGGCAGGCTGAGGTCTTGCTAATCTCTGGCAAGACAGGCAGCTGTGGATATGTGGGTAGATGTAACATGGTTAATTTGGGAGTTCAGAAATAAAATAATTCAGCAGCTGTTAGAGAATAAACTTTTTATGAAGGTTACTGGCATATGGGCTGGAAAACCTCCAGTGCTCCTCCCCATGTAGTGTTAAGCCTGAGTATGTCTCCTCCATTCCAGAATGCAGCTGAATGGTCTACGGATTTGATCAGGAGCGCATAATGAGCTTTTAAGGAGGAATCTCTGGCCATGTCTGTTGGATGTCTTTGGCATGCTGATGTGTCAGCATCACTACTTAGCTTGCTCATGTCTTTCTGAAACATGGATACCATTGGAAAATTTTGCTATCTACTATTTACTATTTGCTTGCTGTTTTTTATTGTCTCACCAATAATAAAACAAAGTTAAAAATTTCCCAAATCTATTATGTAATCTAAATCTCTAACTGATTATACAGTCGTTGTCTCCTATAGTTCTATTTCCAAAAGCATTTTGCTTTTCTAACAAAAATTTCATCCCAGAGAGTTCATGATGAAAACTAAATGCTGGACCTTGTTTCATCTTGTTATGTTTCGTTTCCATCTTCCTTGGGTTTTCCTTAATTCAGAAAAGCTGACAAAAAAGATGGTGGATGTGATTTCTGTTCCAGGGAAGTAAAAGAAGAACTTTTTGTTCTGACAAGAAAGGTATCACAAAAACTGTGTTTCATGGCACGCCTGAAGGACGGGATGCCAGCCATCCAGTGAGATCTGGTTTAGATTAGAGATTAGGAAGAAATTCTTTACTCTGAGGGTGTGAGGCAGAGAAGCTTTGTTCAAGGCGAGGCTGAATGGAGCTCTAGACAACTTGGTCTACTGGGAGGTGTCCCTGCCCATAGCAGGGAAGTTGGAACTAGATGGTTCCTTCCAACCCATACCAAACCATTCTATGATTCTGTGATTTTATGATGATATGGCAGTTACTTTATCAAACGTGTGTTGCGCTTTTTATTATAGTTTTTTTTTAATTAGCTGTGCCAGCTCCAAGAATCTGGCTTTGTAAGAAAAAGGAACGAGATAAAGAAATGTTCTTCTTTATTTGTTTTATAATATTAAGTCAGTTTTTAGGCTGTATTTATGACACTCTTTCCACAGACGGGCTTTGAATCAGATGCACAGAAGTAAAAATGTTGTGCATATTGTCATATCTTTTGATATAACTGCTGGTTTAGTGTGATATAGTGGACAATAACCACTGCCAAGGGATATTTTATGTTTTGCACATCAAATTAGAAAGCAAAGTGAAATAAGAAAGGTACTTTTCCAAATTTTGCACAACTTTCTGAGTTTTTATTGGATTATTCATGGTCAAATAGGATAATATTTAATTCCCTCAGCATAGCTTCATTTACTTGTGTTGATAGGCAGTCATAAAAATGGACATAGGAGTTAGCATACCTCTAAGAGGACCAGAGTAGTTCTCAGTGAAATCAGCTATGCTTTCAGGCTGCCTGCAGACAGAGTAATTCTTGACACTACTACCAGTGTCATACATAGACACAAGTCAGAGCAAGAAATTGCATTCATATAATGAAGTTTAAACATGTCATAAACCAGAGGGCCTCTGTGGGGTATTTGCCCTTAGCATGAGAAGAAACTGCTCTCATGTAGGCTGCCTTAGGGTCTAGAGACATTTATTGCTTGACCTAAGGTTACCGGCTTGGAGCAATCATCAGACTCGCTGAAAAATAAAGCCAGAGACAAATACCAGGAAAAGGCTAGGACAGTCTGCATATTTTTTCTGACCTGCAGTACAAATCCCAAAATAGGTTACTTTTAATAAATTCTCTGTGATGTGCAAGTTGAGGGATATAATCTAGGTCTTTAGAAGTAAAAAGAAGTGCCTCTTTTTACCTGACCTACTGGATTTGAGGCAGTAAATGCATAAGCAGGTCTTGTCTAGGATGTCAGATTTCAAAACTAGCATATTTTTACCAAAACTTCTTCCTGACAAATTTCCTGTTGTTCGCCAAAAACTTCTATTGGAAATAGGTCTTAGTCCTGAGGTGGAATTCATGGCTCAGTGGCAAAGCAAGTGTCTGAGGTGTTCAACACAGTTTGGGAGGGTGGATTTCAGATCTCTGCTTATCCTAGTGCAATCCAAGGATACAAACCACTGCATGACACCATTCATGACCAGGGCACTGGCCATCTGTAGGGAAAGGACATTGCTCTTTCTTTTTCCCCTAAAGAACTGTAAACATCATGATGTCATCCCAATGTGGTCATGCACAAAATTGTATCTTTTGAAATGCAGGAGTAGTTAGGTTGAAAAGCCCCTTATATTATGCTCTGGTTTGATCACTAGATGTGGACAAAGCCATATCCATAAAGCTTGGATGATGTCACTTACCAAAATATTTGAACTTAAAAAGGCAGATTTCCCAAACCTCTTTGGGACTGCGCTGCTCCCATTGCTGTATTTGCAGGGCAGATTTCCTTGTACTGAACAGGTCTGGTGTGTGGAAATGACTTTATTGTTCCCAGACTGGGTGGAGCGTGTTTCTATTGTTCTCAAGTGTGAGGCGAGAAACTTCAGCTGCAGCCTGGCCGAAACAGGTCTGGCTCCATCCAGCGTGCTCTCAGCAAGCCAGTGTGTCTCTGGGCACTGCCTGGTAGCCTACCAAGATTTCTTCTGGGGCCTCAGAAGCAGCTTGGTGGCACCCCTAGAGGTTCTGGCTTTACAGGCTGTAGCTTTGACATCTGTTTTTTCTTAGGAGCTCACTTATTTGGCGCACACCTCTCTGTAGATATGCAACCTGACATTTTGCTCCTCAGCCCTAGGCTTCCTGGCCCCAGCATTCCTGCAGTTTCCCAAAGCCCTTGCCCACCTCAGTGAGCTCATAGCAGCCTATGTGCTGTGTGGGGAATGCCTGATTCCCCTCCAAGTTCAAACTCTTCACGTGGGAACAAAAGCATCCTGCGGGATGTCACTACTCTTGTGCCAAACATGGTGTCTGCCTGATTGACCTTCCATCTAGCTGGTGCTAAAACAAAACTCCAGGCCAGGAAAAGGCTTCTGTATCTTTAATGAAGAAACAACTAATCATAATAGGAGTACGCCATGCTCTGAGAAGAGATCTGATAAGCAGAAGATGCCTGAAGTATGGCCAGATCCAACTGCAATGCCTGTTGTGGGAACAATACAAAAGATCACAGCCATGCACCAACTGTTTTGGAGAAATGCTATGAGCTAACCAACTCAATGAGAAAACTGCTACTGAGAAGCAGGTGGAGGGCTCACTCACCCTTGCTGAAGAAAGGCCCAAGACAGAGGCAATCAAAACTGCAAACCAGAATAATGAAATTGATCTTCCAGAAGAGCAGGTAGCCCAAAGCTTCAGGAGAACGTGGTGCTTCAGCAAGTGACCAAGGCAGCAGTAGCCCAATGCTGGAGCACCATCTGGTGACGAAACACCAGAAAGGTTTTCTGCAGATCCCATATTGTCTGTTAAGAAAATACATTGTCTCTGTGACCAAGATGCTGCTCAGTGTCTGAACACTGACCTCTCTAATGCAGAACGTCCATGCTTCTCTGGCTGCCTAGCAGGAGATGTGACAAAAAAATCACAGAGGAAAGCAGCCCAGACTCTGTATGCTGCAAAACTAATGCATGTTTTTAAATAGCAGTTGAATAAAAAATAGCCAAAAGAGGTAAATTAACAGACATATAAGTTATTCTGCCATTCTACATATCATTAGTACTGGCCAAGGAAGAAGAATGTGCACAAGAAAGAGAATCTGCCCAAAGGGCATGTAGGTCCCATGACACCTGCTGCTTTGGTGGGTTTTGACATGAATAAGTTCCCCTTTGTGTAACATTTCCTTACGCTTCTAAATGCATTGGCATTGCTAGGCTAGTAAAACACCAATAAGAGCTTTCTTTAAGGGACAAACTTACCTGAAATCATAGGGTATGGAGCACTGCTCTGACCTGGTCTTTTTTTTCCCACTACCCATTAGCCTTTGTTTTTCCACTATCAGCAAAAGAAAAAAAATCTCAAAAGGGAAGAGTATCATTCATGTGGATGGCAAACATATTCATTAAGCTGTTCAAGAGGCTTCTGTTCATTCTTTTACCTTCTATTTAGCTTGTGAATGTCACTTCCCAGAAGAGGCCTTTTGAACACAGCATTTCTGTATGCATGAGCTGGTCAGACAAAACTCCATGGATGGTGAGTATCTGCCTGACTGGACATGGTTTGCACCAGTCACAGTCTGAGAAGTGTGGTTAGAAGGAGGCTAGTAGCTAGAAGTTATCTCTCTTCCCTTGACTAAGGTCCAGGCCATGCGTCCCATCTGCCTTAGTGAGGCACAACTCACCTTTGCCCACAGCTGTGCCACTGTCCCTGCTCTCTCACTGAGAAAATTCCCCAGTGATCACCTCTCCCTTCTGTGTTTAACATCTCTTCAAGATAGGATGCTATGTGGCTGCTGTCAGCAGCTAAATTTTTGAAGGCACAACTCCTTGAGTCCCTGCTACCAGAGAAAAAAGCTATCCCTGCAAAGAAAGTACATGTAAGAGCTACTGGCCCATGCCTAAATCTCCAAGCTCCATCCATCCACGGCTGGGAAGCTGGCTGTGTGAACAGTCTGCTGGGGTCAAATAGTAGCTGCTTAGAGAGCAGAATACATTCAGCAACCCATAGCTCCCAACACATAGCCACATAATGGCATGCAGCGTTGGAGAAAAGCAGCTGTGTGTTCTTTACAGAGACTTTTGGTCCAGTGTCAAGTTGACTCTGTTGCATTGCAGAGCAGTTCTTACCTAATTCTTGATCCCAGTTTAGATTTCTTGGGTGAAAGAGCAAAACTGCCCTCTGCCTAGTGGCAAACAAGGCTGTTCATCGTGCGTAGTACCAGTGGTCTGTATGGTTTGTACCATAACTACCAACATGCACAATCCAAAACACTGGCAGCTTAATGTTTCTCCCTGCTGCCAATTCTGTTAATATTTCTTTAGTGCAAAACCTCTTTATTTGGGTGAGTTTCTTATATCAGGGTTGCAGTCAGAAAGGATTTCTGCAGAGCACTGGTATTTCTTTCATTAACTAGCGTATATCTTTGCTTTTTTTAAGGGATGCAGTGGTTCAGTTTCTTCTCCTTGACAGGAGGGTCAGAGCCACATTAGGTAGTCCCACTGAAGGGCAGGCAAACAGAGGCTGATGGGTCCAATCCTACATTTGAGGGATTTTTCTCATTACAAAGGTGTAATTTCTTGCCACAAGTCCCTGTGGATTTGGCAGTAGAATGTGGCAGGATGCAGGAAGGAGAATACACCCCACACAGACAACCAATGACATGTAGGTCAGCAGGTGCTTGATTTCTAATTTTCTGTATCACGTTGCATGAACATAAGCTTCAATGTAAGCGCAGCAGGAGGAACATGCTCCAAGTCTGCAAGAGCTGATAAGCAGAGCTGTCAGCACCGAAAGTACACCCCCACATGTCACATGCAACACAACACCACACTGGAGGCTTTAGGACTTTGATCAGCAGTTTGTTCCAGAGATGGACATCCAAACTGCCTTGCCTTACAAGTCCCACAGGAAGCTTTTCACATTTGTGTCTCCTGTGGACCCTGTTTAGTCCTTCTGCTGAAGGTGAAGGACTCAGTGACCTCCAGAGCCCAAGTGAAGAGATGGGATGAGAAGCACTGACTGGTTAATTGCATAGGAAGGAGGAAGAGGCTTCAAATTAAGCATATTCTATATCAGTGGGAGGATACAGTGCTTTATACTGTGATGAGCCAGAGCTCTGTAAGCTGTTTCTCTGCAGAAAGGAACAGATTGGACCATGAGTCACTCTGAAAGAAGCATGATCCTTTTATAACTTGGAGCAACAGGTCTTCCACACATGAGTTGTGACATTACTGAAGGTATATGATACAGAAAGTGCTTAATTTCCCTTCTGCTGTTCACCCATTTCCCTGAGAGCCAGGTAGCGCAATAAAATAATACATCAGATAAACACCACTTGGTTTCTGCTTAGGGACTAAATGACTGTTGTATTCCGAAGTACAGGAAAGGAAACAAACCCAAACTCCTTTCTTACATCACTGTTGATGATTGCCTGCTGTTATGGCTCCCTTTCCCCCAGTCATGTAATTTGGTGAGCTGGAAAAAAAAGGTTGAATATGCAGAAGAGAGATTCCAACAAATTCTTTGTGGGGCGCTGTAACTGTGCTGATAAATATCACACCAGATAGTTTTACATCAAAAAGCATTAATGCTGGGGAGGTTTTCATCATGCACCAGACAAAACTGAAGTTCTCATGCCCATTCCTTTACACACAGATTTGATGTGTAATTTTTTGATGCTATGAGTTAACAGATTGAATTAGTGCCAGCAGCTGCAAAGTAATTTGTCTTACAGAAAGGCAAATCAGAAGCCTGAGCTGGATTCAAAGGGCATTTACCAAATGCATTTGGAAGTGGATGGAGTGGATTTCTCACTCTAACCTGAGAAGTCTATAAGATGCAGAGATTTGCCAGAATCCATAGGAAAGCAAGAATTAGGAATAACCACCTGGTAGTTTTAAGACCTGTTTCCCTCTGAATTGTTTTTTGTTCTGGTTCAAATGACAGTTAGCTCTGAGGGAGCTGGCTGCTAAGGGAAGGAGAAGTACAGACACTGACAGTCCTCTGAAAGAGCTCTAGCCCTGGTCTGGGCTGGTGATCAGTTGGTGCACTGTATGGCTTCATTGCCAGAGGGATAAGAACCTTGGGCTGGAACAGAGCAAGAAGAGAATTTAGCCAGTTGGGAAACCAGACACACCTTTTACTTTGCCCTCTTTTAGTTTCCCAGCTCTCCCCAGTCCTTTGACCAAGAATCAGCTAGGGATGCCACACAGGAAGATCCGAAATGCTCATCTGTTATGAGAGAAATACTGTCTGTCTTTACAGTTCTGGAAGTGCTCGTGTTTAAGAGCACAGCAGGGAAAGCTATTCATGCACTTTGAAAGTAAAATCTTTTGAGAGAAGCTGGAGAACCTAAATATATCCAATGTAAAAAAAAAAAAAAAAGGTATTCTGCTTTTATATCCACTATTTCTGGCCTCAGAGCTACAAAGAAGTTGATCAGACACTTATCCTCTCCCTCTCTCAAAATCAAAAGAAACAGACAGTGCAGTGGGCAGGGTTCAGAAATCTGGGTCTCCTTTACTTCGCAGTAGAGGTAATTCCCATTAAAAGAAGCTCACACATCTCCCAAAGAATGTATGCACTGTTTTCTAAATTGCCTTGTCACGAGAATGCAATTCAATTATATATGTGTCAAATGGACATTTAAAATGTTTCTGAAGTTTTGAAAGCCACAATCAAATCCCACCGTGCCTGCAAGCCAAACATATATTTTTGGTCATTTTTGCCTTTCCAAAGACCAAGAAGAAGCAAGATGAGCTTTATGATAAGATGTCTGGATCTTAGAAATTCAGAATTAACACTTTGTTGTAAATATCTGTTTATCAAAAGAGGAAGGAATGATTCCCAACATTGTTCCAAATGTGTGGCAATGATCATGATGTGTATGAAGAGGTGAATGAAAGACTTGTAACAACATCTTCTTCCAGAGACAGGGGACAGCAGCCTTGCTAATCACAACCCAGACATCTCCCACATGCTTTTGATGAACTCCTGAGAACACATGGACTATTTTTTTCTGACAAATGCAGATCCAAAGCAGACTTACTGTAAGGCGCATGGCAGAGGCCACAGTATTTGTAGCAGCATGGTTCAGTACAATATGTGTCCTAGTGACAGAAGAACAATTTTCCTTCAGTCGCCCATCTTGGCCCATCTGTTCTTCGAAGGTTAAGATAGATCTTTGTGATCAACCAATCTGCCTTCCCAGGAAGGCAGGCTATATGTAGTCCCCATTCTTTCTTCCTGAGCTGATGCGTTTCAGCCTGCCTGAATGGCAGTGGTTAAGATTTGTCATAAAATTTAGTTGAACATGCCAATGATTAATTACTGTTTTGGATGAAAATTCAAAATTTAATGTTTGATGTTTTTCAGCTTCACTTTCAATTATGGGACCTCCTCGTACCTCTGTCTACTAGATGCAAAAGTCATGTCCTGTTTGATTTCTTTCTACTGGTAGTTTTGTTTTTCAAGTCTTTTGGAACTTTACTAAAAGTACTGGGAATTGTCCTTGTCACAGTAGAAGCTGAGTTCCTCCTCACACTTACAGTTTTAGAGGTGTCAACTAGGTCTTTATCAATTTAGCAGCTAACATGACAGGTTAAATCTAGCTTTGATGGAGAACACCATCCACCACCGTGTCAAAAAACACACCAGTATGGATTCCTGCTAACTTCCATCTCCCAGGCTCCCTCCAATTTTTTAATGTACCAAACCCACATTAATCCCAATTAAATTAAAATAAACCTCTTGAGGGTCTAGCAAGATTACTTTGCTTTAAGACTTATTTCTTCAGGTGGTAGTTTTCTGGTGGAGGGAGTGGAAAGGAGAATGAAGGTGCAGCATTGCTTGATGGAGGGCATACTCTCCCACAAAATGTGATAGGAAAGGGCTTGGCAAGGGGAAAGGGGTTATATTTAGAGCAATACTGAAGAATATTGGCAGCAGAATCCTTTTCTAGGATATGTTCATCCTCATAGTGAGCATGTCAAAGGCATTGAGAAAATGAGCTGCCAGAACACAACAAGAAAAAGCTGGTAGCAAAGCAATCTAAAATCATCCTTGCTTTTACCTGGTTCTTCCAGTTTCTTTTCTTTGCTGACAGCTCTGCTGCCTGGGAGAAGGCTGCTCATCATTCTTCCTTAAGCTGTCCCTAAACTCAAAAACTCTCTATGAAAACTGAGTACAAAAGAGAGAACAACTCCTTATTGAACTGTGGTGGTTTGTCATAAGCGTAGCAAAAATACTGCACCCCTCGCATGACTTCATGGGGAAAACCAATGCCCAAAGGCATGAGGAATTTGGAACAGTGCCCTAACAAATATTCCAGGATTTGGTCTTTTGAGACTGGACCGAGGTAGAAATACTTGCTTTAAAAAAAAGCCATCTGAGACATAAGCCTGAGATACAGGCCAAGTAAAGTTTGCACACACGGGCTTCAAGAGGCCACAAAAATGTAGGCAGATAAAATAAGTCAGGAGACTGTAGAGTAACCTGGTCTTAGCACTGCCTGGCAGAGCAACATGAAGACTTGAGTCACTGAAATACTGAAGTACTGGCAGGCAGAAGGGAATCTGCAAGGATTTCCATGTCTCAGCCTAAAACTCATTTAACTTTACCTCCACAGGTTTGGGGCAACTTCTGAGCATTAGTGTTTATCTCACCAAAGATAAAGCAGGAACATGAGGGAAGTGCGCAGCAGTCTTTATCCTGGAAGGAGAATGCCTCAGAGAAATGTCTGCATTTGTATGTCGACTGCTATTTGAATGGTCTTGGGAGATTACAGAAAATGGAGCTTTTGAATATTTTTACTACAAGAGAAGAATGGGTAAGGAGTGTCTTGGGAATAGAGTCATTAGGCAACAAATGAGGGGGGAGAGCCTGTTGGTTTTCATTAGCAATGTTAATAGCAGCATGCATTTCTTCCCTGTTGGAGGTGCCTTTGATGTATACACAATTATCATCAAGTGACCAATAACGCATGGGAGTGTAATAGTTTATTTTGTCTGCCACATGTACAGGGAGGAATTCCTGCTGTCTGGTACTTCCATCTTCACAGTGCAATATTATCACACTTTATCTGTTTCTGTGTCTTTGAAGCTAAAAAACAAACTTGAGGTCGATGTTGATGTTAATAATAATAATAATAATAATAATAATAATAATAATAATAATAATGGTAACAGTAAAGATCCTTTTTGCTTCCTTCTTGGCTGCTACAGTGTATTTTTAGTTCTGTAAGACTTTTCAAATCCATTCATATCCAGAAAAAATATGTTTTGCTCTTCATTAGGTCTGATGTCAAGTGGTGTTACTGGGAGAAGTCATCAGCTGGAGTTGCAGAATTACCTGAAACTAAACAACAAAATGCTTTTCCTCAGTAGCTGGACACCAATGAAATCCAAACCAGTCTGCGGATAAACAGGACTGCTTGATCAGTTCATTTGACTATCTATAGGGCCTGTTTGATATATTATTTGACTATATATAACTAACTAGTTATATGATTACTGAGGTTGGAAATTTGTTACCCAATCAGCATTGCCTCATTTACTCATTTGGTTAAGCAAGTGCTGTGGCAGGAAGATGCAGGCAAAGATTTTGTCAATCCTCTTTGATAGTTGCCTAATTATTAACATAAAGTGTTGGGACAAATTAGAAAGAACTGTGGCCAGAATTATATTTAATCTTGCTTTGCTATTGCTTTTTTAGCAAGTAATGTCAAATTTTTGCATTTCCTAAGATCATGAGATGGTGGGTTTGCAACCAGAAGAGCTACTATATATGTACATATAACTTGAAATGCCATGACTTCAAGTCCAACTAAAGCATATTCTTTAAAGAAATAAGCATTATTAATGCAGTTTTCTAGATCGCTAGAGTCAATAAGGTCAATAAGTAATATATAGGTATGTAATATTGAAATATGTTATAATGGAGTGTACCTGCATCTTTAATACAGTATTTGCAGAAGTGCGTGATGCAGGAGATTATCAACTCTCTTCTGTTTCTGGCATAGCTGCTTGAAGTGCTGAGATGGACATCCCAGCATGGAACGATCGATGAAACCTGCTGTCGAGATCTTGTCACAACATGATTCTGAGTAAACTCTCTGAGCAGCCCATCCTAAGATAAGGGGACAGGGAAGTTGCTTGCAGTGCTCCTTTGCATTGCGGAGCAGATGAAATGGCTTGCCATGCTGTGATTCTTTTGAGAACAAGCAGTCTCTAGGTGACTACTTTAATTTTGCAGTTGAAAGGCCAACACTATTCCTGAAAATTTTTTTTTGTCTGATTACTTTGATAAATTTGTATTTTAAAAAATTCTTAATTTGCAACTGGATAAACTATTTGTCTTACTTTCCTCTCAGTTCTATTCAGGCATAGCAGCCATAATAGCTGCTAGAGCTCTGTGATGCCTGCAGTTCAGTCATTAGATGGAAAGAGCCCTGAGCACTCAAGGCGAATATTTGGCTAAGGCTGGCCAGAAACTTGTTTATCTAGATTCAAGCAAATTGCTCATGTCTGGGCAGCCTCTTTTGTAGCCCTGAGAAGCCACAATTGACAATTTATTCTTACCTGCTAAGTCAGGCCCCAAACATTATTAGCAAGTCCTAATAACAGCTGTGAAAATTATAAATATGCTGGCATTAGGAACTGGTAGCTCTGTTTACCTCTGTCACAGGCAGATTGCATTTCCAATGTATCATTAGGAAGCTGGGAAATGGGAGCTAATGGATTGACTTTCTACAGTTTTCCTCTTCTCTGACATCCAGTGACCACTGGATGGCACTGAGTTTACTGTCCTGCTCACAACACATTCTAAGTCTTGCACTTTGATTTTGGGTGTTCCAAAAAATTGCCTGGGGCACTGAATTTGGGTTATTTGTTTGCACATGCATAAGGCTGGTTGCCTCATCTCCTGTAGATTCTTTACTGCCCCAGCTTTGGGACTACTTTCAGCTAACAGTAAATGCTCACTGTAAATCTCCCCACAGGTGTGCACAGAGCCTCAAACTTGTTGTGAGTACATGCTGTCCTGACACGCTGGTGGGTGAAGAAGATAAGGAGCCTTGATTGTAGTATCAATCCCTAAGCTAAGTTGCTGGTACTGACTACAGAGTAACGTCAAATCTGCCAAAGCATACAATTGTTTTCAGGTACTGGCAGCATCAGAAAAAGTTCATACTGCTTATCCAGCCATCTTAATGCCCATGGTTTCTGAAGATTTCCGATGCTGAAAGCACACAAACAATAGCACAATATTTTCAGAAACCAAAACACGAACGTCTTAAGATGTTGGCTTATTTGTAGATATCTGACGTTAAACCTTCTTATCTGTCTCTGAAGATCTTCTCTGGTGAGACATTCAAATTTCTTTCTAGTGGAAATGCAACTAATCACTTTTTATCATGCTGTCAGAAGGCTTGAACCACAAGTACGGAATTAGCAGGTTTTATGTTTTATGTGTGCTCCATTCAGCGCAGTCACTGTGGTGGTACACCTGGAGCTGGGCACGGATGTGAATCCATCCATCCAACTACAACAGAAAAAAATTTTTACTGGTTCCGTCTCAAACAATGTAATGCTGACCCAGCAGGACTTTGGGTGCATTTGTCCTCCTGGCCCCTCTTTAGCTGCTAGCTGTTTATGCCTTGAACAAGTTAACCCCCCTTCTCTTAAGTTTTAGGTTGTGTTTGATTTTATAATCTAAGCAGCTTTTCAGGGAGATGCTAATGCCAGTTTGATTTGCTTTTGCAGGGTGAGCCAGAGCCCAAGTCCTTGTGGTGCAGGGACACAAGCAAGGAGTGGGTTGGAGCGAAGCACAAGGGAGAATGGCGAGTGAAACCCCTCTTTCATGCTTGTCATACTAGCAGGGTAGTGGTCTGGGTGCAACTGTATGGCACCTGGTTGTGACACCAGGGTGCCTCTGACTGCAGCCAGCCAATGGAGTGGCCCGCAGGTGATGGTGCATTGTTGCTTCAGCTCTGCAGCTCTGCTGAGTGAAAGATGAAGTTAGTTTATTCAGAGTCTGAAAGGGCCAGGAGCTGGGATATCACTGTGATTAAGGTAAATAGATGCCAAGGGCTTCATCCTTTTAAACTATTTTCAGAATTCTGGATTATAAGGATTGTTCTTGCCTGCCTTGTTCTCTCAGACATTCAGCAGGTTAAAGGCAAGTCATAATCACTTTGTAAAATCCCAGTTTGCAATACACTGGCTTTCAGAAAGGAATTTCAGACTATATATACACAACTAATATTAGAGAAAATCTGAGCACACAGGGCACCATTTTCGGGTGTCTGTTAAATATGTGTTTGTACACAGCAGATACAAATCTAGGCATGAAACTACATGAAAATTCTCAATGTCTCTTTCACTGCCAGTTAGTTGCATCCAAAACTAGACATTAAGGAATTCAAGAAATCTTAATCTGTTCACTTTTTTTTGAAAGAGACTTGGTGCTTGTATGTGAAAACAAAATACTGAGACATTTAATAGGCACATGTGGCCATCATCAAGTGTTGATTTGGTTTAGAGAAATTGACGGCAGTGGAATATTGAGTTTTTTAAAGTGTCTGTTCTTCTGAGAATACCATAACCTAATTTTAAATAGATATAAACTCTGCTAGCTGTTTTTGATTTTGTAAGGACCTTAGCATTATGCAGTCTGAACTCAAGCCTGCTGGGTATCCAATACCTTTGAGAGCACTGTGTTCTGTGTGACATTCGAAGTACCTGAACAAAGTCAGTCCCAGTAGCTACTGAAGCTGTGTTTGACATGATATAGCTGCGCAGCACACAGCCACAGGGATGTGGATGCCCAGAGCAATATTAACATCAATCATATTCAAGCTAGTATGTCTTTCCACTTGATTTCCTCTTTGTTTTTTGACTGCATCCTTTCAGTGGACACTAACAAGCTAAAGAGTTATATTTTGTCCAAAGGGCTTATATTTACATATTTTTGATTCCTGAGAAACTGTGGTGTCTCTTTGGCAAGTAAAGGGAAATAAAGATTGTGTGCTCAAGGATTTTTGAGCAGGAGGCGGAACAGTTCAGTTTTAGTGAGCTGTTGACTCACATGGGTGTCTCTCTCTTTTTACAGAGTCAACTACATACAAAAAGTAAGACTTCTTATGAATCAGGTGTTCCTTAGCTGTGTTGTGGTCCTCTTCAATTCTTGACTTGAAAGATCTGTTCCACTGTCAGAAATCTGCTGTCTCTGTGGAAAAGAATCTTTCCAGTTTCTATCCCTCCAAATCTGAAGAACGTTAAATTGACAATTTCTGGGGTATGCAAATGTATTTTAAGTTCTTATATCTGCAGAAGTGAACTAAACATGGTCTAAATTTCTGTAATAAACATGCTGCTTCTAATCAACATGAGTGCAGATGTATGCATGTGTGGATGCTGGTACATTAGCTGTTGTGACCTGCAGTAGATGCTGGTTAAGTTCTGTCTGCACAGCATCATGTAAACTGAAGCAACTGATGTCTGCATGGGAAAAGTCAGTGCTTCGTTCTTAGCAGTTGAGCTGACATGCTCTCACATCTCCTGGGCTCATCCTTGCATCCATACCTATTGTTGCAGGTGCGCTGAGACATATCATGCTCTGACCTTGCAAACTGGTATTTTTAAAAACAGACTTCTGAGGTGTAGATAGGAAAATGCTTAAAGCACTCATAAGCAAAATCCAGGATGGAGCTGACCTTTCCCAAATATTTCTGTACTGTGACAGAAACTGCACCAAAAAGCCAATTCATCCAAATAAACTGAACTAGGAACAGTCAGACAAGCCTCCCTAATGCTACTTAAGCAGCAACCCTCTACACACAGCACCTGGAATACCAGAAAAGAAAGGCTGCACTGCAGAGCTGCAATAAAAGGGGTGAGAGTGTGTGTGGGTAGTGCCATACTGCTGTGTTTAGGTGAGGGGTGTGATGTGGTCTCTGTGCACTGCTGGCACAGAAGGTGTGGTACAGCAAAGAGAGCCCAAGCTCCTGAGGCATGTGCAAAAATGTTGCAGAACTTACGTACCATGAATGGTAACCAAATTTAATCCCCATCCTGAAGAGAAAAGGTGATGAACAGAAGAGGAACTGAATGCATGTTAGCAACTAATACAAAGATGTCAAGGATATCCTCATAGGAGCAAGCAGGAATCACCATCACTAACATTACCCCCTTCAGTATGGTAAAAGAATTGTGACAGGTCAAGGCAGGTGATTCTTGCCCTCTACTCCACTCTTCTGACACTTCACCTGGGGTACTATGGCCGCTCTGTGGACCCCAGCACAAAAAGGATGCGGACTTTTTAGAGTAAATCCAGAGTGGGCCACAAAGATGATCAGATGAATGGAGCAGCATCCATTGGAAGGCCTTGGGATGATGTTGTAGCAGCCTTCCAGTACCAGAAGGGAACCTACAAGAAAGATGAAAAGAGAGGTTCTACAGGAACATAAAATGATAGGAAAGGGGGAATGGGTTGAAACCAAAAGAGAGTAGGTTTATATTAGAAATTTGGAGAAATTCTTTACTCTCAGAGTGGTGAGGCACCAAAACAGAGAAGCTGTGGATACCCCATCCCTGGCAGTGTTCAAGGCCAGGCTGGATGTGGCTTTCAGCAACCTGGTGTAGTGGAAGGTGTCCCCTGACCACGGCAGGGGAGTTTAAGATCCATCTTTCCTTTACACCTGTGGCTGCTGTGCTAGGCTGAGGCCATGTGCTTCCCCAGGGACTCTTGGGGATCACACAAGCTCCACTGCAGCTGCTGTCACGTGTCATGGCTCCAAAGCTTTTTGGCTGCTGCCATGTGTCATGGCTCCCAGAACTGTTAGTGACACAGGCATTTTGTACATCTTGAGTCCCTGCTGGGCACACCTGCCCACGACACAGTCAGGAGAGTCCCTTGAGAGGCACTTGCTTGTCCCCCCATGTTCTCTCTCCTGTGACAAATGTTGCAATAAGAGCACAGCAATTTGGCAGAAGATAAACTCTGGCATTCCAGCTGGTCCTGGGAGATCAGAGGGGCTGGGTGCATCTGGGCTTAATTTCTGATTGTAAACAACCAGGCGCTGTAAGTCTGGTCATGTTCAGTGAGATCCCAGGTGCAGAGCTAGCCTGGGTTACACCAGAAACCCAGCCACATTAGCGGGGCCAGGTTCATGAATAGTGTGGTTCATGAATTCAATGCTGGAAGTTTGGTTGAGCTCATAAAGAACTTTCACAAACATAGATGTGTTCCTACTCTGGTCACTGATAGAGGCCTTTTCCTGGGAAAGTGAGGGAAAGCAAGCAGCCAGCCGCACATCGCTTGGATTTGTTGCCTCTGTGCTGTTTACAAGAACAGCCTATTAACTATTTTTGCCTTGTGAAGAGCTGATCCTGCATAGGATCTTTGGGGAAAGATTCTTTGGGGGAATAGATTCTTTGGGGAAATTGGTAAGCTAATGGCTTTTGAGACCAAGGTCATGTTTAGAAAACACCATGAGTATCACTTACTGACTAGTTACTATAGATGGGTTGGGAGAATACGGAATATGCTTCTGTTAAGTCTCCCCTGATTCAACTATACAGTGTTTTGACAGGACTTCTGTTTCTAGAGAGCTCTGCAATAGAAAGAAATCAATAGTATGTCATTTTTTGGTCATTCTTCCCTCAGATAATGCTTTTCTTTTGCAATTTTGCTCATTTGATCAGGTCCAGAGATAATCACTGTCACACTTCCTCTTATCATTGACATTATTGTCATGAGTTGGACTGAGTTTACATAGCCATTTCTGTAAACCATGATTTTCAAAGGAGGTGCTAGATGGAGTACATCCAAGAGCCAACACGAATTCTTAAAACAAGAGGTATTTTTAAAGCCAAAACTGGCTTTGAAAGGCAGCCTAACCATTCTTCACCAAAAGATTTCTGTTTCTTCTTCTTTGTAAAGATAGCCTCAAGTAAAATTCTAAATTGCCTCTAAAACTGTTATTTGGCTGCATGTAGCTCTACATCCACAGGAGGGGGCACTTGAATAAAATTTTGAGCAGTTTGGCAAATATCTCTCACCTCATACCTCCTTTTGTGCACGGTGGTTCTGTGTGTTGGAGAAGGGGAAGAACTTAACATAAAAGATTATGAAGGTGCATGGAAACTAAACAGTGCATCAAGTCCTGGAGTATATTGCTGAGTTCTTCCAATAGCTGGATCTTGCACTGTTTCAGTTATGCTTTGCTTAAATCAACTAATATAATACACACACACAAAATTATCCATCAAAATAAAGAAAACACTGACTCATATTTTTCCATGGTCTGAAATTTTTGTTTTCTGCTTCAGTAGACAATATGGCATTTTACAAGGAAGACTTTGTTCCATGCTTAACATCCATGTACAGGCATCTAAAGGATTTAACTAGACTAAAGTGCAAGTCTGGTGCAGAAAAACTGCACTACAGTTTGTTTAAACAGCTTTGTTTAAAAAGAGATTTGTTCTCCATATCTGCCTGGAGTACACCCATGCTACCTGAGAGGAGCAATAAGTGGAGGTAAGCATATTTTCACACGCATTACCAGTAGTCTGCACTTCAGCTATGCTGGTGTGTCCAAACTTTCTGAGTGACTAGGCCTTAGCTAAGCATTAGAAAAATAGATGTGTAGCTCTGCCAGACCATGTTTTGTGTTCTTTGCCCCTCTCTAAAGCCTCTCTGGTCTTTCATGATTGACAAAGTGCAGCGCTTGGAAAGAACTGATTTTTAGCTCCAGGGAACTTAAAGATTTTCAAGGCTGAAACTATGAAAGAAGCAGGCACAAGTTTAAATGCCAGTAGGGCTAAGACTTACTTTTACCAGTAGAGTCAACAGTAGATTTTTATGTGTATTTCCCCTCCTCCTTCTACTCTTGCTTTTGTTCAGTTTAAATCTAAACTCTGGATATGGACACTGTGATGCTCAGGACTGGAAACAGGGCTGTGTTCACTGGAGCATTAGGCTCACACATGGAACTGCAGTAAAGATGTCTCAGCAGAGATCCACTACTGCCATGGCATGGTTCCTGCTCATAGGTCCAAACCTTATCCAGAGCCAGAGCAGATTCCTTTTATCTGGGTGGGGACAATGAAGAGATGACTGCTGATATCAGGACTCCGATTGTAACACTGAGGAGAGGAAAATATAATAGAAGAGATCTGATGCAACTAACAAAACATCTTGCTTTTCCCTTTCCCATTGCCCAGTGCTGACAGATGTGACTCTCACTGTCTTCCAGGGGCCATAAAACAGTCAGAAACCGTAGTTTGAAACAAGAGTTCTTAGGTATGGCAGGGTTCTAGAACAGAAAAGAAAAGAGGGAAAGTAGTGAGGATCCACTATTAAATTTATCACATTACCCTATTCTTGCTAGTGACATATCCATAATAAATTAAGTAGATTCTTTTGCTGCTACCCATGATAGGAACTCCATGTAGGAGAATAGACATATGGCTGGATTGTAACTTGTGTGTTACTTCCCTCCTCCCCTCTTGCTTTTATCTTCTCCTATGATACTATGGGTCACATTTTAAAGCCTCACAGCACTGGCCTAACTGCACTCTATGACAGGTGCAATCAAATCTGGTTTGCCTGACTGCTTATCGTTCTACCAGTGAAATTCTGGCTGACTGCAGTAAGAACAGAATTGGAGCAGTTCAGGCTCCTCTAAAAATACCACTTCAAGAGATTGCTGTAGAAGAACACCATGATTCTCCATGTGAAAGAGTGAACATTTATTAGGGCCAACATCAATGGAATTGGAACCTGAGACAGGGAAGCAGATACCATGTTTTTTGCTTATGTGGATTATGGGGGAGAAGGCAGAACCTAATTTTCCTGGTCCCAGGCAGATTGGTTTAACCTAAGCCTTATTGTCTAAAGTTATGCCAAAAGCCATTCTGTTGATGTCTTTGATTTCTCATAAGACATTTCATCCTGTTTCAAAGCCCTGGACTATTTGAGAACTATTCAAGGGCAGCTACTGCCCCACTTCATATTGCTGCTTTTCAGAGAAGGCATCTGCAGAACTGTGGCTACTTAATGTATCTGTGACAAAGCTAGGACAATTTTCTTTGATTTTTTTTTTTCCCTTGAGAAAGACAGCTGCTTGGCTCCACTGACAGAAGTGAAATTTTGAATTCCTGAGACTCCAATTAAGAACTAGATCGGTTTCAAAAACACCAGGGGATAAAGGATTTGAATTTATTGTCATGAATATAAAGCTGATCTCCTTAACTGTGGTCACAGACAAGCCTTTCTGTCTTGTAGGGTAAGAGAGTACTTATCCTGTACTCCAACAAAAATGAGGACTGCAAATAGTGCTTTTTCCCTTTGTGAGAAGTCTAGATTTCAGGAACTGGCAGTGGTGAGATAAACATACTATTAGGAGTGGTGAGCTAATAAAACAGCTGGCAAACTTCCTGTGTCAAATCTGCCTTGTGTCCAGCTCACTTGTTTTCTCTGAGACATTTAGGACTTGATGTTCCCAAGTGTGTGCCATCTCTCTCTATATCAGGCAGCCAAATATACAAAATTGCTACTTGGTATTTTGATTGAATATTACTTGAGAAGTAGGCCTGGTAGTACTTTTTGTCTTCAGAAAGTATGTATTCACTATTGGGATCTGCCAAAAAAAGGAGATGATGCTGTGAGCTGTAGCAATTCAGAAATAGGCTCTGCCTCAGCTTACTCTGCCAAAGCCTGCAATGTCAGTTCGACTCCTTGTCTCTTGATGGTGATTACAGTGGACTTCCGGTGAGCTCAGAATAATTAAGGTAAATTTTCAGTTGTTTGAGATCAGCCATCCTATATTTCTCCTTCTTCTGAGCTGTGTGTGGGTAAAGACCTGGATCCAGTCTTCACCAAGAGACTGGAAAACAGCCATCTCTAAGGGTACCAGCAAAATGTCACTCTGTAACTGCAGCTGATGCACCGCTAATTGCCAAAAGCAGATACATAGCAATTGTGGGTGTCAAAGCCACTGAGATGCTTGCAGATCTCAGCATAGAGCTGGCTCAAAGAGGACAGAACATGATTTTAACATTGGATTCAAAGGAAGGCTCTCATGTAAACCGAGTAATAGGCCTCTGCAACTGCTCAGCATTGTGCATGGTGTCCAAGCCAATCAGGACCAGGTTCTGGCCATAAGGAAATGTATTTTGATTGAGTTATAATCATTGACAAAGGGCTCTTTGAACCTGTTTAAAACCTAATCTTTAAAACTAGCTAGACATATTCAGGGATGAAAAGTTCATGGACTGTAAGGAAACAAGACACTTTCTGTGTTTGAGGAGGTCTGAAGCCATGAAACCAGAAGCTGAGATACAGTGTGAGAAAAGCTTTCGCCTGCTTGATGTGACATTGGTCTTTCCCTTCATGCTGTTATCAAAAAGTACCCCCCTTTACACAGACCTTTGCTCTTGGGACTATAGCTGCCAGTTTTCACTGCTCTCAGTGCAGGTGCTTCTGAACAAGGCAACTAAAGGGCCAGGGTTTCATACACACTTGCCTTAGTTCATATACCTTTGTACCAAAAGAGAGGACAATTTATTAGGTTTTCATCTTCGACTTGGGAGCAAACACAATGTTATACGGGGAAGCTTAGTCTGAAATACATTTTTCTTCTGAGGAAATTGCAGCATCTCTTCAGTTCTGAGACTGTCACATTCCCAAATGCAAAGAACAGAGAGATTTCAAACCCAGAAACAAAATAGTTCAGCATTTTTCTCTATTTTGCACCCTCACCTCCCGCCGTTTTATTGAAGTCCTTCTTAAGCCAGAAGTGATGGCACTAAAGATAACAAGGAAGATCTTGGAGAGAAATGGAATGCCTTATAGTGGATGGAGGAAAGCAGAATCCAGCATTTCTGTAAAGAAAATTGAGCAGACTAATTTTGTTCCTTACAACAGATTGTGTGTTGTTTCCTCAGAAGAAAATAGAAATGAATACTTGATGAGATACCCTCTCCTGCCATTTGGCTCCTCAAAGGCTGTCAGACTCAGATCTCCTGTCATCTTTTTTCTTGAAGGCAGTCTACAACACAAAGGTTAAAAAAAAATTGATTTTTTTCCGCCCATTGCAGATATCTGAGCTGTTTGGAAAAACAAAATGAAACCAAACCAAAACAAAACAAACCCACAAAAAAAGAAAATTTAAAAGGTTAAAAGGAAACTTTGTGTCAGTGATCCGATGACTTGGTTCTACTGCAAGGACAGAATAAAACAGTAATTGGCTGCAATAGATAAATGATTTGTTCAGACAAATGTCCCTCTGTAAACTGGCAGATGATTCCAAGTTGGGTGGCAGTGCTGATCTGCTGGAGGACAGAAAGGCTCTGCAGAGGAATCTGGACAGACTGGCGTGATGGGCCAAGGCCAACAGTAAGAGGTTCACCATGACTCAATGCCAGGTCCTACACTCTGGTCACAACAACCCCATACAGCTCTACAGGCTGGGGAAAGAGTGGCTGAAAGCTGCCTGGGGAAAAAGGACCTGGGGGTGGCAGTTCAGCTGGCAGTGGCTGAACATGAGCCAGCAGTGAGCCCAGGTGGCTAAGAAGGCCAGCAGCATCCTGGCTTGTGTCAGCAAGAGAAAATAGAAAAAAAATCCTTCTTTTTGAAATTCTCATCAGGAAGACCTTGCTGCAACTGCCAGCCCTTACATTAAAAAAAACAAAACAAAACAAAACAAAACAAGCAAAAAAAAAAAAACAAAAACAAAAGCAAAAAAAACCCAAAAAACCCAAAACAAAAACAAAACAAAACAAAACAAAACAAAAGCCAAAAAAACCAAACCAAAGCAAACCAACCAACCAAACAAGAAAACTCCAAAAGAATTATTTCTTTTGGGGAAAGGAAGGTAGGGAGAAGAGTGCAAAGAAATTGTGGACAGCTGCTACAACTATTTTCATGTGCAAGAGACTGGAAGGAATTGAAAGATAAGATGGTTTTATTCCAAAGTGCCTGTACAAAAATAAAATGTTAATTCCTTCATTACTAAAAATATTACCACCAGTAGACAGGGCTGATACTGTCTATTTCCATGGAGACCACTGCAGTATTTTAGGGCTCTGGTTTTGTGGGCAGAGGAATATGCTATAACTAATACTTGAGAAAGACATAAAATTCTCACTACATATTTTGGGAACTCACATTACCTTAAGGCAATGCAACAACAACAACAACTTTATTATAACAATGAGCTACAACAGCATTATAATAACATCCTCTGGCCTTCACTAAGTATTTCTTTCTGGTGATGTCAGTGACACAAATATGCAGAAACAGTGTGAGTGTTCTGATGGTCCTTACCAGGGCCCTCCACATTCTGCAATAAGGAGTCATCCCTCTGACACTGCTGTGAAAGGGAACAACCTGATGCTGTCAAACATGCGAAGGGTTGTTCTACTTTCCAAGACAGAAAGAGCAGAGAGCAGCACTGTGTTAACCTCACACAGATAATAGTCAAAATAAAGCAGAAAGAAGGCAGAGGCAAGCAGTTTTTCTGGTTTCTTTGTTAATTTCTAAGATATGAAATCACTATAATGAGCAAGTGGTGTGTGTAATGCCACTGTGCCTCTTCCTGGTCATCCTTACTGATCCATTTGCTTACAAATATATAATGCATCTAGCTCTTACAAATCTTTCCTTCCTTCCTTCCTTCTTCCTCCTTCCTTCCTTCCTTCCTTCCTTCCTTCCTTCCTTCCTTCCTTCCTTCCTTCCTTCCTTCCTTCCTTCCTTCCTTCCTCCTTCCTTCCTTCCTTCCTTCCTTCCTTCCTTCCTTCCTTCCCTTCCTTCCTTCCTTCCTTCCTTCCTTCCTTCCTTCCTTCCTTCCTTCCTTCCTTCCTTCCTTCCTTCCTTCCTTCCTTCCTTCCTTCCTTCCTTCCTTCCTTCCTTCCTTCCTTCCTTCCTTCCTTCCTTCCTTCCTTCCTTCCTTCCTTCCTTCCTTCCTTCCTTCCTTCCTTCCTTCCTTCCTTCCTTCCTTCCCTTCCTTCCTTCCTTCCTTCCTTCCTTCCTTCCTTCCTTCCTTCCTTCCTTCCTTCCTTCCTTCCTTCCTTCCTTCCTTCCTTCCTTCCTTCCTTCCTTCCTTCCTTCCTTCCTTCCTTCCTTCCTTCCTTCCTTCCTTCCTTCCTTCCTTCCGCCACTTCCTTCCTTCCTTCCTTCCTTCCTTCCTTCCTTCCTTCCTTCCTTCCTTCCTTCCTTCCTTCCTTCCTTCCTTCCTTCCTTCCTTCCTTCCTTCCTTCCTTCCTTCCTTCCTTCCTTCCTTCCTTCCTTCCTTCCTTCCTTCCTTCCTTCCTTCCTTCCTTCCTTCCTTCCTTCCTTCCTTCCTTCCTTCCTTCCTTCCTTCCTTCCTTCCTTCCTTCCTTCCTTCCTTCCTTCCTTCCTTCCTTCCTTCCTTCCTTCCTTCCTTCCTTCCTTCCCTTCCTTCCTTCCTTCCTTCCTTCCTTCCTTCCTTCCTTCCCTTCCTTCCTTCCTTCCTTCCACTTCCTTCCTTCCTTCCTTCCTTCCTTCCTTCCTTCCTTCCTTCCTTCCTTCCTTCCTTCCTTCCTTCCTTCCTTCCTTCCTTCCTTCCTTCCTTCCTTCCTTCCTTCCTTCCTTCCTTCCTTCCTTCCTTCCTTCCTTCCTTCCTTCCTTCCTTCCTTCCTTCCTTCCTTCCTTCCTTCCTTCCTTCCTTCCTTCCTTCCTTCCTTCCTTCCTTCCTTCCTTCTTCCTTCCCCTTCCTTCCTTCCTTCCTTCCTTCCTTCCTTCCTTCCTTCCTTCCTTCCTTCCTTCCTTCCGCCACTTCCTTCCTTCCTTCCTTCCTTCCCCTTCCTTCCTTCCTTCCTTCCTTCCTTCCTTCCTTCCACTTCCTTCCTTCCTTCCTTCCTTCCTTCCTTCCTTCCTTCCTTCCTTCCTTCCTTCCTTCCTTCCACCACTTCCTTCCTTCCTTCCTTCCTTCCTTCCTTCCTTCCTTCCTTCCTTCCTTCCTTCCTTCCTTCCTTCCTTCCTTCCTTCCTTCCTTCCTTCCTTCCTTCCTTCCTCCCACTTCCTTCCTTCCTTCCTTCCTTCCTTCCTTCCTTCCTTCCTTCCTTCCTTCCTTCCTTCCTTCCTTCCTTCCTTCTTCCTTCCTTCCTTCCTTCCTTCCTTCCTTCCTTCCTTCCTTCCTTCCTTCCTTCCTTCCTTCCTTCCTTCCTTCCTTCCTTCCTTCCTTCCTTCCTCCACTTCCTTCCTTCCGCCACTTCCTTCCTTCTGCCACTTCCTTCCTTCCGCCACTTCCTTCCGCTCCTTCCTTCCGCCACTTCCTTCCTTCCTTCTGCCACTTCCTTCCTTCTGCCACTTCCTTCCTTCCGCCACTTCCTTCCTTCACTTCCTTCCTTCCTTCCTTCCTTCCGCCACTTCCTTCCTTCCTTCCGCCACTTCCTTCCGCCACTTCCTTCCTTCCTTCCGCCACTTCCTTCCTTCCTTCCGCCACTTCCTTCCTTCCGCCACTTCCTTCCGCCACTTCCTTCCGCCACTTCCTTCCTTCCACCACTTCCTTCCTTCCGCCACTTCCTTCCTTCCGCCACTTCCTTCCGCCACTTCCTTCCGCCACTTCCTTCCTTCCTTCCGCCGCTTCCTTCCGCCACTTCCTTCCTTTAGTTCTGTCAGCTAACTTCCATGTGGAACTCTTTCCTTAGGGTAGTGACTACAGAGATGGATATGATCTCTGAGCATAAAGATCGAGAAGGACTGAGAACAACTTTAAGCCCTGAGGACAACTTTAGGCCTGAAAATGCTTGGTTCACAGATCTGCCTTTCTTACCAAGAGGGTGAAAAGCTCTGCCTAAGAGCTACGGTTAATGGAGTTCAGGAAGATGAGCCCTCCTTGAAGGAATTCAGCATTTTGCATGACTGAACTCTATTATAAAGTTCATTACTCTTGCAAGACTCAGGATGAGCTCTGATCCAGTTTGCTTGGCAAGGATGAGTTTAGTCTGTCAGCATCTGCCCTTCATTCCTATGTAAAAGCTTGCACAAAAAAACATTGGCCCAAATTTGCAACCTGAAAGTGCTTGTGGGAAGGAGGCTTTTACTCAGCTGTGGCATCTGATATGAAGTCAGCTTTCAAATACTAAAAATAGTGTACTGAAGCACAGTGATGGAGTTTCTCACAGATGGATGGTGTAACTTTGGTATGAGTGCACCAAGGACATACAGTCTGCTTGCATTTTCCTGTGCAACTTCATCTTGTGTTGCTTTTTCCAGAATCTAAAAGCCAGACTGCTATTAACTCAGTCCCTTTATTGTTAAATGTCTGATAGCTCTCCAGTGCAGTATTAATACTTTGTACCTATTTTCTTTCATTAACACCTTGCTTAATCAAAATATTGGCAAGTTTTGTTCTTATCACAGTAGAACTGGGCAACTCCTGAGCCCAAGCCTGAGAACATTTTAGAAGGTGTATCAAAAAGGCCATGTCTTTTCTTGTAGACTCTAGCTTTATCATCATCTCTACTCACACATTCTGTTGATGTAATTAGGGAATTTACAATGTCTTGAGTAAAATCAATGCTAAAAAAGGGCACTACTGTAATTGTCATATTCTATCCTTGGTAATTCTATCATGCAGGCTTAGAGCTACCTACTTTTTCTGCTCCCTGAGCAGAAACTCATCAACTCTTGATCAGGAATAGCATAAAAATGTCAGTCCATTCCCTAAAACAACTTCTAAAAGCCAGGAAGCCAGTAACTGAGATGTTCCTTTCAGAGAATTGTAGGTATCTAGACTTGGAAAGGTAATTAACACAGAAATATTTTCAGTGAAGTTAGTAGAGTTCCCTGCATCTAACTACCAAATCCTTGTTGACGTGCTGAAACTGGACTAGCTGAACCATAAACTCACTTAGCTGTAACAGAGCAAAACCCTTGTGTACATGGACTCTCTAAACCATTTTCTTACCAAACTAAGATAACTCAATAATTTGTTCAGAGTGATTGTTTTCACTTTCTGGAAAGTGACTGTTTTAGTAATTTGGAAATAGATTTAAGAAGTCGTGCTGTTTGTAGACAGAACCCCACCACTCCACTCTGCCAGGTCCTGTGTCACACTTAAGCTGGCAATGTGTATTGTTTTGATAGACGGATGAAGGGAAGGCATCATTTTCCTTACCTTCAGCTTTCCCTATGTCTGTGTCTGTTTACCATGCTGGTATAGACAAGATGCTTCTCTGGGAAGATGCTTCTCTGGAACTCCATTGCTCCTTCATTACTACTCATAGTCTCTTCTCCTTTCCCAGCTTACCTGCACCATGGAAATGTTCTTGAGACCTCTCAGAGCTGCCTCCTTCCTCCTGCAAGGTCAGTGCAGCTGATTGTCTTGTTTCAAAACTAAAATGAACTGTATGACACAGGACAAGATTTCTTCATTCCCAAAGCCCTTCACACTTATGACCAAAATATATGACTGCCACTTACACAGTGCTTGTGGTGAGGCAGGCCTCCGGGCTGGGACATTAACTCTATCCATTTAATAGTAGGATGGTTTCCTGTGATTCTCATCACATCATGAGTGCAGATGAGCTGGCAAGAGGTAAGATGTCATGAGGGAGTTACCTAATGCTTTTTACAGACTTTTTATGTGCTTTTGTGTCTAAGGCACCAAAACATTACTGGTATTAATGATGAATGAAGTAGACAAACATGATCTTATTCTATCAGTAATTTGAATATGGAAGTACTGAGCCACGTGCCCTATGATTGCCAATTACCTGTTTTGCAGTAATCAGAGCAGTACTTGAACAGTGTTACAAGCAGAGGTCTATATAACATGTATTTAAGTAAACCAGTGACATTAACTAGTGAAAAACAGCAGGTTTGAGGTGTATGCCATTTATAGTCCTGACCAGATCCTGTCTAGAATCTGTGCTCTGCAGAAAGGTCTGTAGGAAGGCACTAGGTAATCTTATAGGCACCTGATGCTAAGAAATCCTCTCTCTCTCTCTGCGTGTGTGTGCATGTGTGTGTGTGTGTGTGTGTGTGTGTGTGTGTATGTGTGTGTGAATTCATACAGCTTCTGGGTGAAGGTAGTTTACATCAGTGGAGTTTGAACTTAGTTTCCAGTGAAACTTGGCTGGCTATACCTCACTGGTTTACTGTATACTATTGACCCTGTTCCTCTGAGATGGCTACTTAATTCAGATCTCACTGGGTCCCCTCAAACAGCTTCTCAATTCTGTGCTGTAAAGAAAAAAGAAACATATGAAACAGCAATCTTCTTGGCTGCTCTGTCTCAGGAACTAATGAGACAGAGCAGGGGTAAATTGCTCAGTGAAAAGTTAATAAGAAACACAAAAAAATTAATATCTTCCACAGGCACTTACAGAAATTTAGGCTCTTTCATGTGAAGGAACTAGAGAAAACAGCCACTTTCCACAATGTGTTTCCACAAATTCTGATGATGAAATGAGCCTGATCCTGGCATGGCATCTCTATTTGAGAAGCCTTTAAATCCTCGATGAAGAGTGCTGGAATTTCTTTATATGCACCAGCCTCTTCCTTTTGGTGTAACACAAGACCATGTCAGAGACTGCACTTTTAGAGTGGTGGTCTGATTGCCACTACTTTATATTCACAGCTCACCTGGAAACCACTGCATTGGTTCCTGAAGCACATACCTGGGCTTGAGAGACATGTATGGAAGAGAACTCCTGATTCCTTTCGCAAGCTATTGTTAATTTCAAAACAGCACTGTAACAATAGATGTAGTTCAATTTACTCAGTCAGTGCCTTAAAAAATATTGGCATCAGCTGGAGTTGTGTTCCTAGATATCTTCACTGATGTAGAACTGCTTGGCTTCTTGTCTGGTACCTATGTGGATATGTCAGAGTATGATAGGACCCCACATGAACATTGACTGTGTAGTCAAAGGAAAAGGACAACTTACACTGCCCAGTTTTTCTAATTACAGCAGCGATTTAATCTTGAGGATACTTGCAAATGGTAGAAAGGCACCTACAGAAGTCCTGCAATTGTGGGAAAAAATCAGACCTTAATGATGAAGAGTTTTGGAGGTCCTGCAAAGTAGAACTCACCAAGCAGGGCAGCTAGGAGATGGCACATGCTGGAAAAATGAATACAAAGTTGCAAGGAATAGCGTGAAAATCCAGGGAAAAAACTTTTGTGAGAAAACCCTGTGTATCAGTCAAATAATTTTATGTTTGTTTAAGGTATGTTTGACCAATTAAAAAGACTAAACCAAAACTGGCACAGCTAACCAATATTAAGAAAGAAAAAAAGCTGTATGAACTTCTTATTAGTATGCTAAAAGGTGAATCCCCATTCTAATCAGGTATCAAGCTAGATTTAAAACTTGAATAACCCTATTTTTTGGCAGTCCAGGGAACTAAGCATAAGAAATAGGGCCGTGGTCTTTATCTGAATAGCCAGGACTGGAAAACTGAGACGTTCATTGTCTGGGATATTTCCCTTGAAAACATACATGGACATACAGAGAAATAGGCTCAGTCTCATCTGAATACCAGGGCTGAGATTTGACTCAGCATCATCTATTGACTCGGTAAATTCCTGTTTCTCTGTCACTTCTACTTATATGCATTTATGACCAGTTTTCTCTGCTCTGTACCCAGTGTATAGTCACTACGTATAGAGCTGGTCTCTACTAGTCCATGCACTTGCAAGGTAACCTGAAGAGCTGCAAGGCAGATCACAAACAACTAGTTAAAGACAAGATGTGAAGAAAAGAACTCAAATAAAAGGATTTTTATTCTTTCATGAGAGACCTGCAAAACTGTACACTTTTCTTGAAAAAAAGTATGAGGATTACAAAAGTTGCTATTTTCTCTGCCTGCATTAGCATTACTTGTCAGTGTCCTGGTTCAGAGCAAATCTGGGAGACAACCCCCACAGGGGCTCCTCTAGGAAAGCAGATTCAATCTGCCCCTCCCCCAACTGGTTTGGGAGAAACTACCTCCTTGGAGAAAGGCAGAAAAACCCTGTTTATTAAACAATAAAACCTAAACAATATCAAACAATAAAACCCCTTGCTGCTCCAAAAGAGATGACAAACTGAGAAAGTCTCTTCCCCAGGTTGCAGCTCAGCTCACTTACTCTCTGATCAGTCCCTACGGTGCCGGAAGTGCCACGGCCCAGGCCCGGCCCGGTGGGCCACAGGTGGAGCTGCTGGTGCTCTGCTGGTGTTCAGTCTAGAGCAGGTTTAAACAGGTCCAAGAAAAAGGGAAGAAAACCCCACAGTCCAAGGAACTTCTTTGCCTCAGCTAGCTAAAACTAACTAAAACAAAGGAGAGCTCTGTCCCGCTGTCTGTCCCTCCGCAGACAACACAATCCAGGAGCAGGAATGTGGAGGAGTGAGTGCAGTGTCTGAAAACAAACTGCTGCTTCTTCTCTCCCCCATTCACTCCCTGGAACAATGCTTAAAGGTACAAAACTTACTATTCAGCATAAACAGAACAGACGACTGGGGATAAAAGCATCATATAGTCAACCCAGGACAGCCAGAAACAGCAAAACCTTCCTGTACCTCAGGCTCAGTTTGGTATGTGTGCACAGCTAGGCTTCCATTACACCTATGCGTGGGAAGGCTGTAGTTTTCTCATGCCTGACTAAGGGCAAAGGCATAAATGCTGTGCTATCTGTGTTGTAAAGGTTAAATTTCTGAAAAGGGTATGGAGGACAAGCTTGTTTACACATTGGTTTGAGGCAATTACAAGCCCTGAGCCTCACATCTCCTCTTTGTAAACTTTGAAATGCTAATATTTCTGCCACAAACTCACAAATAGGAGGGAGGAGTATACTCATAGGAATATGAAATCTTCTTGAGGCAGAATTGTGCAGTACTAGCCCACTCATGGGAAGAGTATTTCATTCTGCAGTGGGAAAAGGACTTTCCAGCTTGCAAATGCAAACAGCTCTACCAGAAGGAGAGAAGAAGAGAATCAGGATCACAGACCCACAGACTCACAAAATCACAGAATAAGCTGAGTTAGAAGGCCTCCTCAAGGATCCTTGAGTCCAAGTCCTTCCTCTGCACAGGATCATCTCCAAGAGTCCCACCATATGCCTGAGAATATTGTTCAAATGCTGCTTGAACTCTGCTGAGAGCACTTTCCTGTGGAGCCTGTTTCAGCACCCAAGTGCCATCGTTGAGTCAGGAACAGGAGTGAAGGCAACGCATAACTCTAACTTTCTTCAGCAGGCTGATTGAAGTTTATTAGAAACCCATTCTTTTTATACATCATTCTGATACAGGTGGACCTGATTGGTCACTTAATTTACACCCCTTCACACAATTGGCCGGTTAAGAAACACCCTTTGGTAAACATCTTATGAGAAAACAACTGTTCAAAACACCAGTTGCAAGATTGTAATTCTTGCTCTTGGCCTTCTCAAAATTCCCCAGAACAATTCCTGGCGGAGTTTATCTGGCTTTCTCTCTCTCTGACCAGACAGTTGCATCCACACCCAACCACCCTCTGGGGGTGATGCCTAGAGAGGCTACCTGGAACAGAGGCTAGACAGTGTTAAAGGAATAAAGTAGGTATTTATTAAAAGGCCTTTAAATGATACACCTTGGGCAGTAGCCTGACCATGGCTGCACCCAAGATGGAGCCAAGATGGATGACTGGTCAGGAGTTTTGACACTTTTATAAGTTTTGGTCCATTTACATATTGGGGTTAATTGTCCAATTACAGTTTCAAGTCCCATCATCCCAGATTGCTCTCCTCAGTTTGCAGTTGTTTATACTTTTTGGGCCTGAAGCTGCAGCAGTGTCCTTGGTTCTCAGGTTGGAAAAGGATTTTTTTGTGTAACTAAACTGTGAAGAGAACTTGCTAACACCTTATATGAACTTCAGAGTCATAAACTAAGGCAGTACAGAATCTGAAAAATATGAAAGCTAAAACTACAAGCATAAGGGGAAGAACTTTTTTATAATGTCCAACCAAAACCTTCCTGGACACAACTTCCCATAGGTTCTGTCATAGAGAAGAAATATGTGTCTGTCCCTCCTATTCCCCTCAAAAGGAAGTTGTAGTCTGAAATGGGGTCTCCCCTCAGTCTCCTCCAGGCTGAACAGAACAAGTGACCTCAGCTCTCTTCATACAGCTTCCCCTTTGGGCCCTTCACCACCTTTGTTGCCCTCCTTCAGATACTCTCTAAGAGCTTAATGTCATTCCTATATGGTATAACCCAAAACTGCCCCTAGAACTCAAGGTGAGGCCACCCCAGTACACAGCAGAGTGGGGCAATCCCCTCCCTGGACCAGCTGGCGATGCTTTGTTTAATGCCAACAGTTTGGGGAATTCACAAGTCTGTCAGGGCTGGGGGAAAACCAGTCTTGTTCAGTCTTCTGAGCTAGCGTCCTCCACTTTACACACTTTATTTGCATTGGCATATTCTTGTTTGTAAGCTGAACTTGGGTTCGAGTTTAAGTGGCTCAGTAACTGCTTTGTTGTCTTGGTTATGCACCTGAGGACCAGTCTGTCTGCCAGAGCTACTTACAGAAATCTTTACTCCTGCTTTTCCTCAAAAACTGGATGCTGTGTGAGCTGAAGGCCATCTTAGCATAATAGTGGTAGTCCAAACCTCACTTTTCTTGTTGGAGGGTACAAAGCTGCCCACCCATGAAACAAATCAATCTCTGCATGTTTTTCTGGCTTGGTCACTAAGGTCATGATGGCACTTGAGCATAATCCTGTTTGGTGGAGCTGGAACATAATCCTGCTGTCTTCTGGGGCTTCACATCCACGGATTTGCTGTGTGCCAGGTTAACCCAGTGTCACTGGGTTATGTCTTGGATGCAGTGAGCAAAGCTGTGTCCCTGTCTGGTTAGGGGCTAATGAATGTCTCTCTGTATCCTGCCTTTTCCTGATGGGCACCGATTCTTCAGAGCTGTCCCTTTTCTGCCAAGCCTGGATTGGCTGATTGGCGAAGTGGAGCAAAGGAAAACAAGCTGTCACTCCTGTTTTTCTTCACTACCCTGTTTTCTTCAGTGCCAGAGAGGAGATAAATTGACCCTCAATCCCCTAAGGCTGGTCTACAATACTTTACACTGTCTAATGGATTTTAACATCTCCAGGAATGCAGTCTTTAAACCAAATGTCTATACAATAACTAACTCAATTTTGCATTTAGTAGTGGGGATAGTGAAAAATGTCTGAACTGGAAAGGAAGGAAATGACCTCTGAGGGGAGTAGTTTGCATTTCTTCTTGCCCAGAGCATTACAAATGACACATCCCATGGATTTATTTGCCATGTTCCTGAGCAAAGTGTTAAAAGGTCAGAATTGCAAGCTACATGGAAAATGCACTAGCAACTCTTCACTGTGTTTTTCCTGAGGATTATTTTGGCTTGCTGGGAGTACTCCTTCTCTTATGAACACAAACTGGCTTGTAGGGTCTGGGCAAAATGAGAGTCATCTAAGTGAACGTAGTGATTAAAGGAAAATAGACATGCAGGGAAAGGTGCAACTTGTCCAAGACATCATAGCAAACCAATTGCAGATTTAGGAGCAAAACTTTGCTCTTGATTTGCAGCGCAAACATTATCTCTTGCAGTCTGTGCTTTTCTGAAAACCTGCTTGAGTAGAAAATATACTTTTTGTGACTGGAGGCAACCTTATGATATTGTAAAGTAGGAAATAAATGACTTGATGCTATTAATGAGAAAGATTATAAGGTCAATAGCTAATAACAGGAAAACTGGTCAAGGAAATAATAATAAAGGAAACCAGTCAGGTACTGGGTAAACATGAAGTTACTTGTATTGAGTTGGTATTTTTTTCCAAAATTGTCCTCTAAATGCTGCCTGGAGGCTATTTTAAGGGGCAGAATGGAAGAATTCAGGATAAGTTACCTTTTAATTTTTTTCTCAATAGGTTTTCTTTGCATATCAATTTTATGAAATGCAAGGCTTCCTGCTTTCCTTGAAACAGACTGCTAGATATACTGATATTTTGTTACAGATTTTTGAGTAGCAACGATTTAAAAAATAAATAGTGGAAGCTGCAACTGCTCTGGGCTCCTTTGTTTTTTAATTTAAGGCTCTCATTGTATTTTAGTTGCTTAACTTCTGCTTCCTGAAACTCAATTTGACAATGCAAAGCCTGAATACTGAAGTATACAGTAATACTGTATACTTAACCCCATAGCTGATAGTGAACGTACTAGCAGAACTTCATTTGCTCTGTATGGAGCTACAAAACTGCTGTCATTATTAGCAGAAATGATTCCTTCAGCATGTCATCCAGCTTGGGAATAGAAGATATTTTCAATGCTTTTTTCTTTGAACTTTTGAAATTGTTCAGACTTCCAGATTACCAGTCTAACCACAGGTCTTCATACCCACATGTCCCAGTTTTGCTTGGAAGCTTTGAATTATTTACACAATAGGATTGTGTGCACTGGGAGTAAAAAGTTAGAAGCAGGCAAATCTGAAATCTAAATGAAAAGGTATCTGGTTGGATGGCATGGGGACTTACTCTCGTGATTCAGAGGCGAAGAGTAAACAAGAAAAAGAACAGTTGTTTAAGAGATGGTTAAGTTAAAATTCTCCTAGACATCCAGGTCTTTGGCTGCAGTGTAACAGCAGTGAACACATGATCCCCATGTGTGCGACCACAAGTATGCATGGGTGCATTTGAGTGTGTGTGCACATTCATCAAGAAGGGGACAATCTTTCCCAGGTGGGGCTGCATGCTTGCCTTCACATGAGGAAGCTGCCCCTCACAAAGCACTGGCCAGGAGGAGCCTCTGACTGTGCCATTATCACAGGATCTGAACCAGAAATTCTCCTGAGCCTCCATGTCATTCAGCCCTGTGGCACAGCACAGTCTTCAGGGAGTTGTCAGGGAGTGCTGCAACTTAAAAGGAGGGAGGTTGTCTGTCTCTTCTTCATCCAGTATAATCCTTTCCATCCAAAGGGAAAGTAGGTTCTGGCTCCAGTCCCACCAAAACTTAGGCAAGAACTTACAGGGCTTAGCTCCAAGTAGCATTTCCTTTACTGTTGACTGGATCTAAGTAATACCCCCCTGTGTTTGTCAAAGTGTTTTGTGCTACTGGACAGTGCTTCAGTCCTATAAGTTTGAATAATTCACTTAGAAAACATAATTTCAAGTATGCAGTGCCATCTTCAGTGACTACAACAGGAGAGTATTCAGCGAATATCAGCTTGAACATTTGTTGCAGCTCATGCAGTAATAGCTGTATAATTATTGTTATAGTAAAAACTATTTTGACATTTCACTGAAAAATATGGGAATATGTCAGCACTATAATCACCTGTAAACTGGTAAAATAAAAACATCTATACTTCTATTTAAAACGATGTCTCCATAAGTATATGTGACAGCTTTGGAATACTTGATGGAGATACATGTTGTGATAAAACTTTGATATATAGAATAACTTTGATTAAATAGATAGCAAGTAGTTTATTGAAAGATGACTTTTCATGATTCTAGGGCTTCAGCTACCAGAGGGACTTGCTGGAGTTTTGTTGTCAATTATCTATTCTGTGTCATTATCTGAGCTCTGCTCTCCTTACAATCAAAGGCCTGTACAAAAGGCCTGTTGTTCATGCCAGTGTAGTATCCCAATGCTTACATTTTATATGGAAAATAGTTGTAATTAATTTCTCAAATTCAGTCAACCAAAACTATTCAAGTTTCTTCTGTCTAAAAGCTGACTCCTGAATGGATTGGTTGCACTCGAGTACTTAGAGATTCCCATGGGTGCAGGAGAGGCAAGGCTGAACGTATAAAGATGGTGAAATATACTGGAAAACATACTGAAGAAAAGTTCTGTGCCCATATGAGCAAAATGCCCAGACTTTTGTGGAGAACCACAGTACTGGCAGACCAATAACTATTATGCTTTTTGGAGTTGTTGTCTGTTCTGTGGGGCTTCAATATTAGACTTACAGCAGCAGTAATGTGGTACAGTGCAGTCACAAGAAGATAATACACCTGAATGAAATGCAGAAATATTCCTTCCTACATAATGAGGCACCTTGTTGGGGCATATTTAGCTTGTTCAATGAAAAGCAAGGGGATTTTCTTCTGAAAAGTGAGACATGACAAAGGACACTTCACAACAGAAGGTAATACATAAAACAGAAAAGCAGCTTACTTCTGAAAGTAGTTAATAAGAGTTGTGCATTACACTGATCTAGCTGTAGGTTTCTGGAAGAGTTGCACGGAATGAGAACTACTCTTTTTTCCAGAAACTGCTTCCTTGCTGGTCCCTCTTGATATATGGTCTCCTTGAGCCAGGTCTTATAAGCTCTTGGAGATCTATATCACACCCAAGATAGCTCAGCTACCTTAGAAGGCATAAAATCAGCAGGATGGCTTCTGTGGTAGTGTTGGAAACAGAGAAGTTTTAATAAAAGGCAAAATAACAAAACTCTTTACAGAGAAACCCGAGCCAGGTGCAAGAGGTTCTTGCTCCTGGTAAAACACCCCACAAAAGCAATTTGTTTCTTTGTTCTCTTCTTTTTCTAGTGAATTGCTCAGGCGGGCCTTTTTGGCTCCTCTCCAATTAGCTATCCTTAAGTTTGAGGTGAAGTCCCCAAGGTCCTATGAGGTGTTTTTTTATCTAATTGCGGAGAGAAACTTCTGGGCTTTTTTCCTTTTTAAGGAGACAAAGAATAGTTTTGTCACTCTGTCAACAGGGGGCACATTCCTGCACCCCCTTGCCAAGGATTTTAGAAAAGATAATGTGATAGTAGTCCTTATAAACAAGCAGAGCTCAGGCTCCCCTATGTTCTACGGCACCTTTGTAGGTTCTTCAAAGAACCAAGGGGGTAACATTTGTTAGGGGTCTGGCAGTGTGAGAAGAAGGAAAATAGTTAGGGGGACTAATGCAGGAAATAGAGTTGGCTGTAGGGACATGGCCTGTACAGGGAAATAGAGAACATCTACTGCAAATCTCTTAGCATAACACATAAAGCTGCCTAAACTGGCTGGTTGTGCAAATGCTAAAGAATTGATGCTATACAGTGATAAATTTTAAAAAACCACAATTTTAGCAATGTGTTGCACTAAATTTTAGGAGGCACCCCTTTTGCATTAGGAAAACTAATTGCTCTGACCAGAGAATTTCTTTGGTGTGGTTTTTGGAATGTTTAAATTCAGCCCCTTCTGTGATGTGCTGACAAAGGAGGACTCCTGCCTCAGAAATCATTGGCAAAGCAGCAGTGAGCCATTTATCATACTGCATAGCTAACATTAAACAAATCCCCTTGTCTAAATTAATGAGGGCTGTTGTCTGTAAAAGCTTCAGAGCTGAGCAGGAGGTGTCCTGCAAAGCTATAACACTGGTTTCCCCAGGGAGAGACAATGTTTTTATGTCAATGAAAATATTTTATGAGCCCTGTACTAAATTCACTAGTTTCTAATTCATCCAACAAACAGAATGACGTACTAAAAGATGAATAAGTAAAATCATCATGTTGGCTGCTTACACTCTGGCTTCTGACAGTTCCTAGTTAGATAATCCTTTAATTATTTGTGAAGAAAGGCCTCTCTTGTGTTCCCCATTGAACTGAAAAAAATTGCTCCATCTCATCATCCATGAGCAATCTGGCTAGGGCTCCTGGCACACAGAAAGGTTTCTGCATTACTTTGGTTTATGCATATTTATCAATGAGCCAGCCAAGTTGCATCTGGCTTCGTATAATCAGAGATCAAGGACAAGATCTAAGGGCAGCAGAGGTGTGCTACTTGCTCCCCTGAACTCCTGGAAGCACTGCTTCCTTTAATCTTTCACACCTAGTTAAGGTTCAGTAATCTTGTATTGCATGTTGTTACACAAGTGCTGTAGTGTCTTTTACGAAGTTGATTTTTAGAGCATAGATGAAGAATCCATTCTGAAGAAATACCTCTTTAGTTTGGGTCAAATTGTTCCAGTATTCCCCAAAATGACATCTGAGTCCAGCTTTCAGATACATGAGGGCTGCTCAGCCCTCCTTAAATCAGTTCAGTGGGGGTGTTTAGTGTTTCTTTTTGTGAGCTAGCACTGATGTCATAATTTTTATATTCATTTCTGTCCAAATAGTTTGAAGAGAAGTAGAAGGAAGGTAAAATTATGGGATTAACTAATGTTTCTTATACTCCTCACTAAGTGTATGCTATTTAGGCGACTCTAAGCATAGTTGTCTTCAGCTCAAGTAGGCTTCTAAATTTGATTGAGAATGGAAATGTCTTCCCAGAACAGCTACATGCAGAGCAGTGACACTTTATTAAAAAACTTCCCTGAAACCTTCTTGACTAAAGGGCAGGATTTGCAGTAAATTACACACCGGGCAAGTAATTGGCTGGCTACTTTCTGCTTAGGTCTTAAATCATGACAGTTACACTGAGTCATGGAAAGAGAGACTATTAAGGCTCTACCTAGCTTAAGTGACTCAGAGCCTAGAGCTTGGCAGAGAAAAGTGTCATTCTGTTGCATTCCTTTCAGCAAAGTAGTTGTGTAGTGCAGGGTTTGGATTCCATTCCATCAACACATCAGGAGGGCTGTGCGTGGTATCTGGAAAACTCTTTTCTAAACAGAAGTGATATCTTAATATATTAACTATGTTTCAACAGACAAAACAGAAGGTGGTATCAGTGGATCAGGAAGAACTCTTCAAAATGCCTTTGTAAGGGTGGTATGCTACTGGTGCTCTATTAACAAAGAATCTTGCTTGCCAAGAACATGTAGGAGAGTGAATGCTGCCAGTTCTTCATTTCAGTACTGCAAAGCTAAGGTTCAGCTCCGCCAGGGCTTCCTACAGCCTGTCAAACTGTGCCTGCTGCCACCACTGGCCTTTGTCTGAAATCTCTATAGTCTGCACCTGACTGACCTATATTGTGTGCTTTCTGTTTCCTAGGGGAGAGGGAAGGTCAGGCTGATGCTATCAGAACATGAGCTATGTAAACAAAGAAAAGAAAGTGAACAAACTAGTATAAGCCAAAAAAGAGTGCAGTAGCTCACCTGAAGCTTGTCTTCGCCTAGTAGTTTTTCTGAGCAGGAATGTACAGAACCATCAGGAAAGACCATGGGCCTAGTTTTGTGTTCATTTCACCATATTAATACTGAAAATGGCTAACATGGAATTACTGAAAATTGTACTCAATGTATGGCAAATATTCACAGGACCATCAGAGGACATCAGAGTGACACAGCATGGGCTTACTGTATGCATGTATGCACTGACATATGCAAAGAAAATGTTGCTTAGGCTGGGTGTCATATTTGACCTCAGGTATCACCTAAGGAAGATAGCTATCCAGTTTCAGTCTGAGCCTGGATGGAGAGCTCCCTCACCTTTAGAGTGCTGATTCCTTGGAGAGGTTTCCTTTGCTAGCTAGCCCTCAGCTTACAGAAACCTATTGCAATACGTAAAACACTTGTCTGTGTCATCTTTGTCATTATTTCTGTGCACCTTAGAGTTGGGAATACCTTTCAAACTAGATTTAAACTGCTCATGATGAGGATCTGGGCCTTGCATCCTTCACTGTTACAACACATGGAGCTGCATCCCCAGAGACTGCCTTGGGTCTGTTCCCTTTGTTACATGGGCAGGGTATGCTTTGCAAAATATTAGGCACTGAAAAGTGACCTTTTAACTCACTGCTGCCAAGAAAGAACTTAATGTGAGGTAGCCTGTACTCAACACATCCAGAGACAGATGCAGCTAGCCTGTTCTCTAGTGATTTTTCTAGAAAGGCTGAGGCACTTTTAAGCTAAACTAAAAGATAGGAAGCTTAAAGCTATTGTGAGAGAGAAAACAGACACTGACAGACTGGATACAATTGTACCTTCCTCGGGGCTGCCCTGGCAAACCTTTTCTTCCATTCATCTCTGCATAGAAGAAGTATGTTGGTCGATAAAAGCGGTTTGCCAATTATGAATCCCAAAATGCACAGTTCAAGTGAAGGCTCAGATTTTGTGGTGCTAAAATCACACCTACATACACTCCTGGATGTACAATTCTCAAATGCAATGGAGAAAAGGGTTTCAGGCAAAAGCATATCACAAAGGAGAAGAATCCTATAGCCTTAAGCTTGATAACTGTATCTGACACATTCCCAGTGCATCTAAGCCCAGCATACACGTGAAAATGAAGTGATTTAGAGCTATAAATGCAATGCAGCTTACCCAGATCACTGCCAGAACTTGCTTATCTGTCCTAGTCTGAATTGCAACCTCCATCTGTTTTTCAGGGTCTATTGCTTTCTGGTTTTCTTCCTCTTCTCCACATCACTGTGGCACATTCCAGATCAAAGGCAAACAAAAACTTGAATAAGCACTGGGGGCTCTTGGTCTGAGTCTAAAACACAGTGGTGAAAAAATGACCTGTTAAATCCATTTCTCAAAAGCTCTGAGAAGGAGGTGTTAAGCAGCTCCAAATCTGGTGTTTCAGGCTATTTCTGGTGATGAGGCAATGCCAGCTGGTGTACAGGCTAGGTCAGTTCTCCCAGAGATGAGGAAAACTTTAAAAAATGATGACTGTGTGGGAGGTTGTAAAGAAACAAAGGCATCAAAATTGCTCTAGTAGAATAGAGACTTGCTCGTTTTATTTTCAAGAAGCCCCTGCAAAGTGACTACTGCATTCAGAAATTAATCACTGAAAATTCCTGAGGATGGCAGTGTGAAAAATGGGAAAATGGGAAAAATGCACTCAGGTGGAAAAGGGACAAAATTTCAGGTGGGCTCATGGACAAGTTACCAGTACTCCACAACAAAACTCACCTGCCCTCACACCCTTAAAGGAAGACTATGTTTTAAAAATTGGATTATGTCCAATGTTGAGTGGGTCTAAAATATCTACTTGATGTGATAAGCTTGGTGAGTTGCATGAGAAGAAATAAGCTGTTAACAGGTTTCAACTTCTTCCATTAAATTATTTTAATTCAGTGGAACAACTCACTTGCTGCTATTCTGAAATTCTCCAAGTTTCTGCTTGGAGTGCCAACTGTTCATTGACTGGGAAAAAGGCCAAAGCCCATGGTTTGGGGTTCTGCACAGCCCCTACTTTCTTGGGGCAGAATTGAGCTGGCAGAACAACAAAGCCTGTTTGTAATCAGAAAGACTGTAGTGATCTTCAGACTGACTTGGGGCCATTCTTTCTATGGATTGAATTTCAGAGAGAAAATAACTCTTTCAAAGCTGGAAATGTTGGATGACTTCAAGAATTCAGTAAGGCTAGACTGGAAACAACCTCTGATTTTCCAAACATTGAATTTCAATTATTTGCATTGCATACCCTGCTGGAAATTGATGAGCTACCACTTATATCAGGTACATGCTTGCTTAATCACTGAAAGTCTGAACTAAACATGCTTACAAATCAAATTAGCCTGTCTTAACTTCTTGACTATTAGCAGGGAAGTTCAACACTTTTGGGCACTGCTTTGCAAGCAGTTTTAGCAGTGGCATTGGGATTAAACCTGCTGCACTTATTAATCATGTTTGAGAGCAACATGCATTTGATGTAAGTAGAATTTTAAATTCCAAGTCATCCAGAGCAATGTATCCTGTCCTCAAGACACAGACTGGCACTGTGGTGACTCTGAGTTGTCTCCGGTTCCTAATAGTTCTTGGTCCTGTGGTGAACAGACAATCTAATTACTTGTGGCAAGTATGTAGCCCATGTAACCATCTAAATACAGTTAACTGATTTGCTAAGGCATCTGCTAGTGACCCAATTGTCGTGGGTTTACAGGAAGCACGTTTTCTGGGAATGGAGTGGCCAGAGGCCAATAGGTGTTCAGATTTTAAATTGACACCAGGCTTGGCCACTGAGGGTGGATGTGCCTCTGAGAACACAGGGGTTAGAAGCAGAGCACTCCCTTGGGCTCTCTTTTTTGATTTCCGGCCAGCAAAGAGGCAAGGCCTCCCCTGCCAGGCTTCGAGCTGGGCGGGGGAGGGGAAACCTGCAGCCCGGCAGAGGTAGGCCTGACCCCTCAGGATGGAAGGGTGGTGGGGGCACCAGGAGGCACTGGGCAGCCCCCCCCAGGAGAGACAGAGGGAGAGAGGCCCCGAGAAGATTTGGGCAGCCCCCCCAGCCAGAAGACGAGAGAGGGAAAGCTGGTACAGGCCTGTGGCCTTGAAGTGATATCAGCCTGTGAAGAAGGAGGGGGAAGGGGGGAGTGCAGCAAGGAAGGAGCCTGGCTGAGTGCAGAAGTTTGTTAACCCCTTTCTGGATGATGAAGACCTCACAGAGCATTTGGACCTTTCCCGGAGGGGAGATGGAGTGGATGATAAAGAAGAAATGAGCAAGTGAATGACAGTCGGAGCAGTGAGTGAGGCTAGGAGAGTAAAGAAGAGGCCGGAAAGAGATGATGGAGTAGTTGGTTGCTGGACTCTTTTTAGTACAGCCATGGACAGAACCGTGCTTCCTCGCGACACAGAGGCTGCATGCAGGGGGGAGGCGATGGCTCAGAACTGAGAGAGTTCAGTTTTGGAGACCCCCCGGCCCCAGGGGGTAGACAAGTATGGGGGGGACAAGAGGTCCCGAGAGTGATGAGGAAACTGTGCTTTTTTTTTCCGAACTGGTCAAAGCACCCTTAAAAGGATAACCCTTGAAGCAGCTCTGTTCCTTGTCCAGTGGTGGGAGCGCTGGGCATGCAAGGAAGAAGTCACCATGGCCCCAAGAAAGACTCCTCTCCTCTTGATGGACTGAAATTGAGTATTTACAGGGTGATGGATGGAGATTTGAAATTTGGAAGATGTATTGGAAATGTGGGGGGGAGGAGGAAATGCTTTTCGTGGAGTTTTCATTTTCCAGGTGTGTGTGTGCGTGTGTGTGTGTGTGGGTTTTTTTCCTTTTGTAGTTTAGTTAATAAACTTTTTTTTTCTAAAGTAGAGGCCTGCTTTGCTTATTTCCTGGTCACATCTCACAGCAAACACCAGGGAAGTATATTTTCATGGGGCACTGGCATTGTGCCAGTGTCAAACCATGACATTTTTGGTTCCCCTTGACCGGGAAATCGAATTTGAGGAGAGGGAGAGAGTGAGAAGCTAAAGCTGTGAGATGGGATCAAAAAGGAATAAGAACAAAGCATGTACATAGTAGAATCTAGAGATAGAAGTTTGATAGTTGTAGAAGTGTATTGTATGTAATTTTGTTAATAATTTTAAAAAGTGTGTTCTCAGAGGCGAAGGGTGGAATGTCGTGGGTTTACAGGAAGCACGTTTTCTGGGAATGGAGTGGCCAGAGGCCAATAGGTGTTCAGATTTTAAATTGACACCAGGCTTGGCCACTGAGGGTGGATGCGCCTCTGAGAACACAGGGGTTAGAAGCAGAGCACTCCCTTGGGCTCTCTCTTTGATTTCCGGCCAGCAAAGAGGCAAGGCCTCCCCTGCCAGGCTTCGAGCTGGGCGGGGGAGGGGAAACCTGCAGCCCGGCAGAGGTAGGCCTGACCCCTCAGGATGGAAGGGTGGTGGGGGCACCAGGAGGCACTGGGCAGCCCCCCCCAGGACAGACAGAGGGAGAGAGGCCCCGAGAAGATTTGGGCAGCCCCCCCCCCCCCAGCCAGAAGACGAGAGAGGGAAAGCTGGTATGGGCCTGTGGCCTTGAAGTGATATCAGCCTGTGAAGAAGGAGGGGGAAGGGGGGAGTGCAGCAAGGAAGGAGCCTGGCTGAGTGCAGAAGTTTGTTAACCCCTTTCTGGATGATGAAGACCTCACAGAGCATTTGGACCTTTCCCGGAGGGGAGATGGAGTGGATGATAAAGAAGAAATGAGCAAGTGAATGACAGTCGGAGCAGTGAGTGAGGCTAGGAGAGTAAAGAAGAGGCCGGAAAGAGATGATGGAGTAGTTGGTTGCTGGACTCTTTTTAGTACAGCCATGGACAGAACCGTGCTTCCTCGCGACACAGAGGCTGCATGCAGGGGGGAGGCGATGGCTCAGAACTGAGAGAGTTCAGTTTTGGAGACCCCCCGGCCCCAGGGGGTAGACAAGTATGGGGGGGACAAGAGGTCCCGAGAGTGATGAGGAAACTGTGCTTTTTTTTTCGGAACTGGTCAAAGCACCCTTAAAAGGATAACCCTTGAAGCAGCTCTGTTCCTTGTCCAGTGGTGGGAGCGCTGGGCATGCAAGGAAGAAGTCACCATGGCCCCAAGAAAGACTCCTCTCCTCTTGATGGACTGAAATTGAGTATTTACAGGGTGATGGATGGAGATTTGAAATTTGGAAGATGTATTGGAAATGTGGGGGGGGGGGGGAGGAGGAAATGCTTTTCGTGGAGTTTTCATTTTCCAGGTGTGTGTGTGCGTGTGTGTGTGTGTAGGTTTTTTTCCTTTTGTAGTTTAGTTAATAAACTTTTTTTTTCTAAAGTAGAGGCCTGCTTTGCTTATTTCCTGGTCACATCTCACAGCAAACACCAGGGAAGTATATTTTCATGGGGCACTGGCATTGTGCCAGTGTCAAACCATGACACCAATTTAAACAAATAGTAATTAATAACACTATTTCAGTGTGACAATATTAGTGATAATTCTCAGATTAAAAGAAGGAAAAGTAGTTTGCAATGTGTAAAGGGTCTACACAACATCTCTTGAAGTGGTAACAAGCAGCTAGGAAGAATATTGGAAGGTGGTCAACAAATTTGTCCCTCAGTGTGAGGCCTTTGACACATCAGAGAGCTCTGGTATGACAGCAGAGATCGTCCTGCTGCTGCTCTATCAGACAAGGCATCACAAACAGAAGCTTGTAAGAACTTTATACAGATGCAAGTACACTATGATAGAAGATCAAAACTGTTCTGTGGGTGACATAAGATAAAGATATACGAGGCAAATGAATTTTCCAACATGTCCCATATGTAGAAACATGGAAGTTATGTGGTAAAAACTGTCTGCTCTCTTGCAGAAAACCCAACTTACACACATGAAGGGACCTCTCTATCATAAAATGAGCTCATCTGCAAGGAAAAATTTTGTTCCCAGCTCTGGCAATTCACTTAGTAGGCATGGGGTATAGGGGAATATGATATGAGTCTCAAAGCTGTGCATAAGAAAATGGTCCAGTTGGAAGGGAGCAGCATGGTGGCCATATTCTTACTGAATATTTCCCACATCAGAGGCAGGAAATGTTTTTATCCCTGTCTCAAGTCACTTTTTCATATGAACAGCGACCTGTAGCCTTCCTTTTATCCTTCAGTTTGTACAGCGAGTTTTGAAAACCATATTTAATTCAGACCTACTCTGAGCAGTATTTGCTTTGGTTCTTTTTGCTGATTTTGCACATCATGAAGAGCTAGGATAAAGAATTAGGAAGTATGTCCTATATGGTCTGCTAGAGTAGTAGCCTTTTGAGGCAGAGACCCTCTACAGACCTGCATTAATCCTATGACCTGCTTCCTCTTCTGCAGACAGCATACTTTCTGCTTGGAATGGTTGCTTCACAATTACGCTGGTGTAACACTTGATTTTTTTAGAAATAAAGACACTGGAAGCAAGATAGCCGGAAAGAGCCCCATGCCTCTTTTCTGCAGGACCATCAAGTGTGGGAACACCTTGGCTTCTCTTCTGACTTTGATGGGCCTCATCTGTTACTTTTTGAAGCAAACATGTGTGAACATCAGTGATATACTGTGAGGTAGGTGGAGGCATTGATTAGTCCTTGAAACACATAATTTCAGGGCCAGAGGTTCTGGGCTCATTCCCATGTGCATGTGGTACTTGGTTCACATTCCTTCAACAAACACAAAATATATTATCTCAAATGCTGTTTAAAATTACATTAAGGTGCTGGTAGAACATGTTTTTTTCTCTGTTTTACCTTACTCAAGAGAATTATTCTTCCCAGTTTCTCTCAACACAGCCTCCTCCACATCTAGGGTACATCTGCCACTTGTCATGGTGAAAGGGGTGCAGTGACCATTGGGCAGGTTATCCAGCAAGCCAAACTCTATTCCCAGCTCAGGACATATAATACTTTCAAGGGATGTTCATTCAATTGTGCCATTCAATGTGGGGCAGAGCCAACAGATGCCAAGCTTGGGCCAAAGCTGGAAAGCAGGCATTAAGACCTGGCTTCCTGGTAGAAATCTTTTCCATGAAAGGCTACTACACAGAAGTCCACTGTACAGCAGGTTCAGATTATTAAAACTCATGGCTATGCAAAGTCTCACAAGGTCATCTTTACATTTCTGAGAACTGCAAGAGCCATAAAACAAGGGGTAGTGGCTTAAGGGTGGGAAAATATGCCTGGATCCTCTAAATCTACAAATGTGGGCTTTACTTGGGTTAAATATTTGGGATAATAAACCAGTGCTGACTATATATGTAGCACCACTTTCTTCCAGAGCTCTTGTGCCTACACAGCTCAGTAGCTGGTCTGATCACACAGCTGTCAGGGGAGCTCCTGGTTTGAGTGAAACCTATCTTCAATCATGTGGCTTGCAGTTATAATAATCTATTGTACAGGAGCAGAAATAAATTTGATGAAGTGGAACAGAAACCAGCTGAGCATAAGCCTCCCAGTAGAACTGAATATCATGCCTGAGTCTTAATATCATGACCTTTATAATAAGGCAAGGTGCATTAAATTAGCCTGGTGTCTCAGAATTATCTACCATTGCCTGATTGTAGTGTCCTGACCTCACCTTATTCTGCTCTGAAAACTTTGTATTAAGCTGCAAGGGTTAACAGTGTGGTAGCTTCACATACCACCAGGACCTACTCAGGCAGGACTCTTGCCCTCTCTTGAGGTCCAAAATGTAGACTCTATTCCTCTCATTTTTTAACCTCAAGCAGGTGAGGTCTCTCAGGCTGGGGCTTTTTTTTCAGAATCCAGATGCATGTATGGGAAGGGATCTGAGTAAAGCCCGGCAGGTAATGCTGAGCGTTAAGCTCCCTTTTCAGCCCAGGAAGAAAGCAGTTTTCAGGAATTACCCCCCTTTTTCAGATAATAATGTTTGGCTGTCTGTGCTGCTATATGATTTCTTTGAGTTTATGTTGTTGTTGAGATGTTAAAATGTATCCATGTTTGGATTGATGATTATGAGTGAGCAGGAAGACAAGTGGCAAGGACTGACTGTGACATCCGGGGACAGTTTGCTAGTCTAGGCCAGAATGCAAATCAGAAACAAATAATTGCTGCGGTTGAAATGGGAAATTTCAGGCTTTGTTACAGTATCCTTGGATGATTTCTCACTCTGTCTAATACATAGCAAAGTCCTAGTGAACATCGTTACTGCGTGTTTCTTTTGGAGGAGTTTTTTTCTAGAAGTGTGAGACTACGACCTTGTCTATTATCATTCAGAAAAGTATTGAGAACAATATGCCTGCTACTCATCTCTGCGCAGTAATAGGGTATTTGGTTTTATAGTTCTGTGATTACTTCTATCAGACAAGGTGACCCTAGAATCTCCAGAAAAATAGTGTGTAGAAATTTATAATGGTGCATGGAGTTCCCTCTGAGCTACAGCCCCACTGTGCTAAGCCATTCTGGTGCCAAGAAGCCTAGACACAGTAAAGCCATAGACTCAAGGGGAAATTTCTAATGGTGGCTGAGATAGAAACAAAATTTTTGGTCTTCAGCATGCTGGCTTGCATCCAGTCTTACTCAATTTTACAACTTCATGGAGAAAAGTGCTGAATCTTTACTGCTTAAAAAGACCACACTGGATTAAGGTTGTGCATGGGTTTAATATAGGCCTCATATGGGTGCCCAAAGAAAGAAAAAACCCCCACAAAAATAGTATTTTGTACTGTGTTAATAAAAGCAAAGCAAACAAGGCTCAAGCTCTTCTTTTTGGTAGTCTAGATGTGTATGAATTCTTTCAAGCAAAATAGTTGGAATTTTTTCTCAGCAGCAGTTGAGGCATAGGCAAGGAGCTTCATGCTTGTACACTGAACTTTTTTAGGTAACATGTCAGCTTGGGAGAAAAGAGGAAGACATTAATACATAGCTTAAAAGTTCAGCTAAAAGGTCACAAAGCATTGATCTGTGCCCAAGATGGCTTAAAATCCATGTTTGTTCTTGGCAGCAAAACACCTTCCACACACAAAGAGCTGGAGTTTTGCTGCCCATTTTCCAGATTTCTTGGAAATAAACATGAGAAACATGACTGAAAAATCCTGAACTTTAAGAAAAGTTCAGCATGAGCATATGAAAAGTCCTGCCAGGTCAAGAGGATCTTTAAACACTTGAAGGTGCATGCAGAAGTCCCAGTTCACATGACGTGATGGTAAATGCTATTGGATAAGAGGAACTGGACAGTGCTAGTGACGTCTCATACCTTGATTTGAGTCCTTCCTAGATCAAATTTCTGTTGTAATATCAAAAGGTTTCAGCAATTGCAACTGAGCACAGAATTTGCAACAGGAAAATACAAACATAGTTGTTTTACTTCATCCTTATTGCAGTACTACTAACAAACAGAAAAGAACAAGAGAGTTTTAATAATAGTCTAGAGGCCAAATTACTAGTTTGAGTATAAAGAGGATTGTGAGCGGTCAGCATGGATTCACCAAGTCATCTTGGTGAATGTGTTGACTGTCTTGGTAGACAAGGGAAGAGCAGCTGTTGTTTTCTACCTTGACTTCAGTAATGTTTTCATCACTGTGTCCCATAAGATCTTCACAGAGAAGCTCATAAATTATGGTCTGGATGAGCCAACCTCATCTGGAAACTGGCTGAATAGGGAGGGGCAGAGGTTAGTGATCAGTGACACAGGGTCTAGTTGGAGGCCAATAACCAATGCTTCATCCCAGAAATCAAGTCTGGGACCAATCCGGTCCATTTTCATACAGTCTGCATTCAGCAGAGTGTGCATTCAGCAAGTTTGTTGACAGTACAAAACTGGGAGGACAGCTGATACACCAGAGGGCTGTTTGGCCTTCCAGAGGGTTCCTGACAAGTTGAAGAAATGGGCTTCATGAGGAACCACATGAAGTTCAAAGCAGGGAAGGACAAAGTTTTGCAGCCTGGGAAGGAAGGACCCCAGGAACCAGCAGAAGTTGAGGTCCACCCAGACATAATAAACCCTAGCATAAAAGGATTTGGAGGTTGCCACTGAAAACCAAAAATAAACTCTCCAACAAACTAGTTAGGTTAGAAAGCCAACTACTATATTAGCACTGCTGGATGCAAGATTCACTGCTGGAATCTTCCTCAAAGTATGCATGCAAGGAAGCATCAGACCAGGTTGTATTCCTAAAACCAATACATATTAATCACATTTTTGAATACATGCTAATTATCATTATCACTTGAATATATACTAATTATTTCCACAGACTTACTTGAATATGGTTCCAGATCTTCTGATGAATCTTTTCTCCTTCTGACCATCTCAAATATGTCATCAAGTCATAATGTATTCCTCTGATCATTCTTTGCTCTGACATACAATCCTTGTTCTCAAAATTAAGATATCAGCTAGTAAATATTAATCACTAATACAAGTAAATAAGGAAACATTAGCTGGAAAATTACTTACTAGTCACAGGAGTAGGAGACAAAACTAAGCATTAACCACAAATCTAGGGATCATACACCGCAGTGCTAAAGTTAAAAGAATCTTCCAACATCTTGCCACTGCTGTATGGACTTCTTCTTTCAGAAATATAACACTTTTGGAAATGGTTCTGGCGTATTCCAAGTTGATTATGACAACCTGGCTGTGAACTTTCCTTGATTGGAGAAATTGAAAAGACATCTGGACACAGTCTTGGTTCTGGACGCTTGTTTAAGGCCTGAGAAGGGAGGTTGGACCAGGTGACCTCCACAGATCTCTTTCAACCTCAACCATTCTATAATTCTTTATATACAGTTATGTTTTGTCTTATCATGTTAACAAGTTTATGGTAGCAGCTTATTGATGCTCTGATAGCCTTTGGAGTAATGTGTCTTGCTTGCATTTTACTGACAGTGGATAATCCTCCGAATTAACTTATCCTGTAAAGGATATATACATATATTTTTGTTTTACAACATAATCTTCAGACAAAATGTAAAACTGGGACATGTTTCAGTTTTTGATTAGCAAAAGTACAGCTGATAAAATACTTCCTAATATCAACTACAGACATCTAAAAATAATTCCCTTTTTGCCTTGTTGAAATGCAGTATGTTGCTTTATTCTTGTTAATCTTCAATTTCAGACAATTTAAAGGATAGTGACTCAAGCAACTTGTCCTCTTTGCTATTTTAAATCTAAGAATAGGTGTATTCATGCAACAATGAAGCAATGACTCATGTCTGAAGCAAGGCATTTAGGGTGTAATTCTTAAGTCCTCTTTTACCACTCAAGGAGAGGGTAGTGTGGAAGGACAGAATCACAATGTGAAGGAAAACTGGATCTTTATCAGTCAAAGCTGGAGGAGTAAAATGAAGTAATTTTGTTTTAGCAGTTCATGTGGTATGTGAATAAAGGGACAATTTGCAAAGTCTAAATACAGTTCAAGGGAACTGAACACATTCTTCCACCACATAAGTCAAAGCCGTATTTTTGAAGGCCTGTTTGCAAAATGAGCCACTGTGCATAAGGTGGAAGGTGCCTGTGTTTCTCACTCAGCCTCAAGGCAGTCATTAACATGAAGCAACTTCAGAAAATACCCCAAGAAGACATCCTCCTTATTATGCAAACATAATGCACCTAGTGAGGGCTTGGCTCCAATGAAATTCATTCAGAGCAGAGAAGCTTGGAGGACAAGCACGCAGATCTGTAACAAGAGCAAAACATTTGCCTTATGTCTGTATTCAGCAAGCAGCTGCAGATTCCCTGTGGCACATTAAAAAATGCTCTATTTATACATGCCAACAATACTAGCAAATTCCAGAGCTAGCTGGAGCATTCTTGCTATATGAAAACAAACTTGTTTTTTCAGTGACAGAAGGAAGATGTGAAAATGGGGGCTTTCATCATAATCATGGGGGTTATTACAAAACTAAACTGTTCTTCTAAACAACTATTTCCACACAAACAACTCATTTGCAATTGTGAAGGCAAGTGTCTTAGCGGAAATAGACCCCTCTGTTACTAAAAAAGCTGCCTTCTTCTTTTACTCTAGATTTTATTTTAAGAGAACGGATATGGATAAATTCTTATATCTCTTCATGTAATTTTAAAAGAATTACCATTGTATTAGCTTTTCCTCGTATCTGCTTTTCAAATATAGCTTGTATTTTGTAGTAGTACTAAAACTGTAATTAAGGGCCTGTTCTGCTGCTTTCATATCTTTTTTTTTTAAACTTGAAATTTTTCTGTTTGGAATGGGTAACATTTTTGATCTCACCTCCTCAGATATATTCCACCAAATTTTCATGCTCTTAACACTTCCAATTAATGGAAATTTTCTACTTTACAGGGGCACCCAGAACAGATGCTGCATGTACATCAGGCCAACAGCCAGGGTCAGGAGCTGCTCTCTGATCCCAGTGACACCTTTTCCTTGTTCTTAATTCTGCTCTTCAACTGTCTAGTCCACCTTTGTGAACAGATGCAGTCCCTTACTCTTGTCTTGAAATGCTTGGAAGGAATGACTTCTTTGGCAACAATACCTCATTGCAGGCAGGGATATCCCTAAATTTTTTCTACTTAGGAAAGTACTCAAAGAACTTGATACTTCCAGTGGCAGCTTTCTGACCTTGTGGGTACAGCTTGGGGCTGTGCTGCAGAACCCTCTCTGTGAACTGATAGGGATTTCTTTTTTCCTAGAGGGAAACTCAGCTGTGCCTGGAGAAGACTAGAGCCCCTACTGCAGACAGGCAGAGGCACACAGCAGAAAGACAAACATTTTGAGAGCACTGTTAATGATGAAATTATCAGGACATTTTGCATCTGTTTCTGCAATGAAGAAGTCTTTCAGTCACGAACATAGAGGAATGAGGGGAGTTCTTCAATAGTAGCCTGTAAACCTGGTTAGTAGCCTTGAGTGAATTTGAGTATATGGGAGGAGCCTGGATTATTCCACTATTTGAGCTAAGTGTGGTAAAAGCTGGGCACAAGGTGAAAAGACCCATTTGTAAGATTAGGCTTCATAAATCAAATTCTGTGTTTATTTGAAAGTTGTCTTGGAGCTAATTCTTTTAGCTAAAGCATTAGCAAAATACTCTAGGGGAGAATATTATCTCTTCCACTTTCTAATAGTTCATTTGCGCTTCAAAGCAATGATTCAGACTTAATTCAGCATTAACTATCATGACCTAATTAACTTCTTTATGTTGCAGACCTGGTCTGAATCTATGACATACTTTGCCATGTTGAGGGCTGGCTGTTCAGTCTCACAGCTTTTCCTAACTAGTTTTATCTGTCACAGCACTTCCCTTTTCCTTTCTGTGCCTATGCATCTTCCTGAAAGATTTTCCATGGAAGTCTCTCACAAGCACTTTAAAATTCAAATAGATTATATCTATCCAGTCCACTTAACATGTTTGTATTATGTGGCAGACTTTTCCTACATGGAAATGGCGAGCTTTTGTTTCAAACTATTTCATATCCATTATTATTATTTCATCCTGAGGGGTTTTGTAACACATTAGGCTTCAACGACCTGAAAGCATATAGCTCACCCTTTTTCTTTCTTGGAAAGGGAAAAAAATGACAGTTTTCTGAGAGCATGGAAACATTCCAGCAATGTTTTTTGGTAACTGATACATGTAATCCATTTCATGCCCCCTGAAAATTTACAGGAGCAATACAAACTGAAAGATCTTTAGAAATAGTTTTGTCTGAGATGGTCTCACAAAACTGGAATGTTTAAAAAATTAATATTAATTTACAATTAATTTTGAGTTTTGTTCCTGGCAATTGCTGTGTTGAGACCTACAGAAATGGGCAGAGCATCAAAGTTGAAAGAGAAATACGATTTCTGATTAACTCATCAGCAAAATCAAAATACTTAATGCCTTTTCTTGCAAAAAACATTACCTAGAAACCCTTAATTAACCCTAGTTGTTGGAGATGATGGTTCTATGGCTCTGAAAACATAAAGCATTTCCCTCAAATCTCTCTTATTTTTATGTAAGATAAATTTGTACAGACAAACTATGGAACTCCTTGTAACTGGTCATCAGGTTAAACAAATATGTAAAAGAATTAGAAATATATAGGCTGAATTAGTGGAGCTGCTAAAGCTACTGAGCAACGAGGAATAGGTTTTAGTTTTAAGGTTAGTCTTAGCTCCTAAACCACTGATAGCTGGCACTTGAGAGAGAATATTGATGGGAATATTCATCTATAGCAATTTTTTATTTTATCCAAAGCATCTGCTACTGGACACTGGTAAGAAGATAGTAGATGGATCACTGTTTGTCCCATAAATAATGAATTACGTTACTCGGTATAACAGATAATTAATTGTTTGCAAGAGACAACTTGCAAAAGGGAAAAATCTCATTTACTGTTTTTAAACATTTGAAAAATAGGCCCAAGCCCACAAAAATTCTTTAATGAACAATTCTTGATATGTGCTACTGTGCAGTTTCCTACGCTAACTCCTTGCAGAACTGAAAATAGTATTCTTTTTAACATTTTCGTTACAGGACACTGCATTACAAGCAAAGATTTGCTAAGCATAGACAAATCTGGGACAAATCTTTTAATACTGCCAAGAGCAGGTTTCTCAGTAAAAAAGACAAATTTTATTAAAAAACTTTAAGGTCAGTTGAAAGAAATCTTGGAATTCAAATCCACAGAAGATTCTGTACTCAGATTTAGACTCCTTTTAAAATAAACCTGAAAGCTAAAGTACACCAGATTTTGAAAAAATGTTCTTATCAATATTTTGTTTTTATCAATTCTATCAAGAAGTATATTGCAAGACAGAAAATCTATTCCAATCAAGGTGACCATTGATTAAAAACTCAACTCTATGCTCCATGAGGGATTCAAATATTGACAAAAACGTGATGTTCCCATTAATTAATATGTGGTTTTCAGTTCCCACTTAATTTTTAATTTAAAATATTCCTAAAGAGGCTTTGTCTGAGAACTGAGACTCTCTATACATGTGGATATGCCAAGCAGGCTGTGTGGAAGACTGCTGTTTTGGGAGACGGGCTGAAAAAATGCAACTCCTATCCAATAAGATAGTGTTTCAAAGTGGAGAACATTACTGCACTGAAAAACTCATTTTCTCTTCAGCACCAGATGTCAGCAGAGCTTTAGGTAGCTGGCTCACAGTTCTAGCCTTTTAGCATGTATGTGAAACATCACATACTATACCAGACCTACACGTACATGACAACCTCTTGGTGAATTACTAATGGGTGAGGAATTGCTGCTCTCTGTCCTTACCCAGATGTCCTCTTCTGTCCCTGGTGTGAGCAGCTCAATTCTTTGTGCTGTACACTTCCATTCTCCTGCTTTGTTTCCACAGAGATGGCTCAAGCACAGCTGTTAACTGCTCCCTCTGCAAGAGGCACTCTGCTGCTGGCAAACTCAACCAACAGCTAATACTGCCTGCTTTTTTGGTTTGGTGGGTTGATCCTGGGCAGCAGCTAAGCTCCCTTCCAGTCACTTCTCACTCCAACCTCCCAGTGGGATGGGAGGAAAAAAGTGGAAACCAAATCAAACCAAAAAAGTAGTTATGGATCAAAGTGAAGATAGGTTAGTAAGTAAAGAAAGTTGTGGAAAAAAGCAAGTGACGTAAAAGCAAATCCACACCTGTCCAGCAGCAGTGGTGTACAGCCTACCTCCAAGAGTGACTACTTACAACAAAACTTGCCTCCCCGGGTTTTCTTGCAGAGCATGATGCTATGTATTATGAAGTATCTCTCCAGTCAGTTCAGGTCAGCTGTCCCCATCCTAGACTATGCCCTGGGAGAAAACAGAGTGAGGAAGAAATGATGAGCAAGCACTATCCAGCAATAGCTAAAACATTGGGAATTTGTTGTTAACTATTTTCAACACAAATGTAAAACACAGCACCATTTGGGCTGCTATGAAGAAAACTAAATCCACCCCAGTACACAGAGGAGGCAAACTACCCCTTGCTGCTAGTTCAGAGCATGCAGCATGGGTAGTCTTAAGTTGGTGAAGATCACTGCTTGGTGCACCATAGCTGTGGGGTAGATCTGCAGTGAGGCAGAGCTCTAAGTCCAGTGTGGTGGACCTCTCAGTCCAGCAGGTGGAACAAATTGACCTGGGTTCACACAAAAACACAGTTTTTCAAGATTGCTGCCGAGGAAGTTTTACAATCCTGCACAGTTTTCCTTCCACTATGTACAATGAAAAAACAGTTCTTTAAGAGCATGGAGATAACATATTTCCCTATCTATTCATCTCACCTTTCCCTAGAAATTGCCACTTTTTAATAGACCTTCCTCATTTGAAAAACAAACAAACAAACAAACAAACAAACAAACTAACTAACTAACTAACTAACTAACTAACTAACTAAAAAGAAGCTCTATTCACTTGCTCATCCCAGGTCCTGTCCTCAGTTCTTTTCTCACTTCTTAGTAGCATGAGCTATCTTGTTGCAGGAGTATATGTGGTTCATTATGGTTCAATGCTCTTCCCCACTGTCCTCCACTAAAATCCTTGGGACTACCATGGGAAGACAGAGGAGGATTTGAAGAAGACAATGCTTCACCTCAGTTCCAGGCTGAGATGTGTTAGTCTGCCCAGGATGTCTCAAAAACCAAGAGAGAGTTCTACATACCAGGAAGTTCTCTGTGGCAGCTGCCCATTTCGTCCCTTCTAGGCTCAGTAAAGCAGTTAATGCATTTAACTCTGTACCTTTTTTACTTCAGTAGGACTGTGTTCGGCCTTAAAGTACCATCAGATACCATGCTAGACTGGGATCTGCTAGAGAAGCACAAGATTCCGACTTATTTCCTGTTCATGGGGACTATTGTTAAGTAGATATCAGTTTTGCTAGCAGCTGGCCCTTTAGGTAGTTAGCCTACTAAAGCAAAAGAAAGGGTATATAAATGGATGTATAACTTCATGATACAGTACAAATGCTGTTAAGTTTTGATCAAATGCCACTTCTGTGTGTTGGTGGGCTGATCACCCCACTTTACTGTTTTTTTCCTTAAACATGGATTCTTCTGTTTGAGAAGCACACTTTTTCTTCTAAATTAGAAAATAATGAGAATATGTACAAATATGAAGTCTTTGCACTTTTTTAATTATGAAAAGTGAAAAAAGTATTGTGCTGTTTCCCTTACAATTCTGCTTGTATAGGTCAAGCAATATAGTTAGCTAAGGCTAATTTTTCAGTTGAGCCTCTAAGAAGGCAGAAAGACAGAATGACAGAGTAACATGCTCTCTGAACTTAGGCAAATGATATCAAAATAGAACCTGACAGGCATGAACATTTCAGACAACACAGATCTTTGACTAGTGTATAATATTTTTTTCAAGAATATAATGCAGTTTTCTCAAGCATTGTATGAGATTAAAGGCTGTGCATAGAATCATGTGAGCATTCTAACTCAGCTCCATTGAAGTCCTTAGGGGCCTGATGCAAGTCTTTGCTGATGCATGCAAGAACCTTGCCCAGCTGGGAATTTGACTCCTGTTGTATAAAGCACTCTCAGTCCCATTATAGACCGATGTTGTTTTAGTTCCAAAGAATGTGGCAGATTCACACTTACAAAAGAATGCTTCTGCATTTTCCCTTTATCAAGGGATTTTAATGTAACTGAAAATAATTTCTTTTTTTTGTTTTCCAGATATTTACACTCTTATTTATATTTCGATGCTTTCTGCAGTGGAAAAAGAGTGATATTACAACATAAAGGCTAGCAGCATGGGTGCATTTCTCTGCTTCAAAGCAGTCAGAGGGAAACCACTTTATAGTCAAATATGCATATTGGAAGGCAGTGAATCCAAATCTTGATGTATGGGAAACCACAAAGAGTTTCCTTGACAAGAAGGCTTTAGGGGGAAAAAAAACCATATCACAGACAAACATTGAAGAATTAACTTGTACAAACTCATGTAAACACAAATCAATAGGACAGATTTTCTTCAAATGTAAACACTCAAGTATCATATTAAAGCAAAAAGATAGTGGGTTTGGTTCCTCTAAAAGTGTTTATAGTCATCAAAAGGAACAAACATGACAGGTTGCCCTTTTCCAGTTGCCCCCTCAGTTGCACACAGCAGGTCAACTTTGCTTCTTTTCTCCTCTTACTGTTGCCTAGTCAATAGAAATTTGCCTTTGATGAAACTAGCAGAAAATGCCTCTTTTTTTTTTTTTTTTTTCCTCTCAGAAGTTTCTTTTTTCGGCTTCTCCTCTTGCTGAAGAATCTCAATGAGAGGTGCTTGTTGGAGGGGGTTTTTCTGGTTGTTTTTTTGTTTGTTTGTTTGGTGGAGGTTTGGGAGTCTTTTGGTGTTTCTTTCACGGAGACACCCATCTTTTCTGTGTTGAATTCAGTGCTAACAATATATAATATATGAACAACTCCTATGAATATGTTAAAGGTGTGAAACTGCTCTTTTCCTTCTTTTTTAGGAAAATAAACAAGGGGATAAGCTGTTGCTGAACTGAGTTGCATGGGGAGTAAAGAACATTTAGTGTTGTCAGAATTTGAGAACACTCTTGTGTTTATAATTTGGTTTATGGATTTATTACTGAGGTTTCTGGATTTCTACCTCCAGCAAAATTAACAAGAAGACAATTTTTTTTTTCTGTCATTGCAATATATGCCTCATCCCGAAGGACACTTTTGGAAGACTGTGGTCTACCATGGTATCATATTCACACTCAGACTTGAAATGAGCAAGAGTTTCCATTTTTGACTGTTCTACATCAGTCCCTTTGAAAAATAATAAGCAGGTCCAAAGTCCTGCAAAACTTCAAAATCAGAACAGATACTCTGGAAACTGCACTTCTACAACACAGTATTCTTACAGTGATATCAGTGTACAGGAAAGGTGGGGATAAGTTTAGATCCTCAAAAATGAGCCTTTGTTTTGTGGCTGCTATCAAAACAGAATGTGTGTCTGTTTCTCTGTTGCAAAATATTAAAGTATTAGCATGTTGTCTTTTTCAGTAGTGTAAAATATTACATCTGAAAATGAATTTTTATTTAATTTTGCTATGGGAAAGGAAAACACAACATGCTAAGGAGAAATGGCTCTTGATGTTGCATTTTCTTCTGTAATCTGTTAGAGTAACAGCCTGTGCATCATGGACCAGGCAGATAAGGTATCTTTGTCAAGGCAAGCAAAAACCCTTGGATTGGAGCTCCAAAAATGGACAATTTTTGAACCTGACACTTCTAGGATTTGTGTCCAGTCGATGATTTTTAGAGGGGATATGGAAACACAGATGGGTGAGACTGCCTGAATGCTCTGCAAGGGACCTCACTCGTGACACAGAGCTCCAAGCAGTCAAAACTCTCAAGTTTCAACACCTTCCAAGGCACCCGGCATTAAGATGCTACCAGAGTGAAACCCTCAGTGAACCCTTAGTGAAACTATGCAGTGGTCTTGGCTGAGAGAGTGGCTTTCTCTACCAGCTTAGGGACCGCCTAAGGGTTTGAGATCAAGCCACCAGAGGGAGATATAAGGCCACGCACATTTGAGCTGTGCCATCTGCTGTCTACTGATAAAGCCTTCATAACCATCTGTGCTGCCATATCAAAGCTCAGGCTAAGTCAAACTAATTGTTGTGACAAACAAAAGCACCATTAGGCCACCAGCACTTGCCAAAGGAGAATATTACCAGTTTAACATTGCCTCTGGCAAAGCCAATGCATGTAATCCCAAGGTATGTAATCCCCAGGACAAAAAACAATAAAAACCCCAAAACCAGCCCAACCCAAACCAAACAAATAAACTGAACCACCACCCAACAAAACAGTCTCAAACAAAATCCTTGTTGTTGTTTTTGCAGATCTATGCCTGTTGGAGAAGTTTACAAATGTGGCTTTGCGCTGTGGACACATAATTTGTCTTATACCTGTTACTGCTCTACTTGTTTCAAACTAACATCCAAGAAACCATTAAGTTTCTGCAAATACTTTGGCATGGGCCTTTGGAATAATTCTAACGAAGCTCAGCCTGCTGGGTGTTTTTCTTAGAGCGTATTGCAGGGAATTAATGTTTTGAAAAAATTCCATGGAACATTTCAAAGTCAATTCTACATTCAAAATAATCAATCAAAAGCAAGAATAAAGATTATAACAAAAACACTTAGTGAGCTGCTCATAAGAAGCTGATTCAGACAAACTCTTGGTTAGATTTTTTTTTCTCTAGGGATGTTCTTTGTCTTTTTATTCTTTGTATTTGTCTTTTCCTTTTTAATGTCCTTCCTAGACCATTCCTAGTCATAGTGTAAAATAAGGAGGCTAAATACAGTAATAAAGTAATAAATAATAAAGTAAAATAGGTTACAGGAATAGAGTAATAAATAAATAATAAATATAGTAACAGTGAAGTTATAAACAATAAAGTAAAGTAAATTCAGCTGCTTAAAAATCTCAAGCTACAGCTGTCAGCAAAAACTTTTAGATTTCTGCTCTGGACCAGAATGACAAAAAGCCCCAAAACTATGACAAAGTTTATGTGAAAAAATGTTGAACTATTTTGACAATTTTCATTTCAGCAATTCTAAATGTAAGTCTTTTCAAGCTGCATCAGCAACAAATTGTACTCCTGATGCCTTTTCCATTGTTGCTTCCCTTCTAATCCTGCTGTCTGACTACGGGAATTCCTTCCATAATACCTCAATTTGTTCCTGATTTTAAATTATCCTGTCTGTATTAGAGACTAGGAAAGAAGAAGACACAAAATCTTGGAAGGGTAAGAAGTCTGGAGTTAGAACCTGTGACTGGCTGGTCAATCACCTTGTCATATGGGATACTAAGGGGAAAAGGAAACCCATGAACAAGATAGGCAGAAACACAAAAATGAGAGAAATGTAACTGTGATAAAGATGAGAAACAAACCAGGCTAATCTCAGTGATTGATGGGATAGCAATAAATTTGGAGGTGTAGTGGGGCAACTAGTAAGGATGCAGACTCAAAGGATGCAGGATGCTGGGGAGGCTGGTGAGACTTGGCAGTTGCTGAAGATTCATGGAAAGGAGAAGGTCAGACAGAAAGGGTTGTAGGAGGAACTAGGTGCCTGTAAGATGAGACTGGTCACCACGTTGGTGACTGGTCATGTTGACTGTTCTGGCACTTAATTACTACAATCTGTTCTATCTTTTTACATCCTGTCTTATCTAACTGCATAGTCACAGTCTCTATCTCATGTGCATGATTGCTGCAAGGACTAAGAGCTAACTATTGGGTGAACTGATGTGATGAATTTGGTGCCAGCAACTGGATTTGGACCAAGGGTTTTGGTGCCCCAGACTTGTAGTGGCAAGTACCAAAGTGAGTGAGGTGTCAGTGCCAGTCACTAGGGCAGAAAGGGGTCTTAGCCACCAGTCACTGAGGTTGAAACAGTGCACATCCAAAAAGCCATCCAATAATGGATCAATGTGAGGAAATCTGGTAGAGCAGTTGTTAGAAAGGAGAAATGTTCCCTGTTTGATGAGAAGGTCAAAATATCTTGTGGGTTTTTTGCCCCCTAAGAATGAACTTAGAGACAACACTGAATTGCTCATAAGCACTGTGGAGCAGGAAGAGAGGAGAACAGTGCTATTTCAAATGCAGAATGGTATCAGCCAGATTTTATTAGTGGTTTTTGTGCCAAGTATGTATTTAGGCTGGAAGTTAGAAGAATCCCTTACTGGTAGAGGAATAAGATTGTGGGATACCTTATCAAAGGAAACATTTTGGCCCCAATGTTTCAGTTAAAATAGATCTCAGAATGATTATTTTAAGATCATTATCCTATTATTTAAAAATCTTATCTTGACATGGCTACCCAAGTTCACAAGTTACTTGCTTTTATCACTTCTGTGTTTCTGCAGAACCGTTGGCTCAGAATCTCCTATTAGCAAATATGCTGAAAAAGATAAAAGCAATTCTAAGACCCTCTGTGCAAGGCTTGTCTTCAGCCTTCCCCCAGACATTCTTTCTGGAGTATGGCCATCTTGACTTCTGTCGTTCCATTGCAGGAGAAGAGTTCAAAAAGCAGAATTCATGTGTTTCTTGATTCATCACTGTAGCACTTGGTCTTGGAGGGCTTGATATTGTGTGAATGCTCAGATTTCTCTAGGGAAAACTGAATGCTTCTCCTTTTTTCTCTTGGCTATTACGCATACTTGGGGGCACACACACATGGGCTCACACACACACACATACACACATATGCTTTTACCTACATACGTAATACATTTTGTGTTCCCACCTAAAATAGTGAAAGCATGGCATGTGTTTGCTGCACAGGGACACTGGACACTGTCTCCTATAACCTAAGGAAGTCTCTATTTTTGTGCTGCTTTGAAGTTTTGCTGTAATTGATAACTGATGTGGCTGCTTCACTCTCATGAAAGCACCTGAAAAAAAACCCTGTGGTTTTGTGCCTCAGATATTTTGCATCCCAACACTGCCTGATGTTAACCACATATAGTTGAAATTAAATTTTTTTTTGGTAGGTGTGAAGATGGTCTGATGGTCCTACTCTTTGTAAGTGTGATGAAGGTAGTGATGAGTACACAGTGATTAATGAAAGACAAATATTAAGATCTTAGGGACTTAAGTCTTCTCTAGGGCTGCTGATGGGAAAATGGAAAAATTTCAGCCTGAAGGATGATGAATAGGGTGATAGTTCAGTTCTTCCAGATATTGAACATCTCTGAGAATCAGCATATTTTCCCCTTTCACTGAAAGCAGCTATCCATAAGGACTAGGCAGTTTTTCTGAGTCAGGATACAGCATGGTGAGAATTCCCACTGCTGCTGCTGCAGCATCCTAAGCTACTGTCACCAAGTGCAGGCTTACAGAGAGACACAAGACAGCACCTGCTCAACTTCTGCTCTTTCTGTTTCATCCCTACACGAGTTGTCCATAGATCCTACAAAAGGGCAGAAAGAATGGAAGTCCAATCTACCAGTGCTGACACAGCTTGTTCTGAGGGTGACCAGACAATCTTTGGTGATGGCTGGCATGTATTACAAAGAGCTGCCAGTAAAATACAGATACTCCTCTGTGTAGCAGGCCTGATACTTAGAAATGGAAGTAAAACAGTAGCTTGATGCATGTCGTTGTCTGGAGTTTGTCTGATCTATGCTGTCAGCACACACTTACATGAGTTACAGCATTTTGAAGTTTCAAAGTTGTTCTAAGCATAAATCTGTTTAATGATGCAGAAGCCTTGTCAGCTCTTCATAAAACCCTTAAGATGCAAGAAGCTTTGTCAGGATCTGCCTCCTGTTGTCTGCTCACTATTGCTGATCAAGCAAATAGCTTGCTGAGTTGTACCACTAGAGCTGGCACAAAAGCTGTGGCTTCCTTGTCAACAAGCAGCGCCAGAGAAAGGGACCTGGGGGGTCCTGGTCAATGGCAAGTTGGACATGAGTGAGCAGTGCCCTGGCAGCCAGGAGGGCCAGCTCTGTCCTGGGGTGCATCAGGCACAGCATCACAGCTGGGCAAGGGAGGGGATTGTCGTGTTCTGTTCTGTGCTGGGGAGGCCTCACCTTGAGTGCTGGGGACAGTTTTGTGTGCCACAATATAAGGATGATATTCAACTCTTAGAGGTCATGCAAAGGAGAGCAAAAAAGATGGTGAAGTACCTTGTCATGAAGCTGTATGAAGAGCAGCTGAAGTCACTTGGTCTGTGAGGCCCTGAGGAGACTGAGGGCAGACCCCATTGCAGTTACAATTTCCTTTTGAGGGGAAGAGGAGGGGCAGGCACTGATCTCTCCTGCACCCAGCAACAGGACCTGAGGGAATGGCCTAAAGTTGTGTGGATATTAGAAAAAGTTTCTTCTATTCAAACAGGCTCCCCAGGTTGGTGGTCACAGCACCAAGCCTGACAGAGTTCAAGAAGCATTTGGACAATTCTCTCAGGCACATGGTGTAACTCTTGGGGATGATTCTCTGCATGGCCAGGAGTTGGACTTGATGACCCTCGTGGGTCCCTTCTAACTCAAGCTTATTCTGTGATTTTATGAACCAGAAATGAAATATGCATGCACTGAAGCCTTGAAAGTTGTACTGAGTATTTGCTTCAATTTTGTTGCCTGCAGGACATTTTATGAAATCCCCATATCCCTGTGTGGGGATTTCAAAAAGCCACAGGAAGATCCACATACATGATCCATGCTTCTTGCTACACAGATGTGATGGGAGGCATTGAATTCACTGTAAGTATCTTTGTAATCATGCTACCAAAGTGAAATATTTTTCCCAGTCTTTCTGGTTGCTCTTGTTAACTATGTCTGCAAAATCAGATGTAGCCTTGTTTTTGTTTTTGGTTTGTTTTTTTTTTCCTCCAGAATAAAACTCTGAATGAGGAAGATGCTTAAGCACATACTTAAGCACAGGCTGCAGTGCTTTGTTGAAAATTTGTAGGTATAAGAACATGTTTAACTATAAACACATATGGAAGAGCTTTCCTGAACGGAGACTCTTCCCCAGAATAGTAATTACTTAGATAGCAACTGTTAACACAAGCTTAGTGATGAATTGAATTGAATTAGTGAACCCACACTGGAATTAAGGAGAGAAATTATTTTTCATTTTATGTTTAAAATGCAGATATTTGTGAAAAGAAAGAAAAGCAGCATTTTCTTATACAAAGGGGTCACTTCCTGCTGTTCTTAAATATTCTGAAGTGTAAACATTAGTTCTGCTATTAAAATGACAGGGTGAGACATGGGAATTTCAAGAAAAGCGGATATTAAAATCAAGGAGTCTGATCACATAACAAAGGTGAATTTAGGTCATTGGCCAATGGTCAGTTAGGATAGCCTGCTTGCTAGGGGAGAGATTAAATGATAGAATGGGAAGTTTTCAATGCATCACTTTTCAGAAAGCCAAAAATTATCAGCAAGCTGTACTGTCTAGAAATATCTGAGTTCCAATCACAGATTTCAGTGCAAATCAGACCTCTTTGTTAGGCACTGCTCAAATTAGGCATGCATTGAAGTAATCAGTATTCTTTTCAAATTTTTTTTTTAAATTGTTCTTTGTTTTTTCCCTTCATTTTCATTGCTAAGGACTTATTCAGGAGCCTGATACTGAAGTGCATGTACTGAGGAAGAGGCAGGAGATTTCTTCTTGCACTGTGAATTCAGATACCCATATACTTAACTGCAATGTGCCACCGGTCAAAGCTGTCCACCCGCACTGTGGATTTTAGATTAGACTTCATATACAGTAAAAACTGTTAAGTGAGCATGGGAAAGATATGCACTCACTAATTGGCCTAAAACATGCTTGGAAAATTGGCAAGAGCTTGGGGTCCATGTATTTTGAAAAGCAATACAAAGTTGCTGGTACTTTGACTAGTACTCCATATTACTGGTTACTAGTCACGTCCCTCCGAAATACTGACACTGTGCCCAAAAGTGCACAATGCATTTACTAATGACCTGTATGATGGGACAGAGTATGTTCTCAGCAAGCTTGCAGATGCTCCCAGACTGAGAGAAATGTCAGATACACTGGAGAAGAGGGATGGTCTTTAGAGGGACCTTGACAAGACAGAGAAATGGGCTGATGAGAACCTCTTGGTTTGCTGAGCATCAGCAAATGTCAGGTTTAGTTTGAGTTCCCCTGTGCATCTCAAGACAGACACTGAGCCTATGCAGCCAGTTTGGTGGAGGCCAGAGATGCAGAGGAGGCTGGAGGATGGCACAGGGCAGGAGGGACAGCAAGAAGTGGTTTTTTTTCAGCTTGGGAGTGAAAGGGAGTTTATCTGGCTGTCATCAGGTCCTTTGTGGCAGAGCACTGAAATAATAGACTCCTCTCAGGGATGCACCAAAGGCAAGACAGTCATTGCAATACAGAGCTCTCACAGAAGATTAGAAGATACCTATCTTTCCTGGGAGGGTTTCCAGTGCATAGGCAGGGACACTCAGTGCGGTTGAAGGTTCTCCACTCTTGGGCATCCTCCTGACTTCATAGCCCAAAGAAAACAGATGAAATGTCAGGTCGGCTCACCAGTGAAGAAGGGAGGAATCTATGAGCCAGTAGATGGGGGTTTAATTTAGAAGTGAGAAATCTGGATTCTTGAATGAGCTCTTCCAAGACAGAATCTTGCTGTTTATGTTCGTACCGTTGCTTGCCTTCTGTGCCCCCTTACCCTAGAAGCTATACGCCCTGTGGGCGTGCTTTATGGTGAAATAATTGGGAGCGTGAGACCCTTGCTCAAGTCTGAGCCCCGATCATGCACAACTCTGGCGTTTTGCTCCGTGACGAACTTGGGAAACGCGTGATCTACCCCCGGTTATCGCACCGCCACGCACTTCGCTTTACGAAAGTACCATGCGACGTGCATGGCAGTGCATGGCAGACAACAGACGGGACAGAAACCGGGGGAAAAGACGCAGAATGGCGATCCCTCAGTTTCTGGGGGCCATGCCGGCCGCCTCGGGCGGTGCACGGAGCCCCGGCCGCGGGGGGCGGTGCAGTGCGCAGGGGGCGGGCGGCAGGCGGGGCGGCGGGCAGCACCATGTGGCCGCGGGTCCCCGCCCTCCCGCTCTGGAGCTGCGCGGCGGCGGCGGCTTCCGCGGGGCGGCCGGGGGCAGGCGAGCCGCCGCCGCTGCCCTCCGCATGGAGCCGCGGCCGCCCGGCGCCACCGCCGCCGCTCTGACAGGGCGTCCGCGGCGCCGGGGGCGGCGGGCGGCGGCGGCGGCGGCGTCGGGGCGCCCTGCGGAGGATGTGGTGAGTGACGGAGGCGCCGCGGTGCGTGTGAGTGTGAGGCAGTGTATGTGTGCGTGTGTGTGTGCGTGTGTGTGTGTGTGCATGTGTGTGTGCATGTGTGTGTGCATTGTGTGTGTGTGTGTGTGTGCGTGTGTGTGCGTGTGTGCGGGTGTGCGAGGTGTGCGCGCTCCCGGCGGGCCGGGCCGCTCCTCGGCCCGGGGCGGCGTGTCCCGGCAGCGGCGCCAGTCCCCGCGGGGCGCTGTCCGCGGTGCTGAGCGCGGCCGGGCGGGCGCGGCCCCCCGCCGCCGCCGCCGGGCGCGGGGAGAGAGAGAGGCGAGCGGGGAAGGAGGGTTTGCTGCCCTGGCTGCCTGCCTTGCGGGGTGCTGCCCATGCTGTCTCGGCGGACAGGCATGGTCGCTGCTCTGGGTATGGAAATACCTGGCCGGACCTTGCGTGGTGCTCCCGCAGGGTTTGTGATCCCGTCATGGCAGAAAGCAGCCGCCAGATGAGACCGTCAGTAATCGGCTAGACCGCAGGGTGACACAAACACAGCGCGGGGTAGCAGTCCAGAGCTGCTGGTGGTGTTTTCAGTTTGCAGATCTGGGCACTATCTGCTCAACATCTGTTTGCAGCAGACAAGATAAAGTAGCTCCTTGGCACCCTTCAGTTTTGCAAATGGAAACATACGCTCAGTTTTTGCTATGCATTAGCTTAAATGAATTTGAGGTCAGCCAAAACTTGGATGCATTATTCTTATATTTTCTTAGTCTTGAGTCACATCATGACTGGCACTGATTGTTGGGGAGCAATATGCCCTTACTGCTAGGAGGAAATACATTTCTTAGAGTGCAAACTTCTCTCAATGTAAAAGAAGTAGTTACGATACACTTCTTTTCAAGCCTTTCCTTCTTGTAGTCAATATTCAGCCTCTCTTTCCTGCAGCAGCTAAAAATTCTTTTCCTTTGTTACCCTGCAGGATTTCTTGCAACAAATATTCTTCATTTGCATAAATAATGAATGTACTGTTGCATTTTTGGTATTGTGTTCATCTTTGATTCTTTTAAAACATAATTTCTCAGAGCTATTATGTGTGTGTGTGTAGGTGTGAGGAAGCCATGCTTTGTTATTCACAGGTCTTAGCTCCTAGATATTCTCTCGGGCTTAGTGGGAACCAAACTTTTCAAGCATTTTCCTGTAAATGTATAGCACTTGGAAGATTGTTGGGTTTTTTTCTGAAGCTGAAAGAAGTTTGCCTGTTTAAAAGGTAATCAGTACTGTTTACTACAGGTCTTACCAGCCAAAGGCTTGAGAGGAGTTAAATTGTGTGGTCATGAGGCTGTTGTATAATCAGGCAGGTTAGCCATTGGCAAGGACCATTCTTCTAGACTGCCTTCAGCACCTACCCTTTGTCATTCAGTGGAATCTGTATTTCACTTGCTGATGTGTCTAAGCTTGTAAGTCCTATCTCACGCTTGCTAACTTTGGCCTCTGCTTTTCTAATCAATGATACTAGATGAATTTCTAAATTTGTTACTGAGAGAATAGTAATTTTGTTTGAGTATACTTTGAAGAAAATGTTACTCTTCTTCCCACTGAGATGTTGATTGCTCATCTTTAGACTGTGGGAGAGAAAAAAGGGAAATTTAAGAAAGTCATGATCTGCCTCACATTCATAACTTTTCCTTCCATTTTGCCTTGTATAAGCACTTCTGCTGGCTTTAAGCAGAATTCACCATGGGCATAAATTTTCTCCAGTGTTTTGAAGGCAGAGGCATAATTCCTGAAGGCTTAGGTTTGTAGGTGTTTTGCTGACATGATTAATCATGCAGATAATTCTAGGGGCTTCCATGCTGGACTGCTTGTCTGACTAGTGACAAGAAATATATGATATCTAAGTAGAAGTCCATAGAAGCAGATTAACTGGGGGACAAAACCTCAGCAGAGGGATTCAGCTGGCTTTTCTCATCTCCGTGCAGACGACAAAGTGAGGCACTCAGCCTAACACTACTTGTTCCTTATGTTGTACCCATGTGTCCTCCCATAAATTCTGCAAGGCTGTCAAACGCTTCCCATGCCACAGCTGCAGCAAGGGCAGGAGAGCACTGGCCCACAGCTGGCAGAAGTGGGCTGTGATGTAAAAGAATAGTGGTATACTTGTTCAGGTACACAAGTATACAGCTCATGCTTGCTGTGCAGCCCGGATGTTCACATTACAAGTACCCTTCCACCTCTTGCCATGAGTTTCACTGTCTTCAAGTACAGATGTAAAGGGCAAAAGTTAAGTATCCCATGAATTTGAAGCCAGCTTTCCAGTCATGGCAGACAGAGATGGCTCTTTCCTTACACAACTGAAGAGGTGACTGATTGGCAAGCCAGGGTCGGGGGTGTGTGTGTGTGTGTTGAGTGTGTTGACCACAGGCAGGCACTTTAACTCTTTTGTCATTTCTAGAGACTGTCACAAAGCAATATAACAAGACTAGTAATACATTATTTGTATTTATGCAGGCACAAATTTGTTCTGAAAAAAATATATTTCTACTAGAAAAGTTTGTTTAAAAGCACTGAGCAGGTTGTCTAAAATCCATTCAATCTAACGAGCAAATAAATTTTATAAGTATGTGAAATGTAGAAGATTTGAAAGTATTTTTCATATATATTCATCAAGTCAAACTGCTTAAGGTTTGCTTTTAAATGTAAGCAACTTAAAAACGCATTTGAAGACCTGAATTAAAAATAGTTGACTTGCTGTTTGCTTGCACCAGGGAGTCTATTTTTGTCTTTATTCGGTAGATTGCACACAGGCATTTCTGGGGGATGTTTCAGGCTCCTTTGTAGCAATCCCGCCCCTGGGTTTGTGTGTTAAATTATTTTGTTTTGGTTAGCAGTCACATTTCTTCCTGGCATACAGATGTTTCTAATCATATATATAGGGAAGGAATACAAAAGTTTATTCTAACCTCTAAATATGTTTTCAGCTCACTCTTTTGAATAGTGACTTGATTTCACTGTCACTTTCAAAACTGCACAGAAATTCAGGGGAATGCCCATACTTGAAACATCCTTTCAATACTTGACTCTCCTTTGTACTTATGATTGATAGATTTTCCCAGCACTACTGAAAATAAACCCCATCAATAGTTCATTTTTAATGTTTTTATCTATAAACATCAGTTCGAGGGTAGCTAAAATTGATTAATGTATCTCTTAAAAATAAAAGATGTGACACTATCTGGAAATACTGTTTTTAGAGTTCATGTGCATGTTTTGTTGAATTGATTCTCATATATATAGATATTTAAAGCTGTATAAATTCTCTGTTTAGAACATGATATAAGCAGAAATAGATTCTATGTATTTGTATGTGTTCAGTATCAATATTTATATGAAAACCATCCATGTAAAACAGTTATATGGACTATGGAGAGAGGACTGATATCTCCTCTAATTAGTCTGTTATTTTGTAGTTAGCAAGAGAGTTCTGTTTTTGTAATCTGAAAACAATCAGCCTCAGTTCAGAATCTCTGGAATTATTTCTTTGTGTTTCTTGGAGAGTACTTCTTCTTGGGATAAGTACACTGCTGTAGGTCTGGACAATTGATCCTAATGAAGCAGCCTGCCTGAGGGATCCTTTTGGGATTTCGTGTGTGTTGCTACTGTGACAGCTGCTTGGATTGTGGGGGTTTTCTCCTTTTTTCCCCTCTTGCTTGCAGGGATTTTAGCTGCCTTGCCACTACCTCTGCCAAGTTAGAGGGTGGTGTTTCTACCTGGCTTCTGCAGGCTGAAATTTGCTGCCTTTCCAGCCTGCCTGTCAATCATCCTAACAGCCAAATTCTTGAGATGCTAGAGGGCTCCTTTAATGTGAACACTTACCTCTCCTGCTTGTCTGGGCCCCAATCCTGCACTCTTGAAGCAGGATTTTTGATACTGCCTCTGGTACTTGTGAAGTCTCTGTTGTGACAGGGACCTTGCATTGCCAGGAGGGTGCAGCTTTCTCCCACGTCCCACACACACTAATGTTTCTATTTGTGTGCTAAAGATAACAAGGCTACAAGACCTTCCCTTCTTGGTGCACACATACACTTCTGAGGTCAGTGTTTGGGCAGGAATGACTTGTGTGAAGAAGGTGAGCAGAACTTGCCTCTGATTTTCCTTTGTGCCAGTCAGGCTGCTCAGGTGCTTCCATGAGCATTGCCAGCAGCAGCAGCAATTGCAAGTATGGATAGTTTTTGTCCAAAATATTGCATGAAATATATCAGAATATCTCCTTTGCAAGATGCAATTCAAAATACATCTAAATATGAAATGGGATGATTTAAGTCTTTGCAGAGAAATGAAAATCAAGAACCATGGAATAAGGAATTATTTTCAGGCAACCTGATAACCATTTTCCTTTCTTAAAATTTGCTAAGGATTTCACTTTTGTGGTTATTAGTAATGGGTTTTGATTGCATTCTTGTATCAGGGAGGATTATTAATTTGATTGTGAACATTTCTTCTGTCCACAAATAGGACAAAAGATTGTGTAATGCTCTGGAATATCATAGGTTTATTGCTGGTCTCATGCCAAGATCATTTTCAGCAACAAGATACATATCTAAATAGAATGCATTATGGTCATTACCTTAATAAAATGTGAGTCATGCACACCAGCACTTTCATTCTTAAAATACTTCATTAAACTGGTATATCCGTTTGCCAATGGATAGAGCATACTGTGGAAGACAAATCTGTTGCTGTGTGGACAAATAGTCTCCAGCATTTTCCCTGAAGCTCTGTGCTTAATTTAGCAATTTATGCGTGAGCTCACTAATGAACATTTTAAGTGCGCTTGCATGATGTACATTATCATCATGTTTTAACTAAAACTACAAATGTAAAGCTATTGTAAAGTCTATTCTGACTTAACAAAGTCCTAGATTTTAAATGAGACTGTTGGCTAAGTATATCAATATAACAGACAGAAAAACAGACTGCTTTATAGCTAACTCTGTATGTGAAGGTCCTGTAGCTATTGAGAAAAGGTAGCAACTGCTACTGCAAATTGCTCCAAAACCAACATTCAAGTTAAGGTTTCTGAGTAGCAATTTATGGCTTAGAAAAACTTTCACGTTCTATCTTGAAAAATATATGCATGCTCTGGGAAAATAAAAGGGAAAGTTGAAACTATACAAGCTGTCAAACCATGTCATGCGTGTCCATGCAAGAGATCAGCAGGTGAGTCAGAAAGAATTTGGGAAGTATTGCGCTTGGGGGATGCTGTGGTACTTCTGTATTTCAAATGGATTTTCTCACTTGCAGGGAAGAAGCAGTCATTTCGGGGATATGTAAGGAACATTCAAAAATGTCAACCTCCGATGATGACAGAAATTCATGATGAAATAAAAACTTGTAACATTCAGTGCAATCAGTGCATATATTTTTATAGATTTTGAAAATAGTTTTCCAATACTGATTTTTAAAAACAGTTCAAAAAAGAACATCTAAAAAGCCCTGATCTCTTCCTAGTACTGCATCTTCTCTTCATCCTGCTACCAAGTCTATTACAGTAACAGTCAAAATTAATTTATAATCCACCTGCTTTCTGACAAGAACAGTTGTCAGTTTTTTAGCTGATATCTCTATGTACTTGTTTGTACTGTCTTTGTGTGAAAGAACATTTGGGAGCTGAGCAGAGGAAAGGAATCTGATTCATAACAGGTGAACAGGAACTCAATTAGGTTTTGGTACAGCTGTCCAAAACATTCAGTCTTTCTTGGGAGGGCAGGGTATATGCATGGTGGCTGCATTCTTCTTTCTTCTCAGCTTTCATGTTTGCTAGTTCACTGTGCATGCAAGGCCAGCAGAGAATGGTTGATTCTGCTGTACTTCTTCTATACTGAAATTTGTATTACCATGGCAAATACGTCAACCCAAGACAGGAAACATATTTTGATTTCTTCCATCAATGAACATAATCTACCATCAAGCACATTTTCACAGAATGAGCTGGCAGCTAAAATTCTTCTTAAAATGCTTTTTAGAAACAGCATTTGTGTTTATAGTGATCTTTTAAAAAATATTTTGGAAGTACAGAGTTTTATGACCACCTGCTCTCAAGTATTCATGCTTAAGAATCCAGTACTGCAAATTCTGTGAACAAACAATTGGTACAAAATAAAGCTGTTTGTTCCTGCAGAGTATTGTACTGGCATGTGTTGCTTCCTTTGTCCTAGAGGTGGGTGGCTTCTTCCATTTTGTGTGTGATAGGGAAGCATCTGCAGATCCTGCTTGCTTTTTTGAGCCTCTTTCTACATTACTATCAGCTTTTGACAGTGTTTTTGAGATTGGGGAGAACAAGCTGAGTAGAGGAGGGTTGTGCTGTTGAACAGGCATTGTTTCACAACGTGCTAAAGAGTTTTATTTCTGCTGCTGGTGGCAGAATAATAGTCGTGTCATATTATAACTAGTTTTCAACACATGCTTTCCTACAGATGGTGGAGATTAACAGTGCAGTGCCTGTTGTTTGAGCTGCAGTGCTGAAAACAAAAGGTTTGCCACAGCTGCTTCAGCCGCAGCGAGGCAAGGGCCCCCGGGGACCTTTGGCAGGATCTGGTCTCTGTGCATCACTGGCCAAGAACAGAAGTTTATGAACACTGTTCATTTGTTTGTTTATGACAGCTGGTTGTTGTCAGTGGTCCCTTGCAGATCACACATGTTTAGACTTAATAAGAGAGATCTCCTGCCCTTTCTTTTGTTTTTTAACTAAATGTTTTGCTGAATCTTATACAAGGTAGAGGAGGTTTTAACTAATGTTTTCTATTAGATGCATTGATTGTGTGGTCAGAAACCTCAAGCACTGCAAGTGGATCCTAAATATTTTGGGTTAAATTGGTTCTCTGATACATTTTTGGATGTATCCAAAAGTCCAATTTACATGAGAGTGTGTTTCTGTACTGAACTAAGCGGCAAAACTTGCATTGACTTTCACTGACACAAGAACAGCCCCTGAAGCAATTGTTTTAGTTCAGCCTAAATTGCAGGGGAAAGTGGTTTGGGATATTTCAGTGAATATTCTGAAATAATATTTCTCCCTTGATATCTGGTAAATTGCATAGCTGGAAGTTTCAGTATGTATCTGTACTCGCTTTTAGATCAGATATTTTGGTCCATTTCAAAATGCATCCTTATAAAGTGTAGTAATGCTTCAAGAGTAATCAAGATAAGATGGAATATAAACAAAATTTTTACTAGAGATATGAAACTTTTCCATTAACAGTTAACTGATGATTACAGTGGAAATGACTGTAGTAGATGTTCCAACCTTTTTGGGATTAATTTTCTTATTTAGTTTGAATTAAAAACAAAATAAAACACAGTGACATTTACCTAGGGAGTGTTTTCTAGATTTTTCATAAGGTTGAAGTTGTAAACTCTTAGATGATTAATATTTTTTTCAAAACCACAGTTAGATAAGAAAAGTAATACAAGAAGTGATTGGATCTTTTGCTGAAGAACAGGAATCAAGCTGGTAAATACATATTTCAAAAGATACTGGGAGTGAATATAAGTAGGTATAAATCTGAGCAAAAATATCAACATTTGAGAACAAAGATACATCCTTAACACACAACATAGAAGAAAATAGTAGCTTTTCCAATTATCTTTTCCAAACATTTTTGCTGGAAGCTTCAAGACTGCCAAATGGGTATGGACATCTGGGCATTTGAGCCTTTTCTTGTTAAGCAGTTGTAGGAGGAAGAGGGTTATTGATTCATAGGTGTCTTTGAAAATCTTTTTTGCTAAAAGAATGAAAATCAGGAGTGGTTTTCAGGTCCACCGGGTGGGCACCATAAAATTATTATGAATATCTTGACTTTCAGGTAATTTATTGCTACTACACATATGATTCACTTAGGTTTCTGGCATGTAGCTGGTACTGGACTTGTGACATTCTGTCTTCTTCAGCAAGACCTGCTGTGTCATAGAGAAACTTGTAGGAGACACAAATTTCTCCCCACCCTTCAGTGACTATATACCTTCAATAATAGCAGAAACCACATAAAGCTAAAAAGAGTGTCCAAACACTTCTTTCTTCCCAATGCATAGAAACAGCATGCAGTGGCTTGATAGGTGCTGTGCTTGAGTATCTCTGTTCAGCTGGAGTGAGTTTTTTGTCCAATTGTGGTAAATAAGGGTTTTGTCTCTGGCTTGGAGCCATGTTTTCAATCCTTTAATTTACTTGGGATTTTCTTTTGGCAGGACAGGATGTTCTGCTCTGTCTGTGAAAATGTCTTACTTTATTGACAAGTTATGAAGGTCAGGAGAAACACTCAAGTTTGTATTCAGAGACATCATCAGAAGATGAAGAGGAAGGGACCCAAGGAAATAGAAGTAGTCCATTTACAAATGCTAATCAAATTTAAACCTTCTTCAGGTTTTTAACTATAACTGATTCTGCTTTTAATTTTCAATTCTCACCTCTTTTCATATATAATTTCTGTTCTAGGAGGCTAATTTTCTACTTGCTTCTGAAAATATTGTCCAGATATGGAACAATGTATAATGTCTTCACAGAGAGAATTGCAGTCAGAATTGATACTTTTGTCCTGATAGTGATTTCCTGTAGTGATTTTGATCACTAATGCTTCTGATTATATCCACCGACTTTGAGATTTAAATTCTAATGCAAAGTTATATTTGTGGTCTAATGCTATCTTAACTGCACATCCTTTTCTAACTCTGGGTCTCAGGAGGCCTCTCAGGTAAAAAAAAGTCTATTGTTGTCTTTTACTTCCACTGGCAGAAGTTTATTCCATACCTCAGAGTTGCCAATGTTTCCTAAATTGACATTAGAAGGTAGTTACTTGTAGTAGACATTTATAAAAGAAAAAAGATAGTGGTAAAAATTGTATTTTTCTTTAAAACTTCCTCTGTTTGGAGATATTTGCTATTTCTGCATCTCTCAAGAAATTCAGTATTTGCTTTAATAATACAGAATAAATATTGACTGCTGCATTGTGGTATTGATTTAATAAATCCCTTTGATACTAACATATCTAACTTTTAAGCATTACTTTATACATTAAGAAGGCTCTCCTGACCATGGTCCAGTTGTAACTACCTTTTTTCACTCTTATTTAAAGTTTACTCTCTTTACATTTTCTCTCAACAAATTAATCTGCTGTGATCGCTTAAGTAGCAGCCATGACTTTAACATGATGGTGCATCTCCGCTACCTTTCAGTTTTGTTTTTTTCATGGCTTTAACTGAAAAGATCATGTTTCCATGTTTACAGGCATATTTCAGTTTTTTCATGTTTTCTTTTTTTTTTCACTAGCAAAACGTTGAAGCTTAAACCAACTTTTTATATTTAATAGATATTGCAAAATGGCAATTTGTTATACAGAATACTAAAAAATGTTTAGTAAGCTGGCTAGCAGATAATGATAACAATTTATGTAACCATGGAGAGAACTATGCAGATGATGGCATGGAATATGCTTTAGCTTCCATGTAGTATTTAGCACAGGCAAAACAAAGGCAAATTATAAAAAATTTATTAAATACAATACATTTACTGAAACACTGACATACAGGCGTAGAAGCAGGAGAAATAGATGGAAAGCTTTTATTTATGCAGAAGAAAAATAGGTATTGATGACTAGAATCTCTACTATGCAGGCACATATTTGATAACCTTAGTTTCTCCTTGCATATAGCAGAGGTTATCTGTAACTCAAGACCAGTATTGCAAATTTTGTGATGGCTTCTTTTTTTTAAGGTTGCAGATTCAAGGTGATTTTAAATCTATTTTCCTGGCATATATTCTAGTTTCCTTTCATATATTTTGTGACAGTCTGTTGTTCTCTTACAAATCTGGTATTTTTCTCAAGGAGAGTAAAATAGCCTTGTTCTTTTTGCTTTGAGAATAGTGTCTGTCTTGGTGTAATGTGTTGCATTTCTTCCTCAAGCACAGGTCAGCTAGGCCTTTTGTTTTAGTAAGCTGAAGTCTTCATTTTCCCAGAAAGTCAACAGTCTGTCTTCATCCACCCAAGCAAAGACTTTTTCTGAAGTTTCTTTGGTGATACAGATGTGTGTGGGTTTATTTGTCATTGGAGTTTCATTCACCGTTACCTGTAAGAACATGTTGGTGGGTGAATTTGGGGTAGGGGAGCATTTACACAATATTGTCAGTCATTTTAATAATGAAATTTGAATCATAGGCCTTTGCATTGTCAGTGTCAGCTTAAGCCACAGTTGCACACAGGGCTAGATTACTCTGAGAACTTCTAAAAGTCTCTTGCAGTTCATTTCAAATTCAAAGAAAAATGACCAAAGTGTATCCAGGCAATTTGCACAGAGAGATCGCACTAGAAATTATGAGTCTGGCTTGATTTAAAGGTGAACTGTATGAGTTTTAGTTTTGTACCCATGGAATCTTTATTCTCTACATGCTGTAACTGGAATCAAATATTTTAGAAATAATAATGAAATAGGGTTCTGGGCTTTGTAGATTCAGACTGTAGCTGTTTATTGGTTTAATATTCTGAAATAGGCATCTGGAAGAAACCATAAAAGTGTTGGAGACTGTTAAGGACTAGAAGAAATTATTAGTACAGCATGGCCTTGAAATTCTTTTAAGTGGGATGCTACTAAACAATGCACATTTTATATAGTCAGATTAAAATCATAGCTTTTCAAACAAGGAGTATACCTTATGACAGAAGACCAGGATTTGGAGTAATGTGAAAACAGCATTTGTGGAAAGAAATCCCAGTTTATGAATACCTGCAAAGACTAGAGCCTTCTTTGGTGCAGGAACTAAAAGGACAGTCTTTTGAAAATCTTTTGATTTTGGGGCTTCTTATCCATGAATATCAGAGTTTCATCTTGCACATGTCTATTTATGTGTGTGTGAGTGTGTGTGAACACTAGAGAATTAGACAATAGGAGAGATTTCAGAGAAGAGGTACAAACCCAATGGAGCAACTGGAAACAAGAGTTGTGAGAGGTTCAGACTACTGTTTCTACAGTGGACTGAAGATGATACAATAACTTTCTATTCAAGAAAGATATCACTTGAAGTTTTAAAATTGGACTTTTTACACTCTCAGGTTTTCCCACAAGAATTTTGCATTCTGAGATCTCTGGGACACGGCCTAGGGGCTATCTCGTCTGTTCAGATCTTCACCGTTACAGGGAGAAAATCCATAGGGGCAAAACTCTATTACACTTCAATCTGGAGAGCACTGTAAATGACGAACAAAAGGGCTTTTAAAACATTTTAACTACAAAAGAAAGATCAGAGATAACACTGATTTGTTGCTTGATGATGTCAGTCTCCTCACAAATAGGGACACACACACAGCAGAGATTTTTAATACCTTCTTTGCCTCTGTCTTCAGCACTGATTATGGGCTCTGGGGTTCCAAGAGTCCTGTGCTGGAAGACTGTGACTGGGGGAATGATAATCTTCCAACTGACGCTGAGTTTGTTCAAGACATGTTACTCCAGCTGGCTCTGAATAAATCTATGGGACCTGATGGGATTCATCCCAGGGTGCCAAAAAAGCTGACCAATGTCATTGTAGGAACTCTCTCCATTATTTTTCAAGTGACTTGGAGTCTGGAGAGGTCCCAGTGGACTGGAAGCTGGCAAACCTCCCAGTTTCAAGAAGGGTAAGAAGGAAGACTCTGGTAATTACCAGCTTGTCAGTCTCAATTCATTGCCTGGTAAAATTATGGAGGAGGTTATTCTGGGATTAGTTGGAAAACCCTTAAGAAACAACACAGTCATAGGTCATAGCCAGCAGGAGTTCACATCAGGGAAGCAACTGGTTGACCTCAGGAAGCCAGTTGTGGATTTTAGCAAAGCTTTTGATGCTAACTCCCACAATATCCTTCTGGACATAATGCTTAATACACAGCTAGACAAGTCCATCATATGTTGAGTGAGCAATTTACTGATGGGACTGGCTCTCAGTTGCATGAGGTTAAATCAGGGTTGTGATCAGTCACCAGTGCTATTCCCCAGGAGTCAATTTTAGGACCAGTGCTCTTTAATGTTTTTATAGTCAGAACAGAGAAATCAAATGTACATTTATTTGTTGATGATACTAAACTAAGAGCAGCTGTAGACTCCATTGAGGGTAGAGAGGCTGTACACAGAGATCTGGATAGACTAGAGGGCTGAGCAAGCATCATCCATGTGATATTTAATAAGAGCAAGTGCAGTATTCTCTACCTGGTATTAAGTAATCTTGGTTGTATGTAAAGAATGGAGGATAAGAGGTTGCAAAGCAGTTCTGCAGAAGGATCTCTGTGTATTGATGACAAGTTGAGTCAGCAGTGCCCTGGCAGCCAGGAGGACCAGCCATGTCCAGAGGTGCATCAGGCACAGCATCACAGCAAGGGAGGGGATTGTCCTGCTCTGCTCTGCACTGGGGCAGCCTCACCTTGAGTGCCAGGGGCAGTTCTGGGTGCCACAATATAAGAAGGGCATCAAACTACTGCAGTGTGTCCAGAGGAGAGCGACTAAGATGGTGAAAGGTTTCAAGGGCAAAATATATGAGGAAAAGTTAAAATCACTTGGTTCCCTCAGCTTGAAGAAGAGAAGGCTGAGGAGTAACCCATCGTAGCTACTTCATGGGGAGCAATGGAAGGCAAAATTTCTGTTCTCTTCTGTCTGGTGACCAGTGGTAGGAAACAAGGAATGAAGCTGTGTCAGGCAGGTTCAGATTGAACATTTGGAAAAGTTTCTTCACTGAAAGGGTGATTGTTTGATGGAATAGACTCCCAAGGTAAAAGTGGTTGCAGCACCAAGCCTGGCAGAGTTCAAGAAGTGTCTGAATGATAATTTTAGTAATATATTTTAGCTTTAGGTAGTCCTGCAAGAAGCAGGACTTTGATTTTGAAGATTCTTATGGACCCCTCTAAGCTTGAGATGTTCTGTAATTCATACAGCTATAATTTCAAGAAAAAAGAGTGACATTATGAAATGCTCAAAGCATATGTTTCTTGAGAACACTTGATTTTGTTTCAGCATTTTGAATTTTTCAGGGTGTTTACTTTTTGTTCAGATGTCTTGCCATGACACTTGAGGGACATGAAGGATCTCTGTAAACCCTTCATGAATGTCTCTATAAAGACAGATTGTCCACTTTTGCCTTCTACACAGCTGTAAAGGTTACTGATATTTGTCTCGTGCCATTGGTCTGTTATTGTTGTCATATTTTCTTGTCATTAGTTCTGAAACCCAATGAATTATGGAGGACTTGGGGGGATGATATTGGTGAGGGTACCAGAGTAAAATTATGAAAAGAGGAGTTGTTACTATGCTTTGAAACTACAGCTTTTGCAAGAAAATTTCAACAGGTGCAAGCTGCCCCTTGAAGTTCCTTTGGTCTTTTCTTTTGAAGTTTCAAGGTCTTTGGTGGTTTATGGACCTCTTGAAGTTATACATAGTCAAGGAGACTTTGGCTTAAGTCATAAGGAAAAACTAAGGAGAGACATTTTTTTTTCTATGTGCATATCAGGAAGCTCAGCTAAACAATCTGGAGAACTTGAGCAAATAAGTTATGACAAAAACTGCCCGTCAAATACTTGAAATAGAATGTTAGTATTCAAGACATGAAGTGTCTAAGAAAAGACCCACTGAGCAGCAGCATGGCCCAGCTCAGAGAGCTAGCTAACCAGGGACTCGACATCTGCCATTGCATTTCTCTGCACTACAGGTTCCCCTGGTTCTGCAGGACAGGTCAGTTACTTAGAAGAGGAAAAACGAAGAGTATTGCTTTCATTTTTATTTCTGAAATGCTTGGCTATAATGACAAGGAACATAAATAGTAACATAAATCTTCTCATCAGGAAAAAAAGTCTGAACTAGCCTCTGGCTCCACTACTTGTGAACTTGCTCTCAGCTTCAAGGGTGACTTCTAACTACATGCTGAGAACATATCATGATGCTACCAGGATAGCCAAAGTTGCAAGAAGGAATATCCATGTGTAATTGTGAGAATCAGGGAGCCTAGGAGTGTTGTTGTGGTACTGAAATGGCTTCTCAATTTATAGGGTTGTTGGCTAGTTCTTCTTAGCCTCTCTTCTCTCCCCTTCCCACAGCAGCTCTCTTGGTTTGATACACCTCAACCAGTCCCTCTTTTCCTGTTGTGCTGGGGAGCACCTGGAGAATTTTGTGGCTTGTATTTGAGAATAAACTGAACTGCTAATACTGACAGTTCTTTTTGCTGAGTGACTTTTTTTTTTTAGCGAAACTTGCTGTGGTATCCAAGGATGAGCACCTTTGGAAGTCTCAAATGGGTTATAGTTCCATATAACTTAGACTTAGTGTAGAGAAAAGAGTCTTATTACTTTTGACAGAGGCTTTTAAATCAAAATGGCACTGAAAATACAGGTGTAACGATCTGGCATAAAGAAAAAAACAAGGAACACTCTGATACTTAGATGAGAAAACCTGGCCTATAGGAATCCCACATTTAAAAGAACAAAATGGCCTGTATATATTTTGGGAAGAAGTCTCATGCTTTAATTGTTTTGATGATTAGTTTTACTGAGGGGAATGAGTCAAAAGCATCCTACTGAATGGAAGAATAATGAAGGAAACAGAGATATGAAAAAGAAACTCCCTGCAAATTCCATCCCTTTGCTTTGGTTTAATAGTCAACACCATTGTTGCAGTCTTTAGAATCAATAATAATTAAAGCCTTTAGAATCAATATAGAGAAGTCTTTTGAGGTTTTATTCTCCTGACAATGTTGCTTTTTCTCTGATACTGTTTCAGCTCTCAAAATCTGAATTCTTTAATCTTGGCTGTCCAAGAAACATGTTGTGCCTTATAGGCCTTAATAGCATTTAGCAACAAAGTATGATTTGTAAATAACAGAGCTACTAGGTCAGGCCTGCCTCAACCATGCCATGCATGTCCTTTGACCTCCAGTAACCCTAACAGAGATACACCCACACTCTCAGACTCTCACTTCCCTTGTTTTTGAATATCATCAGCATCTTCTGTAGCACTTTTTCTACTGCAAATGCCTATGGGTGACTAACACATTGCTAGTTTATGTAATTTCCAGGCTGTAATTGTCTTAATATTGTCTATTAATACGACCTAGATTCCATCTTGTTTAATTCCTTATATTTTCTCTAATTTGAAATTGGGTTACAATGCAGCAGAATACCATGAACAGCAATAACTAAATCTTAAAGCATTTGCTATATCCCTGCAGGCATTTTTGTTAACATTTTTTGTTCAGTTTGGAGCCACTTAGGTTCAGGTTATCATTCATAGTTTGGTATTGAAGGTACTGCTCAGAGACACATTAGTTAATGAAAGACATCCTCAGGCAAGCAAATCTCTCTGTGTTTTCCACAAAAGCCTTTGGAGGATAGAACCCATCACATGTTTTAAGACTGTCCTAAAAATGAGAAATGTCTACATAGAGAAGACAAGTGATTACAGTTTTAGTCAAAAGTGCTTCCGTTAGCATGATACTGGTGATTGTTATAGGACCAAAGAAGATTTATTGTGAACTTGGGAGTAATAAACTGCACTTTCAACACTGCAAACAGCAAGCTGTGAATAACACAAATCTCCAGAGTATGGAGTCATTTTCTATTGCATCAGAGTTTTAGTACTGTAAAATACTTGACAAAACTTGGGACAACTGTGTTGTATAGCTAGGATGCAGTACAGGGGAGGAATTTTACAGGAACCTAAACAAAAAGCTCAGCTTCACTAGTCTTAAACAGTAACATTCTGGAACAAAGACAATTTTTACTAATCCTTGCAGAAAAGAAGAGGAATGAATACTGATGGCAAAATTTTAAATCACTGCATCCAAGTCTGAGCATCTGCCCAAGCCCTGAGCACATATGAGAAGCAGGAAGATATCAGGAGGGCCCAGTTTAGCTCTCTTTTCAGGATTAGCTACATGAACAGGTCACGGCTTTTGGCACCTTGCTTGCTGACATGTTTCGTGTTGTCCCTGACACAGGAATGATGGTCAGTAAGCCTACCATAGTGACAGGCCTCGTGCTGCATTTCATATTAAAGACACTATAAATAAACTTCCTTGGACAAATGCCATTTTTCTATTTCAGATGTTCGAAGATTTTGAGCTGGTTCTCAGGAAAAAAGAAACAGTTTTCTGATTCAATATGAAAATATTTAATTTTTATAACTCTCTTCTACTTTTGACCTAGACTGTTCTAAAGACATTTTCATTACAAGAAAAGCTGAGCTTCCATAAACATAAGACCTGATTCATTAAAGCAGACTAAACTTTGTGGCACTTACAGTAAGACAGGGAGATGTCCAATCTGACTCCTTGTTTTAGAGACAATGAAAAGAGAATCAGAAGGGAAAGGTGAGGTTCCTGCTAAGTCTAGGGCATTATTTCTTCTGGAAAAGGCTGCAGGCAGTTAACAGCTGAAAGAAATAAACACTTTCAGAATGCAATCCCATTTTCACTCTAGATATTTGTTGTGGTTTGACACTGGCCAAACGCCAGGCACCCACAAAAGCCACTGGCTCACTCTCCCCTGCCACGGCTGGGCAGAGGAGAGGAAAAAATTTAATGAAGGGTTCATTAGTTGAGGTAAGGACTGAGAGAAAATACTCCAATGGCAAAACAGGCTCAGCTTAGAGGTACAAAGTGAATTTATTACTAGCAAAATCAGAGGAAGATAATGAGAAGTAAAATAAGCTATTAAAAACACCTTTTCTTCCCCCAACCCCTCCCTCCTCTCCACCGACAGCAGGGAGACATGGCATGGGGGTTTTGGTCAGTTCATCACCCGAGGTTTTCTTCTGCTGCACAGGGAGAGGAATCCTTTCCCTGTGAGACCATGGGATCCCTTCCCACAGGAGCCAGTTCTCCGTGAACTTCTCAGCATGGCTCCAAATCTCTGAGCAGCAGTCCTCCCAAAACTGCTGCAACGTGACTCCCTGCCACGGGCACGCAGTCCTCCCAAAACTGCTGTGGCCTGGGTCACTCCTCCATGAGGTGCAGTTCTCCAAGGGCAGGCTGCTCCAGCCTGGATTCAGGGCCCCATCTCTCCACAGGGTCACAGCCTCCTCCCGGCACCCACCCACTCCAGCACTGACATCTCCCCCCTGGGCTGTGGGTGGATCTCTGCATCCCCTGTGGATCCCCATGGGCCGCAGCAGCACAGCTGCTTCGCCACGGTCTCACCACCGCCTGCAGGGGAATCTCGGCTCCAGTGCCTGGAGCAGCTCCTGCCCCTCCTTCTTCACTGACCTTGGTGCCTCACATGTTCTCACCTCATCCTCTTTTCTGGTGAGGGAAAAACTCTGTGTGTCCTTTTGTTTTGATTTTTTTTCTTCTTAAATATGTTATCACATATTTCCTTCTTAAATATGTTATCACAGAGGCATTACCTACATCTATGACTGGCCCAGTTCTGGCCAGCAGCATGTCCATCTTCAGAGCTATCAGCCATTGGCCGTGCTGGACATGGTGGAAGCTTCCAGCAGCTGCTCACAGAAACCACCTCTGTGGCCGCCCTGCTATCAAAAACCAGGCTGTGCCAAACCAAGGCAATCACTGTAGGACTAAAGGATTTAAAGAAAATATTAAGCATGATGATTTACGGTAGTTTGGTAAGTTGACTGAAGCTTTCCTCACATAAACAATGCAATTGAAAGAGAGCCCAGGGTGGAGTCTATCTATCCCTTTGTTCCTAAGCAGTGAACTTCCATGTGTGAACTGTCAGGAAGCTGGTTTAGCTTTTTGATATTTTGTATTCAAAGCAAGCAGAAAAACTGGGGTTCTTATTTGACTGATTCAGCAGCACAGTTCTTCATCCCTCAGTGATCTGTAGTTATAAGAAACACTTTATTGTTTAGAATCATAATGACAATATTTACAGCAACAACATCTACATTAATTCTTTTTATACTAACTGGATTATATCAACTATAATCTGTAAGACTAGGATGTGAGATTAATCTTTGGAAAGAGAAGGCTGAATAGCATGCTTAAATTTAATTTTATTTTTCAACCTTACCATATATATTATCCTTATGTTGTTTCTGGCACATCCTCTAAAGTGTCTGTTGGAATGATTCCTGGTTTCTGCTTAATAAAAGCCAAGCTAAACTCCATTATGTTTGCTTGTCCTAAGGTACTTCAAAGTTTTGCTCCAGTTGTTTCAAAGTTGTCACAAATATGTTGCTCTGCCAGGTAAAATATATGGCCTGTCAGAGCTCATTTTACAGAGCAGTGGTCTCTTCACTCTGGTTCAATTAAACACCTAAATACCTGCTCCATGTTGGCAACTTGGATGCACAAATGTAGCACACATTTAAATGCTCTGTTGAATCAGACCACAGTGCTCTGCAGGATCAGGCTCTAATACACAAGTACGTTTTGCAGATCACATTAGTATCACACAGAGGGTACATATGCACAGGCAGCTGTGTGAGGATATCAGCCTTGGCTTTGGAAAGACATGAATAAAAATTGACACGTTTGCCTACAATACCTGAACACCAGTTGTTTATTAGACAGCTGTGATCGCCGCTGAATTGGAAGGGAAAAAATGTCTCTGAAGCTGATGGCAAAATTTGCTTAACTCAGCATTTCACCTGAAGTGTCTTGAGCAGTCTACACTGGCTCTGCTTTTTACCCTGTCATGGCAAGCTCCATCTTCATCGAGGAATTAGTAAGCAGCTTTTGTGGAATGACTTTGAAATTTCTCCTTGTGCAGCAAAAACTTTGGCTTTTTTTGGAGCCAAATAAATAATTCACAGGGAGTAAGTCATTAAGTGAGTTCATCCTCTTATTTTTTGTTTATATTCCTTACACTTGCAGAAATGACTCTAGCTGCTAATTGAATGAAAGTGAGCCCATCTGAGTTTCAAGTATTGCAAGGTAACACTTTGACATTAAAGCTGACAATGTTTTGTGCAAGACAAACACTTTGGCTGCTTTGCCTTCACCTAGTTTCTACTATTGCCCATAGTTGACAATTTTTTTTTCATTAGTCTGGTTCACAAGCATAGCTTCTGTCCCAACAATGGCAATATATGTTAGCATTTCCAGTGTGAAAATCTGGGTCAGATGTGTCACATTTACACTGTAGTGAAGGCCTTACCTTCAAGCCCCTGAAAATCACTTTTGATTAATCTGCAATTAAACTCAAATATATCTATGCAAATTTATTTGTATTCTGTGTCTTTTTCCAGGAAATATTTACAAGACTTTGAAATTCACTGTCTGTAAGTATTAGCAGCAGGAAACCAATCATTCCAGTATTCAGGGAAAGCCACTCCAAAAAAGGGAAGCAAGAAGTTTTAGAAGTAATTCCAGTTCATTTGGGTGAAAGACTCAAGACAAAAATGGATCTGTTTTATCTGCACCTTCTCAGTCTGTCAGTCTGGCTGGATGTTTCCTACACGGAGTTTGAGAGCTTGTGACCAAACTAGGAAACACACCAGAAAAATTCACAGGTTCCTCACCTGCTAGGGCTGTTTTTTCGGCACCTCCTGTAGTCTCAGCATTTGTCTGCCACAGAAGTCTTCAGTAGACAAGAGAAATTAAACTGACAATAAACAAAGAATAATTGCTGTCTGCTGTTTCTAAAGTGCAAAGTGGGAAAAGGAGTTATCATACAAGCAGTCATGCGATAGCAAAGGCTGTTGTTTCCCGTGTTTAGGAGCCTTGCTTTACTCCAAATAATCACATGAGAGGTAGGTGACTCTGATTTGAAATTTTCTCTGATTTTCCCTCCAAGGCCTCTTAGGATAGTAACAGAATTGCTAGACACCTACCCACTGTTCCTGCCATAAGGTCAAAGTTGGATTAATAGCTTTTCTTCAGTTGATAAGGTGTCACTACCCAGATGTTTTCCTGGAAACTTCAAAGCTCAGTCCTGACTGATTGCTACTTTAACCTGTTTCCCATCTTTAAATGTAGTCTGCTGCTTTCTCAAAGCTCTAGATAACTGAGTGGAGATGACACTGATGGACTGGACTTTGTGCTGAGCAGGAAGGCTGTCTTAGTGAAGTCTTAAGCAAAGGAAACAAAAGCCTTTGTTGCTATTTAGCAGTTTCTGCTAGAAAGGGCAGTGGTATGGAGTGATACATGCAAAGGATAAGTGCACAGCTTGCCTCTGCACCTTCAGCTAAGGAAAGAGGTGACTGAATGAAGAGCTCAGTGGGGATGCCTAGGAAGAGTTTGGTTTTCCCCACTGTACCCTCATAGAGAGCCAAGAAGTGCCTCTAGTTGTTACCAGGGGCACAAGTCGTGTGTAAAGTAACACCTAGATGGTGAGTCACAGGTAACTGTGCCAGGACAGGACTTTGGTCATACTCTTTCTATAGCAGCTCATTTCTCATTCCTAGAAGTCTCTCCCTGTGCTTTGTGAGCTTTGAGGAAGACAGGGAGATGGACAGGGTCATATCCATGCTCCTACTGGGACACAAGGAATTGGGATTGGTACTAGAGAGAGTTCTTCATGATAGCTCCAACCACTGTCTCCAAAGGTGGACTCCAAAGTGGAGAACCACTGTTCCCCAAAGAACAGTTAGTCTCTCCTGCCCTTGGTTACACACAAGGAACTTTCTCCAAGGAGAGTGGGTCTCACCCACTTTCAATTTTTATTAAGTCTTTGTGTCCACCATGGCTAAGTTCTTTAGAAAGGGGAAATAAGCAAAGCATCTTGTCTTCCAATAAGATGAGTGATACAAAACTACCACATGTATAGGAAGCTCCTGCTGTTGCACAGCCTAACATTGCAGCTTTAGCATTCACTGGCACTTATTCCCTGCAGTCATCCCTCACTTGTTCTTTTCTTGACAGCAGATGGGAAGCAGGATAAGAAGACACCCTGAAAAAGAGTAATTACATCCTTATCTTTGCTTAATCTTGATTTTCCTGCACCTTCTTTCGTAAGAGCTGATTAGTTGTGCTGTGTCAAGCAGATGCTTTAAAGAAATCTATTTATGGCGACATTCTGTTTGCAGCTGGAAGTGGTTTACAATGGCAAAAAAAAGGACTTTCTCCACTGAGATGTGCAGACAGATGCAAGGTCACGTTAGTCAAACAGAAGACATTCTGTTAGTGAACAAGATCAATGTGCTAGCACAGCCAGGCTGTCAGAATCACAGCATGGTTGAGGTTGGAAGGGACATCTGAAGGTCATAGGATCCAATCCCTGTTTCAAGCAAGACCACCTAGAGCTGATTGCCCAGGAACATGTCCAGACAGCTTTTTTGCACCTTCAAGGATTGAGACTCTACAACCTCCCTGGGCGACCTGTGCCAGTGCTCAGTCCCCCTCACAGTAAAATGTGTTTCACGAAGGTCAGGAGGAATCTCCTGTGTACCAGTTTTTATTTGAATGTCCAGATTAAGGTTGTTCCTTGGACTAATCCTACTGGGCACAACAAACCTGGAGCTAAGTGTAAGCACAAGTATTTTGATTTACCAGCATGAGCAAAATAATTTTCTATCTTAATTTTGGTGAAGGAAAAGCTGAAAGAACTATCTGCCATGATAGGAGGAGGGAATGCCAGATAGGTTTGGCTGAGAAGCAGTGTCTTCTCCGTATGGTTCAGTCTAAAACATCTGCAGGCTGACCAAGATTGCTTTGATTTCTATAAACTACAGACTAGTGAGTGCTTCTGTTGGCAGAGAATTTGCATCTTAAAGTGTATTTTCTTTGTCATCTCCCAGAGATGCATATTTAGTTTGCGTGTAATTTTGGTGTGGTGATCTCAGAGTAGTATGAAGAATATGTGTCATACTTTAGAAGGTAAGGGCTCAGGCTTTATGATTACAGTATGCAAACCTCCCTTCCAAATTAGGCAAAATCTAGGGAAATTATAGAATGAGAGAAATGCATCCAGTTTATTTGCAGAAATACCAGCAAGTCTCCTTCCTAGCAGAACTGATACTGTCTGGTGCAAGACAATAGCAAAAAGAAGTCCTGCACAAGGCAAATTTGCAAAACCCTGAAGTACAGCATCAGCTTTGAACAAGAAAATCCTGTGGCATGCTGCACTGCTTTTCAATATTCAGGGTTATAATGTCGGGGGGGGCATACAACAGACAAGGGCATACGTATGCATCCTGTACAGACTGGCACAGACCTGCTCTTGGTAGAGGTCACCAAAAGCAATTTCCTCATGACTTCTAATTTAAAGATACAGTCCCTGTGTTAGTGAATAATGAGAATGAAATTACCCATCACTGTGTGTCCATTCTGTCTCTGCTTCCCACCTGGCCACATTTTAGCACAAAAAATGGTGAAATTTCTCATGCATACAATGGCCAGATGTGCTTGACTTGTGAGGGTATGTGAAACTGAACTGATTTTTCTGATAGTGTGGAAGTTAATATAAGGTTTACATGAGGACTCAAAACACCACTGAATTGGAACATTTTTATGAAATACAGGCTGACTTTCATTTTTGTCAAATACTGATAGCAGAAGCACCAAATACTTTTTTTTCAAATAGTGAGCCCAGGTCCCTAATTTGCATCTAGATTTTACGCATCTAGATTTTAGTAACTGAAGAGGCTCAGATCTATATTTTGATAGAATGCTGCCTCTAACTGTGGTAGTTCCCTTCAGAAGGCACCAGAAAAAAAAAAATTAATAATGATAAACAGGTCTCCTAGTGAATAGCAGCAAGAGGATGCAACTTTTTTTTCAGATCTGTTTGGAAAAATAGCATACAGTGTAACACCATAAGTAAATAGCCTAAATTCTTCAATTTTTAATCACCCAGAGACTTATTGTTTCATGGAAAAAAACCCCAAAACCCAACCTGGCTTTGCTAAAGAATGTCCTTTATATGCACAACGTATTAGAATAAGTTCAAAGTTCAATGGGGCCAGCTGCTTGTTAGAAAATGAACTGCAAGCTGAGATATTTTTGACTCTATCATGGGAATGTAAAGATGTCTGCAAGAGCATCTTTTAATATTCCTGCAAACATAACAGTCTCTTCTCTATCTATGAAGCAGAATTCTGGAAAGGGATGGCTTCCATTTGTTGATAAAGACATCTATTTTCCCTCGTTACTGTGCTGTTAAAGAACATAGGGGAAATCAAGAAGGTTACATGCTATAATGAAAAAGTTGCCATGCAGGCTTCTCTTTTCATTACTGGTGGCAGCAGCTGTACTAGCAGTTATTACCTTTTCTGAAAGACAAGATTTGTTATAGCAGCAGCCTATACACCAGAAAACCTGTCGTCCTAAATTGGTTTGCTTAGCTAGGCAAAAGCAGAAATTGATTAAAAGGAGAGGGAGTGAGAGAGATAGGGCTCCTCATTTTTTGGTGCCACGCGTTTTGTATAAAGACACAGATAATGAGGCTGGCTGACATTTATGCCACTGGCAGCAAGTGCTTGGATGAGTGGGGCAGTTAGCACCCTGCAAGGACAAGCCCTGCTCTTATACATCATACCTGGGCACTGACCAAATCTGTCTGAGTACACACTGCTCCCTCACAAACTGTGTATTATTTCCCAGTCATACCATTTGGCAGCTTTGCTGGGGTGTCTTCTGTGTGCACTGAGGCTAAAATGGGAAGAAGCAGCTCTCAGGGATTAGCAGGAGTCAAGCTTGTGTAGCCTCAGAACTGTCCTCCCCATCACCTATGGGGAGACAGTGATGCCCCTGACACCCTCTTGCAGCTGTGTCTGACACACTGGCAATTCCTTGCAGAAATGTAAAGAAGGTGTGCTGCTGTGGAGAAGGCACTGACATTGAAGTAATAACTGATGTTTCATGCTCAGAGGCTGTTTCCTGTGTAAGGGCACTTGAACACACACTGAAGAAAAAGAAATACTTCTGAAGACTGTGGCAATGCAATGTCCTTTCTTGTGAGCTGTGCAGGGTAATAGTATTTTTTCATTTCCACAGTCTCCATAGCTCCCAATCATAACTCTCTGATGTTACCACAAAGTAAGAAAAAGAAAGGATTGGTATAATTTCTTTTTTTAGTTCACTTCCTCTTTCAGCTTCTAAAATTGAGCTGTTTTCTATAATCTCTTTCTTAGTGTGATGGCCTTTTGAAACACAATTAAAAAACAATGCAGGCTTTTTGTATGTTTGCTTGCTCCAAATAATGCAAGTTCATACTGGGACCACTGCTGATTCACATCTTTGTCAACAACATGGACAGTGGGATCAAGGGCACCCTTAGCAAGTTTGCCTCCGACACCAAGGTGTGTGGTCTAGGCAGCAAATGTGCACTTGCAGTCTGCAAGGCCAGTTGCATCCTGGGCTGCCTCCAAAGCAGCGTGGGCAGCAGGGCCAGGGAGGGGATTCTGCCCCTCTGGTCTGCTCTGGTGAGAACTCACCTGGAACCCTGCATCGAACATGTGGATGCAGTCAACATAAGAAAGATGTGGACCTGTTGGTGTCAGTCCAGAAGCCACAAAGAAGATCAGGAGGATGGAGGACATCTCCAATGAGAGAAGACTGACACAGAGTTGCAGCTGGTCTGGTGTAGTAATGGGGAACAAAGACACACAGACCTCCTTGCTTGCTCTGAAGGAGATTATTGTAATGAGCCGAGCCTTTTTATACTCGAAACTTCACCAAAACTTAACCAAAAAAGCACACATTGGCTGCCTGCAACTGTGGTGTCACTGTTCTCATGTCCCTTTACCCAGTCAGCTCTCTGATCATGTGGTGTCCACTCATGTCCCCAGCCAAGCACTGCCTCATGCAGGAGGTGACTATCAGCCCGCTCTCCGGCCATCCAACCTGCAGCTGAACCCTTCCCAGAGTCCTTTTTTGTTAACAAAAGTGAACAAAAGTGAACAGGATTTAACAGGATTTAAAGGTGAAAAAGGTCCTTGTCCTGTAAGACTTTTCTTATTTCCCACAGTCCGCCTAGAGAAGGTCAAGGGAGACTTTAGAGGAGCCTTTCAGTATGCAAAGAGGGCAACATGAGAGCTAGAGAGTGAATTTTTACAAGGTCATGTCCTGATAGATCAAGAGAGAACAGCCTTAGGCTGAAGGAAGGTAGATTTAAATTAGGTATTAGGAGGAAATTCTTAACTATGAGGGTGATGATGCACAGGCACAGGTTGCCCAGAGAAGCTGTATATGCCCCATCCATTTGTGCCACCTGGTCTAGTGCAAAGTTTGCCAGCCTGTGGTAGAAGGATTGGGACCAGATGACCTTCAGGATCCCTTACAACTCAAACCATTCTATGAATCTATTATTTGGATGCCTCAGTTATGTATGTTTTCTGCTACACGGCGATGAAATGGTTCCTAAGTAGAATCAGAAGTTCAAGTGTAGGTGACATAGAACATCCCACTGATGGCACTATTTTTATTCACAGTTTTCATCCATGTTCACCATACTGCCTCTGCATCTCCCAAACAAGATTTCTTTCTCATTGGGTTAGGTCTTTTAAGATACACAGTATCTGCCAGTACAGAATTTGTCATCTAAGTAGTGAGGAAAAACTGTTGGAAATGATGGAAAACTCATTTAACTATCCATAAAGACAGAATTAGGCACAAGATTCTATCTTGTCTTCTGAATTTTATGCAAGGTCCTTAATTTCTCACTGTATACATTTAAAGAGTTACATATTAATTATCATATCCTCCCATGTTTTGAAGCTCAGAATGTCACTTACATAAATCCTGCCTGGGAGGTACATATTGCTTAATAGCTGAATTAATTTTTAATCTCCCTTTGAGGAATATTAATGCTTTATTCTCTCTACTTCTCAAAAGCAGCATTCCAACAAAATGTCTCAAAGAAGAAAGCAATGGGAATACTTACCTTTGAAAACAACGTCTTATCATCATTTATTGGAACTGTCAAACTTTTCCACATGGCTCATACTTCTTTCCATGACTGCTTTATTGATGCTGGTGTCACTCAGCATTTATAGGAAGACTAATTTCTCAGCATTCAGTAGCTGTCTGAACCTTTTCAACCTGATGTTACACCATGATATTCTTTGCATTGCTCCATATGAATCACAACCTTTCCAGAACCTGTGAAAATATTTGAGTATCTATTTAAGGATTAAGGGAAAATAGTTCTATCAAAAGTAGAAAATGAAGAATGAAATCTGCTTTTCCCATAATGTTATAGAGACTGAAAAGTCTTCTGGTTTCCTTTTGAAATTGTCTAAAGTTTTTGCTATCTGTCTTGAAAGTATAGCCACTTCACTAGGATTAAGAGCAATTCACACATGAGAGTGGGCTGAATTAAAGCTAACAGGCGTATTTTATTCTTTTGTTACTTTGTCTCTAAGTGCTTTACTTTGCAGGCTTAATGTTCTTTGAATGTAGGAGGATGATGGGTGAAGCTTAGTGGCATACTTGCATACATATGCAAAATGAGCAATCTATGATCCTTAAATTGGGGTCCTGTTCCCTTGATATAAAAGTCTTGTATATAATTCAGTTGATGTTTTTTCTTCAGAATTTATAAAAAAAGTAGTATTCAATTTCCAGCACTTCTATATTTGCCTTGGTGAGACAGCAAAAGGAGGATGCTTTGACCCAAACTAGGCATGTTTAAAAAGAAAAATTAGTTGATATGCTATGCTTTAGTGTGAAACAGTCACAAATCAAATCAAGCCTGCAGAAGTAATTTGTACTTCAGGTAGAAAATGCTGACCTGAATCCTGCAGCTGGCGTGAATATGTACAAAAGTGTAGTTGTTATGAGACCAAAATGAGACAATAATTCTAGCACATTGTTGAAAGACCTCATGTGCGTGCCTCAGACATGCTGGCAGTTGTGCACTTTGAGAAGAATGGGAAGAAACAGTGCTCCTTATGAGTTTTAATTGGGTAACCTCACACATGGCAGGAATGGCTGTGTGTTTTTATAAACTTATAACTTCGTGTTTCTTATAACTGACCTGCATGCTGCTAAGGTCATGGCTTCCAGAGTTAGACAGCTGCTGGTTAGACAGCTGGGAAAAGAGCCTCAAGAAATCAAGATTAGGAGTAGTCTTTTTACAAATTAGAACCTGGTTAATGTTTCAGCTAGCAAAAAAAGGCCAGTTGCCTCTCATTCTGGAAATCAGCAGATTCTGGAAATCATGTTGTTTGTCACATTTAATGAGTTAGTGAAGGAAAGAGATAGCCTCTGTGCAAACTCGGCTGAGGACTTTCACCTCAGCAATTTGTGATCATTAATAATTCAAAGGGATCTGAGGAAATCTGGATTGCCATAAAGACATGGCTGGCCTTAGAAAGTATAACACATGTTGTGAGTTGCCTCATTCCCTAAATATGTGGATGAGGCTGGCCTTGAACAGCCTTCTGAAGACAGTAGCATGGACATCTGGTTGAAGGTACTTTCTCATCATGCTGTTGAAACTTGAGTGAAAACTTTAATGCTTCATAGTTTCAAGATGGACATAAGAGAAAATGTTACCTAATCATATACAGGATATAGGTCCACCTCTTTCTGAGGTGCCATGCCATTTGCATTGTGACACAAAAAATGAAGGTGATGCATAGAGTTATTTACCCTCAAAGTAAGAGCAAAGATAATGAAACCACAGAACACCTAAAAGAGAAGGTGCTTAAAGGTATGATTATTTAATTCTGATCATAGAGCAGTATCTGACTTCAGTCACATATTGACTGCAAGGTGACAACTAGTGTAATGGAAGTGTAGATTTTTAAACTCCCTTATATAGCATTCTTGTTTCAGGCATCCTTTTATACTAGTCAGTTAATACGACCCTTGTTCCTTCATCTGTAAACAGCACCAACAACATAGCTGTTTTAGCAAGGAGGTTAGTATTTTCATTTTGCAAAGTTATTCTCATTTATGATCATAGAATCATAGAATGATTTGAGTTGAAAGAGATTTTTAAAGGTCATTTAGTCTAAGCCCCCTACATTGATCAGGGACATCTTTAACTAGATCAGGTTGCTCAGAGCCCAGACCAGCCTGACCTTCAATATTATAATGGAGCATCTATGACCTCTCTGGGTAACCACCTTGTCAACTAGAACAGAGCACTAAGTGCTATGTCCAGTTGTTTCTTGAACACATCCAGGGATGCTAACTTCACCACCTTCCTGGGAAGTCCATTCCAATGCTTGCCACGCCTTTCCATGAAGAAATTCTTCCTGATGTCCAGCCTGAACCTCCCCTGGTGCAGCTTGAGGCTGTGTCCTCTCATTCTGTCACTGGTTGCCTGGCAGAAGAGGTTGAACCCCACCTTGCTGCTAAACCTTTCTCCAGCCTTGTTGCCCATCTCTGGACATGCTCCAGCCCCTCAATGTCCATCTTGTAGGGAGGGGGAACTCACTTGCAGAACTGGACACAGAACTTGAGGAATGGCCTCACGAGTGCCAAGCACAGAGAGATGATCACTGCCTTCATCCTGCTGGCCACACTGTTGCTGATACAGGCTAGGGTGCTGTTGGCCTTCTTGGCCACCTGGGCACAGCTGGCTCACATTCAGCCACTGCTGATCACACCCCCAGGTCCTTTTTCCCTGGGCAGCTTTCCAGTCACTCTCACTGTAAAAATTCCATCCTTGTATTTAGTTGGAATCTATCTGCTCTTTGGATTAAAACAATTACCTCTTTTTCCTATCTCTGCAGGCCTTACAAAAAAGTCTGCTCCATCTTATCCACCTTGGGTACCAGAAGGCTACAATAATGTCTCCCTGTACCCTTCCCTTCTCCAATCTGAAAAACTCCAACTCTCTCAGTCTTTCTTTGTATGAGAGGTGCTTCTCCTTGCTGATCATTTGTGTGGCCCTCTTCTGGACCTGCTCCAGCAGCTCCATGACTTTCTAGTACTGAGGACCTGGCAGCTGGATACTATGCTCCTACTGGTGTCTCACTAGAGCAGAGCAGCAGAAGCTGCCCACGCTGCTTTGGATGCAGGCCAGGATGCGTTTGGCTCTCTGGGCTGGGAGTGCCCATGGCTGGGTCATGTCCAGCCTCTCACCCACCAGCACCCCCAGGTCCTTCTCCCCAGGGATGCTCTCCCTCTGTTCATTCCCCAGCCTGTGCTGATAGCAGGGGTTGCCATAGGCCAGATGCAGCACCGTGCACCTGGCCTTGTTGAACATTTTGAGGTTCTCATTGGCCCACCTCTGGAATGGTCCAGGTCCTCCCTGTGTTTACCATCCATTCCCTCAGGCATGTCGAATGCAACACTCGGTTTTGGTGTTAGCAAATTTGCTGAAGCTGCACTAGATAATGTCTATTTCTATAGTGACTGGCTAAGAAACATTAATTTTTATGTCACTAGTTGTGGAACAGGATTCTTTCACTTCCTGTTCTTTGCCCAGCTCTTTTTGCTATGTAGAGTGAGGGTGCCCTCTACTGAACACTGTCCATGGGATGATAGAAATTTAGAGAGTGGGTCTGAATAACAGAGTGAGACTGCATGCTAGAACTGCTGTTACATTCTGATTGTATACTGATCTCATCCCATAGCAGAGGTTTGCCTTGCAGGTGCAAAAATAGTTTTCAGTCTGGCCAACAGAACCCAAACAGTCCTCTCTGAGTTATGTGTTAGAGCACACATTAGATGCATGCCAGTTTCTAGCAGCCTTGCTGCTATAGCTTTGCAGCAGAGCAATATTTTTCCTGCCTATAAGCGGAATCTGGGTGATGCTAAGGCCAAGCATATTATTCTTCATACCATCATTTATTCAGAAAAGGCTACACTGGTTACAGTCTGTTAAGAACAACAGAGATATGTTCAAGCTGCCCCGATCTATGCATGCTGTCAGCAGTAGACAAAAAGCATAGAAAGGAATGCTGTGGCTGGCATATCCTAAATTTGACCTGGACTGCCTGACCTCAGCAGTGGGATATCCATTCGAACAGCATTGGTTGGGAACATATTGCAGAATGTCTCTTTTCTTTTGCATGTCTTCCCAAGCATGTGTGGACTTGAAATTGGGTCAGGCAGTCTTACACAGATCATCCAGAGTGGAACATAACATCTACTTCTTTTGGGGATGTACTATATCTGACATGCTTCATAGCTAGATCATTTGTTCTGTGTATAGTGGAGGGCTGAATCTTGCTAGCATTTATTGGGGGAGAGCACTGAAGGGCTACTGCTGAGCCACTACTGAGCTGTTCTGCTACAGGAGAGTTTTGTTGTAATATACTATTTGACATTTGCAACTCACCTATCTCACTGCAAACTTACCTGAAAATAAGAAAAACTGCCAGACTTTTCCGGCTGGTGTTGTGCAAATGTTAGTGGAGGTTCTCTTAGAGTATTTGCTCTCTTTAAAAAGCAAATTTTAAGACACATTTCCTTTCTCCGTCTCTCAGCTGATTAGGTGATCTTCTCTTCCACTTTTACTTGTAACAGTTCTGAAATGCATCTTTCTCTTTTCATAAGATCTCATTCTCAAATAATTGTACATTGGTTTCCTTAGGATTTCAATAGGCCTACCTGACTATTGAAATTATTACTTTTACTGACTTCTAGGGTATGTCTGCAATTTTAACCAAGTAGATAATAAAGTAATAGAATTTTAAAATTACTTGGGTGCAAATGGACCTTAAAGATCATCTAGCTCCAATGCACCTACCATGGTAGGGACACCTTCCACTAGATCAGGTTGTTCAGAGCTTTGTCTAACAATTCCAGGGATGGGGCATCCACAGCTTCTCTGGGAAACCTGTGCTAGTGCATCACCACCTTCACAGTGAAGACTTTCTTCCTCATATCTAATCGAAATCTACCCTTCTTCAGCTTAAGGTCATTTTCCCTCATCCTATCTCTGCTTGCCCTTGTGAAAAGTCCCTCTCCATCTCTCTTGTAGCCCCCTTTGGTACTGAAAAGCTTTTGCAAGGTCTCCCGAGAGCCTTCTCTTCTCCAGGCTAAAGAGCTCCAACTCTCTTAGCCTGTCTTCATAGCAGAGGTGCTACAGCCATCAGCTTCATGTCTCTCTGGACTCATTCCAACAGGTCAACATCTTTTCTGTGTTGATGACCCCAGAGCTGGATGCAGCACTCCAGATGGGGTCTCACAAGAGCTGAGAAGATGGCAAGGATCACCTCCCTCAACTCCTGGCAGTGCTCCCTTTGATGAAGCCTGGGACATGATTGGCCTCCAGCCTCTCACCACAAGCACACCTAAGTCCTTTTCTTCATGATCCATTCTCCACCCAGTTTGTACTTGGGATTTCCCCAATCCAGGTGTAGGATTTTATATTTGGCCTTATTGAACTTCAGGAGATTCACACAGGCCCACCTCTCTAGCCTGTCCAGCTCCCTCTGAATGGCATCCCTTCCCTCCAGTGTGTTGACAGCACTGCACAGCCTGGTGTCAATGACAAACTTGCTGAGGGTGCCCTTGGTCCCACTGTCTGTGTCGCTGACAGAGATTTTAAACAGTGATGGTCCCAATACTGGGCCCTGAGGAAGAGCAGTTGCCGCTGGTCTCCACTTTAGCTGTTCACTGCATCTCTTGGAGTGAGACCATCCAGCCAATTTCTCATCCAACGACTTGGATAAGAAATTATCCAACAACTTATCCAGCAACTGTTCCATCTGAAAATCCATGTGTCTTCAGTTTAGAGACAAGGATGTTATGCAGGATATTGTGAAATGCTTTGCTCAAGTTCAGGTAGATAGCATCTGTTGCTCTTCCCTCATCCACCACTGCAGTAATCTCATCATAGAAGGCTACCAAATTTGTCAGACACAATTTGCCTGCAGTGAAGCCATGTTGGCTGTCACCAATCACCTCATTATTTAGATGGTGTGCTGCTAAAAGGAGTAAAATGTTGAAATGCACTACCTAAACTAAAAAGCAAAGAGCACAACTAACCTTGTGGATGGATAACTTTTAAAAATGGAAATTAGAGCGTTTATGGAATTATTACCTATGCTTTTGTCACTGGTTCTTTTCTGACCATCACTTCACACTGACTATATCCATCACACTGATTTCTGCTTAATGCATTTACATATTTGCATACATTAAGTAACCATAAGCAAGCAGGAGCTTTGACAAACTGTGCAGTCTGACCGCTGAATAATGGTTTATGGAGAAACCTGACGAGAAATGTAAAATGAAGACAATGCCTTTGCCCTTCTTGTCTCTTGTAATCTTAAACATTAATCTTAAGCAACCTTGATACTTTGAGACCTTTCTTGAATCTGAGCATTTAAGTATCCTTGGATTTTGTCCTCCTTTCACCCTTTAAATAAGCTTCACACCCGTTGTTAAAACTACAAAAAGCCAGCTTAGATGTATTCAAAACCAATTTGAGCCACTTCTTGTGCTAACACTCTGCTTTTCCCCAAATAATTTTATTCTTCCCCTGATGTATAGCTCCTGTCAATTTACAGATAGTGAACATACCCTCTGAGTCTTTGCTTTGCTAAGCTAAACAACTCCAATCCTTCAGTCCTTTCAGCTCAGGCAGTTCTCGCTCTGTTATGTCACCATATTTGTTTCCAATATAATTTCAGTCTACTTCAAGATTGTTGCCCAGAACCAAACACAAGAGTTCATCAGCATCCTTGTGCAGTGATATTTTCTTGCTGTTACTCATAGACTTTCAGTCTCAGTTGGTTTACATAGAGGACAGCTAAGATATTTATGTGTCTGGAGAATCATACAAAATTTAGCCCTGACAATACCAGCCTTCTGTGTTAATAAAGAGAAAATCAATAACTCCTCCAAAACATCTTATTATGCTATGGGACATTTCTGCAGATGAACTAGCACGGCAAGTGTTGGGAGTCAGTAACATGCTCTTGCATTCATTATAAGTGCTGCTCGTTCATGGACGCTTCAGAGCATCTGCACTGTGCTGCTCATATATGAATTTTATTGGCCGTCTCCTGTTTTGGGAGTCCACACATAGCCCATGTCTCAAGTTCTAGCTGTTGTTCTTAGTCTTTTGATCTGGAAAGGGTCTAGAGTTGTGCTGCCTCTATGGCAGTTTGTGTCTCGTACATGACTTCTGGCTCAGGATCCTCCTCATAGCAGCACTGCAGCCTGCTGCCAAGCCATCTGGTTCTGTCTTCCTGGACCATCCCTCAATGGGATCCTTCTGGTGAGCTATACTACAGAAGGAACTCGGGATAAGGAGAGTGCCTTGCACAGTAACTGTGCTTCCCCTTCCTGGCCTCAACTGCTGCTTCCATTAATGTGCATGCCTTCCTGCTCTTCCTTGCTTTGCCCTCCTGCATGTGCACAGGCTGGGCTAAAGCCCCCGTTGCAGGTGCATGGCAAAGCACTCACAGTGCTCCTTGAAAATGACTTATTAGGTGACATAAAAAACATCTTAAAGGTCCCAAGGTGTTTGTGAGCAACATCGAACACTCAATCAAAGTATGTGTCAGACATTTTATTCTGAAAAATGGGTATCTCTCCCTGAGCATCAGTAGCAGGAATAGAAAGATGATAACAAAAGAAGTCTCTAGGGAGAGCTTGTATCAGTCTTCAAGTATGTAAAGAGGGTTTATAAGAAAGATGGGGTCAGACTTGTTAGTAGGGACTGTAGCAATAGTGAAAAGGTTCATGGTTTTAAACTAAAAGACTGTAGATTCAGACTAGATAAAAGGATGATATTTTTTATATTGAGGATAATGAAACACCTGAACAGGTTTCCCAGAGAGGTGATGCCCCATTACTGGAAACGTTCAAGGTCAGATTGGAAAGCGCTCTGGAAAACCTGATCTAGTATAAGATGTCCCTACTTATTACAGGGAAGGTTCAACTAGATGAACTTTAAAGGTCCTTTCCAAATCAGACTAATCTATGATGCTGCAATTTTATGATTTTATGATCATAGAATAGAAAGTGCATTTCCTTCAAGTGAGTGTTGACAGGACTCTACATTGCTCTGGTGGATTACTAAATACACTCTTTTTGGAAAGATGGGAATGCTGTGTTACAGATAATTCAGTGTCTAGTTCTAAAGTGAAAACCTGTATTTATTACCTTCGATTTAATGTATAGCCATCTGTCACCAATTCTTTAAAACTTGTTTTTCCACAATGAGACATTCCCACCCTGCAAATCTTTCTGCTATTTTGTTACACTGAATTGGAACAAGTGATAGGTTGTCTGTTTCTGTGTAATTTGGCTCGTGGGTGTTCAGTGTACATATATACAAGAGCAATTCAGTTAATGACTCATGTTTACTGCCCTTGTCTTTGAATATGCTGTTGCCCCAAGCAGATGGAGATCATAATGAATACTGTTTTGGAAAAAGATCCACAACCAGACCTGCAGTAGTGAGAAAGGTTTATTCAAGTATTGATGCCCCACATCCCAGTTTTATTTACCATGTCTTATTGGCACATTAGCTACTGCAATTGTTAAGCTTCTCTCTTAAGATGGATGGAGAGAAAACTACTCCATAATATTTTTCTCCAAAATACTGATTATCATACTACTTACCCTCTCCTATTTTTTGAAAGAAACAGCATGCAGTTCCTAAGTTTCATGTGATGAATAAAATGCAAGCATGTTTTGAAAAGAGAAATATTGTCCCAACTTAACTTTGCATTCTCTTACATTGTTTTGAGAATGAACTAAGATGCTGCAGACCATGGGAACAAACAAAAAGCATGGTAGCTGGAGTAACAGTAGTATTTGAAGTAAAGCTGTTTAGCACTTCTTCTCAAGGTACAATGCCCTTGTCTCATAAACTAAAACTACAGAGGGAATAGCTGCACAGAAGGAAAAGAAAATGTACCCATGGAAAATTGAAATATGCAATGTAACTTGGCAGGTCTTATTTGTTTGTCTTTTATTGGTGGGTAATCTCTCAATTACTAGAACATACTTTCTATCTCCAGCTGTGCGTAACCTTGTTTTGGCATGACCATAATTAACATTGTTAATTACACAGTTCTGACTTCAAGTTAAGTACTTAGGTCACATTCAGCCAGTGTCTTCACTTTCACCTCTTGAACATATTATTAGGGGAATAAAATTTCTTTCACTATAAATACGTTTACCTCCATGCTTGCTCTTAATAAAATTAATTTGGTATTTGTATAATTTTCTCATTTGAAGGTGTATTTATAGTAAATTGATCTTTCACATCAGTTTCTGATTATTCTCTTGTTATCAGGTACTGCTGTTTTGTTGGCATGTGTCACTCACAATCTTCAGTTTCTTCACTAGGGACATTGTTTAGCAGGAAAGATGTGGAGGAACAGAGTGGAGGAAAAGAGGATGTTTTGGTATGCAGTGGTGAAATCAGTTAAGTGTGAAAGATGGACTACTGCCTTAGTCCACTCATGAAAGGTGCAAGCAAGAATTAGCTTCTGAGGTAAGTTCCTGTAAAGCTGACATCTTGGTATCTAACACTCATTCAAGGCCAGATAGACTGACCTGATGATGAAATTAGGTCAACTGATTTAATTTGTAATGCATCAGGGGCCTGGGTGTTGTCCCATGCTCCAAGGGTGGTTTGTCACCTGATTTCAAAGCAAGTTCAAACCCTGCTTTGGGCTCATGGAGAAGTGTGTCATCCTGACATCCTGACAACCCTTTGCAGGTTGTCACTTTTCCCATACCCTGTTTTCTCTGAGTCCTGGTCCACAGGCACCACGTCTTGGCAACATTTTTAACATTTATTACCAAGATGTTGCCTCAAAGCTCGTCACAATCTGGTGCAATTAAAGGATTGGATCCTCCTGTCATTCAGCTCTGTGGGAAGTGTGATATTTCCCCGTTTCGCACTAAGCTTAGTCACTCCTCAGACAGACAGGGAAAAGGGACATATGTTCAGCTCTGTGTACCTGAGATAGCAGCCAGGGCTCCTCAGAGTCAGAAGGACAGATGGGCTCAGCCTCTGATGCTCTGTTCTGTCCTCTGAGTGAGCTGAGTGTCTGCAGTATATGCTTTGGGATGGAGACCAGGACATGCGTTAGCCCTGAGTCCAGCCTCCTGTGGCCATTATTGTGTTCTTGCTTATGCATGGAGACAAAGAGCCTAAGCTCTTGAGAGTTACAACATTAGATTAGTTCCTCTAAGTCCAACTGTTAATTTTTTATTTATTTCTCTGTCCCTGCTCAGAAGCCTGGCCAAAAATAGGAGTGCCCGTGCACTGCATTTTCTCTCTGTACTAATGTATCTCTGATATAAAGGAAAGGCAGTTCATGGTGAATTGTTTCCGGGTTAGGTCTTCCAGTATTTTCCTTTGTATTTGCTAAGGGCTGCTGTATTGTGCACTGTGGGTCTTCCTTGGAAATACTCCCAAGGTGTGGAATGTCTCCACTGGGTTCTGTGCACACAAGGCAGAGTTCTTGCTGCCTGAACTACCACATCCTTAGATTTGCCCTGTTGGCAGCGTTGGTCCCTGCTGTTGGGACCAGGCTCCATATGAGTGCAGATCTTTGAACTTACCTCTTTCTTAATGTCTTGTCAAAACAACTATAGTGATATGTAGCTTTAATAAGTGATGTGGCAACCGTTGGGTTTTTAAGCCAGCTTTTAGAAGAGATTTGTCTCAGTTTCAAAGGGTGGGTGCAGATACCATGCTTTATGACTGTGGCATACAAATGGTAATATAAAGCTGTGGCTGAATGCAGAGAGCTCTCCCTAGAGAAACGAACCAAAAACTCTTGAAGCTGCCTGAGAATCCCAACACTTTGTGTAGCTGACAGACACAGCTGCCTCTGAGGAGACAGAACTCAAAGCCTTTTCAGAAACATTGACCAAGTGATTACAGAACATATCCTTGGATGTGACTACCCTATGTACATGCAAAACATTTATGACTGCTGCTATATGTGCAAAGGTTGAAACACATTTGTCAATGGTGCTATAAGACTTTTAAGCTATAGGTAGTACTACCGTTCAGGATGGAGGGATTTTTGTGAAATTCTCACACCTGTCTTAGAGGTTTGATTATAAGTGCCATGTCACAACTCACAAAATTACTCTGCTCTAAACCTCATCAGAGATTTGTAAAAGATGACTTCTAAAACAGTTGCTGTTATGTTGTCATAACTCATTAGCCTGAGAAGTACACAGCATATGACTCTGCCAGGTTTGTCATGGACTTCAGGTATTAATGAGGGTCAGACTTCCAATATCTGCATTTATATTTTTAACTTACCCTTCTTTCTTCTTTCCTCAACCTTTGAAGCCAATGGGACTCTAGTTTTGAGTTTTTGAAATACCTAATAGATGTATATGCTACAAAAATATTAAGCTGTGATTCAATGCTGTGGGTAGGTATTATAACTTATCCAAAAATAAAAATGTGAAAAAATTATGGGAATGCCCATTATTTTAGGACGGCCAGTGAGCATATTAGGAAGCAGTTCCTCAAGAGAGGAAAGATGGAGGAGATTGACTCAGTTTAGTTCTACCAGAGTCTTCCTTATCCAAGATAGAAATGACTGACAGCAACAATTCCATCTTGTTCTCATGATCACACAGCCAGAAAGAAAAGCTCTGGCTCTGTTGTTTCCATTGCACTATGTGGACTCTTGGGGCTTTTCAGATGTTGCCTGCAGAGGCAGACCTTGGGAAGTGTGGCAGAATTCACTCAGAAAATGATGACTGCAGAAAGAAAATGCACATCTCCTTCATCTTGGGCCTGGTCCCTGACAACTCATGATTTTTTTGATGCATGGTTCTAGCAGTGGAGGGGTGGCTGGAGTTCTCCCAAGCACATTTCTGAGCTTAGGGAGCGGATGACTTAAAGTCAGAATATCTAAATCAGTGCTGGGTATTCATTGCTACATGATGTGGTTTATACCAGTGGGACTTCACATGCAAAAGCAGTTTGATGTGTCATTAGATGTTTCTGCTGCAAAAAATATTTGCACTTAAGAGACCAGATTTTCAAGTTCTTTTCCCCAGCAACTCTGCAAGGTCTTAGTTCAGAATAATTTTGGATCTTCAAATTTTCCCTTACAGATATGTTTGGGAAACCATTATGTTTGGTGCTTAAGGAGTAAAGGAGGATTTAATGAGAAATTTTTCCCTTTCTATGTTATCAAACGTACCTCTATAAAAGATGTGTGCTAACATTTTCTGGTGAAAATGTTTATGTTGTTGTATGTGATACTAAGAAAGTCAACCTTTGTCTTGTTTAATTATGAAAAACCCTGCTAGGATGCAAATACACAGACTATGTGTATCTTGTTACCACAGATGGTGGCTTATACCTGGGAATCCCAGTCATGGAAAACCAGTTATCTCAAAGCTGGCAGCTAAGTAGGCAGCTGGTCTTCAGAAAACACAGAGCTGGTGCAGCTCATGTCGTAATGGCACCCGAACTCAAACAGAAGGGACCATTCCTGTGCACTGCTTGCAGACTGGAATGATCTAATATTCACAGTCCATAAGCATCAGCTGAAAAATATAGCTAGTGGATAAGCCCTCTGCAAGTTATTATCACTTGTCTGCCTCAAATTCAGTGGGGAAGGAAAAGAGAAAAAAGATAGCAAATGTACCCAGACCTTCTAAGGGAGTAGAGGTGTCTGAAAATTTGACTGAATCACTAGTGTGGTAGGACCAGCCAACAGAGCTAACAAGAAAGTGAGTTGGCTCATGTGTTTGTTTGGAGACTTTGCAGCCTGGGAGGGAGGCTTTGGTGCTGCCCTGGCCTGCACACCTGGATGACTTCAAAAAGCAATCAGGGACTGAGAGCAGCCCTCTGGGAACAGGGCTGTCCCTGGCACTGCCACACCCAGTCTTTTTACAGACTGGGCTCTGGGTAAGGGCACTTACCAAGGGAAACCTTGTGCCACTGCTTCTTCTTGAAACTGCTCTTATCCCACAGGGATGTAGCTTGATTCTATTGCTGCGTCTCAGCCTCATTGGCTGAGTGTTTCCCTGCAGTAGTTGTCTGAGATGAAGTGAATGTAATTCAGTGATTACTGCAGCTATTTAAGACACTTAGAGAGTAGAGAAGGAAAGTTAAGAGGTAAAGATACTTCTTTTCAACAGATTTATAATTGTGGGGTTTTTTCCTCTATTTTTCTACTGTATGAAGAAATGAAGAAGCAGAAGAGAGTCTGGCTCAGGCTGTGATAGAGAGGTATTTGTTTCCTCACCCTGCAATGTTGATTAAGCTGGAGACAGGGAAGTGTGTTTATTTCCACACTGCTGTTCCATATCAGTGCCACCTGCCAGAGAAATGGATTCTGATAGATTCCTGTAACGCCATAAGACAAAAATGTTATATTGGTACTGTAGCCTTTTCTGTTGAAAAATCATCACCACAGTGAATGTTTTTCATTGGCAGAGGAAATAAGCTCATCCTCTCCTGTGTTGTGAGGCCAGATAGGCTGAAGTAGAAATTGCCAGACTTAGTGTAAAGAGGCTGCAGTTACTAGGAGCAAAAGCTATGGAGCTGTAGCTATGTAGTGCAGGCTGTTGGGTGCTACTTCCTGGACAGTGATGTGTGGCCCTTGACTGAGTACTGTGAGCACCTGCTAAACTTCAAACTGTGTGTGGAAGTGCTGCCATCCAAAGTAAAAGTCTTTTCTGATCTCTATTAGATTTTGAGTTTAATTTACTGCAGTGATAGTAGGATTAGATCTTTCAAAACCTGTTATACTGAAATCCTGAACATTGTTACCAAAATTTTTTTTCTTGTTCTCCCATTTACAAACAGTTGGGTTGGATGCTTTTTTGCTTCATTGCTTCGCTCTTGAGCTGGTAAAGTCCAATTGATATTTAGCCTATGTCTTTCCCCAGAGAAAGATGTTTTTGAAGACCTGTCTTTTTAAAGCACTGACCTGACATAAGACTGTAGCTGTGTTGACAATTCTCAGTAAAAATCATACTGATCATGGAACTGGGTGATTTTTTTTTCTTTATTAATGCATTTATTTGAAAGGGATTTTCACTTGGGACTGAACAAATAAAATTTTATAAGCCGAACTTTTTTAGAAGGAGCAAATCTCTTCAAAAAGGTTTTGCAAGTGACCTATATTAAAGCAAAAAGATTTAATTAGGGTTAACTATTCAGAACATAAACAATTTTCAGCAAAATTACATTTCTCTTGCTTTGTCTTTAACTATTGCATTTTCTTTGCCTTTCTCCACTACCTAGAAAGCTGAACAGAAACTAAAGGCCCTGTAGAAAAATACAAAGCATGGTAGAGAATGATCTGAAAACTGTGCACACTGTAATGTTTAAAAAGCAAAGGAAATATTGCTGCAAGCTATAGAACAAATACAGAATTTATGGAGAGGTTTTAAAAAGCAGGAAGCTGCTGGAGATTAAGTTTCTCTGTAACGAAGTTCCTGGTAAGACCTATTAAGAAACTCATTGAGAGAGCTGAGTGTAGCTGGGAAATGACTGCTTGTTGTCTCCCTGTGTTGCCTCCTGGTCAGATCACATTTCCTGAACTTGTAAGGTCTGTGCCCTGTACCCTGACCTGCAGGACTGCCCCGTCTCCATTTCCTGTTCTGTTGTCTGACCAGATTCAAAAGGACCCATGAGAGAAACATAGCAGCACGTGGGACTCCAGGGCATCCAGTTGCTATGGTCTGGTTTTGCTCTTTTGCTGTCATCTTAGAAAATGTTCAGACTGAAATGGTAGCTCTTAAGCTCTTGGGGCTGTTTGGAAATACAACTGCTGGTTTTCTTGTTGCATTTTTTACTCTAATACCTTCAGATCACACAGAATTTCCAAGAGTTTACTTTTGTTCAGGCCAAAACCAGAATTTGAGCTGGAAATTTCCTCCGAGCCAGAGATACCTGGTTGCAGACAAACCTGCTTAACATCTTGTACATTGGAATGGAAAGTGAGACTATTTTCCCTGAAAACAGCTTTGCATATTATTCTGTGCCCCAAAGCTATTTTGGCCAGTGGAAAACGGTCAAACAAACATAGTAGCATTTCCTCTCATTCACAGAATGGAATTAGCAAGAAAAGTTCAGAGCAAGGAAGAGTCTCTAAACTGAGCCCCATTTTGCTTCCTTTGTACTACCTCTCTTTAGGTTGGAATTGATCCAATATCTTGTGTCTTCAGTCTATTCTTGTTCTTTTTTTTTTTTTAAACCAAGCTTTGCATATTATTCTGTGCTTGTATTTATCCTTAAGTGTACTTCCGTGCAGTTGAATGCTCTGATTTTTCAGTCCATGCTGCAAAGCTGTTGCAAGGAGCCAAGTTTCCATTCCGTGGTGAAATAGTCTCCTGCAGCTTTTGCTAAACATTGCTCGTATCCTGAACACATTTCTTCCACCACATACTATTCTTAGTATCATTGTTCTGTGATAGCATCCCCTTACTTTAAGCAATTTTCTCACTGGGGAAAACAGAACAGAGCAATCTGAATGCCTGTGATGGGTTTCCTCATAGATACAGATGTCCACAGGTTCATCCTTTCTGCACAGGAAAATGTTGCAGGCAGCATACCGCTCCAGTCAATTCTGCAGCCACAAAGTGTGGATGGATATAGCTGGTGACAGTAGGCAGGTCTTCCTTGAGATGAAGGAATAGGTGCTTTTCCCAGGACTCAGTTCCTGTGTCTGATAGCTGGCATTATGGGAAGGGATAACCGCCATGCTGAGAGGTGAAATAGGGATGACTTTTTGTGTTTGCATTGGCACACTTCAACCAGATTGATTAATAGCAATCACACAGCCCACCTGTATAAGACATGCTTGTATGTTTTATCTAATGCATTTTTTATCTAACTCTCACTCCTACACAGAAACTAGTAACCTCAGAGTCTTTGTGTATGTAACATGGCCTGGGAGAGGAAGGATCGAATGCATGAAAGGTGGCTCTCTCAGAGCAGTGGGTTATACATAGAGAAAATACTAGAACACAATTGCCCATCAGCTGGAAAGCAGTAGGTTAGCTGCTGAGAGAGGGCTGCAGACAGAAGTTCAGAGAGAGAATGTGGATGGAATTGCACTTGTCATCTCTAAAGACACTGCAGCCCTGTTAGCAAAAGCTGTAAGGAGGCCGACAGTAGAAAAAGGAATGAAGATTATGCTGCTGATGAAAAGCTAATAGACACAACTGTGCCTCAGAGATTATGGATAATAAAAGAAACTGTTTTCTGCATAATGTGGTAGTGAACTGATGGGACTCCAGCCCTACTACTTTTTCCCAACTTTGTCACATTTCGAAGCTTCAGACATGGTTCAAATTGCCAAAATGTTGTGAAGCTGGTTTAAGCCAGTGAGAGATCAAGGAAGGGAAAAAAGTTTAGAAATGTCAAGATTTTAAAAGTATTTTAATGTCTGTAGGGTGTAGTATAGTTTCCTTTTCCAACTATTTCATGATAACCATAAGGCCTAGAATTGTTTTATTTCCTAATGAAAGCATGGAATGGGTCAGGTTGGAAGGAAGTACAGTGGGTCATCTGGTCCAACCTCCCTGCTCAAGCCAGGTCATACTAGAGCACATGGCACAGGATTGTGTCCGGTTGTTTCTTAAATATGTCCAGTGAGGGAGACTCCACATCTCTGATCAACCTGTTCCAGTGCTCAGCCACACAGTACAGAAGATTTTCCCCAAATTCAAGTGAAGCTTCCTGTGCATCGGTTTCTGCCTGTTGTCCCTTGTCCTGTTGCTGGGCACTATTGAGAAGAGCCTGGCTCCATACTCTGGCACCTTTCCTTCGGATACTGACAGACATTTCTGAGGTCCCCTCTCAGTTTTCTCTTCTTGAAGATGAACAGGCCCAGCTCCCTCAACATTTCCTCATAGAAGAGATGCTTCAGTCCCCTCATCATATTGGTTGCCCTCCACTGGACCTGCTGCAGGAGCTCCATGTCTCTCTTGTCCAGAGGAGCCCAGAGCTGGACGCAGCACTCCAGATGTGCCTCACCAGGGCTGAGCAGAGGGACAGGATCACCTCCCTCAACCTGCTGGCAATGCTCTCCCTAATGCACCCCAGGGTCCCATTGGCCTTCTTGGCCCCCAGGACACACTGCTGGCTCATGGACAGCTTGTTGTCCACCAGGACCCCCAGGTGCTTCTCCACAGAGCTGCTTCCCAGCAGGTCACCCCCAGCCTGGGCTGGAGCCTGGGGTTGTTCCTCCCCAGATGCAGGATCCTAAACTTGCCTTTGTTGAATTTCAGATGTTTCTTCTCCTCCCATTCCTCCAGCTTGTCAAGGTCCTTCTGAAGGGCTGCACATCCCTCTGGCGTGTTGGCCGCTCCTCTGAACTTTGTTTCATCAGTGAACTTGCTGAGGAGGCATCTGTGCCTTCATCCAAGTCATTGGTGAATATGTTAAACAACACTGGGCCCAGTATGGAACCCTGGGGGACACCACAAGGGACAGGCTTCCAACCTGACCCTGTGCCATTGATTAGGGTACTCTGGGGTCTGCTATTCTTCAAGGTCTCCATTCCTCTCACTTTCCACTTGTCCAATCCAAATGTCCTGAGTTTCCCTACAAGGATGTTGGGTGAGACAATGTCTAATGCCTTGCTTAAGTCAAGATGCATCCTTCTTCAGGGTGGAGAAAATAACCCTTGAATGTCAGCCATCTCTCTTGGACCTCTCTTCCTTTCATGGCCTCTTCCCGTGGAATACTTCCAAGAAGATCCCTAGAGAGGCTAACATTAGCTCTCCTGAAGTCCTTGATTGCTTGTCCTGCTTCCTCTTTGCCCAACACTGAACTCCACAGTCTCATTGCCACTACAGCTAAGGCTGCCCCCAACCTTCACACCTTCAACAAGGCCTCCCCTGTTTGTTGTTATGAAGTTGAGCAGCAAATCATTCCCTGAGGAGTACACCATTCCTTGTGGGATCCTCTGCTGCCTGTGTCAGAACATTGTCATCAATGCTTTTCGGGAACCTCCTGGACTGTTTATGCTTTGTTGTGTTGCTGCTCCAGGGGAGTCAGGGGAGTTAAAGACCCCACAAGAACCTGTGACCTAGAGGATGCTTCAAGCTGCCTGTAGAAGTTCTCATCCACTTTTTCCTGATCAGGTGGCCTGTAGCAAACACCCACAGCAATGTCACTCTAGTCTGCCCTTTTATCCTGATCCTTAACCTCTTGATTCTCTCATCATCCACCCCAGACAGAGCTTAAAACATTCCAAGTGTTTCCTCACATAGAGGGAAGCTCCACCAATGCGCCTTCTTGGTATGTCTTTCCTAAGTAATGTGTGGCCCTTCATGACAGCATTCCAGTCGTGTGAGGTATCTCACCATGTCTCCATAACTGCAGTAACATCAAAGCCCTTTGCACACAGATATCAAGTTCCTCCTGTTTGTTCCCCACACTGTATTCACTGGTGTGCAGGCACTTTATAGAAGTATTTGACTGTGTCAATGTCCCAGTGAGGGTAAAAAGGGACCACCCATAGTCCTGTCCAGCAGTTACTATTTGGCTGCTTGTGCTTCCTTGAGATATTCCCTCTGAAGCCTCATTTTGCTACTTGGCTGGTTGCTATAGTTCTCCCCTTCTGACACCTTATCTCTGTCAAGCCTGGCTATGTCCACATCCACCTTCAAATCTAGTTTAAAGCTCTCTCAGTGAGCCCTGGTAAATCCTGAACTAAGATTTCTCCTTTGAAAGAGGTGGACCCCATTTATTGTCAGCAGACTTGGTGTCATGTAAACTGACTTGAGATAAAATCCTCAGAATTCTGCTGGTAACACCAGCTTCAAAGTCAGGTGTTCATCTGTCTGTTTTCCTGTTTCTTGCCCCATCAACTCCTCAAACTGGTCGGGTAGAAGAGAACCCATTGACCAGCTGTCCCCAAGGGCCTGAGGTCCCTTTTGATCATCTGCACCTTTATTGTTGGGACTTGGGCATTTGCCCACCTGGGAAACCAGCAGTGGGTAATCATCAGTGGGCTGCACAAGGCTGGGATGTTTCTTGGTGATGTCCCTTATCCAGGTGACAGAGAGGCAACACACCTTCCTATTGGATTGGATCCAGTTGGTATATCAGGCCCTCCATTCCTCTACAGAGGGAGTCTCCAATGACTACCACCCTTCTTTTTCTTAACTGAGGAGGTTGTGATGTGGCAGGTAAACTGCTCTGCCATAGGCAACCTCATCAACCTGGATGGACCTTCACCCACATTATCATTTCTCTGGTCCTCATTTTCCTACTTCTTAGATTCCAGGTTGCATACGGGCACTCGAGGAGGTAAGGCAGGTCAGGAGGGGTTTCACCTGCCACCCCAAGCAGAAACCCATTTTCAGTCCCCTCCACCCTGAAGGTCCCTTCCTTCTGGCTGGTGGTGAGCAGGTAGGGGGTCCATGGCTTCTTGTGAAGTGGATATCAGGTCTGTTTGTCTGAGGCATGGCAGAGTGCAGCTCCTCCAGTCAGTCTCTTCCTCAGAGTCCCTAACACTTCATGTGCAGTCTCTGCCGCTTGGCTGAGCAGACCATTGCACCTCACAGAGCTGCTCTCCCTGCTGCCCTCCGACAGCAGCACCAAGTTTTGGCACTCCCTGCAGCAGGAACACGGCAAGCTTTTGTGGGTGCTCCACCTGGGCCACCACATCCTTTGTGGTGCACACAGAGGAAGTGGCACTTTTCCAAGTAGACACCATACCTGAGCTCTCTGGGTGACCATGATTACTGCCAGCTGAGCTAAGTGCTTGAGCTGGCAGTGCCTTGGTGCCTGTCCTGCTCACATTACCTGCATGAAGTGCCACACCATGTCCCAGCTGAATGCACCATGCCCTGTTTGCCCACTTTATTCATTTGGTGTAATGGCAATGTATGGTAGGACTGATGAATGTTGACTGAATTTGAACAAAGTAGCACGCTGATTTAGGTCAGTGGTCAAAGTTCTGACAATTTATTTCTTTCATAACCATTCTGAGCAAAGACATTATGAGCAAAAACTCTTTTGCACAACTTTCTAAAGGGTTTAGAAGCAATGAAAAAATTTTTTTGTGATTTCTTCAATGATTGCTCACATCCTTCCAACAAAATATGTCCTTGCAGTTGCATTCTTTCAAGTAGCATTACCTTAGTCTTTAAAGCTTTTGAACAAATATCAGTAGGTCCTTACAAGTCAGGCTCTTTTTCATTTCCTGTCTTGTGGACACACTCCTGGTCACACATGAAAACCTGTGGGCTCCTGTGGCTGTCCTGTCTGTCCAAACACAAATGTATGTGGCTTTTCTCATGACAACTAAGTAATTAGAATGTATTTTCATTTTAGGTATGGGTAGCATTTTTAGGAGCTCCATGTGAATGTGAAAGCCCAAGTTACAGACTCAAAAATGGAGGTGGAAAATTCTGAGTCATGTTCTTTGTTAAAAGTATTTTACATTCTTACATTTGAATTAAGATTCTTTTAAAATTCAGAAGATTATCAATTTATTGGAGTCCTAATTTTTGTGTTACTAGAAAGCAAAAGCTTTGAACTTCCTTCAGTACAAAGAAAAAAACTGTTAAAGCCTCAGTGGGGAAAAAATGTGAAAAAGACTACCTCATCACCACAGTATTTCTATGAAATTTTGCATATTTCATGCACAGAAGTGAAAGTCACTTGATATCATGCTTTTGAAAAGAAAATTGCTCTGGAGTATTTTGCAACCATCAACACTGACAACAGCATCTTCTCAAAGAATGGGCTTTTATCAGCTGTGAGGAGGTAAGAGAGCACAGCTGGCTTAAAATAAAGAAGACATAGTGTGAGTCCTTATGGCACTTTTACTGCCTGAGATGTAGCAATGATTTTTTTAAAGTCCATTCCTTCTGTTTGCGTCATAGAATCAAAGAATCAAAGCACTATGTTCCTTTACCTTCAAAGTAATAAATAAGCTTTGCATTTCTGTTGGCTAATTCTTATTCAGTCATGCTTACTTCCAGAAATTCTACAGAAATAGGATCTGGTTCCTACTGCTACTCATGTAAGATTTTGTGTAGGCCCAGTTACCTATTTGTGATGTAAGTATAAGTAAGAAAACACCTAAGAATGTGACATAAAGCGCAAGACACTGGCACTCCCAGATAAATGCAAAGTACCAGTCTGAATATTTTTGCCCTGTCACAATCAGAACTTGGGGGTTTTGCTGCTTTTGGGAAAGGATTTATTCCAAGAAGGAAGTCTTAATATGGCCTGTCAGCAGTACATTAAGATCACAGAATCACAGAATTAACCAAGTTGAAAAAGACCTTTGAGATCATCCAGTCCATCCTGTGACCTAGCACCACTGTGTCAACCAGATCATGGCACTGAGTGCTGCATCCAGTCTTTTCTTAAACATCTCCATTGACAGTGATTCCACCACCTCCCTGAGCAGCCCATTCAAATCTCCAGTCACTATTCCTGTGAAGAAATTCTTAAAGTCCAGCCTAAACTTCCCCTGGCACAGAAGGCTAGTGGGAAGACTGTGGCCTCTTGTCCTGTCACTGATTATCTGGAAGAAGAGATCAACCTCACCTCTCTTCTCAGGCAGTTGAGGAGAGTGATAAACGTCACCCCTGAGCCTCCTCTTCTCCAGGTTAAATACCCCCAGCTCCCTCAGACACTCCTCATAGGACTTGTGTTCTAAGCCCTTCACCAGCCTTGTTGTCCTTCTCTGGACATGCTCCAGCATCTCAACAACCTTCCTGAATTGGGGGCCCCAGAACTGGACACAGAACTCTAGGTGTGGTCTCACCAGTGCCAAGTACATGGGGCTTGTTCAGTTCCCTCTGCAGAGGCCTCCTACCCTCCAGCAGATCAATACACTCAACTTGGTGTCCACTGGTGACCGGTCACCAGCTGGATGCAGCACCGTTCACCTCCAATCCACGGACCCCACCATCCAGCCAGTTCTGAGCCCAGCAAGGAGTGCTCCTCTCCAAGCCATGGGCTGCCAGCTTTTCCAGGAGTGCTGTGGAGAGATGGTATCAAAGGCATTGCTGAAGGTCAAGTGGACAACATCCACAGCCTTCCCCTCATCCACCAGGTGGGTCACCAGGTTATAAAAAGAGATCAGGTTGGTCAGGCAGGACCTGCCCCTCCTAAATCCATGCTGGCTGATCCCCTGGGCATCCTGTAAGTGCCATGTGATGGCACTCAAGATGATCTGTGCCATAACTTTGCTGGGCACCAAGGTCAGGCTGACAGGCCAGAAGTTTCCTGGATCTTCCTGCCCTTCTTGTGGGTGGGTGTCACACTGGCCAACCTCCAGTCATCTGGGACCTCCCCCGTGAGCCAGGACTGATGGTAAATGATGGAGACCGGCTTGGTGAGACCTTCTGTCAGTTCCCTCATCACCCTAGGATGGTCCCTCTGGTCCCAGAGGCTTGTGAGCATCTAAGTGGCTCAGCAGGTCACTAACTGCTTTCTCTTGGGTTACCGTGAGGGCTCTTCTTCTCCCTGTCCCCATCTACCAGCTCAGGAGTCTAGTTGATCTGATTTCCTATAGTATTTTCACTGTTCTGTGTCTGTCAGGTTTTGTAAAATCTGACGAGTCCATTACTTTAGGCTTATTTCTGAAACCTGGTGACCACTTCAGCCCAGCCTCTTTTCCTAGTACTGGGAGCTTGTGCACTCTGCTGTGCATCCTTCCCATCCCTTACCCTCCTGCAGATGGGGAAGCAAAAATGCTTTCCCACTGCTACTTGCTGTAGAGGGAAGGCTGGTGGGAAAGGTCTGTTCCTCAGTTCAAATTGAAGAACAGCTGGTGCTCATGGTGACAGCCAACTGCTCTGTAGAAAGGAATATAAGAGCAAACTTGTATCCGTGTGAAATCCTATGCAGAAGTCACTCTAAATGTCCAGATTATCTTTTTTCGTTGTGTTAATTTTCTGTTTGGTAAACAGCCGCAGGACATGTCACAGTTTTCTTACCCTATGCTGTGTGCAAGACAAAAGTAGGAATAAGGAGATTGACACAGGTAACAAAGACACTGATTCAATACCACTAAGAGGTAGGAAATAATGGTATAAGTCCTGGAGTGAGCTGTTAGTCAGAGCTGAATTAGCAGACAGAGGGCAAATGGGTTATTACTTCATAAATATTTCAAAGTGCTTGATAAAATACTTTTTTATTTAGCTCTACACTCATGTAGTTTTGGAGAGAGGCTCTCCTTAAAACAGTAGCAGTCAGTAACAAACATCCTCAGTTTACTGATGCATTTGGTTGAGAGGGTTAAAAGGCTGGTATCTCTGAGCAAGATTGCTGTGACCCCAAACTACAGAAATGCTGAACTGAATGTGAGTAAATGATTATGTACAAGAAACAATCTTCATCTCTCCCTTTGTTACTCACTTTACACTCAGTAGCTAGCTCCATTTCAAGTGTGTTGTCCTTTGTTACTTTTTGTCCGGTTAAGTTTAGCTATAAAGTATTTCTTCTTTAAGATTCTTGAAAATCAAGTGAAAGTTCTTCCATCTAATATTAAAAGTAGCAGGGAAAAGAAAGAAAAGTAGGAAAGTAGGTAGCTTAGTCAGGACATGAGTGTGTCACAGCATGCATTAATCCAAAGTAACTAACTGATGTTTTGGAACTATTTTCAGAATTTTTCATGGAAAAAAACTCCGCAGAAAAGCTGTTGCCTCCTCCCTTTACTCTCTTTCTTTGTAGCAAATTTGAGTATGAACTTGATCACAAATTGTGTAACAAATAAGATTGTGATGTATTCATGGTGTTGTCAAATCCCCAGAATCTTCCTGAAGTAGACAATGCAGAGATTCATGTGTATTTTCCTTGCTTATTAAATGATAAAAGAAGAGTGATTGTCTTATACTAGATTTTCTGATTTGCTGTGAATTACTAGGAAACTTGCCAGAATTTACAGGTCAAGATACACATAAGAAAAATTTTCTTTACAGAAGTCATCATATCACTAGATGTGTATAATAAAACCTTCCCTGATTAGGTGAGATTTTCTGGATAATTGTATGCAAGAGGCTTGCCTAAATCATAGAAAAATTAAATTGTTTAGGTTGGAAAAGACCTTTAAGATCATTGAATCCAACTGTAGGTCTGGTGTTGCCAAGTCCACTGCTAAGCCATGTCCCCAAGTGCCACATTGATGCTTCTGAATACCTGCATGCCTGCTGACTCGGACACTTCCCTGGGCAGTTTTTTCCAGCTTTACAGCCCTTTCTGTGAGTCTGACTTGGCTTTAAAACCCACACATTTTATGTGTATAAATTGACCATCTAAAACCCCACATATTTAATGTGTTGGTGATGATGCATTGTAAAGAGGGATTTTAAATGATCAATTTTAGGAAAGACAGTGGAGTCATATCCAGGACATTTTTTACCACTTGCATCTACTTTTAATTTCCATTTTTTTGTGGAATCTGTTGCTGAAAGATTTCATCATATCACTAGTGATAGCTGCTACAGTGAAAACAAAGTAGTGGATGGTAGCTCTTGGATGGACCCACCCAGAGACAGACAGATGTGCTTCTTGACTGGTCAGTGTGGGACCAGCAACCTCCAAAAGCTTGGCATTTGATACCAATTATGTGACTAGATAAATGGTTGTGATTTACCTCAAGAGTTGTCAGCTGATCCCAGGTGTGGATTTTGTACATGAGAATATTTATCTTAATTTTCCTACACTAACTTTCCCCTTCGTAGGGACCTCTAAATACAACCTAGATAGAGGAAAATGACTAAGGGATGGTTTATTCAGTCATTCAGACTCGTATTTCTAGTTCTCCTTGTATATAGAAAGTCTTCAGATACCCTTGAAACCTCAGCTGGCCTTTAGGCATCTCCATCAGTGAAATCATGATGGATTTTAAGGTTATCCTTGGAATTTAGGGATGTGTCACTTGGGTAGAGAAGAACAAGCCTTAGAAATGGTGCTGCCTGAGGCCTGGATGCTCAGTGCCAATTATTTCCTGAATAATTTGTGAACACTTGGCCTGAATCCCCTTTGTGTGCTCCATAACACAACTCTCCTCAGCTGCTGGTATCCTGAAAATAAAGGTCGCATTAGAAAGACCATGGCACAGATGTATAAACAAACAGAATAGTTGTAAATTTGAAGCTTTTAGTTTTATTTAAGTGTTCTCCAGAAGCCCCATCCTAACCATGTTCTGTTCAGTGATTATACTTATCCACAGCACAACCTTCTGTGGACAGCTTCATTGCCTAAAATATCAAAAGAGAAATACAAAATTTCTTGGCAATGAGCAATTTAAAAATTCAAAATATATCTGGATCTGGGTGATGTGGTTTAGTGGCTTAGAGGCTACAGTGGTAGTGCTGGGTTGACAGTTGGACTGGATTATCCTGAAGGTCTCTTCCAACCTTACTGATTCTATGATTTTATTTATATATAGAATATCTTCTTTCCTTTGGTAAAGAACAAGATAAACTAACATCCTGCTGTGTTAAATTTCCCACAGCTTTAAAACACTGTTCCTTGATCAAATTTATTTATATTTCAATGACGTAAGAAATAAAAAAGTTGGGGTTTTTTTTCTGTTGATGATGTTTTAACACCGGGTCCAGTAATGAAAGAATTGGTTGGAATGAGAAATGTTGATATTACCAGCTAATTAGAATGTCAAGATTCTTGTGTGAGTTGGAATTTTTTTTTTGTTAGTCTGAATAAAGCTAAATACCGTACAGTATTTAAGGAGACCATAATAGATGACATTTTTCATTCAGTCCTATTTACAAAATAAATAGCATTTAAGTAATGAAGGACGACAAATTGGTGTTTAAAAAGGGAATTTTAAACAAAATACTTCTTTGAGAGTTTTACTGATTCATGTTGCCTTCTGAGAATCGTTTTATAGTTTTTTTCCTACTGAAACAGCATATAGTAGCTCTTACTGTGAATGCAGCATAAAGACTGTGGGCACAACAAAGAAAGAATGGGTTTGGTCATCATCACTGGGACAAAAGAGTCCCAAGTCTGACCTGCAAAGGCGCTAAATACTTCTTGTATTGCTTTGAGCAAAGCACTCAAGCTCACATTTGTCAAGAACTTAAACATATAAAAGATTTTTATTTGTTAACATTTGAGTTATTCCATTAAATGTAATTTCTCTTTCTAGAAAATACATTTAGGGAAGACTAGTACAAATTTTGGCCAAAATATTTTTCATAGTTTAGGAGAAAATTTCTCAAAAAAAAAAAAATTTTTGAAAGCTATGTTTTCAGTTGCCCCGCTAATGAAAATTTTCACTTTTTTCCCCTCTTGGCAGTTCCAGTCACAAGCTGCCATCCATTGTTTTGTTTTCACTGTGGCAGCTGTCACTACTGACATGAAGTCTTTCAGCAGAAAATTTCACAAGCAAATGGAAATAAAAATCAGATGTAAGTGGCATAAAATCCAGGATTTTCATTGTCAAAAATCGGTCAATATTTTTTGTATTATTTGCTAAACTGAAGTATACATTTTTTTTCTTCTTCCAACATAGATACCTTATTCCTTTATGTAAACTGTTTTTTAAATGAAATTATCACTAGGTCAAAAAAGGGGGATTCAACCAAAATGCTTTCCTTAAAAAGCTTAGATGAAGACATCATTTTAAAGAACAAAAAATATAGCAAAAATTTCCTCTGAAATGTCTGAGTTTCCAAGAACTATTTAGATAAGAAGCTGACAACAAGCTTTGCTGCAATCTGTGCACAGAAGCTGCAGCTGCAGGAGAACCTGCTGGCAGTGGCTACCTCATGCAGTTCTCTGTGGGGAAGTTCTCTGTGACATGATTTGGGCAGGGGAGCAATGTTAGCTCTAAATTTATCTCTGCATTTCAATAGGTTTAATTCCTGATGTGGGAAAAGAACAAACTAAACATCTTTATGAAAAGCAAAATAGTGAAAAATGTTGTTTGCTTTTTTTTATTTTCCACCTCACCTGTAAATTCTGCAAATTTATGGTTGATTTAATTTTACTTTACCTCCTTTTCTTCACATAGGTATTGCACCTCTTTGCAAACCATCTTCCACTGAATGTCATGTTGTGTTTATATATTTGAGTCAACTTGGTTTGTGGTTCTAAAACCTCTTGATCATGTGTAACATTTACTGAAAGTGTACCATCTGCAGAAGATAAGTTTATTGAACTCCCAGGTTGGATGATAAAGTGAAAATATTTTTAGAACTAGGTGGCATGGCCTATTAATTTGAAAGGACTGTTTTTTTTTTCTTGATGAGTTATTTTAGTTTCATTGCAAGAGACATCAAGTAAAATCAGAATGGTTTAGACTATCTTGTGGTTTTGTAAACTTTATTATGGATTTATAGACAGCACTGATTTTTAGTGAGAACAGCACTGTTTCTCAAAGTTATAATGATTCCTTTCCATGGCAGGAGGGTTGGAACCAAAAATGACTTTAAGGCTCCCTTCCAGTCCAGAGCATTATGTTATTCTGTGACTTTGCATCATGAGAAACAGCAAGGGAAAAATGCAAACAGTGTTGTTCTGAAGTTTGCTCAAACAAACTGTGCAGAAATAAACAGTTTTGATCTCCATGTAACTCATGAAAGTATTTATTTCAAAGTTGGCACCTCTTGTATAGAATTGCATTTGGGTTTTCTGTCTCATGAAATTCAGGTGATATTCACACCACTGAAAAGTTGTAAAATTTAAGCAACAGTAGATGTAATGGGGACCCTTCTTAGCCTTTTCCCTCTAGGAAAAAGAGGAAAAAAGACTTTGCTTTTCTTCCCCCACTTTGGAGACATGTGGACATTAACCTAATGTTTCCATCCCAGTGCTGGATTTTCCCATGACTCAAACAGAGGAAATTGTGCTAGGCACTGTAGGTCTCAGTTCTCCTCTTTGTCTGGATGTTTCTGAAGTTTTCTGTCTTGTGCCAGTAACAGAGGGGACTGTGCCAGTTATCAATACAGAAAAGAGACTCCCTGTTCCAGTAAGACATTGTTTAAGATTTAAGAAACAAACAAGAGAAGGAAGAAAAATAGTTTTAAAATCTGAAAAGTAACCTAAGCAAAACAGTTCCCCAAAATAGTAATTGAAACAAGTGGAGACTTCACTCATAGAAGGTAGAAATAAAAATACACTTTGATCTGTCCTGAAATGTATCTTTCCATTTGACATTGTCATCTAGGCAAAGATAAGGTTCAGGCATTTTGAAAGAGCTGCCTGTATTTCCTATGTAAACAGATACTGTCCCATGCTTTAATAGTCCTTGATAACTTTCCTCTCTGGGGCTCCTGCTTGTACTATCAATCTGTGCTTTGCTGTCTGTCACAAAAATATTTCACATTGTTGGTCTGTTTTTGCCCAGATTATCCTAATGACAGCACCTCAAGCATTAAAAGTTATAAAGTCAGGCTTCATCTACACTGAGTGTCTGTAAGACATCGGGGGAAAAAACTGTGAAATTGTAAATCTGGATAAAAGATATGGCAAATATCTATATATGGATATATCTTTCTGTGCATGCATGTGAGAGAACAAAGGCTTAAGGCAGGCAAAATCAAGAAGTCTTGATATAGGGTATAATCTGCTTTCTAGGGAGTTGTAGATTAAAAGTTATTGTAGCAATACAATATAATTTATTCCCTCCATCTCTAACCCCAGACACAAGGAAAGGTATCTGTTTTCAGTAATAAAAAGCTGGAAAACTATTAAATACTCAGTGGAGAAATGTTGATATTTCCTGTTTTTGATCCTGGAACACAAACTTGCAACCTTCATATGCACAAGTAGCATATGTTGGTACATCTCTAGTCAGCTAGTAATTGGTGGTTTGTAGACATAATCTCATCACAATAATTGTGGATATTTGGACTAAATACACACCACCAGAAAAAGACACTAGAAAGCAATCAGAAGGGCTGTGGTAGTAAATGAACATCTGCTGTACTGCTAGACTGTAAAGCTCTTGAAAACAGTGAGAACTGAGAATAGTAGGAAAGATAGCCTTGCATTCAGCCTCAGTCATCTGTTTGAAATCAACTAAGAACTGACTAACCTCAAGGGAAGAGCATTTATTACCAATGGACAAGCTGAAAGTGCATCTGAGAATCCATGAGTTCAGTAATGTTTCTTTGCAGTTAGTTTATTAATTTTTGCCTGTATAGAGTTAGTTTGGAGACAGAGAGCTAATAAGAAGGGACTGAATACTTACAAGTAAGTGTTGCATTCCGTAGTCACCCTGCGAGGGAATTGGCTCAGAGTGTTATTGGACCTACTAAAATTTCATATCTTCTGCAACTACATAATATATGAAAAATATTAAGGGAATTCAAAGCAGGCATTCAGACTTTTAATTAATTGGTTGTGCTTGGTAACATAGCCTCTTTTCCATTATTCCACCTTCAGTATTGAAAGAGCAAGGCACAGAATAAAAAAAGTTAGGCAGAAAGATCTGTTCTTCCATATCTGAGGTAAGGGTTTGTGTAGACAGTGTCATGTCTCCTTCTCCTGAAGGCTAGGTGATATCTAAGGGCATCAGTAGTATGGGTGAGGAGAGCTGCAGGCACCTGAGACTCATTCCAGAAAATGCTGATAAATTCCATGAGCAAGATTTTCCAACATGTCACAGAATGAAGCACTCTGTCAGAGGGCAGGGGAACATGGGGAATCTTGTGCCCTGTGAGCAACCAGCTCCTTGTCTTGAGTTCCTTCTTGGCCTGTTCTTTGAGGGGCTAGCCAGGCATTTTCTTTTCCATGCTGTAGAAACAGCAGACAAAAGTTTATTTGAGCATCTCATAATTTAGAAGCCTGCAGCAGCTTTGTGCTCCCACTAACACGGGTCTGGTTTCTCTTGGTAGTGCTCAGATTGCTGCAATAAAGTGGGTTGTAGGATCCAGAGCTGATGGTAACTGGTGCTGACTCTGGAGTTATTTATGGAGAACTGTGGCTGGAACCTTTCAGTAACCTGCTGAAGTGGTCAGGAGTGGAACAAACTGCCAGCTGCAATTGTCAGTAGCAGGATATTGCTCATTTCTATGAAGATGCTTTTCTTTAATTCAGTGGAGTGTAGAAAGGGAGTGGTCTTCGGTAATTTGATTCAGTGTAACTGTGTACACTAATAGTGTACCTATTACCCTTTAATGGGTGGTGGGGGAGTGCTTTCACTGTAGATAAAGAAAGTGAGTTAAGGGTTTTGGGTGGACTTTGGGGAGCCCTTAATGCAGTCTACAGCTTCCTCTAGAGGAGAACAGGAGGGACAGGCACTGGTTTCTTTTTTGTGGTGACCAGTGACAGGACATGATGGAATGGCATGAAGTTGTGTCAGGGAGGATTTAGGTTAGATATCAGGAAAAGGTTCCTCACCTGAGGCATGTTTGGGCAGGGAAACAAGCTCCCCAGAGAAGTGGTCATAGCATCAAGCCTGACAGAGTTCAAAGAGTTTGAACAACAGGCTCATGGTGTGATTCTTGGGGTGGTCCTGTACAGGGCCACGAGTTGGACTCAATATTTGTGGGTCTCTTCCAACTCAGCATATTCTAGGATTCTGTGATTCATTTTTCTGAAACTGTGGTCCAGCTATCACAAGGCTTTTGTATTCTTGCACACTGGAGTGCTAAGCAAAAAATAAGCCCCTGTGGCAAGTGTCTTTTTGCTATCAGGTGAGAACTAAAGTGTGAATCTTAAGTTTTCCTTAGTGGGTGATTCTTGTTTAGTCTCTTTGGAAGTTAGAATTGCCCAGGTTTGCAAAGAAAAATATCTGAATTCAGGTTTACTGAAACCATTGATAATTGTGTGCTCATGGGGCAGAAAGAGAACAAGTTGGCGTAAGGTCTATAAAACAATCTCTTTTTTTTTTAACATGGTGGGTTGTACACTGTCAGCCCTGAGTGATGCTGATATACTAGTTTGAAAGCAAAGCAGTGGGAGATTAAATCTACAATTTAATTAGAAAACTAAAATAAAGACAATAATAGAGAAGCACTGGCTTAACCTGACAGAGTCAGAATACAACCTGACACTCTGTGGGTCATGGTGTTGGTAGCAGTCTGATTGAATGGTGGCTGCAGTCCTCCTGCAGTGACACGTGTGGGTCTGTTGGAGCAATGACCCTGTAGAAGGGCTTGATCTTCCTCTGAAGGTCCAATGGATGGTGATGTAGCTCTTGTCCTGTGGGAATCCAGTAGGGAGGGTGGTTCTGGTCTTCCAACCTCAGATTATATCCAGGTAGGAATGTTTGGTTCCTCTCCCTGGGTGGAGCATCTCGGAATGGGGTGAAGTGATTTTATCAGTCATGCAGTCACCTGATGGCCCATTAACAGAAGATAGCCCTGGGAGGGAGTTATCAGAGATGAGTCATGGAGGAGATAAGGAACACTGCCCCACCTGTTTTGACAGTTTATGAAGATGGTAATAGAATACATACTTTGGTTACTTCTTACATTGTAACCTAAGACAGCTGAATGAAGCAATGCTCAGGGATTTGAGAAAGCCAGTAAATGTTCTCTTTTTTGCAGACAAACTGTTGTTCTTGTGCAATTTGTTGCAGGCTGCTTTCAGTGCAGCTTAAGAAAAGGTGCCCAGAGCAGTAATCTCAGATAAATACAGAAAATAAATAAAAGAAAAAAAAAAAGGAAAAAAAAGAAAAAAAAAGAAAAAAGGAAAGTAGGAAAAGTTTATTTAGAGGATGATTGCTGAATATAATTGACACTGAGTCAAAAAGGAAACCTCATTTAAAAATGTGACTCTACTGAAGGAAAATGCTGGAAGATAAATCTTCTCTTTTGGAGCCCTTGCTACCATGAGTGAGAGAAAAAGAACAGAAGCTTAGTCATGGAGAGCCATTGTCATATGAAATACGCAGACATACCTAGGAGTAAAATACAGGTAGTTTTGGTCCTTCCTGAGCAGGCTTATGATCCAACAGTTGGCCTACACAGACTCATTTTCTACTGATCAGATGCAGCAATTTCTGAACTGAGCTGAACAGCAACAAACAGGTGTGTGTGTGTGTGTGTGTGTGTGCATGTGTGTGTGTGTGTGATAATGTATTTTGTGACTCTATTTACATTCCCAGTGTTACAACAATGACAGGACTGACAATTCAGTGTTGCCACTAGCACCAGAATGATTATGACAGAATTTCTGAGCCATTTTACATAGCAAGGAAGAAAAATGGTGGTGTAAAGATTCAATTTCCCACTGCCTGAATGACCCATCAGGCTGCAACCCATCTGCTTTCCTAAACTGCATGTGTTCCCAGAGGCTGCCAAATACTGGAATGAGAAAAAGGTGATCCTCAGGGGAGAGAAGAGAGTTTCAGCAGGGCCTGGAGGAATGCTTCTGTTGTTTAGGAGAAACAAAAAAATTCCAAAACAAAACAAAACACAAAAAACCCCAACCAAATAAAAAAAAACCCTCCCTAAAAAGCCCCCCCAAAACCAAACCAAACAAACAAGCAAAAAACCCACCACAATCACCACCACCACCACCAAAAAAAAACCCCAAAACCAAAAAACAAACAAACAAACAACAAAAAAAAAAAAAAAAAAAAAAAAAAGAAGAAGGAGGAAATATATATTTATGTAGAACTGCCATTGCTGGTTTCTGTAGAAAGATCTCTGAGAGTGCCAGATCCTAGTGCTGAACAGCCAGAGGACTCTGCAGCAGAAGACACTGTATTGGATAAATGTAACATTTAATAACAGAATAGAAGTAGCTTCTGATCCTCCTCAGCCATATTTTTACCAATTCTGTGCAGCTGAGCAACTTGAGAGCAAAAACAATGAAGCAAATGGGAGCAGGATACCTGGCCAATACTGTGGTGATTGTGAGATGGGTAGTCTAGGGCTGCCCATATCTGCAATGACCCATAAATTATATAAGTCTGTGTAACACAGACATAAAGGTCTGGATGGTGAACAGTGTTCCAATATGGGAGCCTTAGTTTTCTGAGGGGTCTTTGCCTGCAGAGTTTGGAATAACTGCTGAACAGCAGCAAAACCTGTTTTAATTCATCTGGCACAAGCAGGCACTAGGTGTGGTCACGTTGCTCTTTAAGGATGAAGGGCAAAATGATGAAGATTTAGTTGACTTCCTGAATAGCAAGCCTGGGTCATGTCGCCTGAGGTTGCTGCAGTTTCCTATAAAGGCTCCCAAACTGCAGCAGTTCTTTTTCAGAGACACCTGTTCCTCCTCCACGTAATTGATGGCCATAGAATAAAATAGATAAAATACAGAATAGTCTGCTTTTCCTGTTGTACTTTTCCAGCAGTTAATTATTTTCCACATTTTTCTGTCTTCTGAGTCCTGGTTTGAACACCAATTTGTGCAATAGTTCAAGTTCACGGCCTTTGGACCTCAATTAGGTCCCTCACCTGATGAAAAGATAAGTCCTTTGTTGTAGCACAGGGCTTCTTCTTCACACAAGCTGGCACTTATTTCTCAGCTTTGTGTTCGGAAATCATAAATGATGATAAAGAAGGAAAAGATGATAAATCATCCTTCTTTCCTCCCTCTGAAAAAGCGTGCTCTCTGTCTGATGAAACATTTATGTGGCCCTTTGCAGCTTTGGGATCCTTTTTCAGGTTGCACAGCAGATCAAGGTTCCATTGGTGTTTCCCTGACTTGGTACTTGTAGAGGGTATTGCTCTTTCCCTGTTTCCCTCTTTCCCAGCTCAGTCCCCAGGCCTGTCACACATGAGCAGTACTGCCCTGCACAACTGCACCCCATAGACAGAGTGGCCACGGACAGACACAGACTAGCAAGGGCTGCTTCCACAGAGCCTGGGCCTGCTCCAGCACAACAAACAACAGCCTCTCAGCTCTGCTTTGCCATGGATCTTCACAGCAAGCAGGCAATCTTGCAATCTTTGTGCTCAGACCAGCATGTCCTTCCCAGGCTGTCTTCCCCTTGACCTCCCAGGAATGTGAAATCCCTGGTGCTGCAACTCTTTAGAGCTGCCGGTAGGAGGGAAGAGGCCCCAAGAGCTGGGTGATGTACCTACAAAAAGAGCTCTGGCATTTCCTTTGCGTTGACAGCTGGTGGATGTTTGCTTGATGTGACTGAATAATCATGTACAGCACCAGTCTACAGGCACAAAGGATTTTCTAAGCCAGACCATTCAGCAGCAGCATGTGGCTGTGCCATGAGACGGAGGGGAACCTCAACTTCAATACCTCTGAGGCTGGTTTGCAAAGCACCGAACACACCACCAGCAGTCATCAGGTGAAAACCGCTCAAGCTGCCTCAAACACTTGGCTAAACAAACCCACTAGAAGTTTAAAAGCTTTAGCAAGCTGTCTGAATTGCTTCTCAGGTTTTAGAGCTCAGATGCCATAGGATTGCTGAGTACTGCCCTGAAAGATCAAGGTTCTCAGTTGTTCAGTTCACTGTCTCAGGGGAAACAGTGAGGGTAAACTCCCAGGAGGTACCCAAGTCATGCTGCAGTGGCCTGGACCAAGCAACAAAAACTTAATGCAGCAGAGTTAATAAACTGTGACAAATATATTTGTAGTTTAATAGGAAAATAAAACAGAAGGGAGAAATATTCTCTGACAAGCGCTAAATAGCTTGCTGTCTTGAGTCACTGGGTTTTTATTATCACAAAAATTCTTGCATCATAATTGTAACACCTAGAATCAATAATATGAAATTGGGTTATAAAGAAACATTGCTGTGATGTTAAATACATTATTGGCATACTGAAATAATTTAAAATCCAATAATCATACCTCTAACACTGGTTATTGCAAACTGTAATTTGAGAAAGTTAAATTGTGAATTGTAATTCAATACGGTGCTTGACAATTATTCTATTACGCATAAAGATAATAGGCATAACAACTGGCTTGTTTACCTGTGGCAGAAAGCTTTTTAATTTTGGACACTCATTTTAATTTTGGATATTCCAATTGGCTGGCTTTTATAAAACAGTTAGAAGACAACTCTGCTCTTGTTTACCCTTGAAAAGATAAGGGTGATTCCACCAAAGATATGGGCTCCTTTGCATTTTTGTGCCATAGATCACAATATTGTCTCTTGAATTTACCTCTTCATATTGTCTCTTGAACTTACCTCTTCTTCTATATGTTAAGAAGAAGTTTTCATCTTAATGATAGATTATTTTGGCTGTATGGTGTGGAGCACTTGTGTAAAAAAATAGAAGTTTGTTCAGCTCCTGGCATGACCTCATCCCTTTAAAACTAAGGTAGAGTTATCAAAATGACTCAATTTTAATCAATTGCATTTCTGCAGATTGCCTGATATTATAAGCTGGCAGAGATCTAGAAATTCAAAAATCAAAAGCAATACTTTTTAATGCCTCAGATGTTGAAATAAGCTAGTGATTGGTGTATGGTGTATGACTTTCAGAATAACATATATCAGGAGTAGGATTATTGTGCTCTTTTTTCCATCTAATTTATCTTTTTGCTTTGTTTTGAAAGATGAGGAACTATGAGACTTGTCATAGCTAGAATTTTAGCTACCTTTATCAGATTAATTTTTTTTGGTTGTTTTTCATGTATCCCAGCATATCTCTGACATAAGGTTCTTGGGCAAGTGAAAAAAGACAGAAGAAAAATTAGGATATATTATTTTTCTCTTGATAAATAAACCTCACAGAAAAGAACCCCGCAAGAAAACTGTGATTCTATTATTTTTAATTTGTCCTCTAAAGCATTGTGTAATCCAATTGTTTTTCCACAGTAATCATCAGAAATTCATTCTGTAACAATAAAGAGGGAACATTTTTTTGTTTTGTATGCAAAACAACCTTCTGCTTAGAGCTTCTAAAATGAAGTTAATACTGCACATGAACAGTGTTTTTATTTTGATGACTCTTCAGATTAGGTGAATAAAAAATATAAGTTTTGTTTAATAAATATATTTTTGTTACTACTATATAGAACCCAATCTTAGAATAGGGGGTCAGCTTTTACCTCTATTAAAGAATTTATGATTTTTTTCTCTTATTAAACAGGAAGTTTCAGAAAAAAATATTTTGAGGTTTTTTACCAAAGGAAAAAAAAATTGTATTGCCTTTACTGATTAAAGTGATTAAAGCTTAAACATAATTTCTGCAGATAAAGGTGATGACCTTGAGAAGTGATGTACTTCAATTTTTGAAATAGGTTGTTTAAGCTAGCCCAGTGGCATAGACGTTTTCTAACCATGTCAAAAAAATCCCAAACCCCAAAAACAACACCACAATTTTTTTTCCTGTTGTCTGGAGGTGCTTTCCATGAGCATGGCATCCAGGCTTGGGGGACCAGGGAACAATGCAAGTCTGGTTAGGTATGCAATTGTTAATGTCCCCTTGCAACAGAGAATAATATTCTGGCAGTGTGCTAGTCTCTTATTTTAGAAATGCTTATTTATATTTGCAAAAATTTTACAAAAGGTTAAAAGAAATGTTGGTGGATGTTAGATGACTGAATCCATTTACAAGAAAGGGAATCTGGGTTGTCTCTGGTTGTGAAACTCCAGCTGACTGAAAGGTAATGACCTTTCAAGCCAGCGATGGCAATTGCCTTAGTGAAACAGCAGAATGTTTTTACACCAGGTGGCCTTGCAGTCCGCCTGCCAGTTTATCAGGAGATAGACCTGATTTGCTTTTCTAACACCTGAATTACTTACCTGGAGCCTATAACCTAGAAGATTCTCAAATTCTTTTGGTTATAGGAGCAGTGCATTGTCTATTAAGTCCTTATCCTTGACGCACTTGGGGACAGTCCGGGGCCGTCTGCTCCTCCCTGTGCACAGAGAAGACTTGGAATTATTATCCAAAATCATACAGAACCTTATAAGTAAACTAGGGTTTATTGGCACCAGAGACAACTGACACTCCTTTATGAGTGTGTTTTCTCACCACCTCAACCTGTGTCCACTGAGTACCCTCAGGGTTATGTTTGATTGTAGCTTCTACTAGCGGTGGTTGTTCCCTCTTCATTCCACAAGTAGCAGCATTTTGAATTATTTATTTTTGGTACTTGATAGGAAGAGTAATATAGTGAATAACGCACTTACTAATGAGGATGTCTCTTAATTTGATGGATTAATGTGACACTTTTTTATTAAAATAGTTGCATCCAAGCAATTTGCTTCTAAGAAGGCAAGTAAAGTGCAAAGCAGAAAGGTAGTGTAAAGAAATGGCAGCTATTTTACCCCTCTGCAATGATTTTGGGAGAGATTGCAACTTGATGCAAAGGAAAATAGCTCAGCCCAGTTCTACTATGAGTGAATACTGCACAACTCATGTATAACAGCTCTCCTATATAAAATTTGCGAAACAAAAGCAACTTCTGGAATTGTGATATGGGAAGGACTAGTAATTTCAGAGCAGAACCTGACATTGTGTCTAACAAGACCAGAGGAAGTGAATATCTTTTTTCATTTATGCTTGGATATATTTCATTTAACTTCACAGCTAATTTACAGAACCAACAATAAAAAGACCTGATAGAAAATCCTATGGCACTTGTTTAACAAGGAAAAATGTGAACATGACTGGAGGGAGTAATAATCTACTGAGGGAATGTAGACTTGTATGGAATGCAGGGTTTTAATGAAACCACAGGCTATAACAAAATCCGTTCAGTCCAGGTATTGCCACAAGGAAGCAATTTTTTTTTGTCACAGGCTTGTGACACCTGGCATTATGTGAAGAATTTTGATAAAAGGGATTATGTTCAAACACAAAAGCTTATCCTTCGATAAACTGTGGCTGAATATCTGATGTTGTTGTCAAGACTGACCTCAAAAGGCCTTGTCTATCTCCTGAGTCGCCAACTAATATTGCTTAAATTAGCAAGCGTACCTTTTATTGTTATTCTACAGGTGAGGAAGGACAGACAAAGCAGTTGAAGTTCAAGGAAACACAGATAAACTTTTAATATTGACTCAAAAAAAATCCAACTGAGGTATTAGCTAGCTGGCCAGGAAAGGGAAAAGTTCCCAAAATGCACCTCAGCTTCTAGCAAATTATCTGATAGCTCATAAAAGTTCTTAATCCCTCAGAAGGCTTGAAACATGAAATGTTTAGTGGCACCATTCCCAGGGGCACAGTCCCTGAGAAACAATAAATAGGAGGGGGGAAATCAAGCCGGCCCCTGTAAGAACAGCGATAGTGAGGGGTCATATCCCAGAATCATAGAACCATAGAATGGTTGGGGTTGGAAGCGACCTTAAATGTGACCTTGTTCCAGCTCCCCTGCCATGGTCCAGGACACCTTCCTCTAGAGCAGGTTGCTCAGAGCCCCAGAAGACCTGACCTTGAAAAAATCCAGGGATAGTCATCAACAACTTCATGGGGCAACCCATGCCACTGCCTTGCCACCCTCACAGTAAAGAATTTCTTCCTAATATCTAGTCTAAATCTGTCCCATGTCAGTTTTAAGCCACTATCTTGTCCTTATGAAAAGTCCTTCCCCAGCTCTCTTGTAGCCCCTGTAAGTACTAGAAGGCTAGTACTTAGGTCTTTCCTAAGCCTTCTTTGTAATAACCTCGTCCTGTCTTCATAGGACAGGAGCTGGAGCCCTCCTATCACCTTTGTGACACTGTTCTGGACTCCCTCCAACAGGTCGATGTCACTCTTATGCTGGGTGCTCGTCTTCAGGGCAGGACACTGCCTGCATGCATGTTTATCTCACACTGACTTTGTTCCTCAGACATTGCTGAGAATGGCAGAGCCCAGGCATGGGAATGGTCTTGCAGAGTAATATTGTTACCAGGCATAAAAGGCTTCCTATAAAATAATAGACAGTTTTTACAGTTTGTTTGGTACAGGAGCAGGCAACTCCTAAATGCTGAAAGAAATGTAGGCAAGGGGAAGGCCAGCTTGTTTGAATTGAGATCTTCTCTTGGAAGTAAGGTGAACAAGATGCCCAGTGTAAGCAAGGTCAGGTGCCATGGGAAGAAGACAGTGATGCTGCTCACCACTCTAGGGAGAAAATGTGCAGCCAAACCTAAGCTGGAATTAAAGCTGGCCAGAATTATGGGAGACTAGCAAGAGGTTTCTCAAATATATTAATGGCAAAATGCAGTGTAGAAATAACATCAGCTTCTTACAGGATGAGGATGGTCATATTACAAACAGGGACATGGACAAGGCAGAGGTGTTTAATGCATTCTTTTCTTCTGTCTTCAACATGGATCAGTGCCCTGAGCTGGAGGACCAAGGCTCTGAGAATGATCAGCTCCCAATTAACCTTGAGGTTGTTCAGGATCTGCTGCTTCAGCTTGACCCCTACAAATCTATAGGGCTTGACAAGATTCATCCAAGAATCCTCAAAGAGCTGGCTGATACCATTGCAAAGCCTCTCTTGATGATATTGACTGGTCTTGGGATTGATCTGGAGAGGTCCCAGCTGACTGAAAGCTGTCTAATGTTTTCCCAACTTTCACGAAGGACGAGAAGGATGATGCCAGAAGCTACATGCCTATCAGTCTCACTTCAGTGCCTGATAAAGTTATGCAGAAGATTATTCTGGGAAGTATTGAAAATTACCTGGACAACACCATAGCCATTGTCACAGCTAGTGCATCCTCATGACAGGAAAGTCCAGCTTTCCAACCTGATTTCCTGTTATGACTAGGTAACCCATTTAGTTGATCAAGGGAACCAGTTGATGTCATCTTTATTTATTTTATAAACCTTTCAATACTGTCTCTCTCAGGACCCTCCTGCAGAAAATGTCCAGCCCACAGCTGGATAAACACATCACATGATTGGTGAGCAGCTGGCTCACAGGTCAGGCACAAAGGGCTACAGTGAATGGGGTGACATCAGACTGGTGATCTGTCACTAGTGGGGCTCCACAGGGCTCCATCCTTGGCCCACTTCTCTTGAACAACTTCATAAATGACTTGGATGCAGGACTGGAAGGAATAGTAAGCCAGTTTGCTGATGACACTAATCTGAGAGGAGCTGTTGACTCCCTTGAGGTCAGAGAGGCCCTTCAGAGAGACCTTGACAAATTACAGGAAATCACCAACCATACAGGAAATCACCAAACCTGAAGTTTAACAAGGATTCTGCACCTGGGATGGGGCAACCCTGGATGTGTGTATGGACTGGGCAACAAGAGGCGGGAGAGCAGCACTGTGGAAACAGACACTGGGCTCCCAGTTGGTGGCAAGCTGAATGTGAGTCAGCAGTGCCCTGGCAGCCAGGAGGGCCAGCTGTGTCCATGGGGCATCAGGCACAGCATCAGCAGCTGGGCAAGAGAGGGGATTTTGCTGCTCTGCTCTGCACTGGGGTGGCCTCGCCTCAAGTGCTGGGGGCAGTTTTCCGTGCCACAATATTAAAAAAACATGAAGCTGTTAGAGACTGTCCAAAGCAGGGCCACAAGGATGGTGAAGGGTCTGGAGGAGAAGCAGTATGAGGAGTGGCTGAGGTAATTTTGTCTGTTCAGCCTTGAGGAGACTGAAGGGAGATCTCACTGTGGTCTTCAACATCCAGCAGGGCAAAACAGAGGAGTAGGTACCAATCCCTTCACTCTTGTGACCAGTGACAGGACTCAAGGAAATGGCATGATGCTGAATCAGGGGAGATTAGAGTTGGATATTAGGAAAAGGTTTTTCACCCAGGGGGTGTTTGGGCACTGGGACATATTTCCCGGGGAAGTGGTCACAGCACCAAGCCTGACAGAGCTCAAGAAGCATTTGGAAAACACTTTCAGGTGCATTTAGTGATTCTTGGGGTGTCCTGTTCAGGGCCATGAATTGGATGTGATAATCCTGATCAGTTCCTTCTAACTCAGGTTATTCTATTATTTTATAACTTGGAGATCTGAGTTCAGAAATACAGGTGAAGGTACTAAGTTGGAAAGGATTTTTTTTGCTGTTGAGATGTCAGGGTGAAGGAAATCCTCACTGTACTTGCCGAAACAGAATATAGTCCATCCTGCAAATTGCTGAGAAAGTGAACTGACCTATCTTTACCCAGATTATCAGTTTCTTGCAGCTATGTAGGCTCCAGAATGGATGGATGGATGGATCTCTCAGCAGAACAAAAGTGAGTGTACATTCATTCACTTCCAACATAGGTCATTCCTCCTGAGAAAGCATTTGTGGAGGTCTGTTCCAGAAAATGTCACTGATTAAAAGGGCTACAAAGGGCTATAACTAACTATTAACTATTAAAGGGCTCTAATTAACTGCTTATGAAAGCAAGTGAAATTAAGAAGAAAATGGCATAAAAGAAGAAATCAGTAAAAATAAGTAAATATTTTTCATCAACATGCCATTCTTAGTATGGAATCTGTGTGCTGTGGAAGTCTATCAAATATAGTGTATTCCTCTTCCATTTCTTCTTGTGTTAGTTTGACTTCAATCTGATAATTCTTAATGCATATTTAAGAATGTTCTTCTGGGACAATTTGCAAATATAAAAGGACAATTACAGGCTTGGTTTTTATTTCTTGGGGGGTAATTTGTTATAGGTCTTAAAAATTTCAGTTTGGCATGTGAGAATTTTTCACCAGTGGATAAAATGATAAGGGGAACTCAGAAAATATTCCTCCTCCTTGAGCACATTGCAGGGATTTAATGGGATTAACTCATGTAGTACAAATAGCCCAACCCTGTCCAAATGCAAACACTTCTTCCTTTCTTGTTTCTTAGCAATGATTGCTTTAATTAGAACTCTTTGTGATTCTTACTGTTTGACAATGGAGTTCTTTCCTTTGTTGATCCCTACTCAGATGGTGTTTAAATTGCCAGAAGTTTTGAAGTTTATCCCAAAAGCAGCTATAACCCATTATGAAGTCTGCTTTACTCCAGTCTGCTTGCAAACATTTGTGCAATACTTAACTCTGGAATCTTTGCAGAACAAGATGCTTGCCTTTGTAAAAAAAATTGTAACATATAGCGCACCTGCCTTTTTTTCCTGTTTGTCTCTTTTGCCTTAAAAAAAAATAATTGGAAACTTCATAGGTTCAGAACTGTGAAGGATAGGGTATCCCCAGGACTATTAGCCCAATCTAATCCATTTATTTATTAATTATACTTATATATTTTATCAGAATTATGATCTCCCCAAGGTTAAAGCATCTGCTTTATATACAGTATTGGCTTCTGGACCTCAGTGAAATGCAACAAGTGCCTAGTCTGCTTGTCTGTTTTAAAAAAGCCTGTAACTGCTGTTTTCAGAGGAAGACTAGCTTTCAGCATAGAACTGGGGCTACCAGTATAGGAGTTTTTTTGCCTTTTTACTCTCATAGCCCAGCCAAAGCTGAATCAGTCTGTTCAATATTTAATAATTCAGGTAAAAAGCCTTTTGGGATTTATTTGTGAAGAATGTTAAATGGAGTATTTTCGTAACTGTTTATTCCCAAAGAGTAATCAAGGCCTTATACTGCCCCAGTGCCTGCTTCTGTTCAAGGCCTGTTCTTTGATAACAGCAGGCTGGACTAGCACCTGAGAAAGTAAATGTGCTTTATTTACTTACACTAGAGGATCAAAATTGCTGCACACAGCTTAGGTCATGGCAGAATGAAGTACCTGAGGGCACAAATCTTCCTTTCATGCTCTGCCAGGTTCAGTAATCCCTGGATTATTCATTTTTCCTTTTCATGGGATAACTCTGAAGATAACTAAATTTTAAGAAGTATTACTTAATGCTTTGGACTCTAGAGCAACCAACCACAACACCACACACATCGCCCCTACTCTCCCCCATCCCCAAAGGAAAAACCAGGAGAAAAAGAGAAAGGAAAGCAAGCAAACAAGCAAATAAAAACATTTCAAAAAGATTCAGAAGCTTAATGCTTTGAATTTTAGAGCAAAAAAATAAAAGCCAACACTCCAACCCTCTGGAAGAAAAGAAAGAAAGAAAATAAAGGTACTCAAGTGTCTTTAAGAAAAAGGTACTTAAAACCCCAGTGCCAAATATCAGCGTGAAATAGATTTTTATAAATTTTTGTGGGAAAAACCACCAACAAAAATATCAACCAAAACCAAAACAAAAAACCTTCTATAAACAGTTGTCATGCAAGAGACACTATTTTTCCATCTGCAGCAGGGCATCATCACTTTGTGCCACCATGGATTCAAGGAAAAGTGTCCCTTCTATTAACCATCACAAAATAGTGATAGTTGGAGTTGAATGCTTCAGCTGGAGCTGGAGTATTATGGCTTTCAGCAGCACCCTGTACTGTTTTTTGTCATAAAAATGAATAAAATCAGGAGAAACACACGTTTCAGAGCAAGCCTAGAATTCTTCTGAGGACAGCCTGCTTCAAAGGCTTCTTCCCTCTCCTATGTACTCTCTTCAGAGTCCATTTCAGAGCTGTTGTCAAGGGGAATTTAAGGGACATGGCCATGCTTCCCTGAGAATCATGAATAAGTTGGGGGACCATGAATAAGTTGGTTATCAGTTTACTTATACATTCCTGTCTTCTTACCCCTCCATTTCAGACACATGCTTTGTGCTGCATCACATCTTTTTTGATACTTCACAAAAGGCAGCTACTTCAAATGATTTATTACAGCACAAGTACTTAAGCAAAAGATTAAACTTTTAATCTTCAGCATTTGGTTGACAGTAGTTTGGCTGAAATGTCAACAAGTTGCTTGAGTGTGTTTCCCAAGCTCTTAGTTCTCCAGAAAATGGAGTCAAAAAGCACTCTGAAGGCCAGAGCTGGCCACAAGGAAAGGTCGATATAATGGCAAAAAAAATCACATTTAAGCTTTTCTAATGTAAAATCTTCACATAGGTTAGTAATTGGCTATTTTTCTGTTGAACTAGTCCTAGCAGATCTTTGCATAGCATTAGATTAACATGTTTTGTTTTTACAGTAGTTTATTCACCACTGCATCTTGAAGCTTTTTGCGAATGAGTCAGTTATGTGGTGGCAAGTGAACATCAGATGAGCTCAGAGCAAGAACATCATGTAAAACAGCCAGTTTTATTTCTTTTTTATAGTTGTCACTTATCTTACAGGAAAACCGTAAAGTTCTCTTTAAACAGAAGAAACAGATGTGAAGGTTTTCAGTTTCATGTTCCCTTTACTAAGATATCATATCTCTTACCTCTTTCCTTTCTCATCCAGCAAGACAATTTAGGGTCACATACTGTGTAACTGATTAGATTTTTTTTCCTAAGTCAAAATGACAACAGGAAAGCAAGGAGTCCAGTATGTCTTTAATACATGACAAAGTCAGACTTCTGGTTGTGGTAGATGCATAAAAGGAAAAGGAAAGTCTAATTGAATGAATCTTTAGTGTCAAGTGGTACACTTCAAACTGAGTCAGTGAAAAGACATGGAAATCTTCCTTCTAGTATCTCTGAATTCAGTTCAAAGTACTGAGACTTTCAGAAGCATGGCACTGGCATTTTCCTTGGCACTTTCCCCTTTCCTGCATCGTCCTTTACACTGTTTTTCCCCTATTTCCTACCATGGAGCAATAATATGGTGAGCTGCATGTTTGCATACTGGGAGGACTTTCTGGGTTGGAGCAGTCACTTCCTCTTACTCACTGTTCCCCATACATTCCTCCAGCTTCTTCTTCCCCTTCCCTTCATGCTAAAAGCAATACCATTTTCCTCTCATGAGAGTGCCTGAGAGTAATATTCCTAACTGACTCTCTTTGGGGGTATAGGAATATGTAATCTATGAACTAGCCTAATGGATGGCAAAAAATAATTTGAAAGGAGCTTCTTTGTAGGACTTCTTGACAAACCTGGTGAAAGTTTGAGTTAAAAAACCACAAAAACCCCAAACCAAAACCTCCCCCTCAGAAGACAGAAAAAAGCAACGACAACAATAACAAAAGCACCAATACCAACCAACCAGCCAAAATGCTCCCACTCACAAAAAGAAAACATTACTCTAAATCTTCTTATGAGAGGTCATGGGAAAAAGTACATCCAAGTTTAAAACTTAAATTTCCCTAGTACCATTAAACATTTCAGTCATAATTTTCTTAAAATGCCAAAGAATTTTGTTTTCTGTATGTGTAATAATAATAATAATAATAATAATAATAATTAATAATAAAGTAAAGGACTGGCATATGAAAAGAGATATCGTCACCTAATAAAATGGCCCAATATTTTAAAATGTAAAATAAAATAAAACATAAATAAAACATAAATAAAGTTGGAGCATCACTTCTATGAGGAAAGGCTGAGGGAGCTCCTGAGCTTTGTCAGAGAAGAGATGACTCAGAAGGGACCTCACCAATGTCTAGGGAGGGTGTCAAGAGGATGGATCCAGGCTCTTCTTAGTGGTGCCAAGCAACAGGACAAGAGACAATGGGCAGAAACTTATGTACAGGAAATTCCACATGAGCATGAGGAAGAACTTTACTGTGTGAGTTAGCAAGCACTGGAACAGATTGTCCAGAGAGGGTGGGGAGTCTCCCTTACTGGAGGTATTCAAGAATCTTCTAGACACAATCCTGTGCCATGGGCTCTAAGATAACCTGACCCATTCTGTGAGTCAGTGATTTTGTGAAACACAGGATTCTTAGAGAGAGTGAACTGGTTGTTCTGAGAGCTGCAGGGACTTACGGAGGTTACAAGTCTATGGAAAACAAATAGATATTTTAGGTGCCTAGCACTGTGTTTGTAGCATGAAATGTTTGGGTCCTCAATATTATGTCCTCTTTCAACTTACTAGTTTATTTATAAAATAAACATAATGGATTGAAATAATAGGTAGAAAGAAACGTGCAGTAAATAAATTGTTGATTTGTGAAGAGATGTTTGAGCACCATTTTTAATGAAAGCATATTTTAATGATCAGTCTTTATTGCAAACAGCTGCATAGCATTTTAATTGACTCCTTGGGTATGATTTCCAGAACGACCTGTCTGTGCTTTAGTTTTTTCACTTCAAAAATAGAGGCGTTATTAGAAGGTCTTCTCAAGCAGCATTTTCTCTGTTGTTATGCTGTTAGGTTATCCAGAAATCAGCTAAATTTCTTGCCTCATACATCTGTGTTCAAAGAAGCTCTGGTGCCATACCAGAGCATCCTACTTCTGTTTCACTTAAGTGGAGTTTGAAAGCTGAGACTGTCAAAGTTGGTTGGTGTACAGCTGTCATTTTGACACCAAACTACCCTGTGGTTCAGATATGATGGTAGGCTTTGGAGATGATTCCTGCCTTAACAGAACCATCCCGAGACACTAGCATCCATCCCATTTTTCAAAACTTTCAAAAATTTGGGTGATAAACATATCAGAACTGAATGCTGAAGTTTTGCAAGCTATTTTCTGTGAGTCTCCCAAATATTTCTACTTTGGCAAATACAAAATCCTTAGAATGTGATTCTTAGAAACCACCACTATTCCTTCAGAGACTTTGATGTCTTTCAATAGACTTCTCTTCATCGAGAGTTAGAATCATCTGAATTACTTTGCAAGTCCTAGGAGGGTAACTAGAAAGTAAATCTATGCTGTCTACTCTAGTGTATAATAATTAACTTTTTCTAAAGGAAAGTTCTATACTGATGGAATAGGGAAGTCATAGGACTGGGAGGGGAAGAAATAAGAAATCAATTCAGAATCAGTTCTGTGTTTTGACCTCTCTGAAGGATTCATTTAGCCCTAAGTTACACTCTGTTTCCTGCCTGTTTTCTGGTTCTTATGTAACTGTGATCTTTTCCTCAGGAATTAATTTTCTTAATTTGAGGAACACTGAGTTAGTGCTTTGCTTTCCACAACACGTTCAAGTTTATAATGCTAGCCTTTTTTTCTCCATTAATAGGACTCTAAAAGATACATTTTTATTGCTGTTGTTGTTATTAATTGCAAGAGGCTCTTTACAAAAACACTCTTGTATCAGATACTCTTGAATTAGGGTAATAATTAAGAAGAAATGTATTTGTCATTTTGACAATACATGAAAGCTGAAGTACATACTCATCCACATGACTGACTTGACTCATCAAAATCAAAACACACCCTTTCTGTATTGCTATCTTTAGCTCTCAACATGTGTTACTATAGAAATGGTATCCACACTCATCTGTTCTCCTTCAGCAATTTTAAATCCCTTTAATTCATGGATTATCATAAACTTCCAAGGAAGGCTAACCTCCTTTATCTCTAAAGATTTGAAAATCCCATGGCAGCTAGACTGTCTTTTACTCTACTGCTACAGTAACTGACACTGACTTTTGTGTTTATCTCAAATTTTTTTGGATCAAACATAACAATAGATATCATTTATGAACATTATTAGCTCTTTCTTGAATGTTCAGCAGTGAACTTCTTTTCTTTCTTGGAAAGATAGTGATAAACTATCTGGACACCTGCAGAATTTTATACCTATTTTCCCAAAAAGATCAGCTTATACAGTCCCCTTAGGAACTGCAGATCAGCTTTCCCTGTGTAACTTCTAAAGAGTAAGGCTGTAGCTTACGTCACAGTTCTTCCAAGTGTATTAAGCTAAAAAATAAATCTTTCCAGTATACATTTCTCATTGATAGTTATTTTAGGTTATCATAAGAACCAGTTTAAAAAGTGGAGCTGGGAGTAATATTAAACCAAGTGGAACTATTTTTCATTTAAGCAAAGATAAATGAAAAAAAATTAATTTTTAGACTGCTGATTGCCTAGCATCTTCAAATGAAATAGCACTGTAGTATTTGTTGAGTCTAAAGAAAATGGAATTTAATTTTCAGGCATTAAAAATCTCATTAAGCTCAATTTATCATTGCTAGTATAGCTCCCTCATTTAAAGGTGGAAGAGACTATTATGGGAAGATTGCAACTCTCTTGGAAAAAAATCCTAAATCTGTGTGCTAATAAGCGACACTGATAAAAAGGCCAAAAAGAATACAGCATCTCAGAGAAGAGAACAATATACCCTCTGATTAGACTTGGATTTACAGCTACCCTGTGGAGTTTCCAATCAGAACACATTCAGGTTGTCCTTTATTTGTAGTGTCATGGTTTGGAGCCCAAACCTAATTATTTTATTTTCTCCTTCTGTTACTTCATTATTTATTTTCTCCCCAGCATGACCTATCTGATCTTACACCTGTCTCTCCTATCTGACCTTACACTTTTTGCATCCAAAGACTACTTGATGTGACCTGACTTAGCTTAATTGTGGTTGATGTGTTTTGCAAGATAGGCAGTTACTGTAACTTCACAGTGTAGTTTCTAGTGGAGACCATGCTTTGCCCAGAAGGGCATTTGGACTAAAGTAAATAAATGTTTTATGCTATTAGTTGCTTAGGAAGCTTGGCTTTTTGAGTTTCTGAAGAAAAAAGTATTGCTCTATCTAATTTCCTACCAAAATGGAAATCCATTTCTATGTATTTTTGAGCTGAAGATAAGCATTTGGACATCATTATTAACATAATCAACCAAATTTTATCACCTTCTAAAATCAGGTTCTTCCAAAGCATACCACTTCCCCAGGTCAGGTCACTGCAGTGTTCAGGTTAATGATCCTTTTCTATCCCAAGGCAGAATAGGTGAAATTAAAGGGCATGGCTAATTAACGCAGCAACTTCTACATAGGGCAATATGTGCTTTAACTCTCTGCTTTCTAGGGTTTTTTTTTTTGTTTGGTTTTTTTTTTTTTAATTTTGGTAATTTTTATCCTTTCAAGCCCACTAGCACTGCATATTTGAGGATCAGGAGTATTTCAGAGTAAAGAGGACATCTCATAATATATATTTGTGTGGTTCTTTTAGTTTTGTGTAATGTCATTTGAGGATGGTTTGAGTGTTTTATCTGCCTGGTCTGAAGAGAGGTTCACTCCATATCCATTTTCAGAGGTCTCAGGCTCATGCCAAGTGGTGTAATCTAACCTGCAGGGTTGGGAAAGAGCTGAAGTGTTTTCTGCACCCTACCTTCAGACTTGACTTTTCTATCTCTTGTGGACTGGATCTGAAAAAAACTCAACTGCTGCAACTTAGATCATCATCACTTCTCTTGATGTGGTGTTTTTCTGAGTCACAGATGCTTTTGAGAAAGAACTACTCAGACTTACTTTGCCTTAAACCTTGAAAGGTGATTTTATTCCTCCTTTTTTAATTTTCTTTTTAACCGGGTTATAACAGAGAGGGAAAAGAAATATATTTAGGAAATTAAAAAAAGAAAGACATAGAGAACAGAAAGGACATTGGAATAGCAGAAAACGGTAAGTATAATTATTTGCTGTTGGTGGGAGCATCAACTAATCAAATGGTATATGAATGTGCAGTGTTGTCAGATGTAGTCCAGGCAGAGTCCGATGTATTTTTTCCTCAGGTGCACTATTTATAAAAAGAGGGAGAGGGACTAACCTAAATTTGGCAGATGCTGCAAAGAAGTGAGAAGGTACAAAGAAAGAGAGATTCAGCATCAGGAGCCACAGTTTTATCAGCTGATATAAGCTCCCCCAATTAACTTGTCTGTTACCAGGACTTACATCTCAGCCGTAAATCACATTACAGCAGGAGCTACCATACCTCAGGGTTATGGTTGATTTATTCCGTCAAAACTGCACATTTTTTGGAAATCAAATTAAAGAGTTATTGTGGTTTTGAAAAAAAGGATTCATTAAAATGCAGATACTACATTTGCATGCAAACGTAGCATTTTATTTTAAAAACCAGTTATCAGTTGGCTGTGGGGTGTGTGAGTGTCACCTGGGTTTGAGCTGTGAGGAATAGCAAACTGTGGCACAGGACTGGCCTAAACTGTGGAGGCAGCAAGGCGGGAAGTGGTCATCTTTAATTTAGGTACAAGGTATTATATATTCAAAGGCATCTTGTAACACAAGCGCTAGAGCTTCTGGCAAACCTTTGGAACTGGGGAAATAGACGAGGAATAGAAAGCAAAGCAAGTTTAAGTAAATATTTATACTACTCACTCCTTTGGAATCAATGGCTCAGCCACCATTTGAATAATGAGCATTATTTTTGTAGATGTTTTTAGAGATAAAAAAGTGGAACAGGAAATTGCATTCTCAGATGATGACTGAAACACCACAAGGGAGAGAGAGTACTCAGGATTTGACAGGAGTTATGAAAGAGAATCAGTAATTTACCCTTAAAGATGAGTCAAGATGTGTACTGATGTCCAGTTCTCCAGTATGGGATGTTCATGTTACAAGCCTATCACCAGGTACATTTCATCACTTTCTCTCTCCCACCTGGTCTCCTGCACAGGTAAATCTCTGAGCTGCTGTGCTCAGAGCTGCTGTGCAGGTTGAAATTCCCATGACCCAACCTGGTAAAGAGAGAAAGTTTATTTCCAGAAAGTTTCTTCATCACAGTAAGATTCTAGAAGTCATGAGGTCCCTTTTTACTGAAGGGGTTTGAAGTAGTAATTACACTTTAATTATATGTGAAGTTAATGCAGGTCAAGGACAAGTCTCAGGGCTGTATTTTGATACACTAGCTATATTAAAACCTGGGCCTCTTCTTACTGAGCCATCCAACTGAATGTTAACAAAGTCAACAGTATACATTTGTACACAGTCATCCAAAGTTTGAAGATTAAAATTTTATCTGATATGATTTTTATTTATACCAGAAAGAAAGCTTGAAACTGCATTTACCCATAGTTTGACTTTAATCTTTTATGGGTAGAAATGAAACTGAGAGTATTGTAGGTGCTTTACTGTTGAGAAATTGTTTTCCTAATGTTTGCTATCTGTGAAGCTACGTGCTAAGCCTGTTTGAAGCATTACTGAAGAAAATTATATTGAAATAACTTTATTTAAAAATTTTATCAAGATCATGATAGATGAAATTGATTTCCTCTCTGAATCAAGGAACAAGAATGACTGCTTCTTTCCCTTTTTATCTTTAAAAAGTCCAGCTCCTAGAGTCCATTACTACAGTTCTCTGCTTTTATTTCCTTCTTTTTTCAAAAATGAGCTGCCCATATGCTTTGGCAGAAAAACATCTTAAGCTCAGCAATATGTATCTTAAACTCTCTGTGCTTAGGAAAACAAAACAAATACATCCCACAGCACATGCCAGTGACTTCAGACACTCTGATTACTGTTCATGTCAGACTGCCTCAACAACCCTGAGCCAAAGAAGCGGAAACTGTCCTGTACGCAGCCAAAAAGAGGGAAGTCTGACTGCAGTACGCAACACAGTGGCACAGCAACTTCTCAGAGCATGAACAGGGCTGAAAGACACAGAAAAAATATTTGTCATAGCTAAAGAAGTATGCCTGAGTTATATTCTAACTTAGTGGGCTCATGGGGTCTCTTTTAAGCAAAGGACTTGACACTAAACAAAATATCCCCATGCTCTAGTTCCCCGTGTATTTAAAAGGATCTTGTTGCTATTTTTCACCTTTGTTTTCCACCTCTTTGTGCTGCTTCTGGCATTTTTTCACTATTCATCTCTTTTCCATGCTTTTCTCTGCTTTTTCAAATCCTCTCAGTAAGATGCTGCTTTCAGTTTTGTCTTCCCTTGCAGATCCTGCTATGTAGATGTCTTCTTCTTTAGCTCTCTTGTTTATAAATCAGTTCCAAGGGCTTTAAAACAGGCTGAGGGGAGAAGCAAAGTTTACCTGTTGGCAGCAATGACACTTTACATGGGACAACAAAACTTCTCATTATTTATTAACTGATACTGAACCTTGGTAAACTTCTTGTGTCACATCTTTGCTTAGTCTCAGGAAACATAATGTGGCTCTGCAAGGCTTCTCTCCGCAGAAGTTGGTCTCAGGAGTTGGTCAGAACTGGTGTATTAACCCCCTGTTCATACCTTGCTACATGCAAATTTAAATAGTGTAACACCTGAATGCAAGAGAGCAGAGGACAGAGATACCTTTACAAAGCACTCCCTGCCCATTTCTGTGTTGGTCTCACGCAGTCTGTCCCAAAACTTTTCACAAGTCCTCCCTTGTTAAAAAGATTCCTCAGCACAGTTGGGGGATGACAAAAAAGAAGAAAAAAAAAGTAAACAAAAAAGTAAACAAAAAAGTAAACAAAAAAGTAAACAGCTGGATGTTTCTGGAAAAAAACAAACCAAACACCAAAATGAAACAAAATGCAATAAAACACACAAAAACCTGCCAATAACAACCAAGCTGTAGTATTGCTTATCCCTGTGAGAACTTTGCACAAATAGATATGAGGAACCAGTTAAAAATTAATGTATTCAGCAGAACAAACAGTAAGGGAAGATATTTTTTCATTAGTATAGTCAAAACTTGTGCTTGTAGAACAAAAGGAAGATTTTTTTTTAATACCCTCAGAGTCTTATTTTGAAAATGTCTATGTAATTGATTCTTACTTCTCAAAGTAAAACCTATGTTCTGTAAGGCTTAATACTATATTTTGAATAATACTAATAATAATAATAACAATAATGATTGCAACAGTAAAATTATGATAATCATCTTAAAAACAGCTTAGCAAAGCTTCTCTCTGTCATGCTTAGGCTTCTGACATGTTGGATGTTCCAGAAAAATTTGAGATTACTCAGACTAGCAGAAGTGTGTAAAAAATTTCTTTACTAATGCACAGCATTTGGACAGCATATCTGGATTTTTACTTTATCATTGGCAAAACAATTTAAAACAAATATATATTATATGCTTTTATATCGAAGATTATTTCACTCAGCTGCTAAGGGCAGCAGGCAGGGATCTGCCCTCAGATCTATTCTGACTGGTGGTCGCTGGGGAGGATGGCGAATGTACAGCAGCAAATGTATGCCGATGAGGTAGCCTTTTACATTTGCTACCAGTGGACACAAAATACCGGACTACACAGTTGCTGTGATTCAGAATGCATTTTCCATATTACATATTTACTTTGTTAATATAGTAAGTAAATTTTCACTCTGAGATTCTCAGATGAAGTGATTGTTAGTCTCAGTGCAACTGTCACCACCAGATGGTAGCATTAAAGACTTATTTGGTATGTAAATATTTCAGTCTTTCCAAGGTTTGTTTTTTTTTTTTTTTTTGGGAGGGTATGAATTCTAATCCACAGCTGGGATGTACACCAGAGATAAATAAACTTTTTCATGAAACATCCATTCTCCATGTTTCTTACTTGGTCTCCTGTGCAGTGGGCAGAACTATGAGACCTGCTAGTAGGGCAGCAATGGGAAGTTGGGGGGCTTTCCCTGTATGCTTTTTCTTTGTGTTTTTTTCACCTCATCTGTGCCCCTTGCAGAACACCTTGTGCAGTTGTGCTTCCTCCTCTGCAGTGTAAATGTCTTTACATCAGTTTCAACATTAGCTTCAAGTTGTATTCCTGAAGTTAAAATCTTTGTTCCTGCATACAGAAGGAGCCACTCTCTGTTAACAAAGACCCCCCAGTTATATGCTGATACATATTGTTGCTCTCCTACGGCCTGAATTCCAGTTAGATCTGTATACTGTCTTTAGGCATAATTACTCATACATTTGCAACCCAGGGATTTCTTTAATCTGCATTGTTTAGACTATAGGTAGTGAATCATAACAGTGCCATTTGGTATCCATTCCTCTAAAATGGACAGAGAATTCTGGAGAAGTGAAGGAATTATGGAAACCTGTTCTGAAATGCTCTAATCAATGCAATTAATTTTTTTCAAGTTAATTTTTTGTTCTGGTTTTTGTTCTGTACCTATTTTCACCTATTTCATTGGCTGTAACTGGCTTTGAGGAAAGCCATCACCCATGAATTAGCGGCATTATTGATTTTAGCCATGTAAATGGACAACATACATCAAGGTATTTCAGCTTGCAGTCACCTTTTCCCTCATGATATGGCAATACTTGCTGTGAAGGAAAAGCATGGAGGTGCTTTGATCCAGGGAGGAGAACATCATGAAGCCCCGTTGACTTGAAGGAGTTGCTATGGTAGTGCTGCAGTCCCAGCTGTCTCACTAGATGTCTAAAGGCTGTTTCTCAGTCCTGCACACTCTCAAGTTTCAGAAGGGCACATGCTAGCTCTGCTTTAAATAGGAAGGCTGTAAAGGGAAGGTGTCTTTCCTGTGCTAGCTGAGTTGTCACAAAGATACATGTGCTCTTTTTAAGTCCTAAAGTCGTTTATACTCACATCAAAATCTCAACAAGCCTTTTTATACCCAGAGTGAAAAGACACTCTGGGTAGGCTGCTGGGCTGTCAGGGTAGTGAACTATTAATAAAACAGATTAAGACAGAGAGAATCCAGGTATTTCATGGCTTTACATTTCAGAATTTCATGCAGGAGTAGTGCTCACAGGAAAACTAACAAGCCTCTTTCTTCCACTAAACACTTAGTTACTTTAAAGCTGGATTTTTTTTCATACACATCCTGGATCTCTAACAGAGCTGTAAAATAATGTCTAAGCTGAAACACAAAATAGAGGGAAGAAGACAGGGAGGAGATAATCATTTGAGCCAGTTTAAAGATCTCTGCTTTTTATATCTTGAAAAAGATCGTTTTATACACAGCATGGGGAGATACATTTTGCCCAGTTTTATATGTGTACTCTTACTGGAAGCACTTGTGAAGTAAGCTGGGTGAGTCTGATCTTGCAAAGTTATTTTTGCCAGGAAGCACAATATACTTAGGATACCCCCCATCTTTTTAACAATTCTGATGAGTGCTTAGGATTTCTAAGAAAAGTTTAATTTCGGAAAAATTCAATTACTTTTCTTTTCAGTAAGAATTAAATTCTCTAGACAGCTATCAAAATCTCTTTTATGTTCCTCTTAGAAGGAGACCAAAAGAACAACAGAAAGTATACCCTACTGCAGTTTAGTCAGGTTATGTTTTTCTGCCTTGGGATAGGTATTTACATTGATTTTGGGGTGAAATTTTTCCATGATATTTTTAGAGTCATCCCACAGCAGTTTTGAACTCTGTGCATGACTAGATTCTTGATTTGCTGCAAGGGTTTGCAAATAGGAGTGGAATAAGACAAGGTGACCTACCCACTCCTGCATTTTGTGAGCTGACTATTGCTGCCTCAGTATCAGGACCATTTTTTCACTGGACTTGTGAATGGCTAATCCTTAAATGGATGGATCAATAATTATCCCTTAAAATAAAAAAAACCCCATTGGATCTTCTGTCTCTTCCCTCTCTCAGATCTGGCCCTGGTATGCATTTCACACTCGGCCTGCCTGATGTCATCACCCACAGCTCCCATATCCTTCTGTTATGATGATGTTCATTCAGATGTGTTTCAATTAGTCATAGCAGGAATCATATGTTCTTGTTCATGTCCCTGGTGAGCTGTACACACACATAAGGAAATTTTCTGCCACTTGAAACTTGCTGCCTTATAGCCAGCTGGCTTATAGCTATAAAATATCCTTTCAGATTTCTCAAAATTAAGGTAAAATTATAGGACTTAATCTAAGATTTTCCCACCCCTTTGTATTTTGAGAAAAGCTTTTTTTTTTTTTTTTTAATCCTCACGTTTACATTCACCATTCAAGTTTAGTAATGTGTTCTTTATTGCCTTCAAGAGCAAGTGTTGTTTTGGATTTTAGTGTCAGACTCTAACATGGAAGATTTAGGCATTACCAATAACAGGCAAGCTTGTAATTTTTACAATAGTTTCAATGAAAGCCCCTGACTGCATAGGAGATCATGAAGATTTCAAAAAAATATAGAGAGGAAAACTAAGAAACCTATTACACTCCTCACTCCTTATCAAGGGGGAAAGCAATCTACATTGGAGATAATAATTAAAAAAATGCATTTCATGGCTCTGCCAAATGATATGTGCATGTCAACACTGAAAGGTGTGACTCCAACTAGGTTATTTGCTGATAGTCTGGGGGAAAATGAGGACTAAATTTGGATGGGGTTTCCCAGGTCTTGAGCAGGTTTTATAGGAGATGTAAAATTTTCAGATCTGGATCTTGCTCAGGATTTGTGATAGTATCTTCCTCTAGTTTTATATATTCTTACCCAGCCTGGAAAAAAAAAATAATGAGACCAAATAGCTGGAAAATGCAAAAGAGCTGGTGGCAGACATTGTCCATAATTTCCTAGAAAGGAGCACAGATCCTGGTCCAAGCTGCATTTGTCAAAAAAGCATTTAGAAGTTCTACAGGAAATCCATTGCATTTCAACTATTAATGTGAATGTGATGCCCCGTGCTTGCATAACAGGGTGGTATAAAATTCTAACACATGTGGTAAAATCTGCCTTGTGTCTTTATATGACATAAGACAGAGAGAGGAGGGATAAGATCCCCATCTCATGGGAGGAGCGTTGCTATGGCAATTTATACCAGCTAAAAATATAGTCATGACTGCTTAAAAGTCAGGGTAGTAAAAGCAATGTTCACATTCCAAGATAAAAATAAGCAGTTTTTTTGAAGTTTAGAAATGGGTAAATCTGAGGAAGGTATTTTGACCTTGAGTTATGTATCTACATTCAACCATTTAGTCTCTGCAGCAAACAGTAAACAATTAAAAGTTGAAGTTGTATAGAAAATATATAGAGGGTTTATGGGTTTCTATGGTGAATTGCCTGTTTCTGCTTTTGCAATTTTTTTGACTATGCAAAGAGTATGTGCTAATTGGTCCTAGAAAGCAGCAATAAAATGATGCTGGTCACAAAAGTTAATCTTTGTGGCTATTGGAAGATGTGATGTGACTTTCTCAAGCAAAGATTTGTCAGTACAAATCATTATGTTGCATCCAAACAAGAAGTGTGCAGGAATAGTTTTCCAAATCCAAATAGTTCTCCAAATGTCTCTGTCAGTATTTTTACAGTACCATCATCTGCAGAGTGGGCTGGAGTTCTGGTTCCTAAATAATTATTCAGTTGAAAACACAAATGAGGATGTGGCAGGTCACACATACACCTCCTCCTTGTCACAGTGTTTCTTGTGCATGGATACCATATACTGCTGGAGAAGACAGAGTTGTTACTTTGCCTCTCTGATGTAGGTAAAACCAGCAGCATTTACATGGCCCACATTCTAGCTCAGGCCCTGTGCCTAATTTGCTGGTGGGTGGGCATAGGTTTTTAGTCCTAAGATGAATCACCATTTGAAGGGATCTGCCTGTCTCTGCTGAGTTTCAGGAGAAAGTGCAGTACTGTGCCAAGCAGTGCTCCTCTGAACTGGGAACCCTAGCAATGCTACTATTTATCACGAGACCCTGTAATTTACTGCAGGCTTCAGCTTCCCAAAGATTTATTAAGGGCACATGGCACCTCATTTACAATACAAAGTTTACATCCCTAAGGCTGCTTCATTGACATTCAGTCCCTTTTTACCTGCATCCTCTAGTTATATCAACAAAACCATGGCCATTTTGAACAGGCAGTCTTTCCAGTGTGAAGGGTCACAGAAGGAAGGCCTCAAATACATGCAAATCGCAGACAATGATGTGTAGCCTGATGCAGGTGCTACAGGTGCTTTTACACCCTTCTGAAACAGATAACCAAAACAGACAAATCCTGTAAGTATGCCCAGGATGCTTTAGTGACAGTTTTTTACCATTTTTGCATGTTAAGATTTGATATTAGGAAAAAATGCCTCATTGAAAGTGTGGTCAAGCATTGGAATAGGCTGCCCAGATAAGTCATGGAATCACTGTTCCTCCATTAACAAGTGTGTAAATGTGGTGCCTAATGACATTGTTGGGTGGTAAACCTGACAGTATTGGGTTAACTGTTGTATTCAATGATCTTTGAGGTTTTTTCCCACCTAAATTATTCTGTGATTTTTCTGAAACTCATGTAACAGTAACTGGAAGAAAGTAAACTTTTTATTTTTCTGTTGTTTGTAAGTAAGGGTATGCTAAATTTAACAGAGAAATACAGGTTAGAATTGAAAATAAGATAGTCAAACTTAAAAGGCCCGACTCTTCTACCCACTGGCTGAACTATGAGGCAAAAACTCTAGGAGAACAGATTATAAATAAAGTTAAAAATATATACTGTGACCAGAATAGTTCTTTTATTTTTATCCAGGTCAACAGTGAGATGTTTGATGTTAACTTCCTTTTCTTCTGTGTCTTTTAGATCAGGGTACACAAAGCTCAGCTTGTGGTAACCTGCTGTACTTAGTGCATCCATTCCTTCAAATTATTATATAGGTGTAAAATTTGACAAGAAGGTGTAAAATTTGTATATAGGTGCACATAGGTGTAAAATTTGACAAGGTGTAAAATTTGAGAAGAAGAAAAATTCTTCTTCTTGAAATACTGGGTATTTATCAGCAAACAATTTGAAAATAACTTCACACTACTTGCACCTTTGTTTGATTTACTTCATCCAGTGAATGAAATCTGTTTTTTTTCAATTTTGGATTTTATCTAAACATAAACAAACCACTCAGGAAAATGAAAGCCTCAGTAAGGTCCATAGGCACTTGCCATGGCTGACTGTCTTCCTGAGGCAGAGCTCTGGTTACACATATGGGTAAGCTTGCTCCAGAGGTCATGTATAGTTTTGCAGAGACAGCACTGCAGATAACCGCTGTCTAGTTAGATAAGTAACTAGATAACTGTCCAGTCAGCCGGAACTTTTCACACACCATTACTACATGCAGCAAAGTCCATGATGTGTTTTTATGCAGCTCACAATCTTGTCTATAGGTTCCTCCTTTATACTCACGCCCCTGGCAGGTTTTATCATACCCTGAGGATGAAATGCAAAAGGCTGCTTAGTGTTGTCAGTATGTGGACCATCTGGATGCCAACCTGCAGGATGGGTGTTCTAGCACAGTTTGTTACCTAATTCTTACTCAGGAGTTTCTGTGAAGTAGCATCAAAGAAATATATTGCTATAGGTCTCAAAAAATCCAAAGGAGATTGGAGGAGAGGAAAATAAGAGAAATTAAATCATGAGTCTAGACATCTTTATTACAAATACACAACAAAACAGTGGATAGAAGCCTGTCACTATGATAAAATCAAATATGTTTACCATATGTTGGGCTGCTGGATGAGGACATACCAGCTCAGGCACAATACAACCTTCTGTCATTGCAATACATATGATTTCCAGCTCTAATGACTACCCTTTTATGTCTGCTGCCACATTAAGAGGGTAGTGATATACTGTCACTATAAATATCTATATATACATCTTTTTCAGCATGATGAAAAAAATTTAAATTAATCCAACTGGATCTGAAATTTTTTTCCCAACACAGAAGAGGGTGTCACTCACTTTTACAATGACAATCAAATCCCCATTACAAGGAATACTTGAAATTTTAATGTACATAGATAAGATCTTTAATGGGAAAACCAAAATGTCAAGGAATTGAAATGTGTGTTTGTTTTCTGTGAGTGTTGTTTGTGGGTACAGGCAGCAGAGTTTGTAAAGAAATAAGGACAAATCTTGGCTTTATAAAAGAGAGAAGGAATCACTGAGTTAAATACAGCATTCTGAGGCTGTCACATGCTGATGCTTCATAGTTCTGTATTGGGGAGTTTGGCCACAAATGTCCTTGAATTCCTGAATTACGAAGATTTTCTCTTATATTGGTATTCCTAATAGTGGGAGCTACATGTCAGCCTGAAACACAGGCTAAGTATGAGCATACCTTTTGAAAGTCTGAATTCTCAGAAAGCCAACAACTGGGTGTTTGGCTATGTCTCAAAGAGGCATAAGGAGGTGTAACTCTTCTTCTCCTCTCTTCGTGATGAAAGGAAATCACATCCCCGGGGTAACATGCTGTGCTGCTACAGAGACACTGGTAGCATTAGAAATTGTCAAAAATGGAAAACCTTGAAACTCTGAGCCTCTGAAATGCATGCATGTCTTCATGGAAAGTATTTTCTTCTATTTCATACTAACTTCTAAAATACAAGAAAGGAATAATTGTAAATTATTTCAAAGGCAATTCATAGAGTCTTCTAATTTCTTTGCTTTTTTTCCCCTTTATTGTGTTGTTGTTTTGACATAAGTAGCTGGTACCAGCTTAACAGGAACACATGTAATCCCACAAGATGGGGACTGGTGTTTAAGAAAATGTACTCAGCATATGTAAAAATAAATGCAGTGCAGTTCCATTAAGACTAGAGCCTGTCAGCCTCAGTCTGAAACAAAATTTAGGCACAGCATCTATTGTATGGGAATGTATGGGAGAGAACTGAGTCCCCAAAGTCCTCGCAGTCTAGATTTCTTTTTCACTTCAAACTTTTTAAACTTACCTTTAATTCTAAGCTGACTAAGATGTCCAAGCTCAGATAGGCTCCTTCTGGTGGGCCTACCATCTGTCTTGGTGTGGTTTTGTGCATTTTTAATGCTTTGCAATGATTGTGCTGTTGTGTTTGATGGTGGAGGCCATGCCTGGAGCTGCTAGTGCAAATGCACAGTTCAAGAAACACCTTCGCTACACAGAGTGCAGCACTATATTTGCAAATCCAGCCTGTTTGGATGCCTGGAATAAACCTGCAGGTAAGGGCTACTACACAGTAACATTGAGAAAGTTGGGGTGAATTTTGTTATATTTGCTGTTCAGGGCAAGCACAGAATTGCAGTTTTCTATACTAGGGAAAGGTGATGAAGCAAAGAGCAAAATGAGAAACTTTGCAATAGTGGGAGAAGAGTGACAACAGTTGTTAGGAAGGGGATGAGTGGGGAGATGCAATAACCCTTTTGACTTAGGCACACAAGAGATTAGCAGCCTGGGAACACCAACAGTTGCCATCCCTGGAAAGTAAAAGGATATATATTTTTGCTTTGCCTTGCAGTATGCCAGGCACAGCACCAAGGTTAGTGATGACTAACTAAATGACGGGCTGTGGACAGGAAGGGAACTCACAGCTTCATTCCCACCATGCCTGCAGACTTTGTAGCCAGGCAGTTCCTCTCTGCTTCAGATTCTCTGGGAGAAACTCAAGAGCCTTGTCCTAAAAGGATGTTGTAAAGACAGAGTGTTGCAACAAAAGGATTCAGGTCAGTTACCTGATGAATGAATAGCCCCTAGATCCCACTGCTGTGCTTAGGGGTTTATATCTGATGGTGACAGTACAGATGGATGTAATCCCCTCTGCTCAGTTCCCTATACAGGGCTGGGAGCAGATGGTGAGGTTTCATGAGTTTTACCTCTGGTTCTGAACACCATTCTTAGAATTGATCTTGCCTTTCTAATTATTGGTCAAAAGGCAGATAGCACCCTGTCCTGATGGATCAAAAAAATGTCCAGTGCTGAGGAATACACTGTTTCCCTGGGGAAATTAATCCAATGGCCAGTAGTTCTCATTGTGAAAAATTTTACTCTGTGTCAAATAGGAATGTCCTCAGAAGTAAGTTGCACCCATTACCTCACACCTTTTCTGTGTGAATCCCTGCAAAAAAGGAGTCTCAATCTTTTTTGTAGCCACACTTTAAGCACTCCAACATAGTGATAAGGTCTGCCCTAAGCTTTCTTTTCTCCAGGCCGAACAAATCCAGATCTCAGCCTTTCCTCACATGGCAGTCGTCCCAGTTCTTTGCTCATCTTTTTGGTCCTTCTCTGAACTCTGTCCAGCCTGACTGAATCTTTTTTTTCTGTGCAGCAGGGACCAACATGTAACACAATATCCCAGAGGTGGCATGACAAACACTGAGTAGAGTGGGATAAAGTGACTTCTTTAATCTCTGCAGGGGATGCCTTTTTGGTGGAACCCAAAATCCTCTGGTCTTTGAACAGCAAAGTGAACAGCAGTATATTGTTCGCTCCTGTTGAGCTTGTTGTGCACCAAAACCCCAGGTCCCTTTTCTACAGAGCTGCTCCCCAGGTGGGTAAATCTCAGTTTGTGCTGCACTCCTGGATTATATTTTCCCCAGGGCAATTCCTTACATTTATCTCTTTTGAAATTAAACCACAAGCTGTTTTCTACTTCTTCACATAGAGTTCTAAATGGGTTTATCTCCATATAATTTGTTCAGTTTCTAGAACTGCTGTAATCTGCCACCTGGTGTAGATCATAAAAAATCAAATTCTAAGCATGTCCTGTTCAGTAAGTGGTGTTAATTCGTAAAGTCAGAAAGCAAATTCTGGAAATCAAGATCCATTGTCTTGATTTGCTTCTGACATGTACTGAGGATTGCTTCAGCTTCTTATTTTAATGTTTAACAAAGACGCATACATTGGTTGTTGTCAGTTAATTATTTTCTTTTATAGTCAAATCGATTTAATAACGCATCTGACTAAAACAGGCAGCCTTTAACATAGGTTAGTCAGTACATAGGAAATAAGTATTTTAAATGGGGGGGGAAAAAGCCCAAAGGATTTGAAGATTATCTTCAGCTTTTTGGTGGGATCCTGCGGCAGTTGTCACATCTCTCATTTGACAGGTATTAACAACAATGAATCTCTTAATTTTAGAGTTGACAACAAAGGTCTCAATTTTCTTAGTTAGTTTTGTTTTTTCATTTTTCTTCATTCACATCAAGAATAGCAGGAGAGTCTCTGGTCTGGTCTGGACACTCTTCCTGACATTCTTACAGATAGGCTGACAGTCTTGGTGTGACCAGGGCTGTGGATACAGCTGTTTGGGAAGGACAGCTTATGCAGACACTAGTCTGCTTTAGTCCCCTGCTCTTGGATAGGTTGCACAGGTGTAGATTGTCAGTAGTAGCTGAGCATCTGCCTTTGATAGAAATAAACAGTTAACTTCAATGATAGTCACACGTTGAACACCTTTTGGATGACCTAATTCCTGTACAGATGACTCTTCTATTAGGTGGGTGAACTCTTCTGCCTTATCTCCCTGCACTGATGTGCACTAGGTATGTACAAGACCTTTGTGAGGAGACCTTTTACAAAAAGTAAGATCAGAGGTCTAATAGACAGCCATTTCAACATACTGTTACTGTTTTTACTGTATTTGAAGATGAATAATGACGTAATAAAGTATGTTAGCACAGAAAGACTGGACTGCAGTCATGGAAAACGTTTATGCTTTTACCATTTTTCTTAGATAATTCTACAATGGTTCTCTGTAATACTCTCTAGAGTTTTAGCTTGATCATATTTATGTTTTTCCATGGTTTTTTTTAATTTCTAAGAAGGCTGCAGATTAACAAATCTGGTCTTGCTTATCATTACCAAATATATTTTCTGTCTTCTGCAAACCCTGTGATGACCTCCACAGTAATGCAAATACCTCCACTGCAATTACTCAAATCCTATTATGCCTATGGTGAAGTAAATATTTTCTTTGTTTAGTTGTCAGTTTTAAATTTGTTACAGGTCTCCCACTCTGCTTCTGAAGACAGGAGAAGTGTCTAACAGTAGAAACAAAGCAGTGTTAATTTATCATTAAGTACAACCTAATGAACCTAAGTACTAATAATGTACGTAAGTATGTTACTAGTACTCTCCTTGATATTTATTAATACTTGCCTTGAGTTGGAGATAGGTTTGTGGGTGAAGATCTGCTCTTAAGCTGATATGGCTTATTGGTTAATACTGCAGGACCCCATGTGGAATATCTCCACTGTAGTCTCTGTTGTGTGCTTAGTATCTCTACTTATTCACCAGATCAGTGTAATCTAGCAGGCTCATTATCTTGTCATGACAAGAAAATATTCAGAGCATTCACTTCTTTTTACCCTACCTTTGTTCCATGAAAGTGGGAAGTGGAAAATGTGTCAAGAAAAGAACAAGTTGACATCAAGTTTTTAAAATAAAATGAAGTAACATAATTTTCTTGAGATTTTGACAAATCTGCCAGCCTTGCATAAAATTGTCAGTTTCTTACAGAGTCTTTGTCAATAATGATACTAGATGAATAAAATGAGAATAAATCGCAGAGCCCTAGCAACCCAACCAGAGCTTAGTCAGTAAGAAATTTAGATTTTTGCTTAAGCAATCAAGGTTTGGCTGTAAAAAGACCCTTCTCTCTTTTGTCAAAACTTCTGAGTATTCAGTAATTGACGGAAGATAATTGAAACGAGTCATTGACCATTGTCCCTGAAAAGCCGTGCTCCAACACCTTGACATACTGAATGCTGAGTACCACTGATATCTGTGAGAATAAAATACCTGGAAAATCATCTTTAAAAATTGATCAATTCTTTTTCCTTTACTGTTAATAAGATTGGCACGATGTAAGGCATTTGACTTGAGATATATTCCTCATCATCAGCAACCTATTTGCGCCCACTTTAGAATAGTTGTGGAGAATTAGGTCTCCTTGTTATAGATAAGGTCAGACCAACTGATGGTCAGCAGTCCAAGTACAGGTCAGAGCAGTCTACTGATACTGTTTACAAAGGGAAACACTTGTGTTAATGTTGGCAGAAACTTGTGGCTTTGCAAAGATCCATTTTTAGAAATAGCTTTGATTGCTCTTCTTGATACTTAGCAACATGAAACTGACAGATAACTATCAGTTGCAGCCACTGGATAGTTTCTGACAAAGTGCTTTGTGACAAAAAAGCAACAAGAATTTCCAACAGCTCAGACAGAGACAATTCAATGTTTGTCAATAGCCTCCTGCAGAGCAGAAACTAAGGTGAACCCAGGAGAAATTAAAGACCTTGACAGGTGATGTAGGTGCCACAGCAATTTCACTGGCGGCAAACCTCTTAATCCTCAACTGGATTTGGGAAGGGATTTCCTAAAGGCTCTTCCCTCCACATCTGCTCCAGCGCAAAGCAGCGGAGCAGCACTGTCTGCAAAGCAGCAGTCCAACAGCACTGCTAATCAAACCAACAGACAGAATGGAAAATCCACCCTGGTCAGTAGCCCCGGGCGTTCATCGCCAGAGACTCCAAAGGAGGACTTAGGCCTTTAAACTCTGAAGAGAAGCACCACTGACTACTGAGGCACAGCAGGCAGCACAATGGGTGTGTGAGAAGCCTGGCTTCACCTCAGAGAAGGCGAGTTAAAAACACCTAGGGTAGCAACCTAGCTCTTCTCATGGGTGGCCAGTTGGAAAGGCAAGCTGCCGAAACAACCAGCTGGAGAGCACAGCATGACCAGCCAGCATCCCATGGGATGTAGTGTCTGGTTCCTCTTCAGGGACAGGGTTTTCTTCCTCTGGGGCAGATCACTGCTTTCAACAACTTTTAACCCAGTGGCACCCGCAAACCTGAAGTAACCGTTACAAATGGTAGCATTGCCCAAATCCAGGAACAAATCCACATGCACCTGACACATGGAAGCACCCCCAAACCTGGCATCGTGCGCCTGATGCCCACAGCAACACCCACAAACCCTAAAGTTCACCCAAAGTAGTGGCAAACACCACACCCTGGCACTCCCAAAACATGTTAGCAACCTCCAAACCCACAGGTGCACCCAAACCCAGGGACACATCTTAAATCTGCCAACAGCACCAAAGGTTCAGAGAGCCACCCAGATACACCCCTGAACAGAGCACCTTTCCTCAGGCAGGCAGCACCCCAAAAACCTGGCAGCACTGCGTGGCCCAAGCAGGTCACAGCAATCTGAGCCCAGTGGGCTGTTGCCGTGCCAAGGGAGCTGGGGCAGCCACTCAGCCAGGCCCCCAGCTTGGCCAAGACAGGGAATGACGGCCCAGCAGGAAGTCTGGGATGGCCCAGGTCTGGTGGCAGCATCACCATCGGGCTGGCTGTGCTCTTGTCACTCCTGAGGACATGCCAGGGCACTGGGGCCCAGCCAGGCATCTGGACAAGGCACAGACCACAGGTGCTGATGGAACTCAGGCATGTGAATATGCCCTGGGAGCAAAGGTCTGCTCCAGAGGGATACAGACTAGCCATTCAGGGCCAGCAAGGCCTGAAGCACACGACCATGGCTCTGGGCAGCCAGGCAAAGCCAGTCTGTAGGGAGGAAGGTCTGGGGAAGATGCTACCAACCCTGGAAAAGAAGATGAGACCCCAGTCCATCCCCTAGCACTGCTCTCATGAAAGGCAGAGGATAATGATTGGCAAATAAGTGTGGGATGTCCTAGCACAGATGAGCAGACCATTTTTTGTGACAGGTGAAGAGGGCCAGACAGCTCTTGGGACTGTCATACAGCTGGTCCTGCAGTGTTTTTCAGGCCAACTTTAGAGCTTTTTTCCCCCACCATGGCTGTCAAAAGGTGTGCAATGTCCTGACTGGCCCAGTCTGGGAGTGACTGTCACTCTTGGCTGTCACAGTGGTATGGGGGAGCCCTCTGCCTTACTGGCAGTGCTGACAGCTGCTGGTTTCAGCACTCTGTGCTGGCACAGTTGAGCAGTGACATTTTTCAGGCTGGTTGTGTGATTTTTTTGCTCACTGTCTTTTCCTTGAGCACTTTTAGATCTGGTCTGCCCTGGGTGGCTAGAGAGACTGTCGCTACCTTGATGCCACCTGGCTGGCAGTGCTGAGGCTCACTACATCCAGGTTGTCACTGGGGGCTGCAAGGTCAGCAGGATGGTCACCCAGCCCTCAGGCAGGAGAAGTCATTGCAATACTCACAACTGTCCTGGAGCCAGGCCCTAAGGCTCTGCTGACAGCCCCAGTCTGGTCCCTGGCCCCAGCACAAGAACTCAGGTGCTTTGCCCCTTACCAGTGTCCAAAGGTACAGCTGTCACACTCCCAGGGGTTTTCGCTGTTCCTCTAGGAGAAGCAGATTTGCTTTGGGCCAAGAGGACCAGAACAGAGACTGTCCCCTGCACTGGGAAATGGTGAGGCTGTGCCTTGAGCCCTGTGTCCAGTTCAGAGCCCTCAGGACAAGAAAGACATTGAGGTGCTGGAGCATGCCCAGAGAAGGGCAACATAGCTGGAAAAAGGTCTGGAGCACAAGTCTGATGAAGATTGAGGGGTTAAAGTGCTAAACTGGGTTAGCACTTGGACTCGGGATCTTCAGGGTCTTTTCCAACATCTCTGATCCCATGATGTCTATGAGTTTTATCATGATTATTAGGAATAGCAGCATTACTAGTTCTTGGTCATGTTTCTCTCACAAGAAGTCTTCCCTTCTTGCTTTCAATAGGTGTATTTTGTTTGTTACCTATTTCTCCCCTGCTTTTAGTCCATCGTCTAATAGCTTACTGTTGCAAATATTTTTTTTAATGTTAGTATTTTATCAAAAAGCTGGAAGAATAGATATACTAGAGGTACTAAACTCTCTGTAAGAGAGACAATTGAAAGACAGATGGGTTCATAAGCTGAAAAAAAGGATCGTAGTGCCTTTTGGGGCATTTTGAGAAAGGCAACTGAATTCCTTTGGGTGTTATTGCAACTAAGTACCTCACTGCACTAGAAGAGGACATGCATATGCAAATCTTGCTGGGGACTTTGAAAAGTGATCACGCCTTTTGGGTATGGTAGAAGTGTGTTGAACAGGGTGCCTAAACAAAGGTATCCAGTGTAGCAGACTTTCCTGAACACATGAATGGATGCAGGGAAAGACTGATTCAATAATCTATCTTCCAGCCCAATTTTGAGCTTAACTGGGCAAGCTGATCTTACACCTGAAGTCATACAAGCCTCTTCAAGGGTATTTCCTTAGATACATGTATCCTCTTCTCAGGGAGGGATTTTGTCTTCAATTTGATTTTCTGCAATTATGTTTTCTGTGATTTGGGTCCTATTAATATTAATTCCTATTAATATTTAAAGATTCCTGAAGATACCTCCTCTTATATTCTAACCTGGAAAAAATACGTACAACATAGACTGCATTTAGGATTCAGGATGAGTGATAGAGTCATTAACAGGGTCTTACTGAAGAATACAATACTGTGGGCAGTCTTCTGTCTATGGAATATCTGCTTGAATTATATATGCTTACCTCAAAGCAAACTCCACCTTGCCTTGTACATTTACTAGAAGCCATAAGGCCTCTCACTGATAACTCCCTTAACTAGTTAGCACAAATTAGTTTCTTTCTTTACTGTTTAAAAACTGTGAAATTCCTGACTAGTATTGCCAGTGCCTTACGTGGAAAAACAGCCTGAGCAAACCCAGTAATTCAAAAAACTGAATCAGAGCTTGGTCCTATTTCTCATGTGGCTTGAATAAATACATCCTAATACATCCAGTTAGTATCCAGGAATTATTCACAATTTTCACTGAATTGTGTGTACAGTTCCAGAAGTCAAGGGAGAGGGAAGGTGTGTCAGGAACCTTACAACTTTTAGTCAGAAAATAAACTAATTTTTTAAGGATTTGAATATTTTGCCACTATCCAAGTAGCCATTACAGTAACTTTGAAGTTTTCCCACTTTTTGTGCAGAAAATTAGGGGGAGTATAGGAAAATCTGTGAGCTTTGTAACTAAGATGTGTTTCATTTTCTGGCTAGTATGTAGAATTTTAGCTCAAATATAGTTTCAAATGTGCGTGACCTAATATAATACTAGAATTTTCCTCCATATGCTATCCTCTCTCTGTATTAGACATTCTTTTATAGGATCATTGTCTTATTTCAGGGAAAAGCAGGACTTCATATACTCCGTCCCAGTGACACCCATCCCAGGAGCATGCAAGCTGTGCTTTTGTTTTATTAATTAACACAGTATTAGTAAAATACTCTGAAGATGGCAAGCATCCTCACTGTGCTAATGTCATTACTGCTTTTCACACCAACTATGTTCCTAAAAAAAGTTATATGGATATGAATGGTCCAAGATGATAAGAGGCCAGGGTCACAACATGTTCATGGCTTGGAAATCTCAAGTTACAAAAGCATCATTAGTTTGCAGTTTAAAACAGAGCTTACAGGGCCAAGTGCACTATAAAAGCACAAGCATGAAGACATTCTGATGAAGTTAAGGAAATTGCATATATGCATATGCATGAATAACAGCATAGTGCACAACCCTGCAAAAATAATTAAATGCTTTTGAGGAGACTGGGTTGCATTTTCATATTTTTGCAGTTATTAATTTTTTATGGGCTCTCTCCACCTAAGAGCATCTGTCCCACCTCTCTCTCTTGCTTTCTGTCACTTCCTTCCTATGCATTTTTGTCTGTGCATTGCTCCATGACAAAATGCTGCTGGTCAAATACTGCAAAGTTATATCCTTACAACTTTACAGGCATCCCTGACAGGGCCTGCAATAAGGTGAGAATTCCTTGAACTTGAGTGATGACAGATTTTTGCAGACCAGCTTAAAGAGTCTAGGCACATCCAGAAAGGTACTGCACAGCTAATATTTCAAATAGATGACTGGTCTCTTTGAATCTAAGCTTAGAACAGTTATGAATGTACAAATATATCTATGTTTCTTTGAGAAAGCAATAAATAGAATTGTACTTTACCATGGATTTGCTGGCTGTGAGCCAAACCAAGGAAGCAGAGACAGGCAGTGAGGCATGTATATTCATACCCTCCTGCACTGACCTCAGAGTTTATCCCAGCTTCACATAATTTCTTCTTGATACAGCAAACTATTTTTTACACTGTTACGGTATGTCATCCCTGAAGCTCAATCCTAAATTCAAATAGTTAATTATATGAAAAGGCCTATTAACTTGAGTAAGAGGACTACTCATGCACAGAAATCCATGCAGTACTGGACCAGGTGCTAAAAAAGGAATGCTGATCCTGTTGTTTTGAGAGGCCAAGACTATAAAAGGTGTCCATATAATTTTAAATTAATTCTCCCAGGGAAGCGAACTAGGAGTTTGAATTTCTGTGTTAGTGATAAGTCTCTCACCTTTATAGTCCATCATTTATATTCGTTGGCTGAAACAGACTGGAATCTGTCCAGAGAGTAGAACTCTGTTTTTTTATTGTGAAAAGATTCCTGGTTTCAGTGAAATCCTCCATTGTTTCCCTTTTTCAGCAGTGTGATATTGCTTATTTACAAGGGTTGTAAGTTCTAATGAATATTATCTTTTGTTCTGTCTCAGCCTGTCAGCAACGTTTACTAAACTTTGTGCCTTGTGACAAATCCATTTACCAGCTGGATGCAGCATATTTGCAGTGCACTCTCTATGGAGATGCTGTCTCTATGAATTACTGTGGTGCAGACCAAAAACATCTGGCATTCCCTTATGAGGAAAGGTAAGGATAGATCCATTACTCCTGGCCAGTCCTAACAGGGCTCAGCATTTGGCTTCATCAGAAAAAGGAGTTAGGGAAGAACATGTCTTCACCATGTGCGCAGAGATACATGAACCTCAGGGCAAGGAGGCAACTGTCCCTTCACTCCTCTTCCACACCTCCCTTGCGTGAATACAACTGACTTCCTTGTGGCATGGCACCATTCTAAGGAATGAGGAAAAAAAAGCTGTGGAGGAAAAAAAAAGCTGTGGTGCACTCACCAGGACCTTCTTTGCATCTAGAATTGCAAGGTGGCAATGCAAAGGGTGGATTCTTTTGAACATGTGCTATTGACCAGACACAGCACAGCCATAAGCTTATGCTCAAAATGTAATATAGGACTTGAACTGCACCCCTTTGGCAGTCATATGGAATCACCATGGCAACTGCTCTACTGGGAACAGCATGGGTACATTGGAAAATACTGAAATATTGAAAATAATTTTGGGATGGAAATCTGATTTGGAAACCAGCTCTTGTATGAGATAATTTACTCTCTCTGATAAAATGCTAGAGAATGCTCGCACTCCAAAGAGGGGCAGTTCTTGGGACCAACAAGTTTGTGAAAATGCTGAGAGCTACATGAAGAATTAAAAAAAAAACCTCTGGAGTATCAAAAAGACCCCAGACTCCAGTTGTCTGAAGCTGGTCAGTTGAACAGAATAATACTTTTGTCTCTACTCAGCGTGCACACACAAGGGCCCTCAAATTGAATATAAAGTCATAGGAAGAATAAACACATTTTCTTCTTGGGAGGAGATAAAGGAGGTGCCATTGCATGGTTATGCACTATTTGATGACCCTCACAATACTGCCACAGCACCTGCCCAGTAGAAAAAGTCACTATAAACAGGAAAAGAGGTTCTCATAATAAGAAATTGTAGGTCATGTAAAGTACATTAAGAAAAAAAAACTACAGAATTAATTTTGTTGAGATTTCATTTGTAGTTGCTTTACTCTGTAAAGCTATTTGTAAAGACCAGTAAGCAAAAAAACCCAAACCTGTCACTATTGAGAGCACACAGATTTCTAAGTTTCCAAGTTTCTTTAACACTCCTGGATTTCTGTAATGCCTTACACATGTAACAAACCTAAGCAATTCAACCCAATATGTTTATTTCTAAGAAGCTATTGCATTTTTAAGTGAATGACCTTGTTCAACCTTTGCCTTTCTTCCTTATAATATTGTCTGATGGATGCTGGAAGCAGAGGAATTACAGTGCTTCCAGATTACTGCTCTATTTTAAAGAGAGTGGTGTGGCCCAGTGGGCTGGAACACAAGAGATGGATTCTCTACCAGGTAACCTTGGGTGGCTGGTTTCACAACTGTGCACACCAGCTCACTTTGTAGCTGAAAAAGCAGAAAGGGAAAGTGGAGTGGATGGCACCACTACTTGACTAGTGCTCGAGTCACAAGCAAGAAACTGTGACACGAGGAAAAAGCTCTATGTAAGAAGCAAGACTGACCTACAGCCACTTCTGAAGCAGGCTTATTTTGGGACATTATTCAATTCTGCTATCTCTCTGTCATTTCTTAGCTAAAAACATGTGTATTCCATCTGAACACATTCTGTTCTGTCTGTTCAAGCTGTTTTTCAAGGTTAATTGTTACATGGCTAAAAATATAAATGAGGACATTCGCAGGGGTTGCTGGAACCACCATGCAAAATTTTACTTCCTTTGTAATGCTACCTGTTCTTCTTCGTCCTCATAATCTTAAAGCACAACAGGTACATTCTCCTGTGAATTACAGTTATTGGAGAAGAAAAGCATTTTACTGAACACTGTCATTCTAACCTTTTCCAACAGCTTTTTGAAGACAGAAGCAGATAATCTGAATTGTATTGCAGTTGCAGATACAAAAGACATGAAATAGTCAGTGAATCTGTATTAGTAGTGAAAGTCTATTTCAATTTAAATGTAAAATGTTAAAAGAATCTGTTCTTCAATATCTTTGTGAGGCTGAAATGAATGGAATCTATTTAATACTTGTAAATGAAGCAGAAATATTTGGATGCTAGTGTAAGGTTATTTTGGAGCTTTCAGAGGCAATCAGACTAGGAGGGTGCTGTGTTGTCTAAAGGAAAAACATTTAATTGCTCCCAGAGCTGATGTGAGTCATTGTTTGTTCTCTGTTAGAGCAACACCTCAGTCCTCAGCAGGGATTCTGAAAAGAGTTAGTTCCATAGTGTTTTTGTCGAGTTTTCTGCCTGCTGTCCAGATTTCTACAGGGCATTATCTGTCTCAAAGTACTTGAAGTCTTACTAGGCAAGACAGCGAAGTTCAGAAGTATACACAAGGAGGAATTAAATGATTGGCCAGTTCCACTGAACAGCTGGGAGCAGTATTTTGTGTCCTAGACATCCTATCTGTCAAAACACTTCCCAGCCTGCTATTCAAAATAATAATTCCAAGGAATCAGCAGAGGGATAAAATGTTGTGCTTTAAGATAATTATGGTGGTGTTAATGATACTTTAATGGCTTAGTTGTGTTTAGATAACTTTTTCTCAAAATTGTTAAATTTTATATTCAAGCCTGGAGGTATATTGTGATTCTTTCAGATACTTACAAAAATTATTTTTTTTCTTTGCCAGGTGGTTTTCCACATGATACAACATGGAATTTCTATTAATAATCATAATGAACAATCAGCAGTGTCAAATGCAGTTCTCCACATTTAGGGTGTTGTAGTCCATGTGTGTGTATTTCTCTCCTAAATGATGGCACAATGTAGAAGAATAAGGCAGTGTCCATTAAAAGGCTGTTCATATTTTCTGATGCCTCAGTTTTCAAAAGTCACCAGAAAACTGTTAGAGCAACTGGATGCCTCTATGTCAAATGGCTTGAAATAGTTTAGTGTAGGTTTTAAGAAAAGTTCTGTTGCAGCTGTCATCATTGATTGCTTTTTCAATACTTCTGTTCCCCAACAGCACTAAAGGTGCTATGAGATATGAAATATTTCTGTATAAAATGGGATCTGGGTGAAGTAGATTTGTGAACCATTATGAACTGATGGTTCAGGCTGGCAGTTCAGACTGGCAGTTAAGAGATGTAGCAATCCTGAACTTATGCTATGTTTTTGTTATGCATGGTTACGTGTCCTCTCTTCCTCTAAGTGATAGATAGGTGCATAGAAATTAGAAAGACCTCTAAAATAAATCTCCCATAACTATCTAGTTGGTTTCAAATATTTCAAAATTACTCAGGACTATGAACAAGACTGAAGAATTTCCTGCATTTTTGCCTGCAATTTTGGGAACTTTGGTCCAAATATAGTGCTTCACATTACTAATGACTATTGCTAAATTTGTCTTACAGGTATCCTTAGCTCAGGTCATCATAAATAAATATTTCCAAGGAAGGAAATAATTTCACTTTGATGTTTTGTTTACATCCCCTGCATTGGGGGTTTTTCTGGTCTCATAAATGAGTGCTCCTTTTCCTATGGTGAGATCATTCATCAAGCTTCTGTCCCACACTGAGTCTCAGATAATCTGGTTGGATTAAAGTTGCAATGATCAATCAAAAATGCTGCAATGCACTGACTTTCTCATGGCTTTGAGAAAGTGGCAGGACCCATAGGTACTGCACCATATAGCAAGTATTCACAAAACTGTCATTTTAAATAGTGGGTTTCTACATTTCTTGAAGGCTAGTATGATAGAAAAATACATATATTCTTTCTACAAGCAACACTTCAGCTGACTTTGGTCTTCCCATCTTGCAGATTTAATGACAGAAAAGAAGGTTTTGAAGCCTGGTATATTGAATTAGTCATTTGTTCATTTTACCATGCTGTGAGAAGTACAAGCAGAGTAACTGACAGCTGTTCTCCTGAGGTGTTCTGTACTAAAAGATGATTGGTGTACATTCAATGTTTGGAGTCTTGGCATCATATGCAATTACAGAAATGGTAATGGAAAGGTTTCAAGAACAGCAATGATGGAGCGCAATAATTTTGGTGCATAATTATGGTAGGTTCAATAAGATGAAGTGCTGGATCCTGCCCCTGGGTTGCAATAACCCCAGGCAGTGCTACAAGCTGGGTACAGAGGGGCTGGAAATCTGCCTGGTGGAAAAGGACCTGGGGGTGCTGGTCAATAGCAACTGAACGTGAGCCAGCTGTGCCCGGGTGGCCAAGGTGGCCAATGCAATCCTGGGCTGTATCAGCAATAGTGTGGCCAGCAGGGCCAGGGCAGTGACTGTCCCCCTGTACTCAGCCCTGGTAAGCCTGCACCTGGAGCTTTGTGTTCAGTTCTGGGCCCCTCACAAGAAGGACATTGAGGGGCTGGAGCATATCCAGAGAAGGGCAACAGAGCAACGGAGCTGGGGAAGGGCCTAGAGAATAAATCCTGTGAGGGGCATTTGAGGAAGCTGGGGTTGTTCAGCCTTGAGAAAAAGAGGCCCAGGGGTAACCTTCTCCCTGTCTACAACTGCCCTAAAGGAGGCTGTAGCCAGGTGGGGTCAGTCCCAGGAAACCAGTGACAGGATGAAAGAACATGGCCTCAAGGTGCACCAGGGGTTCAGGTTGGACATCAGGGGGAATTTCTTCAGAGAAAGCAGAGTCAATCGGAACAGACTGCCCAGGGAGGTGATGGAGTAACCATCTGTGGAGGGGTTCAAGAAACAACTGGATATAGCTAGCAGTGCCATGATCTAGTTCATGAGGTGGTGATCAGTGAAAGGCTGGACCTGTTAATTTTGGAGGTCTTTTCCAATCTAAAGGATTCAGTGATAATAAGTCTGTCTTTCTAATCTAGTTTAGGTCTTTCTATTTTTGAAAAGTGTATTTTATTAATCTGATAAAAAGACAGTGGTAAATATGAAATAACCATAGCAGTAAAAAACAAAACCAGTATTGTCCTAAGTATGAATGTAATTCTGGCACCACTTTGTCAGTTCTGGTGCTGTCTGAAAGACAGACACAATTTAACTACTTAAGAGATCTATAGAAAATCAAAGAAAAGCAGAGCTGATGCTGATCCATGTCAACAGCAGAGCTTTGAAAATGAAAACGTTCACCACACATCAGACCTAACCATGAGAAGAAATGGTCACTGCATCAAGCAGTGAAACACTCATGAGGTGTTGTGGACAGAGATGCCAAACCCATCCTGAATTAGAAAACTCTGCCTCAAAAATACTATATGCTCTTAAAAATCTGTATATTTTAGTGAACAGGGGAACAGGGCTGCTAAAAAATCTGCAACAAAATCCTTCAAATACACACATCATATAGTCAGACTAAGTCATCATCAAATAATAAAACTGCGATTAAAACAGGAGACAGTGAAAAGCAGCTAAAGGAACAAATAGTTGCAAAATAAGCGAGGGCAGCTGTCCTAGATTATGCCAGTGTTCACAGGTGTTTGTTGTTTATATTTTTACAATAATGTAGACTTGGAAGGTTTTTAAGTGATACCAGATTAGTAGAACACCACAGTGATTAATGTCTTAGATATAAAGCTAGATAAATTAAAGTTTTGCCTACCAGGCACTTGCTTAGCATATGTATTATTCTGATACTTAGAATGTCTGTTCCAGGTCAGAAGTATGGTCAACTGAAAAGGGCCCAGTCCTGAGTGAGCCGGATATCAGTAACACTGTCTTGAGCAAATACAAAGCATTAGGGAATTAATCTTGGATAGGTATTCCTCTTTCAATTCAAACCACTACATTATCCAATACTTACCTCCTATGTATATAGTCCTTGAGAAAGTGGAGCTGACGAGTCATATTCGTAGGTCATTTGATCCATCACTTTAGAGCTGGGATTAGATGAGAGGCTTTCCAGTGTGCACATGGTAACTAATGGTTTGGCTTACAGTAAGAGTACAAAAAAGCTATTTAGCACTAGGTATTTATGTAAACATTTATTTTACAGTGTTCTATTTGGACTCCTCCAAAGTGGACTAGGTTGAACAGCTGAAAGGCATTTTTCTGTGAAATTTGATAACCCACAAAAATAGTTAGGGAAGAATAATTATGGCCCATTAGATTCACACCTGAGCTTATTTGACAGTAAGTTCTCTGTGTTGACAGGTCCTGAGAGCACAGACCTCGTTAGTCAATTGTAGAGTGGTGTGGTTGTAGCAGACAGGCAGCCAAACAGCCTTGAATGCTCAGTGGAAGCACAAAAGTTTATGCTGGAGAGCAACAGAACTTTTGTTGGCTAAATAAACAATCACGCTGCTCCAGAGCAAAACAAATTAAGGCAGGGAAATATAAGGGGCAGGGTTGAAATAGCAATGTCAGCTGGAAAGCTATTGCATAGAGCATTGACTGATGTGAAGGGGTGTAAACACATGGACTTCAAGATTTAAAGGTCTTAAGGCATCACTTTACAAAGCCCTGCAGTGTCTAATCTGTTTACAAAAGTGACCACTTAATGTGCTCACATTTAAAAAAAAAAATTCTTACCCATTGTTAAGGAAACTTCCCAGTCTCACCACTGATGAGACTCTGGCAGTTGCAGTCCCAGTGTCAGAGATTGTCACTGTTGGGCCTCAGCCCCTTTGCGAGCAGGGGCTGCACTGAGCTCATGGCAGCCCCACTTGAGTCACCCCACTCTCAGTCAGAGGAGGCTTCCCAGGGCAGAGTCTCAGATGTCTCATTCCACAGAACAGTTTATTCACAGCACAGTAACACAGAAACAGCCTGAGCTGGTGCCTCCGAGGAAGATCCTGAGCAGAGGAGCCCCTGGGCTTTTACGCCCTCACAGTCCAAGCCATGTGCAAGTCCCAAACCTCACCCTTCTTCCCGAGCCCCCGGCTCCTGCTGTGTGTCCCAGTGTCCCTTCCCCTGGCTGGTGTTACTGCTCTTTGTGCCCTCTGCTGTGCAAGGATAAGCAGCCCACGGCCTCTGTGGGCTCTCAGCCAGAACTCAACCTGCATCCTGAACTACAGCTTGCGGAGCCAGCTACCTGCACCAGGGGTATTCCTCAATACTCATGATGTAAACGCAGGCACCAAGTCTTTTCTCTTGCTGCCAAGCTGTAGGTATAGTCATAAAGCTCAATGTGATGCGCCATGCATATTCTTGAGATTGGTCTTCTGGATTGTGTACACCTGTGGAGAGGGTGCTTTGGCAAGCTATATGAGCTGTCTTGCACAGCACTGCTTCATGACAGGGCTTTCTGCAGCATCTTTGTGACTCCCAAGTTTTTGCTGTGTTCAATAACACATGGTGGTCTGTGAATTCAGGTTAGCTATTACAGGCATCTTATGCTTGGTGTTTTGGTGCCACTCTTTGTCTTTACTTGTGGTTTAATGCCATTTCAATCACTCAGTCACAGGTTGTATCTTCGAAATGACAAGGCTTAATGCAAAGACAGGTCCCAGTATGGTGCTGCTTTGGATGATTTCCCAGGGGACATTTTGTTTGCTGGCAATGGTCCCCACCACTGTGCTTCAGCTGCTTGTTTCGTAAGCCCAGGTCTGCCATGCCCTGGAAGTCAAGTACTGGACTGACCAGGAAGCAATAATGTGGGAAGAGGGTGAAGGCCCTGCCCTTCACATCATCTGGGTGGACAGAGCTCATACACAGAGATTTGTGGTAATCAGACACTTACCTGTATCTGGAATGCTTCCTACTGTTGAAAAAGGGTAGATGGGCTATAAATTAATTTCTTTGTCAGTACTTTGACATTGTTTATTATAGCAGGGGCCAGAGGGCTTTGCTGAGTTCAGAAAGTAGTTTATGTTTATATGACAAATGGGAGATGGGCTGAGGAAAATGACTTCAGAAAAAACCATGCTCTCAAAGCCATGTTCTCACTCACACTCAGGTAACACTGCTGTGCACAGGCAACAATGTAGTATGCAAGCACCCTTGCTCAGGAGAGCAGCTGCCTTGCCCTCTCCATTTCCTCTGTTACTCCCCCACAATTCTAGGCAATGCTTCTTGTATATTTTATCAGTCTTGATGGCCTTGTACTGTAAATGTTTTATGTGGAAAGGCACTGCTCTGCCATGGACGCAGGAAGAACAGGAAGGTGCTTAGCAGAGCTGTCATGCTTCAGAGTCTGGGTGAGTCCAGAATAGAAACCCACAGGCTGGGCTGGGAGGTGTTGCTGAAATCCTCTGCCTTTTTTAGCTGCAGTACACCCTGCCTTAAGGGGACAGGAAGTGCAGGCACACCACGCCAGCATCATCCACATGGGAAATTCCTGTGCTGTGCTATCACAGAGAGATGTCTCCAAAGACTGTCCCTATTCCTGATGCTGCACTGCCGCACAAGATGCTTCAAGAAACAAGCATTCCGGGCTCAATCCTTGCTCTACACAGAAAATGTTCTCTGTGACAACAAGAGAACTTCCTCCTCTGGCAGGCATTTCTCAGATTTTTCTAGCCTACTCTCCCATAGTTTAATTTCATTTTCTAATGAAATCATTGTGATGAAATGAGGCAATTGTCCCACATGGGATTTGAATAAGCTAACACGTGCTTGCCATTAATTAGCTGGGTTTCAGTTCTTGATTTCAAACTATTAAAATAATTAAGTTTGTATGAAGGCTTAATCACAGAAAGTAGCTGAATCTTACAGTAATGTCAGTGAGAATCCCAGCGGGGAACGTGTTCCCGGTTAGTTGCTTCAGAAGTTTGCTTCTGGTGACCTGCTCATAAGGTCTAATTGGTCTGCACTGAAAGCAGAGTGAAACCAATTAGGACTGCAGAAATCTGGCACATAGTTGGGGCCAGCTTAGGGAGTTTTTTCTCATTATGATTTGTTAGAGAATCTTTCCCTCTGGTCAGCTGTTGAAAAATGGTTTATTCTCTTTTGGCAGGAGCTGAAATACAAGCCACATACTCATGCCCATGCTGCATAAATTTGAACATCTGAAGTCAAGAGTGTGATTAAAAGTAGTGCTGAACCCTTGTCTAAAGGAACATGGAAAACTATGAAGATGACCCAAATCTGAGTAGGTCAAAAAGTGACTGTACCTCATGCTGAGCTGTGACAATGTCCAAGTAAGGAGTGCTGATGTGGGAATTTAGGTAGCACTTAAAGCTTTCTCCAGCTCAAAACCATCCCTCACTCTGTTCCTGCAGGTAGATCTGTACCTGGGAAAACTGTGCGTTTTAAAACACTTCAAGAGGCTTTTCCAGTTTTCCTGTTTTGCACCAGCTCAGAGAGTGCATGTATGCAATGTAAACGTGCGACATGGAAGTGAACTGGTATTGTTAAATACAGAATCTCTTTGCCCAGGACATCAGAGTTATTAATCAGCCAGGATGAAAATTGTTTTCCCTGGCTTCCTCTGAGTTCCACCATGACTAACAGCTTTGTGACTTAGAAGATCAGTTGTTTCAGCTCCAGTTGCATTATATTTTTGTATGTCTAATTGCTTTCCATTTCTAAAAAATACTGCCAAATTTTTGGCTTAGCTGTAATAAAAACATAGCTTCACAAGTCAGGGTGTTCTGAGGACAAAATTCTAACATACAGACATTTCCTCTTTTATTGTCTTTTAAATTTTTTTTAATCTTGACTAGAGTTTTCCTACATTTTTGTCTACCCTTCTTAGAGGTACAAGACAAATAAGGCTTTATTGGGGAGAGAAATGAAACCATAGGTGACCAAATTGTAGAAAGATGAAAAAAAGGGAGGGGAGTATCTCCTTGCTGCTGCAGGGTTGTCAGTTCACTGTGAAGTAATAACTAACAATCCAGAAGAGAATCAAAACAGGAAAGGACTAGAATACAATGTAAAATGATGCTGAAATAAAAATAGTGTAAGTATAAAGGCAAAACCTTGCCCTGAACCTTGCTGCACTTTGTGTCTGTTTAAAATGGAGGGGATCTGTAAACAGGCAACAAAAATAATCAGAGTTGGAGAGACGGCTGCAGGTAGAGGTGGCCATATACCAGGTTCCAAGTCAGGCAAGAGCTGGAAAGCAGTGACAGGATAATCCTCAATGGAAAAAGGCACCTCAAGATACTTCAGGATGTCTACTCAGTCTTCCTCACCTTTTAAAACTAGAAGGGGACTCTCAATAATACTGAAAGGAAATCTTTCTTACTCAGTAGTTAATTAACCTTTGGTATAAGACAATGTTGCTCTCAGTGATGAAAAACCAAGGTTGGAAGCTTTCCTTACTATGAAGGATCCAATTAGTAGAATAGAATTCTCTTAACCAGTCATTCAGCACATTTTACATACAAAGACTTGATTAGAAGATGTATATTATGATTACTTCTTTACACTGTCAACATAATACTGTGGTGCAACACTTTAAATTTCATTACCATATACACCTCCTCTAAGAAGGTTCTACAGCTTTTTATTTCTATGCAAAGGTAAATATAGGTAAAATCTATATATGCAAAGGTCAATATAGGTAAAATCTTTGCTGAAAAAGCACAGAGTTTTCAAACTACATCAGAAATATGCAGTATAGCTCTTCTTCCAACCTTTGGAAGCATAGTAGTGTTGTTTCCTTGATATTTAAGAGCAAGTACTTAAGGAGGTAGAGGTATGGTACCCTGTCAGTTTTTTTGTGGCTACTACGCTTGCTTTATTTACGGGCTGCTGGAATTGTGTTGTGTTACTGCAAAAGGCCATCCATATGTTCTAATGCTGTGCATTTGTAGAAACACAGTCCTGTGCATAAAGGGCTTAAGCAGGTTTCAAAGTCAAATTATCTCAGTTTGCCAGCATTTGGATGGAACTTTTGTGGTTTTCTGGTATTTCATATTGATTGTTGTAGGTCCAAACTAAGCTGAACTCTCATGATTTTACAGCCACATGTTTCTGGTTGGGAAAGACCAAAACAGGCTGTACCTACTGGCCTTTGGCCACAGCTTATAGCTTACCTTCCTTCTTGTACTTACAGGTGGTTAAATCTACTTTCAAAGAACCAATCTGCCCAATTTGCTGAATAAAGTCTATTCCAAATGAACATGCTGGAGTAATGTTTTCTACAGAAATGGGACTGGTCTGAGTCTATTTCTTAATGTTATTGGTGGTGGGATACAACCTAAATTCATACCTTATATTTCAGAAAAATTCTTATGCACAGGAATGCTGGATTGTTGAGCTTATAATTAAATCCATGTTTCCCAGGTGCCTGGAAAGACAAATAAGTGATATCCTTGTATACTTATGCAACCCATTCTGCTTTGCTCTCGTTTCTTCATCCCTGGAACTGCACTTTTTGGGTCTTTCCCCTGTTTTCCTGGTAGTATTGCTTTTTTCCTTTCTTTCTGAGAAGCTGGGCTGAAAATTACTTCATTTACCTCTTTAATTCACAAAATAACTTGACTGATATGATGAAACTGTTCCCATTGCTCTCTGAGGACTTTAAACCAAATCTTCACTTTCCTGGCATTGAGAACAGACAGCAAAAGACACTTAGACCTGAGATGCTGATAGGTATTGTAACCACCTGGCCCCTGAGCCAAACCTGTTTTCAGCCCTGGGCTGAGACCCAGATGGACTGCAGAGGTCTGGTGACAGGGGAGCTGAATAGGAGATACTGTGAAAAAGATTTCTGCTGTGACTTCAGCAGGGAGGGGGTCAGGCTTTCTTCACTTTGAAAGTGTGCAATGGGAGATGCTTTTCATACTGAGCTCTCCAGCACCCCTTAACTCTTCTGCTAAGAAAGCCTGCCTTCGCCAGTCTTTAAGGATTATAAAGGGAATTTTTTGTTACATTATGCTTGTTTCTCTCAGACCAAGCAGAAGAAACATTAAGGAGGGATTGCCCTGCTAGCTGACAGTTATTAATTTTTTATGAGTGTTTTGAAGTCCAGATCATGTGTTTATATTCTCAGGCTGTATTATTTTTTCCAATTTTTTTGAGCTCTCCTCATGTTTTATCAGAAGGGTTTCCTCTTAAGCTAAGCCATTAATCAGTCACGAAAGAATTATCATGGCACAGCAGCTGTGCAGCTCATTGCAACATCTAAGGCAGGCACCAAAAAGTTTTTCCCAAAGACCAGCAAATCTCTTTTTCCTGAAGAAAAAGATATTACACGTTCAAGTGTTCTGTTGCTCTGCTGGAGTTGACTCTTGCCACAGCTTGGATATTCACAGCTATCCACAGATTGGACAGCTCATCCCAAGAGTGCTGCTCTCACTATAACTTCAACGAAAGACATTTAAATGCATTATGATAATAGCAGTATCTGATCATCAGCTGCAGACAGTCAGAGCTGCAGGGTTTAGCAGAGCGAAAAGGGTGGCTTCAAAGAGCTGTAACTGTGAGGCAAATCATAACTCTGGGAGGATAAATTCTATGCACAAAATCTGTGTGTTATGAAAAGGCGCTGCTCTCTCCTGTGCTGAGCAGCCTTCAGGAGAACGAGGATGTGGTTTGCTTTGTCACTTAAGCAACTTGAGCCGAAGCAGTGTGCTGACCTTCCAGCCACTGTCCAGCAGAGGACAGGAGCAAGCTGTGCAGTTTTACAATTAGTTTAGGCAGTCCATCAGTACCTGCCAGCAGGGACCATGTAGCTGGGAGAGAAAGCCCTGCACAACTGGGCTACAAAGCAACAAAGGCAAAGCCACATGTACAAGGAGGTGTCTGCCAAATGAAAATATTAGGGTCTGGCTGGGGTCTGGCCCAGAAGCAGTTTTGAAGCACTTAGGTCCTCTTCATGTTCTGATGAGAGAGCAGACTAGGTACTTTTTCATCTCTCTGGGACCAGCTATGAAATCAAGACTCTTGCAGGAGGTGAAAATACTGCCAGGATTTCACAAGGATATTTTTGGCATGCAATACACAGTGGTGGATTGTGCAGATTTCCTATGCATGTCCCTCATAAGCAAGCTGTGGTATAGTGGGAAATAGGGGATGAACAGTGCTGGAGGCTGCCACATCCTGTTTGTGTTCTGTTTGTGAGAAATGTTGCCTACATTGCTAAGAAAGGTAGTCCAGTCTGCACCACTGCTGGGAGAAGGCAGTCAACAGCTCTTCTCATAAACCTTGGTGATGACAGCTGCTTTTCACCCAGTAAGCCTGTGCATGTAATCTGAACCAAAAATGGACTTGCACTTAGCACGCTTTAAACAGGAATCATATCTAACTCATTACAGTTGCTGTGGCTAATAACCACTGACAGATGTCTAAATAAAACCAGGAAACAGCAACACAGCAGAGAAGTGGGTGGTGCCTGTGCTCCTCTCGGTGACCAAGTTCTGTGTGTCACTTCAGTGGTGGGGACTGAGCCTGTGCTGTGCTTATAGATAGCACACCTCTATTTCTGTTTTGAAGTATCTCCATATGGGAGTCAAGAGACACTGAAAGCTACCCTAGATTCTCCAGTCTGTTGCTGGCATTGCTCCCAGAGTGCAGCCTGCTGAAACTTTGAATTTACCATTGCAGAAATGTTGGAGGAATGGCTTGTGAGAGAATGAACAATCTTTATTTCCCAATTTAAAAAATACATGTAATGTTTCTTGCACCTAGAACTGAGTATAATGAAGAGACAAAAATGAAATAATGGAAGATATTTTTGACATGTTGATGTACTTAGCCTTCGTCATCTGCCTTTAGTGTTTATGCACTAGGCTTCGAGAGGCAAAGAAATAATAGGAAATGTAGGAAATGGAAATGCAGAAGTAAAAAAAATCAGTTATGAGGGTAATCTCCCATGTTTTTTCTCTAATTTTTTGCCTGTGTCTGTAAATTCTACTCATACTGAGATAAGCTAATTGGAAAAAGAGGACTGTGAGCTTGAAGATTCACATAAAACTGTTTCAAAGTACCTCCCTTGATTATAAAATTTTCATTTCTTCAGTTGCTTGGTGACATAAATCAGGCTTAGAGAAAAAAAGACATGGAATTCATGCAACTTCCCACATTTCAAATTGTAGTTTGATTGCTGTGTTTATAATCAGTGTTAATAGTCTAAACCACTGATAAAGAGGACAAGCAACATAATATAGAAAAATTCACAGTGTGCATACAAACACCTTGAAAATCTGTGTGGACAATTTCAAAGCACTTAATGAACAAAGGTTTTTGACTTTAGTCAGTTTTAATGAACTCTCTTTTATTAAAACACTGATTAGTCCTGCTCTGGTGGTAGGAGTTACCTTGAAAAGGGCAGCTAGACCTCGAGGCATGAAAGGATCTGGAAAATCACACTGGAGCTTAGACTTAGGAGAAAACTCTAATTGGCTAGTTTGCATCCTATCAGATCAATTATCATCAGAGGTCTACTAAGAGTGCTGTCTGCTTCACACTACAAATGCTTTCAAGAGCCCATTGGAAAGTGCTGCCAGATGTGCACAATGCAATTGTGCACACTTTTTGTCATTTACTGGTGGAATGACTTTGAATAAATGGTAGGGAACCCTACTGCCTAGTGATGCATGCAGCACATTTAAATTAGTTTTGTTAACTAACTCTCAGCCTTCTGTACGACTCATACTTGCTGTAGAAGCTGGCAGAGAAATCATAATCTTTCCAACAAATTAGTTTTGGACAGCTTTGGTCAGTTCTTAATGACAATGTGTGTCTTGAAGGGCTTTGCATCATTCTGCTGGATTATAGAAATAGCAGGAGGCAGAAAAGTGAAAAGTTGGGTTATTTTGAGATATGATCTCTGAGTATGGTTGGGGTTTTTTTATCAGCTAGGACAAAGAAAGATGATCAGGAGTATTAGAAATGCCAGTCCAGTGGCACATAGGTGAAGGCTCTTACCAAAATTTAAATGTTAATCAGCATCTCTGTGTTTTCTAGGGCTTGCAAAAGTCCAACTCTTTGAACCTAGGCAGAAAAGGAAGTTTAGTCACCTTTTCCCTGTATGCAGAATTCTTTTCCTTCTTGCATTGCTGGTCACCTTTCATCTAGGCCAGCCAAACCTAACAATGTTTGTGCCACATCTGTTCCAGCTGTTCAGCACTTGAATGTGAAGAAGAGCACCTGAAAGCCTTAAGTCTCATTTTTTAATGTGCCTAAGTGGCCATGAAGTTAATGGCTACCTGTAACTTGTCATAGGTTATTACGGTCCTTGAAGGCTGAATTCTGTTCCACATAATGCATAAGGAAGAGATGATCCAGCCACAGAAGTTGTGGTGAGTAGCACGTGGCCTGTAGTTGCTAAAAATTTTGGTTTCAATGATTAGCCTGGCATTGAACACCAATAGTACTTCAAGGTCTCACAGTTTTTGGAAATTATATGCCTTGTCCAGCCCGAGGACTTTCTACCATTATGCCAAATCCTGTATGTGTATGTAGTGTCCTCCAAGCATTTGCTGTCTGTGAGTCTCACAGAGGAACAGAAACAGAAATGTGTGTGGAAAACCGCAGTGGAAGCCATATAGATTGTGGGGTTTTTTTCTTGTCTAATGGGGTCTGAAAAGTGCCCTGATGTTTCTGGATTTAAGGAGAAAATAACTGACAACAGAATTTTTCCTGTTAGAGCTAAATCTCAGCCTTTTGGTTTCTTTCAGTACACCTGCAGCTGAAAGAGGTAACATTGCATGTGCCAAGAGAGCTGTGTCAATACTCATCTCTGGTAGGGAAAGAAAATGTCCTTATTGGATCTTTGACAATTTTGTTTCTTTCACAAAAATTGAATTCCCACAAGTTAAATCAATGTGGTTGATTTCCCATTTCACTCCCCTTTATATTTCTCTTCTATTTTAGAAGTTACAAGGCTGTGTAAAGATTTGGATTTTCTCTCTTTGGTAAATTGCTATTTACACAATCTGGTTGAATCAGGAGAAAAACAGCAATCCTAATTATCTGTCTGAGCCACCTATTCAGGCTAAAAAAAAAGTTTTAGCTTCACTGAGAAGTGATTAATATTTAATATACTTAAGTAACTTGGGAGTTCTCCAAATTACATTTGCAAAGGTCTGAGAGGCGCTTGCCTTTTCTGTTATTTTTACAAATTTCTGAGAAGGTGCTACTTCTTCCGTTCTTTTTTCCTAACACAGAAAAAAGGCAGATCCAACCACACTAAGACTGAAAAAACTTAACTGAGAAGCATGGGCTGGATTCTGAGAAAATAAAACCGCTGTCTGTTGTATACAAAGACATACTCAAAAAATGTTTGGGTGGCAAATTACAAAATCAGATCCAAGAAGGTATCGAGACACCAGACACCTATATCCTACATTCCCTACCACAGAAGACTTATGAACCTGCATTAGAAGCAAGATGAGCTAGTAGAAATCAGCTGTGGGAATGGACTGCAAGCACTTGCAGAATATGATGGTAAAACAGGACCTGAAGAACCAGGACCTGAAGAACCAATGTACTACTGGGTTTTTTGGTGATTGTTGTCTTGGCTTTTTTGTTTGTTTGTCCAGCTCCAGAGTTCATGTATGCTGTGGACAAGTTCTGTGGACTCTGTCTCTGATCTTCAGAAGTATTCAGGTTTTGGTCTATCATTGATAATATCTCTAGTCTTATCTGTATGTGAGAACAAGGATCTAAATACTTCAAGCTTTTCTATCACAAAAAAAAAAGGGAATCTGAGGTAACAATTCTTCTTCTCTCACAGAGTGATGAGAAAATGATGAGGCACTTGGATTCTCTAGTAACAGAAAACATATGACTTCCTGAGGATGCCTAGAAGGGTATTTAGAGGTACCAGAACTCCCAAGACTTCTAGGATCAGGACTCCCAAAATTTCCTGCTCAGACTGATCACTTTTTATCAGTTCTGTTACCATTTCAAGCACCTGCCCATATGTCATCTTTTAAAAAACACTACAAAGCATGACTGCATGCTTTCTAGATTATCTTTAAGGCAAAGATCTTTTTGAATGTTGTCAGTTGAAAGAGTGGGGTATTAGTCTACAGACATTACTTATCAGATTACACAGAGTGTGCCTGGATTTGATCATACAGATTACATTTGATCATACAGATTACTTGGATCTATTAAAAAAAAGAAACCCAAAATATTTTGAAATCGACGTTTTGTCAAACTTTCTAAAAGGAGAGAAGTTTCATCTCAAGAATTCCTTCCTCAAAGTCAGCTGCTTTGTGTGTTAAATTATTTTATTTCATCTCATCCATTCTGCAGCAGCCTTTCTTGTATGACTTCTCTTCGTGGTGATAGTGATGTTGCCAGTACAATGTGCCCCCACCCCTTCATCCAGTCCTGGGAGCTTCCCCTCCAGCTTCCATGTGGAAACTTTGGCTACTCCTCTGTGCTCCAGAAGTACCATAAGACACGGAGCTGCTGCTTTGGGATGTGATGTCCCAAAGCCATTGTTCTGCATACGGAGATTTATGTTTGACCTAGCTGATACACGCTCCTTTGATGACCCAAAAAAGAAGCCCATGGCAGGCTTGGAAAGGAGGAAAATCACAGTATTCATTCACAGAAATTGCGGACATTGAATTGACTGGAGCTTTCTCTGATACCATAAATTATGTGGAATTGTAATTTATCTTTTGACTTGAGTCTTCAGCAGCATTTCGTCTGTCATAAGTTTCAAATATGGAATGAGCTTTACATTCCTCTTCTAATTTTTTCCCCAGTCTTAGGTTTCTGCAGTTTTACATGGACCTGCTGCAGCTGCTGTCCCGTACTTGGAAGTAATTTCCCACAGTTAATTTATAGGTGTCAAATACTTGCTGTTTAAGTCAGCATATAACCCTTCTTTATTGGCAGTGACAAGTGAGTACACACAAATTATCCCATTAACCTCAATAAAGCATTACTTCAATTACACTAATTTTAGCAGGGCAGATGGAAAATTATTTATTTTTGAATTTAAGGCAAAGTGCCTCAGATTTTCATCTTGTTTTTATCTCTTGTTTCGGAGGGAATTTTGGAGGGTAAAATAATTCTAAAGCATATTTATTTCAAAGAGCAGCCATACAGTGAATATTGTCATTATACTACAGTCTGCTTCAGGAAATCTTTGGGACACAGTAGTAGTGTTTCTGCCATTACTTAACAGCTCCTTATAGAACCATTCAAAATTAGAACCTGTATTAAAAAATACTGCTTTCATGCAGATTTTGGAGAAGTCTTTTAACTCAAAATATTCCACTGACGTTTTTAATCCAAATTGAGCCTTTATTCCAGTACACTTAAAGCAAAATGAAATGTTCTCCCCTTACATTCTACCTGTTCTCGCTTCTTCTGCTTGAAATGAGCTATCCTTCCTTACACAAAACCAATTTTTTGTCCTGAGTGCATCTGCGGTACTGGTAAAGCTGGCTGTTACATCGCCATCTAGCGATTTAAAATCATTGCAAAACTTACCCGAAGATGTTTCACTAACGGCTAAGTCACAGCGTTGAAGACCCTCACTTGCCTGCAGTGCAGTTGCCTCTCGTTACACATGGAATGTCTAACCAAAATGAGTGATTTCCTAGAATTAGAAAAATTAGTATTTTCTCAGCTGTCGGGGTATTTTTATAAAAAGTGGATGCAAGTGGAGGGAGGAAATATGTCAGAAAGCCTTGAGTACAGAGCTAAAAAAAGTTCCAATGCATCACTTTAAAGAAGTATTGATTTGGTGTACTGGAGCATAACTTGAAATTACATCTGCATTTTCAAGTTAGAGGCCTCCTCTATTCTGTTTGATTTTTAACACAATCTGTATTATCTGGCTTTGTATTCTGTTCTTGTGTTGAATGTCCATACTCAGCAACAGTTAAGATGGCATGGGAAACAGATGTACAATATGCTTTTAAAAAAACAAAAATAGAATTGCCTGGCCAGAACAAGTTTGCTTTTTTGTTTGCCAGTTACAAAGCAAGCAACAGGGATGGTCATATACACAGGGTCACATTTGTAAAGGTGGACGAAATACTGCAGAAGCTCAGGTGCTGCTTTTGATTTAGATGTGGTAGTACAGGTTAATAGGATGTTTTGAGGGCATTTCTTTGCTGAATGCTTCAAAACAAGCAACACATGTTAAGCATATCTTATTTCCTGCTTTTACTGTTCACAGATGTGCTGAATGGGCAAGAACATAATTTCTAATCAGAGATACTCACAGCCCTTTTAGTTCTTGCAACAGGGTAATTTCTTACTCTTCATATCTCTCAGTGTTCTGTATCTCTTTAGGTGTTGCAAGCACCACTTTCACTCGGAGGTGCCAACAGTGGTAATTTTGTCAGCCTGTGGATAGCAGAGAGACTTTTGCTAAGATAATGTCCAAAATATTTATGTCTGAAAGAAGTAAGATGGATGTGCCAGCCCTTCATTATTTCTCAGAAGTCTCCTTTGGAATGGTAGCTCTGTTAGCTACAAATCTGTGTAAGTACCAGTGGCTGAAATATCCTTCCTCATAAGTGTTAAGCTAGGGTTCACCTATTTAAAGTGTCTTTTCTTTGGATGCAAGAGGGCAAGATGGGCAATACTGCTTTATGGCAGTATTATAGAGAGGGATTCCTCTACCATTGGCATTGAGTTACCAGGAGCCACAAGTAAGAGTTAAAATATGAGTTCCTCTGTTTTCAGGATGAGTTCTTTGCACTGGCAGTAAATTAACTGCTCAACCCCCACCATCTCTCACTCCTAGTCCTGTATTTACTGCATTTTCCTATTTGGTCACTTCTGAAATGATCTTTAGGGTACAGTTCAGGTTTAGCAGAGAGAAAGTTTCTTGCAATGCTAGAAGATAAGATTTACATGTAATTGACTGCCTTTTAAATTTGATGTGTATTTTCAAGGAGCCAGAACTGCTTCTGAAAGCTTTCTTTACACAAATATATTACTCATCTTTGAGATAATCATTATGTATCTTAGTTCACTAAGATTTGCATCCTCTTTGTTTGCATGGGCACGTAATCTGATTTTCAAACTGAAATACTGGATTCTATATCTGCTTGTATAAGTGGTGGGGGAAACACTGTTTGCAAAATAGAGACATGTGAAAGAATTTTTGGAAAGAAGCTGGTATAAATATCTGCTTTTTACAAGGTGGGAAAAGGGAGCTAATGGCACTAAAAAAGTAATTTTTATGATGTTCCCTTGCAAGCCAGAAAGAAAGGCAGAAAATAAGTTATCAAATACTGAGGTGTTATTGCTAGAGAACATAAGAAAGGGATCTTCTGTCCTGAGCAGTCTATCAGCTGTTTCCATGTCCTTTCAGTGAAGTATGAGGAGAGTCTCCACTCCCTTGAGCATTAAAATTACTCTGTAAGTCACACACATCCCCATATGCTGAGACAATTTGTCCCTAAGAGAACAGAAGCTTTAAAACTCAAGAATTAATTTTCTTTTTATTTTATGTCTCTGCAAGGCTAATTACTGAAAAGCTGACTGCACTGGTGACTTGTATTACTGTGTGGGAGTCATCAATTTACCTCAAAACACACTGAGTAGAGAACAGAGACAGTTTTTTGTTCTTTGGGTTCTATAATGGATTTAGAACTATGCTACGTGACTTTATTACTTTGTCTTCAGGTATAAATATCACCATACATTGGGCTATGCATGTATAGATTTAGTTCATCCTCACATGAGAAATTAGGAAGTTATCCTGACTTTAAATACTGTTAATGCTAGAAAGATATTGATAGAGTTTGATGGTCAGCATGATGGTCACAGACAGTAGAAGACAACACTAATGACCAGCAGTCTTTCTAGTGATGATCTGATTTTTCTATGACAGTATAAGGACCTGCAGATCAGCTCAACTGAAGATTACTTTTCTGTCTGAAAAGAGCATTTCTTCCCTGTTCAGAGCCAGGACTGAGGACAACTCTTCTCTCCATTTTACTCTCCACTGAAGCTCATTAATCTTTTGTCTGTAGTTGCTCTCTTTCCTCAGCTGTGTATTTTGGATTCTTTTTTTCCTGTTGCCCTATGAAATCAATAGATCTCTGTACTGGCTACTGTCCATGGATTATACAAGGACTCATGGATCTGTTCAAAATTTCTTCAAAAATAACAGATAGTTTCATAGAGGCATAGAATCAAAGAATCGTTTAGGTTGGAAAAGACCTTTGAGATCATTGAAACCAAGCATAAAACCAACACTGCTAATTTCACCACTAAGCCATGTCCCTCAATGCCATATCTGCATGTCTTTCAAATGCCTCCAGGAATGGTGGCTCCACCACCTCCCTGGGCAACCTGTTCCAGTGATTAACTATTCTTTCAGTGAAGAAATCTCTCCTGGTATTCAAACTGTATCTCCCGTGGTGCACCTTGAGCCTACTTCTATTTCTTCTCTTAATAATTTCATGGGAGAAGAGGCCAAACCCGCCTGGCCACACTGTCCTTTGAGGCACTTGTAGAGAGTGATAAAGACTTCCCTGAACCTCCTTTTATCCAGGCTAAATACCCCCCAATACCTCAGCCAATTCTCATAAGACTTGAGTTCTAGACTTTGTCTAGATGTTTAATTAATCTTCTTTTGACACGATCCAGCAGGTCTTTGTGCTTCTGGCTGCATTATTAATATCTAAGAATGCAGAACACTTGAGCCTTTTCCTGGGTTTGAGGCTTTCCTAAAACCTGTGGAATGATTTCTATAGTTCTCCAGCACTGAATAATATGTTTGCCCAGCCTTTTTTAGAAAAACAGATTGGTGTTTGGCAGCATTATTTTGCCCTCTCTTTTTCACAAATTTTTTCCTCTCTTTTTCACAAACTTTTTTGAATCTTTTAGAGCTCTAAAGAGATGACTTGAGAACTGACCCTGCAGTCAAATTTAGATGGAGTTGGCCTGTGTGGTTTTAAAAGCTGTTGCAAGGCCGGGATGGAACAAATTTATTTTCTTTGGAATCCCTGCTAAAAATTAAGATGTATTTATGGTCCTGTGCTGTTGCACAAAAGCAAATTTGTAATTATTTTCATTATCCACATAGAAATGTTCTAGCTGATCGTTGTATGTCTAAGTCAACATCAGATTGACCCTTCCTACATTTCAAGATCCTGTTAGGGAAAGAAATATCTTATTTTCTGGTGCTGAAATTGGTATTCATATCAAACCTTTGAACTTATTCTCCTTGTAAGGTATGTGGTATTAGCTGGAGTAAGACATCACTCTGTAAACAGCTTAAGTTCAAAGGAATGTATAAACAGCAATGCCTTCTTCTTCCAAAAACTTAAAGAAGCATCTTTATTGAGTGATTTTCTGATCATCAAATAAAACCAAATTGTTGCACAATTTCTAATGAGGCCTCCTTCTACAGAAGTAGCAGTGCCTTTAAAGTATTGATGACCTTCGCTATGCTGTTAATTTCACCTGAGACTGTAAGCAAAATTTTAAAAAGGTCCATCCATGATGGATAGCTCTGTCCTGAGCAGTTCCACTCAGTAGTCTAGTAACCATTGGACATTTTGCGTTTGTGTACATTGGATCATGATGCATGAAGGTGATTCTTGGAACCTTGCAATGTAAGCACCCAATACATTAATTCTGAGAGGTGTGGATCCTTTCTGCTCCATTGACTATTCCATGAAATTAGCCGTTCAAAGTACACTTTCAGGGCAAGTCAGTTTGTATCAGAAGGGAATGTCCCCTTTGGCCATTTGTAAACTTTAACATTTGTGGGAATGATCTTGAGAGTCACTAGGCATGATCAAATAAAATAAGAATGTTATTTCCTGTGGTAAGGTGGCTTATTGGCATCGCTTTTGTTCATATTAAATGAGCATCATGTTTCTCGCCCAACAATATTGAAATTATTGTGATTTCCCCAAAACTCTGGTTTATCTATTTACAACCATCTGCTATTGATATTTGGAGTTCTTTTCTCTTATGAAACATGGTAACGATGGCACGCAGTGAAGAATTGCTTGCTTCACCATCATATCACAAGAATTTGCAGTGCAAAAAATTGTATGTGCAGAAACTCATGTACTGAGGCTCCTGTCAGTCAGAATTCCACTGAATATGATCATCTAAAAATGTATATCATAAGGGATGATCTGGTTCAAATGGGCTTTTTTTAGGTATGACAATGTGAAGGGAAGCAGGAGTACTCCTGAGGTCAGGAGAGAATTCTGTGGCAGCAACTGCTCTCTCCTTCCCTGCTCTTTTTTAATTCCCAATGCATTTTAATTTTCTCTCCAAATGCAAAAATCCTTCAGCCTAAGCTGATGGACTACAGCAAGAAGGAAGGTTGTAAAAGGGAAAATGGCTGAGAAAAAATAACATGCAACATCTTGGTGTCCCGGGAATTATAATACACAAAAATAGAGAGTAAAGAGCTGCTAGAGTAAAGGGATTTGTAATAAAATGTAGGTAACACCTTAATTAAAAAAAGAATTATGTGGAAAAACACAATTTGTAAACTGCAGGCAATACAAATTTGAATCATTATATTATTCTTTAATTACCAGGATTTTGCTAGCATTTCTTTAATCAAGGCATTTTTAGTTTAAGTCTAGCAGATGGTATATCGTGTCGTTCACAGTAAGAGACTGGCCATTATTATTATTGAGCAACCAGCTCTGAAGACATTTGGAGAGTTTGATTTTCATGCGGGAATTTTTTTGTGGCCAGCCGAGGTTGCACCAGTACCATCAGACAGATCAGTCTGGGTTCCTAAAAAGTTATCTCTGAGTAAAAGTGAGATCAGAGCTATAGGGAGAGGTAAAACTCTCATTGGACCAAATAGTTGTCTGTCTAATGCCATCACAGTTGTGACACCCTCTCTGCAATGCTGTGGAAAGTTTGTCTCAGATTTTGTGTGCACAAGAGATCAAACATCATGAAATGTGATGGGGAGGTGGAGTCAGAAACCAAAGTGGTATCATCTGCTTTAGTCGGTGCACATAATAGAACATAATATCACTTTCTGTAAATATTGAGATCACTACATCAGCACAGTTACAAAATGGAATTTAGGGTAGACATACCTAAATGTGTCTCAGTAGCAGCACTTCTCTGGAGCTCCTCTGTTGTTCTTCAAGACACATCTTAAAATTTTATTCAGTACAACTGACTGACAAGTGTAAATTGTTCAGGACAATGGAATCTCAAAATCAGAAAGTTTAGACATTTTGAATTTTCTTAGTTTATGTCACACTGAGGGACTTCCATTGTCTGGTAATTTAGATTTTGCATTGGCCAAGTAATTGCAGTTTAACATGCACATTGATTTGGTACCCTGTAAGTTTGCTCTCCTTCTGACTCTTCTGGGAGAGCTGCTATGCTGAGATCTGACTTCAAGTCACAGTGGTGCTTGTTAGTACTATAGGTTTCCCTCAGTTCACAGGAAACATTTGCGTTCAGAGCTCCTTGAAGGGCCCAAGTGTGGGACATCAGTGAGAGTAGTGAGTGGTCCCCTGCCACCTTGTCCCCTATTAAGCGTGCTGTGGGATCACTACAGGGCTAAGCACACCCAGCTACCCACACTGTGCCACCCACTGCCCTCACCGGGAGTGTCAGAGCTACAACCCACTCCTGCCGCAATACCAGCTGCCAGCACAGATTCACTTTTCAGAAGCACTATTTTCCAACACGGAAAACTGCTGGTGATTTGCATCCTGTGAGTGGATCTATGCTGAATATGCGAGGAATAAACATATAGAGACCCTTTGAGCTGGAGTGAAAAAACCTCCTCTTGAGCTTCTTTTCTCAGGGCAGATGGAGGAGGCCTAGGGTGATTCTGTGCGTCAATACACAATAGTGCACTTTGGTCTTTTGCTTGTTGTTCCCCACGGTCAGCTCTCCCATGGTCTCGCAGCCTGCCAGCTTTCCACAGCAAGAAGAAGGTGAGGCGTGTCCGTAAGTGCCCGCGGGCTGTCCCGCTGGCCACGGCCGGGAAATGTGTAGCCAGCAGATGGCATTAGCAGCCCGGGCGGGCTCCAGCAGCCCGGCACGGCCTCCCAGGCCGCGCTCCCCGGGCTGCAGGCCGGCCTCGCCGGGACACTGCGGGCAGCTCCCCGGCCTGCAGGCTGCACGGAGCAGGTTCCGAGCCAAGCTTGCTTGTGCTGTGCTCAACCTGACCCCTGCTGGCACCGCTGGTACCGCTCCAGGCGTTTTGGAGGGGTCACGACATCTGAAAGTGTCAGCGTGCGAATTTTACAGGACTGGGGGCAGCTAAGCTGTGGGCTTGAAAAATAACCAAAGGAAGAAGAAGAAGGTTTGCCATCTGTCCACCCCAACATACATTTGATGCTGTCTTTCATAGCACTTTTGAGGCATGTCTCTTCTCAGAATAAGGTCTGGTACCAGTAGCTCATACTATTTCTGCTTGCTCAACTCCTGCCGTGGAAAAAGTTACCTGGCTGCGCAGTTTTGCCCACCCCATAAGTTTTGCTCCTTATTCCATGGTGGACATCAGGGCTTCTGATGCACACCTTGTCAGAACTGGCATTAGCTGCAAAGTTAATGTGGGTTTGCTTGTCTTTAGCTTTCAATGTTTTACTATGTATTCAAAAAAGAAAGCAGATGCATAAATACACAAAACCTTCTTACCAACATGTTTTAGTCTTTCCTTTTTTTTTTTTCATTTTTTTAAAATTAATTCCTGTCTCCTGACTACCTGTGTGAGTGAGCTTCTATCTCTATAATATCTTGAAGCTTGTATCACACTGGCTCTTCACTGCATTATATACTGCTCACATAAATTGTAAAACTGTCTCTGCGCAAGTGGATTTGCGTCATGTACTTAAGGAGTATGTGGAAAGAATGGCATGCGGAAGCAGCAATGCAGCACCTTGTGGAGCATATAGAGCTTCATGAACTCATGGGCTGACCATGCCTCTTATTTTCAAGAGCATGAGTGCTTTTCCACCTAAAAAGTCTGGGTGCTAAATCAAATGGCAACCACTGATACCGACAAGGGTAGGGATCTATGCTTTTAATTGTCTTCTATGAGAGGCTATCTCAGTGTTTCCTAGAAGGGTAGAGACAGGCCAGCCATGTCAGGTACTAATGTAGGCATCACTTATATATGACAGAGTTGTATTAGGCCAAAATACGTGCTTAGTGACCATTAGAAGGAAAATACAGATAGATAATCTCACTGCATGCTGCTCCACAAAGAATTTTGGCTCACATCAGTAAAATTCTACTAGGAAAAAATTAGATCCATGACTTGTAAAGTGAGTCTTTGGGAAAAAGGGTATACTTTAATGTAATCTAGAAAAAGACCAAGGCAAATCCTTCATGTAGCAGAGTATACTTTGGCAAAATTTTGACTGTGTGCTAACTAAATCAATGAATTAGAATTTTCTAAATGTAGGGAGGTTTTCTATACTAGAGAACTTTGCAATAGCAGTAAGTGCGCTGATGCAGTTAGGTACAGATTGCAAATCCTTTAGTATTTGATTTCTGGATTGAGTCTTTTGGGTGTACTCCATGTCTAAAGCTGCATACTTACAAGGCCAAGAAACTTCTTAAATTCTTACTTGCTGTCAATCTACAAAATAAAATGGAGTTGTTACCATGAATCTGGTAAAATGAAAAACTCCTTAACCCGATATAATATTAAGAAGTAGATATTGTTTCTTTGACCAGATGCACAGGGGGATAGCTCCTCTGAAAGTCGTGCATGAGGAGTGCAGGAAAGGTTTTGTTTACATACTATATTTTACAGTCATATTCTTTGATTGCCCCAGAATAAGCATACATGTGATAATCATTTCCCTAAAATCATTAACACATTTTCTCTCACCTTTACACATATGGTCTTCTCTCCTGGGGGTCTCTTCAGTGGTGCCTAGTGCTCAGGGACCCCAGTGTTACAGCTGATCTATTAATTTGGCAGGGTACTGGGGCTGGTGAACTTCCAGTTCTCCTCACACAATGGGCGTTGAGCAGTTTCATAGGCCTGTGGGCTTTGAGGAATAAGCATTGTGTTAGCTCACCAGGTGTAGACAATTTATCATCTAGCAACAGAGTGACAGGAGGCCCATATTGTAACTGAACAGTAACTTCACCTGGAGTGTTGGTATTGGGCTATACTTGCTAAAGTAAATAAGTACATCACATTCTCAACTCCAGAAATGGGTACTTCAGCCATGTGATTTCTCTGTCATTTGGCATTCTTTGCCCATGAGAGAATTTTTGGTCTCCTCTCACAGTTTTGAATACTGTCCTAAAAAACAGGCATTGCTTGGCCCAAAATAGGAGCTGAGGCAGGTATAAAAGGACTAACAGGACAGCCAGTGGCTGAGAAGTTTTATTCCAAGCAGCTGGCTGAATGACAGAGTTAAATTGGTTGCAAGCCAAAGCACAGTAGCCTTGAGACAGACTCAGGAAGGAGAAGACGTGGCGTGCTGTGAGTAATCTAGATGTGCACCTACACAACCCCTAGCAGCAGTTGCATTATGCTCATCTGAGACAACTCTGTTTTTCTAAGCTGTATATTTCTGCAGATATTTTATAAGACAAGCCACACAGTCTCCAGTTGGGTTTTTCTTGGAATTATGATGTTGCCACTTCCTGAAATAGGATTTTTTTATCTGAGAGTTTTCTTTTGGTTGCAAAGTAAACAAGTTAAGCTAACACCCAGGATGAAATCAGCAACATTTGGGACCACAAACGTTGTGGGTTTAGGTTTCAACCAGAGTATATTATTATAACTTTTTACTGTAATTTTTTTCCCCTCCAAAACTATGTTGGGCTGCATGCCAGCCAATTTTCTCAATTTTCTCTGCAGAGTTTTTTTGTTTTGTTTTTGTTTTTTGTTTTTTTGGTGGGGTTTTTTTTTTGTTTGGTTTTCTTTTTTTCCTGCAAAAGATTTTCAGAGGTTTGAGAATCTAAGGCAGCTTGTGGATTCTTCTTGGTTGCTTCTAAAATCCTACTCTGCGACATTCAAATTCCCCTTTCTCTGTAAGTCTTGTCAGGACATCTTAGAGCCCCTCAAATCACCACATGCCTTGAAAGACACAGCAGAGTTTATCAATTTTCTCTCCAATTTCAGAGCTTTTGAGTTGCATCTCTCCTGTCTTTCACCCTTCCCACACAGCTAGGAAATCTAGAAACTTGTTTTATTTCTCCTTCATGAAAATGGAGCTTCTTATCTACTTCTGTACCTGTAGTGAACATGACGAAATTCAATTTAATCCCAGGCACTGGTACTATGGCTTCCTTGCTGCTTTGAAAGTGATGAGTTTAAATTTTCAGTGTTGTCAAAAGTCCCTTAACATGACTGTTGACTTAAATTTGTGGGAATGACCTAATTGAAAAAGGCTTCTGCAAGGACTATGAATCCCTTATTCCATTTTTACACAGTTAAAGTGTTACATAGTGCAAATGACATCAGAGGTTATATTGCACCATGGAAATAAATTTCAGACTCTTATTCCAATGACAATTCTCTTGTTTCTAAGATAAACTCTGGTTTTGCCACTTGCAGTTTTTAGGTTTGCTTTAGTTTCATGTACCCTCATATCATTGTTTTGCAATAGGGAAATACCATTTCATTATTTCTCCCAAACCATGTTGTACCTAAGATTCTTTAAGGTAGCATGTCTGTAGGGTCCTTGCACAACAGATCTGAGGTCACAAGTGCTTTTTGTGTGTGACTGAAACTCACGCCTTGTAGGGAATCTGCAGAGCTTGATGTCAGGTTCATTCAACTGCTATTCAAGAAAAGCACAGAACAGGTGATAGTGCATGATACTACCTTGCTCATAAAAATGCTCTGAGATCAAGGGCCGACTCTTAAATGTCATATGACTGAGTCTATTGCAACGCTGGAGAAATATGGGCATTATCTGTGTTACTACACTTGCAGATGGCCAAGAAGTGAAAACAACTTGCCCAGAGCCATCCAGCAAATTAGGTCTTGGGGCTAATCAAAGAAAACAATGTTTCCAGCTCTTTAATTTTAACCATGTATGAAGTGATAAATACTCTTTATATCTGGAAAAAACATTAAACACTTAGGGAGACGCAACACTGAGAAATACAGCACCCGATATTGCCCAAGAGTGCCTTTCATCTCATTGCTGTTAATCTGCACCATTTAGTGACCAGCTTGACACTATCATAAAAGTTCATCTCTAACTTCTACAGGTTTTTGAAGAAACACTTTCCTCAAAGCAGTAATATATTTGTTTTTAGACAGTGGCCCTGTAAAATGCTAAGTGACAGGTATTTTCTTTTGGTGATAAACTTGTTAACTCTTTTGCTATGAATCTGACTTTGTATAAACTTCCTTCCTGTGTGAAATAACTTCTCTCTCCTACTTAGGATTCTCAATAGTGAAAGCAGGCTTAAGTTAAGAAAAATGTCTTTATTGTGCACAGAGAAAAGTGATTTTTATGATATGTTAGGCTGACAGAGCAAATGTTAATTTGTGTTCAGTGTGGTGGTCCTTGATTCGTAACGACTGTCTTGTCTCCACTGCAACTTTGATAGGTGTGAGTTAAAATCTGAGGCATAATAGAGAGGCAGAATCATTTGGCCAAAGCATGAATGCTTCCCTCAAGAAACTGCTGTGTAGCAGGGGGCACTGGGGTTGGAAGGTGGGGTGGTAAGCTGGCTTCCTGCTGGAAAAGGAATGTTAGGAGAAGGCATTTTGTGAGCACTTTGATACATTCAGCTTGTTCATTCATGCTGTATGTAGTGTTCCCTGGACACATAAAACCACAGAAAAAACCTTACCTCCACAATCCCAGCTGAAGCAGCTTGACTCTTCAAGCAAGCAGCTCTTCCCTTGGAAGATTCCCATTGCTCTCAGAAAGATTTTTAAGTGGTCTTGCAGTTCTTTGTTGCTTGCCACATCACTCTTGCCCCAACCATCAAAACTCTACATTCCACTGCCTAACTTTTGAAGAACTAAGGGAAAGGGGCCTCTAAAACATGTGTATTACAGCATCATCTACCAGCTGCTGATCAAGCAATCCTGGGAAACAGTGGAAAATTTAGAAGACAGTCATATTCTGCATCTGTAAAGTAGCAAGCGAGTTGGGGGTATTCAGAATAGAATATACCCTGGATGTGGTTGTAATACACAAAATGAACAGATTGGATATCCCTAGAATGCAGGGCTAAAGGAGGGTGAGTGGATTTCAAATAAGGCTGAAAAGAAATTTCTTAAAATTTTAAATATTTTATACTGTAATAATAGTGTATAAACTTCAAACTTTCCTCCTAATTACTTGATAAAAAAATCCAGAATAGGTAAATTGGAAAAAACTCTCAGAACTCTTTTATCAAAAACAAGTACTTGGGATTAAGATGGGGTTTTTGCATGACTGGATTTCACACTGTTTTGTTGCTTAGGTGAAATATGGGTAATAATTTCCTCAGTGTTACATTCTTTTCTTCCCACATACAAATTGCCATAAACAAAGAGAATATACTCAGTAAATTACACCTACTCCACTTGGCATTTTGCCTTTTAAGAGAAGCCAAATTTTTCTCTCTGAAAGATAGATTGCCTTGGACAATGAGCCATTGAAACTGTTTTCAGGTGGAGTTTTCTGACCAGACAAGAACAAAGAGACTGATGTTTCTTACTTCAAAGCATGAATTCTGCAAAACACTGCAAGGTGTAGATGCCATGGGGTATAATACTAAGATACCCTGATACTACATCTGGCATCCTGTGTTCCATTTCACAGCACTAATTCCAGTGTTGTTTTCTTCCTATGTTAATTAATGTCCATACATCAACAGTGTGGGTGTGAACGGAGTTTGATTACTCCATTGTTCCAGGTTGAAATATAGCTCTGAATATAAATTTTTGTTATAAAATCTAGAAATGTAAACCAGCATCACCACATTTGTAGGTGTTGAGACAAACTGGGAATTCTCTGCCTGAATAGGTCACGGACTAGGCAGAGGCTAGAACAAAACAGCTAACTGAGAACATGTTGCACACAAGAAGTATCAGATTGTACTGAAAATAATTTGTACTCCAAAATAATTTGTATTATTATTAAAATATTAAATTAATAAATAATAAATTTGTTATTAATAATATTCTGTATTATTATTATTATTATTATTAAAAATCCCCCCATGTGACTTCAGAGTTGAAGTTGATTTTTTGAGTTGAAGTTGATTTTTTTCTGTCTTTCAGAGTGAAAATACCATTTTAACCTAGTTAGTACAGATCACTTGAATTTAACCCAAAATAAAAAAAAATTCTGCCAGTGGCACTAGGAATTTACAATTCTGGAAGATAAGAAAAAAGAAAGAAAAAAAAAATGGAAACAATCTGAAAAACTTCCTAGAGTCTTTCCTTTTTTTTTTTTTTTACTTGCTGTCAAACTCATGAAGTATGATTCTCTACATAATTTTTTTTCAAATAGTTTTTAGAAGTTCTGTTAATCACTAGTTTATGATATTATTTGTGATAATAAAGCCCCAACAAAAAACTCAGGGGCATGTGGTAGTTTTTCTCCTCTAATTTCTTTTTGAATGTTCACTAAACTATTTCCTTTCTATCTGTGAAGAAAGTATCTGTGAATTATGATGACATCTCTTGGCAAGTGCTGTCTTCAGAATCATGTAGCTGTCAAAATATGTGATGAAGTCAAATAGCCTTAAGGGAGGAAAATGTCATTCATTTGTCATCATGACAAGTGATATACCTCTGTGAGATAGTCTGACTTATTAAAGTTTATCCCAAGAATCAAGAAACTTACTTTAATGATTGAACTCCCCCACTTCACAGCCTACCAGCTGTGTCCTTCTTCCTTCGTTTCTTCCTCACTCTGCATTTCACCCTAGACAATTTTGCTGATTCTTCAATGTGAGGTTTCTACCTCAGACCCTTCCAAACAGCCAAACATACTTCTGTTTCCTTGTGGTGAGGCCATCCAGGGCTTCATAATCATCTGCACCTTCCAAAATATTTTCCTTTTTTTTTGCCCAAAACTCCCGAAATGCAATCCCCGGCCCTGTTATTCCACCTGCAACTGATGGTAAGGTTTCTGTGTAATGCCCTTGACATATTTTTAAGTTACTGCTAAAGAACTCCAGGCTTATATTTTTCCTTACCAGACAAGCCCATCTCCCTCACCTTCTTTCCTGGGCCATGCTCTAGGCCCCTAATCACTTTGATAACATTAAATGCTTCATGACTGAGATCTCTGATGCAGAACTGCAAAACTAGGCAGTTTTGAGAATCTTATCCTCAAACCTGCTACTGGTAGTTGTTTTGTCTTTGTTTTTAGTTTTGTTTGATGAGTTTGAGGAAGACAGAAAAGGAGGTGCTAAGTCTGGGATGCAGATATGGAAAATTAATATTTCTGCTATACAGAGAAAAAAGTTGATTGTATGAATAGAGGTGAAAAAGTGATGTGCTCCTTAGTGAAATGTCTGTTGTGCTAACAGTTAAGGTAGGTGGAAATGTTAGTTTTGCTTGAAACTCCTTGCTGTCTGCCAGTGTTTCCCAGTGGGACTGTATTTTGCTTCAGAGATGTTGCACGAATTTTAAGGGATTGCTAACAGCAGCAGTGTGTATAGGAATACTGCCTTTCTTTGCTGCCTGTAGTATTCCCTGCTGGTGTGCTTTGATCTGGGTCTCGCCTCTTTACACACTGAAGCTGTAGTTTGGAAAGGAAATAACATTTAAAAACTTTCCATTGAGATATTTCTCTGTGTTCTTGCAAATCAAGTAGATGATAGCAGTAAATAACAGCATCCTTGTCGTGTCCAGAACATCACTGACATTCTTGCTTGTGTATCGAAGGAAGAACAGAAGTTCATCACCCCCATGCTCTGCTAATCTGAGCAACCAGTCTGTGCATCTCAGCCCATCAAGCAGCAGCATCCTCATGCTTCTGCTGAGATCAAGAGTCTAAGTTCAGACTCCAGAGGTGCTGTAGTATAAAATTAAAGTTATAAGAGCAAACAACCAGGAGAAATGGAAGGATGGATCTGCAGCACACAGGTTGTTTGTAGTAAAGCTAACATATAGAGACTGTGTTCTAAATACACTTTCTTCCCAATTAAGGTCCTTAAAAAATTTGGGTTGTATTCAGTGCTTAACACAACTATACAGAGTCTAACAGGATTACACTAGAAAAGTTTTCCTAGAGAAGGGGGTAATTGATAAAAAATGTGTTCATTCAACTTTATAGTTTACTGCCTGCAAAACACCTTGAATTTCTCCAGTGTACCTGTATTGGAGCAATATATTGTCATTTACTACACTCTGGGGAAAACTGTAATTCAGAAGAAAGCTGAGCACTACCTGCCACAATATCACAGCTTACAGCACCTAATTTTTTGTTCCTATCTCCAGCAGTACTTGCATGGTAATTTCTATGCTCGGTTTTTCTCTTATCCACCACTTTGGCAGCAGAGCAAGACATCTCAAGTAAAATTGAATGTGAATGATGCATCTAAATACTGGGTCTTTCTTCCACAGTTACTTAGTAGGTGTTAAGTACTGCAGCAGCATGGGTTCAGCAACCTCTTCAAGACCACATAGGTCTCAATATGTTTCTGTGCTTAAATGTCCCTGAGCCACCAGAATTTTTCGCTAGAGGTAGGCATGAGTACAAGCAATTGCAGCAAGGAAAGGGAGGTTGTAAATCTGCAGTTTGCCACACAGAAAGATTAATTGCCTTTTGCAACTCTTTCTATTGCCACGTCCTCAATTTGGTATAATGTCTGCTTAAATTATCCTGATACCAGAAATTTGTTTGGATGGGGGACTTTCTGTCTGCATACAATGAGCTGGACCAAGTGCAACCCTTGGAGATCTGGTAAGGTAGAGGCAGCTTGATCCATATGGATCTTTCTTATACGAAACCTGGAAACCATTATTCAAAAAATGAATGTGCCAATCCACCTGCAAAGCACCAGGTCAGTTGGTAGCAATCTCAGCCTTTGTGAGTGATGGCTACAAATTCTGGCTAGGTGTGGAGAGTGCTCATTCATGTGAGAAGGCTTGTGTTGCAGTGAAAACACCACAAACTTGTGCTTGTGACCACCAAGGACTGGAGGAGTTCAGAGGCAGAGTCTTGACCTGCTGTGCTTGTATGCTGCAGCAGGCAACAGTTTTGAAGGAAGGAAAAGTGATGGCTGTGGGAAGGGGAAAAGGTGGGAGATGGAGTAATCTCCAGCTGAGGTGTGAAATGGGGCATGGGTGTGGAGCAGCTTCAGAAAAGCAGAGGAATCCTCTGCCATGAAAACAGAATAGGCAAGTTTAATGGGGTTCTCTGCCTGAGAATTTAGTGCCCAAAGCAGAGAGGTGACAAACTTTGCTTTTGGGTCTCCCTAACATGAAAGTGTGCAGAGCAGGGGCAGCTTGTGGAAACAGGGTTGACAGGGCAAGTGTTTAGGACAAGAGTTTGACTTAGTTGTACAACTGAGAAGCTTTTACCTTTATTATGGAGGACAAAAATCTGCGGGAGGAAGATATGGAAACTGACAGATGCAGGGGATTGATCTGAGAGGTGACTGACAAAGGCAAGTGTAGTGAGGGAGTTAACATATTCAAGACCTGTTATATTCAAGACCTGTTAACATATTCAAGACCTATTACCTGTTATACACACTGCTGCCCTTGGAAGAGGGTGTTGGGACTAGGTGCTCTTTAGGGTCTATTCCAATCCCTTAATCTTCTATGATTTTAAGATTTTAATAGTCTAGCAGAGGCACTGAATCAGGCATCCCCCAAGGCAGGGATACTTTGAAGTGCAGAGCACATACTAGGGTGGGAGGAGTTTCTGTGAAGGGCTTGCTTCAGCCTGTTGAGTCCCACAGGATTCCATGGCAGCTGTAGGAAATTTACTACTGACATAGGCTATGGAAAAAATAATGAGTGTTTGCAAAAGCTATGAGGTGGCCTGGGGCACTGCATTGTACCCAAAACTGTCTGCACTCTACCCTCTCCTCCCCCTCAAAATGGGATTTATTACAAGATTGCTGTTGTCCTTTTATGCTGTAGGAATCTTACCTTTAACAGATTAGTAACATTGTGTACAAAGAGGCAAAGCACACTCAGAAAAAATAAGTATAGAGTGTTGTCTGTTCAGGTATTACAGCTGTAAAGCTCAAAGGGATTTCACAGGTTTATGTTGAACATGTACATGTTTAGAGTTTTACTAGCTTTTATTGGTTTACTAGCTAGAGTTTTCACCTTCAGAAATAGGAAAAATCCAAAACCTTCTATGTTCCTGCACAACCCTTCTGTAAGGAATATGTAAGACTTTCAGATGTAGATGCTGAAAGCAGTATCAGCTTCTGGGTATCCCCTTGATACTTTGAAAGGAATGATTCTTCAGTACTCAGCACTCTCTCTTACCACATCCATGGAAAAATAAGATGTCCCTATAAGATACCTCTGCTTGATCACCTCAAGCCATCCTGGTTTCAAATGCAATCCATAGGCTCTGGGAAACATGCACACAATGATTTCTCAGTGTTCCACTGACTGATTAATCCTGTGAGCCTGGCAGGACCTCCAGGGCTGACAGCTTGGAGAGCGCTGTGCATGGAGGCAGGCCTTGAGCAACACCTCTGCTGCTCAGGTGGCTGTGGAGATCTGGGTCTGCTTGGGTCTGCACCTAGGGGCCACAGCCTTCCTAATAATATGTCAGCAAGCAGCTCAGCCTGGGCTGCTAGCTCTGCTGCTCAGCCAGCACTGAGAGGCAGTTTATTATAGTGAGTCCTCATCAGTCTGTGCTGGTCCACAACACAAATACTCCTCTGGATGCACTTAGAGCACTCTTTTGAGTAGCAGAAAAATATTCTGCAGAAGAAAATGGCCTGAAAATGTTCTTGGACTACTCAGAAGAACTGGCCTACAATTTTAGCTACAGTACCTGTAAAGTGCCTGTTCTCTGGATTTGCTTTTTAACTGAAATAAGGGGGGTATGGAACAAAATGGGAAGCCAGCAGATTGCCTTGCTTATGGGTTGCCTTGTTTTGCCAAGCAGGACTGCCTCATGCAGACTGCTTCCTGTTGCTGATAGGTGGCATTTGTCCATGTTTATGTGCCCAGATCTATATTTTGTTGCTTCTTTACATTGTGTAAAGGCCATTTGACCTCTCCATTCCACTGCATTTGTATCTGTCTTACAGAAACTGAATGCACTACCTCCTTACCTCATTCATGGTGACTAACTTATTTAGTTCCATTTGCAGCTGTGGACTGCCAAATATAGCTATTTCAAGCTTTTATAGTTTTGGCAAAGTGCTGACTTAGAGAAACAAAGTGAAGCTAGTTTTAAAAGGCTCAGGGATGATTTAAGTATGCCGGTCACATGGAGAAGAAATTACAAATTACATCTTTATCCTTTCAGCCTGTGGGGATCAGCCACAGGCTGAAGGTGGTAGAGGGGCAACAGATTAGGAAATAAGCATGCTTAGTGATGTAAAATCTGCTGTCTGCAAGGAGCAGTCTGCAAGCCCCAACTGCTGTTCAGGGACTTCCCAGTAGAGAATGATGGGAATGAAATCCACGCATGTTTCATCTTGAGAAAATTTCTTCCCTTCTGCTTCTTGGCAGCATCTTAAATGGATTCTATAATGAGTTCTTTAAAGTAATGCAGTTGTTAACTATGCAGAAATTTCAGTGCAGTGACCCTAGTGAATTATCAGAGGTAGGTGTAATTATTTGTAAAGTAATTCAGGCCTGGATTATGAAATATTTGCTCATGTCATTCTCTTGAAAAGAGAGGGTGTGCAGCTAGAATGGTATTGACCTTTTCTAGGCAGCTCTTAGATGTGCCAAGTAGGCGGAGGAAATGTGGAGGTGCTGATGTTGCCAACACGAACATGGAAGGAAGGGTAACGCCACTGAAGCTGAGGATTTTGGGAGAGAGGGGGAACACACCTACGCACTGCAGAGCAGAGTAGTGAGTAGCTGGCAGGAGACAGAAGTCACATCCATTTCGATTCTTTGCTTGTGGAAGTGAGTGACACTCTTGTGCAATAAAAGACAAGCAACTGATCTCTGATTGTTTTCTAGCTCACTAGATGTGTATGTAATGCAGGGAGGAAAGCCTGTGGGAAAAGTACTCCTAGTGACCAAAAGAGGGCAGAGGAGCTTAGCCAGAAAAACAGGCAGGGCAATGGGAACTGTGAAACTTGTTGAGCCCTCATGGCAGAAGGCTGGGCATTGGTCTTTCTTGGGCGCCGTTCTGTAGGACAATTTGTGTTTCTTGCATACCTTGGCTCTGCATCAAATGCTGCCTCTTCAAGCATAAAGGTAAAGGGAGAATGGATACTCATCACCCCACTCCACCAAATCTCATCAGTTTACTACATTTTGGCAGCAGCTTAGTCTCCTTTTTGTCCCTTTTTGACATTGGAGATCATGCAGAGAATGTGCTGTAAAATTGCGTGGTTTGGTGTAGGTGGTGGGAGAGCAGGAATTCTGCTGCTGCTTGGCCATGGTATATGTCAAATATACACAGACAGAGTATTGAAAGTTTGAAAAGTCATTTATCTTTTTATCCAAAGGTCACTTTTAACTCATTTGAAAGACCTATAATGGTGGGCCTGCCTTCCCATGTTGCCCCCAGGAAACCCTTGCATTGCCTGACCTTTCTGCTGCTTAAGTCCACAACTGCATGTCCCATCTGCTGCAGGTGCAGAGACAGAGAACTCCATTCCTCTTCACAACAAGGTTTTGGAAACTGCAGTATCTTTTCATGTCTTTTTCCCTTCTAAAGAGTGTAATTTCACTTGCAAATCAGTCTTATTGTTATTTTTTGACCTCATGTAATTGTTGTTTGTCTTTGGACTTTTTCTGGTTGGCCCACCAAATATGGGCTCCAAGATGCCTGCTCAAGTCTACAAACAGTGAAAAGTAGTTGATGCTGAACCCAAAGAGCGCAATGTCACTAAACAATTGTCAAATCACTTTATAGCAGATTGTTTTTAAAGGCCATAAAATCAGCTAATATCTTTATCTGAAAACAAATTTTTATGTACTCTTCACCATTTGGAAACCAATTTTAATATATTCCCCACTCTTCTATATATAGTAATGAAACAATTTCTCTATTCAGCAACTGCCACAATCTGAGACTTCTCCCTGACTTCTTTTCCAGAATACTCCATGCAGCCTAGAAGCACATTGAGTTTGAAGTTCTATTGCACACTGTAACACACTGTGTTACACACACAACTGGGCATTACCTTCAAAAAGTTAAATTACATCATACGGATTGCACTGTGGAACTTGGCATGTTCTGTGGAAAACTCCCTAGCCATTTGTCACAGGTTTTTGGCTTTGTGTTTAGGTTTGGTTTTTTATGCTTTGTTTTGCTTTCTTTTTGGGAGGGGAGTGGTAGGGGGGGGTTGTTATTTTGGTTTCTTTTTTTTTTTCTTTAGCACAGCAAATCTGCTGCAGCTGTCAGTGCTGCAGTGGTTTTTGCATTTCTCTTTTTCCCAAGGGAAAGCTCAGGAAACACTGGCCTGCAGCTATGCTTTTGGTTTCTCAGACCCAGTTTGCTCAGTGAAGGGAGAGAAAATGGAGAAATTAGGACTAAAATAGCTTTGAATTTAAAACGTTTTATTTCCATGCAATTAACAAATAGTTGATTCTTTATTCAGACTGTTTTTACTCTGGTAAACTCGCCTTTGGTCCCAATGTGCAGTGAACAGCAAAGCTAGTGGAAAATAGTGCTAGAAAAAGCTCTCAGATGGACAAGTCCTGGAGTGTATATCCATCCCATTCTTGAAAGGCTAGTTTCACTGGCAACTGTGTTCTGTAAAATCCTCCCATCTCCTGGTTTAGCCAGCCTTTTTTTCAGGCCTACTTAGAAGTTAGTGTGTTCTAATATAAGGAGAGCAATTCCCTTTCTATTTCCATTTTGCAACCTTCCAGTATTTACAGTTTGTAACAGAAAATCACGGAACTGTTTGTCTGATTTGGTGACATGTTTTAAAAATATTAATAACATCTTTAAAGAAATAGAAAAGCCCCCAGGTTTTAGTCTGGATCCTTTTGTGTTTACCTCTTGGTCTGTGTACTTTCAGGGGTTCCTGTTTGCAAGAGTGTCTCCACAGCAGCAAAAGAAAGATATTTACTCTTAAATTAAAAAAAAATATATTGTTGGCATCCCCATTGAGTTGTATGACTGCAGGAAATGCACCACTATATATATTAAAAAAAAAAATAAAACCCCCCAGAACTATATGGATCCCAATAAAATCAGGTGAGTAGCCAATGCTGACCTCAGTATTTTAAATCATTGCAGACATTTGAGTTTTCCATCAAGTTGGTAAGTTTAACAAAATCCTGTTTGCTTTCAAAAGTACATCACCATCAATAGCAGTCAACAGCAGAACCAAATGCAATTTTTAACATAAATGTATCTTTCATACAAATAATGAGATTTGGAACCTTTTGAACTCCTTCTGCAAATTCAGATAGCTGATGTCAGCAATTACATTGCATTGCATATTCTCCTTATTAAAAATGGTTAATGCTTGTCAGTTATCTGTGTTTTGCAGACCATAGCTGTGTAGCTTTTATAGTACAGACAAATATTTGCTGTTTATCATGCAGTTGTTGTAATAGGAGTTATTTCCAGATGATAATTACCTTTAAGAACATGAATTCTTGTCAACATCAAAGAAAAAAATGCAATTTCCCATGTAGTACATAGTCTAACAGTATTTTCAAAAGGTCAGATCCTGGCTATTTATAAATAACCCGAGCCAGTAATTATTGGGCCAGCTTTAGGTAGTTTTGCTAGGCGTATTTAAGATTGTTTTTTCCATGGCTAAAATGATATTGGCTGAAGATTAATCTTGCTTCTCACTGAGGAACTCTGCCCAGTTCTGCCAGAATTTGAGATATAATCATAAAGTCATAAGTGTTGCAATTTTAGGTTGATTTCTTTGGCAGCCAGTGGTTTTCAGACTGCCACAGGCAACTGAGTAGTTTTGGATCATCCCTAAATTGACTGTATTTTTTGTGTCTATTTTGAAGATCATTGAGCTCTCACAGCTGGCTTCGTCACACAGATGCCTCTGAATGTTTGGAAAAACCCACTCCAGAATAAGCTGGCTTTTGTTAGAGTTGCCTGAATACACATCTATATTAGAGAGCTAATTTGGACTGCAACAGGTTGTGAATTAAAAACAGATTAGCTATTTTCAATTAACAGCTTAAATTGGCAGCATTGACTCCTTGCATACAGTGTAATGGAAGGCAAACTGATTCTTTTGTTCTCACAGGATAATGCTCAATAGGCAATTTCCCAGTGCATGCCTGCATGGAGCTTATTGATCTAGAAAATTTTTCTCTGGCTACTTACACAAATCTAACTTGTGTCTTTTTGGCTTTTTTGTGCATTGTCTTTAGCTGTTAGAGAGCATATGTATGTTTGTAGGCCCACTGAAGTGCACAGAGTGGAGCTGTGTTTTCACTGGAAAGCAGGAAATACTGACCTATATTTTCAATGGTCTGCTCATTGGGGTTTTTTTTGTCCAGACTGTGAGGACCTCTACCTTTGTCATTTAACTGTGATTTATTCTGTTCTCCAGAGAAGTCCCAAAGCAGGTAGCACACAAAGAGCATCCAAACCCATGAGACATGTCTTGTTTCATACAAAGAGGCTTCACCTGCTTTGACCCACTTTGTAGTGTCTCAATTATATATGTGGGTTGATGTCCACACTCGCTGATGCACAGAGACTTCCAGCCTAGAATCTGTTAATGCTTAAATGTTAAGTCTGCATATAAACAGATGTGGTCTTCAAAGAGGACAGCAACTGCCCACACACTAGAGAGCTCCTGACGGGGACTAGCTGGGGAAATTCAACTCACTGAAGTAAAAAGTCTTTTCTCCCAAGAGATTTAGAGGTGTCTCAAATGTTGTGGTTTTAAAGTTTTTATTTTATGTGTATTTATTTCACACACACACACACACACACACACACACACGGAAAATTTCAATGTTGTTATTAGGAGTGGGATTGTTGGTGTTTGCACCCGCTTTAAGTTATGTTTATTAGAAGATCCAGTTTGGATTTGATGATCTCACCAGATTCTATGTATGTCTTTGCAGGAGGAACAGTAAGTTTCATATTACTAATTGCCATAGAAATACCACAGTACAGATGGTTTTTTCTTCAGATTATGGTGCTCCCTGTTGATCTTCTGATTTTATGATTTTAATAAACTGCAATTTGAGAAGATCACTTTGCAGCAAGACAATTGTTTGGCTTGTCATCACTGTCACTTTTTGAATTGACCCAACGCATCTAACCCATGTAAAAAATTGTAACAGCACTCCTACCTCAGGCAGTAAAGATATAAGTGGTATTTCGACTGTAACTGGTGCTGCTCAGCCTTTCAGCTCCTAAACCCACCCAAGTGTGTGGACAAGTGTAATCTAACTGAGGCTTATTGTGTCTGTGCTGCCTTTGCTCATGTCCATTACCAGATTCCTGAGGCATCTCCTATGACTGTTAGTAGTGAATTACAGTATTATTGCTGAATTCATGGGGGCTGTTTTCTTCTGGATCTGCAGGGAATTGTGAGAATGTATCAGAGAAAAATTACACTTCTTACTACATTGTGAAGGCAGATCAGTTGAAAAGTGCAATTACAATAGTTAGTTCTGTTATGAGGTTTGTTGGTGGGGGGAGGGCTATGTTTGTTAGGTTAGCTAGGAGTCATCGGGTGGCTATTAGTGGTAGAAAGGGTTCAATGGTACAGTCAATGTCCATATGTGACACATGTAAGCATGGAGCTCATTAATCTGCAAACGGCACTTGCTCTTGGTATACCTGATTTAGATCAGACATCAGAAACAGGCCATCTCCAATTGTGAAGAAACCTTTATCAGACAAATTATCTCCTACAAAGGAGCATCCTATCTGAGCTTCTTGGATTGTTTACAGTCCCTAGAGTGGATATATGCCATTGCAATTCTAAACATGGACATGTACTTTTTGATAGTGTCAGATAAGTATCAAAGCTAGAAACCCTGACAGGGGCTTTGGGAGGTGGTTGCATTAAACAGAGTTGAAAAGCTTAAATTTTAGGGATAGAAGATAGGGACAGTCTGCTTGTACTTCACTTAATGCCGTTTTCAAGGTGAAAATAATGTTTTGGGATCACTTCCAGCTTGATTAAGTGGTTGGAGTGGCAATGGAACAGCAAGAGATAGTATATGTGTCATTGCTCAAGACTTTTTGGAAAGAGAACTTGTTTTAACTGTAAGTGGGAAAATACAATCCTGGGGTTCATCTTCACAGAATTCCAGAATATTCTGAGTTGGAAGGGGCCCACAAGAATAATTGAGTCCAATTTCCAACTCCTTGTCCTGCACAGGACATTCCCAAGTACTACACCATGTGCCTGGGAGCATTATCCGCTTGGTGCTGTGACCACTTCCCTGGCATCCTGTTCCAATGCCCAGCCACCCTCTGTATGAAGAACCTTCTCCTAGCAACCAAGTGTCCCCTGACACTTCAGGCCATTCCCCTGGGTCCTACCACTGATCACCACAGAGAAAAGATCAGTGCCTGCCCCTCCTCTCCCCCTCACAAGGAAGTTGTAACTGCAATGAGGTGCCCCCTCAGTCTACTCATCTTCAGGCTGACCAAACCAAGTGACCTCAGCCACTCCTTGAAAGGCTTCCTCTCAAGGCTTTTCATCATCCTTGTGGCCCTCATTTGGATGCTAATAGCCTTATGTCCTACTCACATTGTGGCACCCAAAACTGCGCACAGGATTCTGCCCCAGTGCAGAGCAGAGCAGGACAATCCCTTCCCTTGCCTGGCTGGTGATGCTGTGCCTGATGCACCTCAGGACAGAGCTGGCTCTCCAGGCTACCAAGTTTCATATTGTTGGTGAATGCCAATCCATTAAGTGAATTAATAGCTATGCATGTAGGAGATTTTAGGCTGATGCATTTTATTGCAAGTGAGATGAAAATAGCATGGGTTTGAGGCTTGTCATTGTGACTCTGGGCAGCTACAGAGGAAGGAGCATTCATATTTTTAGCTGAATCAGATTTGCCTCAGACTTAATTGGACTACAGATGTGTATGTGTTAAAAAATAGTGACTGTTGTTTAATTGGTTATAGGTCAGTTAGTTGCATATAATTTTGCATTAAATTACTTGGAAATGGGTTTTTATGTGTAAAAAATAGAGCTTTTAGAACTGTATCATGCTTATTAGGTTAGCCATTATACAGGTATTTTATGCCACAGCAAAAAACATACAATATGACTAGACTCTTCTCTTTATGGAGAAAACTACAGTTAATCAGTAAAGCATAGGCTTTGAGGTTGCCTAACATTTCAGGTCATCCTTGTAGGATGCTACATTCCTTGTAGGCTGAGGCTGGGTGGTGTTGTCAAAAAAAAAAAATAAAAACCCTGAGCATGAGTTTGTGCTATTCTGCCTCCCCTGGAGGTACCCCACATTTTAGGGAGATGAAGTAGAAGATGAACTCAAAAAAGAAGATGAACTCAAAGTTCTGTGTTTTCAGAACCTTTACCTTTATAATGGTTCAGTAGTGATTGAGAGCCTCACACAACTGTGAAACTGGAATAATGTTGCATAGGTGCAGTATAAAACACCCTCTTCCCAAGGGTCTGACGCCCTAAGAGTGATGTATGACACCTCATGCTCAGATGCTTGTGGCTGGGGAGCTCTGAAAACGCACTGAAATTAAAGAACAGAGGAAAAATCCTGAAAAAAAATGAATAGCAGCGCTTCTTAAATGCTGCTGAAATACCTAAAAGCAGATCAGTGAGATACCATTAGGCTTGTCTGGCACAAATTAGGGAATGCATGAGAAAAGGACATGCTCCTATTGGAGTGGGCAACTAAAAAATTTGCTTTCTTCTTTCTTTTGTTCAGTAATTATCCCTTTGCCATCAGTGGGACTATATTGAATTTTTGTCAAGAACAATATTCTGCAGTTAGTGAGATGAAACAGAGTTTACACTTCTGACACAAAGTGAATGACGTCCTAGGAAATAAAGCAAATCTCTTTACAATGAAATTCTCATTGACAAAAGGAACTTTTAGATCAAAGAGGCACCCTATATTGAGTCTAAACCACTCCTGTTTCAGTCTCTACAGCAAGATGTTTTTCAGCACCACATCACTGAGTGAGATAAAACAAGAACAGCTTTATGGTCCATGTTGGTATTTACATTTTTGTATACTTGCTATCAGCAGATATGCCAGTTAAAATCACAGTACTTATGACTGCCATTTCATCTTTCATGTAATTATGAATTTGCGATGTATTTATTTTTACCCTCTTTTGTCTTTGCTGCAGAACCATCTATTTATTTGCAGAGAACTGTGCTCAGGATTGTTAGGTGTCTTAGATCCAATGCAATTTTACCAATTCATTCTCATGCCTTGGTAAAATATGGATCAAAACAGGTTCATTTTAAAAGCAACCAAGGAAATACTTTATGTAATTCTTATGATTATTCTGGTACTTTTTCTTGTCCATTGATAAATTGAAGATGATTATTTCATTAAATGTGACAAAAATAAACTAGTCCTTTCTTGTGAAAGGGCTGGGAGAGTTCATACATATCCTCAGCAGGGAATTATACACTAGCTATTGTTTATTTCTCAGAGAATTTTTTCTACTACAATAGGATGTCTTCAAAGTCAGCTGCAACAAGTGAGAATTGAGGTATAAATTATTTAGATTATTAAGTATCAAATTAAGAATTGCCAATAGTCACAATATGTATAAATTTCTAAGTAGTCCTGCCAAAGGTCCAATATTTTTCATTTACTTCACAGCATTTTGTTTGTAAAGATACATTCTACAAAATCAATTAATTCAATCAGTTAACTGACAGTAGTTATTTTTGGTTACACAGTAGCATAGCACATAACTTTTGTGAAGTCAAGGGCTAGGACAGTAGGATGTGGCACTTCAGACAAAAGTCTTTCAGTGATAGAGATGCCGCCTTTTTTGCTCTTGCTCAGTGCTGAAATTCAGTCATTGGTCATTTTACTCTTGTTGTGTCATTTGTTAAATTTGCTTTCATTCCCCTTATGCCTTTCTTGAAACAGACAGAAAATTCACCTCCTTCAAAATTTCTCCTTCCCACTTGATCAGGTGGCCTTAGTATTAGAAAAGGGTGTCAAAGCCAGGTGATCACCATGTATTCACTACTGTTCTAGGTAATTTTATTCTTGCAGTCAGACCTTAACTCAGAGTTACTACATTGCAAGTCAATGTAGTTACACACTGGGTAACAGCGTGTTGAGAGGAGAAGCACTTACAGTTGTTTTGTCATATCCTGAATTTTAATTTGTACCTTAATTCAAATGCTTCTTTCTGAGGCCTGCTTTTCTCACACTCTGGAGATCATCAAGTGTTTGGAGTTTCCAGTATAGACACAATTAAAAAGTATAAAATTAACTAATTAAATTTGTAGTTGAAGGTTGCTTGGAGCCATGCTCTTTTTCTTGCTATAGGAGAGCCTTCTTGTTGCAGTAATGGTGCTGGTACTGATTCCTTCACAAGAGAGAGCTTGCCTCTGCCCTTGTGAAGCCTTCCAGGAACTGATGGATGTGACACCCAGAGAGGTACAGCCCAGTTCCACAGGCTTACCACCTGTGAATAAGAGAAGAGTCTGCGTTCTGAATGAGGCATTCCTCTTCCAGTCTTTGTAAAGGAGCCTAGAGGCAGAATTTTTGGAAGGATGTACATAACTTTTCATGAATGTGTTCAATCCCGTTTTCTGTGAGTTAGAAGTTACTTCTGAGGAGACGTTCAAACACCTTGAACTGTGTGTGTGTGCAGAAAGACCTCACCTGTGGTGCACAGGAACAAGACATTTGCATATGAACTCTTGAGGTTGCAGTCATCTTCTAGATTTCAACTAATTGATTACTACTTATAACTTTAGACTGCATGATCTAGTGGGCCCACCTTGGCTTTGCAGGTGTACAAATAGTGTTTGAGCAGATTTAAGCTCTGACAATCTTACATTCTCCTCTGTGCTAGGGTCAGTGCAATTGCTGTTTACCTTTTAAAATTTTGTTTAAAAAGCAACCAGAAAGATCACTTGCCACACAAAGCCCATGTAAAATAAGGATAATGACATGGGCTTCGTCTTTTGATTTGTAATTATGACAGGATAAAAAGCCATATCTGAGTGATGACTTGCCAAATGACAAAGGAATCCTGTTAGTATATTTCTGATAAAATATTTCTTATTTTTACCAATTTTTCCTATCATAGCCCTTCTCCAATATCTTCAAAAGGGGCTTTTCTCTTTATGTTTTCCAGGCATAGATCCACCAGAGTTTCCTCTTCTTTTAGAAAGCAACACACATAGAAAATTTGTGTTCACTGGATGAGCAAAAAGACACTTGTTTATCAAAATTAGTCAGCTCTGGAATATTTAAGTGCAGATTTAAAAGTTGTAGGTGAAATTAGGAGATCACATGCTTCAGATTTCAGTGTTTCATCATTAATCTTTAAGTTTCATTTTAAATTCTTCACCTCAATGTCCTACTAACGCCTTACAGGGAAACACAGGAGATGCCTAGTAGTTACACCTTGTTTGTGAGGTGAATACAGCACTGGATTTTGGTGAGGACAGTGCTGGTAATCTTCTCTAAAACATCTTGGGAGGGGCACTGGTGAATGCGCAGTATTTCATAAATAAAGTGACTGCTACTTGACTATGAAACGTAAATATTCACACTGAAGTAAGAGGTGCATAGTGAGAAAAGCAGTCCCTGAAGATTTTTCAACCTATCCTTCAGTCCCCAGAAAGAATCAGCCTTATTCACATTATCTACATTCCTCTTTTAGACTTTGTAGTCTTTGAGAATGTCCCACAAATTTTGTGCTTTGTAGCATAGAAGATGTGAATGTATGGAAAGTACTAGTTTTGGGTTTGGTCAGGGTTTCCCTTCTGCTTTTTTTCTTCTGCCTGACTGCACTATTGTGGAGTTCCTTCCTTGGTCCCCTCCCTCACACACACCCCAGGGGAAATTCTGTGACTCTGCTTTTTTCAGAGGCATGGCATCTGCTGTCACAGGTAGGAAAGTGAAGCAAAACAGAGGCAGAGCAGCTGTTGACATGACTGAAGGCTCTGACATCAGTCCTTTTAAATGGAGGGAAAAAGAAGAGAGCTAGAAGATATTTTTAGAAAGTAGGATGCTGAGGAAAATTACCTCATGCCTGAGGTCTCTGGTTTTTATCATTTTAGGCTCTAGAGTGAAAAAAAATTGAAATTACATCTTTCTAATTCTTTCCACCGCCCTATTTATCCCTTGCCATTTTTCCACTCATCTCAATAACTGGATTATGCAAGACCTTTAATCAGAAGTTAGTTCCATAAACTTTTTATTGCCTACCTGTCTTCTGCAGATCAGTTGCGTGTCATTTCAGACTCTCAAAGACTAATTAACAGAAATCAAAGCCAAGAAGAAGGATTAAAGGGATGTGTGTGTTTAAATGCACTTAAAGTCCATATCTCCCTGCTACCATCAAAGCCCAAGGTAACTATTCTGAATTTCAGTTTGCTCTGTTCTCGTACCCATAGTAGAGCAATTGGCTGGCACAATGCTTGGTTCTTGTGAGCATGTCCAAGTGGGTCTGACCTGCAGCTAGTTGCAGGTTTTTTGAATTTACACAGGCTTGGATCAACTAACAGAGTCCACCAGTATTGGCAGCATGATTCTCTGCAGTTTTCTTCCTGTAACTGCTCTGCTCTTATTTCTTCCATTGCAAAACCCAAGAAGCCTCCACACTGCCCACCTGGATACCTTGTCTGGAAGAATCTACCAGATCGCCTTTGGTACTTCACAAATGAAGCTTTCTTTGCTGCTGACACAGCTGGTTTTTCCTCACAAGTTTACATCTTTGGTTTTTGGTTGATATGAGTCTGTAGGAACTGCCTGCCCATTCACAAGCCTGTATCCACAGAGCAAGAGGGATGCAGCAGCATCATTGTCACAGTGAAGTGAAGTGAATTGAATTAATGACAGATGAGCTGAGCTACAGTAAATGGCATAGAGTCCATAGGGGAGGCTGCAGTGCAAAAAACTCTGCAAGTGAAATTAATTTATACATATATATATTAGCTGCCAGACAGCGTAGTGTTTACCACCCAGTACTTCTTCATTTTTTACTGAGTGTTCCATCATTTAACAGCCAGTGTTAGTCAGGAGGTAAAAGAGTTCAGGAACGGGTACATTCTCAACTGAGATTTTCTGCAAGCTGCAAAGATTACACTAAATTGGGAAAAGGCTGTGCAAATTTTTAATATCCCTCTTTGGTAATCATGAATATTATAAACATGGTTCTTTACTCTGGTTTCCTAAGATAATGAAGATTCAAAGGTTATGTGTAGGTGGGTACTTCAGTCAGTAAGTTTTGGTACCATGCCTTTGTCTCCCAAGTAACATTTAAGACTGTTGATGAAGTTCAGGTAAAATTGTCATCAAGATTCTGATCTCCAAATCTTTGAATTTCTCCACATCTTATTAAAATGGACAGCTGGGTCCTAGTATGGAAGGACTAAGGTATTAATATCAGCCTTTATCAAAATTTGTGATTCAAGAGGAGGCATTATGATGACTAACTCTAGAGAGTGCACATTTGGCGCATGATATAATATAGTGTTCAAATCCATACAGAAAAAAGTCTGTAATTTCTGCACTTCAATGAAGTATCTTTTTCACTGCAGAAATTCTAAACATGGGACTTGCAGACACTTAATAGACTGCAAAAACCAAGAGGGTGGATTTTTCTTTTGGACTGGGTATTTGATAGTTGCCTGCCTTATGCAGAATACTGTAGTTCCCATAACACCAGTGTTTAGTGAGAGTTATGCCCCAGCAAGAAGTGCTTTCTTATACAGTGTAAACTATCTGCAGAGTTGAGGTGAATTAGCATAGCTGCTTCTGTAACCTGTAATGTACAATTTGATCCCATCATTTGTGAAGCAAGGAAATGAAACCCATCATTTATCATTACAGCTCAAAGCTATCTATTTGGTGCTTGAACAGCCTCTTGAGAAAGGCAAGCAATACATTTTTATTGCAGCTAAAATATTTACTTTTACCCAGGAATATCTTTCTAAAGGAATATTTGCTGTATGAGGGCTTTTCGGATGAATGGAGGCAGTTTCTCCTGATGCCCAGCTGTCTGTATACCATCCCACATTGACTGCAACAGCTACAATGCAAAACCGCCTTGCAGCAAAACCATTGAACAAGTACTGCTGGTCAGAGAGTCAAGCCCTTGAGGTGCCACTCCCATCTCAGCGGGAAAGCTGTGAGTTTTGGCCCTCCAGTGTGCAATGACCCTTTCATCTGTGGGATCTGAAAGTCTTTGTGTATTAATTGGTACCTGTAGTTAGTTTTATGACTTTTTTCATGTTAGCATACAAAGTATTCTTCAGTTTTGAGTGGAATTGAGGTCTAAACTAAGGTCACTGTTCATGGAACTCAAAGAACTACTTTATTTTAAGGATGAAATTCCTAAGTGGTCAGATATAGTGTCTGGTATTGTTTGCAAAGACATGTGTGAAACAAGTTTGTAGAGAAAAATAAAAAAGGGAACTGAATGCATTTGTCAAGAGAATCAAAAAAATAGATTACTTCTTCTAAAGAGTATTGCTGTACCTGGCAGGGTGTTTTCTGGGAGCTTCCTAATTTGCTTTCTAAAGATATAGTTTCTATAGAAACCTGGAATTTTAAGATACAAATTCAATACAACTTTATCTTTTTAAACACTTAATGCAAAGCAAAAGTGGGTTACTGCACTGTTACAGAAGCAGTGAAAGCAAACAGTCTTTCCAGTGTAGGACAGCTCCAGGCTGGACTCACTGATGGCCAAGGCTAAGACAGTCAGAGATGGTGATAATGCCTCAGTGATAACATATTTTAGAAGGGAAAAAAGTTATTGTGCAAATGTAATTATGCTCAGGGAAGTGCAAGTATGTGAGAGGAACAACTCTGCAGATAGCAAGGCCAGTGCAGGAAGAAAGAGGGACAGGAGGTGCCTCAGGTGTCAGAGCTGGGATTCCCCTGCAGCCCCTGGTGCAGCCCATGGTGAAGCAGCTGTGCCCCTGCAGCCCATGGAGGTGCATGAGGAGGCAGAGATCCACCCACAGCCCAGGAGGAGCCCGAGGCTGGAGCAGGTGGATGCCTGAAGAGGCTGTGACCCAGTGGGGGCCTGGGCTGGAGCAGGGTGCTGGCAGGGACTTGCGGACCAATGGAGAGAAGGGCCCACAATGGAGCACGTTTCTAGTAGGACTTGTGACACTTTTGAGGACCCACAGTGGACCCAGCTGTCCTTGAAGAACTGTACCTTTTGGAAAGAGACCTACAACAGTTCATGAAGAACTGTCACTTTTGAGAAGGATTCATGCTGGAGAAGTTCCTGGAGAACAGGGATCAATGAGAGGAGTCCCTGTCTCCTGTGTGAGGGACCCATGCTGGAGCAGGGGAATGACTCCACACCCTGTGTAGTGGGAGAAACGGGGTGTGATGAACTGACTGACCATAATCCCCATTCCCTGTCTCCCTGCACTACTGGAGAAGAAGGTAGAGCTGGGGAGGAGAAAAAGGTGGAGGGAAGGTGGTTTTAAAATTTGTTTTACTTGTCATTATCATGCTCTGATTTTATTTAGTTATAAATTCAGTTAATATCCCCAAGTTGAGTCTGTTTTGCCCATGATGGGAATCAAAAAGGGATCTTGTCCTTGTCCTTATCCCAACTCATGAACTTTTTGTTATGTTTTCTCTCCCCCATCCAGTTACAGAGGGAGGTGATAGAGCAGATATTGTGGGTACCTGGCATCCAGACAGGGTCAATGCAAATCATCCTATTTAACCCTAGGAGCCCACTTCAAGTCAGGGAATAAACTACCTGTGCTTGCCCATGCAAGGAAGAAGCAGAAAAGTTTTCTTCTTTTGTCAGTATTTGTGCCTGTTTTAAGTGTCAAGGTACAGAGAGGTTTGTTCAGAAAAATGCCCACAACTGGGAGCATAACTTCAGCCTCAAATGTGCACCATAACATTAAATGTTTATGAATGTTTGCCTGTGCAGATATTGGAAATTAATGTAGGTATCTGCCTCACATATCCCATTCCTAAAGCCTCTTAATCTTTTTATATATAGGGCAAAGTTGTTAAAACTGAAGCCAGGAATGCAAATACCACTGTTCAGAGTTTTCCATTTGGACTTCATTATCTGAATGCACTACCAACAAATCAGGTTATTAATTTTATTTTGAAGGCTTGGAGATGGCTCTAGATTCTGGTTCTTTTTATTGGGGCAAGAAGAAAATTTAAAAGTTAAAAGTTAAAAGATGATCTAGAGGTTACTAATACTAACATCATTTGGAGAAGTTACTGAAACTCCATGAGTCAGTGGCTATTCAGACAATGTGTTTATATCCATGACACTGGTTATCTGCTGCTTGGAATGATGCCATATTCCAACCAAGAAAAGGGCGAAGATTTCATGCCTTACTGTGGTCAGATGTTGTCAGTCCCAGGGTGTGTATTAGCTTACTGTTGGGATCAAGATATGTATAGGTAGAGGCCTTTGTTTGCTTCCTTCACCCACAGAAGAGTTATGGGGAAAGGAAGGAAGCAGAGACAAACGAGCCTGCTCAGTCTGGATCTGCCTTTCTCCTGAGAGCTTTCACTGCTTAGACAGTGAAGTGAAGCCTGTGTGAAATGAAGACAAAAAAGTAAGCAGAGGAGCTGCAGCAGTGCCTTGCTTTCCATGCATGGGAGGATTTGAGCTCCAGGATCAGGAGGAATTATTTCAGAGCAGTCCATGACTGCATCACTGGATCTCTGAGATACTTAATCCAATCAGCTAAATATTTCAAACTTTATTTTAAATTACTTCTTTCTTCCGAACAAATAGTCACCAGATAAAATAAGCATGCTTGCCATTTAATTCACATACCCACATGCACTTTGAAACCAAGTGTCTCAAATGCATCCATCCTACAGCAGGAAAGGAAAAAAAAACCTTCAGAGTATCCCATTCAATCACTGCAGTGTCATACCCTCCTCACTTCATTCAACATACCCAGAACTACAGGAATTATTGCTCTGTCTTTGTTCAGGCCACAACTGATGATGCACATGGAATAAGCTTGCTGGGAAGATACCCAGGCTTTGCTCTGACTCCAAGTGAAAATGAATTTGGTGCATACTCCACTCCCACTAATCATGGCAAAATGCCTTCACTGGTTGGTATCACCCTTCTACAGCTGCATGATTGGCCTCTGTTCTGCCTCTGCTGCTGCTTGGTGAGGCCAAACTCTCAACTTGTGCCTGTGAGAGGATGTTCACGCAGCTCTGCTCACTTCTGAACCTACACTTTCAATCAGCTAAACACATTCTGCTGTTGCCTGGTAGAGGAGTTTGGCTCTGGTGAAGGGAAGCTTTAGGGAGTGCTTGGAGCTCTCCCAGGAAAAAGGCCTTTCCCATCCATGCACTGGCAAATTTGGGAAATGCAGCAAATTGTCAGTATAAGGGACAGAGAAGAGGAACTCCTGGGCTATGCTCTTCTCATCCCAAACATCAGTTGCCTTAAAGCTTTTGGTCTTTGACATAACTGGTATACTGACACTTTTCTTATTTCTCAGAGAGTTCTGGAACTTAATTAATTAACATTTGAAACTATGAACACTTCGTCTGATAGGAGTTATTACGTGTCACAGCAAAATGTGAATAATCTTGGCATGCTCAAACTAGCTCAGCTTTGGTATAGGTGAAAAGAGAATGAATGACACTTACTACATCATAGGGAGTATCTCAGGTTATTTGAAATGCCATAATCCTTCTCTTATGGATTTCTGGGCTATTTTTATAATACTAATTCTGATTAAAAACTCTAAGTCTGACTGTCAGTTCTAATCCATGCTTCGTTCTTGCACATCCAGCAATGTTAAACACTCTGACTAGTCTAAAGGCCTTTAAAAATAGTCCCATGTGTAGAAGCTTCTGAGGAACATACACAAACCACACACATTTCCCTGCTTCTGTGGTAGGAAGAGTTTGTGGAGCTACACAAGCCATCAGGATGGCTGCTATATTTAGTGTATTGACTTTGATTATGTCCCAGTTTGATAACAGCTGATTTAGTTTTTAGCTGCCTGCTGTTCTGAAGTGAGTAATTGGAGTTCAGGAGTGATGACACACTGACAAAAATTGGGTCTTTCACCTTTCCTTTTTTTCTCATTTTAGTAGCTGCTCAGCTCCTCTTTATAAGCTAAGAAGCTGTATAAAAATGGGTGTAAATGCATCCACCAAAATGAGTGGTGCTGCCTGCTGCCTGTGCAGGTACAGCTGCTTTGAGCTCTGACCAGATTTTAGCCGGGCAAAGAAAAGTTTCCCAAAACTCAGCAGCATGTAACCCATGATAGCAATAGAGAAAAATGCACATCACTGGAGTTATCTTGTGTTCCTAGACACTTTTGCCTCACTTTATGTTGTACTTTAGGTTGTCCAGGCTGCAGATAGAATTGTATTGAATCCTACATCTTGATACTTAATATGCCCAGCTGACCTTCCCAAGCTGCACGGCTGTTCTAAGATGGTTTTCAACCATAAAGCATGATGACTTTAGCACTAGTTTGCCATCAAAATGAGAAAAAATCCTGCAAAAAGCACTTCTTATAAAAATATGTAACTTGATGTTGGTTTTCAATACCCTGTCCATAAAAACAGGACCTTTTTCTCAGTTTTTTTTTGAAACCTAATTTGACAATGTAGGAAGCAATTGAGCTAGAATATGTTCCTCTGTTTTATCTGGTCTTTAAATAATTTAGAGGCTGAAATTAGTTCAATTTTTTGTTATTTGTCCTGAATGATAATAACTTTATTCATTATATGAGCAAGTAAACACAGCAGGTAAATTGTTTGAGGCACATGAAAGTGAGAAAGGATTAGGAAAAAATATGGGCAGAATGTAGTTGGTCTTGCAGATTTTGGTAGCCGTATGTAGTGTTAAAATGGACAGATGGAAAAATAGTAATGTAAAAATGTTACACTAGACATCATCCTGTTCAAGTATCCATTTCCAATTAGTTTTATAACTTCACATTCTTAATTTCTGCCTGATACATTACTATAACAAATGCAGCCACATAAACGTCGTTCTTAGAGGAAAGCTGGGATTCATTTGCAATACGGATGTGTGTAAGAACATCCAGAGAACATATTAGATTTTAGTTTTGTGGTTAAAGCTTAAAAAGTGATTTGAAAGCAAAGTTTTTCATTAAACATTTGAGAAATTTCATTGTAGGAAAGGTGTTTGCGTGCTAAACAGAGAAGAATACTGATTGTTTTCTGCAGTGGTTACAGGGGGAGAATGTCCCACAGTGTTGTCTTGTTTGGACCATGTAGGTATAACCCAACCACTACTCTTCTTCACAAAGACTCTTCTCTGTTTTCAGAGTGGGGCACTTGGTAAGAAATTTGTTTTATGCTTCAGCCCAGTGTATTCAACATTGCTGGAGGAAGGTTGCTTTGTAGTGGGGATGCACATGATTGGCCAAGGAGAAGGGATATGAACAGAAGTAACTGTAATTGCTTCCGTGCAGTGGAAGATGGGCATGGAAAGAAGTGGCAGGGGAACGATGAGGGCATAGCTGGTGGGGGTTTTTTGAGGACAGACAGTAGCTGTTTTGAAAGCACAGATGGTGGTCGGGATGTAGGAAGCTATAGAAAAGCAAGACTTGAAGGATGTCTAAGCCACTTTTTCAAGTGGGCTATGAGTTCAGGTTTCTCTGTTTTCAAGCTTACTTTTAGAAAGATTTTAAAAGAGTGTGGGTGAGTCTTTGGAGTGCGTGGACTCAGCACTCTGTGCAAACTAGCTCTAAATAACCCAGGCTGTCTCCCACAACAAAAGTCAGTGCAGTCACTGGTTACTTTGAAAAACTGTACTCAACTGTCCTAGAATTATAATAATGTTTTGGTAAGTGCATTCAAGTTAATTATTTTTCTTACATACTGTAGCCCCTGTGTAACTGTTCTTTGCCGCTGTTTGATTAATATTCCCTAGGCTGACCCTTTTGTTGCTAAACAAAGCCACAGAGTGACTGGTTTTGCATGACTTTTTTCATGACTCTAGAAATCATCTCATTTTTCTGTCACACAACCATGAACCAAACAAGGCTGTATCAATAAACTGGGGTTAGTCTTTAGCTTCCTGCAAGCTTCTCCCTGCTTCTTGACTCCTATTTCTCCAGGCAGCTGAGACATGCTGTCTTCTTCTCTCACAGCCCCTGGTGATTGAACATTACTGTTTGTGTCCATTCCCCAAGTAAGAACAAAGATAAGATGTGACTATCAGCAGGATATCTTGAAGCCTCAGTCTCTGCAGATGAATACTCATGCCAAAACAGGTGTCTGTCAATTAACTTCCATTTGATATACTTCTTTTTCTTCTTTGAAATTACTAAGTGTAGTTGCCCTGATCCTAAACATCATCATGTCCAGAAGCCTTACAGGATCACACAGAAACTGTCATAACAGATGAAACCAGTGTTCACTAAGCCAAGTGTCCTGTACAACAAAATAAAGAATAGAACAAGGACTTAATGTTGCTGCATAATCATTACATGAATTTTTGTAAAGCAGTGGCTGTGGGACTCCTGAGCCAGAGATATGTGCTTAGAAGCCTGTCAACATTTTATTATTTGACTAAAAAATTATCTCTGCTCATTTCCCTTTGCTGCTTATCTCTTCTTAGACATCATATAATTCCTCAGCTGCTTTATTCTTCTTTCTGCAGGAGTGGCATTTTCTGGAGTTCACACCTCCTTGTAAAGATGGATCAGAGACATGTCACAGGCACTAGAGTTTCTGCCTGTTTTGAGTTCATATCCCAGAGGAAGAAAACTCTTGCAGGGAATACTTTCATTTTGGTGCACCTTGAAGTCTTTCACACATACAGCCTTACTACACATGAACTCCAAAGAAAAAGTAGGTAAGGAGTAGGCTGGCTAGTGTCACCAAATAACTCTTTTTGAGCTCTGGCTGACAAATACCAGGAATTGTCTATCTCAGTGGTTCCTTAAGTGAAATAAGAACCTGATCCCATTCCACTTTTTTGACAATCCTTTTTGTTTCTAATTTTCAAGTTGAAGACAACAATGTTCTGTCCATTGACATCTACAAAGAACAGAAACACACAAAATCCACTCTGCTTTGGAGACTTCTCATAAGGAAAGTTGGAACAGCAGAGTTTCTCTGACTTGGTGCATTGGTTTCTGACTGCAGCTCCCTGCAGGATGTGATAGATGACATTATACTGGGGGTCTGCTACAGGCCACCCAACCCAGAAGACTTCCTGGATAAGTCACACTATGGACAAATTGAAGCAGCTTTCTCTTCACAGGTCCTGGTCCCCATGGGGGCTTCAGCCATGACAATATCTTTTTGAGGGACAACACAGAAGAGCATAAGCAGTCCAGGAAGTTCCTGGAATGCGTTGATGATACCTTTCTTCTCCAAGAGATACAAAGAAAGGTGCTGTGCTGGATTTTGTTCTCACCAACAAGGAGTAGGGGAGGGGATGTAAAGCCAAAGGGCAGCCTGGGCTGCAGTGACCATAAAATGTGGAGTTTCAGATCCTCAGGGTAGTGAGGAAGGCACATAGCAACTTCACTACTCTGGATTTCAGAGGAGCACACTTTGGCCTCCTCAGGGATTTGCTTAGTTGAGTACCATGGGATAACTCCCTGAAGGGATGAGAGGCCATAGAAAGCTGGTTGATATTCGAGGATCACCTTCTCCAAGCTCAGGAATGATGCACCCCAGTAAGAAGGAAGTAAGGCAGAAACAGCAGGAGACCTATGCAGATGAATGAGGAGTTCCTGGACAAACTCAAACACAAAAAGGAAGCACACAGGGGGTGGAAGAAAGGACAGTATCTTGGGAGGAGTGCAGAGATACTGTCTGAGCAGCCAGGGATCAGGTTAGGAAAGCTAAAGACCTGGTTAAATTAAAGCTGTTCAAGGACGTTGAGGGAAATAAGAAAAGCTTTCATATGTACATCAGTGATTAAAGGAAGACTAGGAAAAAACATGGACCTTTCCAGAAGAAACAAAAGGTTAACTGGATCATGGAAAAGGGTGAGATGCTCAGAAGCTAAAGGTGCATAAGTCTATTGGTTCTAATGAGATGCATCCATGAATCCAAAGGGAACTGTGGGAGAATGTGGCTAAGCCACTATCATATTTGAGAAGTTGTGGCAATTTGGTGTAGTTCCTGCTGAATGAAAAGGGGGAAATATAACACCCATCTTTTAAAAGAGAATAAAGGAAGACCTGTGGAACTACAGGCTGGTCATTCTTGGCTTTGTGTTTTGCAAGATTATGCAGCAGATCTTCCTAGAAACTATGCTAAAACATATAGAAAATAAGAATGTGACTGATGACAGAAAAAGTGCCTTCACTAAAGACAAATGATGCCTGAGAAATTTGGTGGCCTTCCATGATGGGGTTACAGAAGCAGTGGATCACAAAAGAGTGACTGATGCCATCTACCTTGATCTATTCAAAGCATTTGGCATTGTCCCACAAAGTATCCTTGTCTCTATACTGAAGAGACATGGATGTGATAGATGGGCCACTGAGTGGATAAGGAATTTGTAAGAAATCAGCAGATGGTGTTTGTTTCCAACAGGGCTTTGCTTCTGTTCTGGAGGGAACTCCTTGTCCTGGCTGTTTTCTCTTGGCCATAGTGTGAATCTGGGAGGCTGAAGGTGAAACACTGAATTCTGGCTTATTGTCAAAGAGGGCTGAGGAAGCTTGCTCCTGCTGGATGTACATTTCCAGGATGCCCAGTAATCTGCTAGTATTTTCAGGGGCCAGATTTACACTCATCTAGCACTGTGTAAACTACACTTCCATCTTTTAAAAACTGAAGTAGGTAACTCCTGTTTCATTTCTTGAGCAGAAGGCTATTCACTGAAAGAGATTTTAGGCACTGCAATTTCTCTATATATCCTTTATCTCGACTTTTATATCTGCGCCAACACAGCATCTTTTTTGCTGCTTTGATTTCCCTGTGATTCTATCTTGCATTTTGCACTGTTCTCTCCAGCTGTCTCTGGTTGAATTATATGGAGCACTTCATGTGAAACCAGGCAGAAAATGTAACAGATTACCAAATTTGCTTTTTTTTAGCTGATGGAAAGTATCTCTCTTGAAAGCACCATAGCACCTGTCAGTGGTTATTCTCTCAAATGTGTGGCAGGTAAATACTGACATTTAGTATTGCTAAATACCTCTGTCACAACTCAAAAAACTATGCAGGTTGGAAGGACCTGTGGAGGTTGAATCTGCCTCCCCATCCTCAATACTAATCCAGCTAGCACTCTACACAGTGACCAGCTCTTTTTTTAAATAGCTCCAAAAATGGAGTATCCATGACATCCCTAAGACTGTGTTACAGTGGCAGTCTTCCTCTTTGGGAAAAAAAAATTCCTAAGTTCTCACATTAGTGTCCTGTGTTACATCTTGTACCTGATGGCTCTCACCCTTTCTCTGTGCATTTCTGAGAAGAGTCTGTCTCCATCCTTTCCCTCCCATGTGGTTGATGAAGAGAGCAGTAGGTCCCTGATAACCTTCTCCTCTTAAACCTGCCTTAAAAATCATTACCTAGCATAAAGAAATATAAGTTTATTGGCTTTAATAGTTTGGATTCTGAGCAGGAAGGGATCAAGTTTTCAGGCTTTAATGCACAATTTAAAAAGCTGTTGTTCTTTTTGTCTGAGCTTTTCATTGTTTCTCTAGATCAGTGGTTCTCTACTTTTCATTTATATAAAGAAGCTGAGCTGTAAATAAGTGTACTAAGAAATTATAAATGCAGTTTTAATTGAAAGTGTTTTTGTAGGCATATGAACATATTTCAGTATGTCAATATTTTGCTTCAGGACTTCTGAAATAATTCACAGTTTCCATAAAGAAAGGAAAAAGCAAAGTCAAAAGAGGAGTGTTGACAAAGGACTGGTAATAAGCATTTTTCAGTAGCACTGAAATTATGATATGATATGATATGATATGATATGATATGATATGATATGGTCTCATACATTTAAAAAAAAACACTTTTGGTTTCTCATTTCTTGCTTTGAAGATGCAAACCTTCAAGAGACTCACAGAAAGATATGGTGGTGAAATGTGTTATCCTAGTATTTGGGCAGTGAGGCTTCTACAAGCTTTTTATTTGAGACATTTCAGTTTTAACAGGCAAAAAATGTCTCAAGAAATAAAGACTTCATTAGAGAAGTAGTGAGTTATTGAAAAATGTTGAACAGTTAAAATACCTTTGTAAGGAAGCAAAAGCAAGAAAAGCAGAGGGTAAACAATCTGTGAAGGATGAGTGTTAAGTATATGCAATTAGAGGAATCAAAGCTATTGTGCTAAGAAAAGTTATGAACAGCCCAGACAGATGCTGGGGATCAAAAGGGCTTGGAATAGAGGTGGGCAAGTTCTGGGGAAAACTTTATAAACAATAAGACCTTAGAAGCGGTTTCTTAGAAAAACATGGAACAAATGAAGCCTGGGTAGGTAACATGATGTTTTTTAATACATTTGAGAAGGCTGTTTTGGAAAAGCAAGAAAAATAGCACTGAATAAAGAGTACTTCTGAGTAAAATGTGATCTTCAAAAAACAATAGGCCAGTGTTTCATCACCTTACTTCCCTCTCATTCCGAGGATGTGGGCTCTTGTCACATGTAAAACAGCAAGCAAACAAGAGCTCATGACCAAATTCCTTTTTTTTTTGGTTATTCTTTTAGCAAATCTGAAGAGTCTGGATGCATTTGTAATGTTGGTGATTTTTAGTTAAAAGTTTTTGCAGGCAGACATATAAATAAAAAGCAGCATACTAATAAGTATACGAAAGCTCCAAAGCGACTGAGGTCTTCAGTCAAAGTAACTCAAGAATAATGAATTAAAACTTCATAACACATCAGAATTTGGTTAAGTTGCTCTATATCTTGCTTTAGCTGATTCTGCTGCAAGGTAGACATCATAAAAGTGAAATTGCTCCTCAGTCTTTTGACTTTTTAGACACAAATTACTTCAGTACTATTTCTCTGCATTTGTATAAATGGGTGAAAGGCTGTCAGCAATCACTTAGCATTAATTGCTCTTCAGTTAGTATAATGAGTGTTTGTAATGCTTATGTATGCATTCTAAAGCTTTCTCAAATGAAGCTTAATGCTACATGTCCTTTCTGAAAGATCCCATAACTAATGTGAATGCTGTTACATAGAATCAAAGAATCTTTCAGGTTGGAAGGGAACTCAAGAATCATTAAGATCCAACTCCCCTGCCATAAACAGGGACACCTTCCACTAGACCCGCTTGGTCAGGATCCCATCAAGTCTGGCCTTAAATACTTCCAGGGATGGGGGATGCATATCTTCTCTATGCAATCAGTTTTGGTGTCTTGCCTCTATTAAAGTACAGAAATACTTCCTAATATCTAATCTAAACCTACTCTCACCTTTGCCATCCATCTTCATTACTAAGTAGTAATGAAGTATATGACCCAGTCAGATTCTGTAAGAGCTAATCAGGCAGGGAGATTAGAACTCAGTAAGGAAAGTGCTTATTTATAGCATAGCATTCAGATTCCTTTACTGTTGCCATAGTAGTTGGGCTGAAGAACAGATGCCAAGCTCCTTTCTTCCTCACTGGTAAAATCTTCTGCTGTTCACTGGCAATTGCCATTGGTACTCGTAGTTTCACTATACTGCAGCAGCAGCGCAGAAACTTTATTTGTTAAAAGCTCCATGACCCTTTCCAAGTCCTTGAGTTGCTCACAATATAGCACATAGATACCCAATGGTCCTACATCAACACCTCAGAGAAGGCAGTAAGAACCAAAAAGTGGAGAAGTAGATTGAAAATGTAGTGAGCAATACTTCAAATGTCAAAATATGTGGACTCAAATGCTTTCAAACTGAGAGGTTCTCACTCCACCTCTGGTGTCTCACTTACAGAGCTGCACATCTGGAATGAAGAACATCAGAGCTGTCTGATGCCTGTACCTTTGCACCTTCTGTGACAGGGACTATTCCCTCCATAGCAAATTCACAAATGCAATCTGCAAAGGAGACATGTGTCAAGTTAATAACACAGCCCTAGCTGACCTAAATGCCAGAAAGGATTTGAACTGCACTTTTCTGAGGGTAAAGTTATTCATAACAAGAAATCCTGCAAAGATACATTTTTTTTCCTGCTGCATCCAATGTCTATTAATGAACAGGACAGCAGGTCTGACATGCTCATGTTTGACATCCAGGTTTCCGTCATATGCATCTGTCCTTACAGAAATGCTGAAAGATAAACTCAGTCTTGACAGTCTGATCTGCAAGGGTCTGATCTGCAAAGATCTGATCTGACAGAGAAGTCACACTCGGTGCAATAACATCATCCATTCTGCAGCTTGCATGTCTTCCACCCTCTTTAATGACCCCCGTTAAAGGAATCTCCAGTGGGCTGACATGCAGACAAAGCAAATGAAGGCAACCATTTCCCCCAGATTTTGGCTGGGACATGTGTTTGCGTGCCTGAAAAAGTGTGTGTGTTGGAGGGGGGAGGAATTTACAGTAAGAGATTGTGTTAAAAAACATGAGATGGTGTCTGCATATCTGTTCAGTGAGTTTATCTAAACATTCCCTTTTTCTCCCATCTTTTCCCCTCCCCTTCCTTCTTTCTCTTCTGCCATTTGCTGTCAGGAAGGGCCACGTCTGAAGGGCCAATTCAGTACAGCCTGGCACCAACACAGACGGATGTCAACACCAGTTCCAGCAGTGAGTCAATTTGCAACTGGGGGGCTCTTTGAAGTGGCATTGGTTTATGTGCTTGTAGAAGCTGCAAGAACTCTGCAGAGCGCTTCCAGAACAGGGAGAGAGTATGTTTGTTAGCCCTAGCTCCCTCTGGTTAGAGTAGCATGCAAGTTGTTGATGTCTTACTAAAAATCAATAGATAAATGTAGCTTCTCCTGAAATACACATAAAGGATTCTGTTATGTAAGGGCCAGTGCCAGGGAATTCTACCAGCAGAACAGACTTTTTGAGCTGGATGCTGTTCAGAGGAAACTGTCCACCAAAAAAGCTTAGGACACCTTGTCTGACTAAAGAGGCTGGAAGTCATGCCACAGACAAGGATCTTCATTGAATTCTTATTTTCACAGTTAGAGACAGGACCTACGGGTCTCAGATTTGTGTAGGAGCACTAATCTGTTTTCAGACAGGTGAAGAGATCTTGCTTTCAGTTTTGAGGTCCTTGAGGTAATTTGGCTGCTGTCAATTTGATTCGCTGTGGGGGCACCTACAAGGGGGAAGACAAGACATTGCACAGTTCTCTCTCATTATGCCTGTACATAAAGTTATCCAGCACCTGTGATCCCAGTCCCCAGTGGCCCATGCTCCTGATATGTGTGTTGGGTGAAGATACTCCTAATGGAATTGCAGAAGGGAAAAAAAAAATCGTTATACAGAGCAAGTGAAAAATGACCTTTACTTTTCACTGTTCCTGGAAGGTACTACTCTCCCATATTTTCCTCTTGGTGACTTTCCTGGTCCCTATAAGCTTTGGCCCAGCATCACAGAGAAGGTGGCTGAGGAAGGAGATAGTGATTTAAAGGAGAAGAGGGCAACTCTATCAGCTGCAAAATTTGAGTGGATGTGATGGCAAATGCAGAGGACAGTAGAAGGTAAAAAAAAAGGAAGAAGTCTCTAATACCCCTGCACTTCAAAGAGAGTAGGATAAGTTACATCCTCTGTCAGGGACTGAGAAAGTACTGGTTCAAGACTATAAGAGCTGTAAAATTTGTATCAACTCATTCATGGAAAGGTAGTATAAAGCAGTAACAACCTACTGTACAGTGAAGGGATTAGCACTGTTTTTTCTAGATGCATTGTCCTCAGCAGAGTTCTAACGTTTTCCATGATTCTACTAAAAATTCTGTCTTTGATATATATATGTAGATACAGCTTTTTATGAATGTACTTAAATAGATAGTAAAAATCTTGCTCACAATCTGTAAAAGTGACTAATAATGTTATCATAAATAATGCTGTATTCTGTATTTTTAGCTTATTCTGTTTTTATGCTGCATGGTGATCAATGGAAAATTCATAACACAGGCCAATGTGTCACTGATCTGTGACTCTTAAGCAAAGAATTTCTTCAAACCATACTTTTTCATCTCAAATGCTTGAGTCATACTGTGTTTGTCCTGCCTTATAGTTTTCTCATGATTTGTTTATGTCCCACAGTTCCTGCAGTCTGATGGCCCCTTCTGTAAGCTATTGCTTGGAAATGCTGATATCCTGGGCAGTGCATCAAACCAGATGGTTTGTCAGCTGTATCAAGCCTGTGAGCTGTTCTGTGTGTCAGTAAGCACATGGACATGGGCCTTGAGATCAACAGGAGACTCACTGTTAAATTGCAGCACACAGTTAAGGAATCTGTGCTAGAATTTGTACCAGGTGGAAGTGATTTTAAAAAATGTTTAAATCTCCCAAAGATAGGAAGCTGTCTACGGACAGAATTCAGGCTGATGCTTCACTTGTCATAGAATACCTTTAGCAGTTAATGAGTGGACATGAAATAAAACTCAGGATTACATTTCTACCAGGTTTTATGTGGGAAAAAAAAGAAAAAGAAAAAAGGGAAAAAAAAGAGACAAGAGCCTCCAACAAGTATAGCCCGATGGTTTGGAGAAAATTAGTTTCAAAGCAGATCTTGGGAACTTAGATCTGAAAACTATCCTACTTCTCCTTTTAGCTTACCTGGTAGTCCATCCTGTACTTGTCTAGAGCAGCACTCTATTTTTGGCTTTCTTTTTTTCTTATTCAATTTGTTAGAGCACTTAATCAAACTTCAAGACGGACTGTGATTACATCTCAGGCTCTTCTTTGCACAATGATTGATTTTGTTAATGTTTGTTGTGGTTCCTCTCTAGTAAGAATAGTTTGAGACTGCACTGTATGGGAGTAAAATTCAGACAAGGAAAGCAACAGCCTAGTAATACCAAGCAGGTGAGATATTGATCAAAGCTGTTAAAAATGCTTGGCCAATGAATGTCTTTTTTTCACCTCCATTCATTGGTTTGTAGCCTCTCTGAGTCTCCTAGTCTCCACTGAATTTGCACAGCTTAGTGTTGAAATTATTGTAGTCAAGCAATTAATGAAGATTCACAAAAGCACCTAAAAATGTTTTTAGAACTTTATTGTTATTATTATTAAGGGAGTTCTCCTTTGAATGACAAGCCTTGTACAAACAAGAAAAGATGGTCCATCTAGGTGGACAGACTAAAGGGCAAGAAAAAGGAAGGGGTTCAAGCCATGTAAGCCAATAACAGTCTCCCTCTAAGAGATTAGAACAAGGGGCTGAGCAGTCTTGGAGGTTCTCAAAACTTCACTATAAAAGGCTCGGAGCATGCTGATTGAACCTGGAGTCCATGCTTTGAGTAGGGGTTGGACTACATGTCTTTAGAGAATGGCCTTCCAAACAGTGTCATTTTTTAATTCTACTGTCTGTGGTAAATGCAGTAACAAAGTCCTGTGTATTTAAATTCCATATAGCCTGATACTTGGTCTAGCACCTAAGCTGCAAAAAAGTCCTTCTTCTTTGGAATTAAGCTGTCTCCTCCAAAACCACCAGATGAATGTTGTCTTCTGGTAACATGCAGTTGACAGAAGAAGAATGTGATGTGAGGTTTTTTTTGTCATTAAATTTAAGTGAAATCTGCTATATAAACAGAGCAGCTAAGAATTTAGGAAAAAAGGGCTAGAAATTGAGCTGACAATCTCAAACAGGCACAGAAATCTTCCTCCCCATAAGACTGACCCTGACTGAATATTTTTAAAGGGCAGAAAGACAAAACTGTTCTTTCACAGATGTCCTGGGGATCAGAGCTAGAGGCATCTCACTCTGACAGCACTGTTCCTGTTGTGAGCTAAATTGTATGGGTCAGGTCCTGAAGCTGTCAATCCAGTTAGGTCTACACCAGTGTTTAGAAAAGAAGTAAATATTCTCCTAAGGCTAAATGCCAGCGACTTTGATGTGACTTTGTGATTAAGTCCTGGACTCATTCAGTGGGAAGAAAGTGCTGTTGCATTAATGTAATGACTTGTGATATCACATCTAATACTCTTTTACTGTGTATTTTCAAACCCTGGGCTCCCATTTGGTTTTGATGGACAGCAGATTTTTTAGCTCCAAGAGGTTTTTGGCATATTTATTTTTCCATAGTGATAGTAATCTAAACAGAGAGGTCATTATAAATTCCTGCTGTGCGCAATAAGCTCTTAAATATTACCTGAGGCAGGGTCTGTAGGAAAAGGTAATAGCAGATGTGCTGTTATACCAACTGATGTGAAAATAGCAGATGTGCTCTTATACCAATAGATGTGAAAAACAGAATTTTTCTGGGACACTAGCCACTATCTGCATCTTTCTTCTGAAACAGAAGGAGGAAATTTCAAGCTGCCATGTTGCATTATGGGTTTCTTGGCTCTTGTATTTTTCATCTTAAAATCTGTATTCAGAACCCACTGAGGCTGCTTGGGTGTCTGCTCTTTATTTTAGTGGGTTTGGGAATAAGTATTACATCAGCAAGATTAATGATTGTAATCCCATTTATAATATTTTCTGCTTTTTTCTTATTATCTGTATGGCCTTAGAAGCTTTTTCTTTAGCCCTTCATTAAAAACCAAACAGTTGCCTTTCTGAGACATGCCAAGGTGTTTCTGCAGTCCGCTAATGACTGCTCGCTCTGCTGGCAGATTTCATAGGGAAAATTTGGAAAATTAATCTATATTGCCAACAGCACTGCTGCCATCTGATCGTGCTATTACAAGAGTTAAACTCTTATCCTTTCTGTGCTCTGACTTATACACCATGATGCTTTGATTCTGTCCACCTCCTAATCATGTCTGTCACAATACAAATTAGATGGAAAGTCTTCAGAGGAGCATCCTGCCCATGATTTTAGCTTTAGCAAGAAATAATTGCCCATGCTTTCTATGGACACATTTCATTTTATTACAGTTGTCAATTTCAAATTATTGTTTTTGTTCCAGTTAATGGGAGCTGCAACAGCAATGTCAGTCTGGTGCATATCATGGTGGAAAGATCTGCAAGCAGCAGAAAAACAGCAGCTCCTGTGAGAGAGGGTCAATGGTGCATATGAAGCAGCTTTTGAGGATGGCTGGACAACAAGAGTTTGCAGTTACAGGTTCCTAAAGCTCGTAGGGTTTTATGTACACCGACACCTTTGATGTGAATTTGTGAGATGTCAGGGATGTAGCCTCGCTGATCTCTTTCTGAGGTGATGATGCACAGCACTGCTGGATTCCACCCCTCAGGTTCCTTAGCTACAACACTAAAGCAACATGGGAAGAAACCTGCCTGCTTTTTCAGGTGAGGGGCAGAGGTAATGGCAGAAATCAGATAAAAGCTCATGCCAGAACTTGGTAGGGGACTGGTAAGTCAGGACAGTCTCAGCAGTGTCAGTACCACTGCAGGTGAGCCCCAGCAAGACATGACTATTGCTTGAGATGGGTGAACAGGGAAGAGGTACTCATAAGGTTCAGAAAGAGAAGAATCTGATGTTTAAACACTTCAAGGTGTTAAAACTGTGAAATTTTCAGGGTTTGGGTTTTTTTGATGACTGCCTCTGGATGACAGATATAAAAGATAAAAACATCCAATAATTGGTTTTTAATACATGCAATATAATGTATTTACAGATATTCTGGAGCCTTTTTCATGGGGACATTCAGACAATAGGATCTAAATTAGTTTTTGAAATGCATTTATTACACAGAATTAATGTGTGGACACTTTCACTCAGAATTAAGCTAAGCTAAAATAAAGGGGTAAGTTCAAGAGCAGAGTATATAAGACAATGAAGACAAAGAAGAAGAATTATCCTTCATACAAAGTTTATGAAAATCTCATGGAGATAAATTGCTATAAAACATGTCCTCAGCCAGTAAAAATGAGATTTATCCAGTGATTTGATTGAGGTGTTCAGTAGGGTAGACATTTGTCCATAGCAGGTATTAGACACGCAGTGTGTGAATGCTCAGAATTGGATGGAATATAGGAGAAGGGCATAAACTGCAGAGGTTTACTTTTAGATCAAGTTAAAACTTTGACTTTTCCTGCTTTATGCAGATATTTTATTAATTGAGTGAATGCTCTTGCATCTGATTCGTTGTTTTTTGATAGGACAAACAAGAGGTGATATAAATATAAAATAGAGTGATCTAAACATGGAAGAATAGACATTTCTGCCTCAAAATATAAGAATTCAGAGACAGAGACAGAAATTAAAGATATCAGTTTCACAACATGTGAAACTGGGGAATTCACTGCAAAGGAAAGAGCATGAAGCCAAGGATTTAGCTAAATTCAAAGAAGCATTAGTAATTTACATGAATTACAATAATAACTAGAGAAGTAATAATGATGAGGAAAATTCTGTGAAGGATATTAGATATTGTACTTTGATTATTATTCTAGTATCTATCAAGATGAGATAATCTAGCAGACGGGCAACATGCAGTAGGCAGAAAATTAACTGAGAAATGTCTGAGATTAGTGTTTATGAGACATAGGATTTAGATGACAGCAGGTCATATCCAAGCTATCACTTGATCTAGCTTCTTTTTTTGAACTTCTCTATCCTCATTTTTATGAGTTAAGCATTTCAGGTGTCCAGCTGCTGATGAGTAATGGATTCTGATTATACTGATTCTTGGTGAGTCAGGAAAACTGAATTTTTAATGCCAGTTGCAGGAGTATGATGTTGAGCTAACTGTGCTTGGAGCCTGAATACTGTCATAAATAACAGCTCAGAGAAAACAAGTGAATAGGTTTAACTCCCAGCCCAGTAAGAGGTCAGTGATCAAGATGTAGAGTTTGAACTGTTCAGTACTGCCATAATAGCAGTGTCCAAGTTTATTAGCGAGTTGAAAAGCAACTTGCAATACCTGTGCATCTTGTGAAGAAGCAAGTTGTGGAAACTGACAGGTGGGTTTGCTTTAAGGATCTTTAGGAATGCAAATAAAACATATATATTCAGGTCTGCTGGGACACACTGTGCAACAGACTTTCTCCTTAGTGAAGAAATCAATGAACACAAGGGATCACAAAATGAGAAAACACTGCTCTCCTTCCTTCCATGATTTACAGGTGAAGAAATGTGAAGGGGTTTATATGAGAAGAAGGAATCACAGTGCAGGTCATTTCACATGTCAGACCTTTCACATGCCAGCTCAGACAGTCCATAATAATGTACACAGAAGCACAGAATCATAGAATCACAGAATCATAGAATGGCCTGATTGGAAGGGTACTGAAAGATCATCTAGGTCTAGCACTTACACTGGTAAGTGGCTCAGAGCTCTGTGCAGCCTGGCCTTGAGCACTGCCAGAGATGGAGCATGTATGTGGAACATGCAAGATGTTTAGATGGTGTTTAAGGTGTTGCCCCCAACATCTGGTATTATCCAATAATACTTGTCCAATGCCTTCAAATTCAGTCTTAGCTCAACACCTCTGCATGTTTGTCCTATAAATACACAATCATTTAAAGGCATCCAAAATCTAGGAGGCCAGTACTTGCCCCAACATCCAGCCATGCTTCCCTGATGCCTCTCTTTTGTCATTCCTCCCATTCTTTCAACTACAAGAACTGGCTGAAAAACTAGTCAAAACTACAGAGATAGTTTTCAGGTAAATCAATGGTGATCACTGGTGAAAGAAATAGACTGTTAGTGTCTTTGCTCAGGAAAAGGCAGATACTTCAGCTCAACCCTTACTAGACATTAAAGTCAAAACAAGGATTGTATTAGGAAAGCTGAAGTGGGGAAAGGCTTGTACACATGGAGACTTTAGCTGTGAAATGCAGCACCACAAAACCCCATTGTTTATCGTTTAGTCCACAATACTGGTAGGATAGCAAGAACAACTCAGTTCATTGCAGACATTACTGGGAGTCTGGTGAGGCACTGAAACAGGTTGTCCAGATAAACTGGGGGTAACTCATCCATGAAGGTGCTCAAGGCCATGTTGGAGGGGCTCTGAGAACCTGGTTCAGTGTTCTGACCTATGGTAGGGGGATTGGACTGAGAGGATCTTCAAGTTCCCTTCCAACCAAAACCATTCTGTGATCTTAAGGGTCCCTGCCAACCCAAACCGTTCTGATTCTGTTATTATTGGAACATGTCAACACATAGAAAAGACTCAAGTTCCATGCTTGGTGATATTTCATATGACTGTCTTCCCAACAGGATAACTGTCACTGTCTTCCTATTAGTGTCTGTTGCCAAAAAAGTACAACTTGAGGCTATTTCTTGTACTGTCCTTTGTTACCTGGGAGAAGAGACTCTACCTCACTACAATTTCCTTTCAAGTAGCTGTAGAGAGAAATAAGATCTCCCCTGAGGCTCCTTTTGTCCTGGCTAACCACTCCTTACATGACTTGTGCTCCAACCCCTACACCAGCTCCATTGTCCTTTTTGGACACACTCTGGAGATGAGAGGCAGACTGCAAGCCAGGCCACAGCTGCAGTAACAATCTCGCATGCAATCCAGGATATAGCTTTACAGAAGGTTGAGACCTCAATGTAAAACGAGTGCAGTATGTTTTGTCACCCTGTCGCCAGCATGAGTGACATGGAACCGTGTCTTGTTTAGAGTAAGTACAGCAGTCAAGTTTGCCAGGTTTCTATCATGTCTTAAGACTGTTAGCATGAGCTAAGGAATCAAGCTCCAAAATTTCTTGTCCTCTTTCCAGTTAATGCACAATGGTTTCTGTTTTGCTTACAGAGAAATAAATCACTTGTCTTCTGCTAATGCCTTTTGTATTGGTTTTCATTTCCCTCTCTGATACTGAAGGTTACCAGCAAGTTTGTGCCCAGCAGGCATCAGCTGGCATCTGTTCCTAGATTCAGACCACATAGCTGTGCCCTCAGTTTCCATTCTTTGGCAACGTGAACATACCGTGATTAAAGTAGACTGCAAACAGATGCTTGATGATAAAGAAGTTCCTCTTGCTTGTACTGTTTACAATTTGTGCTGTGAGGATTTAGTCACAGTCTAACGGCTAATCAGTGCAAGGGTTCAATGAATCTCCTGGCCCTAAAATTTTGGCATAGCCATAATAGCCTGTGGGTTTAATTGGTGGAATTTTTGCACTCAAACCTCACTGAGCAACTCAGAACTGCCAGCCACCAAGTCACAGAATCACAGAATAGGTCAGGTTCAAAGGAATGACGGTGGATCATTTGATCCAGCCTCCCTGCTCAAGCAGGGTCATTCTAGAGCCCATGGTACAGGATGGAATCTTGAACATCTCCAGTGAGGCAGACTCCAAAATCTCTCCTGGCAGCCTGCTCAGCTACCTGCACAGTAAAGTTCTTACTCATCTTCAGGTGGACCTTCCTGTGCATCATTTTCCCATTGTCTGTTGTCCTACTGCTTGGTGCTTCAGTAGATATTGTAGAGGTGTAGATATTGATGAGGCTCCCTCTCAGTCATCCCTTCTTGAGGCTGAACAGGTCCACGTCCCTCTGCCTTTCCTCTTTAAACAGATGCTCCAATCCTGTAATTATCCAGGAGCTACATGTGTCTCTTGTACTGAACAGCCCAGAACTGGACACAGCACTCCAGATGTGCCTCACCAGGGCTGAGCAGAGGGACAGGATCACCTCCCACATTGCTGATATGCTCTTCCCAATGCACCCCAGGATGCCACTGGCCCACTTATCCACATAGACACACTGCTGGCTCATGGACAGCTTGTTGTCCACCAGGACCCCCAGGTCTTTTTCAGCAGAGCTGCTTTCCAGCATCTCAGCCCACATCCTGTACTGGTACATTTTGGAGTTACTCTTCCCCATGTGCACTTGTCACAGAATTGACATCAAAATACATGCTCTGTCACACCCTCCTGCTGCAAAATTGACCAATAGGGACACCCCTATTGTACAAGGCATGAAAAGAACTGTAGCGTTGGCTGTATGCACCCTGCACTGCTTATACATTGGGAAATTTGTCCTTTGGCTTCTGGATGTGGAAAATCTTTCTTAGTGCAGAATTTAGAAAGGATTCCTCAGTTTTCTTTTGCATCAATTGAACTTCAGTAAGCAAAGGTCAGTGAAGGTCTGTATAGCAAAACAAAAAGATCTTTACAAAGAGGTGACTTGAAATTTCTTCTCAGAGCCAGCAAAAGCAGGTCACTGCATATGAAAGGAAAAGGCAGAGATGATCCAAATTGAATCTGGAAGCCTGTGTCCTAAGCAGACTTTGTTGATATTATCAACTGTGCACATGCCTCCAAGATGAGTTTGGTGACCCTGACTCAAGACAACCAAGGGAATAGTCTCTCCTCCTGCAGCCCCAGGGCCTGCCTTTATGTCACTCCTCACAGTGCAGTGGGGGGCACAATCCAAAATAGCACTGTTGTCTACTCACCCTTACACTGTTGTAGATCAGGACTGACCCCCTCCATAGCAGTCTGAGACTGGTGCAAAGTGTCCTCCCAAATTTCAAGATACATGTACATGTCCGCAGGTGTCCAGCCAACAGCCTAGCTCAGCAATAAAGGTAGAACTGTGGCAAAAACCACACCCCCACTCCCTCCTGCTGTGGATGCACTGGAGGCACCCATTATGTGTTTGTTTTCCTGACTGCTCCACTAAACCCTTAAATCCTGTATCAAGAATAAAAGTGAGCTGTAGGCAAAGCTGAAGTTGGCCAGGCATGTGTTTATAACAAACACATCTGGGGTTTTTCAGTAATTCTGGATGAAGTTGGATTTTCAGCCCATGTTTATTAACACTCTTAGTTTATGTTTTTGTAAAGCCAGTGTTTCCATGAAAATGAACAGAAATGGCAACATGATAGAGAATAAAATAAGGGGAAGAAAGCTAAGTGGGGTGGTTAACTGCTCTGGCACCTGGGACCTTCTTTCAGGGATTTGCATATTACTGAAAATGTACAAGAGGGGGAGCAGAGAAGCTATGAGGAGCTGATTTTAGCTCTTAGTGTCTTGAACTTTGTATGTTTGGGTCAGAAATGAGGAATTTCAGGGCATGTAGGGCTGTGTTCCAACAGTTTTTATGGCAGCAGGCATTCTGTGCTTGGTGAGTGCATTTGCATACTGTTCTGACATAGTCCATCTTTATTTCTTCATAGGGTGAGCTTATTATAAATATCCCTGTGTCACATAAACCAGCTTAGCAAGTAACTTTGGTGGCTCATAAATCATGCCAGCTGTGGTATAACTTATCTATGTTTCACAGCTGTAACATAAAAGCATCCAACTCTTTTCTTGCACAAGGTAAAGATGTGAACTTTTTAACTTTTAACTTTGCAGAAGGGAAATCTGAGAGACCTTCAGTTCCTATAAGAACTTTAGTAAGTCAATATTATTTCTTTAGTTGATTAACTTATTTGAACTTGATTTTTGTTACCATGACAGCACCTGCAGATGGCCTGCATGATCATGGTAGGTCCCTTTGCACTGAAACATTCAAGTCTAGTCTAGTCTAGTTTAGTCTAGTCTATGAATGTTATAAAATGGGTGGCTATACCTTTGAATGTAACAGTGTAGGCCCCTTTCTAGAAGTCTAAATTGAAATTAGAACTTGGTATTTCTGAAGTGTTTTGTAAAAATTTAGAACAATGGGCTACAAATAATTGCATAGGAAGAAAAAACCCTTTTCATTTCCTATTCTCTTTTCATTGTAAGATTATTATTTCTCATCATCTTCACAGGGCCTGTAAATTGCCATGTTCCATTTGGTCAGAAAGGAGTTAGTGGATGAGTTTCATCACCAAAAAGACTTTCTAAAGGACTGGAGAACTTTTGGCATATGTCAATTCCTTTCAGAACAGTAAACCCAGTCCCAAAACTCTATTTTCCATGACTGCTCTCAGAAATCTTTGCACAACTATATGCACAGAAAGTGGTTTAAATGCTTAAGTTTCCTTTTTATCCTACTGAAATTTCTGCTTGAGTTCCCAAGTGAAAAAACCTCTTCAACACAACCCTGAAAGTTCAACTGCAGTTGGATGGGAGTGGCCCATGCCAAGAAAATACCATTGCTTCACACTGACTACCAAGGAGAACCATTCCTTGATGAAGCAAATGCCATCCAGCAACAGGAGCCAGAGTTCATCACAGCCTGGCCCATCAGGGAAGTAGATTGATAATGATCAAGATTTGATAGATCCAACAATGCAGAAAATGAAAACCGTTGTCCATAGCAAACAAAGAGAGAGGAGTATAATGGTGTCTGAGAGGGCAGACATGGTGGCTGTAACATAGATGCGTCTGGAGAGGGTTGGGAGCAGTTATGAGTGCACGATCAACTTTTGGAAGTAATGATGCTGGCACCAAAATATGCCATGCTCTCAGATCCTCTCACTTCTTCAACAACATTGATAGTCATGTCATGGAAAAGGACATATTTTTAAAGCATCATATATTTTGTGTAATTATTTTTTATTTTCTGCTAGTCTGGTCTGATGCTCTTATGGAGAATTTTGTTGAATTTTTTTTCAGGTTCCTGCCCAGTGGTTACAAAGCAATGCTTCTTACAGAAAAACTCCACGTGGTTTCCTTGCTTTGCCATGGGTAGGACATTTTCTCACAGTCTCACAACTCTTTACAACAAGCTAGAGAAAGCAGGAACTTGAGTTTTTCAAGAGTAATTCTAAAAAAAATCACTTCTCTGTTGCCTTATACATTACAATAATTCTATTAATGTGCAAAGATTCCATAGCTTCGGAGTTTCATACCTTCCCAATGCTTCTCGTGGTGAGCTCCTCTGAACAGTGACTCTTCTTGGTCCTTGCAGTGGCCATCTGACTCCTCCTACTTCTCCACTCTTTATGCCATTTGTTCTTATTAGTTACAGGTGTTCCTAATCTTTAGTAATTGGTTCCAGCTGCAACTCATTGGGGGGTAAGATTACCTTCATTTATCCATACTGTGCCCCCCTACACTTCTCCTCCAGCATTTTAGTTTTCTCTACTCAGGGGTCAGATTTATAAAGGCGATGAGGAATATTTTTATTCTCATAACCAGTTTCTCTCAGACTTGTTGACCCTGCACACAAGTTTGCAGTCACGTTACTGCGTTGCAACATATCTTTGAAATAAAAGCAGAACTCCAGTGCGGGTTTTTGCCATGGAATATTCCAAGCTATGAAGATTTGCTGTGGAATTAAGAGCACCTCTGAAAATTCTGGCCTGTGAGTCTCATGGTATTTAAAGGTCTGTTAGCAGTTACAGGAAATCCCAGAGACACAGCAGTTCATAGTACAAACATTTTTGTTGGGCCAAGTGGGTGTTTGCATCTGGTCTGGCAGGATGCAACAACCTCAGCTACGGCTTCATCCAGCAACTGCTGAATTGAACCAATAAGTCTGTCTAATTTGCTTTGTGAAAAATAAGTGGGAGAAGTTTTTCAGTTTCCAGTCTATTCTACTTTGGGAGGGAGTTTGCATCTATAACTATCCTGGACCTGCTCTGTACTACAAACTTGAACAATCTTCCCATTTTCTTTCTCAGACCACCACAAGTTCCCATCCTCTGCTTAGTCTGGGGAGTTTTTAGCATTTTATGCTGTGTCTGGGTTTTCTGATTTCCATTTTGCTGTGTAAGTCCTTTGTTGCCTAAGTCAACATACTTCAGGAATGAGAGAGTGGCTAAGCCCGGTCAGTAGTGACAGATAGCAAGAATCTGCATGTTAATACAGTCAAGCATCCAACAACAAAGTCTCTCAAGGCTTTGACTGCATATTAACACCACACCCCTTTGTGACAGGAAACCCATCCAAGACCTGCATCTCAGGAACTGTACCCTAGCTGCCCTCACTGGTTTTGGTATAGATGTCATAACATTTTGATGAAACTTCCACTCATTGAAAAAAAGGAATTTGCTTCCCTGAAGAAGAAGCTTGTGTCTATTAATGCCTTATATTAGTAGTTTTATGTAATTTTAACTACACCCTTAATTTGTAATTTGTGATGGAAGTAAAGTCCTGCACTTGCAGTGAGGGCCATAAACTGGTGGCACCATGGAAGAAAGAGGAAGAATATTTGTCACATTGAGTCCTGGGAAGACACAGGAGTCTTTTAATCAAGGTCCCACTGACAGTTTTGTGAAAATCATATATCAGCACCTTTATAGGATCCCATTTCTGATGGGAACAAGCATTACTGGAACAGGACAAGCCAGTGCAAGAGGGACTATTTGAAAATACACTTGGAATGATCTTTTGGTGGCAAATATGTTTGCATCCAGACTTGCAATTGAGGACTGGACAGGTCAGACCACAGAAAAAATAGCCAAAATGTGTAAACAACTAAAAATTAACTACTGCAACACTGTCTGGGATTCTTATCTTACACAGGACATAGTTGTGCATTAAATTAGGTGTTGAACACTGAGACGTGGGGAGGAAATGTGGCTGGGCACTCTTCTCCTCCGAAGGGAGAGACTTTTTATAACTCTGCACTGTGTATGTTCTGTGTATTAATTATGTGGGAAGATGCTTGGCAGTGCTTCTGAAGGGCACATCTCTATTTGCTCAAGCCTTCACCAGTCTCTGTGCACATCACATTCTGCATGGCTGAGTGGAGGAATCCCCCTGCAGAGAGGTTACAGAAACTTGACTGTAGAGATAGGCTTGGGAGTCTAACTTCAGATATCCAAGTTTGAACATTCTATTCAGATTTTTTCAGGAACAAAGAAAGTTAATTGCTAAACTTTGGACAGTGAGATTGTGTCTCCCCTCCCCTCCCCTTCCCTCCTCTTCACCTCATTAAAATGTAGTTGCTTCTACATCTTCCTGGTATAACCAGCCTTGCTTGCTTGCTTTCTCCACACACTTGTGCCAGTTATTTGCTGGGTAAAGGGGGGTTCAGAGTTGCTGTGGGACCTTTGTTGTGGCATATTCTGCAGCCAGGGTCAACTTGCTACACACTGTCCAAGATCTCATGACTTTTGGATTTGTTAACCAGAGTTTAGATGGATCCATTTTACCATGGATTTTTCCTATTATTAACTTCCATTATGAATTTGCAGATTTTATGGGAAAGTGAGTTATTACCACTGTAATGATGCTGTGTCATCATGTGCTGCTTTTAGTCTGAAAACTTGCTCCAAATCGGATAGGAGTGCTATATGATATCATTAAGCCACAATCTATAAAATCTTTAATAGGTACATCACAATTTATAATTTTAATCTATCATCCATAATCAAAGACCGACCTTCAATAATGTGCTTTTTTGTAGTTCTTTTCTCTCAGGCACCCTAATTGTTTTTACTGCAATTGTTGGGAGCAAATGCTGACAATTTACCTATAGTACACTGTGCAGGATGCAAGAAAAATTAAAATAGCAAAGTATTAAAAATTAAAATAGGAAGGATCCTCTCAATTCAGAGGATGATTTTCTCTGGCTTAGAGATCATTGCACTGCAATTATTTGACATTATGAATTCCAGCATGGTCATTAAAAAATAAGAAATAATCTTTTAACAATTCTCTTACTAATTAAAGCAATTCCCACAGTATCCATGACTCTTCTCAGGTCTGTAAAACTACCTACTACACCGAAATGTTTCTGGAACTTTTAGCTGAGACTTCAAAAACCCCTCAATTACTCAGTAAGGAAAATGAGCATACATGCCTCCACTCCTCAAAATAAACCCAACCTTAGAAGACACCAGTTTTGATGGAAACCTAGAAGTAAAGCCCTTCTCATATAGCTGCTGCTGAGGCCTACATCCTGTTGATTTGTGGCCTCAGTCTTGCTATAAGAGCACATTGTGACTCCATACTAAAAGGCCCTTGTTCTGTAGGTTAAAAAAGGCATATAATTCACCTTACGGGAGAGAACCTGTGTAACAGTACTGGGGGTGAACTACTTTTCTGAACTTTGCTGATTGATTGTAAAAATATGCTTATAGATATGACTTTTTTTGCTCTGGGCCTTGCACTAATTAGAGGGAGTACATGTGGTTGTACGAATGGACTCAGCCCTTAAAAATTGTTTTTCAGTGTTGGATTCTAGCAAAAGCATCATTTTGGTGTCAAATCTTGTATTTATCAGTGCAATTAATTCTGACCTATACCATGTTTTCATCTAAGTAAGAAGTGTGTGCATTTTGACACTCCCTGTCTTTCTGTTATCAAGTGCTGCGGAAGTATTGCAAAACTGGCTGCTCAGAGCAGCTCCCAAGAGTGTGAACGGGTGATTGCTAGTGGCTGTTGAGCACTCCATGGTCACCACCTGGGAAATGTGGCTGCTGATCCCTCACTCGCTGCCAGTGGCCTGCAAACTGCCCGTGTGAGGGCAGGCTGCCCTCACCTGAGGCACACTGACCAGATTGCTGGCACTTTCCCAGTCATGCTCAGATGCACCCCTCTGCTTGTGGTTGTTCACAAGCTCAGGTTTTTCAGCTTTAGGGAAGTCACAAATTCCATGATGTAGGCTGTGGGGTGCCAGAAGAAATTCCTGCCATAAGAGCAATGGGGAGTTTCAGAAGCTCCCTTCCTGTGACTACTCATTTTTTTTTTTTTGTATGGAGAAACATCCCTAAAAAGAAGGACATCCTGATCAAAGAAAGGCTGAGGCGTGTCTGTAACTAAAATAAAGACTGTCACAAAGGGAGACCAAAGCTCCACTGCAGCTAACCATCAAATTGTTGAGGGAATAACTTGCAATGGTTATAATAATTTTAAGACATTTAAAGTGCCTTGTTGTAGAAATTGTTTCAGGACCAGCAGAAATAGACATGGTACCTCATGGTCTCAGGTGAAAAAATTCGTCTGTGTCTGTGAGTTGATTCTAATTAGCATGGGTGGCCAATATGTGACTCACTAGAAGCTATGATTCCTACTCTCCCCAGTGTCCTTGTTATCACAGGACAGATGGTCATGTTGGTGGTCCTCTGTGGCAGGGAGCACTCAAGCTGTCCACAGCTGCAACTGAGAAAGAGAGACAACAGGAAACCCAGTACTCCCAGAAGACTCTGAAGGGGTACACAGAGCCCACTGTGGGTTTCTTTCTAGGAACAGGAAACATTTAGATATTTGGAGTATATGTTTTGTGTATGTAGGATACCACACTGCAAATCCTAGCAATTTTGTGCATGTTTATACTTAAGCATTTATGCTTCACTCTTTGAAAAACAAATTTCACAAAAATGCTACCAGAAAAAGCCAATTGCAGCAGTCTTCCTGTACAAAGCAGAACCAGATTTCTAAAAGTAAAGGAAAGGTTTCCTGCCTTCTGAGATTCAGTTATCCAGTCCTACCAATATTCTGCCAGGAATGTTTTAAAGTTCGTATGGATATCATACAGACACAGATTTTGCATTTGCAAGAGAGAGATAGAGTGTGTTTCTAAATTTGACCTAGTCAGTATTTTGCCCAGTAATGCTGAGGTTTGTGGTGAGACCCAGGATATGAATCCCATATTCCTAAGCTGAGATTTCTCTCACAAGCCTGTCTTTACATCATACATCAAAAATCTATTCTGTTTTTCATCACCTCTCTGCCCTGTCCACTTTATGAGGGCAATAGCATTCTTCAAGATGGATCTTTCAAGATATAGTTGTGGCTCTAGTGCTTCTCTTAGAAACATTTCTGGTTCAGGCATGCATAATTTATGCATCATTATATGGTAGAAAATGCTGCAGCCTGATGTAAATAGGGGTCTAGCTACTGGCAGAATTCTTGAATTAAAAAGGAAAAAAATAATTCAAAAATATTCACATTGTGACACCCTGTCTACTCATACATGTAGCATAGGCTTTGCTTTTTCTTTAGTATGGTATACCTTCCAAATCAGGAGAAATGTGAACAACTAACATTACAGCCCCTCACAAAAAAAAAAAAATCAAACTCAAAACATCAAGTTCTGGTCATGTTTGAGTAGCCAATTGCAATAGATTCAATTCAAATATCAGTGAAAGCCATTATTTTCCACTCACAGAGAGCTCACCTGATTCTATTCAGCCTTCAAACAGAGAAGAAAAGAAGGCATTTGCCTTTGGACAGAGATGTGAGTGGATATTTAATGGAGGCATCTTGTTAGACAACTTTGTCCCAGATGTGTAATTCCATGGCAGGCATAAGTAACCAAAGACCAGCTGTGTAACACAGACCCTGGGGCTGGCTTCTGCAGTAAATATGCAGTTGAGCAGAGCTCAGGGGAAAGTTGGCAGGGTATGTGAAACTTTTGCAAACCAAGGCTGAGGAAATAATTCCTATAAAAGAGCACAATCTTCCTCCGTAGTCTGGTCACTTTTTTGGGCCTTAATCACATGGAGGGATACTCTATACTACACATACATGGGAAAGAGAAGATAAAAAATTGGTTTAATGGAAGATAAGAAGCACAGAAAGGCTGTTATTCAGTTAGTAATTATCGTAGGCACTGCCTATAAATGCTGTCATTCTTAAAAAATGTCAGCATTCATGTGCAAATCAAACAGATCAGGTCTGTGCGTGTGATAGTGCAGTCAGCAAAATCTTGGATTATGTCACTGGGATAGAAGGGTTTGGGATTTCACTGAGCCAGCTCCTTAGAGTTTTTACAGTTAATTCATTTATAGCTGTAATTTGGAATTTATAAAACTCATTGCTCATTAATGTCATAGTTTCCCAATGTCAATCAAGATTGGCCTCTGATGCTATCTGATAGCATCAGATATTTTGAAAGTCAGTAGGAAAAATGTATCTGCCGTGCACCAAATCTGCAAGAATTAAGAACATTTGGATTATGAATAGCTTTTGAGGAGATAAAAAAACATTTAGGAGGTTGCAGAACAGCTACAAGCAGGAGCTGAACCAGAGGTTGTCATGTCCTTCTTGGGGAAATGTAGAAAGTGATTACTAGATTTGGCAGAAAAAGCACCTCCTTGCAATACACATAGCTGTCTACCACATGAAAAAATTGCAGACTTTTGGTATTAATGTCTCTAATACACTCTTCTATGTTACAGACACTATTTAATAAAATCCAGCATGGACATGAAAGGCAAGTGAAATATTTTGTATATATTGTTGGCGCTTAGAAGTGCTGGCACTACTGAATGAAGTGTTTTCTAAAACTGGTCCTTCAGGTCAGTATTGCATTTTGTGATAATGGCATTTATTGAAACTCTGAAGGAGACTCTTTCACTGACAAAAGTTTGTTGCAGTTTGGTTTGGGTTTGGTTTTTGTGGGGGAGTTTTTTTGGTGGGTTTTTTTGTGGCCCTGGATATTAAACTTTAGGCATTCAAACATTCGAGTGAGATTTTAAAAACTAACTTGAGATACATATGATCTGAAAAGAAAGTGATTAATTCCCTTAATTAATATTCCCTCTGGTTAAAGTTTCCACCAGTATTACCTCTCATGTGATGGAAGTATTTTGCAGTTATAAATTCTGAAGTTTTAATGCTCAACTTACCTGGATGCACATTTAGTAAGCCAGGCTGTTTTTGGAGAAAAAAAGCATGAAAAAAATCTTTTAAGCTACCTATGTTTTGGTAAACATGAGTGAGCTACCCATAGCATGCCATGGCTTATTTGCATGAGTGGCTTTTCACATTAGTAAATACCAAGAATTAAGAAAATTTTATGGAGTGTAAGTCCTTTTCCATACCCAAATGTCTGCAGAGAGAGTCCCAACAATACCAGAAGGGACTATCATGATGAGTTAACACCCTTTTGACCCAAGGAGCCTTGGCTGTGAGGAGTAGGAGACCTGCTGTGATACATCTCAAAGCCTGGGAGCTGAGTTTGAGTGGAGCTGCTACAGATGCAGGTCTTGGTGGCAGCAGCAAATACTCAGCCAAGAGTTTGGAAGGCCAAAGTGGTTGAACATGGGTCAGTCAGTACTCAGTGACAGGTGAGCACCATTCTGAAAGGGCTGGCCACAGGTTGTGCCATGGGATGTTCAGGTTGGACATCAGAAAGAATTTCTTTACAGAAAGGGTCAAATACTGGAACACAGGAAAGTGGTGGAGTCACCACCCCTGGAAGTGTTCAAGAAATAACTGGATGTGGCACTTAGTGTTATGGTTTAGTTGGCAAGGTGGTGTTTGGTCAAAGGTTGGATTCTGTGAACTGGGAGGTCTCTTCCATCCTTAATGACTCTATGTTTATATGATTCTCTATCACAAACAAAGGATTGGGTTCACCCAGTGTGTCCTCTGTGCTGTTAGAGACTCACAACTTCCCTTGGGAGAAATCAACCTCCTGCTCAGGAGTGGTCACCACTGGATGTGGCTCAGGCTCCTGAATAATGCAGTCACTGTTTTGAAGCATGCAATATCTGGATTTCAAATTCTGTGAGGCATTTTTGTCATGCACCCGAGAAGGTATAGACTACTGCAAGAAAAAGTAAAGTGAGAGGTGACAAGGAAAGCTGGTAGTTGTGGCACAGCTTTGCTGTGTTCAATAACTAGATGGACAAGCACTCTTCAGACAGCACATTCCCAGAGCCGTGACACCACAGAGCAGATTGTCAGTGTCCCTTTGTCATGTATTTGCAAAATTAGGTGTTAGTATCCAGTGCTTTGAAGCAACTTTCTGCAGATTTTGAATTTATTAACGACCACTTGCCAGGCAGAGCTTGGAGACAATCAGCACAAGGTGAAAAACTCCTCAGAATCATAGTTTTTCACAAAACAATCACCCTGTTTGTAAACTTTTGGTTTGGATCCTCCAATGAATGTGTTCACTAAACACTTTCAAAGGACAAGCCAAGAAATTAAATTCCCTAACTGTCAAACAATGAAGTCATACACTCTGAAGCGATATTTATTGTATTGCACGTTTTTTTTTTTTTTTACTATTAAACATAATCATCTTATCTCCTCTCCTGCTGCTAAAATCCTTCTTCTGCCACATGAGAGCCAAGTAATTTTTTTTGGTCTTAGATGGTCTGACTAGTTAGCATGTCCACTAAAAATCCAAAGTACTGTTGTCAACTTTTGAAAAATGCTTTCTCTATTTTATACTTGGAAAAAAAGGGTCACAGGCTAAAAATCATGTCTTTGGGTTTTTTTCTGTGTTTGTTTTGTTTTGTAGGGTTTTTTTTTCCCCAGCAATATTATTTGGTCTGGTAGAAGACTTAATCTTCTTCCACAAACGTCACTATAATGACATCATAGACTTCATTACTGTTAGATATTCAGAAAAGGATCAATATGTTGAGGTCAGAACTATCACTTACTGTTCAAAATGGCAGCTAGAGGGCATTACAGAAAAGAATGACTCTATACTTGCCTTTATAATTAATGTATTTTCTTAAATTAGCTGTACGAGATAGAATGCCAGGCTCTTTGGATCTTTGCATGAGGGTAGCTCATATTGTGAGCTTATAAATCATCTACTGTCAAATATCTATCCCTTGGATAGGTTTTTTTATCAAGTTGCTTTTTAATTATATTTTGGCTAATTTTAGAAAAATAAAGGCAGTGCTATGTTTCACCCTTATAAACAGGAAACACGAAATCTATTGGATTTTGAGGTTAACAGCTGAAAACAGAGAGCACAAGCTCCTGTGTAAAAATGTATTTGCCACAGACTTTCTTTTAGAGCAAAAATAAATCAACAGTTAGAAAATAAATATGTAGACTCTTGAGTCTGGTCAGAGCAGGTGTCCAAATGAATGTTACATTAGTACTGTTTAGCAACATAAGCCTTTTTTAAATTTGGCATTATGTGGACAGCTTGTCTAATTGCAAGACATACACTGCCCAAGTATTTCAGTATCTTCTTGTTATTCTTGTTAACTCATTCTTAGCTTTCATAGTTTTACATTTGACTTCTGAAAGCAGTGTTTTCTATTCATATTCAGCTTTCTGCAGGACCACAGAGCAGGAATGATGCAGCATTTATATTATTTGACTAAAAAGAGAAAAGTCGGTTTTTGTGGTGTGTGTGCTCTTCTTCATCCTCATTAATGTGCCAGTGTTTTGGACCTGCTTCTGCATTTTATGCATTTGATGTGCTCATTTGCAACAGCACAGAGCTTTTCTTTGTTTCCAGGAATATGTACTGTGAGGTTCTTTCTGTTAATCTAGCAGAAGGCTCATCAATTAGCTAATTGCTCTTTGTTTGTTTGTTTGGGGTTTTTTTGCATTTTTGGTTTGGTCTGGGTTTTTTTTGTTTGGTTTGATTTTCTTCTTGTTGTTTTTTGTGGTTTGGTTTGTTTTGGTTTGGTTTGGTTTTTGTTTGGTTGGTTGGTTTTGGTGGGTTTTTTTGTTTGTTTGTTTTTTGTTTTTTGGGGTTTTTTTTTGTTTGTTTGTTTGTTTGTTTTCTAATGACTCCTTTCTCCAGCTGCCAGCTGGGACTGGGAGCAAGTTAAGAGACACCTCTTTGCACTCTGACAGCAAGTTTCAGAGGTCTTAACATCTAATCTGGTCTCAAAAGCTCTTTCCAGAAAGCAAGAGGTCACTTTTATCAATAATAATCATCAGAGATTTTCATTACAAATTAGAATATACACAGGAAACTTTTGCTGGAATTACTGAAAGGATCTGTATACTGTGCCAATTTTTTTTTCAGTTGGCAGAGTGAAAACACAGTATTGTAAACAGAAGCACAATGTGGCCGTAGGTGTATTATAAACTTTAACTTCTTATTTAACTCTAACTTGTCACACTTACAGAAAGTATTATTTTGGGAGTAATAAAATTACCAAAGCTATAACTGACATATTCACTGGAGGGGTCTTTTGGTGGTTTTTTTGGGGTTTTTTTGTGGTGTTTTTTTTGTTTTGTTTTGGTTTGGTTTTTTTTGTTGTTGGTTGGGTTTTTTAATTATTGTTGTTATTATGTTACATCCTCTTTATTTTCTTGTTACAGAATTCTGCTGGTGTGCTGCTTCAGAAAGAAGTATTTTCACACATGCAGGGTGACACTTATGTGCAATTTCTTTGATTCACAGATATTTTTATAGCATTTTAAGAAGCAATATGAGTTTTCTTGGAAGTACAATGGATACACTTTTACCTTTTAGAGAGTGCTGCTGGGCATGTACAGTAAATTGACTCCTTCACCTCAGAAAGAATTGGTTTTCCCCTACATTAGTTCAATATGCCTTTTCTAACTATATGTGAAGAATATTTTGCAAATATTGTGATTCCTTTCTAGCCTTTGGCTCTTAGTCATGATATGCACCGATTATTTAAAAAAATATTATAGCTCCTAATCAGAGACCAAAAACCAAACAGAATTATTGAGGCACAATATGAGTATTGATAAATTCATAAGCACACCTGAATTGTGGCATGTGCTTTTCTTGGTGCATAGAAGACCTCAGAAATTTCTGCAGTTTTCTCATCTTAAAATTACTGCACAGGAATGCACACTCTAATCAAAATTCAATTCTTTGTAAGAAATTATTTTTCTTCCTTTTTAAAAATTTATTTTCAATAATTTCAAAACTATTTTTTCCTAAATTATAGGTTTGTCCTTAGTTTTTTTAATTTTTTTTTTTTAATTTAGGTGTGTGGATATAGGCAACACAGTTCCTAAAATGTCACAGGCATTTAAATTTCGGTTTGGCATAAAAATATTCATGGCAAAGAGTGAAACATTAATTTTAATATTTTTAAATTGTTAGTTTTGTGCAACTCAAAAGTACTTTTATCTTCCATATAAATGCAAAATAAAATGAAAGTGTTTCTTCTTATGTGTAGAAAACTAGAACACAACCATCTTTGCCAATATATTCAAGAACCTTTGTAAAAGAGCACAAAATCTTGTAAGGTATTGAGTGAGTTTCAGCTAAAGATTGCCCTTAGGCTGAACAAGATTTAGTTCAAATATATGTATAAGATCTAAGAAACATTTGAAATGGCAACACTGTCATTTCAGCAGGACATTTCACGGGGAAAATGACCTTGTTGACCCTAGATACTTTATACTGCTGTAGGCACAAGATATTGGGGTCTTGTTGCTGCTTCAGGAAAGTAGTTTTATGTAAAGTAAATGCCCAAAGAATGGCCAAAGCAATTGTTTTACAGAGGGAGATTTGACCATCATTAGCAATGAGATGGAAAGAGATCCTGCAAGCCTGATTCAAGGTCTCTGCTTGTTGAAGTTTGATTATCTTCCAGATAAAAGTGTCTGGGTAGCTCTTCATGGACAGGTTTTCAAACAGAAATAAATCAATCAGTAGGAAATTGAGGGAAATAACTCCCTCCCCAAATTTCCCACAAAGTGCCTGATTCTCTTGCCCTCCATAGAAAGAACCCACCTGCTAAAATCACTCACAAGTCTTTAGTGGCCTGAGGAAAATGAGTGGGGCTACTTCAATCATTATTTGTGTCAAAGAGAACTGCAGAAGTTATTTCTATGCATGGGTGCATTTGTAGAATAAATGAATTGCAGAATGCATTTGAAGACTGAATGCCACTTATTTGAGGAGACAACACTGAAAATTAGTTGTGAATTAGTATTTTTCACCTTTTCCACATATCAGTATGTTTATGTACATTTAACAGATAGTGTCTTTGAGTGGACGTGGAGCATCTCAGGAAACTGCTTCTACTGCTACAGTGAAAAGCCTTTTGCACTCCACCTTTATACATCCAAGCCCAAGAGGACCAGCTGTAGTTTAGTGGTGTTTCTATGCCAAGATGTAGTGGCTAAGGAAGTGACTGTGAGCAGCAGATGCATTTTCTCTGGCCCAGATGAATGCCTACACTGGCTGTAGTCTTTTCTCTGGGTATAAGATCTCTGAACTTGTGTCTGTGACTTCTGTTTCTGCGATCAGGCTTCCAAAACACTTTGGAATTGCAATAGAGAGTCCAGTGAATTTTGTGTGTCCTAGCCTCATATTTCACTTTGGGACTTTTTTTCTCTTTAGCGGTAAACTGATCCTGTATGTAAATCATTTGCAGGAAAGCCTGAGAAAACTCAGGGTGCTTCTTACCATAGTCACTCCCTTGCTTTTCATCAGGCTTCAGTGAGAAGTACTGCAATTTCAGTGTATATTGACTGTTTCTCGAGATATTTGATCTGAACCAGTTTTAGAGGAAAACACAGCAAGATGAGACACAAAATATACTGTGATTGCTTCTTCTTCTGCTCTTTCCCTACACAGATAGGTGTGTATATTTGTATGTCTCTGTGTGTGCATGTGGGAATGAAAACTTTATAGATACTGTTATTTATGAGAACCGCAATGACTATAACAGCATTCAAAAACTTGTTGTCAATATAGGTGTGACACAGGATATAGCAATATGCTATCAAGAGAACATGCACAGTCTGCACTTTTGAAAGAAATAAAAAGGAGTGATTGATGATCATGAATTAGTCACAGAAAGTATTAATAGTAACATGCACCATTCCTCTATGTTCTGCATCAAGAGACTCTTCTGTGAAAGCAGGCTTTCTTTTCAGTTTATGGATTTGAATATTTGAATGCACATCCATAGATATATTTTCATCACTTAAGAAGTAAATATTTTAGTTGACAGTTTTGGAAGATGCTTTCACATAATTATAGCGTAGATCTGAAAACTTCAGTATCTTCGCCATCCAATAGATAATTTTTTGCAGCCAAAATCTTTATAACAAAGACAGGCTTTGTAGCAGCAAATGTCCATCTTAGGTTTTGCCAAGAAAATACATTTTCTTAGCTCAAAAATGTAAGAAGTCTTATTGAATTCAGTATTTTGCCATTCAGTGGTTAACAGTAAGTGCAAGATCTTGGCTTTGCTGTGGCCCTCTTGCAACCTCCAAGTATGCCACAATGCTAGTTTTCCTGGGTTTGCTTCTGACTGTGTCCCTTCTGTGGATTTAGTGGACATGGATAGGTCACTTCATCCTCATATTTCTCCTTCTTCTGCCTTTTTCTCTTATAATATCATTGAATAACACATCACCTAGAAGTTTCAGGTCACGAAAAAGTGAGGGGTTTGAATCAGTGGGCAATATTGGGGTAATTATCTTGAGAGACTAATCAGTTCCTCTGCTTTGGTTGGTTTTAAGCGCATGGTACCAAACCTATATCACACAATATATTTTTTCTGTTTAAATTATATGCACTTTAGGTGGTATCTGCACCTGAGGTATATTTGGAAATAAGACCATACAAATGTCTCTGAACAAGAATGTAACTTCCACCATATAGACTGATAGGGGTAGAAGACTTCCAGTGAGCTTATCTGAGCAGGGAACACAGATAGATACATCCTCTGAGCACACATAACTTGGGACTGCTCAGGGTGCTGGCCTGGGCTTGGGTCCGACTGGGGCTGTGCCATGCTTTACCACAGGACTTTTGGCAGAGGTGGCATGCAGCTGTGTTACTCCCATTCTGAAGGGACTCTGAGAGCATGGTCCCTCTCTGTGTTTCCGATACCTGTTTGTAAAAGTGGCTCACTGATTCCTTAGGACTAATAAAAAAATCTGGAAAAGGGTGGCAGGGCAGAATATCAGATTCTTTCTCACACCCATTGCCAGTTCTCCTGCTGAGATGAGTAGTCCCTGTTGTGTGACAGCCAGAAAGCTCACGGGGTGAGTGGGGGCACTTTCCAGTCCTCTGTGTAACCCTGTGCTCTCAGGGCACTGGGAAGGACACTAGCTATTCAGCACTGGCTATTCCTCCCACTCCCTGGACGGCTGTATGCACAAGTGATTGTCTGAAAAATTAGTCTGGCCAAGCATTTATTTGTGCTCTGATGAAGTGTAGGCATGCTGGGAATTTATGTCTCTTTACAAGAAAGGCGTAGCTCAATCTTCTCAGATACATCACTTTTGAAGGGTGCAAGCTGACCGCTTGGCTTGCAGTGTAACTGCAGAAGGGAAGGAGTGCTTTCCCTCCCTGTTTCCTTGGCAACGCTCACTCTCCTATTCAGCACCAGTCCTGGAGGCTGGAGAACATAATTATAGAGGGAGTTGGTCTTGGGGATTCTGAGCGTCTCTTGCTAGGGATGTCACGCTTTGAACCTCTGCTGCAACACCTCTGTCCCCAGCCAAAGGAGCTTGTAAAACGAGAAGGGTCTTCTCCAACACCCTCCTTCCCTCCCTGCCGCCTCCTTCGCAGCCCTTCGCTGACAGAGTGGGCGAGTGCCCTCCCATGCACAAACCATGGAAGTGAAGAGAAGGTGGTTCCCAGTGATGTCATTGGCACTCTTCCATCGGGGAACCCCGGGGCAGAAAAAAATCCTCTTGAGCCCCAGACAAGCAGGAAATCTAGATCTATTTAAAAATTTAAAGAAAGAAGCAGAACGGCCACCATCCACATTGTTATGTTTTTTACACATACTGCTGCATTCTGCAGATTTCTCTTGGGGGAGCGGAGTGGTGGGGGGGAGGTGGGGAGAGAGAAGGGGAGGAAAAAAACAACACCAAAAAAAAATCTTCATGTACATAAGCACTTGCTGAGCAGCAATGCCTGCTCTTTACCTGGTTGCTTTAATGCCTTTTTGCATCAGCCTATTCAGATATGTGAAATAAATGAAGAAAACGTAAATGAAGAAAAGACATTTCTAGGTCCTCCATACCCCAGCTAAGCTGCCAAGTGCCAAACCCCCGTCACACAAGTCATTTAATGCAGAGATTTACTTCAAGATTATATTATCTGTCCAACCAGAAGAACAAATAGAGGTACATTAACATATCTTTATTTGCCTTTCACACACACACACGCACACACACACACACACACACACACACACACACACACACACGCGCACACACACACACATACACATATATATATATGTATATGTATTTGTAATGTTATGGTATCTACAGGCTGGAGCCCCATGCTGCTATACACGAAAGATAAAATGTATAAAGGATGTTTTATCCTTTCAAGATCTTTTTTGGACATATGAGACACTGATTTTGTATTTATTAACTTTCTCCTTTAAGCAAAAGAATCCTAAGGGCAACAAATACCCAGAATGGCCTCTCATTATTCTGGATCCAACACAAATGTATGGAAAAGTCCCATGGTATTGCTCACCACCAGCTGGCTCTGCTGAAACTCTACCTCAGTAGCCGAATACAGAAGCATAAACAGGTTAGGTGCTGGCTTGTATGTTGGCTCTTTCCTCTCTTTCAAGGTAATTAGAGAGTATTTTTTCAAACAGATGCAAAAAGAATCAATTTGTCTCCCTCCCTCCCATATTAATTATTAGAAACAGAAGATCCAAACTGAAAGTGTGTACTAATATTAACCATAAGAAAATTTGAATGCTGGATTACACTTACTTCAGAATTTTAGTGGGGAGCGATGTTACTCTAATTTTTTAATCAATGCCTTAATTTAGTCTCAATTTTATTTTTCTTTTAAATAATATGAGAAATTTGTTATATTTATTAAAGCCCTTCATTCTAGCTATTGCTTCAACTTTTAAAATTTTTACCAAACACCTCAAGTTATTGTTCCTACTCCATAAAAACAAAATATAGGATCTGTAAAGACACATCCAAATTTTTTATTATCCAAATAAGAAAAGATTTTTTTCTTACTCAAACTAAAATCCAGAAATAGATTTCCTCTTATCAGATTAGTCTGGAGTTGTTTTCTTTTCTATTTTAGCTCCTCAAAACCAGTATACTAATTTGCCAAAGTATTTTATTTATTCTGTGTTATTTTTATGGAGTTGATGTGAAAATTCAGATAATGAAATTCTTCAGTTTTGTTATTTTAGAAAGGTCTAGCAATGCTGTTGTTATCCTTTGTGTAAGCAAGATACTGGATGATGAACTACTTGAATAAGAAAGTATTTCTCTTGCAGCATCCAAAAGTATGTCCTAAACAAACTAGCCTTTTTTTTCCCCTTCCCCTTTCCTTTTTTTTTTTTTTTTTTGGTTAAAATGATCATCACAGTGTTGATGTGCTATTGGTGCAGTTTAATTATTGCAATATGCCTAGCCAGAAAGATCAAAACTGGCTATGCATTGCTCATATTTTACATAATTCATGTTTTCCAAAGAATGTCAAAGAATGTATTTTCCAGAATTTTCCATTGGAAAATTATTTTTCAAAGATTTTTTTTGTTTTTTAGTTTTTCAGTTTTTTTATTTGCATATTAATTTTTTTTGTTAAGAAAATTTCACAGCTGAACTCACATGTGAGCTAGAAGTGAGCGTGTAGGCTCAGAACTAAACTTCCCTACAGCTGTGATGACAAGACACATTCTTTCTTTAAAAATTACAGCAAGTCCCTTTTTAAATTTTTAAATAGAAGTTTAGCTATGCATTTATATATTACATCTGATACTGATTTTAATGTATTTTAATATATTACTCAGTAATGCTGTATTTTAACTTCAGATATTTAGTGGGTGGTATAAATTGTGGTATTGTACCATAGTTCCTCCAGCAACAGCAAACCCACATGTATGAGCCACATATAAGAACTACTGGCAGTATAATGGTCACTGGAAATCTAGATTTGGATTCATCCACTGAACTGAATTCTGGGTGATTTGAAAGAACACATTCAATCCACCTTTGAAAGTCAATACGGGACAATTTGGTACAGGCAATACCCTTCTTTGAATACTGTTCCCACTTAAAGGGGAAAAAAAGAAGAACAATCTCCTGGCCCACAGGACATCTTCATTCAGTTTAACAAGGTGTGGCAAGATCCAGACTGACTAAGGATAAGACATTGTTGCTCTTAATGTAATTTAACTTTGTTCATCTCTTCATTTGGGAGTATTTGATGCAGAGTTCGCTACATAAATTGGAACTTGCTGCATACCCTATTTTTTATTAAGTGGAAGAACTGTTTATTTGTTTATTTCAGTACCCAGGATCATATATTACACATAATTTCTATATCTCCTTTGGGGCTGGGACTGAGAGGTGGAGGGTTTTATTGGGAGCCATGTTCATTTTGCTAAGAGACCATGCCTCTCCTTTGTGACACTGCTGTGTTCATTCAGTGACAGAGCACTTTGGTTGAAGGCTTCTCAGGAGGGCTTGCATCAGACCTTGTCCTCAGCCAACAGAAAGAAGATCAGCTTGAGTGGTCAGCTGCTGCACCAGGCACAGGACTAGTGCTTGTGCAGTCATAGAGAGGACATAGAAGTCATCACATGGCTTTGCAAACTCCTTACATAAAAAATTCAGAGTACTGGAATATCATCATCGTAAAATTTACCATGTCCGTTCCTGGTACTGAGATGCTGTCTCCTGCTTCAGGAGTTTGTTGTAGAAATTCATCATACAAAATTGAAAAAGATAGGTAAGATGGTCTTCTCACAGAGAAGACTTTTCCTAGAAAGGCTGGGGAATTTTCAGCTATCTACTCTGCGTGGAAAAGAATGCAGTATTTCCCCATCACATCAAACCAGGTTCAATGATTGTATTACCCAAACCTACAGTCACCACACTGGTTAGCTATTGAAATGTTCATCTCCTAGGGAGTAGGAATGAGAATCTGAGTTTTTTTGGACTATTTTTGTAAAATTGCATGGTTACTTTCATCCATAGTGCTCAAATATTCATTACACAGATCAGGACCCTGCCCTGCTGTTTTGCAGGGTGCCATGGATCGTGAGCTCACAGTCTTTTTGCAGCTGAGCTTGTCCTTAGGCCTTGCTTTTCCGTTCTCTGGAGAGTTCAGCGTTCCATTTAGAAATGTGAATGCTCCCTCTAGCCATGCCATATCAGTGTCAAAATCTGCAGTGCAGCTGATAGTCTTTAGTAAAAGCGACAAAAGCTGCTATCCCAGTTAGCTACCAAGTTTATAAGTGATGTAAGGACTTTGAGTTTGAATCTGTGTTAAAAACCCCAAGTCAAATATGGTTTAAAGAAAACCTATAAAGAGATAGTAGTGAACAAGACTTAATCTTGAGAGTACTGGAAGTGTCCCAGCATGATTCTGTTGGAAGGACCAGAATAAACATTTGTTGAGATACCAACAGAAATTACTGTAGGGGATGATGTTTCCTTTATTTCTATCTCCTTCTAGACTTTGTACCTGTTCACTAACCTGGCATCCTCAGTCAAATATATCCATCCTTTACTGCCACCTTAATATCTGCTTAAAGCTCAGCATAATGTGGAGCTGACTGGCTACAGGTGATTCATCCTGACAATGGTAGTTCGCAGCTTCAGAAGCTGCAACTGCACTTGCAACACTCAATGAGACCACAAGTACTCAAGATACAGCAAGTGCTTCTCAGCTGTAGTGCCAGATTTGGAAACAGAGGATGTACATTTGGAAAATGCATTTTACAGTCTTAGGTCTAAACAACGTCCTCCTGAGATGTAACGAGACTGGCAGAACGTTGCCTGCATGCAGCTCCAAAATCTCCTCCAATGGCTATCATAACTCCAAAAATTTCTGTTACCCCCTTAGACCATAGCAACAACACTTTCAATACAATGTGAATAAGCTTTTTCTAATCAGTTATGTGACAGTATATTGAAATTGTTTCCATACACAGCAGGGATTTAGGTTCACCTTGTGATGCTTTATGCTCTATGGCATGTGGGATATGCAAGACTTTCCTTAAATGCTGAACACACTGTCAGTGCCATTCATAAAAAATGAAAATAGCTTTCAATACACAGATCTTACATTACACAAATAGTCATGATATTGTAAGTAGTCTTCAAATTCCAAGACAGTGATGTTTCTATAAGTTTCTTATTTAGTTACAGTACAGTAATTTTTACTTTTCTTTGGAGTGTAAGATGGTTACTTCCTATACATTTCATCATCCAAAAACTGAAACTCATGTCTAGGTGATTTCCCTTGTCATAAACATGGCAGAGTATGCTTTCACTGGCAGTGCAAGGTTTGGATTTGAGTGGTTACACAACAACACATTGCACAGGAGCCTTGCAGGCATAATTTAAATATTGAAATAAATAAAAACTTATCTCTCTGTGAAGCAAAAGTTTACTTGATTTTACATATTAAGCATATGCTTAGCTTTAACACCAAAATAACAGGTCTTAGCGCCTGAAGCAGCTCTAAGATAGATTCATCTCTCTGATTCAAAGGCAGATATTTGAAAACCCTTTGTCTGATCGTCCATAGTACAATTTACTGTGATAAAAATAAAGGGCAGTTATTCTTCTGTTGCTTACTGACCAAATGTACATACAGTTTGCATTGTAATTTTCTGAGCACAGGAGTGAAGACTCAAATGACTTAGCAGAAAGTAGCTGAAATGTAAACTTATGCAGAACAGATTATTTTATAAAAAATAAAAAACCATGATATCACTGACCTACCCCCTGATAACATTAGGATACAGGGACAGTGAAATTCTTTTGTCACAGTTGTACAAACAGACATAATCTAGTAGACTCCTATGGACATCTCATCCTACAAAAAATTTTCCCTCTGCACTCAAACCTAACACACTGCCCATGTGGGCACCAGGAATGCTCCAGCATTTGCCAAATTTAACAGTTTTTGAAACTGTAGTGGGATAGCAGTGGAAGTGCTATTCTTTATAGCCTGCCTTCTGTAGCACATGGATTTGGAGCACATCAGTGCTGCAGAGTGATGCAGGGAAAGATTTTCTGCTGGACCATGACTGTAGCATGAGCTACACCATGTTTCTGTAAACTCCTCTATAGTAGAAGTTCAGGGATACAGGTAAAAAATATCCATCCTTCCCATGTGAAAGCCATTTTGCAAAGCGACCATTGTTGTGGCGTGTTGTTTTATTTCAGATTTCTATTGTATAAGTCTGGTTCTGTGCAATGTTATTTGGTTTATCCCGACCCCCTAAATTTCAGAATGGTTCTGCCCAGGTTTTCCCTCCCCGGGTGCCCAAGTTGTTCACTGTCAGTTCGCTCTCTCACTTCACACCTTCCGATCCCAGTTCAGTGTTGCTATGTTCATCAAGTTGTTCTCCTCCCCATGTGGCTTGCCTGTCACCCTCCAATCCAGCCCAAGTTCCAGAGAGTTCTCTCCGAGCTGGAGGGTGATTGGAGCACTGGCCACAGCCCCTCCTTCATTCCTCCTACTTTGTATCATTATTGGTCCCATGCTCTGTTCTTCAGGCTGCTTAGCCAGAAGAAGTAGCTGTACCCTTTCACTCCGCCTTCTCCCATTATTAGCTGGCTGCGCCCCGCGATCTTTGGCAGATGCGCTCTGCTTTTCCCGGTTGCTGTCCATCTCCCGTTTGAATAAACCTCCAACTTCTGCTCCAGAGAGAGTGTCTGCTTGCTTCCCTCTCGTCCGTCAGCTTCGTTGGCCGGCCATGTTCTCCCTCCGCCCGAGGGTCGAGGCTGTGAAGCTTCACACCACTGCCGTGTGCAGTCACAGTGTCAGGCAGCAGTCTCTCGGAGCCTGCCTCTGCACCAGAGCCGTTGCTCCCGGCCGCTGGCTGCTGCCCCTGAGGTCTGCTGGGTGTGTGCTGCCTACCTAGCCGGGATTTCATTGGCAACTCCAACAGACCACAAATTCTAAGTGTTGTGCCCTGCTGCTACGCAAGTAGCTACTTTAGAAAGACAGTTCAAGGAAGCTTTTTTTTCAGTGTCTGAGTCAGTCATGTAGATGAAAATAGGACCATCTCCTTCAAGATACTGGATACCTTTCTTCTGATAGGTTAAAAGGATTAAGGTTCATTACACTTCAGGGTAATGCATTGTCTGAGACTGCTGAGATTGCTCTCCAAAGCCCTTAGTGCCTTATTTAGAGGTACAAAAAGCCTAAGGGTTTGCTCATTTTATTGACATATCCGGTACAGCCAACTCATACAAACAAGACATGATTTTGACCTACTGCTCCATAAATCACTTGTTTCATCAGCTCAGTGGGCAGTTTCCATATGCCCCCAGGCTGGAGAGGGTCAGGCAGGGTGGTGGAGTAACTCATCTCCTGACATTCACTGTTTGCAGAATCAAAGGTATCATCATCTGGCAGCAAGCAGCCAAGGTGAGCACACACTGTGTCATATGGCAGAAGGAAGGGTTAGTAGTGAAGGACATTTTTCATAACCTACAAATCATTTTGCAGTCATCAAATTTGCATTGGAAAAATGGACTAACATCTTTTGCTTTCTGGAGAGCAACTCTTCAGACTTAAGCTCTGATGGCCAGAAGTCTGTGACACATTGATGTTCACCTGGGCAAAGAGAGGAAAAAGAGCAGTCTCACCACAGGTTTTTTGGGTTTTTTTTTCTCATTCTCTTTTTCTCTTGAGGCTATTCCTTCCTTAACTTTTATATCAATATCTATTTTGACCAGTGAACACATTGCTGTAACAATGATGTTTCTCATCTCCAGAGGAGACTCTGAGTGCAAGGTCTGTCTGTATGCCAGGGTCCTCTTCTCCATGACGTTACCTGGAAGTAATGCCTGTTGGTCAGAACTGTACTGCAAGGGAAGTCTTGTCATCAGGGGTTTAACAAATGCTGTGTAGTGTAATAGCATCACTTTTGGATAGCAAACCAGGGCTGACTCACAAATTCATCACAGGAATGTGCTTCTGGGTCTGTACTACAGAAGAAGGGAAAAGATGACTGTCAGCAAAGGTATCATAGACTGGTTGAGGCATCTCACACTTTCCATATCTTTCAGATACATGTGGTAGAAGTGAAAAGATAGGTTTTCCAAGGGGAAACCAACTCCTAAGTTACAAAAATAAGTTTCAGCATTAGAACCAACGCATAGCCATACTATGAGATGGCTCTGGTCAGATCACAAAAATATGTTAATCCCGTCCCTGAAGGGAATGAGGTATGTCTTTCATTTCAGCCAAAACAAGGTTGTGTCTGAATCATGATGTATGGATGTAAAGAGATGAATCAATAGGTAGATAAATAGATGATGTATTTATACATTTAGATTTTATTTAATGCGGTAAACTTGCCAAGTAAAACCAATCAACTAAATAGCACCAATATATCAGCTAAATATTATGAACTAGGTCTCTGTGTAGAGAAAATTGTTATGGCTCCACTGGCAATTGTCAGTTTGGTAGTATTATTAGCTACAAACTCCAATGTTTCAGATTTCCATCAGAAAAGAGTACTGGATCCTCTAGCCTGATGCATAACAAATGCTATCAGATTCCTCTTCACAATCTGAACTCCTGTTCTGAAGGGGTTCTTATTTGGTAATGATTTAAAGTGCAGAGAATCCACAACCTCCTTTGAGTTATTTGTCTTTAGTATTAAAATAGAAATAACTACAATTTAGAAAATAAAAATTAATTCTGAATCTGCCTTTTGTATAGAAGCACTGTCTGGGTTCAGACCTTATTACATGGCTTTTGTATCTTTACGTTAGTAACTCAAGAAGTTTTGCATGCCTAGTCTGCTCTCAGCATCTTTTCTGCGTGTCAGTTTTCTTTCAACTGGCTGACAGCTGTTTAGGACTAGACTCTACACTAGTTTAGATTTTCCTTTGCAATACTGTTCTAGACCTAGAGCTCTTTATTGATCAAACTTTTAGCCCCATATACAGTTGGGTCACACGACTGAAAAGGTGATGGATGGGAAATAGCAGGTACTTCAGATGGAAAAAAGGGAACAATTCACAAGTTAAGAAGAAGAATGTAGGTGATCCCGAGTCCTTGATGGCTAGAAACTGTTACCAATATTCTTCCTTCTAAGGAAATACTTAACATTAATTCATCTCTTACCTTTCTCTTTGCAAAATTAAAGAAACTTCTTCTCGTCTTTCCTGAGAGGCAGATTTTCTGTATCTCAGACATGATTTTAGATTCTTTTCCTGTACCTCCCAGGATCCTTTTTTAAGATGTGACTGAAAACAAACACTGTTTTGCAACAGTGGCAGAAAGAAATTATCTTTGTTGTCTTGGACTTTGCCATATTTCATAAAACATACCATACAAAGACTTGCTTTAGCCCACTATACAAGACATCAAACTCATCTCAGAAAATTGCTGACAGACCTAGTTTTTACTCTGCCAAGAGGGATATTCTTTTCCATTCTCTTTTGGGAACTGTTTCATTTACCTCCTCTCACTTCCAGTCTTTCTGAAGCCTCTGTTAGTTACTAAGCCTGAAGTGGAAGGTTCAGTGTTTTAGTTCCGTGCTTTTCCCCCATTTTGGCTCTGAACCATGGATAAGCTCATGAACTTTGGAATTAAAACATTTAGCAGCAGGCAAGCATGTCATAACAGTCAGGTCAAAGCCACTCACAGAACTTTGCTCAGACTTGCAGGAGTGAGGGAAACTGGGACCTCTTTGTCATGCTTTGAGTCTTTCTAGAAAGGTGTGTCTCTCCCCTTTGCCCAAACTTGAAAAGTGGAGGCTGCACTGCAGTGCATTCAGTATACACATAACGTGCTGTTTTCTTTTAAAGGCAATTTCAGAGCAGGAGTGGAGAAATGTGCCAGCAAAACATGGACAAGTAAATACTTTTCAAATGCTGTTTACCAGTCACCAAGACTTAATTTAGTTCTACGCATCAGTTTGCTAAGAGCATCTGTCTCTTAGAAAATTGAGAGGCAGGTAAGGATACAATACCAAAGAAGTTGTTAAAACGTCAGCCTTTGCCAATCATTACCACATAGCTACACTGACAAAGATGAAGGTAATTGCAGTATTTGCATAGTGACAACAATGTGATGAGCGATTTACGGATATTTTCGCGTGCTGTGAGACTCACCCTGTTCTCTTCTAGGCTGCGTTTCCAGTACTATGACACTGCAAACTCTGGAAAGATGCATGCTATACTGTTTAAGAGACCACAGTGGACTGTCTAGGGGTTCAGGGTCTCCTCCAAGAAACATTTGGGAATACCAATGCCAACAGAAAGGTACTGCGTAGTCTGTACAGTGGTTTTCAAATGTTTTACTAATTCCAGCACAGTACATGGCAGCAGTACCTTTACTGAGTATCGGTTATGAAAAGAGATGAAGGGTTGGTCTCATATCAAGATAAGATGCTGTTTGCACTTCACATGAACTGGGTCTGCAACCATCACATTGTAGAGACTTTGTTCTCAAGATGCAGAAAGGACAGGTAAGAATAAGAGCAGCAAGACATGGCTGCTCCAAAGAGTGCCTGGGACAACAGATAAGATAGAAGTACAGAGAAAGGAAGGAAGGCTTGAAGAGAAGGGTGATCAAGAGCCTTACGAGAAAGCCTATCCAGCCATCCCATATGTTTCTGAGGAAGTAATTTCCTTTTGAGATTGTATCTTCTTGTCCAATATTGCATCAGAAACAATGCATTTCCTGCCTGCCTAGGTTGTTACTCACTTTCTGCCCAGAAAAATTAGTTTATACTCTTTTTGATTTTGGTTTTCTCCAAACAACAGCTTAAACTCCACTTCTGCTAACCCATTACACCTGTAATTTTTGTTAATATTACTCTTAGGGAGAAGTTATTATGAAGCGAGTTTAAGTTGAGGCTGTGTCTTGTCACTTACTGCATTCAAAGTTTTTGCACTCTTGTCAATCCCATTTTTGCTTTGGAAAAACTGCAAATAAAATATTTGTCCTACTCTTAAGGAATTGTTAATGTTCTGTTCTCCTGAGTTTGTGACAGTACCTATACTGAACCTGTAGCAGTGTGTAAATGGCAAATAGATATTGCTGCCCTCCAAAGACCATGACTGTGGAGTATAACTGGCCAAGGTCCTTGCAGTAATCACATGCAGCAGAATACAACATAATCCTGCTGATACACTGCGTCCAGTAGAAGTTGGTTTAGGCTACTTTTCACTTAAAATACTAACTTGGCGGTTCAATTGTGCAAGGAGCTGTGCAAACACATCTTGGATGCACCAAAGATGTGCACGCCAGGGAAGAGAGAGGAGCCTGTTGAAGCTGAGGCAAATCTCAGAGTTGTATCCACAGCCAGTGGAACAGATTCACACATCTCTGCACGTACCCAATTGCTGGGAGCAGACACTTTGTCTGAGGCGTGTGCAGAGAACTGCCTCGTCTACCTATAGCAACTTTGTCCATAATGATGATAATAGTGATAAAGCCAGGATAGCCCAGTTGACAGAGCTGTTTGTAGAAGCTACCAGCAGCATTACCTTTCCACTCCTTGAGCTCTTCTGTTGGTCACCAGTTTAAACTGAGCCTCATGGCCAAATCAAAGCATTCTGAAAAGACTGAGTCCTTGAGCATTTCTAACCCGTCTTGGATTATTGTTTGAGCAGCTGCATGGGATAAAAATACAGAATCTTATATACTGTGGGAGCTGTATGCCACAGACAGTCCTTTGGTGGCAGTCCATTCTGTCTTTGAATTGGTGCCTGCACATCAATCTTATTGGTATCAAGTACAAACCCAAACGCAAAGACTAGGTTCAGGTGGTGTGATTCTGCTTTTCCAAATCAGCCCATACCTGTGATGACTCAAAAGTTTAACAAGTATGCTTCCTTCAGTTTGTTTTTCATTATATTTAAGAAATATGTGCATGTTATCTTAACACAGCTGGTGGTCTGTCAGTTTTGAGAGTGGTTAGAGGGCCTTGTAGAATAATTTTTTATGAGGAAAATGCTGTAGAAACCCCTTTAGGACTAGGTTCAACCCTCCAAGTGCTCCTGGAGAGGCTAAGGAAAAAATGTGCAGGCTAGGAGATAAAAAGTACTGAAAAGCCTGGGAGGCATTCCAGCCCTGTTCCCCACTGGTTACCAGCTTAGTGAGACACCACATTTTAACCTTCTCACTGAAGTCATAGATTGCTGTCTTCACTAATGTGGTGGACAACCCCAAATTCAGCGTCTGCCCCAGAGGACCCCTGCAGACCCTCTCTCTATGTCACCCAGCAGCCTGTAACCCTGCTAGAGAGTTGCAGAGGTGATTTGGAGCTGAGCGAGCATCTACTCTGGGGTAAAATGCCTCCTTCATTATTCACTTAACCAGAAGAGAAAGTAAAAGGCACAGACTGTTGCTAAAGCAGAAGAGAAGTCTTGAGTAAAATTAGAGATTAAAATTGGGGTGAGGGAAAACAGATGTGTGAACAAAGACCAGAGAATGTGTTGGTATAACTGGGGATCTGTCTCTCAAAGCAGAATTGACTCACTGAGCCCACAGGCTGAAAGGTGCACCTGAAGGGCATACCAGCCCCAGGTTTTAGAGGCTGAAAGCATTTTCAATCCCAGTTAATGATACCCAGGGAAAGGTGCATGCAGGAGAATGGATGCTCATTGAGGAGCTCTCTCCCACACTACCCCAACACAACCATGCACTTTCCCACATTACCCTGGTAAGACTCCATAAAAAGAGACATAATGAAGAACCAGCTACAGGGAATGTTTAAAGAATCAGTTTCATCTGGGAATATGTTAGAATAAAGCTTCTTGACCTCTACCTCACTCTTTTTAAACTGGGACATCTGTATTGCTTGGTAGCTTGCCTCATTTGAACGCTATGGGTTCATATTCAACAAAATGACAGGTTGGATATCCCAGAAGAGAGGTAAATAAGCTTTTCTTGCAAAATGGAGATTTGTATCCTATAACACACTTCAAGGGAGCTAATGGATTATGGCAGAAGTCTAATTGAGCTGGGACTTCCAAAGAAGCAAAGAAGCACTCTAAGACAGTTAGGGTTATATATTCATTCAGGAACAAACTAGGAGCAAGAGGACTGTCATGGCTGTATGCAGCATTAGGCATCAAAAAAAGGTGTTGGAAACCTGTGAAGGGAGGCAGAAAAGAGCTACAGAAATCACCAAAGTCAGTAAAATTCCCTTTACTGTGAAGTTATTTGAGAAGCCTGGTCTATTTCATATGTTGAAGGGAATCAACTTGATGTCACTCTCAAGAGCATTACCTTTAGAAATTATCATGGGCCTTTCTTCTCTGTAGTGAACCAAAGCAGAAGGAAGAAGGCCATGGCTAGGATCCAGAGCCAGAGTAATTCAGACCAGAAAAAAAGTGAAGAGATTTATAAAAATTAATCACAATTCACTGAGCAACATGGCAGATCTTTCTGTATTTGCAGACTTGGAGAAAGTCTGTAAATAATATAAGAAATACTATAATTCAGTTCAAATTTGCTAAAATTCAGTAGCTAACATGAGATCAAAGTAGATGATCTTTGTGATGTGCCAAGGTCCTTAGAAATAACTTGTGCTGGGATACTATGGTGAGCATTACACCTTTTAAACTGTTCTCTTACTAACCAATATCTTTATTACCTATTCATTTGTGTAGAAATGAATTTTATGGCTTGAGCACAAGTATTGAAAAGATACGGTATCTGCTATGTTCTGCTCAGGTTTTGTAGTGAAAATCTGTCTTCTGGAAGAAATAACTAAATAACTGAGGGAACAGAAGTTGCAAAGCTTCAAAGACATGACAAATAAAAGCATGAAGCAGAAATTATTTCCAGACCATCAGATGCATTTCTGAATGTGTTTCTGCAGAAAAAATCAATCTAATTTCTGATTAAAAGTCTGAAGTAGTAGTGCTAGGAAGTCTAGGAGCTGGAAAGCAAAATGTTTCCTTTTTTATTCCTAATGCAGTACTTGACAGTGTTAAATTATATGTTTTATATATATTATGCAGTACTTGACAGTGAACATACATACAAAATATTGCAATAGTCGTAATGTGAGGGGAAAAAATCGCTGTGCAGTGAGCTAGGTGGCAGGAGGCCAACAAGTTTCCTTTTTTGCATCTCGCAGTAACATTGTACATCTGAAGGCAGAGCTCTGTCACTGCATCAGTGTACATGAGTCTGCATACTGGTTCAGAAAAAGAGCCGGTTTGTTCTGAGTGCTCTCTACATTGCCAGGGATGGATCTTGACACCAAAGTTTTCCTTCTCTCTTAAATAAAAGCCTGGTTTTGTTATGCTGAGTATAAGAAAGATAATTTGTTTGCCCTTCTTCAAGGTTCAGTCAGAGCTTCTCCATTTTCGATACCAGTGTTGGCTGTCTTTTTCAACCTAGTTAATTCTATGGTTCCTTCTGTAACCCTGAGTATCACAGGTTACAGACAGGGGGAAAGGCAGAGAGGCCCCTCTGTAATTAGGTCCCAGTGGAGAATTTCAGGCCTCTCTCCACAGTCCAGCTGCTTGTCAGCAAGTCCTGGATTACTATTCCCAACCTGGCATCAGAGTGGGTCAGAGAGTCAGAAATTGCTGTGGATCCTCTGCCAGCATAATTTTTTTTACTTTTCCTCCCTGCAGTGTCTTTTTTACAGTATGCAGCTACATTAGCAGGGCAGAGAGATGGGTCTGTGACCAGCCTGCACTGAACACTTAAGTTCATTAACTATTCTCCAGAGCAGTAGCTACCAGTACAGGACTCATTTCCAGCTAGCGGATGAAAGGTAGGAGGTCAGGAACAACTGAAGGTCAGTAACTCAGGCTGGAAAATACAGCAAAGGTTTTAAATGCTTATTTCTGTAGCTGATTTTAGGGAATCACTCACATGCTGGGACTTGGAAGAGTACAGGCTGTGTTGCTACACCATCAATGCCTTCTCCACTCAGCTACACCACGGTCATAGTTTTAGATCCTAATGAACTACCTTCCCCATGTACTGAATGGGGATTTCCTAACTACTTTTTGCAAGACACTTCAAAATTTTTGGAAAAGGGAGGCTAAGTCAGAGATAGCAGGGATAGTAAGGCAAAGCACCAGGATAAGGAGACCAGTTACTTGAACCACCTCCTGTGGGATATTCATCCCAGCTGCTCCTTGTAGCAGACCTTCCAGCTTCTACATTACAGTAAACCAAAGCCCAGAGAGGAGGCTGGTTGTGTTAAAACATCCTTGGCTGAGATGCTCTGTAAAAGAGATCCACCTCTGCAAAAAAAGAGCAACACATCTGAGCTGTGACACTTGCAAGTGTGTCAATTCTCCTGCAGGTGCACAACAACTCAAGAAGAAACTCACCTTTTTCCCTGTTTTCATCATGAGCTAATGAGTGTGTGGATTCCGTACAGATGGCATGATACAAAAGAATTGCAAAATGACTGGGTACTGATGTTTCTGGAGAGTTTGAGGATGTGCCATGCCTTTAGCATTCATCAGCAGAGAAGTGAGGGGAGTCCTGGCCCAGGTTTTATAACTCGTGTTGGCTTCTGTTACAGCACAACCACCATAAGAGAGCAGAGAAAAACTTTGCATGTCTTGCTTGCGTGTCTTTGCCAGCTGGTCTCAATCAGGTGTCTATTGGGAAATTACATTTTAGACCAAGTCTGTAATATGTACCTGTTCTCAACTACCTAGGAATGTTTTTCTCTTCTGCTTGATGGAAATTACTTCTGCTAACAGAGCCATCACTGCTCCATATTATTGACCAGGAGAATGTGGTTATGAATAGTGTCTCTTCCTCAGCAGCATGGTGTGCAAGTACCAAGAAATTGCGGAAGGCAGTAGGCCAGGTTCGATGGGGCTTTGATCAAATCAGTTTAGGGGAACGTGCCCCTGTCCATGGCAGGGGATTTGGAACAGATGATCCTTAAGGTCCCTCCCAAGTCAACCTATGATTTTATATTGGTTGGAGAATTTGTATTCTCCTAACAAGCTGTCACACATTGCCAACAGAGAGGAAGTGACTCCTTCATCATCACAGTCTTTCTGCCCTACTTCCCCTTCTGTGCAAGGACTGGGCAGTCCCCCTGGTCACATCAGGAAGGCAAAGCTAGGCACTGCCTCACGCTGAAGCCAACTCTCCTTGATGCTGCAAGCCACACTGCCATGGTGTAAAGCATGCAATGTGTCCCCTGTTGACAGTGTTGAGAAAAAAACAACTGAATTAGGGCTGCCTTGAAAGGGGCATTCATGTATTCAGCGTCCACACTTTATAATGCAGAGTTTTGTGGTGAGAAATTAAACTCCTATGTTTTCCTGTTCCTCAGGATGTCCCCTCTGTGGCCTGGGGCACTGCTACCCTCTCTTCTTACCTTTTTTTTAGCCTGATGAACTACTGGTTTTCCAGGCAAATTTTTCCCCTCAGTCACAGGGAAAGGGAGCTCCCCAAGGCACATGTACCAGTCTCTTTTCCAAATCACGGTCCTAATATGGGTTTCAGCAGTAAAAAGGGCTTTTAACATCCATGAACCCAGAGATCATGTACTACACAATGTTGAAGAGGAAGTTTGTTACTTAAATGAATTAATTTCACTTAATTAATTTGAATGCATTTCAATAACTCTTAGTAAAGCTGGCAAGAACTAGTTAATCAAATGGTGAGGGGGTTTTTGCATGTTTTTGCAGCTATAGGCATTTTAACACTCTGAAAAGAATGACTTCTAGAATTTGCTTGTGTTCCAGTGGATTGCCCGTGTATTGTGAAAAGGAGGAATTATGATATCATTGCAATATCCTCAATTAAGCTGATTGTAAAATTTTATGACATTCCTCAGGAGCTTGGAGGCCTGAGCCCATAAAGTTAAAGAACCACAAATTTTTTTCTGTTTGCAGAAACTGAGCAAAGGATGCCTTTGCAACTGAGGAGCTGAAAAGACATGTCTCAATTTCTTCATGTCTAACACAGTGTATGTTATCAACTCAGACTTACAGAAAATGTTAGCCCTCGTAACTCAGGCAGTTTTAAAGTGTAGGGGAACCACAGCTTTGCTAGTCATGTAGATTCTTTTCTCAGCTGTTTACTGAAATAGAGAGTCTCATGAAAAGAAAAGTATGCTGGAGAAAAATACACAGCCATGCTCATTAAACAAATTGGACAGAGCTGTTTGCTATAATTCAAAAGTAATAAATAATTGCAACTTAACAGGGCCTTCAAATTTTGCTAAAATGTTCATGTCACCAGTCCAGCAATATCCTAAATACTGCAGTTCAATGCAATTACTAGCAACTACCACAGTATTTTATGAGAATACTCCTGTCAAAATATGGCGTACACTTTGACACTTGATATTTTAGAAGTACTTGACAAGGTTTCAATTTCATTATGCTTATTTTGCATGCTTTTGAGCACTGCCACATTACTAAAAATCCATTTTAAGAATAACTGATCTCTCACCAGGAGGACATTTCCTTCAGTAGTTCATACATAAATGTTAATGATCATTCTCTGTTTATGATATTACTAATGACTAAGCCCTGGTTGTTAGGCTGGGATATAATCAACTTCTATTGCACTTCTGAACAGAGAACTTAAACTGCCTTCTAGCTTGAAAATCCCCTTCATTTTCAATATTACATTAGGGGGGAAAAAGTTTAATCTGCAGCTTCAAGCAAACTATGTTTATGACCAAAAGGAAAAAAATTACAACTGTACTGGGGATTTGTCCAGACAAGTTAAAGCAGAGGCGTATTGACTTTTCCTAGTGTTCTTTTCCCCCACATCTGCTCCTGAACATGTTTGCTTTAACTTGACAATATTGTCACAGGGGAAGAAGCAGAAACAGTGCCAGAGAGGTGGGCTGGCAATGATGCTTCCGCACAACTGGAATGATTTCCCTGTGAATCACCCATGTCACGAATGAAAGTACCCATCCCCAGTGTGGAAGGTGGAGAGGCAAAAGGAAAGGCAAAGTATTCCTTGCTATTGCCTCTCAAAATGAAAGTGCTTGTTGTTAACTACTCAGTGACTGTAGGAAAGGGGATTCACTTTAATTACAGGGGGTTTATGTGCTATTCCATTCACACTGTTCATTTTTCATGCCATTGGCACAGAGGCGAGCTACACATTGACAACTTTGGAGAAGACTTCCATGACTCCCACTGTGCTTACTAGATATTTACTATTGTTGAATATTTATCTATTATTAGATATTTACTGTTGTTAGATATTTATTATTATTAAATACCTATTATTAGTAGACCTTTAGAAGAGACACTTGACAAGGTAAAGGCTTCAGCAAGCCTTTAAGGGGGGAAAAGAATGCCTTATGTTTTAGTTTTCCTATTTTCCAGATTCTGTACTGCCTTAGTATATAACTCCAAACTTCATATAAAGTGTGAGCAAGTTCTCTTCACAGTTTAGTTAGACAAAACAATCCTTTTCCAGCCTGAGAACCAAGGACACTGCTGCAGCTTCAGGCCCAAAAAGTAAAAACAACAGCGAATGGAGGAGAGCAATCTGGGAAGATGGAACTTCATAACCTGAAATGTAATTGAACAATTATTCCCAATACGTAAATGGACCAAAACTTATAAAAGTGTGAAAACTCCTGACACACCTTCCATTTTGGGTCTGTCTTTGGTGTAGCCCTGGCCAGGCTCTTGTACTGCCCAAGGTGTATCCTTTGGAGACCTTTTCAATAAATACCTACTTTATTCCTTTAACACTGCCTAGCCTTTGTTCCAGGTAGCCTCTCTAGGCATCACATGCACATTAGTCTTTCAGTTGTTCAGTAAGGAAGCCCCTCAGAAGGGTTGTTTCCTGGTTACACCTCTAAGGGCTCTGGTCCTGGAACAGCAGGAAAAGGGCAGGAGCAGAGCATGATGCTTCATGGATTTTTTAGCTTCATCCTGTTTTCCCCTTCCCATGTGTCATTGACAGTTTCCTGCCCCCCTGGTGCCCTGAGATCAGAGCAATGCTGAACCAAAGACCTTGTGTTTTGTCTGTTTTTTGGCTTGGTGTAAGTAACAGAATATATTTTTGAGAAGCAGAAAATTTGTCTTGTAGGTGGCATTTTCACCTCCAAGCCTTCAACTCATCATTAAGTGCTGGTGGTAGACAGGAAAGGGAAGATGATTGCCTAGAGGTTGAAGTTGCAGTTTTGGATAATTATACAATCTGTCCTACATCACAGGCTCTGTCATGCAACTATCACTTTATCAGCAGCATGGCAGAGAAGGGATGAGGAATAAGAAAATTAATTCATTCACTACAGACTATCAGCTAAGAGCCAAAATCCTCTGCAAACAATATATGAATTTGATTCTGGACTGTTCTTCAGCACTGTCAAATACTACTACTGTAGCACAAGCCCTTTATGCATGCATTCCTGCGGGAGATAGAATTGAAAATCCAGAAATGCCACACAAATATTTTTAAACTTTTCTTGAATTAAATACTCACCGAATTAAAAAAATATTGCATTATTGCAGACATGTTTTTGTTAATACAAACTATGCAGCACTGTAACAACAGTATCTTTTTCCTATCCCAAAAATGGGCATTAAAAAAAAAAAAAACTTAAAAAATAAAAAAAATAAAAATAATTTAAGCAGCAACAAAAACCCAGAAAAGATTTCTAACACTGGTCAACATGGAATTGTTTCCCAAGGTCTGGCTAGAGGGTTGGGTTGAACAAAGAAATGAAAGAAAAAAGGTAATATATAAACTACTATATAAATATCAGAACAAAACATCAGATGTTCTTTTGGATAGCCTACAGTGTCTAGGAGGGTCTTAATGCTTGAAAAATATTAAGGAAGCAGACCACTCTGTAATCGAAAGCAAACAGAAAGCAAGATTTTTGCTGTCTTCCATAGAACGATTCTTGGAATGTTTCTTAGGTAAGAATAAAACCATTAAGAAGGAAGCAAAAAAGTACAGAAATAGGCCAGTAAGCAGCTTTTGAACCTTTTTTTGCATATAAGTGTTCCCATGTGGATAAGTAGTTGAATTAAAATATTTTATTTTAGTGTGTTGAGCTTAGATGTTCCTCTTGAATTGTCATTGAGAGACTACCAAGGCTTGCACAGTCTGTTGGTTACTAACTGCTACTTGTGTTGTTGCATGTGGGCACCCATGATAGAGCCAGAAGTAGTCTGAGGAGCATCAATGATTACAGAGCCCTGGAAAGTCCCAGTAAAGGACTCTGGAGCTCAAGCAGTGTTTTCATTGATTCTCACAGTCAAAGGGAAGGTGTTTGAAAGGGCCAATGAGGCAGGTAAATCAACAAATGGTTACAGGCTGGTACCTCAGTCCAGGTTTCGTCTTCTTGGACCACATAACTCACCTTGGGAAACTGGGTGTACTGAGGGCTCATGGGGTCTGTCTGTCAGGGAAGGGGAAGAGCATCTTCAGCCATAGGCTTGCCAGGCTGGTGAAGAGGGCCTTGAATTCAAGGTGTCAGGAGATGGGAACCTCAGTCCCTCTTAGTCCTTCCAGTCTGATGGGAAGTCAGCAAGAGATGCCCAGAGCTTGGAGCAGGTCAGGAGCAGAATACATGAAAAGTCATGAAGGGATTCCTGACACGCCAGCCAGTAAATCTGCTTCATCAGGGACTGAACTTATGCCACAGACATCACAGGGGATGAACAAGAGGAGTTAGAGATGGGCTAAGAGGTGCCACAAAGATATGGTGGGGTGGCTCCTACGAGCCAACACTCCTATGAAGCGTTGGAATGAGAGGTTATAGACTCTTTTGAAAACAGGCAGGAGAGTTGAGGAAAGAGTGTTGCTCTCTGTGCCAAGAACATGCTGAAGTGGATGGAGTTCTGCCTGGGATAGATGAGGAGGCAACTGAGAGCTCATGGATCTGGAATGAAGGCAGGGCAGGCACAAGGTGACATTATAGAAGGGCCTCACTACAGGCTGCCTGACCAGGAACATTGAGCAGATGAGTCCCTCCCATCTAGACAGATGAGCAATTAAGCTAACTCAGTTCTGTTAGATGGACAACACAGAGTACAAGCAGACCAGGAAATTCCTGGATTGTGTTGGTGATAACTTTCTTCTGGAAGCATTAGAGGAACCAACAAATAGAGATGATATGCTGGATCTTCTTCTCAAGGAGGATCTGATGTGGAATGTGAAGGCCAGCGGGAGCTTTGGCTGGATCCTTACAGTGTCAGGAAGGGTGCACATAGAGCCAATACTCTAGACTTCAGGAGACCAGACGTTGGCCTCTTCATGGATACGCTTGATAGAGTATCATAGGAAAAAGTCCTGGAGGGAAAACACACCCAAGAAAGCTGGTTGTGATTAAAGCATCACCCTCTCCATGGGCAAGGAGCAAGATGATTGTATACTTCTGAGTAAGAAAGAAAGCAAAGGGGGTGGAAGGCTTTCATTAATGAGCAAGGAGTTTCTGGCAAAACTCAGTCAGAAGAAGAAAGTTTACAGATTCTGGAAAAAGGGATAGACCACTTGGAAAGAATATTACAAATATATCAAAGCATGCAGGGCTGCGTGCTAAGGTTCATTTCAAATTGAATCTGGCAAGGGAGGTCAAAGACAACAAGAGGCAAGCAAAAGGAAGATTTGGGAAATGGGGGCCCACTGCTGAATGAGGTGGGTGCTCTTGTGATGAAGGATAGAGTGAAGACAGTTGCTCAGTGCCCACTTTGCTTCTCTCTTTACTACTAATGCTTATCCTTAGGAATCCCAGTCCCTGGAAATGAGAGAAAGTCTGGAAAATGTCTCTACACTTCTCTGTGGTAGAGGAGGATTGGTTTAGAAATCATTTAAGCAAATTCAAAACTCACAGAACCATGAAGTCTGATAGAATGTACCTGTGAATACTAAAGTTTGCAAGTGTTAATCCAATCTCCATCATTTTTGAAAGGTCATGGAGAATATGACAGATCCCCAAGGACTGGGGAAAGTCCAATGTCACTCCAATCTGTCAAAAAGGGCAAGAAGGAGGACCCAGGAAATGAGTCAGCCTTATCTCCATTCCTGGAAAACTGATGGAACAGTTAATTCTGGATGTCATCTCTAAGAATGCAGATGAAAAGAAGGTTATAAGAGTAACCTGATTCACCAAGCTGTAATCATGCTTGACCAATCTGGTAGCCTTCTGTGGTAGGATGACTGGCTGAGGAGAGAAGGGAGAGCAGTGATTGTTAGCCTTGACTTCAGCTTTTGACGCTGTTTCTCCTACATGCTCATGGTAGCTCAGGAAGTGTGGGCTAGCTGAGGGGACAGTGGGGTGAATTGGGAACTGGCTGAATGACTGAGCTCAGAGAGCTGTGACCAGTGGCACAGGGAGTAGCTGGAGGCCTGTAGCTGTTGGGGTTCCTCAGGGGTCAGTTCTGGGTTCAGTCTTGTTCAACTTATTCATCAGTGACCTGGAGGCAGGGACAGAGTGTACCCTCAGCGAGTTCCCTGACAGCACAGAGCCAGGAGGAGTGACCAATAGCCCAGAGGGCTGGGCTGCCATTCAGTGAGACCTGGACAGGCTGGAGAGCTGGGCAGAGAAGAAACATCTGAAATTCAATAGAGGCAAATGCAGGGTCCTGCACCTGGGGAGGAACAACCCCAGGCACCAGCCCAGGCTGGGGGTGACCTGCTGGGAAGCAGCTCTGCAGAGAAGCACCTGGGGGTCCTGGTGGACAACAAGCTGGCCATGAGCCAGCAGTGTGCCCTGGGGGCCAAGAAGGCCAATGGGACCCTGGGGTGCATTAGGGAGAGCATTGCCAGGAGGTCAAGGGAGGTGATCCTGTCCCTCTGCTCAGCCCTGGTGAGGCACATCTGGAGTGCTGTGTCCAGTTCTGGGCTCCTCAGTTCAGAGAACTACTATAGAAGGTCCAGCAGAGGGCTGATGAGAGGACCAGAGCATCTCTTTTACAAGGAAAGGCTGAGAGAGCTGGGCCTGTCCAACCTTAAGAGGAGACAACTGAGAGGGGACCTTATCAATGCCTACAAGTATCTGAAGGGAGGGTGTCAGAGAATAGACCCAGACTCTGTCTAGTGGTGCCCAGCAACAGGGCAAGGACCAGTGGGCACAAACTGAAACACAAGTTCTATACGAAGGTGAGAAAAAACGTTCCTATTTTGGGAGTGACAGAACAGACTCCTGGGGGAGGTTGATGCATATCCTTGAAGATGTTCAACACCCACCTAGATGGGATCCTGGGCAATCTGCTTTAGCAGAGGCTTGGACTAAAAGATCTTCAAGGGTCCCTTCCCATCCCAGTGATTTCATTGTTCGGTGATTATGCGAAATTTTGTAAGACCGCTATCTTCTGTATTAATTTTTAGTAGCTTGAGACAAAAACATTTTTTTAATTTCTATCCACACGTGTTTTCTAACATGCTGTTTTTCAGGTTCAAATGTACATCTGATGGGATTAGGCACATGGTTTGATTTTGTATTTACTTTTAACAAGAGATGATCAAAGCATTTGTTCTTAAGTCAGCTTTGTCTTATATGCTTTGTGCATGCAAACAGACAGGAAGGAGAAGCAGAAATTCTTAGTTGGATTTCCTAAGTCCAAAAGCTGTAGATAAAAATTTGCCAATGACATTTTGTTTTTCAAAGCTTTTAATATGAATTCTGATGTAATACACTGATATTGAAGCTCCTGGGTGAAAAAAAATTTTAATCCTGAAGCAGCAGAGGGAGCTATGCCAACATAATTAGCTGCATTCCCAGGCTTCTGCGACTGTGAAAGGAGACTTTTGTTTGCATGCTGCCTTTTCCTGGCATCTGTAGAGATTAATATGTTTGGAATATACTAAACTGTGATACCAGCCTCAGGGAACAGGTAATCTGACAATTAAGCAACAAGATTAAAAAGTAAAACAGGACAAAACATTCAAATGCTCTTAGATACTAAAACACCTAAAAGACCTTGAAGTTTGATGGGATGCATGCTTTTCAGGAACACTGACATTTTTGGAAATCACATTTTTATTTCAAGAATGTGGGGAATTCTAGTCATTACTTTGGGAGCCCAGACTGGCCTTTTAATCATCACCTACATCTTCCTACATCTTCATCATGACAATGGTACCAACCCACAAAGCCCTTTGCCATCTCCCCAACACATATATTCTATTGACTGCTCTGAGGTGTAAGCATGCATTGACAGCAAGACACATGCTTAAACACATGGTGGAAAAAAGAAAGAGCTTAATTGCTTATACTTAAGCATATGTTCAAGCCTTTTATAATTCCCCTTGAAAAGATTCACTTGTAAGCCTGTTAATGTGAAGTAGTAAATCCTTTGGGAGTGAAATATCTGGTAAAACTTTTAAGTTTCACAAAGAGCCACACGGACTCTTTACACATGTTGTATGACTTTAAATGTGCAGGCCAATCTCTGTGTGTGGATTTGTATATGCTTAAAAAAAAATGTCATGAAGCTACATAACAACATACATATACCTCTTACTACCTTACTTCCCACCTCCCTCCTACTGCCCCTGCAATTTGAAGGCCAGCAACCACCAAGGGAAATATGTAAAAGCAAAAACAGTGTCTCAGAGGTCACCACAGAGTCTTTGGTTCTCAGTACTGTGGAGTGAAATTGACCAAAGCAAACTAAAAACTAAAGAAAATATAGCCCTGTGGATATTATAATCTTTAATTATATATATATATATATATATATATATATATGGAAATGACTTGACTGAATTTCAAATACTTCTCACAGGGGTGTAGAGGAAATGCCAGAAAAACTGACTATTGACTTTGTATAGAATTATAAAAACATTGGTTTGTAGTTTTGTTCAGTCAGACCATTTTAGTATTAAATTATTTGTTCTTTTTTTACGCAGTGCATGACAAAGTCAGGGAATGACAGAGAGATAAAGGAGAGTTCCCAAGGTGCCTACCAAACAGATATTTTTTGAAGCATTTCCCTTACTTCTTTCAAAGTTCAGGGGCAAAGATGGGGACTCATAGCACTGCAGGCAGGAAGAGCAGGAATGTGTACATGGGGACCCATGTAACCATAACTACAAGGGTCTTTTTATCCCACTGCTGAAGACCTGTCCAGAGCTGAAGGTCCTTTCTTCTCCAATATTGTTCTTGACAATTGTTCATACAGGTATTGAAGTGGCAGGATTGAAATTCTGCCTCATGATTGAGATGGGAACCAATCTTAAGCTGAGCAAAGGGCATATGGTTGCTCTTCCAGTATTGTGACAGGCCTCACAGTAAGATGGTTAAAGGGATCAGCTGCATTATTTGTTTAGTAAATTCATGTTTGCCATCCTGGTTTCCCTCACCATCACTTTCTGTCTGTTAATTCACACTTTTGTTAGCTACATGTGAAACCTCTTGAAATCAGACATTTTGCAGCTTCACACAGGTTACCAGCAGTGTGAATCGTGTCCCCACACTCATCTCTCAGATACACCACTCATTAGCGGAAATCTTCTCAGGTTGTGAGAATCAAATGCCACAATTCTAAATGAAGGCTTGGGTACTCCCTTACAAATGACCTCACTTTTTTTGTTTGTTTATTCCTGGGGTTTCTTGAGAAAAAGAAATGGTTTATAAAACAGATATACTGAACAGTGCAGTTCATTTGAAATGCTCTTCAGTTGTACCAAACTGTTACTACAGAAAAAGTCTGAAACACTGACACAACTACTACAGAAGAGATTCAGTGGTCCTCAAAATCTTTACCATCCAGTCAATAAACAAGAAATAAAATCCATAGCAAATGTCAACAGTGTATTTCCATTACACACAAAAAAAAAGACATAAAGAAGTAAAGTTAAAATTGACATAAATAGGTAAACATTGTTGGGTAGTAAGGGGTGAAAAAGCTTATGGGGCTTTTGGTAAGTGACTGAATTTCTTAATCATCCATGTGTAGACAGACCTATAGATCTGGGCATGAAATGGATGTGAGGAGGAAGGGTTCCTTCCTCTAGTGAGAAAAGACTCAGCAAAACGCATTTTGAAGACCTCTTTTTTTTTTCTTCTTTTTTTTCCCCCATACAAAAATACCAACTGTATTTATGTAGCTCTATAATTTTCATCCTGGGGCAAGGCAAGAATTGCAACTTGAAGCCCCTCTACATTCTACAGATCCTGTCAAAAACTCCAAATATTAAATGTTTCTGAGTAAAAAGAAAGCTGCAGTTTTCAAGTAGCAACTAAAGCTAGTAGAAAGAGTTTTAGCAGAAGCAATGCATATTCTTGAGCTTGTGATGATGCTGCCATCATTGGAAATTCTAGTCTGTGAAATGGCAGAAGTCAAGCCAGGTGTTTGGTTTTTCTGGAAGGCGTAACTCCTTTAAGGTAGCCTTTGCTAGAACTGACATTAGTCATGTTGGGCAAAGATTGCAAGTCCTCCTTCAGAGGGTGGGAACACTAGTTGTACAAATATGAAAAAGATTCTGAGATCAAACATTAGTATACTTACCACAAAAAAAAAAAAAGTGGATTCTTCACAGTTTACACACAGCTGGTCTGATGCAAATGGCAATCTAAAGATGAGTGCTTGCCCTAACAAACTTCAAGGATACTCTTTGCAATATTTATGTGATGGACATTGAAGAAGCATCCTTTGACACTGCTTGGAAACTTGTTAGCGCAAATTTGTTCTTATACCTAAATTCTTAATCACTATGAACTATTGACCTTTTTTGACCTTTTGTAACCTTTAAAATAGATGAAGAAAGAATCACTTATTTTGGTGAACCATTAGACAGTCAGATTGAAATCCCAAGGAAGCGGAATGTGCAGTAATGTAGTTTGACTGAATTCGTATTTAAACACCATCTACCCTCCAAGGCTGCATTTTCAGGGGAAATTGGGATCATACCACACAACACCTGAAATTATAATCTTCTCCTTATCTACACTTCTCAGCTGGGAATAACTCATTTTCATTAAATCACAGATTTGCCATTTCTTATTAGAAAAACAATGAACTACTCTACTGTGCCTTGCAAAGAGGGTTCTTCTGAGTTGGTTTTAAAAGGTTATAAAATGTTGGAGTTACTGATACCATTTAGATGGCACAATGTCATCCCACATTTTGAGAGTTTAGCCATTTTCATTGCCTATGCTTCACACAAAAGGTCTCTACACTTCCATAGGTTACAGGTTTTAAACTACCATAACAGCTTAAAGGCAGCTTACTACAAACTGAAATTGGAGAGTTCTTCAATCAAGGAAACACAATACAGCGCAGGCACACCTGGAAACTAGATAGACAGTGCTGCCTGCAGTTCAGGCTGCTGTGGCCAGGTTGGGTACCTTCATAGCACTGGGCAGCATTCAGGATATTTCTGGGATTTTCTGTTAGGGTGCCATGTTTTGAAGGAAGAACAGGAATGTTTCTAACAAAGAATTTTGTCAGGAGTGCTGGGAGAAGCACACCCTAGGTTCCTTCTGGTGCCACTGAACTGGGATTTCCATGCTGGCACAACTTTCAACTGATACATCAATGCAGTCTATATTATTCTTACTGTGAGTCTGAGACAGTGGGGGAAGCATGAGAGAGTTTCAAAAGCAAACATAAAATTTCCAGTGTTGCAAGCACTTGGGAGCATAGTGAGGACACATCATTGCGTGGTTTGTTTCTCTTCCGCATAAGTATTTGGTACTCAAGCAATTCCAATCTTATGAGCCTTTCTTTGGAAATCCTTCCTTTGCTTATAATTGAACATCACTACTAATACAGAGGATCAGATTAGAGGTCCATTAAGCCAAGTAGCTTCCCTTCAGGTGACTGTGTTTAATAAGGAAATAGTAACAATCCATATGCCAGCTCCAGAATTAAAGACAAAGTAATATCCAAAAGCATGTGGGGCAAGGTCTCCACAACAGGGCTATACCTGCTGATCCTGAACAAATCCTCAGAAAATATAGTAATGGGTTAAACTACTCCCTTTAATGTTTTTGACGGCCTGCTCTTTTTTCTCCCCAAATTCATTTAAGGAAATCAGCAGAGTTTGGAGGAGTTCATCTCCCTTACATGATTTGATGTTTTCATTGGGGCATTTCCCTGACAGGTACAAATTATTTCTAACATTCTTGTCTCATCTAGTGAGTTAATGAAAGTGGAGGCAGTGGCACTGCTGTTTCAGGTGTTAAGATTCCCCTCTTATCATGCCTCCATCAGCTGCAAGAAGTCCCTTCTCCAGGGACTCAAGAAGTCCAGCTACTCCAGGAAGCAACATAGATGTACCAAGTAACACTGGGAAGGAAGTGTTGATCAAGGCTAAATCATGGGTGCAGGAATTTGCATTTTCTCTCCCTGACAGATGAAAAAGTGAGCTCAGAAAGTGACAATGCTTGCCTGGTTAAGAGGAAAGGTGCGAAGGTTGCACTTTCCCTTCCCTTCCCTTCCCTTCCCTTCCCTTCCCTTCCCTTCCCTTCCCTTCCCTTCCCTTCCCTTCCCTTCCCTTCCCTTCCCTTCCCTTCCCTTCCCTTCCCTTCCCTTCCCTTCCCTTCCCTTCGAGAACATCAATTTTGAGAGCTAATAGTCTGGTTTTTAAGTATGCTAAGCTCCTGGGAATTAACATTGACCCGGGCCTGGGTCTCACAGCAGTGTACAACACAAATCGCTCTGATACACCACAGAGGTCATACCTATCTCAAACAGCACATGTTCAGCATATTTTTACTTATTTTCTTCTCAGCCCCTGCTGCGAGAAGAGGATAATAGCCTCTAGTGTCATCAGGGTGATAATTGCATGTTTACAAAGCTTTCAGATAATAGAATAATGAAAGCCATAATAATTGAGGAAATAAATAGGAGTTCATTTTAATCCAATTTTAAATACTTTGTAACCACTGGAGAGTGAAAGAAAACAGAGAAAGGGAAATGTGTAAACATCAGAATGGGGGTAACTCCACACATTGGAATGACAGAGAAAATATTATATATTCTTACTGCGTAAACCACATTACTTTTCTCCTAAGCACTGCATAAATCTGAAGTCAGGCTGTTGAAGCACAGATCAGGATCCATCTACAAAAAACATACAAGTGGGGGAATCAGTGTTTAATAAAGCAAGTTTAAACTTCTTCTTGTGTGATTGGCTATACAAAAATAATACTGAGGAGAAGAGCTAATATTGTTCCTTTTTACTTTTGAGATATAAATCTTGGTAATCTCATATTCGTGATTAATACAGCTGTAATTCTGTCACAAAATTTTAATGGTAACAGAGACCCCAAGAAGAAAACTCCAGATGCCTTATCTCCAAGGTGCATGCAGTTAGGAGGACCTTGCAAGAACTGAAATTGGGAAGTTTGTTGAAGTAATCTGAGTGCTGATTTAATGGTAGTTTTATTGGTGTTGTCCTTCCTACAGATTTTATCTGCAGAATCCATCTGTGATCCATGAAAGGTGTGTGTTGCACTGGGTGGGGATAAACATTCATGCCTACCTGTGTGCTCTTTTGAACTCTGCTAAGGTGACAGAAGCCAACATGGGCCAGCCTGGATCTTGCCCTTTCTTCAGCACAGCCAGGGACGGTGGCAGTGAGTCAGGGGCTGTGGCTGTGCCACACCATCTGTGTGTCAGGAGACTGCCTCCTTTTTCTAAGATGGGATGAGTTTGTTTCTTGCATGTGTTTATCTTCAAGGCATATACAAACAAAGAGATCTACCTTCTTGGGCTAACATTCACATTTCCCTCCCACCTGGGACCTGGGTCATTGTCACTGCTAAAAGTACTGTAGTGTTTTACAGGCAGTGGAGGGATATTCCACCTGGCCTGCAACATAGAGAGTTTGTAGGGTAACTGAATGTTCCCTATCCCCTGCCAGGCACTGGCCTGGACCACCACAGGGTACTAGCACATGGTCTTCATTGTGACTAACACAGTTTAGAGCCAGAAAAAGGAGACACTTTTCTACTTCATTGTGGCATGCCAGATGTTCCTCTGCATAGCTGTCCCAAAGCTCCCTGGAAATGGCCACATCTGACTATCTGTTCCCCTGATGCTTTCACCTTGGCAAGAGCTTCCCAGGTCCTGTCCCATCAGGTGAATGCAGTCATTGAGGAAGAGATTTCAGGAGAACATGAACATAGGCTGTTTCACTGAAGTTTCTGATTCTGACAGAGAAATTGCCATTTGTTACTGCTACACACAGTTTACAAACAGCTTTTCCCAACTTCTTTTAGGCCTTTGCCAGTTAAATAAATCTGAGTGAAATGAGAATAAAACTCTGTTCTTTTTGCAGTATCTTTTTCAGGAGACCCTAGACCCCAAAATCTTCTCACAGACCTAGGCAAGTTCAGAATACTTTGAATGTGTATTAGAGAATCACAGGAATATTTAGATTGGAAAAGGCCTTTGACATCATTGAGCCCAACCTTTGATCAAGACATTGTCAGCTAGACCTGAGTCCAGTCATCTCTTGAACACCCCCAAGGATGGTGATTCCACCAGCCCTTGGGAAGTCCATTACAGTGTTTAACAACTCTGCATGAAAAAAATCTTCATGGTGCCCACCCTTCCCCTAGGGCAGCTTGAGGCAATATTCTCTTGTTCTGCCACTTATTGCCTGGGAGAAGAGGCTGACCCCCATCTGGCTGCACCCGCTTTTCAGGCTGTTGTAGAGTGTTAAGGTCACCCCTGAGCCTCTTTTCCTGAAGGCTAAACAACCTCAGCTCCCTCAGCAGCTCCTCATAAGATTTATAATCTAGACCCTTCCCGATCTTTGTTCCATTCTCTGGACACGGTCCAGCGCCACAATGTCCTTCTTGCAGTGAGGGCCCCAGAACTGAACACAACACTCAAGGTGTGACCTCACCGGCACCAAGCACAGGGGAACAATCACTGCCCTGGTCCTGCTGGCCTCACTATCCTTGGTATAAGTCAGGATACCATTGACCACCTAGACACATGTTGGCTCATATTCAGCTGGCTGTTAACCAGCACCCCCAGGTCCTTTTCCACTGAGTTGCTTCCTAGACATTCTGTCTTAAGCCTGCATGGATTTTTTTTGTGGCTGAAGTGTAGGAAGTGTAGGCACTTGGCCTTGTTGAATGTCATACATTTGACCTAGCCCATTGATCCAGCATGCCCAGATCCCTCTGCAGAGCCTTCCTGCTCCCCAGCAGATCTGCACTACCACCCAACATGTTGTCATCCATGAATTTACTGAAGGTGCTCTCAATCCCCTCATCCAGATCATCAATAAAGATATTAAACAGAACTGGTCCCACTACTGACTCTGAGGCACAGCACTGACAGGATGCAGCACCATTCATCACTATTCTCTAGGCTCAATCATCCAGACAGTTAACACAGAAAAGAGAGCTCCTGTCCAAGTCATGGGCCGCCAGCTTTTCCAGGAGAATGTTGTGGGAGGCAGTGTCAAAGGCTTTACTGAAATCCAAATAGACAAAACCCACAACCTTTCCATCATCCACTGGATGGGTCACCTTGTCATGGAAGGAGATCAGGTTGGTAGGGAAGACTGTTGTTCCTAAACCTGTGATGGCTGGGCTTGATCCCGTGGCTGTCCTGTACCTGCCATGTGATCACATGCAAGATGATCTGTTCCACAGCCTTCCCAGATACCAAGATCAGTCTGACAGGCCTGTAACTCCCAGGATCCTCCTTCCAACCCTTGTAAATGGGCAACATACTGGACAACCTTCAGTCATCTGGGACCTTCTCAGTTAACCAGGACTGATGATAAATGATAATGAGCTCTTCTGCCAGCTCCCTCAGTTCCCTTGGAGGAATCCATGCAGTCCCACAGGATTGTGAGGGCTAAGTGCCACAGGAAATCACTAATGATTTCCCCCTGGATTGCGTGGGGTCTGTCCTGCTCCCTGCCCCTGTTAACCAGCTCAAAGGGCTGGTTGCCCTGGGGATAACTAGTCTTACTGCTAAAGACTTGGCAGGTGCTAGGCCTAAGGCTAAGAAGGCATTAGGCCTTTTCCTTTTCCAGTGTTCCACCCCAGGTCCAATAAAGGATGGTGTTTTCCTTGGCACTCTTTTTGTTGTTAGTGTGTTTATAAAAATTATTTTTATTATATTTTACACCAGTTTTCAGCAGATTGAGTTCTAGTTGAACTTCTGCCTTTCTGATTTTTTTCTTTGCATGACCTACAAACATCCTTGTACTCTCCCTGAGCTGCCTGCCTCTTCATCCAAAGGTCATAAACTTTTTTTTTCTGAGTTACTGCTAAAACTCTCTGTTCAGCCAGCCTGGTCTTCTTCCCTGCCAGCCCATCTGTCTGCACATGGGGATGGCCTGCTTCTGCATCTTTAATATTTCCTTCCTAAAATATGTCCAACCTTCCTGGACCCCTTTGCTATTAAATGCTATTTCCCAGGGGACTCTCTGAACCAGTGCCCTGAACAGGCCAGCGTCCACCCTCTGAAAGTCCAAGGTCCAAGCATTTTGCTGATCCCCTTCATTACTTCTCCAAGAATCCAAAACGCTATGATTGATTCCATGGTCAGTGTGCCCAAGATGATCTCTGACCACCACATGTCCCACAGCCCTTCTCTGTTTGTGAGCAGCAGGTCTGGCAGGGCATGCCCTGGTAGGCTCCCTTATAAGCTGTGTCTGGTTACCTTCCACTCTCTCCAGGAACCAAGTTTATTGGTTTATAAACCAAGTCTATATTTTATATCGTGTCTTAGGAGAACAAAATATCCATTATTGTGACTAGTAGCGTTTGTGGTATTTCTGACCTTGTCAGAAGAAAAAATTCTGCAGAGTTTCAGAAATTTATGTCTTTGGTTATCATCTTAAATATGGCTTCCAACTGTATAGGCACTGTAAGGACATAGGAAGAATCACTCTTCCTGTTCCAAAGTGCTTAAGATACATTAAAGCTACACCAGGAGTATTTTACTTGCATCAGTGTATGAGGAATACTGCCTTTTCCCATTGCTGCATTTGGCACAGCCTAGGATGGCTATATTCTAGTTTTTCCAATCTAATTTTATCTTTAGTGGGGTGACCTGGAGCCTTCTGTCGGTAGGGACTGTCCTCCTTTATACCTCTGGCTGAAACTGTGGCAAAAGAGCACAGTTGATCCTGTTGAGCACTATGCATCTCCCTCCCAGCTGTCTCAAGGGCTGCTTAGAGACCCAGCATTCCTAAGTATCCCCTGGCAGAGCTGTCTGCATGGCTTGTTTTTCTTTTATGTTACAGTTTCATGCTTAATTCAAGAAAGTGGGCAATCCTTTTTGACTGAGATTTCCCAGTCCTACTTTAGCAATAGAATGGGATGAAGGCAGGGAAAAGGTCTGATCCAAATTTGGCTTCTGGACTTTTTGATCTTTCCTTGTCCTTTTTCCAAGTCTGTGCTTAGCACAGCTGACATCTCTGAGATAAGGGATGCCCTAGATTGCCATGACCTCACATTGTGCCTATTAAGGACTGTTTCACTATGTCCAAAGACTGTTTCATAAACAGCATCGTTGCCTACAAGATGTCCTGGCAGCCAGATGTGTAGGTTTATTCACTAGTATACAAAGAAGACATGACAGCCTTTTGGGATTTTGCAAGCTGAGTCATTGGATAGTGACTAAGAATGGTTATTCATCGGTAGCTGACTACTAAACCATCTTCCAGCCTTATGGGACAGCACCCATCAAAACTTTGCAGAAAGTTGACTTTAACCCCATATTTAGTTAACAGATTTTAGGTCACATTATGAATGACATTGTGATTCAGATGCCTCAGAGATGTTCAGAAATCTCTTACAATAAGGTTTCCTTCTTACAGTTATTAGTCATAATGTTTCCAGAAGCAGGTCCTCCCATGTAACTTGATGATTGAATGCAGGGGCTGGAAAGCAGCCTTCTCCATCCATTTCCTAAGTAGGCAATGGAAAAAAAAACCCAAAGAAACAAACAAACAAACAAACAAAAACCCAACCAAAAACACCGCAAAAAACCCGCCAACAACAACAGAAAACAAGAACTCTGTAGATACTTCCTCTGATGAGGAGTAAGGGAAGTTACAGTAAGGACTACTGACTGCAACGAGCAATAAGGATATTCATTTTTCATAGCTTCAATTTTCAAAATTGGGTGATCTTACTTTTGCTGTCTCTGGAGTTTGTGTCACTGGTGGAAGAGCTGCCTCCATACCCCTGAGTGAAGACACTAGATACAAGCGTACAAATCCTTCACCTTCTGCATACCTGGAGGTTTTCAAGGGAATTTGTCACGAAAGTGTTTGTGCTATGCAGAGCAGCAGGCACATGAGAATATGCAAAGGAAGTTCCCTCCCCTGCTGTACTTGCTCTGCATGAACAAGCCCTGCCTAAAACAATTCAGGAGACAGAGATCTTTCAGAACTGTCACTGAGACATAAAGAGGACTTTGCAAATGAGTAACCACTGCTGTAGCCGAAAAGACATGGCTTTACCAGCCATATACATCTTCTGTACCAGCATCCAAAGCATATACAGTTTGAGTGGAAAGTTGTCAGTGGAAAAAAAGGGAAGAAAAATTATCAATTATTTTCATTCCATGTAGGAAAAAAAATATTTAAACTTTATGCCATCCAAACTCCAACGAATAAATCTTTAAAAACAGAAATGTTGTTTGAAATTGGAAACTCAAGCCTATATCTAAACAAACCCCCTTATTATTGTGCATTTTTAGAACCTCATTCTACTTGAAATCTGTAAACCTCCTAAAATTACTGTCACGTTCACATGAGAAATACCTAAAATGCCAAGTATTTATGGGATAATTGCTGTTTACATGACATTTGTTGCTGCCCTGAATTTCAGCAGACATATGCTTGCACAGTTCAGCCATTAAGTTTAACATCAGCCACTTTGCAAAGTTAAATAATTCAGCTGTTTGCATTTGCCTACTAATTGCTGAGAGCAGCCATCCACACAAAGGATTAAGTGACTATTATTCTTCAGAATAATATGTCTTTTATTCTGTAGGAAGTCTAAAAAATGTCATTTGGTGCTTTCATGTATAGCATCTCTAGGAATAAGTTAATGGAGCACAGGAAGTTAAAAATCTGTTTGGGCCTGTATATCAAATTCCATCTTAATGTACTTTTAACTCTAGAAAAACATCTTGGAACGGAAATATTTGGCTCTTAACTTCCATCTACTACTAGTGAAGCACTGTTTTACTTCTAGAATGAAACAGCTTATTTTAAAAAACCCAAAACAAATAAGCTGTCATGTCCAAAGGCATTTGAAAGTTTGCAGTAGGCATTAATGAAGACAGCAGACTCTTCCATGATAGGGGTGCTGAAAACAACACAGCAATATATAATCAAATGAATACTTTATGAGTCATTATAAATCTGTCTTGAGATAGTGCCTAGAAACTAGAATTACGTTCTTCCCCTAAACACTTTTAACTTAGTGGACTTTATTGCAGAATTTTTACAAGCATCCATGACTTTTAAAAGATTTCCTTCCCTTTGCATTGATGACTCCTCCATAGAGTTCATCAGTAAGAAATCAAGGCATCTCAAGTCAGTAGTTTTCAGACTGTTCCATTCAGTTTGACTAATCTGCTATGTATACATCTCAAGGGTTCTTTCCGTGGTTAAATAAATACGGAGGCTTTCACTAACTCTGGCACTTGCTGCTCTGCAAGTAGCAATAACACTAATTTAGAAAAGGAAAAATAGTTGTGCTGGATTTAGATCTAAATAATTAGATGGTAGCTCTTGCATTAAAAAAAAAGCAATTTTTTCTTTGTACCTTTGGCAAAGTGATGATGTCTAAGGTTGGGGTGCTTTGGTGCATTTTAGTGACTTCTACATGGCCTCGTAAGCAAGGGCTCGTGTCTGCACAGCAGGGTGTGAGTGATGCTGTGCTGCAACACTTCTGCAGGTAGCAGCAGTTGCAGCTGAACAAGTGCAGAGCTCTGGCACTTCAAGTAGGTGACTTGAACTTGGAGTAACTCTCTGTCCAGCCAGGCAGGCCCGTGAGCTAGTGCTGGCTCAGAACTGGCTTCTGGACTATCACTCAGTGGTGAGAACTTATGGTTCTCACTTATGCTTTCAAAAAGACATGGGCTTCTGAAGTCACATCTCACAACCTTTAGTTAGCATGTGCATTCCTGAGTTTGTTTTGCTGAGAGGTCTGAAGCTCAGTCATGGCTGAAGTGCGCACTCATCATCATCTTTGACCCTGCTGCCTTCTGCCAACACCTTTGATGCCCGGTAACACTGGCTGGTGCTGCTGGAGGAAGGATGGATTCAGACGCATGGCTTAGGCATACAGAAATTCCCAGAAGCACCCATCTCTGCCCATACTACTGGGAGCTGCAGTCTCCAGACCAGCTTTGCAATTTCAGCAGCTATTTTGCTTCCCACACAGAAACAACATTGCCTTGGTTTAGCACTTGTTGCACACCTTCAGGTAAAACTCAGTGTTGCCCCAACATCTGAGAAGACCCTCCATGAATGTCACAGGCTTACATTGTTCTACCATACTCATGGACCTGGCTTTCTGAGTAAACTACCTCTGTCCTTGCCTCAGCATTTCTTCACAGACCCTCATTGCTTCAAATGTCAGCTACATTCTAAGGCATACATGCACTTGCTGCAACTACTGTGGTCTGGAGGATGCTGGTAAAAGCTTCATTGCAGAGAAGCTGTCATACGTTAGTCTTGTTTTACCTTCCATAAAATCTACTGAGCTTCTGTTATTCCAAAAGGTTTTTTGGACTGTTTGCTCTTGTGTAACTTTTGGTCACAGAAAGTGTTTCGTGATTTCATATGATTGTTTGTCTAGATCCCTGCGTCATCTCCCAGACTGGCCATGTTACCATGTTCTGGAAGCAAAGCTGGCTCAGAGAAATATATGGCTTGTGATCAGTACTGGTAGTTTTGAAAACAAGTTTGAAGCCCTTTCAATCCAGGCACTGCCTATAGTGCAGCACTGAGCTGTACAAGAACCAGCTTCTGACTTCTGGGGGCTTCTTTCCTTGCAGAATTGAAAAGGGGAAGAGCTGCCCAAGCTTTATTTTAAAGTTACATTCTTGCAAGAGCAGTATGTGATTAATGAAGTCTTTGAGCTTGTTATAGGCATGATCAGTCTACGCTGTAAATGGCTATAAACAAAGCAGGGGAAGGTAATGTTGCTAATTCTAAGCCAGTGTTTATAAACAACTTGTCAAACTTTATCGCTGTTGGTTAATATCTATTAGTAATGTATTAATACTTTATAAACTATTTATAGATGGAAGCTTAATATAGGAAGAAATTATGCAACTTGGTTATATGCTTGTTGTTAAGCACAGAATCTTCTTCAGCTCCAGCCGGCACAGGTATTTCTTCTAACGTTCAGAGAGGTAAAACTGCACAAACACTTAAGTTTCAGCCTTGATAAATGCAAAGCTGATATGCTGATAGAAGAAAGAAAAATCACACCATTCAGAAGGTTCTGACCCAGTACCCATTCACTACTAATTCTATTCCTCCCGACACTCTGCTCTGATCCCTCTCCAAATGGCTGAATGGTGAAAGTTTGCAGTATTTGGTTGTTGGTCCCAAGTTTCATGTTGGGTAAATATACAGAGGATAATTTTGCTGTGTAATTTTAAGTAACCTGATCACACTACATTTGATCTCCTAGTCTTTGAAGAAAGTAAAGTGCTACTGCAGAGGAAATGATTCACTGGCCCTAAGAAATGAGTAGACAACCCTCTCAAGATGCCACAAAGGAATGTTAGGATCAGGTATTTCAGTGGAGCTCAGCCCAGATAAATACACTTATTTGACCCCTCCTTGCCACATGATACCTGCAGTAATAAAATTTTTTAAAGAATTGTTGATGTCCCTTCTTCCTGAAGATGAACACTGCTTAATGCACTGTTTACCCTATTGGATGTGTTATAGGAATGTGACATGTTATAAGACCATATCCAATCCAAAAAAAGAAAAATTTTGACAGATCAGAATAGCGCTGAAAAATACTTCAGGACAATAGGAAGCAATAAGTGTTTTTTAAAATGTAATCTAGACCAATGTTTCATGTCTGTTCTTTATAAACAAATCCTCATTATCCATTACTGGACTAAACACTTTGCAATTTAACTACACTATGCTAAAATAAAATAAACTCAATATTTTTTTCTTTCTGTACATTTATGAGTAATTTTATGATTCTTTTTTTAAAGATCCCATGGTGTGCTAGCCTAATTTACATAGAGTGTAAACTGTTCCTTGAGTCCTTCCCTCCACAACCCACATACCATATTTGGACTCTCCATCATTTGCCCTGAGTGTCTGACACTTGACAATGCATCCACCCTACCACAACAAACTGTGCTCCAAAAGAGCAACTTTAATGAGGCAGAACAAAGACCAAATATCTGGACAGTACAACATACTTGTGACCTAGCAATGGATGTTTCTTGTGGCATCCCACAGGCTCTAGACCACACCTCTCAGTCCCAGCTTTCTTCCCTAGCCTCACTCTCCACTCAGCATCCCATAAGCTGGGAAGGGAAATTCAACATGAAAGTGAATGCGTTCCCTGAGACGTGTTTTTCATTTTATTCGTTTTTTCCAGTTTGATGTGAGCTGTATTTTGTTGAGCCGGACAAACAAGGCAGCATTACTGTGTATTAATGAGGCAGTGCAAGCTCTTGACACGTGTTCAGGGTTAGCTTGAAATTAACAGATGAGGACCTGTATGACCCATTGAGTTGTTTCTGATTCCTGTAGTGTCACTAAAAGGAATGACCTGTGCTGTTTGTCTTCATCTGGGAAACACAGTCATTAATGTTAGACAAGACAAATTGGCTCTTCTAGACTGTAATGCAGTCTTGAAAAGTGATCTAAGCATGATGTTTTACTGAGCTGCACCTAGGTGAGGAACAAAAATGGTTAGGAACAAGAAATATGTTAACATTAGTGAAGCTCAAGGAGAAAAGCAAAATGGTGAGATCTACCAAAAGCATTTCATAGTAAAGAGCCCAAACTTGCATGTAATTTTTTTAATTAAAGGTCTGTCAGAGGAACTTGCAAATTCACTGTCTGTGCTGGAAAAACAAGCACAAGAAAGTGATATTATATGGACCACGCAAAGCAAGAAAACCAAAGAAATGTTTTTAAACCATCTCAGTGATTTAGGACTTATTGCCATCATTTGGAAAAATGACAGGCTTATGAGACTAAAACTTTTTGCCTGTCAGTGAGACAGTGGTTCCTAAGTGCCTACAGATCCCTGCCTGCAAAGACATCAAAATGGAATTGGGAGTTAGTGTTCAGAGCACAGGACATTGGGATGTTGGCAGGCCACAAGCCTTGACTCAGACACCTTCCACCCCCTCTACATCACCCTGCACTGGATGCATCAAAGGCAGACTTCAGCTTAGCTCCACAAAAATCACTACAGCTTGCCATAAGAGGCTGCAAAATGTAGCAGATGAGTAAATGAGTCCTCTTAGAGACTTCCTAAGGCCAAAGCAGATGGTGCTTATGATGTATGAAGAATAAACTATCGTGGCATTTCTGTGTTAACTCATGGTCAGTCCACCCCTTGGGATAAAGTATCATGTGTGACAGTTTGTGGGCATTTTTACCAACTAATGCATAAAGAAAGGGGAAAATGTGAAACATTCTCTTTCTACCTCTTTAATATCTCTTTTGATTTTCTTCCCATTAACAAATTTTGCTGTTTGACAATTGAGACAGCTCTGTTTAACAATGCCCTGGTCTGGTTTCATGGGAGATATGCTGGAAAGAAACATCTGAAAACAACGTGTCAGACAATTACACTCACTTCTGAATTAATAAAAGCTCTCCATCAAAAAAAGTGATGGGAAATTACCCATCACTCTACACTGCTTCTTTCATTTTTCCCGCTGGTTTCAGCTTTAGAGGTTGGCCAGCAGCATCTCTTCATCTGCTCATATTGTCCCATCATGAACTCTCTGGTAGACTCCATTTAATGTGAGAATAAGACTTACAGGTTAGCTCCTCAACAAGTTTTATTTTAAGCCTGGTGCTTCTATGAAAATGCAGAACTCCACCAAGCTACTCAAGTCTTCTCTTTGCACTGTACTCTTCTGCCAGCCCAAGTGGCAAACTGTGCAAAGCATCTTCACAGCAGATCTGTGACCAGGATCAAGAGCACTTTCTTTTCAAACAGGCAGTCTTTGTACAATTGTAGAAGCTGACCTTTGTGCTCTCAGTGCTGTGAATGGGCTTGAAAACTGTAGGGCTGAAAAAGAGATCTTTTGACACCTTGCACATTAACACAGGCAAAGATGTTCACCGAGAGCAGCAGCCTGGCAGTCAGTGAGGAGATGAGGGTAATGATGCTAGCACTTCTTCACAGACAAACTGCAACAGCAGCTCTCTGTTGTGGCTGTAGGGACACCAGGTTTGCACTGAAACAGAGGAGAAATCTGTGTCACAGATAAAGTGCTGCTTTGCACTCCCAGATCAGCAACAGTTGAGCATTGGTAAATGATGCACTGCGGGATGCGCAGAGCACACACCTTAACAACCAACTGTGACAGTTCTGAGAAAGGCAGACAAAGGGCTTCAATGCAAAGCAAAATGAGTGGGAAAATGAAACAAACAATATCCAGAACTCAGAGCACTTCTGTCCTAAAGCCAAGGACTCAAGGTCTGCACACCTGAAAACTTATCCATTTCTCAACTAGATAAAAAGAACTTTTTATTTTTCTCTGTATTTGTTAAATGACAAAAGGAACTAACAGAAAAAAACCTTTACCTAAGTCTCTTACTGTTTTAGATCTGGATACAAATGTATTTTGCAAGGGCTCTTTGTCTCATCCCAGGCTGATTTCTTCTAAACAAAATTACTGAAACTTCAGTACAAACAGAAAGCTTCATCATTTTGATTCTTGCAGCTTTCTGATGAAACTTACAACATATCAGTACATTTAAGGAATGTTGCTTATATCTAAGTAAGAAGTCACAATTTCCATACCAAACATGGACAGATTTTAGTCATAGTATTACTGAGAGAAACAAGTGTTCCTGTAGTTCCTGAGATCTCAGATGTCCTGTGCTGATGTTTCCTCCACATCTGTTGCAAAGATCAAAGCTGTAGAAGGTGAAGTTTCTGTCTTTTTTTAGGGGAGTGAGGTACCATAAAGACAGCAGAGAGGGGATAGGAGCTAAATAAGTCATGTAACTGCCTCCTAGTTGATGAACAGCGCAATGGAAAGAGGAGCTGTCTTTCCTCCGTGCCACCTACAACTTCCTGTGATAAGTAGTCAACACACAAATATCTGCCATTGGTTGCACATCATAGGTATAAATCAGGAGTCCCATATGGTGGTACAAAGATAAGGACTTGATCCTTTGCTGGGTTGCAGGAATGGTCATTTATCTGCTCTGAGTCTGATGTCAGGACCTGAGGAACAGATCTTTGAAACACAATTTTTCAATTAATTTTAGGGTCTCCACCAAAAACTGCCTCCCTTCTTTGGGAATTCAGTTGTAGTTTACATATAAACCACTAGGAATTTAATTTCAAAGTGAAAGTTATCCAGCTTTCCTACACAGCACTGAGCTAATTCATTGGGTAATCTCTCACTCTGTCACACAATGAAATAATAGGAGACTGGCTCCATCCATCCTTCTGTTCAGCCTGTTGTGAAATTATCAGTCTTATTTCTCTGAAGCAATGTGGAAGGAAATGTGCAATGAAATTACACTGATGCTCTTTGAGTGATCAATGTTACTAAGTAGAAGAAATGAGGCAATGTGGCCATTCAGTGCATCCTCTGTTCCAATTTGATAAATTTTTCCAAAGGAGATTAGATTGTATTCTGCCTATATTTTTTTCCTGCTTTTTTCAAGTGAGGTACCATTTTCTTCCCAGGTTTTAACTTCTATTCATGCTTATTCCTTCCCTTCCCTTCCTTTCCCTTTTTTCTCAACTCTTTTCTCCTTTTTTAGTCTGAGTAATGGAGAAATCAAGGCTAAAAATATAGAAGTATGTCCAAGAAACACTTGGGTGGAAGAAATTCAATGGAAGCAATTGAGAGAGGGCTAGAGCACTCCCCCTGCAAAAACAGGCTTTGGGATGTGTCCGGCTTAGCCGGGAGCAGGAGCAACTTTGGGCATGTATTAGCACCCCAGTGCCTGTGGGGTGGGGATCAGCAGTGCTTACAGGAGATGGAGAGACAGTGGTCATGATTTGAAACAGGAGAGTTTGTAACTGGATATACAGGATGGAGGAAAAAACTGCAAGAATTACTAGACATCAGAGCAGGGTACAGAGTGGCTGTGAGGTCTCTCTTGGAGGTGGTTTTCAAGAACTGACTTGACAAAGCTCTGAGCAGCCTGTTCTGAACTAATAGGTGGTTGCTCTGAACAGGAGGTTGGAATAGCCCCCCTCCCAACCTAAATCATTCTCTTATTCTAAGAATACGCATCAGAATCAAGTGAACTTTTTTTTTCTCAAATAAAGACAAAAATAAAATACACTATATAGGTTTCTGTAGCCTTGACTACAAGCTATTCAAGCACATTTTATTTCTCATTACCATCTATGCTCAAACTTAATTATAGCAAACTCAAATGCAAAAATCACAGAAGAGCAAACAAATGCTCCTCATATAAACACGGCACGCAGCGGTTTAACCTCACGTATGGACTCCGCTGGAAGGGCTTTTAGGGTTGACCTGTGCCTTGGTCTAAGCCTCCAAAATATTACTTTTAAATTTGAAAGACTTTTGACAAGGCACTTGTCCCAAAATCTTAGGATTGTCTGATCCTCTTCTCTTGAGGCAGCAAAATGCTTCTGCTTCAGTCTGAGTCTTTAGCTGATATTTTACTGTTGAAGCAAGCATGCAGCTTCTTTGCTGATCTCAGGTTATACAAAGTGATAGTCTATAGAAAGTGATAGTTCTATACTATCTTGTTCAATGGGAGTGGCAGTTATAGTTTCAATAACTCAGTGAGCAGCTGCCCCAGAGTGCTGTGAAATGCCTGTGCTGGGCTTGATTAAGTTGGTATAGCATTAGAGCTGGTCATTCACTGCAAAATCCAACATCAAACCAAAGTTTTGCAAACCCAAAATTTGTGTGGCTTGCACTGCACCCATGTCTTTCACTGAAATATCGTTGGTTTCCCACTTTTTCTCTGAAAGGGGGAAGGTCACTATCTAGAATCAGTAAAGGCTCAAATACAAGGAAACTTTGCAGAGCCTGTAGGAGTTGAGTACACTCTGCAAAAATGATAGTCATTTATCTTTGTTAATAGTGCTAAGGATGTTGCACAAACACAGGAAATTTCCATCCAGGGCAAAGGACAGCACTCCTCCCACCACCTTGTGTTTTTATTGTAGCTCTCGCAGGACACAAACTGTTACAAAATGACCCAGAGCTGCATCGCACCACAGCAGCCAAAGCTGCTGATGCCTCTCCGCAGTCCAGCTCCCCTGGCCCAGTTACTGGGTGAAGGTCAGGCAAAAATTAGCTCATACCTGTGATTTGGGGAAGGTATTTAAAATACAATCTGGTAAAAAAGCTGAAAGCCACTACAAAAGTTTGAACAGTATTTTGTGGGTTTATGATTTCTCAGGCTAATTTAAAAACAGAAGGGGATGAAGGGCAAGGGAGTAGCTGACTCAGTTTTTGATTTTTGAACTCTCACAAATAGCAGTATGCTTTCCAAGGATTTTGATCCCTATTCCACCATCAAAATAAAACACCCCCTTTTGAAACTGCTCCATCACAACCCTGTTCTTTGAAAACAGAAGAATGGTGTTTCTACTTGTTTTGCTAGATAGAGAGAATGAATGCTTTGGTTTTAACCAAACAAATGGGAACTGGACATTTTGGGATATATAAAAAAATACATTTTCAGATAGGTTCAGTTGGGATTTTTGTTATCATTTCTGTGCTTCTCCCATTACCTAGTGAAACTGAAAATGTTAAGAGAAAGACACTTTCAGCCTGTGAAGGCCAAATCTTTACTGGCAGAATTACTCATCTGGGAGGTTCTGCTGTCCTGGAAGCAATTGTGGTTGCTTAGTATGACTTTAAGGCCCCACGTCACTGTGGCAAACACAGTCAAATGATTGAGCTTCTTTCCATTGCATCAAGAACTGATTTGTCTCTGAGATGTTTGTGTTTATTTTTCTGGAAATTTGTTAACATAGAACCCAGGAAACTGGTACATTCAAAGAATTCTTATTTTAAAGTGCTTCCTCCACTTTAAAGTGGCATCCACTTCATGTCTTAGCAGATTCCTGCGCTGTTGGACCTATCCTCCTTATGTTAACAGTCTGCCTGGTCCAATAAGGATTAATTGGTGCCCTATGCAGATAGTTTAAATTATTTTAATGATGACAGGAGTGAGGCAGAATTAACTTTCTCACAATTCAGTGGATTTTGTCATAAAAGTAGAATTGACTTGCCGAAGCAGTTCTATTATGCACACAGGCAAACATGAAAACATACCAACACAATGCTGTGTGTATCAGGACAAAAGCAATAACTCCACTTTCTGGATCCACTTTCCCCTACTTGTGGGAAAAGCTACCACCCCCTGGGAAGAGCATTGCTTTCATTCCTGGTCAGAGCTGAGATGGGCACGGAGTGCTCATCTCTTGCTTTGCATCTGGCCTCAGTGGGCCAAGAACATGACATTTCAAATAGATGCAGGTATTATAGCCTGAAGGTTCACTAGACCTCCACAAGTGATGCAGAGGTCTGCCTGACTGAACTGACACCCTAGGAAGGCATCACAGATGACAGCTGCTGATTCTTGGTGCATAGAAAAGTGTCTTTCTTTGGACTGTGATTTCCAGTCCCACACACAGATCCGCCTTCCACCCATTGACTGTATGTTGCCTTCTTGTCCACTTTTTCTCAAGATTCTCGAGGATATCTGGCATCTCTAGAAAGGGCAGGATTGTTTTACCCTTGCTGCCTGCCTGGTGGGAGAGAGGAAGTGGTGGGAGGTCGGTATGGAAGTCATACAGCAAGTCCATTGTCTCTGTTTCATTGTGCTTTAGGATTTCTGAAGGGCCCCCAGGAGGGGGTTGATTGGCCTGCCTAATGCATATTCCTACCAATTTAGGAAGCAAAGTGTCTTATTACACCCTTATGTTGGAAGATTTCAAACCTGGAGGAGGAGCTGCACTTGTTCAATGCAAGCTTGAGAAAAAGTCCCACTAGATAACAATGTTTCTCATTTACACCTTTCTGAGTAAAAATAATATTAAAGCACTGGATTCATGTGGTGGAAAATTGGATTATGTCCTGGGACTCCACTAGTTTGCTTTGGTACCTATAATCAAGTAATTCAAAAGAAATTTATGAAGGAATACAGATGCCCCAACTACTGTCTCCCAACTGAAAACAGAGCTAATCATGTATACCTTCCAGCAGGTTTTTTGCCAGAATTTCAGAATACAGACTGAGGCATGCTTTGGGTTTAAGCAACTCCCAGAATTATTTACCCAATTTTTGCCTGAGGCCTCACCTTTGTAGTAGTAGAAATAAATTAGTCATTTATCTCAGTTTCAGAATTTCTTGAAAGCAGTAAAAGTCTGTGTAGAAAACAAGGAGATGGTCCTGTGCTCCTCCCCCTTACCTCCCTGTTCCCAGCTGTTTGTTGGTACCTTATACCAACTCTAGTGCCCATGCACATATGACCAGACAGATCAGAGAGCTGATCTGCCTTGAAAATTAGAACTCAAAGTCTCCCAGAATAATTTTTCAGGTCTGTTCTTTGTCACATTATTTTGTCCCTTGTTGTCAATACAAGGAAGGGACCAAAAACCAAAGCAGAAGGGCAATACAACCTCTTTAGAAACATATTGCAGGATATCAATCTTAACCTTCACAAAGAGAATAACTTCAAATTCTTCATGCCAAGGAACACAAATAATTCCTGCTGTAGAATTTGCTTTCCTTGGTTATTTCCATTTGCTTTTCTTGGTTATTTGATACACAAGCCACTTAAGTGTGAATTGGTCACAGTGGTTATAGTTTTAGGCCCCACTTTTCAGCATAGGAGTGTGTGCTTTTTGATGTAGTGGGTGCAGTCCTTGGATTACCGAAAATTGTATCTATGTCTGTCTCCTCAAACTCAAAGTTTTTCAGTGTGTCCTTGGAAAAGAAAGGAGCATTGTCATACTCCTAAAGACAGCATGGTAATCTGCCCCACAGTTCCAAAGTAGAAGCAAAGTGGAAGATTCTACTGGTTGACAAAGATTATCTTCTGTTTCCTGTTTCAGTGAAGAAAAATGAGCAAAAATAAAGGTCATCTGTGTTTATATTAACTATACAACAGTTCCACTATGTTTCGTAACAAACACATCTTGGGTCATTATTTATCCACTTGTCCTTTATATCACAGCTTTGAACTTTGGGTTTGCTTATCATGATATTTCTAAAATCCGTAAACAGTCAAGGAGAAGTATTCTAGTTTTCTAAATAGAGCATTAGGTCATTTTATTATCAGAGAAATATAACGCTGCCCATCTGTTGTTGTTTCACATGTGGAACAGCAGGCATCCTCCTCCTAACCGTTAATTGTTTCAAGGAAGTCACTGCAGCAACTTTGCCATAAAGGCCCAGTTTCGTTTCTGTCCTTTGTGGTATCTTTCCCCACAGCCATCCATGAGGTGTGGGTAGTGCTGGGCTAAGAAAATGCCTATACATGCAAATCCCTGGCTAACAACATGCTCTTGGTACAATTTGCTTCAAATGCTTAAGTTTTGTAATTGGAACAAAAATAGATTTTCATTCTTGCTTTCATTCATCTCTCGGTTCAAAATCATGTTTGCATCTTCCTTGAAACCTTTGGACAATGTGAAATTCTTTACTTCCTAACCCTGGGATATCATTCTCTGTTAGATTACTGTACTGCTTCCTGCAGCAAGATGTCTCTCTTGTTACTCTCATATACCATAAAATACAGGAGAGCTGAAATGAGAAATAACTAGATCCCAAAATCCTAAGTCCCTTTGTGGTTCACTGAAAACATATTCTTCCATGTCAGAAGGTGAAAAAAATGTTGAGGTAAACAGGTTCAGTCACAAAGTAAACAGAAATCCACTGTGGTTAGAAGCCCCTCTCAGCAGGCATTGTATTCCTGCAAAGTATCTGCACAGTGCTTAGCAAAGTTTGCTAGTTCTTGGAAGTGCTACAGTAGCACAGAAACAGAAGATGTTATTTCATACAGATAAATACAACTAAGGAGTTATCAAGTGGTTTTGTCCCCTCTTGAGTTTAGGTAAAAGAGCAAATTGCATGTGAACTCACTGCAACCTTATATGAAGTGTCCTTCTCATATTCTATTCTACCCAGTTCCCACCACCTCCCCTTTGCAGTACCATCTTCTTCAGGCACATCCTGTGCCCTGAGAATTCGTCACTTCCACTGCATTACTGTGCATCAAACTCCAAACTGTGCATCAGGATGTGGTGCTTCTCCTTCTATCTAAGTGTCAAAAATATTTACATTGAAAATGTCTAGCAAATCTCAATTATCAGGTTACTCCTATTGAAAATGTAAAATAAGACACAGCTTGGGGGTACCACTTGAGTCTCTGTGGGGCCTCTTTTCTTGTCAGGATGTCTCAGAGAACATTATACCCTGCAATACACTGGGGTAGCCTGGGACATGGAATTTTCTGGAGCACCTGTGGTGTTTCTCTCCTGGGAAGATAATGCAGGAGTAGAGGCTGGGTTTTTTTTTTTGTTTTAGTGTGAGGAGAGATTTGCCAGGGATTCTCCCTAAAAAAACTGTGACCTTCTAGGGAATTGTGATGTTTAAGAAGTCCCAAACCTCTTTTACGTGTCTTCTTAGAAAATTTTCAGCAGAAAGTAGTAGGCATGGAAAAGAAAGACTGAAAAAGATTTGATGGGCCAGCAGCACTCCCCAGACAATATTATAAGAAAGCATACAATAGAATGCTTAGGTCACTGTTATACAGACTTTACAAAGGAGTGTAGACCCAAGTGGACCAGTCAGACTAGGGTAACTTTTCTTTAAAGATCAGCCGGATGGGAATATGAATATTCCAGGTTTATATCAAAATATCTATTACCTATACGTAGGTGAACCTACATCAGGACATAGCTTTGTATATTTTCATGCAGTAGGGATAACTTTCTTTGTTCCCTTATTCTAATAAAGCACAGGCATGATCAATACAACAAATAAGGTACATGAAAAAAGCACAAGAAAAAGTTTATAAGATAGCACTCACTCAGACTCTACAGAGATCCTCTCAAGACAAAATGAAAGGGACATAAATGGGATGACAGGTGACTTTGAAATTGCTCTATAGTTGAGAAGCATCTCCAGGGAAATGGATGCACCATCTTCCCCCTGCTGTAAAAGGAGGAGCATGCTTATACCTTGAGGAAAAGTAAGAAGTACAATGAGACTCAGCCCTGTGCAAATCCCTCAGACAGATTAGCCAGGGTTGGTCCCCTGCTCATACTCCCTGACGCTCATCTGCCATCGGTAAAATCCGAGCTAGGTGCTGGTTCACTCCATATGCATCCTTCCATGTACATGCTTTCAGAACCCTATCCTAATCACTGAGAATTTTATGAGCAGGGACCTGACCAAAAGTGAATTTTAGTGGGAAAACTATTGTCTTCTTTGAGGTCTTAATGTAAGTAACTCTTTTGTCCCAGTGAGTATAAATAGTTTTCGATGTGAAGACTGCCTGAGTTGTTTTAATGTCCTGGAGAAGAATCAGCCTGTATTTTTTTTTTTTTGTAATTTATGTAATTCCAAATGACCCATAACTGTTTGCATGGGCTTGGACCACTTTTAATGCATTAAACAAACACAGCAATGTGCAAATTAAATGCAAGTTTAGATTAAATTGTTTTGTTTTCTTTTGTTTTGACATGTGTGCAATGTGGTTCTGATTAAGGCTTCATATGGAAAAGGATAAAGGTGAGATGACTTCTAAGTGTTTTAATACTGTAAAATATATTTCATTCTTAGTTATAATCTCCCATAAGCAATGGGAGTTCATATTTCATATAGCAGCAAGGACAACCACAAAATATTTGCTATATTCAGATATAGCTAGATGCCACTGCAAACACTTTTAATGTCTCCCTCTTCTACTTTGCCTGTCTCAGATTAGTGTGCCTTTCATCCGAACAGTTTGTTACATGTTACAAAAGTTCTTTAGCCCCCTTAATCTTGACTCCCCCTTATTCATGTCGGGAGTATATGTTGTGCTTGTTTTCATACTGATTTTCATACTGATCTACAGTGCAATTTAATAATTAAAATTTAGCCCTGAGATCTTTGCTGGGTCCCTTAAATGTTATATTTTCTCTTACATATGTAGCTAACAACTATTTTTGTGTGGATTACTAGATATATCTCTGTCCTTTTCAGAAAGGCCAGCTTGCCTCTGGAATGCTTACCCCCAAAAAGGTGGAATCTGGGTAGAGGAACTGACTAATCCTACCATGATTTTCCACCAGGAGATGCCTGTGCTTAACCCTAGCCTCTTCTTAAATCGCCATTACACAGCTCTATATCAGCAGCAACACCACTTCCAAAGATGGTAGCACTGCTAAAGGCAAGGCAAAGTTTTTCCAGAAATCTTACATTTCTAATCTTCTAAGGAGACTTTATGAAACACGTAGTAAGTATATAATAAAATCTTTATAAAGTAATAGAGCAGCAATAAAGTAAACTGGAGTAAGAATGAGCTAGGTTCTTGCAGGTAAGCAAAGAGACTATAAAATAGGAGGAAATAGAATGAAGGTCACTGTTTTTTTTTGTAGAAATCTAGTCCAGAGCTCCAAGTCCATTTTCAGAAGGACAAAAATACATGTGTGACACGTGAGGAAATGAACTCTCCAGGATGTGCTTTGGGAGTGTTCTAGGACAGAGGCATTTTGGAAAGAGGTGATAATGGCCTTAAAAGGGCAGTGATGAGATTGTGGAACTCCTGAGTGTGGGTTCTGGAAAAAAAAGATACATTTGAAAAGCAAAGAAAACAAAAGCTCCTGGAAAATGTGAGCGGCTAAACTAATTGTAGACACTTGGAAAATGGAAAGATGTTTCCTTTTTTTCTTTATTTTTAAATAGGAACTTTTATAATCTGGCTTCTGTTCAAGGCATAAGGAAATATGTCTTGATTTCTGTGTCTGTTTTGCACTCTCTTCAAAATCACAGCTTGCAACCTAAAATAAAGACAATCACTGGAAGGTAAACCCGAAATATTCCAAAATACTGCTTACCAGTATTAATAGGAATCATCAGTATCATTGGGAAGTGGCCTTTTTTCAAGGATGGGTCCATATTGCTACTTCCATTTTTACCTATCCATCAAATAGAAGCTTAGGAAATACTCATGTATCTAACAGACAAAGATATTAGCTAGTAAACTTAAGTTGCAACTTTGAATTGTAGTAACTAAAATAATACAAATGATGGGCAAATTTCCAAAAGATGGCTCTAGAGTCCATTACCAATTCCAGTAGACCCATGGTAGACAATGCTTTATGCAGATGTAATTTATGCATTGCTTGGTGTAATTTTAACTGAGGTTATTGGATTTGTCTTATGGAAATACAACCAGATCTCTATTGGACTGCATACCTGACCAGATTCCCTCTGAAATCAATATTTCTTATTCCAGTTAACACTCATCACCTGGAAGTAGCAACTCAGTGAAAATGGTGCTATATGGTAGGCTTTCAGAGATGGTTCTTTATCTGAATCAACTGCAGGAATAATTTATTTGTTTCATGTTTTGTTTCAAGGAATCGAAGAAAAACCTAGAAGGTCCATACTGAGCTTACTGTGAAATATCTCCATATTGTTGATCACTAGGATCTACAGCAAGACCCAGTCTTTTTTCCTAAGGCTGCTGAAAAAACTAGACAGAGGGTCTTAATTAAAATTAGAAACTTATATGATTCTTCTCTGCAGTTGTGGCTATTTTTTTTTCCAACTCTGTTTCCCCATTACATTTATTGCAGGACTGCCCTGCTGTTGATAACAGTGCCAGTTTTGTCTTAAACAGTGATGTGGTTGTCTGTTGCCCTTGTATTTGGTGAAAATTAATTATATCCTAAAGTGAATCTTTATATTCCACCTGTATTTGCTATTTAGTGCTGGATCTTTCTTTATAGTAAATCTTTCTTTATATTCCACCTGTATTTGCTACTTAGTGCTGGAAAGCGTGATGTGTTGAGTTAGAGACCTGAAATCCTCTTTGAGAGGAAAGCACAATCTTGCATAGACAGTTTTCTTTGGTGGGTATAGCATCTTTCTGTGATGTCTGTGACTCACATTCCATTATGTCCTTTGAAAGGCATCTTGATGTGACCTGTTCTGATGCATAATGGACTTACATTTAGTGCCAGAAGTGCACAGTACACAGCAACATGGAGAAGGCTCTAGAAAGTAACACAGTGCAGTTTTTAAAAGCTGCTGTCCAGCATCTCACCTGTTTTACCTGTCCAGAAAGAGCTATCCCTCACAAAGTCTTTATCACCACTGTCTTTCCTGTGCTTTAGCAGCTCTTGAGACACTTACTAAAAGCGCTGCAATGTACGGGAAAAGCCAGAAGAAATCTACAACACTAAGTCTAGAACTGATTTCTTGAATCATATTTGAAAGCAGCAGTTTAGTCAGCAGAAGATCTCAGCACACAAGCCATATCCTTGTCTTTCACTTCCTTCATTTAGGCCAACAATTAATCATGGCACAAGAGGTAAATGAGTGGGGGATCTCAATGTAAACTGTGCTGGTGAATTGGTAAACATTTCTGGTATTGTTGCAAATAACCAACACAAGTGTAAGGAATGGAAGTTTAACTTTAGGCCCGTATGTTTACCATTACAATTTTAAACTGTTTATAAGAAGAAGAGTGCTTTAAATGTTCCTGAGGAGATGGGCAAAACCACAGGACTGCTAAGGGTTTAACTGAGATAAAGTGTTTGCCTTAAAATTCAGAGAAACGTGGTCATTTTGCAGGCACGATTTGTCATTTAAAAGATTGCTGTTGACATTGTGTTGTGACACCAGCCTAAAACATTTATGGTAACTCCAGAAATGGGGTGTACTAGAAGCTGGAAGGCAACATCTGGATTCTTCCTTATCACTATGTCCTTAAACAGCTAATTCAGAGTTTTCCATGTAAAATTACAGTGCAATCCCACCAGCATTCCCTCCACCCTCTTCCACCCACCCTCTCCACCCCCCTATTTTTATTGGAGATGGTAAGATGTGGATTTAAATGTCTTTCAGCACAGCCCTAGATCCAGGATGCATTGCAGTAGGGGAAAGTGTCAGTTGTCATGGTGAGCAGTAAAACATTGACTGGGGCTTTCCACTAGCTAAGCCACTGGCTAAAAGATAGGTAGAGCTGAATGCTGTTCTCCTGGAGGCTGGGAACTGGACATGCCACCTCCCTCATGTCTGCCAACAGAGCTGATCTGGCAGCTGCCTTCCATGTTGGAGACCTTGGAGTCTGTAGCTCAGATTCTTTCTCTGCATGACAAGGGTCAAAACAGCCCTTATCACCATCAAGAGGTTCTCTAAGAGATTAGGAACATGTTCTGGTTTGAGGTTATTTTCTATCCTGTTTAGTGCTGCAGAGAAAACTAGGAATCTCTAACTGGATTATATGGTGCTGGTATGGGAATGGGACAGCAAAGACCTTGGTTCCAGTCGGTGTTCCAAGGTATTTTTAAACATCCTGTGAGGTTTGGCACCCTGACTTAGGATTTGTAAATATGTGATGTTGGCAAGTAAGAAACCAAGCTTTGCTGCCAAAGCAGGTGGGGAAGGACATTAGAAAGACAAAGTCACTTTCTTTGGTGAAAGGGATTTTCACAGCTCTGGTCAATCTCCACTCAGCAGCAGTTCACAGTAGCCTGGTGTTACCTGAGGGGGAGCTTTCACCATGGGACCATAGAGAGGAAAAGGACAAATACCTAGCTTGTGACCATGACAGCCTGAAGTTAAAAAAAAAAACCAAAACAAAACTATTTTTTTACTTTGTAAAACTGAGCGCTTTAAGAGTGCATTTCGGGCTGACATCAGTGTTCATTAGCAAGAGGAACATAAGGACAGCTGTAAACAAGACAGCTGTCTTCACCTGAGAGCTCTCTCTCTCTTATTAACACACTGAACTGATTGCTTTTTTTTGTTAGGGTGATATCAAGAAGGCTGTCTGACCATTGTAAACTCTGTAGAGCACTGAACTGTCAACAAATCTGCTTGAAAAATCTTTAATTTAAATAGAATAGACCAAATAAGAAGGAGAAGGCCAGCATCCTTATCCCATGTCATTGGTTTTGCTCTTTAACCTTGTCTTCTCCACAGCTGGATCTGATGCCTGTCTTTTTCTGCGTGTGCCACTCAAAAAAGACCATGTAATTTTGTGTGACTTTCATCTGCAGGTGGATGTAGCCTCTCTCATGCTGCCCTGAAATCAGCCCTTACCAGCCGGTGTTTTGCCATCAGCAAAGGTCTTTCTGGATTGCACTACAGTAGAGTCTGCAGTCTTCACTGTGTTTGTCCTTCTTTTGTCCCTGTGCCTCAGACACATTTTAGAGAGCTATTTCCCAAGGTTAAGACCAGCACCCAACCCATTAAACCTCCTCAGTATCGCAAGTCCTCTGTTACTGAAGCAGTACATAGGAAATTATATTCCATGTCATGGAGTATCTCCCATCAAATGAGGAAAATGTTGATGATCTGGGTAAGGAAGATACCTTTAATACAAATTATTAGAGGTATACATGACGTCCACCAAGTTCCTGGAAGAATTCCTCTGATTTAGAAACACTGTCAATGAGGGCCTTCTGGATAACCCAGAGCTTGCTGGGGACCATCTTGGATGGAAAATACAGTTTAGTCTCAATCATATGGATGCTTTTCTAGTCTTTATAAATTATTTTAGTGTAGGGGTAGCCTTTCAAGACCGTGCTACCTGGGCCAGCATTTAGACGGAGCAGTTAGATTTTACTTTTCAACTCTACCTCCAGCCCAGACAAGGGGCTTTGGTAGTAATGGAGTGATTTCTAGCTGCTGTAAATGTGGGGGGTTATTTGGTTTGCCAAGCTTACTTTTGCTGATGAGATGATGAGGAAGAACTATCAGTGCAGTTATAACCAATCAGTCATAAACATATAGCTAACTTCTACCTAGAAGACAGACTGCTGACCTGGAGACACTGCTGAGATCATAGCCAGACCCATTGCAATATGTTGGCAAGAAAAAGACAATTAAATACAGACTGAAAGGCTCAGTTAGCAGGATTAAAGTATGCCTCTTTATACAGCAAAAGACCAACTTAATTATCTCTGATATACAGTATAGTTGATTGTGTCTTATGGCCTTTGATCCTTCCTGGAGGGAAAGATAGTTTATTGTTTGCTAATTCCAAATCTCTTGAAATAACCTGGAATCATTAATCCTGCTCTTATTTCCCTTTCTTTCTCTCAAAGTTAAGAATAATTAAAAAAAATCTATTTGCCCAGACATTTTTATATGAAGTTTTGCTGAAGAAAAACATTATCTAGTTTATATATTCATCATTTTAAACAGACGTGTATCCATTGATATATGAATTTACATCTATATACAAATATATCTGTGTATGTACATATAAAAGTACAAAGGCTAATATATACATACATACAATATATGTGTTTTTCACACACATACTCTCACATGTGTGTCCACACTACCACCCTGATACTCATAGTGACCATTCTCTGAAAGAAATCACATTAAGAATTTCCATACTGACAGTCATCTTGTGACAATGCTCCCTTTATCAGAGTAAAGTTGTAGGTTAGTGGAAGGATGGACTGTTTTGTGAATGAGCTATTGCAGTGGTCTCAAGCTCTTCATGGGGATAATTTGCCTGTGAGATCTCTCCATTCTCTTGCCAGTAAAACCTGTAAAAAAAAAAGATTATGGACAGCACCTACTGAAGCTGCAGGTGAGCCAGGGAAGCCAGGGAAGAGTGGAGGATCTGAGTATGTTTTAGACTATGGACCACAACAAAAAAGCAGAGAACACCTGGAAGATTTATTTTAAAAATGATAATGTAAAATATTATGGAATAGAGTCAGACATTGAGGCATGCCATGGAGCATGTATGAGGCTAGTCAGTTTGAGCTTATATAGAAAGCAGAGTGGGAGGAAACCCAATGAAAATGAAGAGAGAAAGATCCCTGCAGCTGGGGAGAAACAGCCCCAGGCACCAGCACAGGCTGGGGGTGACCTGCTGGAAAGTTGTTCTGCAGAGAAGGACCTGGGGATCCTGGTGGACAACAAGCTGTCCATGAGCCAGCAGTGTGTCCTGGGGGCCAAGAAGGCCAGTGAGACTCTGGGGAATAGGAAAAGCATGGCCAGCAGGCCAAGGGAGGTATCTTGTCCCTCTGCTCAGCCCTGGTGAGGCACATCTGGAGTGCTGTGTCCAGTTCTGGGCTCCTCAGGAGGAGAGAGACATGGAGCTCCTGGAGTGAGTCCAGAGGAGGACTGTGGAGGTGATTGACACTGGAATAGCTCACCTGTGAAGAAAGGCTGAGGGAGCTGGGCCTGTTCAGCCTTGAGAAGAGATGTCTCAGAGGGAACCTTATCACAGCATACAAGTATCTGAAGGAAGGGCATTGAGACAATGGAGCCAGGCTAGTTTCAGAGGCCCTCAGCAACAGAGCAAGGGCCAGTGGTCAAAAACTGAAACACAAGAATTTCTATATGAAGATGAGGAAAATCTTATTTGTTCTGAGAGTGACAGAACACTGGAACAGACTGCTCGGAGAATTTGAGGAGTCTCCTCCTCTGCAGATGTTCAAAACCCATCTGGATACAACCCTGAGCAATCTGCTTTAGATGAACTGGCTCTAGCAGGAGGATTAGACTAGACATCTACAGAGATCCCTTCCAACCCAACCATTCCGTGATTCTGTGATTCTGGTGGATTTCTGTAATGTAATCACTCTGCAGTCTTGCCTCAGTAATGAGAAATGACTCAGCACAGTTTTTCTCCAAGTGTATATTGCATGTGGGATTCCTCATAATATAGACTTCTGTTTCTTAGCCTTTAGCATGCACCATGGACAAGCACTAAAGCCTAGCAAACCCCACTTCAGAATACAAGTTCATACTTGGACACTTGCGTCTTGATTCAGGAAGATGTTTAACACTTCCTAACTCTTCTTGATTTCTAAGAAACTAATGCAAGTTCTTGGAGGTTAGAATGTGTGTCTGCAAGTACTTTGCCGAATCCATTAATAAAGTTTATGTTTCCAACACACCTCAGTCCCTGTTCAAGTTAATCATATTTATGAAGTTCATCAGAAATAAAAAATTACTCAATTGATCAAACAGCCATGAATAATCAAACATATTTTAAATATAAATTGCATTTGCAGAAATTATGTGCCAGTGGCCATTCTGCTCACAATTGCTAAAACTCATACAGTGATTCACTCATTGTGTATTATTCACTCATTTGTAATCAACAAATAGTTTTCAGCACAAATCTTGGACTGTACTTCTAAAGAAAACAGATATAAAGTGAAAATTGGAAGGATTCTGGTAAATGGCTATTATTGAGGTACTGTTTTCTATGTCATCTGGATTTGAAGCTGAATATTTTGAAGAGGTTTTATTAGATGCTAAAAACCAGCAACCAAAGACTAAATTGACTATAAACCAGGCCTCATTTAGGAAAAATGGGAGCTGTGTCAACCCCGCATAAAAGGGCAGAACATATTCAAAAGACTGCTCAGGCAAAGGTCTGGAGTGACAGAGAAATCAAGTTGTAGAGAAATTCATTATGTGATTAAGACTGTAAAAATACGGGTTAATTTAAGCTCTATAAACATCCAAGTATTTGCTTACTAAAACTGGATGGTAATGGATCCTTTCTAAATCCTGTCTGGGTCCACATATATAATCATTAGAATGTTCCATTGTTTCTGATGAATGATGGTAATGGAATGATAAAGCGGTGTTAAAAAACAGAGACAAAGACATATTACCTGTCAGAACCAGAATAGGACATGGTAAATGGTATAGAGTGGCCTTATTGCAGGTGTGTGGCAGTCACACTTGGCCCTTCAGGAGCTACCCAGCACAGCTTGATTGGCTTCCACCCCTGGAAATACTCTGGAGATACTGCATTTCTGGGGATAATGCTCCCTTTAGTGGGGCCAAGCCTTAAGAAATCCATTTATATCAGTTGGTGACCTGTCTTGGTAGGATAAATCTTGTCAAAGTTAGTCCCTTCCTTTGCCTTAGTTCTGCACTCTTTCTCTGAAACATCTGAGCAACCTAAGGAGAATCAAAAGACATCCCTGGGAAGTAAAGGGAGCAAATGGCAGACAAATCAGGCATATCTTTTGTAGCATAAAGATGAGCCTAAATGCTAAGTTTTTAGATACACAATAGAGTATAAACACATAGGAGCTGCTATCTATGCAGTGTGAAGATGGGAACAGAACCTAGGCACAGGGCAAGACCTTATGATGGTTATCCTCAAAGAAATCTATTTCTTCATTTGAAGTTTATTTTACTATCTTTGTGTCAAAGTATATAGAAAGGGTTTTTTCAGTTTAAGAATAGAATTAAATAATGCCCTACACTACATGAGGCTTAGATCCTCAAAGATATTTGTCTTTGTAAATTTAGTGCCTGAATAGTGAATCCACATGTTACACTTTGGATGAGAAATGCCTTCTGCTGCTTTGTTCAGGCACTCTTTTGAGTCACCTGTTCAGGTGGAGGTGTCAAAGGAAGTAGCCACTTCTGCAATTCTGGGGGCAGAGAAGTTTCCTGATATGCTGTAGGAAAAAAGAGCTGGCGTAATGCAAACCTAACCCATGTAGTTTACATATGTAAACCAACCTGGATGATTTTCCTTGAGGTGGTGTTAAGCCCCTTGGACATGTTAATGTCATTATCTGGCTCAGCTCAGTGCAGTGCCAGAATCTGAGTGTAGCTGTAAGGCATGGCACCAGCACCATCATGCTGGCTGCAATGACTTGCCTGCACCTGGCCTTCAAGATCCAAATTGGAAAAATGTGCAAGCAGAATTAACACCTTAAAAATGTTGAAGGAGAACCAAGAAAAAAGTAATCTATAACATGACAGCAAAGAAAGGATAAATAAAATTAAACCTCCATTGAAACAGGGAGACTTCTATTATTTCAGCTTTGTTTATTCTGACCTTATGGGTCCTTTTATAAACATTCTGAAACCACCATTTTGGGGACTATGATATGCTTTTCTTCTCACAGGGCAGGTAGGTGTCTCAGGAGGTTGCAGTAAGAACTTTTTTCACTCCTGACCTTTTTTCACTCATGCAGGCTCCCTTCCTCAAAATTCTAATAACAGTTCATAACATGAGGAAAAGTTTTGCTCAAGAGATTTGACAAACTGTGCCTACAAGACACTTGACAGCATGGCTGGAATTCACAGTGTAACAGGCAGAGCACAGAATCCTGTAGAAGGTATGTGAATGTGTTTGCAGGAGGGCTAGTTAGAAAAAGAACTAGTGTGTATCAGGACCCACTCTCAAACAGCCTGCACAGAACTGCACTTGCAGTTTTTGGCCATCTCCTGGACTGAAATGGTGAGTCTGATCCTCACCCCTACCCACCTTCAACATTTGTATTTGATTTCTTGGTGATTTTTAAAGACTAGTTCATGCTAAATTTGAAAAAGAAGTGTGCTTCTTTTTGGTGTAATTCTCAGAGGTCAGAACTGGGAAATTCAAAACTCTGAGAGAAAATAAATGCAGAGTTTTCACAGCCACCAGGTAAAACACGATTTCAGTGGAAGCCAGGAAGTATTATCCATACTTTTATTTAGAGTAATGTAACACAGAAGCAAAATACAGCCAGAAAACAAAAGGAGTGGAAGATCCAGAAACAACTTGGCTACCAGTAGTCATCCACCCCTAAAATTTAGTCAACTGTAGCCTCAAACTAGCTTTTGTCTTTTTTGCCAATAGACTTTTTCTAGGTATCCATATATATCTACCTCCATGGTCTCAGGACTCAAAAAATTGTGGAAAATCATGTCTCTCCATTGTCAGCCAGAACCAAATAGGACAAATGTTTTCTGCATACATGGTGTAAAAGAAGTTGATGTTTCCCAACAGCTAGCTCTTCATTGCCTGCCCTGTTAATCCAAGTGCCCATGTATTCCAGCCTTGGTGGCAAAGGCAGCCTATTTCCACGTGGGCTGAGAGATCTGCTTATTCCCTGACAGAGGGCTGACCCACACACTGTTGGATCAGACACCTCTGCCATCCATCCCCTGCAGGTGCAGGATCTGCCTGATGCGCATGTGCTGAAACACTCCCAAGGCACCTGGCCTGCCAGCCAGCAGGCATCACACAGGCTGAGGGGGCTGCTGAGTCCTTGTGCTGGGAATCCACTCTTCCCACCCTATGGGAAGCTAAAAGCCTTATATATTGTTATCTATTCAGCTTGAGTACACAACCATCTTTAGGCAGTGTGACTCATCAGTGGTCTGCTGTGACTTCTGCCCAAATTCTATTTGGTGTCCTTTTATTTAAGAAAATAACTTCTCAACCTTGAAGACTGATTTGATTTCTTGAAAATACAATATTGATTTTTTTTATTTGCCCTTCTGCTAATATTTGCTGTTAAAATGGACCAGCAATGTAAAAGTTATAATTAGAGCAGGTATTGAGCTAGAAGACAGCAAAATACAACTGACCCCATAGCACCTTCCAGCCTTTCTCATAATCACAAATATACGTAATTATCATATCTGTAAAGAGCTTGTTGCCTTTTTTTTTCTTTTCTCTGGTTGCCCTTAGGGCTCTGGTGTCTCAAATAACATGGCATAAAAGAATCAGGCACAAAACCTGAAGGTGAATCATAAATAAGTTTGATTCTAAGTTACAGTCAGCACTCCAAGCCATGAGATCTGACATCTTCATTTGCAGCAAATCAAACTGTTACTGCTCCCAGCTGTCTACACTGCTTCTCTGCCAGAAGATGCTACTCCCATGGTGGAGCGAGAGACATGCCTATGCCACATCCCAATGTATTCCTCAGAGTTTAAATCAGGAGGTGGAAGGCAGAGCATGGTTACTCTTAACCTACAGCAGATGAAACCACCAGAGCTTGTGATTTAAAGACATATATCCTAGCTGCAGCTCATAGGTAGTGTGAAATGGCCTTCATGGCTTCCTACAGCTACAGGAGCAGCGCTACTGCACCTCATTGCACAGGAGATTCCTGGTCCATTTAGGAATAACCTCAGCTTTATAGATTTAAAAGAAATCCATCTATGCAGTGACTTAAACCACTCCAGTTGTGTAGAGAATCCATATGCACCTTGCATGAGGTGGTTGGAAGCATCTGAAGGAAAACCAACAAGTTCTTTGAGTATTTCAAAGTTACAAGGCACAACTGAATTGGATATATTTTCTTTAAAAGTTATCAAATCTCTAGTGTATTTCTTCTCTTCACTTTTTGAGCAAAACCTTAAAGTCAATTCTCCATAGATTTGCTGTGCTTTCAAGGTGCATTAAAAAAGGTTGCATGGTTTTCCTCAGAGTTTCTTGAAACTTTTGTAGCTATCTACCAGCTTGATGTTGGAAGAAAATGCATGTATTCCTCTTTCTACAAAAGAGATTGACTACTTCAAGTGGATAATCGATTGGACAGATGACTTAGCAGTCAATTGTCCAGTCCAGTATCCAGTCTGATTGATGATTTTCCCTTTCTTTCCTGGTGAAGTGAAGAAGACTACTGTCTCTTTGTTGCTATGGGAGCTCCAAGGCCTAATGTAGCCTTTTATTTAGGTAATTTTACCTTTGAGGCAGGAAAAATGGGTCTTTGCAGTCAATGTGTGCAGGTGCAAACAAAAGACAGAGTTCATAACGTGGGAAGCTGAAGGACAGATGACTTGAACCAAATCAAACTCTCATTCTGGCAGACAGGCAGAGCACCCACAGGCCTTGCTGTTGCTCAGAATCATAGACTCAATAGATTCCATCAAAATTCCATCGAAGTCAGAAGAGATCTTTGAGATCATCAATCCTGCTGTCAACCTACCACTACCACTGTAACCCCTAAACCACATCACCCAACACCAGATTTGAACACCTCCAGGGATGCTGACTCCAGCACGTTTCTGGGCACTTAACATTGGAAAGGACAGGACCATCACCTCTCTTCTGTGATGCTTGGGAAATCAGTTACCATCTTTGCTAGGAAGGGAGAAGTCTAGAAGCATCATATTCATATAGTTTCCTGCACACCTCTCAGATGATTTTGGGGATGCTGATCCCAAGCCTAATTGTCCATACAGACATCAGTTTGAAAACTGAGGCCTAGGGGCAACCAGAGATGGACCTTCAAAGTTCAGGTGGTCCTGAATTCAGCTGTGCCTGGAAAGGGTCAGTGGCTCAGTGCAGTGATAGCACGGCATTTGGCACCTACAGAAGAACAAGACACACCTATGACAAGCTGCTGAATGGTGGAAAGACAGTGTATTCACATTCTCCTTCATATCACAATCACTTTAAAAAATGTGGCCAAAGTCACTGGGTCCCTGGGACAACACTAAAAAGTGTATCCAGAAGCAAACCAGCTTTATGTGTAGTCAATGTTGAACTGGAGTAGAAGTTCATAATGAATATTACATTCCCTCGGTATGAAGAACAAGAAGGTTCTAATTTCTGTGTGTTCTCCTTGCATTGTTGCAGGAGTGTAAAGAGAGTGTAAATATAATGTGTAACCAATATAAATATACAATATGCTGTCAGGGTGATGCAAAAGGGTATCTTAGCAGAATAAATTGTTGCCTTGAGAGTTCGTTATCGTACTTACAGTCACAATACAGCCAAAGGATTATAAATCATCCTGAGATGCAATTCTTTTTTTGCCTGAAGGTGATTCAGCATTCAGAAACAGGCTTCATGGAAATCCAGGTTGCACAGCCCCACTCCCACAACAGATCTTATTTCTGTCTTGTGCATTTCCAAGCAGGAAATCCTCACTGAATGGCTCAAATACATTCCTAGTTCCATGGTTTCTTAGTTCACATTTTTACAGCAAGAAACTTCCTTCATATAATGGCAAAAAGAAGGAGTGAGATCTACCCACTGAGGTGCAGCTTTGCTGGGGAGATGAACATGAAAGAGAAATTATGTTCAAATCAAAACTACCCTTTTGGATACTGTTTCAAAATTTTGCCTGCTGGCACTTTACTTTCATTTTGATATGCCCTGTGGTGGTATCAAACCCACAAGACACTGACAGCTCTAGATTTTATGTTCAGTGCTCTTAAATTATTTGGCCTATTCAGGAGTCATGCCATTGTGGACATGGTTTTACCTTTCTCAGAGATACATGGTGAGGACAACCTGTAAAGACCTTTGAGATCCAGAGTAGGAAAACAAAAACACTGCAAAAACACTTGCAGAGTGTTTTCTTTATAACCACTTGTACGTGTTTGGATGTTGGATTGCTCCAGCCTTATTTCCCATTATGGCTGATGGCAATCCCCCCATTTGGATAGATCAGTAGGGGATTTACCTCATATTCCTGGTAGGGCAGGCTCCAGAGAAGACTTGAGAAAGGGAAATCCTTTGAATCCTTGGGACATCACATCATAAATCTCTTCTGTGGCACATAGTTCTCCCTGCTGGGCAGTAGCCATTTGCCTGCTGATCCTTAGGGAACAAGGACACTGCTTTTTATCAAACAAAACAGACTGTCAATTGAAGCCTCTTATGACAGGAAGCAGGATTTTAAATTTTTTTTTTTTTTTTTTTTATGTACTCTTTTCCTCTTCCTGTTTTTAGAGAGTAGGAAGAAGTGATTGAAAGTGAAGCCTGGAAACAGCTGGCTTTTCTTTTGGGTCACAGAATTATCCAAACTGTTTGCAAACTCAGATCTGTAAAGCTAACAAATGGAGAGTCACTAAGTCCACCGTATACTTTAGGTTTCATTTGACGCCCACATGCTGAAACTACCTCACTTGCATCTGCTGATACAGAGAGATGCTTGCTTGAGTGAAGTATCACCCTTGCACTGCTTGTCTGAACATGCTGATTTTCACTTCTAGAAGAATTTTCTTCTGCTTTGGGCACAATGACATCTATGACCCCCTCTTCCACTTGCTTGAGTGTGAGTGAAGTCACTTACAAGTTCCCTTTACATGTTGCTGTAACAAAGGTGTTGCCTTTGTAAGAGACAGACTCAGCAGAGCAAGGCATGTGGAAGAGAAAGCAAACACTATGGCTATGTGTTTCCATAACCTCCAGCAATGCAGCTTTACGTCAACATAATCTTTGCCTTAGGGGAAAATAAATCCAGAAGGAGCAAAAGTATGCTTCAATCTAAAAAGAATTGGTGGAGCATGTATGTGGCTGTCTTACTCCTTTGGCTGCTCTTTATACCTGTGCATGGTGGAGCACAGTGAATGTTAAAATTAAGTACATTTAAGAGTTATGATGTATGCTGGAAGCTTCCACTATAATGCCAGATTGGTTAGGTTGGCTAAATGTTTTCAAACATCTTAACTTTTCCAATGAAATTTCTTCAGTGTGGTTATTTTAGCCATGTTACACATCGGCACTATGACAGTTCTCAAAGCCTCTCCAAACCTGTACTGTAATGATCTACGATTTACCATGTGTGCAGGAGGATGTTGCAGAAAGGTACCCTTCAGCTTCACTGACTTTAAGATGTACCAATGATCCTAATATTGCAGCTTGTGAGGGACAAAACTCCAGCAAAAACCTGCAACCTGGAAGACAAGGCGTAGTAGATGGATTTCAACAGTCACATGATCAGAGAAAAAAGGCAACACAAATAAACTGAGCTTTAGAACGGCCTGGCCCCTGTGCAGGGGGGTCTATCTGTATTTAGTCTTTGTGACAGCTTTTGTAAGGGTTTTTGAAAATGGAAGCATCAACATGGAAAAGCTGTCCCTGATGCACTTTAACAGTTAAGAACTTTCTCTATCTGCTCTTCTAAGGTTTTATTTGTTAAACTAACAGTGTCTATCCATCAGCAACTGCCATCTTAAAAGGAAATACTCAGACGGAAAGGAAATGTACCTTTCTGGATTTTATGGCTATCACTTCCAACCACAGCCAGATCAGCCAGGACATCAGTATTAAAAGGGCTCCTCAGTGGTCTCTGAAGCAGTTCTTTCTGGTGGAAGTAATGTGGCAGGGTCTCAGAAAAGTTACTAGATGTCTCATACTAACATAAAGCTAGATAAATGAAATGGGTACTCCTCCATTTTGGGGCTTTTCCCCAAACTTCACCTCTAAGTTGGAGAAGACTTTTTTATGTACTCACTGCTTGTCATGCACTTGGCAGGATTTCGGGGGTTTGTGTGTATGTCTTTTAAAATATCCACTTAGCTCAAATGCATTATTTGTGGTTTTGATCCATCAAAATGACCAAGGCCTAAACACACAAATTTCACTGTGAGACTGCCTTTAGGGTAGAGACAATCAGGCAGCGACCGAGGTCTTCTGACATGTAGTTGTAGAAGGTAGCCCAGCTGAGATCAGCTGTTTTCCCTTTCCTTTCTTTATGAAAAAGGTAGACACATCTGCTTGAGCAGCATATGCCACCTGAAAAGGTGATTTCCTTCTCTTACATGTAAAGAGCTGCACCACCTTGCAGGTGGCACTGGAAGCTGAGAAGGGGTGTGAGGGACATGGGACACAGCTCCTTCCCCTCTCCACTTCTAGTGAGAGATATCTGCAGAAAGAACAAGCAGGCTTTGGTTCTACCCTGACCTCCCTCTGCCTCACCCTGCTCCCAGCCTGCTCATGCACCAGCTATCCAGGAAGGACCAAGACATCCAGTTGTGATAAACAGATAGAAGGTCCTACAAACAATTCAGTCAGGTAATGAGATGAATGGTGTTGAGAAGGTGAGAGAAAAAGACACATGTGGCATTATACAGAATTGCCTGAAACCTCCCCAGGCAAAAATAATTTAATACTGAATTGCAATTAAAAAAAAAAAAAAAAAAAAGTTAAATTCCTAGAATGTTTAGCAAAAAAAAAAAAAAGCACAATTTTAACTTATATTATTTTTATCCAAAATAACTTTCAAAAGCCCAAGCAAAACATTAGAAAATAAGTTGTTACATGTATATGTTGAAATTAGATATTTGGCTTTGTGTTCATTAAATATTTTGACTGCCTACTTATCTTACATTTTTGGTGAAAATACTTAGCTGTGCTATCACTGAACACTTGGAATCTTCTAAATTATTTTTATTCCCAAAATTATTTACAGCAGTTGAATCCAGAAATGTCTGTTGTCAGACACTGTCAGATTTTCCAGCATATTGAGAGGCACCATTGCAGACAAGCAGGTCAGTTCATCAAGGGTCTAAGGAAAGACAGGAGTTCACGGGAAGGGTCTGTAAGCTGTAGTCATGTACCACAGGCTGAATGATATTTACAAGATTGATGTGACTGAAATCGGCAGAAAATCCACAATTTTCTTGGTGAGCACTGACATAACAGCTGAGCAGATTGACCCACTCCAGCTGAGAAGCACCAAATTCACAATTATTGGTATGCAATCCCCACTCTTGCATTTTTGCTCAGTATCTGGTGGGGAGAGGGCACAGGACATACCTCTGTCATTGAAAATTCTCTAGACAGATTAAGCTCTGCACTTGTTATTACCCAAGTGAGAACCTGACCACAGGAAAGGGAAAGCTTATTTCAATGTCGTCATTCAGCTGCGCAGATCCATCACATGCTAGGCATGGGTGGGTGCCCACGTTGGGCTTTTTGTGCTGCAAAGGGAAATAAATAAGTGATGGTGCCTCTGAAAAGCCACCAAACAGAGGTGTCACTGTGATCGACACGGGCTTCTGATTTCCATGAGCTTTCAATTAATGATAAAGCTGTACTTGTTATTTTAACTCAGTTCTTCAAGTCCTATCTTGGCCATCTGTTGTATGAACAAATACAGCAATCATTCAGACCAAGGGAAAATGTGACTGCTAGAGCTGCTTGCTCTTCCAACAAGTCTTATTCAGATAACAAAACTGGTCTGATTTAAAGGCATTGCTGTGACCTTTATGAATAATTAATTTGCACTTTGGAACACAAAGTGTTCCTCATCACATGAAGAGCCTAGACAACAGGAAAACAAGTCCCACGGTTTAGCAGGGCGATCCAAGAAAAATTTTCAAATCAGTCTAGAAAGCAATTCCTTAGCCTATTTAACTGACATGGTTTGTATGGAGAAGCCAAATCCTCTATCAGAGTAGCTCATATGTATAAAAATACAGTGAACCTTTGCAGACCATTTTTTCTCTAGCTCATCAGTTTCTTCCTACTGTTATCAATTGTTTCAATTAAGAGACGGAAAACCCTCCTTCAATCATTGACCCATTTCTGCTCCTAAATTATCACAGTTGCAACACAGTCCTACTAGTTTGTCCATCTGGTATTTTCTGTAGTATTTTCTGAAACTATCTACAGCCTCTTTTTGTGACATGAACTAGCATTAATATTATTATTTTATCAGCTTACATTTAAAAGTTGTATTGAAAGAACTGTAAGATTATAAAGTCAAAAACTACGAAGTATTTCTATGACCATTACCTGTCTGTTTAACTTCCTAGACAGCACCCTCATGGTAGAGTCAGAAATCACTCTTTTTTTCACTTGTGACTTCTCCATCCACTAGAACTCTTGACTTTAAGGCTTCTTGAGTTGGATCCAGTATTCATCTTTAGAGAAACACATCTCAGGAATTTTCTGATCCTTTCCTTAGAAAGAATACCACAGCTTAATCTTAATGCAAGAGTACTAGGATCTCTTCAGAAATCTGATCCTGATTGCTGGTGAGAGGAAATTAAACCTCACTTATAAGAGCCTTTGAGTATCAAAAATTGGCTTAGCTTGTGGGCATTGCTTAAAGCACTAGGAAAGTTTTCCATGCCTTGAAGTAAAAAAATATCAATTTTTCAGATAAAGGGTTAAGCAGTATTGAATTGAAGACCATTTAATGGAAAGTAAGGAACACTGTGTAAAAGGCAATTGAGTGGATTATGTTCTCTATACCATGCCCAGAAATTAAAAAATTGGATGTGGCACACCCTTGCTTTTAATTCCTATCCTGCTTCTTTCTTAAAATATTAATCTAAGTTTTAGTGCAGATTTTAGTCAGTCCCATTTCAAACAATGTGTTGCTTTCCTCAGGGCTCAAAGTCTTCTGAGGCTATGGAGACATTGTTTTATCCTAGGGCAGAGAAGGGGTGATTTCACTGGTTATAAATTCATTAACTTTTAAGAATTTAAGCATACTCCTGCCATTGACTACCTGCAGAAGTAGGAATCCAAAATGGCACCTTGAGTACAGTTCTAGGTGCCATCATTCACTCTCATTGCTGGAATTTCAGCTATGCCTGTCAACAATCACACAAAATGGGCAGGGCTTGACATGAATTAATATGCTCAGGTTTTGACAGGTAATTTGGAAGTGATTAGTTTTGTTTTAGCAGAGACTTTTCAAAACACCACCAAAGATATATAAAAAATAGGAAGCAGGGTTTTTTCACTTCTATGGCAGGGAGGCTGCATCAGTTTTGGCTTTGACCCACTGCAATTTCCCCTGCTCATGGTAGGGTCTCAGCTAGCATTCAGGGATGGCTCTGCTGGGGCAGGGAATGGGAAGCCTGTCCCTTTTATCTGCTCCCTGTCTGCCAAAACAGATAGGGTGATGGCCCCACTATGAGTGATTGATTCCTACTGGACTTCAAATACAGAATGAAAGGCACAGGAAAAAAGCCTGATCACTAGGGCATGTACAGTTACCTAAGAGGCTATTCTCTTAATGTGAGTGTTTATGTACCTTCAAAGTAAGTCTAAACAGTGATTTTCCAGCCTGAACAAGTATCAGCTGGATGGCACAAAAAAGTGAAGGAAAGGAAAGATCCCTCTCTGCAAATTAAAAATAAAGGCTTTAAAGTTATGTCTAATTAGGCAATCATAAAGAGAGGTGATAATCTAATGTTCCATCTATGTTCTGAAAATTACTATCTGTATGGTTTTCACACCTCTCTTCTGTTTTCCTAGCTCAACAAATAAAAAACCCACTTTGCCAGTTCTCTGTCTGTTAAATCAAGGTGGGTTCCACCATGAAGAGAGCCTGGGCCAGTGCCTGAGAGTTCCAGCACCCTTTGTGAGGCTGTTTCTTGTAGAGATTTTGCTGGGTTTGAGTTTAGTTTTGCTGATTTTTTTTTTTTTGCTATGAGAGACAGCCAGGCATACTCTTTTGCACCATCAGGGAGAAAACCCAGATATGAAAAGTACAATTAACAGATCTGGACCAGAAACTTAGCAGCAGCATTAGCAGTTTTTTCCAAAGAGTCTGCAGTTTGAAATCCTTGGTCATCCCTCCTATGATTAAAAAAAAAAAAATCAGAAAGAAGGTTTATAAAGAAGGGTGATAGAAGGGAAGTGTATGCCAGACTCAAGCCTGATCAGCCTGGTTTCTGTAAAGAGAGAAGATCAGCACCCAGACACATGGCACCAGATGAAGTAAGTCTATGCAAGAAGAGTCTGGATCATAAAAAAATAGCCAAAATGTTTATTTTTCTCTTCCAAATACACATCTGTCCGGGAAAAATTACTGTTCTTCCTAGCTATGCATCAGGTCAGTGTTTTCCAGGATTCATTTAGTCTGACACTTTCTGTTGAGGTTTCTTCAGGTGGTGCTACTAAGCACTCTAAAGGCTACCTCAGCAGAGCTGGCAGACAGCAACAGGATCCTGTGCTGTTGAAAGGACATATTTCAAGAGGAACTGAAAAATTAGTGAGGTCTTTTGTAAATCCCCTCAGCTGGCCCAGGGCCCTGTGTAAAATTCATCTTCCATAATACCAAGGAAGACTTTGGTTCTAGACTCTAGATTCAGAAGCCTTCCTCACCTGGCACTTGGAACCCAACATTTTCTTGCCTGGTCCCTCCTTTTCAATTTTGCCATCCAGCTGGTCGAAACAGGAGGATACTCATGGGGTGCACACACAGAAAATGATGAAGGTGATAGGAAAAGCTGTTCACAATGCAGGGAAGATATTCTTTGCTCTGCAAAATACGGTTTTGAAAACTGTCTGGCTCGGGAGTCTTTTGAAAAGTGGTGTGATCCAGGTAACTCCTGTGCCTGCTGAGACATTGCTGCAAGGCACAAACTGGCATGTGTCCTACAGTGTGCTGTACAGGAAGGGTGTGAGCTTGTTTGAGGTGAAAGAAGTTCCACAAGGAAATGCTGGCACTTCCAAGAAATCACTTGGGACATGAGTTGCCTGTGGAGTGAATGCCAGGATTGGAAGAACAACAACCCATCTGACCAAGCTAAAGTGAAGAGACTCCCTCCTCTTTGGCAGTGGCGGCTAAGTCACCCTGCTGAAATTCGATATACCTTTGTATGATTTACATGCATCTATGATGCTTGAACTGTGACCATATACTGCTGTCACTATCCACTAGGAAGATACGTAGCAGAACTGCAAAACAGAAACAATCTGGACATATAATACATTACAAAGATAAAGACAGTAAAGTTGAACATAATGTCTTACAAGTTTCTTCACAAATCATTTCATAAAAGTCATAATCCATACAATTCAAAAGAACAGTACTAGTGACATGCAGTGTCACTCTGAGAGCTTTGTTGTTCAGGCAACAAGGGGCTAAAAACACCCCTTCTCCCTGGTTTCCAGTTCTCCAATAAAAATAGGTGTACCTTTCCCACTCAGTAACTATTTTGCACATATGCAGGTGATGTACACAGGGCATGTACCTCATGAACATATTTTTTAATGCTTTTTGAAGCAGTCCATTATATTAAAAAGTGGAATGTTCTCACTGGTACCAATAGACCAGTTCAAAAACCAGTCAGGTATTGCAATATTTTTTACTTTCCTGCTTTTTTTTTACTTTGATTTTTGTTTTTCTTTGCATTGTTTTCTTTGTTTGTCTGGCCTGTGTTTTTTTCCTTGTAACACTACATTAGTCCTGCATTATTCTGACTTTTCAGAAGCTTGTGGCTGTTCTAAGGCATCATGTTTAAATCATGCCTAAAGCAGACATACACAAAGTTAAGCATGATCATGATTAAGTATTTGTGGCCTGCCTGGAGTATCTCTTTTCCTGATGAGTAATGCTATAGTAAGTAGTCCCACTAACATAAATGAGATTACACAATCACTCTGTGTTGCAGTTAAGAGGTTGGACACAGGTGGGACACCAAAATGTGTACGGAAATTCTTCTCTGCTGAGTATGCACCATGAGCAGCCAGTGCATGTGTTCACAGGTCCCTCTGTGGAAACATATCCTGCCTGGCTTCACGCTTTGCTGGGAACGAGAAAAAATATCTCCCACTACCTTGCAGTGCCTACCAGCCAATATCTTCATTTTTAAATGGGGGTTTGGAAAGGGAAGCAGGAGAAACAGCAACATAAAACTGAATAGAGAAACAGTGTGCCTAAGAAATCATGCTCAAGACCCTCATTTGCTGGGTGGCAGTGATGTGTTACAGCTGGGAGCTTCCTTCTGGGATGAATTTAGCTTGAAGACTCAAAACCTGTTCATCATTAAAACCATGCTCATAGAGGGTAGGCTCCAGCTCCTCCTCTAAGCACAGCTGCTGCTGCCAGCCAGGACATTTACTCTTTTCTGCTCCAGCTAGAGAACATGGATTAAATGCTCCATCACTGTATTGTCTGTGTCCTCACTTTGTTTTGGGAAAAGAGGCAAAGCAAAACAGGTGCCTGGTGATGCTTTGTTTTGGATATGGATAGCAAGCAGAGTGACACTGATAAGGTCTAAAGTATGCACAAGCATTTTTTAGGCCTATAGAGAACACCAAAGCTAGTTCTAGTTTAACACTGAGCTTACTGGTAGGACTTTCGCTATTTCTATATAACAGATAAATTTGGCATTATACTGGACCTGTGGCAAAGGTGGCAATAATCTAGCCCATTAGTCTTGGTCATTCCAATACAGAGTAGGATGGATGTTTGGAGTTAGCAAATCCCAGGTAAGGGCCATTCCTCTTTAAAGAGCATATTTAGTGTTGAAGTAGGAAAGGGCCATGCCAGCACCCCCCTGTCAGTCGGAAGGCAGGTCTGTAGTGTGCTGTTTGGGACCCTGCAGCACAGCCACTGACACAGCTGTGCCTGCACCCCACTGCCCATCCAGCAGCACCCTCCAAAGGGAAAGGGAACCTTGTCAGCTCAGCAGCACCAGGCTTCCCTTCCACCTCCTCCTCCCATGCTGAGTGCCGGTATGAGATGCCTGGCTAGACTCTCTGCCAGCGTGGCTGAGACTGAGCGAACTCTGAGCACCCCAGCACAAGAACAGCCTTGTGCCCCAGCCAAGCCACTTCCTGGCCCATCTACCTGCCTGTACATCCACGGGCACCCTGCAGCTTCCCCGACTACCGCCCACACTCAGGCGAGTGAGGGGCATGGTGAGGGATGGACATTCGAGCTGTGTAAGGGAAGACTTTGAAATGGTGCAGCTCAGCACAGCCTCTTTGGTTCCAGTGACACTGCAATGACTTGCAACAGCTGAAAACCTGCCCTAATGTGTTTTCTTAGGACAGGGATGGAGTGGTCTAATGGTAATTATTGTTAAGGAGGAAGTTGAAGTTAATATCTCTTTTCGCATGAGTATAAATGCCAAGGCCTGAATTCATGTATTTCAGAAGCTGAGAAATGACACACCAAAATGATGGCATTTCATTAGCATTTACATTATCTTTGGGCCCAGAGGGCTCAGTGGAAACAGAGTCTAAGAACTTTACTCAGGCTTTATAAGGACTTTTTATATTGGGTCTTGGAAACCTCCAAGGATTAGAGAAGCCTTAGCCTCCCTGGGAATCCTTTTGCCCTGCCTGGTTATCCATGTGGGAAAGAAGCGTGTCTTTATATCCAGCCTGAACCTCTCTAGCTTCAGCTTATGCCCATTATGCTTCAGCTATGCCCATTGTCACTCCCCTTTCCACCAGACACTGCCAGAATACTGCCATCTGCCTCAAATACATCTCTTCTCCAGAGGAAACCAGCCCCTCCTCCAGTCCCACCCAGACAGAGGCCTCCTGCATCCCCTCTGTTTTGTCACCTCTCTAGGGCCCAAAACAGAACGCAATGCTTGGATGAAGTCTGAAGGGGCCTGAGCTAAGGGGACCATCCATCTCTCCTACACAATCCATCTGCCCTGCAGGACTTACAAACTGAAAAATAAGGAAAAATAGACAAGCTGAATCAGAGCAAAAACAATGATATGGAGAACATGGCTTGCCTCAACTTTGTTGAGACCAGAAGACCATGTACCTCACTATCCTGCCCCCGAGACTAGCCAGCAGAAGAGCATAAGGACATGGGAGGCACACAGAGAGGGATTTTTGGGAATGATTTCCCAGCTTCCAAGAACTTGACTCTCATGGATGATGAGTTTAGATTCAACAGCTCCTGAATCACTTTTTGTCCTTAAGTTTATCAGATTGGTTTTGAACTCTATGCAAATCTTAACCATTTACAGTGTGCTGGGATTAGGAGTTCCACAATGAATTTAACTAAATGATGTATGAAAATGTACTCCTTTTCACACTTCAAACTGGGATTGTGTTTGTGCCAGTTTCTGTTTTACTGATGTTCCTTACTTCAATAATTCCCTAATAATTGTCTTTCTATTCCAATTATATTGCATGCAAGGGACTCCACCACATCCACCAGACTGCATGCCTTCAGCCATCTGTCTTGTTCTCTGTACTTTACCCAGAGCAGATGCAGGAGCAAGAACTGCACATGGTTTGGGGTTTTTTAACATGGCTGTAAACCATGCTTGGCAGAGAGGTGTTTTCTTTTTTCTTCTCCTTTTCTTTCCCAAAGATTCTTATCTTAGAGTTTGCTGTTTGGATTGAACACCAGCTGTGCTGTATATAGAGGTAGCTGTTTAAAACTCAAATGCATTGAAACCCATGTACCAGTAAAAACCATGAAATCCATGCACTGGTAAAGGTCAGGAAGAGTTTTGCATCTGTAATCTTCCAATCCCTTTACCTCCACTCCAGTGTCTTTCCTTCTAAACTCAGTTGATCTGGCTTCCAGGAATACTCCTTTGGGGTATAGAATTTCTGCTCTCATGTCCTTTCAGTTGTGCCTAACACATTCCAAATTTTGCACTTCTTTGTCAACAATGCTGTGATAGGTCAATGAGGACTACGCCCTGTTCTTTTCCTGTTGAGAGGAGAATTTTATGGCATCTTTGTATTCCTTTCTTTCTGCAACTCTACTGATCGCTTTAGGCTTCACATTTATCCCAAACACCCAAGCCTCAGCTTCTGGAGTAACTTACCTCAGCATGTCCATTCCCAAGAAAGCTGAGAGGCATTGGAGAACTGTGGAGAGAGAGAGCACATGAAGAACAGAAAGAGGGAATGAAGTATCCCCTCTGTGCACAGAGTCATCTATAACCTTCATTATGGTGGTGACCAACCTCCATGGACACTGTTTCACAGACAGTGGAATGGCTCCAGCAGGAGCTGTGAGTCCACATATTGGCATTCCTGTTATGCTGGGAGTCACCTGCTGCCACCCCAGGGCAGAATCTGGCCCTCTGGGTGCTACTGGGAGTTCAGTACTGGTGGGGTCAAATCAGAGCTGTCTTGAATCATTGTTCATGAGTAGGGAACAAAACCAGTTTTCACCGTTTTACCTGTCCCAGAGAGCAGCAACATTTCTGAAAGCTGACATATAGTTAGTCCAGCAAAGCATAAAGGCCCCACTCTGGTTATATTTTTCTTCCTATCAACAACGTTTTCTGTGGCTGGTGCAATGCTGCAATAATAGTCTGTCACTGTTCTCACTGTGAACAACAGATATGACCTTTTACCATTACATTGATGTCGCCAACCTTCTTCAAAAAGGTTCTGACCTGTGGTCTGTTGTGGGTGAGGCCATGTGGTGAGGTAGCCTGTCTCCACAGGCTGGCAAAAAGGCCAGAGCAGGTCTCATGTGTCCTCCACCCTATCTCAGAGTGGGACCACCTGATTTTACCAGCAAGACAGCCTGAAAAAAAAAGACAACATCATGTGTCCTGAGTAAAGACATCAGATAAAACAGCTCTGTAGATTGACGAAACAACATTTTGAACATCTGGCATCTTTATGGTTCTGCCACAGTTTTCATGTGCTTTCCTGAAAAAAAAATGGACCCATTGTATCACGTCTGAGTTTCCACATCTGTTCCATAGGAGTCATTATAAGAATGCCCTAACAGCAGAGATTTAGTTCAGTTAAATCCAGGGAATGGCGCTGCTGACAATCTTCAAGAACAGTTAATATTTCACAGAATCACAGAATGTTAAAGGGTCTAGGTTAAAGGTTAAAGGTTAAAGATCATCTAGTCCCAGCCCTTGGTGCCATGGGCAGGGACAACTCTCACTAGACCGGATTGCTCAAGGCCCCTATCCAGCTTGGCTTTGAACAATGCCAGGGTCCGGGTACCCACAACTCCCTGGACAACCTGTTCCAGTGTCTCACCACTCTCCCAAGAAAGAATTTCTTCCCAGTATCTAACCTATATTTCTCTCCTCTTTCAATTTGTACCCATTACTTCTTGTCCTTTCGCTATAGTTGCTGATGAAGAGTCCCTCTCCAGCTCCCCTGTAGAGCCTTTCAGACACTGGAAGGCTGCTATGAGGTCCTCACACGGCCTTCTCTTTTCCAGGATGAACTTAGTCTGTCTTTGTAGGGAAGGGGCTGTAGTCCTCTTATATATCCTCTTATCAACTTCCTGATCAGTCAGCGGACTCACTCCAGCAGTTCCATGTCCTACGCAGGGGCCTCAGAGCTGGCTGCAGGGTTCCAGGTGGGCTCTCACCAGAGCAGAGCAGACGGGCACGATCCCCTCCCTCCCCTGCTGCCCACGCTGCCTTGGATGCAGCCCAGGACACCACTGGCTTTCTGGGATGGGAGTGTCCATGGCTGGGTCATGTTGAATATTCATCCACCATCACCCCCAAGTCCTTCTCCTCAGGGCTACTCTCAATCACTTCTCCAGCCTGTAGGAGTCTCTGGGACTGTCCTGGCCCAGGTGCAGGACTTTGGCCCTTGCACCTCACTTTCACAAAACCACAGAATCACAGAATGGGCCAGGTTGGAAAGGACCTCAGTCTCCTGGTCCAACATCCCTGCTAAAGCAGAGTCTCCCTGGAGCACAGGGCACAGGATCGCACCCAGATCTTAAATATCTCCAGTGAGAGAGACTTCACCACCTCTCTGACCAGTTTGTTCCAATTCATGTTTACCCACACACTAATGAGGTCCTTCCTCATGTTCAGGTAGAACTTCCTGTGCATCAGTCTCTGTCTGTTGCCCCTTGTCCTGTTGCTGGGCACCATTGCGAGGAGCCTGGCTCCATACACTGACACCTTTCCTTCAGATACTGACAGACATTTCTGAGGTCCCTTCCCAGTGTCTTCTCAAGACTGAACCGGCCCAGCTCCCTCAGCCTTTCCTCACAAGTGAGCTACTCCTCTCAGCACATCATCTCCACTGCTTCCCCTGGACCCACTCCAGGAGCTCCATGTGTCTCTTGTCCTGAGGAGCCCAGAACTGGACACAGCACTCCTGATGTACCTCACCAGGGCTGAGCAGAGGGAGAGGGTCACCTCCCTTCAACTGCTGGCAATGCTCTCCCTAATGCACCCCAGGGTCCCATTGGCCTTCTTGGCCCCCAGGACACACTACTGGCTCATGGACAGCTTGTTGTCCACCAGGACCCCCAGGTGCTTCTGCACAGAGCTGCTATTTCTTGGAGGTGAACACTGTCATTTCCTTACTGATTACCAGAAGGCATCTATGGATGTCAGAGTAAACAGTAGCTAATTGACCATGTAAAACCACAGATGACTGAAGAAGCTGACTCACATCCCACCTTTTTGTTTAAACTTGCTGTAAATTCTTCACATTTTTGATTAGTAAGAACAAAGATAAACTGCTTTAAATGTAACCACAACCTGTAAACACTACGTGCAATGTCTGAAGCATGGGTTGGATTTTCTTTTGGGTGAATGGGTGCAGCTCCGACTGAGGCTGAGAGATTGGATCAGCAGTTTCCAAGCCATGAGCACTTCCTGCCTGAAAAAGAAAAAAACCCGAGGGTTTCTGCAGAATGAAGAAGAGCAAAACAGCTGTCTTAAGGCCAAAGGTGTGTCCCGACGAGCTGGAAGAAATAGACATGCAAGGGGGAATTTTGCTGGAAGAGTGTTTAGGTTCTTAAAGAACACAGGAGAAGTGAGGAAAAAGAGGCTTTTTATTGTGGTCTCCAGTCCAAAATGCAGATAATTAAAGATTTTTTAATTATCCTCCTGAACACATGAGTGAAAGACAATAAACACAAGGGAATGAGAATGCTCTTCCCCTCTTGAGCAAATTTTGCATTTGTACAGAGCTACACTGGAATCACAGCAGATTAAACACTATTCCCCAAACATTTCTGACACCAAAAGCTGCTGAATGTTGATACTTCTATCTTTTTTCAGCCTGCTCACTGCATCCACCCCATCCAGATCCTCAGGCACCTTGGGCTGCAGAGTGTGGGGTCAGCCTGGATGCTAGGGCACTCTTCTGCTCCAAGGGAAGTCACAGCACAGTTTCTTTCTCTTCATCACATTACAGCCTGCCAAAGCCATTAGCTTACCTGACAAACTACAGTAAGTTCAGAAAAGTGACTTTTCAAAACTAGGCTTGCCTTCTCCAGTTGTTCACAGAGAACAGCACTTGCATTTGCTGATCCTTAACTATTTTGATTTTATTTCAGCAAATCTTGCTAGTTAATTATTTCCTCCAAACTAGTGCAGCTTATCCTCTCTCTCTCAGCACTTTACTCAGGATAGTTCTCTCATTACTTGCTCATTTTTGCCAGAACACTGGGATCTGTATCAATGTGACTTATTTTCTTGAGGCGTCCCTGACCATCAGACACTTCATCAGATTCTTTAATATCTTTTGCATCCTGTTGCTGTAGACAAGTCATGCACCTGCTGGACCATCTGCCATTGGAGACTGCAGTTCAACCCACGCACACAAGAGATTTCTTTATCCATTACTTTGCACTTTGTTAAATGGTAACTGTCTGTACTGTGAGGCTCTAGTAAGGTTTTTCAGAAGGTGCTTGAAAAACACAGGCTAAACCTGATTTTTTTCTGCTGTTAACGTTAGAGAACTCCAGTTCTGCTTCCAGAGGTTGAAAGCAGTGCGCGGGGAAGCCTGCAAGGCAGAGGGGCATGCTCAGTGCTGCTCATCCTGCAGCCAGGGAAAGGGAGCGCTGTGGCACTAGACAGCCTAGATTTTCAGGACCCTTGCACAGAGTGCAGAAGTGCTTTTATTCCTCTCCTGACTATTTTCTTTTTTATTCCCTGCCTTTGTCTCATGTTCTGCGTTTTGTTCATGTTTCTGGAATGGCATGAAAAAGCCATGCTGTATTCACCTGATATTTGCATGAATTTTTGGGTTGCTGTTTATTTTTTCTCTCCTTCCCTATTGTCCCTCAAAAGTCAGCCTACTGAGAAGTTGTTTTGGAGGTTTATTAGGCAATTCAGATACTTAGCTTTCCATCAAGCCCCCAAACAATTGAACTCACAATATTTTCTTTTCCAATTTCCTTGCAGTATGGGCTGAGAGTAGAATGCCTCCAGTTTGTTGCTTACCATGATCCTGCAACACTGAGAATTGTACAGCTGAGTTTAGTGCTTGCAAATCAATTGTCTTTAATTTCTTTACCCTGTGTAAGAAGATAACTTCTTCCCTGAGAGAAGAAAATTGCAAGTATTGTTTTGGTAATTCTTAATGTACTGTATTGGAAGTGTGCATTCCACAGGGCTAATTTTCTTGGATGACTTACTTGCTTAGTCTCTCAAGGTACTTTGGAGTTGGTCGTTTTGGTCAGTGTCCTTGGGCAACTGATCCCTTGTGAAGAAACTTGCTCAAAATATCTTCTCCTAGTTTTCGTTGTTCAATATGTTGCTATCACTAGTGCTCTCCTACAACCACTCAGTGGGAACATATCAGTTACTGGAACAACCCAGAATATTTCAAATCAATAGCTTTCACTGACAGATTCTTATCAAATAATCAAGGTGTGGTCAATTGTATTTTCTTTGCTTTTGCTATACAGTCTTTTTCTCTGGAAATACCATACAACTAAAGTGGCAAACTGAATTAATGCTAATAAGAGGCTGACCACCATTTACCTGCAGAACAGAAGACAGAATATTTAATACCCCTTGACAGAGAATAGAGGTCAGTATGAAGTGGAAACAGTGGCTGTTGTCTGCCCTCTGATTAGGTTCAGACCTTGGTTTAGGTTATAAATGTTACCTTCCCACCTCCAGATATAAATTATGAGAACTTGGTTACTAGTCCCATAGCTGAGGTGATGACTCTAGATTACTAAATTCTCTGTGGCAGCTGTGGGGAATAGTTTAGGAGAAAACTACAGGATTAAATGGGTTTGCATAACGAGCCCACATAGAGCTACACATAGCAATCAAATTAACAAATACCACTTTCATATGCTCCCCTATTACCAACATATTTGCAGTCTTTCTGTGGGTTAATCATGAACAGGCAAAGGTCTGAGCTTGTGGAATAGCACATTCATTGTCAATTGTAACTCATGAGTAAACTTGCAGGAGGAATTGCCATTAAAATACTTTCTTTCTCTGCTCAGTGAGGTGCTCCCACAACTTTCAGGGCTTTACTAGCAAGCTGTATAGAACCAGTACATTTAAGGTAATAGTATTCCTGTCTTGGCTCAGTTTTGAATGTTTTATGAGTCAATTAAAACCACTTGAAAGAATTTAGTGACAGAGGCACCACACATTTTATTCCCTGATAACTATGTTCTGCATTGTTTTCATAGGGGTAGGATTAATGAAGGTTTTTAAAAAACTTTGCCCCAAAAGGAAGTACCCAGATTCCAGTTATTTGTGGTTTTAAGCACTGAAACTTGGTAGTACAGCATGTAGGAATTTTTCAATGATCCAAAAGAATCCTAAATATACATGTATTTAGGTCTTCAAGCACACTGAAGTATTGTGTTTACTGGGATCTGTGTGGCCCCATAGCACCTTCTGAGTTGTATTTTTGTGTGTGTGTGTGTGTGTTTGTGTGTGTGTGTGTGTATGTGTGTATGACCTGAGAATCTGGAAAGAGTTCTGTCTAAAGAATACTTCACAAAAGTTTTATCCAAAGAGAAAATCACATCAGTCTGATTACATCAGAACACTAACACTGCTGAGGCTCTCCCACCTGACTCCATATTCAGACTTCCTTTAGAAAGGGAGGAATTAGTCAGCAAACAGAAAACTACTTGTTATCTATATATTTTAAACTAGGGATCAACTAGAAGTAGCCATGATGTATTAGGGACAAATTTTCAGGCATGAAAATCACTGTTTCCATGGACTTAAAAGGAGCCATACTAATTTTCAATCCCCAGACGTCTGATCTCTGGATTTTTCTTCAACTTTCACATTAGATTCACCACCTTCCTTACCACATCTTTTACCGAACAAAGTTGTATTTATCCTTTTGTCTGATATTTTATGCTGAATTAAAATTTCCCACCACCATTATTCAACCCATATTACCTTAATTTGTGATTTTGCAAAGCCATTAAAACCAACAAACAAACAAACAAAAACCCAAAGAAAACCAAAACCAGACAACAACCAAACAACAACAACAACAAAACAACAAAACCAAACAAAAAACAATGATGAAAGACCCAAACCACCAACTTTTTAATATGCAGCTTTAGCTCCAACTTGGCAAACTTTTATTAGGTACACAGCTTTGTAATTTCTGGTGCCACAAAATTAGGAACTATGAGACAGTGACAGTGAGAGTCCAGTCACCACAAATGTGACAGGAAGCTAAGGCAACAGGACTTTGCATCATGTCTCTGCATTTGTGGAAGAACAAGAAAGTAATTAGTCTGGGAAGAAGTAAAAAGTTCCTATGAACTCTAAACCAGCAGATCACAGATCACTAAAGTCACCATTTGCTTTCAAAAATATTATGAAGTCTCATAGAGACCTGAAACCTAAGACACTTATTTAATTGAATGCAAAGTTAAATAATACTGAACCAGCCATATAAGGTCAAACTAAAGTCCCATCCAGCTTAACATCCATTTTCTAATACTGGCCAGGAGCATGTTCCTAAAGGAGATTACAAGAACTAGGCATGTAGAGAGCAATTTTCTGGATTTGTGCCCCCAGCTCCCGTATTTCAGCCAGGTGCTACGTTCTTAGGATAACTACAGAGCCCCTAGATGTATTTGGGGTCCCTCTGCCCACTCCTCTCCCCCTCATCTTCCCTGCCTGCTATGGTTGGCAGGATTCAAAACAGACAAATACACAGTTTTGCACTGGCCTGTCTGCAGGTAAACCCCACCTCCACCCTACCCACCATTGCACTGTGTTGAACACAATTTCAAAACATTATTTTTTGAGGCTTGAAATAACTGGATTTCCCTGGGCTTTAATTTACCACTTGACTAGTTTCCTATTTAACCTTTCACTTCAATCCTTATTTCACAGCATGAAATGATACCCCTGCACACCATATTTCTCTTTTTGAGGCAAGCCTACCAAAATTATCTTTTGGTTGGATGTGATGGGAAATGAATGCAACTTTCTGAAACAACTCAGTGAAAACAACATATTGCTCATAGAAAATTCTCAGTTAAGGTTGCAGCTGAGAAACTTTGATAGGAGGAATGGCATATCAGACACACTTTACCCAAAGTTCTACTTACTTAGAAAGGAAAAGGCATGAAAACTTTCTGAAAGAACAATTTCTCCCAAACCCCATTTATAAAAGGTACCTAAGTGTGTGTCTGGCTTTAAGCAAAGGAGTTGTTAGAGAAATACTCTTGTGCCTGATACAATGCCTGCTAAACCATTGATTTTTACTAGGGATGCTGCAATTAATCACACGAATTTTCGAAGCCTGAGCTTCAAAGAGTCAAGATTTGCTAGCTATCAATATAAATTTCTTACATAGATAAGACACAGCAGGGAATCTTACCACAGTTTCAGGCTTTGATTAGACACATCTTCATTTTCTTGCTAGATGAAAAACCCTAAAACAAAATTGCAGTGACTGTACATCCTCCCTAATACTCTATTTATTAATTTTTTCTTGGGATTTAAGTAAGAAGAGTTATGGGGAAAACAAAGCCCACACAGAGAGCCCTCTCCCCATAAGCAATATATTTTTGTTTACAGCTGGTAATCTAACTGATTTTCATAAGCAAAAATGTTGAAACTCCAGTTGAATCAGGGCAGTTCTATAGTAGCTGTGAGCACATGTGTGTGGGTAGGTATGTACATAGGGGAAGTCTCATCCTTCATTTTGTATATTAATGACGGAATGGATCCAAACAATTTCTGCATTTAACTGCAGGACTTTTAGCTGAGCTCTCAGTGAAATCCATACAAGAAATGTATATCTGCATGTGTGGTCTATAGTGCTAGATTTGTTGGTATGTTTAAACAAGAGAATATCTTTAGTCAGCCTAGTCTAAGTTGTCCAATCCTGTACTGGGACAGAGACAAAGAAAGAAAGCATGGCATTGGTCTGAGAGCTTATATGAAAGAAAGGGTGGTTTCAATTCCAGTTCCTGCTCTCCGAAGTATTTTACCAGTCCAAAATTTCTGGCAAAGCTTCCTAAGAGCCTGACGGTCTCCTGAGAGATGAGAGATGTGCACCTGCATCTCTTCAGGCACATGAAGAAATTGAGCTCAGGTTTCTCCTCCTTGGGGAGAGGGCATTTGCCACCACTGAACTGTAAGCACATGCAAGAGGAAAGCAGTCCTTTGTTATCCTTTACAAATAGTATCTTCTCTTTCTCTGGTGTTTTTGTTTCATTTTGGGGCTGTGAAGGCACCTCATTGCCACAAGGAGCTGAAAGCCTCCAAACCTTCAGTGAAAAATCCTGTTTTATGGTTAACACTTTGTTAGTTTCTTGCTTAGCAGACATGGCAGTTGTGATTCCCACCCTCAGACACTGAACACTCCTCAGGTGATGAATGTGAAGCCTGTGTGCCTGACTCAAGATACTGTGTTGATGACCAGACTATGACCAGTTTGGAGCTCCAAAGCTGAGAGCTTTTTGCTTGGTCTAAATACTCTTTAAGTCCTGTTCCCTTTCTGTCAGGAAAGAAGCCAGCAACTTTGCCACATTCCCACAGGGTTACTTTGAAGATGATATATCGTGGAGATTGCATACCACTGAGATAATCTCATAGAGATGGCTGTAAACACCTTGGATGATGGTGTGGGCAAAACACACTCCAGAGTGCGTGTTGTGTTGCACTGACTGATTCCAAAAGGAAGTTGTTTTCTTCACAGAGCCTGTGGAGGAAAGGTAGCACAAAGTGGAGCCTTGGAGACCCCTCAGCCAACTGATTTCAACAGGGACCCTAGGATAATAACATACCTCAGAAAATTGTACCCTGCCAGGAGCAGAAATTTTGCTCCTCCAATATGGCAGGGATGCATGCTGGTTCCTGTGCTCTCTCAGCCAGCTTACTGCAGGACAGGCCAGCTTGTGGTTGCAGCAGAGGGGGCTTGCAGGGAATCAGAGAGGCCAGAACTTCCCTGAACTCATGGTGATAACACAAGGCATACCTGTGTGACATGATGGCCCAGAGACAGAACAGCATTACCAGCCCCACTGGGCTGAGCACACTCCGAGACCGCTGACCATGAGAGCGCAGGCTGGGAAGGGGCTGGGACCAACATTCATTCTGAGATGTGTCACCACAGAGATTTCGGGGGTGATTGTGATGGGGTACAAATTCACCACGGATTTATGCAGAGTGTGCCAGTCTAACTTGGAAGACCTTTTGGTCCCCCACACGTGCACCGGGACAATGGGGATTATCATGCTTGGCCACTAAACTCTTGCCCACAGAGAAGAAAATAAGTCTGGATCCAAAACAGCGATGCCTTTAATGTGAATTTGTTAAACTACATTAAAGCTCTGTTTCAGCATTTTTAATCAAAGGTGCTTTTAATCTGATTGGTCTTCTTTACCTTACCAAGTGAATTGATCTGAACCTAATTTCATATTTTTTAAAGTCTTGAATTAGAATACCCTACCCACACACAAATTGAATGAAGCTTTAATATACATTTAAAAAATTAATTTGGATTTGCTTCCATGAGAGCAAAATGTCTGGACTGACTGAACTCAGTGGAGTCACATCGATGAAGTGAGAGAGCTGTCAATCTTCAGAGCAGTCCTCACTGCCAGAGCTGGAATCATTTGGACTCAAACAGGGAAAGCCAAATTATTCCTATTAATAGATTTTCACCTTCCATGCCTTTTTGCTTAGGTATTTTCAGAGGCCATATCCTGGGTTATAACTAATGATGTATTTCAGGAGTGTGGTAGTCTGTAGAGACATTCAGCCCACACCAAACAGCATCAATGTCTCACACATTAATGGCGCTACTACTGTGTGTGTGTGTGTGTGTGTGTGTGTGTATGTATATATTTATCATGGGAACTGAATGACATAAAACATTCTGAAATATTAGATGTTAAAGTACCCATTTCTTTGCTGTGAAAGTCTCCTGAAGTTTCACAAATTGAGTCTGTAAAAATTGTTGGCAAATTGGAGGCTATCAGGTCTTGTTTTATAGTAAGATATATACAGATACATGTACAAACAACTCCGAAATGTGCCATTTCCTGAAAAGAGACGTTAATGAGACGTCACCACCTGTTACAGTTGCTGCTGTTGCCAAAGATGTTGCCTTGACCTTTAAACCACTGTTAGGACACTTCTGTGTAATCAAGATTTGCATCTTCAAAATGTCAGTAGAACAAAAGGTACTGTTGTCCTGACTCAGCTAAGTTGATGTCAAAGACCTGGTGCTTAGCTGCTGAAAAAATTTCAAGTCAAACTTAAGATAAGAATGTGTTTCATTCACAGTTATGTTTACAGTACACCATTCCCATTTCAGTCTGTTTAGGATGACAGTTCTTACTGTGTTCTTGCTACCAGTGGAGGGCAACAGGCAGTTTTGAAGTTCAGGCAAATAGTTTTCTACTCGTCTTCATGGGTTTTGAGGAGCACAATATGAAGAAAAAGAAAATGGCTGTCCTCAGTTGAGAGAAGAATAAGAACAGGATTAAACCATGAACTTAATTATCAATTCAGGAACTGATTTTGTTAAATGAATACATTTTCTGTGCAGAAAAAAAATAGTCTTAAACCATTTTTTTCTCTCTTGGTAACGCATTGGAATTCCAAAGTACTTGTAATTAGGTCCCTTTTACAGTCAGTGTATTTGTAAAAATGAACTTAGAAACAAAAGAAAATCAGATTGTTAAAATTATATTCAACTGTTTGTAACTCTAGAGCATGCTTTATTTTTGTTCACTCATCTGTCTCTTCTAGCTTGCATTACAGTTTGCAGAGATGTATACATGAGTGAAATATCAGACTTAGCAGCATTCTGCATTCACTTCGTAAGCAAGTAAGCAAGTTCACATAGTGCAGAGGTCCAGAAGAGCCAGACTACTAACAAGGAGATGAACCTGGGAATAGGCAGAGCTTAATTTTTGTACTGAAGAAGTTGACATGGGAATAGCAAAGAGATGTAAAACTCCATAAACAGTCTCTACCTGTGTATTGGTGACAGGCAGCACTCCTTTTTTACCTGTCCTATTATGAACTGATGTACATGAACATTTGACTGCTGTTCTGAAAGTAACTGCGCAATTTTTCTGAGATTGTGCAACACGTCTGAGCTACGGTTCCCATTCCACTGAAATTATATAAATGGTCCCATCTCTCTAGTTCAAGAAGTCCAAAGTGGCCCTTGGCCGTAGGAAAAGGTAAAGTATTTAAAGATTTGGAAATACTAGAGTAGATTGGACTGAGCTGTACTAGCTCAGAAGATTGATGTACACTGGGCATTTTCTGACTGATCTCTAAGCCAACTGTTTAGTACAGTTCTGCCACTGAGGGGGTAGAATGGCTGCATTAACATGGTGTTAGATCAGCTGCTACCCACTCTGCTCAAGTATCTCACAGATGGCAACAGCAGAGAAAGAGAGGCAGACTCACCTGCGTAAGCAATACCACCTTCTTTGGCATTGGTGTATACAGAAGTAAATCACACCCTTCTGCAGTGGATCTATGACACATTGTATAAAATGAATTGCAATCTTTCTTCTCGGAATAATAGGTTTATTTCTGGAACAGAAATTCTGGTATGTTTTTCTGAGAAATTTCCCACTTCTGAAAAACAAGCAGCAGGAGTTCATCTGAAGGTTCATTTTTAGTCAGTTTGAATGCATTCTTGGGCTGCTGGGGTCCTTCCACAGCATCTCACCTTCAAAACCAGCATATTTTGTGGGGGTGCACCCTGTGTCTTGCTCATGGTGCCTCAGTGCTGATAACTCCCTGGAATGACGATTTTATACTGATGAACACAGCCTGAAGATAATGCTTGAGTATCTAGATTTTTCAGAGTACAGAAAACCAGGTTATTTCGAGATTATTTAAAAGTACGCTTCGTTAGCCAAGAGAGTCCCTTACGTTTCGCTGCAGGCTCCCTCCTTGCTAAGTAGTGACCCCTTAAGGAAAAACCGAGCCACTGCCGCCAGTGCTATCTTCCCATCCTCAGCTGCTCTTCTGTGAGGCTTGCTTTTCCTCCTCGCCCTGCCTGGAGCTTATCGCCTAAACTTCATTTCAGCACACTTGAGAAAGGATGTCGTAACGCTGTCTGTCAAGAAACCCAAAATGTGACACAAATGCATCTGTAACTTTTCATGTCAAGAATCGTATGCATGTCTTCTCCCCTTACTCTCCGTCCCATCTTGATTTGATTTTTCACTAAAGTTGTATCACCAGGCCACTTAGGAAGTATATTTTTTTGCCTTGATGTTTTGCAGTCAACGTTGTTTGCCGCTCTTCTTTTACCAAACAGATAAGGACTTAGACCAACATTGGGGTTTTTTTCTGTTTGTTTCAAAGTACAAATGCTGAAAACCCAAAATGCTGGCTAGCCACTGCTTCTTCAAAACCTTCTCACTCCAGGAGAGTATGTTGAAAAAACTGAGTTCAAAAATTTCAGCCAAGATGAGGAACTCAGTATATATAGGGTTTCACTATTTTGTCTTTTTTAGGCCTGATTTAGGAAGATCTTTTTAATGTCTTCAGTCCAAAAATACTGAAGAAGAATTTTAAAGCATCTTTTGTGCATGATGGTCATTGTTTGATGTCCAAGGCACATGCACAACTCTCCTCAAGAGGAGGAATCACCAGAGACTGTGAAGTAGCAAACCTTGTTTTAGATTATGACTCAATCTGCTGTTCCACATTGCATGACTTTTCCAGGAAAGACTGTCCATTGTGAGACTTCAAGTACTTTGTATTGATCTTTTCTATAACTTCTGAGAATTCTGTTTTCCACCCAATAATGTGTAAGTCCTACAGGTAACAGTTATCTCCACCATCAGGGACTATGGCTCAGGTTAGCTGAACAATTATATACAGATTCCTGAAGTTTTCCAACTGGTGGTGGAGTTCAGTTTGGTGCATTTACACAGTTATCAGCTACTTCACAGTAGTCTTGGGTATGAGTGTATTGGGCGCAGTTTCGTCTGTGGACTGCAGCAAGGCTTTACCTGACCAACTGTTGGCTGTGAGAACTGGTGGTTCCGGGACCAGCCCCATGAGAAGGTACCAAAGTAGAAACGGAGGCACACTAAGAGCAGCGAGACCTCCCCGGGACACGACCTCCTTGCAAATCATCAGGTGCGGGAGCGCACGCTAGTTTTGCAGACCCTCCGTCCCCTGAGCATCCCCCGCCGTCGCGGCGGACGCGGCACTGCCAGTAACCTCGCAGGTTAAGTGGAAGCCTCAGCTTAAGCAGGTGCCTAAGTGGCAGCATGTCATTACCCTGATGAACACCACACCCGCCTCACTCTTTCTGCGACCCCACGCCGGGGCCACCCTGACCGCCGGGGGACGCCCCGGCCTCGCCCCCTCGGCGCGCCCGCAGCCGGGCAGCTCCGGCCGGCGGGGCGGCTCCGGCGGCGACACCGCCCCGTCCTGTCCTGCCCTGCCCGCCCCGCCCCGCCGAGTCGGTGGTGCCTGCGCCCTCCCCGGGGCCGGGGCCGCCCCGCACCCTGGGGGCCGTGCAGGCTCCTCCCGAGAGCAAGCGAGAGGTGCCCAGGGCGGGCGTTAGCGAGGCGTGTGCCGAGGGGTGTGTTTTTGGGCGGGAGTTTATTGGTAGTAGTAGTGAAGAAAGGAAAGCGGCGGGGAGTCAAAAAAAAAAAAAAGGGGTGGAGAAGGAGGGAGGGGGGTGAAGGAAAAAAAAAAAAGGCCCGAAGAGGAGTTTCCGAAAACTTCCAAGGAACTCGCGGCTGCAAGTCCCAGCGGCAGGCAGGAGCGATGCTGGAGCCTCGGGCGCTCCGGGAGCCGACAGCGGCGGCGGTGGCGGCAGAGGGGGTGACCGCGGGGATGGCGGCGGCAGCGGGGAGCGCGGTGCCGGCCGGAGCCGGGGTGGCTGAGAAGAAAAAAGCCAGCAACGGCAGGAAGGGCAGGAAAGGCAAGGGGTCCGGCAAGAAGCCCGCTCCGCCGGAGGAGGGCGAGGCGCCCGGGTCCACCACAGGTAAGCCCGTCGGCAGGTGCGGGGGCTGCCCCGCGCGGACCTTCCGCGCCCTTTCCGCGGCCGCGGATCCGCAGGCAGCGGGCAGCTGAACAATTGTTCAGCCAACCCGAGCCTGCCCGGCTCGGCGGAACCTCCGCGCCCCGCCGCGGCTGCTCGCAGAGCTCCCGGAGCAGTGGAGGCGGCGGCGTTGCCGGGAGCCCCTCGGCTGTCCGACCACGGTTCGGTCTGCTGCCCTATTTCCCTCCCGCTGGCCCCGAACTCCTGAGAGGCTCTCGGTCAGCTGTTGCTTTCTTCATATATTTCCCCCCCTCCCTCCATTTTTTGGAGGGCGTGAGAATGTCTCTCCTGTTACAAAACACGTTTTCTGTCCCTTCCTTTCCCCAGAAACCACTCAGCGTAGTTGAACAGATGGCCAACTTTCATATGGGGTATTTTGTCTAAACTTGCATCTATTTACTCAGGGATGATCAGAGAGGACATTTCGCTCACTTAGCAGCGCGTGTTGTTCCTCTCGTACCTTCTCAGTATTAAGCACAAGAATTCATGCCAGCGATACCCCTTGTCCTCTTCCATAGGTGTCCAGAAGCAGGACCCGGAAGAAGGGTCCCAGCTGAGCGTGGTGCCCCACTCACCATAGTTACTTGTCTCTGTCAGCCAAAGCCCCAGGCAAGATCAAGACTCCTAGTGCAGAGTACAAGCGCATATGAGTGCATGATGCTTTTCATAGAGACCTTGTGTTATGTCACCTAGTTTATCAGAAAGCCTGGCAGTATCTATGGCTACTTCTAGCTTTTTGCAACAGCAATGTATGGCTGCATTTGAATTCTTTGGGGTTTTGTGAGAAATTGTTTTGAAAGAAGCATGGGAAAAGCAGTCAATTGCCTGTGGTTTGGTTTTGAGTTTTTTGTTTGGTTGTGTATCTTTTCCCCCTTTGTGTTGTTTTCCTGTCCCAACAGACAAATTAACATAAAGCCCAGTAGGGTAAAACTTTCTAAATATACCTACATTAATTTTGCTCAGTGTATCATGGCCAACATAGTGCCGCTCTTGACTTCAGTCATCAGCCATCAGGGAGGATATGTGTGATTCAACAGCAGCAGATATCCCTTTGGGCTACTAATTTTTACAAGCTAGCACTGCCCACTGCATCCTTTTCTCTAGGTTGTTTGGAGACGCAGCTCGCCCAGCTTTTGCTCAGCAGTGGCTGTAAACAAGTTTCAGGTGCAGCACAGGAGGTTTCCCTTATTATGTGAAGATAGAGACAAACACTTCTTTTGACCTTCTTTTTCTCTTTTACCAGATTTTATAATGCTGTTACACTATGCAAGCATTGTAAGCATCTCCTGCTAAAACCAACCACCTCTGGCATTAAAACCTCTGGCAAACTTATCTGTGACAGCTGGGCTCTTTGAAGTGTTTGCAAGGCTTTTTGTTTGTTTTTGTGGCTGACAGAAAACAGGAAGACAGTGACAAGTTGGACAATTTGAGATAGGAAAGATATGTCAAGGAGACACACGTTTTCTCACTGTGCACCTCAGAGTTTATAGCATCCCATCCCATTTGTGTAGGAGAGATTTCTTTGTCCTATTATGCAGTTTTCCTTTTGCAGTGGAGCAGGGTGCTGAGGGAGTAGTGAAAGGAGCTGTGAACAAGAGGGCATATTTTTTGAGTAATCCAACCAAGTCAGCTTCTAAACCAGGCAGAGGCTTTTGGGAAGATGGTCTTCTTTCTCTGTAGAGGGAAGCTAGAAGAACAGAAAAATCCATGCAGGTAAATAGCACCTTAAGTTCAGGTATTTAAGTGGGGTTAATTCTCAGTCTGATTATGTCTGCCATGGTGAGTATTTTACCTGCAAATCTGAAGGGTAGCAAATGTAGATTGAGATTCATCAAGGCAGGATTAAGATCATGCCAGCTCCTAAGGCTTTGCTAAAACTCCAGAAGGCTAAGTCTTTACTAAGCCAAAATATGTCAGTGTTTGAACCAGAAATAATCCACTTTTCTGGCAAGTGCTTACCTCAGGTCTCCAAAGCACCAGTATGTTTTTATAGGTATGAAGGAGTACCGCCTTTATCCATACCTGACATTGCTAGTCAAAAGTTTCCTGTGTGGGCAAGAACTGAACATTCTTCTATCTTATGTAATAAAAATCCCATTCCTTCCAAGATGAGTGTATGTGGCAGGATAGTTCACATGTGTAGCTAATCCATGTAGTCTGTCTAATGGGAAAATTAAATACAGCATAACACATGATTGTAAATTTTACTCTGAATCAGATAATGCCACACTGTTACTTAAGGCTATTACCTGGTTGGAGGGGCATTTAGAACTAGAATTGATACTTAGAAGAGAAAGAGCAGAAAGAGTGGTTAATGCAAAAAGTAACAAGAGAGCAATTTTGCATTTCAAGCCATGGGCTTTTATTCTCTCTGTTCAAGCATATTAGAGCTTGAATTAATTACTATTCTGCTCATATTGATTAACAGTACTGACTGGGCACTCTATGAAGGCCTTCTGACTTTGACAGGACTGCAGTTTTCTTTTTTGCTAATATAGGTTTGCAACCGTACCTGTTGTCATTTGGTGTATTTAGGATGTGCAGAGAAGTTATGAAACAGTTTTTCTTTTAGCTACCTGCTTTCTTTAGTTGAATTATGTCAGGAATTATCATCTTCTCTGTTGTGTTCTTGTCTACTCAGAGTTTTTATCCCCTTAGGGTTTTCCTTATGAAGAGCAGTGGCTTGCAGATTTAAGATCTGGGACTGGCACAGAAATCTTTAGGAGGTGTTCAGCTTTTTGCTTAGTGCAGTTTTTTATGACCAAAGTTCCTTGCAACTTAGTTTGCTTCTGGCTGTCAAAGTATATCATATGCACTTCAATCCTGGGTGTGGAAGTTTTGGTAATTTCTCAATGGATTGAGAATCAGCTTTGTTAATTGGGAAGAAAGGGTATAAGAAAATCTTTCATATTCTGTTATAACTTATCCAGAAACTCCAGAGCTACTATTGGACAAGAAAGTTAGTTATTGGGAAAAAAAAAAAAAAAAAAAAGATTAAGGAGGTTTGGCCTTCTCTGCTCACCTGCACAGTGGTAACACAGAAAAAGATCTTCATGTTTTCCATTGCCTAGGTTAAGTCTGGGCTCTGTTAAAAAGTTTGGGGAGGTCCATGTTGGTATGATCTCTTTGCCACTAAAAATTATTTAGAACTTTTACTCCCCTTTGCTACAAGCGCTCTTAAATAAACTGATAGTGTCTGGCTTGTGTCAAGACCAGAGTGACTATGTCTTCCTTTAGCAGGGCACTCTGGACCATGCTAAATACAAAGCATGGAAGACTGAAGAGAGTATTATAAATGGACAGAGGCTTACAGCTTTTCTCCAAGTTATGTCAATGAACTGCCCTGCCAACTGAGTGTGCAGACAGGCTCCACAAATCTGCCAGCAGGGCTTCCTAAAGCATTGCCAGCACACTGAAAATGCATCCAGCCTGGGCAGAGAAAGCTTATGCAGGAAGGCTGAGGTTGGGCATCCAAGGTCCCCAGAGCTGCCCCTCACACAGGCACTGCTCCTGATTTAAGGTGCTGTTAGAGCAGGAGCACAGGGGCTAGGAATAGGCCCTTGTCCCTGTGTCAGCCCAACCTTCTGCCTACCCAGCTTTAGTGCTGGACTGCATAACGTGGGGCTTGTTTACTGAGAGAAAGGGGTCAGCCGCAAAAATCCCCCTGTGGAAGCTGTGTTTGTGTCAGCAAGGTGGGGTACCAGCACATCAGCCCATCCCCTGTGTTCTTTCCAGACAGCTTGAAGAATGTAAGATTTCAGGTGATTCTGCTTAGCAGAGAAGACCAGGGTGAGGTTGCTGGGCTTGAAAGGACAAAGTGTGAGAAGATATGAAGCCTTTCTGAGGAAAACACCTTGATGTGTGTGAAAACTTCATAGTGCTGTGAACTCTGGCCTGGGGTTTCTCAGCCACTCTCTAGTGGTACGAAGAGCAAGGCTTCACAAGCATCTGATGCCCAAACAGAGAGAAGAAAGAGGGAAGACCATCAAATGGGTCTCAGTTATCATTTCAGTGAAGTGACCTCAGCAGCATTGTTCTGAACATATCTGCACTAACAGAGCCCAAAGTAGAGAGACTGTGGTCATTGACATAGAAAATAAGTATCTCCTGGTGGGTTTAGTTTAGAATTAGATAAAATGCCAGAGCTTGAAGACTGCTTGACAGAATAAACAGCACAAAGTTCACGTGAGATCAGTGTGTCTGAGCAGAACGTTTGACCATATCCTGGAAGCAGGCTTGGTTGCCAGAGGAAGAAATTATTTTTATCATATTAAAGACCAAGCTGCAGGTGAGAGCTTGGTTGGGAGGATTAGAGCTCAATCTGAGAGTTGCTGAATTTAAATTAATATTCAGTATTCATAAAGAGATATCAGAAGACTGATCACTGTTTCAACATGAATTGAAGACTAGAGTCTTGGAGATGGAATGAAAGCTGTGATTTCTGACAAAACCAGTCCAGTTCTGGAGATAAACTATTGCTTAGAAGGAGTGACAACTTCTTTTGGTGTTTCCAATCCAAAATATTTATGTGCTGCTGGTATGCTTGTACATTTTTCTGTGAGGAAAGCCTCTCTACCTGTGTGCAATGCCTGCATTCTCCAAACATTCCACACAATCTTCAGAGCAATTTTGAGAGTGAATCCTTTAAAAAGCATGTGAGTGCATTCATGGCTTTTTTGAAAAAACGAGATTAGTCACCATTCAAACTTTTCTGAATTAACACTAGAAGTACTACTTGACTGCAGCCATGGGAATGCAAACAGAATGGTAAGAACATACCAGTACGGTTGTCCAGTAAATACTGCATGTGTATGAAAGACATTCCCCTGTGAAATAAATCCAGAAACTGTTCTGAACTTTGTGCAAATATTGATGGCTGGAGAAGGCTGAACAAAATTTTTATCTTTCATGTAGAAATGCCAAAGTCTGCTAAGCTATGTGTGGATTTAAAAACTTTAACCTCTGGCAAAGCTTGTGAGCTAACTCTTATATCTAAGTTTGTCTATTTGTAATTGTGGGCTTCTCAAATTTCTGGAAAGGCAGTAACTGCAAAAGGGGGGAAAAAAAAGGTTGAACGAGGCAGTTTGAAACAGCACTCATAAGTAAAAAAAGAAAAAAGATCCTATGCAGCGGATATTTCAGAATAGTTCAGCACTCACTAATTGGGGCAGCTCATTTTTCATCTTCTCTACTGAATCAGAGTCACTTAGTTTTCACAAAAACTTATTGGGCACCTGGTTTGTGAATGCCTACCCATAGAGGATCAATGACAACACATTTGACTTTAGGCGCCTAAGTGGCAATTTGTTATTCTTCAAGTAAGGCGAGTTAAATGCAGAGCTGTGGAAAAGTTTCTTCCAAGCATCTCCCTTCCCCTACCTTCCCCCTTTCAGTCTATCTACAAGCATCTGATAGCCCTTTGAGGCAGGTGGTTGTAACCAAAAGCAAAACAGTGGAGAACAATTGTGTCTCAGGGTGTCAGGATCTGGAAATGCTATGAATTCTTACCAAATCAGTGTTTTGCTAACATTCCAAAAGTAACAAGAGTGAATGTGCCTTTAACAGTACTGATAGTTTATCGTGTTCCGTTATGATACAAGAAAACAAACCAAGTGTCAGTATTTTGTATGAGTCATTCTAGTTGTGCAAAGAGCTGCTCGAGTGTGCTTGAGGTGGTTGAGTTAACCCTCAGTTGCTACCTCGAGTGCATGGAGCTCTGGATTCGGCAGGGGAGGGGGTCTTGTTGGAAAGTCCACAGTGGCAGGCTTGCATGGGCAGTTACAGTGCCGGAGCCGGGGTTGCGGCGGCAGCGGCGCCGCAGGGGCAGCACGGCCGAGAGGAGAGACGGGTTGCGGTGCGGAGGCGTCTACGGACGTGCTGCTTTAGAAATAAAGAAACAATCGAACTAGCAGCGAAGGAGGAGAAGAGCGGCCGGTGGCCTGCGGGGAAGGCAGGAGCGGGCTGGAGGGGCTGCCCGCGGGTTGGGCTGCGGTGCCCGCGGCGGCCGCTAGGGGGCGCGGCGGGAGCGCTCTGCCCGCGGCGGCGGGGCCCGGCCGCACCGACCGCGGCCCTCGGGCCCTGAGGGAGCGCCGCCAGCACCGGGGGGGTGGGCTGAGCGGGGTTTGTTCAGGCTGTTTGTCGTGTGGTGTTGAAGGTCAGTGGATGTGCGGTAAACAGGTACAGAAGCTGTGAGGGAGGGAGACTTGGGTCCTGAAAAACACTCTGCTCTGATTTCGTGCAATATGAGCATGAAGTCGTCTAGTGTGAGGTCACAAGAATGCTCTTCTTTTTGTTCATTCTCTCTCTTCTTCCTTTCCTACCACACTTCCTCTATCTCTCTTCTTCCCTTCCTTTGTCCTTTCTCTCTTTCCCTTCTTTCTTCCCTTCTCCTTTCCATCCGTCCTGCTGTCCTTTTATGCATCTCTTTTTGTCCTTCTTCCATAGTTTTCTTTCTCCCTCCTTTCTTTTCCCCATCTTTCTTTATTCCCTAATATTTCTCCATCCTTTTCCTTCTTTTTTTCTCCCTTCATCCTGTCCATCCCATCTGCTCTATTTCGGTTAATGAAGAAAAGAAATGAAAGGAAAGTAAACTAAGTTATTTCATAAGGGACTGATAGAGGTCTTTGACGTAACCTCCTATCTGGAGTAACTGCTAGTTTTTCATTTATGCGCAGAATACTACTTGTGTCTGCTTTTGTGTTTCTGGTTGTGTAATTTTCTGTGGGAGCATTAGATCTGGGGAGAAATTGACTGTGTTACATAGTTTGTTCACTATGGGCCATTTGAATCCTAGCTCTGACAACCAAGTCCACAGGCTTCACAGGTCAGGGAGGAAGAGGGAGATGTTAATCCACTTGTGACAGTTCACTTGGGAGCCTTTACTCATTTGCTCGGTGCATCTCTTCCTCAGGTTTTATGAGCTGTTTGTCCTTCCACCTCTGTAAGCAGAGGGAATCCAGATCAGGGAGTTTGGGCTTGGCATTCAGTCATGGACTCAGGCTGAGCCTTGCTTGATGCCTTTCTTCTGCATTAACAGCTTCCATTTCACCCTTGAGTCAGCCCTATGCCATGTTCTATGGCTAATGGTTAATCCCTTTGAAGGCAGTTACCAAGGCATGAATGCATACTTAAGGTGACTAAACAGAGTACCTAGTAACATCCAGTTATGGGGGTGATAGATAGGGCTTGTTATCACTGCCATTACTGCCAGAAGAGTTAAATTCTAAATCCAATTTGCATGTATTTGTCTGTGTATATGCATGTGAACACATGTAGGTGTGATGTTTTAGTGGGACTGTTGGCTTCTACAGTTACAGTCTATTCAGTTTTCCTTTGGAGAAGTCCATTGGACTTGGAAAAGAGAAAAAAGGGACCATAGTTTGCCCCTGTAATGCCATATTAATGCCATATTGCGCCTGTATACAAAACAGCACTGAAAACTGCTCCAAGTTATTGTACTATATTTGGAATGGGTGGCCCTATTATTCTGTGAATATATTTTTGCATGTCCTCTTGAATTGCACCAAATAAACTGGTAATGTTTGTGTCATCACAGTCATTGAGGTCTAGCTGGAATCTCTGTCCTCAAACCACCCTGTGTGGAAGGAGCTCCCATTGCCTGGGATCATACAGTCTTTGCATGTCCAAGATCACAACAGATCAGTCTGATCACAGAAACCAGAGTCTCCTGGCTCTCAGTCTAACCTCCCCCTTCTAGCCACTGTGGTTTCTAACACATGGCCATAACATATACATATCACAAACCTGCCTCCTGCCTTTTTTTTTAATTGTCAAAAAGGTTCCTTTCTCTTCGTGAAAATAAGTTTTCTGGAGGACGCTGTGCATAGTTGAGGTGTCTACTGCAGGAGACATGGGAAGAGGAGGGGTCTTTTTAGGTAGCAGGCACATTGCTGTCCCAGTGCAGCTGTGCAGCCCTATGGCAGGAGCTGTTTCTACAGAGTGAATATGGGGATGAAGGGCATCAGAGAGGATGTCAGCTGTGCCATTGTGCCAGACCTGCAGGTTCAGGGAGAGTCATTGGCAGGACTCTCCCTGAGAAACCCTCAGAGAAAAGGTTTTATTAGTAAAGTTTTCCAGCAAGCTGCTTCCAAGGACAGTATGTACCTTTGCAAGAATGAAAGAGAAACCTCCCATGCAGAGCTTCTCCATTCCAGTGGGAACAATCTGACCTGTAAAAACTGGTGTTCCAGGCAACCAGTGCCTCCTTCTTGTTTCTGCCCATTCTGCAACGATCCGTGCCAGCTTTAGGGCAGTGTCCTGATCATCTCAAGAGAAGTTACATTAGGACAAGTTAGCTAAGCCTTTGAAAAATAAACCTGAACACTTAGTAGCTGCTAGTTGACCCTGTTCTTGGAAAGAGTGGACTGGAAATGCAGAGGTAGAAACTGCACCATAAAGAGTGTGTTCTCTGTCAAGCTCTGGAGGACTAATGCAGCTGCTAGTGCACCTGTGGGGTTAGTTAAAAAGCAGTGCTTTTTAAAGTCAAGGCAGTTGTGTGGTGAAAGAGCTTGCCTGGGCATGTGGAGGGATTTCTGTCCCTCACAGCATCTGAGATGAAGATTGGCATAATTTTTGAAAGATGGGCTATGTTCAACCAAAAGGTATGGGATGAGTGCAGAAATTACTGTGTGAGATTTTTTTTCTGTTACAAGCTTCTAGTCTGGCAGACATTCTGAGCCAGACTTAGTGTTGTAGGTTCCAGCAGTCCTAACCCAGTCTTTTTTATCTTGGTACATTTTGATTTAAATGCAAGTCTTACTTAAGCATGTTGCTCATGGCACATGAGAAGGTACAGCAAGTGTACAAAAGGCTAAGTGTAAATGCTGGATGATAAAATGAACTGTGGAAAAAAAGAAATTTTTTATCAACCAGACTGAAACTGATGTTAAGCACAGGTTTTCCTGGTGTTATGAAGTGCCAGCAAGGTCAGAAATTGGAAAACTATTTCAGAGCATTAGCAACAAACTGATGCAAGAGCAGGAAGGTTTTTGAAACAAGGTCAGAGAGAGGGATTTAAAATAAATAACTGTCCTGTTAACTCAGCTCTACTCCTAGGTTGTTTGGCATTGATATGCCTTGGGTTTTTTTCCCATTTGTGTGTGAAGATGTTTCTCATTCCACTCTGTCTTCACACTTAGAGTGAAGACCACCTCACCTGGGGGAGGAGCCTCTTTGTAGGGACCATCCTACCATCATCCCTCATTATAGTTGCAAGGTCTCTCTTGAGGCTCGTCAGTTCCATAAATGACAGAACCCACTGGTCTCAGCAGCCAGTGTTCTTGCTTCCATCCTCAAATTTGCCATCTTCTCTTATCCCTTCTCCAGCTCACACCTGATTCTTATAAGTTGATAGCAGTGATCCAGCCAGTTTCAGGCATGGAACAATCCAGTTTCTAGGCAGATTGCATGGGGGGAACCAATTCTTTGGCTGCAGTAAGAGTTGTACCTTCATCCTGTACAGCAGAATGAAGGCAGAGCTTGCTGTTGAGAGTTTGTCACTTCAGTCCACAAGAAAAGACCAAGGGAGGGGATATAACTTCTAAGAGATGTTGAGGGAGAAGTAACTTCATCTAGGCATTTTGTTTTGAAGGTATGGAATTAATTGCACAGCTGCTGTCAGTGACATTGCTTCCTCTTGAGGGGAGGTGTGAAGACAGAATCCCAGGACACCGAAGGTGGCTGAGGATTGCTTAGCCCCAAGTTGGATTTTTAAACGCTTCTCATGGCTCACTCTAGGCTCCCATAATTTTTCCTCAGGTTTACTTTGTATGCAAATGCCATTAAAGTAGCTGCTTTGGTAGCTGCTGAGGTAAGCTGCTAGGTCTATATAGCTGTTTTTCTGTATAAAAGAGCTATACAGATCTTTAGTTTGAGTTATTCGTGTCTGTTTCCCTTTTGATGTCAAGGTCAGACTTGTTCCAGTGGCAAGTTGTGATGAGCGATTGCTGCCACAGTGAGCTTGCCTGAAGGTACCTCTATGGCACTGACCAGAGGGAATCAGCATGAAAATGAGATGAAATGGCAGGAAGACATATAATGGGTAGGAGAGATGGTATCCACTGCTCTGCCTGATGTTCCCTCTCAACTGCAAAGGTGATTTTGCTACAGATGGTATCCTGTCATTGATTTGCTCACGGCTTTTTTACCCCTTAAGTCTGTGATGAAAGGTTTTCTTCTTGTGGACATTTGGATCAAAATCACCAGGAGCAAGTTTTATCCAAACCCTCTTACCCATTACAGGCAGTTTTGAGGGCACCATGTCTATGTATCCTTCTGTTGTGTCCATACCTAAGCCCTAAAGGAAAATGATCTTCCAGCTTACTTACAAACACAATTTGACCTTTAAGGAATGCATTGAAACTCCTTGAACATCACTGGAAGTATTTGCACACTAAAGCTTAAGCACTTTCCTAAGGTAAATGAAACCAGCTGGGGCTGTGTGCCTAGGTCTGGGTTTTCCCTTCTCTTGCCCTACGCAGGTAACCATATATCTTAAACTCTAAGCAGGCCATCCTAGGTGTTCTGTGGTCACAGTGCAAATTATTTAAACTGAGAATAATGAAAGGACTCACAAGACTCACAAGAACCATTTATGGAAGAAATTTATATAATGCACTGTATCATGTCTGCTGGCCAAGAGGTAACAGGCAGAGAAAGATGATTAAATTGAGCATCGAATGTTTGCTGTTGAGGTTTGCTGTTACGTCTAATGTTTGCTGTTAACTCATGTGATGTGTGAAATCAGGTACCTGTACATTTGGGATTGTTTTGGCATCTTTTTCATCTTACCCTCTTTATAACAGCAAGGTGATAGCTTTTACTCATTCTATTCTAAACTATTTAGCATAAAGAGAAGGCCAACTCTATTTTTTTTCCCCAGAGTCGTGTTAGAGCTATATTACTGTAAACATATATATGGACTTGTGCATGCACATGCACTCCAGTCCATCACAAATGCAGCAAGAGAGGAGCTCCTAGAGCTATATTGCAACACAGAATTTATCCACTGGGGAAGTGTCAAGAAAAGACTTATTTTCTAAGACATTTTTAACTCATGGTTCCATAAAAATTATGGAGCTCCTGGAAAGACCTCCTTGGGGAGCGGTCCTGTGAAATATGCTGACAGCCAGATGGCACAAATTTGGAAAACACTGCTGCCCTTAAAGAATAGAACTGAAAGCCTCTGTGAGAAGGCAGTAAATAACCCTTTTAATTCTGTATTAATGTGATAGAGAGCAAAAAATGCATCTTCTTTTGATAATACAGGGAAACAACTTTTCATGGAAAAGCAGAAAATCTCACTATGGGTCATGAGGGAAGTGTAGAAATGTCCAAAGTAGTGAGTTCACTTTGATTTTTTGTAAGCTGCAGTTAGTAAACAACTTCCTTAACAGATTAAAGAAATACCAAGCAGTCTCAGAATTGCTTTGTTTCATGGCACATTTCATGATGTTTCTCGTATCAGTTTCATGGCAAAGCTTAGTTCATTTCATATCAATGCCAAAGACTCCAGGCGCAAATAAGAGCTATAAATCACTTTGGAGTTGATGGATAAGGAACAACTTGAGGTATTTAGAACTGAAATTAGTTTGTGAGGCTATTTCCATTCAGAAAACCATGGTGACTGCTGGCTCTACACCAGGGAGTAGATAAGATAAAAAGCACAAGACAGGATTACCCTCACAGTGTTTGCACATCTCCTCCTGAGCATCAACAGGGCGCATGTCTGTCCACTCTGCTGAAGGGTTGTCATCATGGATGACAGTGGAAAGCCCCACAACACCGGATCCATGTCCTGCCTAGGAGCCTGTTAAGGTTTCTGTCCACCTCCAAGAGGAACACCAGAGGAACAAGAGGCAGCTTTTGAGTCTGCATCACACCAAAAAGGTTCCCAAGCATCTCACCTGCTTCCACTGCAGCTTGCTGACCTGTAGGGCTTTACTATGTCCAAGAGCATCACAGCCAATGATTGCTGGTGGTTTTTTTTTCCCCTGTCGCCCATAATCAGCTGTAGCTGAAGGTGGGGTACTTGGCTCGTTTAGCTTTTTGTCTGATCAGAATGGTCATTTTTATATATGACAAAATATGCTTGAGGATGAAGTGATGTGGGCCTGCTTGACAAGGGAAATTATTGGGTGTGGAGGGTTTTTCAAACAAGAGGGGAGGACATAGACTTGACCAGGAATGACTCTACAGGGCACCTTCCCTAAGCAGTTTTCTGTTTATCATGTTCTCAGTACTGTGCTTCTGCCCTGTGTCTGCTATATCTCTTTCCCCAGAACCACCATCCACATTTCTAACTCAGTTCTTGCCTGGAACATACTGTATATAATGTTTCTAGGTAGGAATGTGGGGGTGGAAAGACCACATGAGGTCATAAAGTTTTTGTGGAGTTGCAATTTGATCCAAAAAGTGAATTACCAGGTGCTTCTTCAGCAAGGGATTGAGGAGTTATATTTAAATACGTCATTTAGTAAGGCCTTTTATTCCAGAAGATAATAAATTCCATTTATTCTCTAAATGTGCATTTGTTTTACTATAGCATAATTTTAAGATGATGTTTAAATTGATCAGTAGATTGAACTTAACAAATTAAGAAATAAAAAAATAATAAGACAATGCTACATATAATTTTTTCCTAAGAAATAGGATTTTACCAGACTACTGAGTAATAAAACCTTAAAAAGGCAATACATTTCTGATGCTTATTTTCATAAATTTACCTCTGTGTTGCAGAGAATGGGGAGAGGAAATGCTCCAGTAACCAGCATGTGAACTCTCAGGAGTTCAGGATGGTATAGCATCAGTCAGTAGGCTTTACTCAAGATGGAGTGGCAGAGAACCTTTATACCACTCTGCAAATGTATGTACTATTGCTGAAATGGTTGTTACTTCTCAGGGAGGCTTCTTGTAACAGAAGGTTCCTATGAAAGGGCATTACTGTCCTGTGAGCTGTAAACAGGGATGCAACTGGTCAGCTGGCTGGGAAGCTGCTGAGTTTGCTCTGCAGTAGAGAGCACTTCTGGAACTGAGGTTGTATTTTATTGCTGCTGTGTTTCTGAACAGAGCCACTGAGTGCTGCCCCTCTACCCACTTGTTCAGGCATTCATCAGAGAGAATCAAATGCAGGCAAAAATGGCTTAGAAGGCAAGAGTCTGTGGTCAGTGGTCTGCTTATACAGGGACACCTGGAAAGCTCATCCAAATGAGCTTTAAAGTGCATACATTAAGTCATATTGGATCATCACTTGTGTTTTTTTATTATTTTTAGCTATAAACCAGAGAGAATTAAGATTACATTTTTCTGAAGGTGTGTCCTCGCCTAAGTGAAATGGAAGTACTTTAGATTCACTCTTTGCATTAGTTCTCTTTAGATTCACTCTTTGCAAAAGTTTTGCAGTCTGTCCTTCCACCAACAGCCCTAAAATGCCTTCCCCTTGCTGATGAGCCCAGGAAAAGTTTCTAGCCCTAGCCAGGGGAAACCAGATACCCAGTCTGCAGTGTTGCTGTGGTATCACACATGGGATGTTACCCAGGGAGAGGTCAGGTTGGGACCATGTTCAAAGGGACAGGTAAATTGTTGGAAAAGCAGGGACAGGACTGGGATTTGTGGGGCTGGACATGGAGCAGTGGGGAAATGAGTGAATAGAGAGGTCCTCAGTGGAGACCTAAAAAAGGAGGGAGGAGACTGAGAGCAGAGAACTTGGGGAGCACGATGTGCCTGGGAGATAAAGCTGGAGGAAGAGCAGGGGAGAAGCCCATGGTCATTTTTGGCTCAGCAGGAGACTGGAAGTTGGGAAAGGGGGGAAACTAAGATGTGACTGACCCACAACAGGGGTGGATTGAGTGGAACAGAGAAGGAAGGTGGCCTTGCGGGGGGAGGAAAAAAGGCTGTCGATACAGATGGTGTTGGGCAGCCCTACTTCCCCTGGGGTTAGCCAGCAAAGTGGCTTCACTGACCACCTCATCATCTTTTCCTCGTCTGCTTAGCCACGCTGTTGCCATGCAGTGACCATAGCAACCGAAGTTTCTGACTGGCTGTCCTAGGATGGTAGCTGTAATGATAGTGGTGGTGAGTATTGACAGAGGGGAGGGACAGGCAAGCAGCTGTGGAGCAGGGGAAGTTGCCTGAGTACAGTAATCGTCTTTGGCAGGTCAAGGGTGAACCGTGGCCTGTGGGAGTTGTACAATGCCCAAGGCTAGCAAAGTGGTGTTATAATAAACCCCAGATGTTTCCGCTATTTACAATGTATATGTTATGTTTAACCTGAAAATGCATCTTAGGATCTGGTGGGTAGGGAAACAGTTATTAGCTGCTTGGAAATGACTTGTTGGTAATGTATCTGTTCCCCCTTGATATTAGCTGTTGCCTGTTTAAAATATAAATCTTCTAAGCAGAGACCCTCGTGAGCAGCTTCTTTGCCAAACCAGTGGTTCCATTCGGTGTCATGAGGAGCAGCACGGCTCTCCCTGACGGGTTCCTGTGATGGGGGCTGCATGCTGGGCACGGCAGCCCTGGGAGCCGCGCTCTCAGCCGGCCTGCGTTGGTGTGGGAGAGGCACCGCTGTCAGGCAGGGGAGCCCAGCCAGCCACAGGTGTGCAGAGAGCACTGTTTAATTTCCCCAGACTAATTATTTTAGAGCTGGGAGCCAGAACCCTTATGTCATGGGCCAGAGCAGAACTTTGAATAAGCATTTAAGAGAGGGATAGGATTTAGCTGATCAGGCTTTTATGCCAAAACAATTGCTTGTCTATAAGAGTAAATTAGTCAGCTAAACTGTTTGTTTGTGGCCAAATGGCTGCTTTGCACAGACCCTCCAGGTGATCGGTCCTACAGATGGTCCACACAAGGCACTCAAAATATTAACATTTGAAGTGAATGAGTTTAACTGTGGGAAGGCCAGGAGTGGAGGCTCCGTTTTAGAGATGAATCCTTCTGAGTGAATTATACCAAAGCCATACAAATTTGGAAGAGCCATTTTTGCTTCAATGTTTTATTGGATTTAACTAATCCAAGAAAAATGCACACCTTCAGTAAATCCTTAGTAGTTCCTCACACATGTCCCCTGCCTGCCCTTGCTTCTATATCCACCAGTCTGCGCCGGCCACATTCATGCATCTTGCAGGCACTTGGGATACAAAAGGACTTGTTTGGACCCCTCACCACAGGGTGTACTGAGACCAATGGAAAAGAAGCACTATAAGATAGGTTGTGCAAGAACACTGCTGAAGATCAGGTGACAGTTTGCAAGGAAAATGGCCAGAAATTGAGTCCTCACCCAGATGCGCCAGTGTTGTGCTGTTTTGCCCAGGATACCTGGGATATGTGGGAGAGAGGAATGGTCACATTACACAGCATCTGTCATGTCTGGATATGGGGTTTGGGTCTTCATAGAAATTAATCTTGGGGTTTGGGGAGAAAACAATGCTGATTTTGAAGTTTTGTTGCATTTTTCTCCCTTATTTTCTGTTACTATATGACACGAGAGAACACAAGCACACTACTTTCTCAAGGTGAAGGAAGAAAGAGAGAATTTATTTTCTTGACTTTAACATTTATAGTTTTCTAAAAGTGACAGCGGATTGGAGGGTGATAGTGACACTTCTCCAATGACACTGGTCAAACTAACAGTTTATCAACTTTCTCTTCTATAAAAGAAGACAAAACAATTAGTTATTTACAGAAAGTGTCTGAGAAAGTTCACTACAAGAATGTTAATATCAGAAGGCCTAGAAAATCTTAAAAAAACAGGGTGACAATTTTCTGTTTCTACTCCAAACAGTCCTCGTGCAACTATTTCATCAAAAATCTACTGTGACTTCTATTAAGGGCAATGCCTTTTCTTCCTGAGCTTTATTGTCCTCCCACATCCCACATGCCTGCCTTAGAGTGATTTTCTTGAATGTTAGCCCTGATGGATAACTCCCTGCCTAGACATCCAGTTTTACAGTATTTCACATCACACCTCATAAGAAGGGGTGCAGTAGAAGCATTCTGCTAGGCAGAGTGCCTGCATGATGATGTGAAGGATTCTCTGTACCTTTCTCTGATTCACTTGGACTCAGTATTGTGGGTGAAGTGGTTTCTAACATGATACTACAGTTTAAAAGGCAGTAAAGCCACGTTAGTCAATATGAATTCAGTGCCTGAGGTGGCTGAGTGTAAAATGCCAGAGTTCTGTGAATTCGCATCCCATCCTACTAACTTCCTACTAGCTTCCTCACATGGAAAGTCAAATGTGTAGAAATGTTATTTGCCTGAGATCTTCTTTGATTGTTAGGCTTATCTCTTTTGGTGATAGCAGAAAAGTTTTTTCAGTGCTTTTCATGTAATTCAATGTGATGACCAAGTCACAGTGAAATTGCTGAACAAGAGTTAAAAGAGGAAGAAAAAAAGTATTTTTCTCAATCTATGCCTAAAACTGAGGTGACTTTTTTTGGGATGTGATGACCATTTACTCAAATGTAACTCATAAAGTCACTCCTTACTTGTTCAGTGATCCTGTTGAGTCTGAATTCAAAACGTTTTTAAATAAAATTTCTGCTTTTCTTCTCTCTCAGGGGTCTGGTAGATTCCCCTAATGCCAAATCCTTGTCTTTTTCTGTATTTTGATCTTTATCTATCACTCTGCAGAATAATCAGTAAGATAACTAACACATAAGATAACATATTATTTTCTAGCCTAAAATCAAAAATGTAACCATTTATATTGTTCTTGTAGACATAGAATGTCCTCAGAACTTGGAAAACTGAGTTATCAAATTGAAATAAAGGGCTGTGCTTAATTACGAATAAGGGTGTCATAAGAGTTAGAAGCCAGTGACAATTTTTCTCCTTTTTTTTTTCCTTATTTCTGGAGAAAGAATGATGTATAAGAAAAGAAAAAGATGGTTAAAACCTGTTGTTTAAATTCAGTGCTTCCTCTGATTACTTAAAGAGTGTTTTGATTGGGGAAACAAGCCATGAGGATAAACAGCTGTCAGACATCTCAGTACTGTCAAAACCAATGCCATCTCCTGAGCACTGATAATATTAAGGAATTCAGTTTAAAAGTTTTTTTTTTTTAATCTACTGGGAAAGACTTGCATGAAAATATTGTGAGAAAGAGGGTACCTGGCCCTGGAGCTATTTGCCTTTCTCAGTATGGAAACCTTGGCTTCCATGACTGTATTCTGTGTTTGGTGCATGTTCAGTCAACCCTGGATGGGTCTGCAGAGGCTACAGATGGAGGTGCCTTGCACTGCCAGATGAGACAATCACTTTGTTGGTGATTTGCTAGATTTGGATCCTCTTCTATTCTCTCTCAACTCGTGTCAGGGTTGTTGCTGAGAATCCCTGAACACACAGCGTGCGCTCACTTCCTCCATTGCAAATAGCTTGATTGTTCTATAGGCTTCAGGAAAACACTAATTTGATGCTGCTTTTCCTCAATCCTTGATCTGTTAGCTTACTACTGGAAATTCATGAAGCTCGTGGAATAAGCAGTATGTAAAAATATCAGACCTGGGAATAATGTCTTGCAAAGTCCAAAGCGTGCCTTAAGTTCCTTCCAGAAACAGTGATTAAAATGGAAAAATATGGTAGACTTTCAGTGTAATTATACTGTTGGGGTTTTTAATCAGGTTTTTCAGCCACTGGGTTTTATGACATCTTTCAGTAGCCAGATACAGATTAGGAATCAGTTAATACTCTGAAAACAGAATGCTTATCATCTACAAAGTATTTTGCTCTATTAATTGTTTCCATTTCCCCTAACAGTAATGGTGTCTGGCTTGGTTACTTCCTACACAGAATTCCCTTTGCAGCCAGAAGGGGGACTCAGGATATTAAATTTCAGCAGATGCAGTGAACTTGTCCTTTATGTTCTTTTTTTCTGAACATTGTTTTCTGATATTGTTCTGATTCTTCCTTGGCTTCTTCCATCAATCTTTTATGGCTGTCATTGTCATAGCTTTCATTATTATGTACTTACCAGTGTGGGACAAATTTTGGAGAAGGAAATACTGAAATGGACATTTGGACATGTTTGGAATCAGGTTCCAGTCCATCAGGAAGCAATTTGGTGTATCACCTCTTTGTCTGTTTATCACAGGAGCTTCCAGCCCATGTGTTGCTGCATTTTCCCACGGGTATATCTTCCCTCGAGTGTGCCAGTAGGATCCTGGACTGTAATTAATAAGGGTATTTTATTGGCTGTTGTGATATCCAAGCATAAGAGTGTGTGGGACCCAGGAGAGAGTCCTGGTCTGCTCTATGGATTTCAGACCATCGTCTAGCTCATGACGAAAGAGAATAAATGAGCATCTTTAAACAGAGATGTGCATGTTGCTTCGTGTGCAGTGGAACAAGCTGTGAGAGAATAGCCAGAAGTTTAAAAAAAATTACTAAACAAACCAAAAAGCCAACCAAAAATAACAACAACAACAAAACAACCTGTAGAAAAGACAAAGTGTGTTCATACATTATTTTAGGTAAACAGCAGACTGAGTTTTTGCACAATAGCAAGGAGTGAATCCTATCTGCCACCGGGTTTCTTGTGAGACACCCCTGTTATCTGTTATCATGTCACCTTGCAGGACTGGATCTTACAGGAAACTTAATACACCTGGTAGTTCTCCTGCTGGGATTGCATAAGTTTCCCTCATAAACCCCTGTGTTTTGAAACCCTTGTAGGATCAAGGTTTTATCTCTAATTTTTTTGTGTAATATTAATTTCATTCTCATGTCTTCTAGAAAATGTGGACAAAAGAGATGACTGACAACCCCCTAGAGTTCAGCACAGTTGGGGAGAAAGTTATGCATTCTAACTGTTGTGTGCTATTTCCAGTGAAAATCTAGATTGTAATTTGACATGATACCATCTTTTTAGGATAATGTGGTTTTGTTTGGTTTATGAAAGACTGGTCTGTGGGGGATTTTTTGTTTTGTTGTTGTGGGTTTGTTGGTTCATTGCTTGGGGAGTTGCATTTTTCTGCCTTTTTTTTCCTCTTTTCTCTTTTTTCTCTTTTCTCTTTTTCCTGTCCTTTTTCCTTTTTCTCTTTATATTTTTCTTTTTCCTTTTTATCTTTTTCATTTTTCATTTTTCCTTTTTCTCTTTTTCCTTTTTTTTTTCTGTTTTTTTTCTTTTGGCTTTTTTTAAGTTAAAGAAAGAAAAGACTGGCATTGTGTTAGAATTGGTTTGAATACTATGCAGATAGTCCCTAAGAGAGATTTGAACCTGTTTTCATTCTTGATCTCATCTGGCTTAGAGAATCATCTTTCCTGTGTCTGATAAGGAGCATACCCTCCTCTTAACAGATTTTGAAGTTATTTGCTTCAGATAGCTTCAGAGAGGCACGGGGGCCACATGTGATGAGGCTGGAGAATTTATTTTATTTCTGGTTCTCTAAGAAAGATATAAGCAATCTGCCAGGCTGCTGCAGCATGACACCAACACCACAGGGTGAGAACTATCTTGCTTTTCCTAACTTGGACTTTTTCCTGAGCAGTTGTCTCAGGGTACTCTTGTGTGAGATTTTCTATTCTGTTAATATAGTAAGGATTATGTAGATGGCTGCCTTCCTTGGAGCTCACCTGTCCAAACCTGTACAGAGCTGGCTTGAGGCCTGGCGTGAGTCTGTGAAAGCAGCTTTGCTGCTGATTGGTTTGCAGTGGTTCTGTTAGTGCTCTTCAGTAATTCCTCAGCAGTAAAAAAAAGCACATTTTATGCTGCATGCTTTGTGTATGCAGTCCACATGATCTATGATTGAAGTTGGTGCCTTGGATAGGAAGTAAAAGCAAAGGAAAAGTTTCCTGTTGCACAAATTACAACAAACTGAAACTTCTAGTAGATATTATACGGAACAGATAAACCACAGAAGATGATATACAAAAATCTCCAGCTCAGTAGTATAAAAATGATTGAATTGTACCCAAGGCTATTTTCCCTGAGAATGAAATAAAATGGAAGCTAAGAAAGGTTTGGGACATTGCTCTGATTAGTCCTTTTGTGCAGAAGTTTATGATCACATTGATGTCTTTCTACCCTGGAGGTTGAATGCATGCAAGAGTGTTGGCACACAAAAGTCATTATCATTAAAGTTAGATTTCTTAATGCTATTGAGGCAGAGAGAGCATTGCCTCTAGAAAGACCTGTTAGGACTAATTTAATCCAGAAGCTTATTGATTCAACTTAATTTATTAAGGAATTGATTTTAATGTGAGTTTAATCATAGATCAGCTTTAAATCGGTTTAAATGTGTTCACAGTGAGACTTTGCATTGGTCTAAATATAATTGATTAATGTTTTAATTAGATCCCTGCAAATGTGGGTATAGATAAGGGCTCTATATTTTCCTTCAGTGAAACTGTAGCACATTCCTCCATCTTGTGGAGTGAAAAGTCTAGCTGTAACGAATCAATGACAAAGCATTTTATATTCACAGGCCCTGAATTTTACCTTAGTTCTGTGCTTGGCCTTCAGTTCTTATCATATAGTAAGTAAAGCCCTGGATACCGGAAAATTGATATAATCAATTTTCTGGGTGTGATTTTATCCAAAACGGTAACACGCAGAAACCACTAGTAAGTTTTAAAAAAGTAGTGGGAGAAGGGAGTTTTACTTGATTTACCATGTCTTTATTCTTTTTGCTAGCAGGCTGTTCAGAATTTATGTGGAATTCATTCTCCAACTCCTTTTTAGCTAAAATTTACCATATAAATGCTGTTCTGCTGATGGAGACTCTAGATTGGGGAATAGGCTTGGCAAATGATACAAATTGCTTACTGTCCTTCATATATTTGAGCTGGTCCACAAGGTTCACCAGTGGCTTCTACATAAGGAATGTCATTGTTCTACAATAAAAGCTGTAATTCCTCCTTGACAGTAGCTGCTGGTGGCCACCCGCGCAGGGCAGAGTCGTGTAACAGAGTGTTACATAATTACCAACTGTGTTTGATGCATGTTTTAGTCTTTTTCAAGTACTCGTTGATTTTGAGGCCGTTGAGAGATCTTGAGGAAAGGCTGAACTGGCAGCCTGGGCTACGCTGTTGTGGACCAGAAGCCCCAGGCTGGACTTGATGGCCTGGAGATCTGCGTCACAGTTTTTCTGTATTTGTGTGAAGGTTCCACTCCTGTTTGGATCACTTCCTACCATTCACGCACATTTTTCAGTATGCAATTCCAGCACCTACTGGTGCTGGAATATACTTTAAAAAGCCATATAATTTTCCCAATATAATTTTTTAACTTTTACCTAGAGTCCAAAACCATTTCAGAGTGCATAATTTGTCTTGTCCCTCCTCCAGTGATTGCTGCACCATGGCATGTATCTGCGCGCTTTACTTATCATGTGGTTATGGATTTTTTGGAGGCTGGCCTTTAAAAGGATATCTAATCATGTATAATAATTTAGCCAATGGGGAGATTTCCAATTATGTATTTTTGCAAGCTGTTCCCAATTGCAAGTATTTTAGCAGCATTTGTAAGAATTCTGTTCAAGTTCTCATTTGTCTGAAGATAGCATGTACATTTTCAAACAGTTGTGGCATAAATGCTTCCTTTTCACTGCAGTTTCCATTTCTGATTTGCCATAGCTGCAGACTATAAATTGGAGTTCAAGTATGTTGGAAATAAATTATATTGAGGGGTACATGATGAAATCTCTCTGCCTACTGCGCAAGTCCATAATGTTAAATGCCATGTTTAAATTTTTGCTGAGCTGGGTTTGAATTCATGATTTTTTTTCCAATGCCCAGGTGTATCCAGTTCCCTGACTCCTGAAATGTGGCAAGTGGCTTTCTGTCTCATTGGCTAAAGGGTTTGCACTCCTCCTGGTAACAAAAGCAAACAAACAAACGAAAAAAAAAACCCACAGAAAACCCAAAACAAAATTAAAAAAAAAAAAAGGGAAAATAATTTCCATCAGGTTCTTCTGAGTGATGGCCACTTTGTCAGCTTCAGTGACCTGGACTAGTTGTGCTGTGTCTCTGGGAAAAAACACATCCTTTTGCTTTGGGTGTGTCACTTCTGGAATTGTCAGACCTCATGATTTTTCCTTTAGTGTGCAGGTACAAAAGCAGTCATATTTCAAATTGAGTAGAGGGCAGGGAACATTGACTTTTCAGTTGTTATATAGCTGGGGTGTGGCTGGCACGTCATCTGCTCTATCTGTGATCAACATCAGAAGAAATTATTAGAAAATCTTTGAGATTGCAGTGGCAGAACTACTTTTGCTTTCCAGTCTGTGCAGTCTTCTAGTACACAGATGTTTTTGTAGGCCTACATCTTTCTACAGCCTGTGCTGAACATACACACAAATCCTAGAAAGGGAGTATTGCTAGGAGAGCTGACCACAAAGAATTTAAACGAGAGGAGGGGAAGGAAAGTGATGAATGAGGAACCATACCCACAGTGTTAAGTTTGACTTGTGCTTAAGCAAATCAATGTCTCGAAAGTTTCAAAATTCTTCACGCTGCTGTAAGTATTTTATGCAGCCAGTAATGTAACAGCAACTTCTTCATTTTGATGCTCCAATTAATCTTGGTTTTCCCAAATTCATTTCTATGATTTTATTTTCTTTCTGTTCATGTCAGGCAAGCCAAGAGATAGGTTTCCACTCAGGTTTTGCACCTTCCCACCCCAAAATTTCAATAGATGAGTGGTTCTTTGTGCAGAGGAACAAGGGTGGACAAATGAACCTCCTAAACTTCCAGTTGTGCCTTGGGATATCCAGACTTTTGTGAAAAGTGTTGGCCTCTGTGTGAACTTAGTGAGAGGGAGATTGTTTTGGTATTTGGGCAGTCAGTTATTTTGGGGAATTCCATTTTGTTTCTTCCTTTAGGCTAATTATTCATTCCAGTGGTTATATCCCAAAACTCAGATTACTCATGTGTCCTTATTAGTGGTGGCAGTGACTAGCTCTGTGAACCCATACAAGAGAAGGCGATTAGTGGCAACCTATTAAGGTAACCTTCATTCCACATTTTGGGTATTGCCTTCTGACCACCATTTCCATGGTATTTCACCTGTCTTGACACTCCCTACTCCCTGTGTTTTCTCATTTTTTAATAAGATATCCTTGTGGAAAGCAGGTCCTTCTGGTTTTCTTGTTCAACATGGAAAACTGTTTTAATATTGGGAAAGCTTATGTGCATACAGTGGCCATAACATTTTCTGATATTGTTATTCTGCTTGATGCAGGGTGTTTCTCCTATACATATATGATTGAGCTCTCACTGTTGGAGTAGGGACAATGTGCCATACTCAGTAAGAAATGCCTCTGACCAGGGATGTAAAAGTGTGCTGGCAGTGTTGCTGCATGTGTATTGTTACTCCTTCCACAGCCTCAGGAGGAGGAGGAGGATTTTTAGACATGTGAAAGCCTGCCATGGGTAGATTTGCACTGGGCAATTTATTGGCTGAGTCATGGTACGCTTTGTCTGGGAAGTGGAACTATTGCAGAATCAGAAAATGCTACAACGCCAAGAGAACAGTATAAGCCAGAAGCAAAAATGGGGTTCGGTGACTAGGATCAGAAGAAAGCAATGACTCATGTCCTTTGCATGTCAGAATCCCAGCTTTGCTGGAACAGTGTGAAGAGAAAGAGCATGGTGGACAAATGCTGAAAGGGTGGAGAAGCAGCTGGAGGCCTGAGATAAAAACAAGAATTACAAAATATAGTGCATAGGATTTGCAAAGCTTACAGGATTTGACACACAGAATTCTCTGTGTTTTCTGGTGATGTCAAAACAGGAGTAGACCAGTGAATATGAAATGTGAGAGGGAGAGGAGGAGATGGCTGCAGCAGTTTTGAGACCCTGAAGCCTGAGAGGCTAAAGCTCTAAGGAAGCTATTTAAAAAAGTAAATTCTACCAAAAAGAGGAAAAAAAGAAAAGGACTTGCCAAAGAACTGGATTTTCATCATTAATGCAGAGAAATAGCTTCTGAATTTATACCATTTGTTTGGGTTTTTTCTTCCCAACATTATCTTAGGGCACACCATTGTAGCTACACAAGTACCATAGCTGAGTCCCAAAGTTTAAATTTTCCATGCTCCTCAGTCCAGTGGTCTGCTGAACCTTACAGCTCTGGCCATAAAGTGAAGGCTGAGACCCAGACAAGTTAACAGTGTAGTTGCAGCCTTTGCTTTTACATGGTTCTATCAGCTGCACTGCCCTCTGTTTAATGAGTCACTGAATGAATTTTTTTCAAGAAAAAGTAGAAAGTAGTGCTTAACATTCTTACACCGGAGAGCAAACAAAAGAGATATATGTATGGTATGGCAAACTGCCACATCATTCCTTCTTTCATCTCACCTCAAGGCACACAACCTGAATCAAACTTTTTTTAAATCTGCAATCCTGAAATTCAGCTCCTAAATCGAAAGTGGCTTCATGTGAAAAAAAAATCAAAAATTACTGAGTACCTGCAAATCCCCTTGAAGTCCAAGGGGCTTACCCTGCCCAGCATTTCTGTGTTTGGCTTACTTTAATTTTAGTGTACAAGTAAAGATTCTGGAGTCCCCTTTTATGGACTTAGGTATGTAAAATATGGACCTGAAGATTCTTCCATGAACTTTACAAGCTGTTTTCCTGAATCACTTTTTGGATATCAACTATATTTCTTTTACACTGTCCCTCATTTTGAGTCTGTGTGATCAGGTTTTTGTATTGACAGTGTCCAAGAGGATCATCAAAGCTTACCAGGGATGCAGCCAGTTGGAGTCAGCTGAAGCAGTGAGAACCAGAGGAGAGAGTATTTAATGTGATCAGGCAGCGTGTTCTCACAGACATGATCGTCAGTAAATAAATTAGGTGTTGACCTTTAAATCATAATCTTTAGGTTAGACACTTGCTCACACCCATCTTCCCTTGCAAAACCTACATTTTGCTTTGAACACAGTTCTCTGTCTCTGAGGAGGCCTAAGTTCAGAAACTGATATCTTGAGTGTCTGCAGGAGAATGGACAGCCTGTCATTATCATGTTACACTGAATAAATGGATGCTCGCAGGCTTTCCTCCTGGACACAATACTTCTAGACATGCTGCTTTGTCACTACCATCCTTTTTCACTCTACTGGAGATGCTTTTTGCTTGTTGAGTGGAAGGGGTTGGGGGGGGCGGGCAAGAGAGAGACCTACTCTTTGTGCATAGTACTTCTTCCATGTGCCCGTTTTCAGTGTCCTGTTGAAAATCTTGCCTTCCCGAGGCCATGTTATGAATTGGCACATGGTACTCTCATTGGCAGGGTTTACTGGGCTTGTGACAGAGAGAATGCAGAGAAGATTAATGCAAGCTCACAGAGCAGCTTCATGGCTAGGGGTAAATATCCATGAACACTGGCATGACACAGCATGTACTTTAAAGCATCTCATGCCAAATAACAAATATGTTTGGTAGAGATCTGTGGATTTGATGGTGCAGCATTACTTTGACAGGACCAAGTGAAACTTCAGTACCATCATACCTAAACCTAGTTGTCAGATTAGCAGCTGTCTTTGTGACTGGCTTTTGGGAGTAGTTACTTTGATTTATAGAGGCAATTGCTGCTTCCATGCTGTTCCAGTGCTTAAAGAGCACAGCTACAGTGCTATATCTTTCTATTACTCTTATTTCTTGGCTCCTGACCACATTGCTAGCCATTCCTTTGGTACTCACCTTTATTTTGGCTTTTGCAATACCTGAAATTTCTGTAAAGATTTCATTTTAGCATCACTAGAAATAATTATATTCTGTGGATGTTGGTTTTATGTGTAGTTCAAGATAAATGTCAGGTTTGCATTTTTCCTTTTGCTCTTGTCTGTGCAGACACAAGTATACAAATATCAAGACCCAGACCTGAAATGCATCTGACAGTATTTTTAAAATAATTCAGAATTTCCCATTAAGTAGCCAAATCATTTGTTTGGTTTTTCACTGAACACGAGTCCTTCAGCTGGTGTTCAGTTACTCTGATATTTTGGAGAGCTGGGTGTTTGGGATTATCTTCTATCATTTCGCACAGTGTTTTATCTTGTAGGTAATCTGCACAGAGACTCCTCCTGCAGAGATGTTTGCAGGAAACAGTCCAATTTTGAAAAGTGTTCGGAATTCAAGTGTTGCCTGAGAGAATAATAGGTGGATTAAAACCAAGAGAAGCAACACAAATTTTTGTGGGTTTTAATTGTTTATTTGTGTGTGGATTTTCATTGCTGTGTGGCTTGGTGGTTTTGTTTATTTGTTTAGTTAGGGTTTTGGGGGCTTTGCATGGAGGCTTTTTGTCTGAGTGGGAGCAGTGTACATTTTAAAGTGCAGCTTATATGTTTAGAAAACCTGGTCTGCTGATGGTAAGTCTGACCTTGATTATAATCTCATGTGCAAGGGGAGAAGGCTTTTGGAAATAATGTAATTTGTCCTGCATTACTTCCCTGCCTTCAGCATTATACAGGAAAAAAAAAAAGAAAATTAAAAAAACAGAAAAGAAAAAAGGGCTGTAAGTCTGAGGCCAAAGCGATGGATGTTATTGCTGTGGCTTCTATTACCCCTCACCAAGCTGTTTGTCACAATTCTGTGCAGCAAACTCTGCACATGTGCCTACTGGCAAGCATGCCTAATACATTCCTGTGCTCAGGCTCTCAAAAGGCTTTGCGCCTTCCTAGGGAAAGAAAAGACAGGGAAATAAAAACAACCACTCATGGAATTTCAGCTGAGTGTGGTTGTGTGATAATATTTTGCAGGTTTCCTGTTTAATTTGTTGAATGTGTTGAGCTTCCATGCAGATTAACTATACAATCAAGCACTGAAAGTGAGGAGATTGATGTTCTTTGCCAAACTCACAAGTCTGGGGAGAAGAAGTTATCTGCACTCATACATTATCAGTGAGTCTTTTGCAGAAAGAATATGGAAATTTGTGTTCCTTATCTGCTACGATATTGTGCAGGCCAGCAGACATGGGTTTCTGAAAAAAATTGCTAACAAAATGACAGCGATTCAAGCCATGTTAATAAGGAAAGATCTAACACCTTGCTTGCTTTTGCCTGTTAAACCCTTCCAACTGTGTGTGGCTTTGCTGACACAACTGCTCCACTGCTTTGTGTTCTCTCGCTGTTATCACCCTTGCTGCATTCTTAGAAAGTCTGTCAAAGCAGGGGAGGTCCATGGGTCACAGAGAGACATCCTGACTGGGTAGTGTGAGAAGCCTGGGTGCCTTTCTGTGTGCCTAATTGACTCTTAAATGTGAGGCCCTACCGCATTTTGGCACAAGGAATACAGATAAAGTAGATGCCCAACCAGATCTTTAATTCAAGCTGTTCCTCTTTCTGGGTACTTCCACGCTTAGTTTATGCAGTTTCTCTTCGGGATTTGTCTGTTCTTGTTTGCTCCCTTGTCATTCTGTGATGGAGGCGTGTGTAACACCTCTGCTGGTGCCATACCAGAACTGCTCACAAAGGCACTGCCCAAATAGTGATCTGTAGGAAATGCTGTGAGGCTCCCTTCCATTTTGATTTTAACTGAGTCCTTGTGTCCCCAATGGTGCTTCAACATGTAGGAAATGCAGAAAGTGTTTTTGTCGCCCTTCCTGCCTCATTCCCGCCTGCCATGGGCAGTCTCATACAGTGGGCAGAAACCTCGCCAGCGGCAGGAGCGGTCCTCCTGCGTGACAGGCACAGCAAGGAGAAGAGGAAGGGAGCCAAGCTGGCAGGAGATGCTGAGGGGACAAAGGGGGAAGGGGTGAAGAGGCAAGGGGAGGGTGGTATCAGGAGGAGCCATGTCTAGTTATAATTATAAGCATTTTTGTCTCTTCTAAAAGCATTTTTACCCTGCAGACAAAGTTCTGTCTTGCCAGCACCATAGAATTGGCACAGACTGTGATGAAACTCAGCTACCTCTTGCAACAGTTGAAGCTGTAGCTGATCTTGATCCAAGTGTACAATGCTGTAGTTTTATCAGCACAAGCTTTCTCATATGCCTGGCAGGTCTGATTAACTTTTGCAAAACTGCAACTGAAAGGAAACAAACATTGTGTAAATGAAAAGAATAAAAAAAAGCCCCAAGAAACAATCTCTTCTCTGTCATGTCTGTGAACAGCTTTTACTGTTTTCCCTGGAGAGCCTGCATGCTTGGACAGCGAGTTACTGTGAATTAGTGAGGGTCACTGCCATTGATTAAATCCTCTTTTATGTTTCCCGGTAACTCCTGAATTATGGCAAGAGTTGAGCATATTAATTTAGCGCTTTTCTTTTTTTTCACTGACAGCTCTGATGGAGGAAAAAATCTGCAAGTCATTTTGAGCAGATAATACTGAATTAAAATAAAAATCAGGAACAAAATGGCATCTCTCTTTTATTCCCAGTTTCACATTGCTATGTTGAAAGAACAGGCAATAACTAGTTGAAGTCCTTAGCCCAAAAATTTTCATCCTTGCAATTCTGGTGATGCTTTTAATTTATGCAAGATACAGACTAGGACTATTACAAGTGAAAGATGGTAAAATAAGGAATAATGCCTTTGTATTTCAAACCTCTGCATCTCCTTTTCTTACATAGTGACAAAAGACTATAAATTTAACTCTTCAATGACAGAATGAAGCTATTAGCACAAGCCTCAGTAGTAAAGCTCTTGCTTAACGCCAATTATATTTCTTGGAAATTTTAAACATTATTAACCTAAAATTTTATGTTCAGACAATATTTACATGTGTTCTTATATAAATGTGTATATATATATATATGCAAACACACACTTATAAAAGTGTATGTATTTATTTAAATATATTGGTTTCTGGATGGTGTGTGGGCACTTGTTTTTCTGAAATCCAAAGTTGTTTTCATAGCGCTCTGAGAACACACTGAAATTTCCAAAATTATTCAGGACAGTGGGAGAAAATGGAAACCAACATATGAGAAGATTTTCTTGTCATGAAATGCTGGGCTTTTACCTGATCCATGCCAGTGGAACACTGACAGATGTGCCTACCCTGTGTGTACAACACCCTTGGATGCCATTGCTAGAGAAGTCTCTCTCTCAGACATTTTGCTGATGTCTAGAACACTTCCTGCCAGAAACTTGCTGTCCACACCAGGAGAGGTGCATGGAAAAAGTTGTCACCTTCCTGTTAATCAGGAGTTTTTTAATTATGGAAGGCTTGTCCATTTTCTGTCTTCTGCTGGTGTCACAGCAGGTATCACCTCATTTGGTCAGTCACTTCAGACCACATTTTCCCAAACACTACCATTTATGCTGCTCTGGGCTCAGTTTCCAGGAAATTAAAAGTTTCCCTGTGCTTTCCTGGGGTGAGAAAGGCTGCCTTACATGTGGGACAGGCCATGCTGCTGCCTTCAGCAGTCACCCGCTTATTGGACATGTGCATATCAGTCCTTTATTTAGGCTTCTCATAATTATGGTTATGATGGTGCTACTTGTTTTTTGTCTTATTGGAATAATAATTAGGGGCAACTGATGTCAGTAAGTCTCCACAAATATACAAGGAGCAGATACCAAAACATAATCAAGAGTATCCAGTTTCTTAGGACATTTTCTTGCACAGGGCTCTGTGAGAAACCCTTTGGTGTCTCTTTAAGTCTGCATGTTATGGAGAATTATTTGACCACAGTGGCCATTTGTGTCCTTGGACAATATTACAGCTGTTCAAGGAAAAAAAGTGCCCTGCAGCTGGAGGCACTGCATGGCCATAGTGACTCCCTGGAGGCTCAGGCAGGGCAAAGCTGAGCGAGGGTGGACTTAGGGGCTGTCACCCACCAGCTGACCAGCTGCAGTACCTCATATTAGCCCTCCCCAGTTGTGTAGTAAAGGTGTTATGTGAAGCCTCAGGGGAAGCAAGGTTGGGTACAGGTGTTTTACCTATGCACGGGAGCACAGTAGTGGCTGTTTTACAGCTAATGCATGAGGGTCGGATGAAGGGTAGCATCTCACAGAGGGACCGCATCTTCTTGTGAAGCCTCTCCTCAAAGACCAGTAGTCACATAGAATTTTGGAGGTCTGTAACTTAGAAAGTCTGAAATGGTTGGAGGTTTACACATACAAGAAACATTATTGCTACGACGTGGTAGAAATTGAGATGCTTCAGCTGGAACCCTACAGTGTGTTGGCTGAGCCTTTTCAATGCAGTGTCCCCTTCTGGGTCCAAAATACCCTTAATTGATATTGATTCTGTTGATGGGCTTCCAGGCCTGTTGTCTTTTGCCTCAGGGAAAGGATATGGCCAGGCTGAGGTTTGAGGTGGGTGTGTAATATGGGTTGTAATGTTTGGCTGGAACAAAAGCCTTTCCCTGACATGAGGGAGGCTGTAGAGCTTATATTTATGCTTTTAACTCCCTGTCAGATCAGTTGCACCTGGAGCCTCTGGGTAGTCCCTAATTCATAGCAATTGAAATTAGTAAAGCAGCAAGGTACCCTCCCTTTGCCTTTCTGTGTTACCGGTCAGAGGTGCCTGCCACAGTGTGCTGTCTTGTGCCTAGATGCACACAATCAAATAATGCTGTTAGTGCTCCAAGCTGTATTCAGAGCCGGCATTTTGGTTCTCACTGTGGCGTGCCAGTTGTAAGACTGTCATAGGAGATCTCCAAAGCATCAAAGTGGGCTGCCATTAAATGCGCCCTTATGCTTTAAGGACAATACAGATCCTTGTTTTTCAGGGGGTTTTGCTGAAGCATTGCTAGTCTGGTTGGGGTTTCACTGTCCATGGTTTGCCTAGCTGACCTTGAGTAAGTGTTTTCCCTTTTGAGGATGGCTTAATCACCACCACATTCTTTTATTTCTTTAGCGGTGCCCCTCAAATTGAAGGAAATGAAAAACCAAGAGGCTGCTGTGGGTCAGAAGCTAGTGCTAAGGTGTGAAACCACTTCAGAGTATCCTGCACTCAGATTCAAGTGGTTAAAGAATGGGAAGGAAATAACCAAAAAAAACAGACCGGAAAATATCAAGATCCCAAAAAAACAAAAGTAAGTACAAAATAATATCTTTCAAGTGGGGCTGGGAGGGCTGGGAAGTGATGTTCACCAGAACGTAAGCATTGAGGTTGTTAAATGCAGTAACACAAAGCTGAAAGCTATGAGTTACAGAGGAAGAAAATCTAAGAAAACAGAAACCAATATTATTGTTCCTGAAAGTATGAATGAATTGTGAGTGTGATATAAATAATTCGTAATTAATTTTCCCTTCTCAATTTCAATTTGTTTTCTGATAGCCAAAGGCTATGATTTCAACTAGTAAACCTTGGAGACAGGCCATTTTTAAACTTCTGACAAGAATAGAGATACTTTTTGTTTATTGTTTAAAATCAAAGAACACTTAAAATCATCAAAGGGTCACAGATTTTGAAATATTTTAGAGATTTTCTTTTCCAGCAGTTTGATCCTTTAGAAGGGCTGAATGCTGTCGTCATTAGCTCTGAATGTCTTTGCAAGCATGCAGTAGTCCTTTACCAGAGGCATTCCTGCACTTACAAGGCGCTGGTGTAGCAGATGTCAGACAAATAGCAAAGCATGCAAATCCTATCCTCCTGTCTGGTGGTAAGTTCCCCCCACATGTGACTGATGACCAGTGCCAGAAGATAGACTGGTGCCTTGTTTCTGCAGGGGAAAACTACACAATGCTTTTACTGTGTTGAGACAGGAGAAGGCTTTTGCTGTTTTGTCTCTGCCTTGTTGTTTACATTAGAAAGTTGCAATTGTCACCAGCTATGAAAATCTGTTTGAACACAGTCTTTCGACTCTCACTTCTGCTCTCAGTGGGCCAGGCAGCTCTCTGGTGCACCATGCCATGCCTTCCCTTCATTCAAGACACAGAAATTTTGCAATGCACTCTGCAAGAGGTTTTTCTTTTGAAGGTGTTCAGTGCCCCCATACTTTGTGTCAGGGCTCACCTCACTAGATGAAACAAGCCATAAACAAACAGATATTTGACTATTTAGAGTTATTCAGGCTCAAATTCAGAAGTCCCTACCCTCCTTGGCAGTTTCTTGTACCCCAGCCTCGGGCACAAGATGAAATATGAAGAGGGACAGAGCAGCACCACCACAGCCCCCATGCCACAGTTGCACAGATGTCAAGAAGGAACCTGTGATGTCTCCTTTCAGCATTTGCAAAATGGAGCTGTTCCAGGTGGCAGATAGCCTGGCAAATTGTCTGGACTCATTTGCAGAGCCATATGTCTCCGTCAGAGTTGTATTTTCAGTCTATTCTGTAAAGAAAATGTTCAGATCAGAGCCTAGCCCTCAGCTTTCCCAGCAACATGGCACTGCCTGTGAGGGGCAGTCAGTATTTCCTCCACTTGCATTTTGGCTGATGCTGATTGACCAAACTCACTGCGGCTAGGATTTTACCTTGTGAGGCTGACCATCACCAGTTCAGCATTGAATCAAGGAAATGCCTTTTGCCAGATCACTTCTTTGTGGTTTGGTTTTTTTTGCCGCAAAAATCTTTGAGGAGCTGTCAGAAGGGAAACTGATAGCCATTGATTTGGTATTGATGCATGTGGAAGTGTGAGACTTTTTCAGCTTGATGTGCCAAAAAGTGTTTAAACTTCCCCAAAAGATACATAGGGAAAAAGATTAAAATTGTGCCTTTTTCTGGAAGACAGAAATACGAAGTCATCTTCACTCACCATAAGTGGAGAGGGTGCAGGCTTTGACCTGTATTTCACACGTTTGTGCCTCCCCAGTCACAATGATACCGTGCACTGTTGGAATTTCTCTCTTGTGTTTTAGAAATGTCAGTGTGGATTGGAGAAGCACTTCCAGTTAGAGACATGAAAGTCACTAGATGTAGAGTACAGAAAAGGAAACGACAAGGGATGTCTGCTGACATCTGAAGGATATTCTTTGCCTTCCTACTTTGACGTTTTAGTTTGGGGATGCGTCACTGCTTTGCCATTTCTTCTTTTGCTGTTCATGTGTGCATCTGGGACTGAGTAGAAGTGAACACCTTAAGAGAAAGTAGATTTTATTTTGCTAAAAGGTGTGACAGACACATGTTGTAAAGCTAAAAAAGAGGTGGGGAAATACAGTGTAAATGAATGCATAAAAGACATGCACATTTCAGTAAGCAAAACCACATTTAAAAGATCCCATTGTAAATTAGAGCAGTATCAGAGATCAAGGAGTTTTTTTCCCCACTTATGTTCTGTGGTTTTTTTTTCATGATAGCATGCTGATAAGTGTTTGTCATGTTCATATGCTTCTGCATTGTTACACAAGCATTTTAGTGTGAATTTTTTACTATTACCAAGTATGAGGAACATCAGCTGCGAAGGTTAGAGTAGTTGACAAGCTGTCTGGGATTAATGCTTGTTTTAAAGTTCAAATGGCTACATAAAAAGTAGGCTGTGTTTCTGAAGAACCGTTAGCATGCAGAATACCACAGCCTTACTGGCATCTTCAATCCAAACACTTGAAAATAACACTTTCTAACACATTTGCAAAAAGCTCACGAAGTTTATTTCTGTGTGTTATTATTCATTGGCCACTGATTTCTATCAACTTGCAAGAAATCACTCTTCTTTTTGTGTGATGGCAGAATAAAACATGTTTATTGTTGGAATAGATTAAAGGTCTTTTGTTTAGCTATGTAGCCAGAGCTAAAGCTAAGTAGCTTTATGTTTTTTAACAAACTGCAAAGTATTTGGCAGTATGATGAAGTATCTATCTCAGAAATAGGAAATGAAGACCTTAGCTTTACACCTGAAGTAGTCAAGGAAAAGATAATACAGCAGCTTGGTGTTTTGGGCACAATAGCCAGTGTGAATAGTACTGGATCAAAGGATTTGCCAAAGTGGAGCACATGCTGACTTTTTTTAGTGTTTTGAGAGTTTAGAAGACCCTGTGGCAATGCAGGCTTCCTCAAAGCCTAAAGCTTCCAAAGACTCCTTTGCATGTCAAATGACTTCGCTTTTCTAAGCTCACTAGGATAGTTTCAGGGTGGTTGATTCAGAGGGTGCAGAGCCCCAACATGTGATGGCCCCACCTGGACTACTGCGTCCAGCTCTGGGACCCCCAACGCAAGACAGACATGGATGTGTTGGAGTGAGCCCAGAGAAGAGCAGTTGATCGCAGGGCTGGAGCGCCTCTCCTGTGAAGACAGGCTGAGAGACTGGGAATTGTTCACCCTGGAGAAGGAGAGGCTTTGGGAAGACCTTACAGCACCTTTCACTGCCTAAAGGGGGCTGCAAGAAGGCTGGAGAAGGAGTTTTTGTGGTGATGTGGAGTGACATGACAAGGGGGAGTCTCTGTGAACTGAAGGAAGGTAGTTTTAGGTCAGATATTAGGAAGACATTTTTTACTGTGAGTGTGGGAAGGCACTGACACATTGCGCAGAAAGGTGATGGATTCCAAATCCTTGGAAGCTTTCTGAGTAACCTGGTCCAGTGAAAGGTGTCCCTGTCCATGGAAAGTGGGTTGGGGCTATATGATCTTTAAGGACCCTTCTAACCCAAACTATGTTGACTTCATACTTCTATGACAGTATGGCAGGTGAATCACACTAAATGGCTATATTTGTTCTCATTACACTGGAGAGTTGAGAGAAACTGAATGACTTTAAATTTTAATGTAATGCATTTAAAGCACTCACTTTTACCTCAGATTTGTCAGAGTAAGAGCATGCAGTCAGTGAGTTTCTACTGATGATTGCTGATGATTGATGAGGCCATGATTGGTTCATTTATGTGTCCAGACTCTAAGCCATTTCTTTGTGACAGTAGACATTCAAAAAAAAAGCAGGCTTCAGACAAAAGCATTTCACCTACTAGCTAATTCTCCCATGGCTGTCTTCTACTGTGATAGCATTTCATTTTCCTTCTCTGATTTCAAATGCAGGTGAGACTTGTACATTATTGGTTTGGGCAGTGTGCTGTACGAGTCAGGCGCTCTTCATTACATATAGAGATACTCCCTTATCAGGTTTGGGCTTTTTTTGTGGCAGAAACAAGGTGTTTGCCACTTCTAGATAATGGCTTTGGGTGCAGTAGTGCACAAGGAAAGTTTGTGTGTAGGTGCCCTGTACCTTGAGGCTTTGGTACCAAGCTTAGCCTGGATATTTGCCTGCAGACAGGCAATTCTGAATGATGGATGGAGACTGGAAGCAAAATGAATTCAAGCAACCAGATAAAGTCGGCTGGGACTGCATTCTGCAGATGTGTTTCTTTCCCCTTCATGTATGAATACAAGCTCACCAGTATCACAGTGGCAATGAGCTCAAGATTCACCAGAAGCAAATCTTACAGGGAGTGGCATTTTTTTTGGAGTAGCGTAGTACAGTTTGAGAAAAGTACAAGCCTTTGAAAATAAAATCCCTTATCAGGGGCTTTAAGTCAGTACTGTTGAAGTACTGCATTGCTAGGAAACTGCTTCATTTACAGCCATTAATGAGTCATCTTCTGCTCTGACTGTTTTGAATTCTGTCCCAATACCTCTCAATGATATTTTTAAGGCTATAAATATTCATATTATTTCTCCTGCTCTCAGAGACAAAACTCCATACAGGGTTTCTTCCTAAAATCAAGAATAAATTTGGCTTTTTGGAAATGGATTTGTAAGAAATATTGATGCTTCATCTATTTTAATATGAAAATAAAATCATAAAAGGAAGACACAATTCCTTGTATTTTCCCATATGTATCAAGGAAAACAAAACCAATAAAAATAAATGTGCAGGGAAAAGAGTTTCTTCACAAAGCCAAGCAGGCCACAAAAGTGTTTTGCATCAATATTAATGTATGGAGAGGACTGCAGCAAGTATACAATTGTCCACATTAAAGTGATGTAGCTGCAGCTGTGCTTCCTTCCTTTTCATTGGGTTATGGCAAATTCTTTAAATCACTAAGCCTGTTTACATTGCCAGTTGAAGCTTCCTAAGGTTACAACTTGCGCTCCATCTAGACAAGTGTCTGCAAGTATGGCTGCAAGATAACCTGTTGCAATATAGGAAATACCACATGTCCACACAAGCTGTTAGGTGGTGTAGAACACCACACCACGTTCTGGTCAGGCCCTCAACAGGCTGTTGTGAAGGTGAATGGCTGGCAGGAAAATTAAAAAGCAGGCCACTTTTACTCCTGTATAAGCATAGCTGTTAGTCAGGTGCAAAATTTTCACACAAAGATACAGTAGCATTCAACTTTTGGACGTTTCTGTCAATGCCTTTACCACTTTTTTCTCACGTATTTATGGTGGCCACAAGCTCAAGTCTGTTCTTGTATGCCATCTGAAGTGCAGCCTAGTTAATTAATTCAGCACTGGGAACTGGACTCCTAGCATTTCCTGAGAAGGGAGCCCAAATACTCAGCTATTCATTACCATTTGAAAAAAACTGAGTAAATTGCTAATCCTAGCTTGGTGCCTCCTCCCTCTTGCAAGCCCAGTGGCCTCGAGGAAGCAGTCTTCTTTCAGGACATGGGGGGCAACTCTTGTGATGCAGGGTTCTGGCAGAGAGGGGTCCACCTAGCACCCTGCTTTCATCCCGTGAGGGCTGACTCCTCAACAGTAGGAGTTTCACATAGAGGCAGGGAAGACTGACCTGCCAATAAGCAGGGGTTTAAACAGCAGATAGCAGATGGGATAATGTCCTGCGATGGAAGTAGGGGTGGCTCACAAAGATGTGTTGAAAAATTACATTGGACATTTTGGTTGCTTCAGAAGCCCACACTGCTAGGACAGACCTGTTTGTGGTCTGAACCAAGCCCTGCTCAGTGGTTTGCAGAAGGGGTAACCAGTTGTGATTTCTGCATGGAGAGTTAGGAGACATGGCAGTGTTGAAGCAGAGCATCTCCCCAGACATTGTTTATCTCAGCAGTCATGGTGGTTGCTATGAGCTTTTAGAGCGAGCAAACACTGCCTCCTGGGGATCAGCCCTTCAAGTCAGGGTGGGCCTGCTTAGGGAAGGCAGTGTTCATGCACTCTGAGTGACTATTCAGTAGATCAGGTTTTATGATAGGCAGAAACTTCCCCAGAGCACTTCTTTTAAACAGTAACTGGGAACAGCAGTAATGTGTCCATTTTCCCCAAGCTAGTCATTCTGTGCAGTCTAGATAATGGGATTATTGCCATCCTGTGAGTAGGGGACCCCATGAATGACACCAGAACATGTTCCTACAAAATTAATGGGTAGGCAGGAGTTCTGCATTTGAAAATCTAATCTTAAACCCTGGAGACTGATTAAATTACATCTCTGAGCCAGGAACAAAATGTAGCTTCATGCAAATTGTGCTCCTGCCCTTTTTTTTTTTTTGTTAGCTCTGGAGAATGATTTGAGGCTTCAGTGGCTGTTAAAAAGTGTGTTCTAATCTCATGATTATTTAGTCAGATGTTAGGAACTTCAGTACTTGTCCAGAACTCTACTATTGGTAATACTACTGGCAATATGAACCTATAGGGAAGGATAATCTGTTTTAGTCTTATACCCATCTTGGTGGCTTCTGGACAGCCAACAGTTTGTCTGAGAGACAATGGTTGTTGGATGGTTGTTTTCCAGATTTTCTTTTAACAGCAAAGACTTCTCTCATCCAGAAAAGCATAAGCAAGTATCTTCATTTGGGTTCATGACTATGCCTATTTTCCAGCAGCCTATAGGAGATTATTTTATTCTCCTCCCTTCTTTAAAGCCTGGATAGTGTTGATCTGTCAGTAAGAATGGAAGACAAGACCGTCTGTTGAAAGGGCTGGGGAGAAAAGTGCTTTGGTTGATGCAGTGACTGTTATTCCAGTATAGGATGTTTATATGGTTTTTTTCTGATTTCACAGGAAATACTCTGAGCTTCACATTTACAGAGCCACGTTGGCCGACGCTGGGGAATATGTGTGCAGAGTGAGCAGCAAGCTAGGAAATGACAGTACTAAAGCCAGTGTTATCATCACAGACACCAATGGTAAGGCTTGACTCATTATTTTATTGTCACATTCTGAAAGACCATGTATTTAAACTGCCAGCAGGACAAAGAGCTTAGAAGCAGGACAAAACTTGGCATGTGAAGTGGAAGCACTGAAGTCTTTTAGGTGTACTAAGAAAAGTAGTTGAGCCTGACTTGTCTGTTATGTAGTTGAGATGCTCAGTTTGCCTTACAGGCAAATGGGCTGCTGTCTCCTACAGATTTCAGGACAGATGAGCATTTTCTGTATAACACCAAGTCTAAGACACAGTCTTGTCAAGATTAGAAAAAGATGAAAGGAATATTATTCTAATTCCTGTTATGCACAGTGAGGGAAGTTGCATTTAACCTAAAACATATCGTAGTCTGAACTGCTAAACCAGCACTTCTCACTTTAAGTAATATTTGTATTGCTCTGATTGCCACCATTTTTACTTTCACCTATGTTGATAGGTTTTTGTTCTGATTTCTAAAACGATAAACACAAAGGCATGAATGTATCTGAAGGAAAATTATTCAAAGGCTTCAGTGTGATTCAGATGCTTTAATTCAGGTATTGTAATTTAAGGTTGGTTGTGATTTAAGCTGAAATCATGTTTTTCCAGTGTGGCTTTGGCTAATTCAGGTCCTATAATTCAAATGCCAGTGTCCAGCCAGTTGTGAAGTACAAAACAAACATATCCATATTAGCAAACAAAGCGGAAGTTCTCTGCATATCATAGATGAGTTAAAGATGTTATAGCAATGTGAATTTACCAGGCATGCTTTTCTGTTCCACATTTCTGTGGGAGATAGTCATTTACATAAACAGAAAACCAAATGTAAACCTTTTCCAGTGGGATTTGTCTTTGTCTGTCTGTTGTTTTGTAATCACACAGCAATTGCTTGGCTGTATTCACTTTGTGTATTTGCTATTCTATTTCATCAACTACAGAATCTCAAGTGCTAGAATTTCATTCTAGCTGTATGGTATTATAATCAAAAGCAGATGTCAGGAGACTGATATAAAAGATCAAGTGTTATTTACTGGAATGTTGCTAAGAGGAAAAATAGGTAGGTGTTTCTGTTTCCATGAATACAAATTTTGGTTGCTCATTAGCTGCTTACATGGAAAGCTCCTATACAGTTTCCATAACTCAACTGTAGGCACTGTGCCTAGGCAGTGTTACAGATAAATGAAAAAAAAAAAAAAAAAAGCTTGCCCATTTTCTATTACTTTCTCAGACAAGGAACAGTGTCATGGCAGTGAATGCAGGAACCTCATTCCTTTGCTATGTGACATGGATTTTTGAACTTCCTTTTGGGCTATGCTGAATGACTGCAAAACACTCCTGCTGCAAGAGGGCAGGAGCTTGGTCTCAGCAGAAAGTATTTGTGGCAAGCCCTGTTATGTGCATCCATAACATATATGTCAAAATCTAATTGTGTTATGAAGTGTAAGTTGTTTAAAACACAGGCATGCATGCCAATGCAGGGCAAACTGGAATTCAGTCCAAACCTGCCAGCTGGCTCTTGTCCGTAAAGATCTGAACTGGAAACTCAATGATATCTGGACTGGAACATCTCAGTGATATTTGATCATCTAGACTAAGGCATGGCAGCGTTCATTGGTGGAATAAATCAATCATGCATATTTGGTTGCTACACATACATCTGAGCCCCCTCTGCTTACTGTTCCTCATAAATTACCAATAAAATTGTTCATAATTTTCCTGCCAATGGTGGAATTTTCCGCCTGGATTTGAGAAACAGCATGGGCAACATCTGGTGACTTAAGAGCAATAGATCCTTATGGCCTCAAAGGGCAACATCTGCCTTGCAAACAGGGATAGACCCCCTGCATGGGTGACCTTCTCACCCCTCCTTCCCCCACTTTCCCTGACCTCTTCCCCTTGCTAGCTTAATGACAGATTTGGGATCCAAACTCGGTAAGGAGCCCTGAAGGGCAGTCATTACTTGGGTCCTATATAGCTGGGAGGTCCTGCAATATTCGTAAGAAAGAAAGAATTTAAAACTAAAAGTAAAAACAAAACAACAAACAAAAATCCAGCATATTTAACTCTTGCTTGTTATTACCTTGTAATGGGCTTTTGGGGAAGCTCTTGGGGTCCAGTGTAGTCCAGGAGTCTCTGTAGAAAACTAAACTGTAGGTATCTGAGAAGACTGAGTCTCTCAAAGTGAGCAGAGAGATTGCTTTCTTCTAATTCCAGCAGATAGGGTAACAGTGAGGTAAAGGAAAATGCACCAGAGGGCCTGACTTTCTTGTGGTGATACTGGTCTGGTCTGCTGTGTGAACCATAACTTAAGTTGTGACCTTTAATTTAGTGACCTCACCTGGTCATATTTATTATGTAAGCCCTGCTGTCTGCAAACTAGATCTTCCTTTCCCTTTGTGCTAGTTACTTTAAGAGTGAGGGTAGGCAAAGTAATGGCCTTTCTAGAAATGGGGTTATTTTTATTTCCACTGTAAGGTTAGTGTTTTTCAGTATCTAAAAAAAAATCTGCATTTAAATTCCCTAGAATTTTGTCAAACTAGGAGTATTTTAGTTGAAATTTTCTATACTGGTGTGTGCCATGAAAGAGAACCCCAGAGCCAGAACAAAGGCCTTGTCTCTAGTATCAACTACCAGTGGACATTAGGAAAAAACATAGGAAGAACAAGGCAAATGTGTTGGGGTTTTCTCCCCAAGAATAAAAAAAAACATACATTTTTTACCACCAAGGTTGCTGATTTCAATTCTCTGCTCCAAGCATAGAAAAATTAGTTATTTCTCAATAAAACAGTTGTAAAATATTTTTTGTTGTTTTCAGTGAGCAAAGACCTTATTTTCTCCTGATCTCATTCCCCAAAGTGGTAAACTTTTCTGTCTAAAACAGTAATATTCAATGCAATAGTAACTCCTTTCCTTTTTACTATTATAAACATTGTTGTTATTTAAAAATGCCAAATTTGCTTTAGTGCAAGTTTTTGCTACACATAAACATGAACACACACCCCACACAAACAGTTTTAACCTACAAAGACGTTTAAATTTTCCCAGTTTTACTGAAAGATATATAAATCTTTGTATACAGAGCAATGCATGTGGATTAAAAATGTGACGTATATAAAAATAGCTAGACAAATACAATTTTTACCAGTCTTAATAGCAAGTGATAGGAGCTATTTTCTTTTAAATTTATAATGAGCGCCCACAGGATATGAGCTGCCTTCTTATTTTCATTCACTCGTACTCACGTATGCCCACCTAAGAAAGATTGTAATTGTGGTCAGAAGAGAGGCATGAAGTTCTCCTGGTGGTGTATAAATAGTACACAAGTTCGCTAATGCAATAGGAACTGCTTTTTTTGTGCATCCTCATTTCTTACTTTACCCAGGCGAAAATCTTATGGTGAATTTTTCAGGGATTTTCTCATCAGCATAGGACCTTATTATGCTTGCTGAATAACACTGGCAGAATACTTCACAGCACACTCAAAGCTCTCAACTTAGGCAACTAGCTAAGTGATATCTTTTTGATACAGAGTCAAGCATGCTCTATCTGCACATGGTGTCAGTCTTTTCCATTAAAACCTGTTGGCCTGATTCTTTTGCCTCTCTGAGGATGTTTTCTGTGCCCAGCATGTTTCAGCGTGCAAAAGAGTGGATTCATGCAGAGATATTTCAAAAGCCAGAAATCTGCAGTGCTGGTTCTGCTGGGCTGTGTGCTGGGTTTTGGGTGAGCACTACTCCTTGCTGTCTGTTGGGAAGTGAGTTGATGTAGTTTGACTCATCAGTGTGAGTGGCTGGGGCAATTCTGCCTGAATTGATGAGTGCTAGAAGTACTCAGGTGATCTGTTAATGTATCTCAATTGTAGGTAGAGGTGAACCTTGGTAAATTCATTAGCTACACAGTGGCCTATGCAGGCTTTTGGTTTTTCATCCATAGGACTTGCAGTAGTAGTAACCACCTCCAAGTCATACAATAATCAACAAGAATCTGATACTCATAATTAATTCAATTTTAATTTGCTCTTCCTCTTCTGAAGACAGAGAGTGGCTTAGCTTCAAGAAGGTGACTGAGAAATAAGTAAGTAAAAACATCTTGTATCTAGTACCCATGGAGCATGTGACAAACTGTGAAATACTTCAAGTGCAGAAAAAGCCCCTTCTTCTGTCCAAGACTTGATTAAAATAGAAAATCAGGGTACCTCTTCTCTCTAGCATAATTTCAGGCAATCTGGGACATAGTTTGTTTTTGACTGGCTGGCATAATGAGTCAGATTCTCACCTGGAGCAAATCAGCATGCTTAGACCACTGATTTGGTCTCAGAAAGAAATGTGGCCATCACTCAATTTGGTATTGCAACTCCCTTAAGAGTACTCTTGACCCTTTCCTTGCAATTTGACACACTTGGACTGAGGGCAATGTTCTTTTAATCTGACTCTGGTCAGTAGTTCCTTGGAGGAAAAAGGGGAAAAGTATGATAGTTTTTAGAACCTAAAAGTTAGTTTGGCCACTGGATCACTCTGTGTCTTTGACCGCGTATGCCTGCATGCCTATGAGGCCCCTGACCAGCCTTCTACACAACTACTCTCTGCTCTGGCATCTATAGACCAAGTGACAGAGATGAAGAAAGTGCTCTCCTTTCCTCAAGGTGTATGTTAGTTTGTGTCATTGTTTGTATAATTCAGATGGTATCACCCTAACAACACAAACAATTCAAAAGACTTAAAACTTACATCACTGCCAGAAAGTACACCTCAGGATGACAGAAAGCTTGTTTGCAGTTCTAATGAACTATGGTGTCTGAATTCTTTTCAGAACCCAGGTTGTTGTCCCTGTCAGGGTTCTCAGAGTGACCTGCAAGTGCTGAACTAAAACCTGTGAGCTCAACCAAAATTCCGTCAGCTTGCTCAAGCAGTCTTTTTTGCATTAGGCCTCTGACAAACTAACTGGGGGCAGAAAAGCTGTGAGCGCATGCATAGAGTTGTTCACAACAGCAGCTGTAAGGCTCTTAAATATTTGGTTATCCTGGAGAAAAGGTTTTGGTTGAAGAGGAGAAGGACCTCCTGCCTGACAGCCATACAGCAGAGCTCGTTGCCCATGCAACAAGTCCTCTCAGCAGCCCAGTTAAAGTTCCCTACCTGGAAGGATGGATCAATATATCAAGGCCATGGGGTTACTGGGAGTCTTGTGTGAGTTGAAGGAGTTCTTCCCTGTTATGTCAGGCTAAACAGCAGAAGGTGCTGGCCTGAGTATTAAGGAAATACGACTGAGAAGCTGCAGAAGCCTGCTATTTACAACATCCCCAAACAAGGATCTCTCATGGATCCTTCAGTATTTTTATATAAGTTAGCCCCTGCACAAGCATTCAGTTTCAGGAAACAGTACTTCACCAAGACTTAGTATTCCTAAGTGCCAGGAGACAGAACTGGTTGTAATGAGGTAGCTGCTCCTCCTGGGAACTTAAATGTGATGATGAAGACAGGGCTGCAGGCTGCCATCTCCATACCCTAGCAGACTGCAGCAGCAAAAGTATTACTATTGAAAAATGGTCCCAGCTCCTTCACCTCAGGCAAGTACTGATGGCTTGCTGTGAGAAGGTTCTTTTTTGTTTGCTTCTTGTGTTCAGATAGCTTGCCATGTGGATCTGTGCTAGCCTTCCCACGCACTGTAAAACGTCTTTCTTATGGTTGTGGTGTACTGTGTGCAGTAAGCAATACGCACAAATGCTGTGTCTTCCAAATTTTAGCATCCACTGTTAGTGTTGCTAACACGAATGTTATTAGTGGGGCTTGGTAAAGTGTGACTTTGCCACATGTTTTCCAAATGTATTTCTCAGCACGTTTCAGGTGTAGGAGGCCATGGCTGTGTTTTTTTTTCCACTGGCAGCTTCCTGTCGGCATTTGTACTAACACAGCTGGGCTGCCAGTAAGAAATGCTTCATCAAGCTCAGCACAGGCACTAAATGGAACATGGTTGCTTTAATGGTGAAAGAAAAGTTTGCTCCACTAGTGCCAGATGCTGAGCTATGCAGCTGTCAGACCTGTTCATCTCCTGACGTGACTAAGAAAGGTTAATTGCTCAGACAACCCAGCTGCACAATAGAGAAATTGCCATTATACCCAAAAAATGGTCCTGAAAGCTGCCTGGCTACAGGCCACTGTGTTCCAAGACCTAATGCAAAGGTTTTGATCTTAAAAATTTTAATTATGATACACACTGCATGCCATGCATCACTGGCTGCCAAGGAAATGCTGCATGACATGTTCTCTCCCATTAGTCAGATGAAACTGGGATGTACTAACTAGACAAATAGTGCATTTGCCAAAGAAAGCTCTACCAAAATGGAAAAAAAATACAAAAGAAGACCAAGCAAGTAAGAAGTTAAAATGTAGAGCCAATATTAAAGTTTAACGAGAGAGAAGTTGAAGGGAAGGCATTTGGACTAGTTTTGTCTCTGGTCAAGTTTCTGTGAACTGTGGAGACAATGAACAGAGAACCATTGGAATCCAGATTCACAAAACAGAATAAAAACATTCTGGAGTTTCTCTTTCCTAAATCTCTTATGATGTATTTTTAAAATTCTGTGTGTTTGACCTACTTGGGGATTCTTGGTGTGCCTTGAGGTTTCAGGGCAAGACTTTTCTCTTGGCATTCAGGGCCTTTCTCCAGCTGTAGAGCTGAAACTTGTGCAGCTGCATTGAACTGCACCACTTAATGTCTGAAATGTGTTTTGAGAACTTGGGAAAGTCCAAGACTGTTGATGAATACAGCTGAAGAGTGATTTGTTCACACCTAAAAAATTGCAGTTGTGGCTTGTGGGGACAGCAGAGCACTCGCAAATCAATGCTGTCATTGGAACAAGGTCTCTGTGCAAGTCTGTGAAACCTAAACAAAGGCTTTCTACATTCTGCATTCTCCCATCTGCGCATTTTGCATTAGCAAGGATCTGAATATGGCAACATCATCCCCCTTAGCCATCAGCTGGTTCAACCAGTGAGTGCAAGCAGTCCGTGCCAGTATGTAAGTATCAACAGTGTATGGATATATACAGAGGACCAGTATGGAAGCACAACTTTTCCCATCTCTTCAGCAAAACAACTGTTTGATTTCTATCACAGAGCACCCAGCAGTCCATGAGGGACAGGGTTTGCATGTGTGGCTCAGAAGATTTCCCTGAAGCGGCAAGTGACACTATTGGATGTACTTACCAGCAATTCAAGTGATATGAACAGAGACACATCTTCACAAAATTTAGCTGCCTAGAAGCATAAGGAGTGAATACTCACACTGACATCTTCCAGAAACAGAGCCATCTGGATGATTTCGCCTGTTGCCACTGATCAGTTATTTCCAGAGGAAAATGAGAGATTGAACAACTGGCTGCTTTCAGGAGCAGGCTTTTTTCTTCAGTTTTGCTAGTAGGCACCATCATTTTTTGGTTTTTTTTCCTGAAAAGAAACTTCTGCAAACTGATATCTGATTGAAGCCCCTGCCCACTGGAGCAAAGTTTAAGCTTCCTTCTTTGAACACCTTTTTTTTCTTTACCTTGTGCATTCTGGAGCTGAATGCTGCTTGAGGATCATCTGACACCATATTATAACTTCTTGTTGCCTCTTGTGTTTTCCAGAGAGTACCAGCAAGATACCAGTATCAACAGAAGTGACAAAAACTTCTTCACGTAAGTTGAATTAACAGTCTTTCTGTCTCTTTCTTTTTATTTCTTCTTGAAATTGCTTCTACAGCTCTGAAACAGCTCCTTAACAGAGAACAATTCTTCTACATCCAGCAGCTCTGTTTCTGCATATCAGCTTGCACCTTGAGCTACTTCAGGGACCAAGAAATGAATGAAGAAGGGTTAAGCATACTTTTTACTATCCTGGGGCTGTATTGAGGAAGCAAATCTGGCCTACAGTTGTCAGGCCGCAGCAGCCCAACTGAAGAAGTGTTTGTGTTGTTAGGAGCTATGTTTTAAAAAATCTCTTACCTCCTTCTCCTATAAATCCTAGCAGCTGCTTGTGAGTTTGCTGAGTGTATAGGCATATTGATGTGCCCTCAGGAAAGTCTGTTGCCTAGACTGCTCTGTTCCTAACGGCTCTACATACAATTCCTGGCAGCTCTGCAGGGTCTGTGAGTGTAGACAGGTAACTCACTGTCAGTAATGTAACCACTTTTGAAGCTGCCTTGGCATACTAGGAGCCTTCTCCAGGTGGTTTCCTTTCAGGCTGATGGAATTTGCTTTCATTATCTTTCCTGCAGTTACAGATTGCATACTTCCAGAGTAGCAATGCTGCTAGAATTGACCCCAGTGAGAAGCTGCTTTCATTATTTAACTGTTAAGAGTTACTTTATATATGGCCACAATACAAGCACTTGTCTCTACTGATGGCTTTGGCTGAGACAATTGTAGATAAACGTGTGTAAGCCAGGCAACCCAAGGATTTACAAGATGCACATACCCTCCTTGGCAAAGAGGCTGGGGTCCTGCTAGCTTTTTTGGGAAAGCTATGTCTGGCAGGGACAGGTTTTAGTGTGAAATGACAGTGTTTGTAAGCTAGATCAAGGAAAACAGTGTGATTGCCAGATTTTGCATTTAGCATGCCTGCAGCCTTTTCTTTGATGCATCTGTGTGTGTGGCGACCTACTTCTGAAATCTTGGCATTGCTGCCTGACAGAAGAGACGTTGGCTCTGCCCATATTCTTTCATGTTCTCTGTGGAGCCTGTCACTGGTGCTTCACTGGGAATATATGAGACCACATAGCTAATAGCAAGTGTCCTGTAACCATTGGAACCATTTTTTGTTCAAAGAAGGTGACACGCTGGTCACTGACTCTGCTGGGCTTGCCTTGCCTTCTCCCTTGCGCAGCAAGAACGTAGTCCCTGCACTTTGCTGCCTCCTTTCCCATGGATTAAAGTTCTTGTTCTTGAGCGCTCTCTTTCCCTGCATGTGTTCCTTCAAGTGCCTGCTGTTACAGTACTGTCCTTCTCTTTACTGCTATTGTGCCGCTGGAGAGGAGGAAGCTGGGATGTTCAAAAAACTGGCTGCACTCCTGATGAATCTCTGCACTGGCAGATTTCATGCCAAGCAGCACATCAAGGTATTGTCCCCAGAACAGCAAAAAGCAGTATGTTTAGGGGCTGCTTGTGGAGGTCTCCACATGGAGCTCTGAGGAGGTCTGTGATATGTGGCTGGAGCAGAGACCAGCTTAGTCCCAGGCTGGTCTCTGCTCCAGCCACATATCAAAGACTGATTTTTTTCCAGGACTTTCAAATAAAAATAATTAATTAGTGTGTTGTTTCTTTACTTTAAGATAGACTATTGTGAAATGCTGGTGTTCAAATCACCAGGATGTAGGTCTCTTGAAGTATTGCTACAGTTACTTTTTGATGATAGGAGGAATTGCAGAGCAGTCTTAGTTTTTAAGAGTGGGTTTTTTCTGCCTGAAACCAGGCTTTTTTAGGCAACAGATTAATCTTTTCTGTGTGACATGAGATGTTAAATGTTTCACTACAGAGCATGCAGTATGCCTGACCTGCTCCTTAGAATTCACAGACCGGCTAGCCACCACACCAGCACATCACATTGCCACCTTAGGCGAAGTATTCTCTCTTCAAATTATTCCTTTCAGCTGATGATACTTCTCAAGCCTTCTCTTGAATTCTTTATTCATGCATGACACTATATATGATTTGCTAGATAGTGAAAGCCCATGAATCCACCCAAACATATGGCTCTTAATTGTTGTGTGGTTCAGATTCCTATAGTTCAGATCTAGATTCAGGCTACCTGCTTCTTCTCTAAACTTTTCTGATTACTTCCTTTGTGTGATTTGTATTGAGGTCCATTTCCTTCCACTATCCTACAAGATTATTTAGCAGTCTTTTTCTGTTCTTGTGACCACTTTGGGGCTTGTGCCGTGTCCCATTTTGGTCTGGAATATGTTCTGTTTTCCCTTTCATCTACAGCTCTCTGCAGAGGTGGTGACACTCATGGACCTTCCTATCTTTCAAGCCACAGAAGTCCTAACCTATGGTTGTGATTGACTGAAATTCCTTATTGTTTGATAGGAGTTATGTGAGAAGAAGATAAGAAACTAGTGCTTCCTGGGTCAGCATGTGGAGCTTCAAGACCTACTGCTTTCCACTTTCCTCTGATGCTGTCTGTCAGAAACAGCTGAAAATTTTACTCTGTCTTTGCCAGTTTTCTCACGGCCTTTCCTCCCAGGACTATGGAGCATTTTTGCTATAATTGATTATAGCGCCTAGGACATGCTGAACCAACTTTGAAGTTCTTTGCTTTCTCAAGCTCATTTTTTTTCTCTGCTCTGCTGGGTTTCTGACTACTGAGGAAAAAAACCTAAAACTTAAAGAAATCTCTACTGGGGGAAGATGTTCAGGCTCCTCCAGTATAGTGCTGTAGCTGGGGCTGTATTCTTACAACTTTATTGTTACTTCTGTATGTTGCAGAACCCATGCTTAGGATACAAGCTTCAACAGAAGGAACAAACACTTCCTCCTGTAAGTATATGCAAGTTGTTTAAATTATTGCTGGCAAGACCCTTTAAATTATTCCTAGCTCAGGAAAAAAGTGCATTAAGAGATCAGGAATGATTGAATGGGATTTCTGAACCATCAGTGCAATTGTTATACGTTATATAACTACACCAGTGTTTCCAACTTGGAATTCCCTTTCCTCCTCTCCCCACACAATGTATTGCTTCAAACACTATCTCCTCTGCCTCCACAGCCCCTGGCCCTGGGGTAGCTGGAGCGCCCTCAGGTCCAGCCATCCCCACTTGGGTGCATTTCCCTTCATCTGTATGCCAGGTGTGCTTGTTAGAGTTCTTTCACTCTTTCTTCTGTGCCCCACTACCCTTGGGAAGAAGATGAGGAAGGTGACAACATCATTTAGTGTGTCTTCCCTCAGCTGGGACAGAGCCAGAAATGGTTCTTTCCTAGGAAAGAGAGATTATCTCTCTGCTTTCCTCAGGACCACACTGGAAACTGCAGAGGTACCAGTGGGAAAAGTGACTTTTTTCTTCCTCTGAAGTGATGCTTCCCAGGGATTATGGTTTATGGATCAGCCATAATCCTGTACAATTGAGAACCTTTAGGAAGAGCCTTCCAGTTCTTTACTAGAAGCAAATCTACCATCTGTCAGGCTGGTTTTGAGTAGTCTGGAAGGCCACTTCACACACTGGGGTTGTGGGAGGTGGGGTATTAATCTTGCCCTAAACCAGTGTTACCAGCTGCTAAGAATAGTATGGCAGGTGAGATAGGCCAATGGTCTGATCTACTCTGACAGTTCCAGGGCTGCTGAAAAATGTGCTTTATAGCAAACTATACATGAATGCCCTTAACTCACATTTAATAGCTACTGTAGCAGCACCAGGAGGAAAGGTCAAAGCCATATCTCTGTATTTTTCTAGATTTTCATCTCAGCTGATAATTTTTAAGTGTGTGTTGAAAGAATTAGAGAGATTTGATTGGTTATTTTAGAAGCTTTCTGCCAGCAAGGTGACAAGAGTTGGATTTTGGCCTCTGTTTCCCCTTGATGACTAGCAGCAGAGTAGACAAGAATAATTTCTGGAGCAGTTTAAAACGGCAGATCCTCGCCGTTCTGTTCTCAGGAGCATTAATGTATACATTAATGTATACTGGAGTTAGTACCATTCAATTCACTAAAATAAGTAATGGAGGAGAGAGGGCACTATTGGATATTGCTGCCTGTGCTGGGTAGGAAAAGCAGGAGGGAGCCAGCGTTTATTGCTAACAGATGTGAATGTCTACTCACACTACAGAGTGATGAGAGAGTTGACCATGTACTTATTTTAAAGTTCTTTAGGGATTTTCTTTTCTGAATTTCCGTATGACATGTCCATTTCACACTTGTCCCTGTCAATCTTGTAGCAGCCACAGGAGATAAAATAAACTGTGTCCTTCCACTTCTCAGACAATAGCAGATGTTTAGACAACATGCCAGCACTGCCACTGTTGGCCAGACACTGGGAAAGACCTGAAAACAGCAGAGTGATTCAGTAGGTTCTCTCCCCTAGGGCTTTCACAAGAGAACAGACATGTGGCATGCTTTGCTTTTTTTGGAGTTTCAGTGACAGATATTCAGAGAGGAAGAAGTTTAGAAAAAAATCCCACTTCTGTAAGACCCTCCACAACTGACATCCCAAACATGAAGATCCCTTTTATGTTCACATATTGCAACACTCCTCTAAATCAAGTCCACTTTGGGAGTGTGGACCTCCATTCTTAAGTAAAGGAGAAAGGCTTGACTCATTATTTTGCTGTCACATTCAGAAAGACCATGTATTAAAGCTGCCAGCAGGACTGTCTATGGGCAACATCAGTCTGGGAACCCATGCTATGAGAGCTATACTGGATCAAAAGCTGAGCATTTATAGCAGTAGGAAATGAGGAAATTGCACAGAGTCTGTGGGAATATGCGTCAAATAGAAGCATTTGCTTAGCTGCACCTTGCAGCATTACCCTCATACTTGTTTGCACTATTTACTAAGGGCTTCTCCCTGAAATGTATGTGGAGACACTTCCCCCAGCAAAGAACAAAGAGCCTGGACATGCCATGTGATCTTCATGTTTCAGATGTGATTGTCTTGTACAGGGATTCTCAGTTCAGAGAGAGCAAGATGGTAAGCTAGCATCATCCTTCCATCACTTGGAACATAGTCTCTGCAGAGTACTTCCTCCTGTCCTCTATCTAGCAGGTTGATGTGATGCCCAGCTGGAGGCAAGAATATGAATAAGGAACAGGTAGGAGGCTGATCCTACCTTGCCTGTGGCTTCTTTTTCAGAGGAATACAGAATGGCTTTGTTTAGCTTTTTCCTGGAGAGACTCATTGCTGGTCATCTGTCCTATAGATGACTTTAAACTTGTTTTCTTACAGACTTTCTTGTTGGCCTCTAAAACCTGCACAGAAATTTTTAAAAGAAACATTAATTGGGTAAGAAGTGTGCCAGTTTGGATTGCTCGTTCTTCCTCTCTGGAGTTATTAACTTACAAGCTCCTGGCCTGGCGCAGCAAGGCACTTTCCTAGCACTTCATCTTCTTGTCATGCAGTAAGAGATTCCAATATGTATATTAAATTATGACCAGATATAGCACATAGAAAGGAAGTTTGCAAAGACTTTTTGCCTGTCACCTTTTTTTTTTAGTACAATACTGATAAAAATGGTCAATGCTGAGCAATAAAACCTTCTGTGGTGTGTTGCTAGGGTCATTGGTTTACAGAATATTTTTAACAGGAACATCTTTGCATATACAAAGCAAAGAGCCTGGCCAATAAATCATCTGTGACCTAAAATCTTAAAAAGCAAGTTAAGTTTTTGCTAAATTCTGCTTTCCTTCATCTCCTAAAGTGAACCCAGTTCTTCTCCCTATACCTGACAGAAGTCCACTTTCAAAAACCATGAATTTTCTAAAACTGATACAAACGTTATCCAGGACTTCTAGAAGACGGTGCTTGGGCTCCAAATGATAAAGTTTTTAGGTGGCTTTTTCTTCTGCTTTAGGAATACCCAAACCTGAAAAGACCTAATTTTTTGGTATTTCAAGCAATTTTTTAAAGGGTAGTCTTGATTTGTATCAAGTCCTCAGACCATTTAAGTTATCCTGTTGTCTGATTTTTGGAAGTTTGTTTAGATTTCTTTATTTTATTTTTTTAATGGTGCTCATGCACAGATACCTACCTACCAACAGGAGTGTACTTGCCTTTCATGTGGGGCAAAAACTTATGGAATCAAGGAAATAGAGATGAAAAGTCTTTTATGCGTACTGAGGTCCATGTTGCTGTTCCTTTAAGATACAGCATGACTTGATGACTAGGTATCTTGCAGTATAGTGAAATATAGTATATCTGGTTTTTTCTGCATTAATTCCATTTACTGTATTTTGTTTGTTTTATTCTGAATTTGACAGATTTAATTTATGGTATTCCCTCTACAATGGACAGACAAAGATGATAGTATGATTGACAGTGCTGCCACACAGTGTAAGGATCAGAAAAAATTAGGGGATAATGCCTAACCATTGAACACATGTTCAGCTTCTTTAAAACATGTTCAGCTTCTTCTCTAAAAACTTTTGCTGCTTTGTCATAAAATTTAAATACAGTGGTAGTACCTCAGAAACTTCTGAAATGCAGCTATTTTGGTGTGAAAAAACAGAATTTTTCTTATGAGATAGTAAGTAACTGTGTACAGTCAGTTGAGGCAGGATGGGAAGAGGAGAATACTGTAACCAATTTATACAGCTGAAGGAATTCAGATGTGGAAGGCAATTACTTAGGTTGCAGTTAGGCTATCAGCAGGACTTCCAGCTCCTGCTCTTGTAAAAATTAGTCTGATATCTTCAGCTATTAGAATTTAATTCAGCCGTGCCATAGTTTAAAAGGCTACTTCTCCAGGAAAGCTGTGGTGGGACAGTGGGTCAAAGGAAGACACAATACTACCTCATGCATTTTGCTGTGGGTTTATTTCTCTTAATAATGGTCTCTGGAGAGAATACTTTGCTTTGTTCTAAGGACACGGTGAGTGACTAAGGGAAGGGTCAGATAACTAGTTCTTGTTTAATGTAAAATGAATTTAAACCTCCTAGTAGGTGAAATCCTAATGAAAGAGCAGCAGTGATGAAGTGTCAGTCCTTTGTTATAACCTACCACAGTGTGCAGTATGTTCCAGTTTCATTCTTCATAGTGGGCACCAGTGACAGTGGACAATGCAGTGGTAACTTCAGTATTTCCATGATTTCTTCTGACATGACAAACCCTGCTTCCCATTGTTATATTTCACAGATAAGGCAAACTCATGGAAACAGGTAAAATCTCCCAGAGACACAGCTTTCAATCTTTCGTATGACTCCCAGTCTAAAGATGGTGTGACAATAAATGCCTTCTCCCAAAGCACTTCATTTCACAGGGTTTTCTGTAGTTGCATTCTTGGTCCCTCACTCTTGCTCTGAAGGAGAGCTTGTGTTGTCACTCAGCTGGTGAATGCAATGGTTTATGTCTGTTTATTTCAAGATGTGCTTTCCAAAGGTCATGAACTACACCATAAAAAGAGCTATCAAATATGTGGCAGTCTACTCCGGTGGAATACAAGTAACAGATTTCTGTTTTCTGTAGTATTTCTCAAGGAATTTCTCAAGCCCCCATCACATTGCCTTCAACATGTTGGGGATATTCTCTTTTCCAGGATACTAACTCCAGAAACTCCTTCCATCTTTCAGCAAAAGGATTTTTAAAGACTGTATGTGTCCTTCATGATGGAGTGGGGGAGACCCTCACACCAAGGTAGCTGTCCAAAAGTCATATTGTCAGTGGATGCCTTAGCTGGAGAATGTGGCTTCATCCCTGCCTTTCCTCAGGAGCCCTCAGAATGTCTGGACTTTGGTTTCTGAGATCCTGCAAATCATATGGGAATTTTTCTTCAACAGTCTATTAGTAAGGCCTGGTTTCTCTTGAGTTTCTTCTCACAAAGTCAAATCATGGCAAATTCTTTCCTAAGAGAGCAGTACTTTGTGTCTTTCTGACTTCTTCATACTTTGCTGAAATGACACATGCTATTTGCCCACCTGAGAGCAAAATAAGCATCTTCCTGATCTGCCAGCAAAGCCTGTGCTATACTGGAGGACATGAGCTTGCAGCACAGGGATGTGTCAGTGTTATGATTGCAGTTGTTTGGTCACTGTGTCTTCCAAGGAAGTCCCAGGTACTGTCACTGTGACAAAAACAGGTACTCAAGGACTCCTGTTCCTCCTGGCCTCCTCCTGTTCCTCCCATACTCTTTCTGGGTAGCAACTGTGAACCTACTTTGTGCTACTGGATCATCCTTCTCAAAATCTTTTTTCTTCTGAGGCATCAGGGTAGTTCTCACTGAGTAAAGGTACACAACAGGCAGTCATGCCAGTAGGACAGGGATCTGTGAATAAAATGGAGTCTGTAGCCTTGACAGAAACATGCATCTCTTTCATGTCATTATCCATGCTGTAGTCAAGACTTCTGGTGGAAGGCATGAGGGAAACAGAGAGCTCAGAATAAGTATGGATACTCTCAACCAACAAAACATTATGGATATTCTCAACCAACAAAACAACAATGGATACTCTCAACCAACAAAAAATTATGAGCATGTGCATGGGTACAGAATAGTATTTATATTTTAATACAATGAGGAGTTCCCAACTTACTCCTGTAGTCCAGGTATGCTGTTCATCTCCTTATCTTCCGTCCACTGCCCCCAAAGAATTTACCCTGAGGCACTCTCTTGTGTTAACCTCAGGAGAGACAAGCAATGCAAGTTACTTTGTGCTATTCAGGAGACTCTTCTGTCCTCAGAAAGACATGACGACAGCCCACTTTCTTGTTTTTAGAGGTGGAGTTTCTCTTGTGTCAGTTTTAGAGGGAAAGGTCCAACAGAGATAAAAATCCCAGAGGGAATTTAAGTTAGCAAATTTGAGTTATACTATCAAACCTGAAGGCTTGCTAGGCTCCCTTTGACAGGGAGGCACACAGAACAGGTTCTTAAATGGTATGTTTTGGGCTTTCTAGTCCACATTCTTCCAGGAGGGATCTTAGGCTGCCTCAGCTGTAAAAAGGCACCCTGTGGCATAGCATGGTCCGTGAAGGGTTGTTTCAAGTTCATGGACTGGCAGTGGAGGTCTATCATGAAGTAGAAACACAAATTTAATGTAATACAAGGGAGTCAACAGCCTGGATCCATTGCTTTGTTTTCATGATGAGCTTCAAATTTGGGCAGTTCTGGTCAACCACACAGGCAGATGCTGATATCTGGGGAGAGGGAACAAAGGAAAACACAGCAGAAGATAGAAGATGAACAGAAAAGTAAGCTGTTACTTTTCAGAATAACTTGTCAAGTATATGGCTCTGAATGTTTCCATTTACTTAAAAAAAACTTGATAAATCACTATTTACTTCTTTAAAAATGTAGGCTGCATCACAGGAATGGTATTTCAAAAGCTGTAGGCAGAGTATTGAACACATAAATGTGAACTTTCCATAGATGCATGGCTTTGAAAAGCCATCACTATGTCCCCTCATTAGCTTCTTCACAAACACAGTGGCACTCCGTGGCTGAGACTCAATTTAGACTACAGCAGTTTCTATCAGGTAAATTAAAAGCAATAGTCTTCTTTCACATTCCTATCTAGCAGTGCTGTAATACTGCAGTGGGAGCCAAGCTAAACCCTTGGGAAGAAATTATTATCCTATCCTTCATGTCCACGTCTCTTCTAAATTGCCTTTTGGTAACCTCTTCTAATTGGATGCAAAATGGGAAAGTCGTATCTCCTGTGACTTTCATTATCAAAATGTTCCCGGAGGTTCTTAATGGTTTCTGCTGTTCTTGACATTCTCCCCCTGTACAGAAAGGAGAAGGAATCACTGTAGTCATTGCAGCTATTAAAGAGCAGCCTTTTACAGTGTGATCTTCCTTCTAGGTTTGCATCTTCCTAAATATTTAGGAGTAGCCAGCTAGTGGATGCAACTTTGAGTTGCATCCACTGCAGCTGGCAAGTATCACAAAACACCCACTCTGTGTTTTTTTGAAGAGAAAACTGTACCCTAGAGCAATTATCCTTTGACTCTTGTCTGATGGATATCAGTATCTTCTTTCAGTGACTATGTATGCATATAAAGGCTCTTGCATTTCCTCATAAGTTTTTCTTTTCCTGGCTGCCTATGCTTCATTCTAGTTGTTTCGGCTTCATTATGGATATACAGAGTTCATAGGCCTTACAAGTAGTTTATTTTAATCACAGTGTGTATCCAGCTGTCTGAGATCCTTTGGTAAATAAAGTAATTCCAAGTTTATCCTTCTACAGGGATCTGCTTTTTGCAAAAGAGGAAACTTTTTCTTAGCCTTCCAATTTCCAAACTTTATCAATTCTGTTCAAAGTCAAAATAGCATAGGGCATTTCTAATTTATGGTGATCATAAAGGCTAAACCTAGGGTGCTACGTGGAGTGAGGCTGAGGAGCGAGATGGAGTGCTGGAGCAGTGTTTGCCCATGTCATCATTAACGTGCTCTCTTGTGTCATGTCGGGCCATGCCAGCTGGTGATTTTCAAGACACCTATGCACAATAAGAAGGATTGAGTGCACTGAGACCTTTACCAGGAGGCAGTATGGGTACCACCCTGCCAGCCCAGCTCCCTTCACTCTGAGCAGTTCTCCCATATCATCCCAACAGACATGCAACCCCCAAAGACTCATAGGTGTCTTTAACTATGCCAGAGGGAATTAATCATAAAGTTATAGTAATGCCATGAAAACACCACTTGGATGGGCTGAGACTCACTCTTTCCACAATATAGACACTGAGAACTGGAAGAAGACACATGTAAATGATTTTTTATGAAGGGCAGAGCCACAGTGAAGTGATATGTGATGTAGATGTAGCCTAGCCATACTTGCCCTTAGGCTGAGAGCATGATCTGTCTCCTTTCCTGCTGAGCAGTGTTGGAATATCTGAGTAGTCAGGCTGCCTATCCCACCCCAGCCTTCTCAATGACCATGTATTTGTGGGGCAAAAAGCATCTGGCATTACACCCCAGCCCTCCCAATTTTAGCAATTATGATCACTGCTGTTGAGCAGGGATGTGAGATAACACCTACTGGACTGCAGTCCAAGCCAACAGAGGAGACAGCTTTTCCCAAGCCTGAGCATTTGGCTCTTTTCCTTGTCCATTTGTTTTTGTTTCATTTATTCAGCGCAGAAAAGCTCCTTGCTCCAGAGCATTTAATGTTCAGAGTTGATGTTGAATAGGGAAGGATTTGACTGGACACAGCTCTGCAGCCTAAAGTTTTACCAATACCACGTGCTACTGAGATTATCTAAAAGTTTCCCATTTATACATGGGCTAGTAATTGCCCTTCAGAATTTAAAACAGTAATTATTTTTCTGAGGTTTATCAAGTGGAATCTGAACTCTGTTACTGATATCTTTCTGGTAATATTCACAATGATCCAAAATATGACTCTTAATAAAACAGTCAAGTGTCTGACAGGTATTTAGATGAGCTTTCCAAAATGTCAGCATAGTTGATGAGGAGTATTACTGGAATGGTTGGTTTCTGAAAGAAAAGGATAAGCCATACTCCAGGAAAGAAATATTAGGGTGGTTTTTTAATAATATTTATTTTGCAGGCAGATAGCCAGCTGTGAAAGCCACAGCCACCTGCATTGTAGAAACCTACTCATTGGATCTACTGGTGCCAGTTGTGACACAAACTGTCAGTGGCAGAAAGTTTCTAGTCTTTTCAAATTAGAATTAAGCTAACCACATGTGATGCTTTGATTTGTTTGAAATGTCTAAGTTTTTATATATAGTAACTGAGAATGTTCTTTCAGTTGTAGCTAAGAATCTGTTGTAAGCTTTCGAACACTGACGTCCAGTGGCATGGGGCATTAGTTCAACAGTTTAGTTATTGTTCTGAGAGAACAGTAGCTTTAAATGTCTGGTGCTTTTGCTTGATTAAATGCCACCCCCACCCCCACCCCCCCCCCCCGCTGCCTTTTTCCATTCTAAGAAAGTCCAAAACTTGCACTGATTGTTTTGCATTCCTAAATATTTTATTTTATTTAAAACAATACAAATATGGAGTGATTCCACAGGGCCTCAGGGCACACGATGAAATAGGATTGGATCTTGCACTGCACTTTTTATACTGTTAGTATGACTTTTATTGTTTTATTATTTCCATGTGGAATATTTTAATAATCTAAAAAACCCATTAGATGACACAGTGACAGCTAATACTTGACAGACGGTAAGATAACAGTTGTCTCAGAGACTGTGAGAGGCCGGAAGAATCTTAAACACAAATCTTGCAGGAAGGATGAAGAGTTGCCTTGAGCAGTGATGCAGCTCATTCAAATGCATGTCGATCTGTCTTGAAGAACTGGTGTTTCAGATCCCTGGTGTAATGAGCTCTGAGTCAGATGCTGTTCTTGGCTACTAGGCAAGCTGCATCTGCAGAGTACATCCTTGTAGCTCGTTTAAATATTTCTCACTTTGGAGGGAGCAGGTTAAGACAGATCCAGGGAAGGAATGCTGTGAACATATTCAGATTCTGTGTCTTTTTTGGTGGACTAGTAGTCATGCCAGTGTAGCTGTGATCTCTTGAGTGGCAGATCAATCCCAAGCATCATGGGAGCTAACACAAGTCTGAAATCCTCTCCATTTGTGATCAGCCAGTGCATTTGGTCCATGCACTGGTGAAATTTCTTCCTGGAGGCTGGCAAGAGGAAATCAGACATGGGTTAGGGACTGTTTACTTTAACCAGTTGCATGTTTTTGCCAGATGGAGAGAATTCTCTGTGTCTTACCCGCAATGTCTCTGTCCTGCATCAAATCTGTAAGTGACCTCTCATCTTGGCAGCAACACCATGACTGAATTACACATCCAAGGTCAAGAGCTAAATGCCAGCACCCTACTAATTCTTCCAGCTAAATAGATGCCTGGAGAGCTAATGTACTGCTGTACTTACTGCTTGAGTTATATGTAGAAAATAAGCAGTAAAACTCTAGATAATTGGATATGGATTGCATTTGCAATTATATGTTCACTGGATAATATGCATACATCAGAGAACTAATATTCACCCCAGCAAGAAAGCTCAGTTTATAGGCAGGCTGAGCAAATGGAGCTTTTCAATTTAAATATGCAAATGAATTTCATACACACATGGACACTATTAGCAGATGGTCAGTAAGGAAGGCTGTGTACAGAGGAGGGAGTCTTTCCTTTTCATTTGATAAGAATCTGTTCCTGTGGATGTTGTTTCATCCTGAGGAATAGCTTTTATTATCTGTAAATATGTTGTAAAATATGAGATTGCCATTCACAACAACCTGAGAGCATCATGCATGAAGTGATGGATGAAGAATTTTCTCTGGGTGGAGAAAAAGAAAGTCAGAAAGAGAGAGAGAGTCAAATATTTTTATTGTCATCAAATTTTCAGAATACAACGTGGCACAAGTAACTCTAGTAGAAACACATTAGCCAGAGCTGATGATTCACGCAGGATTGTTGAAAATTTTGAGATTTCTTAAGGAAGAAAAGAATTATATAAAAATACTTAGAAGAAGAAATGGGCATCAGCTAACTCTGAAATGGGAAGCAAACAGAGAATTGGTTAACACTTCTTTGACCTTCTGCTGTAGATTTCATCTGCTGTATGCTAGTATTGAAGGGGTGGTGGATCACAGGAAAAGATAGTATAAGCAGAAAGGAGAGGAAAGCATGGTAGTATGAGCTAGCATTTCTGCTTAGCCTCTGTCTCAATCTCATCACTGACTTCTTAGACACTGCCATATTCTTGGCATCTCCCCTTTTATTATCTCAAGAAATTGTCACTGTGACAAAGTACATTACAGCATTTGTGAGAAACACTGACTAATAATGGTCCTCTGAGTTTTTAAAGAGCTTTGTATGCTTTTCTGATCTTTGAGGACTCCTCAGTCCTAGTGAGGATCATGTCTTGACCCTCAGTAGCTCTGCAGAAAATAGTTGTTTCAAATAAATTTGAGCACGATCTCTGCGCACAATGCCAACTTTCAAAACTGAAGTATCTTGAACAAAAGCCCCAGCTGTCAGCCAGTCAAACTGATCACATGTGAAGCAATCATGGTGCTCTACCTCTTCTACCTGGCCACAGAAAGAAAGGGTAGCTGACCTGTTCTGGAAGGCAGCGTTTGATGCTGGGCAGAATTTCTGCCACAACCCCATGCTTAGATGGTGGGGAAGCAGAACAGCCAGAAACATGCATCAGCAAACAGTCTGGCCAGCCCCAGTGCCCACCAAGCCCTGTGTTCTTGTCTCAGGCGCGGGTAGCAACTGGTGCTCAAGGACTCGGGGAAAGGCACAGCAAAAAGATGATACTTTTGCTAAATGAGTTTTCTCCCACACTGTGACCAGGAGAGGGAACTCAACCTTTCTGACTCCCATTTTTCTGTAGTTAGGTTTATGAGGAGTCTTGTCTCTTCTGTAATCTTGGTATATTATTTTCTGTAGCCTTGTTTGGCCTCTCCAATTTATATGTCAATACTTTACTGATTACTGTCCACTGTCTGTGGGCAAGGCCAAAAAGGCAGAGACAAGTGCAAAAACAGTCCTTGTGCAAAACTGTTGAATTGTTTCATTACCTAGAAAATGTCATCCTTGCCCTCCTGCGCTTAACTATTGGCATATATGCTACAGCATGAGATTTACTAGCCTGGGCATAAGAAGCATTTGGTTTTGTTAGTGCAGGAGTACTACTCCTATTTTCCATGCAACTATCAAATCTTTTCTCAGAATTTCCCTAACAGCTCTACTTGAATGGGGCCTAAGCAAATAAGTGCTTCTTGATGGCAGATATTTTTTTCTTTTCTATATCCGTCTGGAAAAAAAGAGATGTCTCTATTCCCCCTACAGGAAAATCTGATTGCAGAGGACTGTAAAATCACCTGACAGGCTGCAGAGGCATAATTTGGCCTGCTCCTCACAGTCCACAAAAGTTCTTCTCTTAGCTCAAGAGATGGAAGGGTATACTCTGCCTGTCTGAAGGCACTCACTCCCTTCACTACCCTGGTGATGTAATATCATAAACTGGGAAGCCTTGGGGGGTTTCATTTTGCACTTCACTTTGTGAAGTGCTGAGAAATATCCCTATGTCAGTCTTTTCAAGGCTTCTAACTGATCTTAAGACTGGCCACAGCTTAACCTGATTATGGTTTAGTTGTCCCAGAGCAGATACAATTAATATGTATCACCCACAATTAATATGTGGGTGAATATACAAGGAAAACAATGTCTTCAGCAGGGCATTAGCACAAGGCTTCTGTCACTGAGACTCGCCTTTGCCCTGTCGTTTCACCCACTGTGATTAGAAATTCATCAAATATGTCTGGAGAATTTGCATGCTTAGCCTGCTTTGGAAAGAGGGGATTGTCTAGCTGTGAAAGGAGATTATGCAGCAATTTCCTCCTCAGCACAGCAAGACAATGAATCTGACTCTTCATTATAGAGGAAGGATGAGTAAGAACGGTTGCATTTCCTGTGCAACAAGAGCAACATGAGCTGTGCTCCAGATTCCTTTGGGAATTTCCATGATCATGTCAATTTCAGACACAATGCATAATGTCACTATAAGAAAATGTAGATGTTTAAATAGGATTGTTGGTGGGGAAGGGGAAGGGAAAAGAAGGGATTGATCCACTAAACAATGTGTTTGATCTCAGCTAGAAAGGCAGCTCTACAAAAGAAGACAGGCTCAAAATTAATTACTTGAATTTTATAACTCATGCATGAATTACTGACAGCAGCAATGTACTTTTCAGATGGCCCTAGCTTTTATTAAATATTCTCACATTCTCTCACCACTTATGAAAATATTTCCCTCTACTTACAAAAATATTTTGCTGTGTTTTCATTATGTGAAAGGCTGTAAAGAAGTCTTGCAGTTACTTGTATATTTGCTAAATAAATGGAGAGAGGTCCCACAAAGCATCTGCCTCTTTCTCCTGCATTTTCACACTCACGCTCAGGGTAAACACAACTGGTGCTGCTGGTCAGGCATCAAACAGTCTTTCTTTCCCAGTCTTTACCGGATACGCAATCCTGCTTAGATTTTTTCTAACTTCAGGGAAGTTGTACATCTGCAAATGCAAAAACGTATCACAGGGACAACAGTCACAGTGACCTATTCTCCTTCTCAAAAAAGACTGTCTAGCAATTGGATGTTAACAAGACACTGGTCAGAGGAAAAATTTCCTGAGCAACCTTAGGCAGATGCCTTAGGACTAGTATGAATATAGGCTGGGAATCCCAGACCAGCAGTTAGCTCCTGAGGGACCAAGCCATAAATTCTGAAATAGATGTGCAGAAATCCCAATGGATGACCAGGAAGACTTTTGATGCCTCAAAGCTAAAATTATTTCTTGTGAGTATTAGTCCAAACAATTGCTAAAGGCTGTTCCATGATCATGTGCTGAGTGGGAAGCTTCAGCCAGCATGCTGAAGATTACTAAGATGGAGATGGGAAGTTGTCTCCATGTCTGTCCATCTCCAAGATCCTGCCTTTGAGGAGCTTCCTCGAAGTTGTAAGGAAGGGAAAAAAAAAAAGAAAGAAAAGCATTAAACTGTGATCATCTAAATGCACCTACTATTTTTCTGTGAGAGTGTTCACCATGTGTCTTCTCTGTTCATTAAGTCTTCAAAAAAGCTTCAGTGACATTCACATCTCTGATGTAAAAAATGTATCATTATTTCCTGCAAAGTTGGAGACTTCCTTCAGCAAGAGGAACGTGGAATTTCTTCCTAAAACAGTCTATCGTGCCAGTGTTGAAAGTGTGATCTCAGGAAAGAAAGAAGACTTTCAATGGAAAGAAAAGGATAGCCATGATAGGCTATTTTAAAATACAGCCAAAAGCTTCTATTAACACGTTGGGTGAAGTCTATGATGGCAAAAGGATCTGAGCAGGATCCTGGTTTATCCAGGAACCTCTAGGGTAAGGAATGGAGGAGAGACACATACAGTTGCAGGTGTGAGAAAGCAAATGAAAATGCCCAAGGCTACATGGTTGTATCTGCCTGTTTATTAAGTTAGGTTCATTGTAAGTGCCTGAGTACAATTTTTTTTTTTTGGACTGGCTTCTTTTTTTTTCCTCCCTCATAAAGGAGATGCAGTGACTGCACATGCCTTATTAAAAGATTGCTTGTTTGGCTGGTGGCCACAGAAGAATAATTCCTCTTATTGCTCAGTAAATCAAGTTACTGTCATTTAAAACACTCTAGCTGAATTTCTGATGAGCACATGAAAGAGTTAATTCTACCACTGTCATGGTACCACAGCATTAAAATAAGAGAAAATTTTAGGAACATAAATTGTATCCTCTCTCGTAGCATAAATTTGGAGCCTAAACATAATCCTTATAAAATTATGCCATTCTGTAAAAGTCTTACTTGCAAAATATACAAGTAGAACTGTGGACTAGTCAAGTGCAAATAAAATACAAGCAGGGAAGCAGTCTCTTGAATTTGTAGGTATTTCAAATGTATTTTTAAAATTTTAAATAAACTTCTTATAATGTTAAATATTTTTTCATTTCAGTTAACACAACCTTTCTTATGTACAATAATAATCAGGCCATCCTAGACTGGATGGGCCTGTTGATTTAACTTGAAGTGGTGGACTTCTTCTCTGGAAGGTTTTTTTGTTGCTTTTGCAATTGAAAGCCTTTCTTTCCTAATAGGATTAGCCCAAATAATTACCAAAGGATTCTTCTGTCATCTGTGTGCTGTTCCCCACAGTGGTATTAAAAAGCCTGTTTCAGTACTGAAATAGTCAATGGCCGTGGGTAGCTGAAAAAGTCATAGTTAACTGTTGCCACTCAAACCAGAGAAAGTCATCTACAAAGGCAAGACTGCGGAGTTTTTTTTACTCTAATCTCCATTATGCCCAACTGTTCCCATTGTGGGAAGAATAAACATTTGGCCTGAAGCCACTAGGAAGGTTCTGTCAGATAGCAGGGTTAAGTGAGGAACTACAGCCCAAATGGTAGGTGTCATAACAATCCTTTGCAGTGCTTGTTCAGTAATATGCAAGTGATCTGGGATAACAAAGCTTTAACATTGCATGTGTGCCAAATTTCATGCTAGCTAGCCCTTTGGTTCTGAATGCAGACCAGAGGCCTCCACTCTGACCTGTTGGGCAGGGAGTCTACTTGAGTTTTTTTGGCAGATCCCTTAAGTCCATGAGATACATCAGCAGTCTGTGGGAGAAGCTTCTGACTCTTCAGCTTTAGGACAGCTCCTTGCTGCTTTTTATAATTTTTATATTTTAGGCAGTTTATCAAGAGCAGTTACAAATTTTGTACAAAGAAAGGAATCCCTTGAGGAGGGGAAAAAGAAATTGTGACTCAGGTTGAAACTGCACAAAGGCATCCTGCTGGGGAAGCAGGTCTGATTAAGTGTCTGTGACTTTAATCCGTGTATCTAATCTGTAACTTTATTGCTTGTTCAAGTCACACAGTATGTGTCTGCTGTTCTAAGCCTTCATTTCAGGAGTTCTGGCTCTGTATCCATGTTCTGTGCACCATAATATGCTGTACAGAGCAACAGAAAATGAAATCTGAAAGGCATTTCTTCAGCATTAATGTGCAGATACATTTGACAGATGCATGTCTGTAATCATAGGTCACTGTTTGGTGTGTCAGGAAATGAGCACTTCTGGCCTGACCTATCCGATATTCCTTGAAATCATAGGACATATATGCATACTTTTTCCAGCTTACTGTGAATACTGTTGTTTTGGTAGGAAAAAGGCATCGTAAAGGTCTTTATTTGAGGTACTTGATCTCATGGGGTACTATCTGTACCTGTTTCCTCTCTGCCCAGCCTCTGTAGACTTCCAGCTTGTGTAATTGCTTTTGAACATAATCCCATTCATAGATCAAAGAAAATGCACAACCTTATTGTTGCAACTTAATTTTTCCTGGACTAATTCTTACAGTTGTCCTTTGTTGTCCATCTCAATGGTAGATTCAGATGCATCATGCCTTCCAACTTCTGTCCTTTTCCAAATAGCTGGTATTATTTAGCCTCTTCAGTTGGAACTCTTGGAAACTGTCTCATTACCTAATGCACGGGCAGGCTGACTGTTGCCAGTAGCTACAACTTACCTCTACACTGGTAAGCAGTAAACCTGAACTTTCTGTCTGCTGCAGCCACATTAATAATGCATAACGTTTCCTGTAATTACATACATGCACAGAGGTTACTTTTTTTTTTGTTAGAGGAGGAAAGAAGATGGAGGTGGGGGTGAAAGGTGATGGAAACAGATATGAGTAATTATTAATGCTGATGAGACCCAGCTGCATAGGTTTTTAATTAGCCCTTGTCTAACCCTAATAGTCACTGTTGGGATAATACTAGCACTTCTTAAGCAGGCTAGTTTAGAAAGGGAAGTGTATTGTCTGCTCACACCTGCACTGTGTAGTGTTACTAGCACATACTCAGCAATGCAGGCCAAAACGATACAATTATTTTCAGTTCACTTGAATTTTAATCACATTGTATTCTTCAAGGCAGTCTCAAGGAGTGAACTCTATGCAGCTGCGCAGGGCTGCATTCCTGATGAAACCATGAACTGATGCCTGATGAAGGAAAGGAATACAATATACCAAATTTCACATATCTTTCAAGTGTTAGTAACAAGAGAGTTTACTAATATTCACAGGATCATTTCAGATTCATCAGTGAAGCAGAAGCACAATCTCTACTCTTCAGAGCAAAAGGAGTTCAAAATTCAAGATCCCCTGTCATTTTATTCCTTAACTAAGCTGAAGGCTTCCGGAATACGTAGAAATGTTTTGCTCATGAATGGGTGCCAGCCTGGTCCATCCTTGAGAGCTTGATCTTTGTCCTGTGGAGCTAGTGCCTTTAGAATGGAATCTATTTTTGTCGCATCCTTGTTTTCTCCTCGAGCATGTGCAAAGTTGTTAAAATGCTGTTTCTTTTGTTGGAAACCTGAAGAAAGGACAAAGGCTTTAGTGTGAAATTAGAAACACTGAGCAGTTTTTCTGTCCTTTGACAGCTTTTAATTTAATTGGAGTCAAGCAACAGTTAAGCAATATGCAGAGTTAAAGCAAGAGCAAAGCATCTCTTAAATGAAATAATGTATTGGATCCTCACTATTTCCATAGCTGAGTAGGATGAAATCTTGCTCACACTGGCAAGATACTTGACCCCATCATTGCAGAAGCAAATTTCTGAAGGAAAGGGAAAGTTTTATAAGGTCTGGCTTCAAAGTGTGGTCCTGGTCAGAAAGGGATTTAGGGACTCAATTTAATTTATGTGCATATAGGCCAAAGACACAAAGTGCCTTTTTCTTTTTCTTGTAGCCCTGTAGGCTTCACTTCTCCACTTCGCAGCCACTATTGTCCACAGGCATCGCATACCTACAATGGTGTACGTGAGGACAGCTCTGTTTTACTTGACTTTCTCTCTGGATGCTAATATGGATGAGCTTGGCTTGGAGCACAGAATACAGGATGACCTTAGCCCTGCCTCTCTGGACCACCTTTTCAAATAATATTTCAGAGTAAATGCATTTATTCCTTAGACACCCTCAAGAAGAAGGAAGAAGTCAGGCCGTCCTCTCCATTCTGTTTTTGAAGTCTCACTGCTACTCTGTAGCCTCTGCGGTGAAACACAGGCACACATAATGCACCCCCAGTGGACATGACCTGCAGTGTGAATGCAGGAAATGCTGCAGGAATAATGAATCCTTCAAATGAAATTATAGTTATAAACTCATTCTGATACATATGTATACGTGTATCAGCTCTGTCACTGCCTCTGATGCTCCATTTCTAGGTTGTTCGATGTCCTGAAGAAGGGGATGTTTCCAAAGCTGCATTACAGGACTTCTGTCACCCAGTAGCCCATATTGCCCAGTGCTGTTGTATGTCCATGTGTTAAGTACAAACAAGTTGTAATAAATCTGCTTTGCCCTGGTGTAGGGGTCTGCTCAGTGTGTGGAGCACAGAGTCTGCTCTGTAGCTTTGAACCTGCATCAGGCAAATGAATATTTCTTTTAGGTTTCAGAGTTTCCTCTTTGCCAGTTTCCTCTCTTGCTCTTGAAAAGACTCTGCCTGATGCACAAATATTGAAGTCCTGTGTGTGAGAAAAGTGAACTACCTTAAATCAATTAATTTCTGGAAGATGAGAGTTTTGCTTTTCTGCTAGACTATACAGAGCACCAAAAAAAGAGCCTAGGTGCAGAAGTGATAAAGATGTGACAGGTTAGGCTTTGCATTTAAAACTTGGCTATGTAATAAAAGCATATTTAGTTAGACTACTCAAAACTCATTACTAAACAAAAAATATCTTTTGTCATACTTATTTGAATAAGTCTTAATTTGCTGGAAACTGACAGTTTTACAGCCAATTTCAGTGGAGTGATTCATGACTTCTATGGCCTTCTGAATGCACTAAGAAAGAATATTAAACATTAAATATTAAATGGTACTAGGTACTAAGATTCTGAGGCATGGTGAGAGCTGTTGCTTTTGTTACTGCTGAATTTTTGCGCTTAAAAATACCTTGTTGATGATTTGTTTCAAACAGTGGACATATCAATTCTGCTAACTTGTGCATAATCAGGCAACATATAAACATGACCAGAACTGAACCTTACAAGTGTAATTGAATTAATATCTCAATTTAGAATAAGGTGGATTCATTTCATTATTTAGACATATTTGTAGAAAGTTGCTAAGCAAATCAGCTCTTGAGGTGAAATCATAATATTTTGTGCAAGCAGAATTCTGAAATTTGGAGATTCCTGAAGTATAATTTTACAGTAAGATGGACTTTAAAAGTCCAAGCCACAAGTATGTTAATGTCCTTTCATTAATACATGTTTATTTAATGATACAGAAATTCCTCCATGCAGTAGGCTGGCTCCATGCCTTTGACTTCTTTTTGCTTTTCTAATAGCAAAACTATTGAGTACATATATAGTAATGTGTTCTCTATTAAAAACTCCATGAGCAGTTAGAATATTACGAAGTAAAATAAAGTATGGTGCCTTAAGATTTAAACAGCAGCTGTTGAGAATATGTGCAGGTACAAAAACAATTCTATTTATTCAAACAAAACAACAACAACAACAAAAACAAAAGGTGCAGTAAGTACAGTCAAGATATTTCAGAGTGATGTGTATCCTGTTGGGATCTTCTACATGCCTCTGCCTAAATTAAGCCCAGATTCAGGAAGCGCTTTGGGTCATGGTTTCGCTCTGTGAAGTCTTTTGTGAGAAGACAAGATCAAGACTTCAGGCCTCTGGAGCATGGTCCTATTCTCTTTCTTCCAGCCTAGGAGATACATAGGTATTTACAGGATCAGCATGAGAATTAGGGCTGAACAATGTTAGTGCATTAGTGCAAGTGACAGAACAGAAGGAACAAAAAGAAAGGAGAGGCAAGGAAAAGGATGATATTGCCACCCAAACTGTTTATCATGAAACCACTGCACTATGCTCCAAAAATGCCTTCTCAGTTCCTGATTAGGCTCTGATTCAAAAAGGCACTTAGATATATGATGTGGCCCATCTCTAATCAGGAAGGCATTTCACCACTTGTTTAACTAGATGCACATTTAAGTATTTTATTAACTGTGTGTCAGTGAGGAAGGGGCAATCCCTTGATTCAGGGTTTTCAGGACCTTGAATCAAATTATCATTGTCCAGTGACTCTGCCAGCAGTCAGAGCACTGTGAATACAAAGGCTGACAGCACAAAATCCTGCATAGCCGAGCCTGTGCAAAATAGCAGTATTGCAGCTGTCCTATGAATACCATGAGGAATTTTTTCTGTCTGAATAAAGTGGTTCAAAAGCAGGAGTGCAGTACTAAGGTGGGTGGGATTGAATGACCAAGCCTGAGCCCTGTGACTCTTCACTGCCACTCCAGCTCACTGCCACAGTGTGAAAATAAATAATCACAACAGCCCCAGCAGGTCTGCTGGAGGTCCGAGTGACAGAGTGAAGAAATCAGATCTGGGGAAAAAAGCAATTCCCAAACAAACAAATTTAAAAAACATCTGAATTGCTCATGGACTTTATCTGCTTCTGCCCTCAGGCAAAAGAGCCTAGCAGAATGCATTACTTGTCTTTGCACCTCTTGAATGTTCCTTTACCACATGGTCGAGATAATTACCGTTAGCGTGAACAGTGGTGGGGCCCATCCCTGTTTTGTGACTTAGCAGAGGCTGGGGAAGCGAGTCAGTGCCATTGATGAAAAACCCTGACATTCATGGTTTCATGTCCTATTGCTGTGTCTGGTATAGTACCACTAGCTCTGCTTTAGAATAGGATGAAGGAAACTCAGTGTCTTACATTTCACTTGAAGATGAAAAGACTCAGAACACTTTTTTGTTCCCCTGAAATAACAGCCCATTTTATGGCAGTTTTCAGTTTCAATTAATGGCTGTAGCTATTTAAAGTATAAATTTTTCTTAGAACAGCCATTTTTGTGTTGGTTTTTTTTCAAATCACTGTCTCTGCAAGACACAACTATTGGACTTACAGCAGACTTACTTACAACTATACAGACTTACATTGGTGTAAATGTGTACATGTGATGCCAATACAGAAAATACTGCTACAGAGGCAACATGAGCTCTCCCAAACATTTTCAGAATCATTGCTGTTTGTTTGTATACTGTACTTCAGACATTTCCAAGTAACATACTAGTGTGAGGACCTGCTTCTGACACACCAGCATACAATATAGTTGGTTTGGTTTGAGGGTACAAAGAGGGTTAGAATAGCTTCCTCATGTCCCATCTTTTATGTTGTCTGAGAGTAAGGGGTCTTCCCACAGCAATCCTTTATACCAACCCAATTAAGCTAACACTAATGATTCTGCTGACATTGACACATTTAGTCTCATGTCTGTGCCTAAATATGTGCTTATTTTTATTGTTCATCTTCTCTTGCCTTTTCTTAGAGGCTTGATACTTTATCTCCACACTCACCTTTGGCTGCAAATGGGCAGAGGGTTTAAAACCAATAAAGGGAAGAAGGTGATGGAAATGGGCAGAAGCATAAAAGCAGCACTGTCATCTATGTTATATTTACTTTACATCAGGTGAAAAATAGGATGTCTGTGTGCGAGTGACAGTTTGTCCGCTTTTAACATTTGGAGTTCAGTGACAGGACCAGTACAGAGGAAAAATGAAGTTTTCTCTTTGTGCCATTTGAGCTGAGAGATGAGGTTCCTAGTAAGGGCTTTTGGAAGGACTCAAAGCATGCTGGCCTCAGTCCAAGGGAAATGGATTATAGAAGGGAGATTGGTGAAACACTGAAAGGATGAATAAATGAATAATTTTCTACCACATGTGATGGCCACTCTTCCCACACTATGACTGCTGGCAGTGATGTTGCTCATTGGGCCTGATCACTTGCTTTGGGTCACTCCTCCATCTTTATACAGTGCACTTATTTAATTTGAAGAAAGTGCAATCAATAAAAAGTGATCCTTTTATCTTCCTCATCAATCTCTTCTTAATGAACATGCACTTTTTTTTCTTCTTAGATTCTTAGTTACAATGCTTTTAATTTCTCAGTGTATGGTAGAAAAAGGGGTGCAATCAAACACATGATGGAGCAGTTGGTGCTGCATGTTGCTGGTTGCTTCTCACTAAAGAATGGGCATGTTCTTAAAGGAAACCAGTATGGGGGAGGGGGTGCATATCACTTGTCCTATATTGATGTATGGTCCTCTGAGTATTCTCTCTTAAGCTGTTATACAGCAGAGCCATGAGTAACCACTTGTGAAGAGGTATTTTTATTTCCTAATGTCCCAGCAGTTGCAAGACAGTAAGATAATTCTTAGGGAATCTTTTTGTGGGCTATTGAGACTGTATTTGAAGGACATAGATATTTGAAATCCGATGGTTTCCACAAGAATGACTTACCAAGCTTACTTTCCAGAACTTTCAGCAGATTTGGGTCTTATTATGGTATGACTGAAGGGTCAGCTGAGTTAAATGGTACTTGTGCTCTAGTTTGCAGGATGATGGTGGTCATAATCACACATCTATTCACATCTTTGTGGCTGGCCAGAGAAAATAGTCCTCTGCAGTTTGAAGTCTGCGTCCTTTTAGCACCTATAAAACTGGTGTTTTGTGTTATTTCCTTGAGCCTTTTGGGAGTGAAACTTTGCAAAAAAAAAAACCCACTTGATCCTTTGCAAAAACATTCCATGAAATAAAATCACAGTTTTCTAAGGCTCTTAGTTTCAACCTGTTATTTGGCAGGAGCTCAAATCTCAGTCATAGATCTGCTTCATTAGTGTAGAGTCAGACTGCATTTTCCTCTAAGCCAAAGAGACCCAAGCTATGTGGGAATCAGGAACAAGGCTTTGCACATGAAGCTGACCTTATTGAAACAGGCAAGTAATTTCCTTCCTTATCCTGCTGTATAAGGGGCTACCCCAGTAAAACTTCATTACCCACCAATGGGCTACCCCAGTAAAACTTCATTACCTTCAAGGTCATGCCCCCACTTGATTTTCCAGGCCTCCCTTCTAATGAGCCAGTTGCTGGCTCTTCCCAGCCTCTCATCTCCTTCAGCCAGGCAGAGTCCATGTTTAAGCACAGCATGCAACTGCTAGCATGTCACTACAGAAATGTAAAAAGCTCAAGCCTGCAGGACAAAGCATTTCTGCATTGCTCTGGGGGCAAGAGGAACAGGAAGGACCCCTGTACCTTCAGTTTATACTTTTATCTTCAAACCCGAAGTGAGAGATCATCATCAATCAGCTTTTACTACAGCCTCGAGAGCTGACTTAGGAAGTAATGTGCTCCCGTACCCACCCTGACGTGGTAGAGCGCACGGGGTTTTTTTGGTCCGAAAGGTCCCGGGAGGAAGCAGCCCGTAAGGTATAGGATTGCAACATGACAGGGAGGCTGTGTTCTGGCCCTAGCTTTGGCCACCTGTGGAGCGGGGCCAGGGAAGCTGGCTGGGCGATGATTCAGCACCTCCTTTCTCCCTTCTCGTCGGGGAATATCGGGAGCGACCAGGCACCCCGAAGGCGGGGACAGAGCTCCGAGTGCCGCCCCGCTCTCCTCGCCGCAGGCCCCGTAGCCCCTGCGGAGCTGGGGGGCTGGAGCAGCTCTGCAGGCTTCCCTGCGGAGGGGAGGAGGGGGAGGAGGTCTGGGCACAGCCGGCTGCGTGATGCTGAGGCAGGCAGGCAGCGCGCCAGGGCTGGAGGTGCGGCGGGGGAAGGGACCCGCAGCGGAGGAGGGCACTGCAGCCTGGCCGGGAGCCAGGGACCGCGGGCACGCTGCGGCCGCGGAGCCGGCGGGGGTGTGCGGGTCTGTCTGCCTGCCTGCCTGCCTGCCTGCCTGCCGGGAGGAGCTGCTGCGGGCGGGCTGGGACTGCCGGTGGAGGAGAAAAAGGCGGGGAGAGATGCTCTCCAGCCTCAGTTTAGCCAGCCGGGCTGGGGCAGGAACCGTTTGGAAGACCCCATTCCCGGCCCGTGCGAGCTGACGGCTCCTGGCGGCAGCAGGGTGTGAAAGGGGGCGATGCCTCCGCATGCAGAGGAGCCCCTGAATGCGTCCCCCGTGCAGGTAGCCCGCCATCCCTCTGTCCAGCTGTGCAGTGTTTTGCGTGTTTGGTTTAACTTCGTGGCAACCTTTGTAAGGAAGATGCAAGGTCTCCACATTCGTTTCTGTTCAGCCCGGCACCAGGAAGAAGTGAGCAAGCAGGAACATTATTTAAAGGAGGGCAGATAAGTGTAGATAGGATGGAGGGTCACGAAGATTACTGGAGATTGAACGCAGGCGGGTTGCCAGGAAGACCAGTGCAGGAAAGATGTGGACAGGACTGGGGATTAAACACAGGCTCAGAGAAGTGTCAGCAGGGAAAATTCTCTTACTGGAAATAGGAAGGTTGAAAAATTAGACGTGGGTAAAGAAGGAAAGTAATTTTAAAAAATTTCTGCCAAGCACTCAGATGCTGTAGTATCTCATCTGTGCAATGAATAGAATATTCCCAGCTGGTTGTCAACTTGCACTCCACTTTGAAGAGTGATGCTGTAGCTTCACACTTGAGAAACAACTTGGGTGTGCGAAAGTGTGTCTGGTTTTCCCAGATTTATCAGTTGATCAAATGAAAGGCACATCTTTTCTCTAGAAACCGTGCTTACTTGTAGCCACAGACCACTGCACCTGTCTCGGCTATGCTACTTTTTGTTACACTTTCTACAGAGGTTGTGTTGTCAGTGCTGTTTGAAATAGGTTTTGAGGTGCTCGAGAGAGGCTACAGTGATGCAGGATATTGCCAGCAAAAGGGAACATGTGCTTTGTAATAAAAGAAGCCATGTATGTAAATATGCAGTGCAAGCTGTTCGTTCTGTCTGAGGCTGCTGATCACATCATTAACCTAAGGACCAGACACTTCAGTGGTAATGTAGGCTAGATTGTAAGATGATTTATCTTTTTACATTCCTTCAGAGAGTGTTATCACTATCTGTGCTTTAAGGTAAATGCTCCAAGCACTTGATTGTAGTAGCATTGTGATTACTTCAGTGGGCTACAGCCGCCTCACAGGAAGCTTTGTGATCCGACATCCATCAATTAGTCCTTGACATGACAGTCCGTAAAAACACTATGGGATTCATTCAGATTTTGATATATCTTTTTCATGTGAATGTTACTAATGTTCCCATGGAAGTAGGGGTGAGATGGGAGTAGAGTTGGAGGCAGAAAGAGAACATGGAAAGAATCAGATGCCTCTTTTGACACTACCAAAAATAGATAACTACAAAGGAATTTACCTTTCATGTGCCTAAACAAGACACCAACAAAAATGAGTTCAGAGCAATTTTTAGCACTTGATTCTTTGTCTCCTTATGCATCCTGCAGCCATTCATACTATGGAGAGAGGGGGATTGTCACCACCAAAACTTCAATGCAAATGCTTTCATTAAGTTCAAGGACCTGGAAATTGTGCTATAAGCACCTTGCCTTTCATACACATCTTTATTGTTGCACAGGTGTATTTTTCTGTAAGAGACAAGAGACTGGGAATAGATCTGATTCTAGTCTTACTTTCATTATGTTAACTGGACTGTTGATTTATCCTTGTATTATACTGCATTGGTGGAAATGGTAGGGCTACATATTAGTAACGGTGAGAAATGGCAGCCAAATTTAACAAAGTGTAAGCCTTTAATTAATAATAAAAATAAATAATAAAATAGTTTAATTTTTTTTTTAGTCTAAGGTGAGCGAGGATCTATTCTAGCAACATATGAGCGCTTGAAAAGTGCATTTAGGAACTGACTTTAGTGTGAGCTCTGGGGTTTTTTGTGTTTGGAAAAGGGTCTGGAAAGGAGGTTGGAAAACAGAATTTTAAAAAAAGCAAACCTCTTTGCAATAGCTTGAATGAAAATTTATCAGAGATGGGAATGGCTTGGGGTTTTTATTTCCTCTGCTTGATCTAAGATGCATTCCAGCCCTGTTCCTAGGAAATAAAACTTACTCAGGAGCTTGGAAAGAAAAGCTGTCTCTAGGTGTCAGGCAGGGAGAAACTGCTTCTGGAAAGAGGTCTTCCCCCTGGGAGAGATCGAATATCAGCCTAAGCGAGCCCAGTCCAACCCAAAGAGCTCCCACCGACACCCAGTCCTTGCTGGAGGACTTTGCCATCGATGGCCGCCGCTGCCTCTGGCCACGCTTTGCCTGGAGAGAGGGAGTGGATGGGTGAGCAACTCCTGTCCGCTCCCTCCCTTTGATTTGATGGCCTTTATTCCTCGTAATTGGATAAAATAGGAAGTCACTGACAGTCCTGCGTTGCTGGGTGTACTGATTTCACTCAGAGCAGCCCTGCAGAGTGCGGGGGGTGGGGTAAGGGAGGAAGGAGCGAGTCTGTACATCAGGGAAACAAGCTGCGAGGGGGCTGGGGGAGTGGGGCGGGCTGGGGGGGAACGGAGGAAAGTGAATGAGCGCTCAAGGAGGACAAAGAGGGAGGGGAGATAAAGGGAGTTACCACCGTCTTGGCATCGCTCTTGCTTTCAAACCTCTCTGTAATGATATTGTTTGCAGTGATGCTCAAACAGCGAGCACCTGCTGCTCTGTAATGATTCAGCCTCTTTCAGCCGCCGCTGTAACACGACAGGATGCTGCTGCTACTGTCACTTCTGCCGTTGCCGCTGTTGTTAGAGATTTTGCTTTTGCTCCTTCTACTGCATGACAATTGTTTTCCTCGTCTGAGCAGATACCAGCCTCAGATGCTCAAGGTGAGAGTCTTGCCTTTCACTCTGGGCTACTGGTTTACTTAATCTGGTCAGTTTGTTCAGTGTTTGTGGTTTTCTTTATCTCATGACCCTCTTTATCCCTATTTTGTTTTGTTGTGCTTGCTTTTGGGGGAATGTTTCTTCCCCCTGCAGAAGAGCTGGAATTGCTTGAGAAGCGTTTAAGGAATTATAAAAGTGTCTAGCAAACAGGAGCTCAGTAATTGCAAAGCTATTCTCACTTCAGAGAAGCAGAGACAGTGACAGAGGGCTTGGGGGCACAGGGACTGGGGGGATCTAATTTTTCCTGTGCGTTACTCCTCTCTCAGTTTGGATGATGTTGCAGAGCTTCGACCTTTTATTGACTCCCACTCTGTGATTTTTGCAGAGCACTGTGACTATTACTACCGTCTCTTTTTGTCTGTGTCTCACAGTAATGGACTGTGATAGTGTTAAGGCCTTTTGGAGGTGAGCTGTTTGAGAGCTGATGCTTAAACATGTCTGAAGTAGATGCCGACACTTTCCCCAGCCCCTCAGCTCAGCTAAGCCCTGATGCATCCCTCAACGGGCTCCCAGATGAGGAGAACATGCCGGGCACCCAAAGAGAGGACAGGAGGGTCCAGGGGATAGCAGGCCTTGCCGCAACCTGCTGTGTGTGCCTGGAGGCAGAGCGACTGAAGGGCTGCCTCAACTCTGAAAAGATCTGCATCGCCCCTATCTTGGCTTGTCTGCTTAGCCTTTGCCTCTGCATTGCTGGTCTCAAGTGGGTCTTTGTGGACAAGATTTTTGAGTATGACTCTCCAACCCACCTTGACCCTGGGAGAATAGGACAAGACCCAAAGAGTGCTGTGGATCCTACAGCTCTGTCTGCCTGGGTGCCTTCGGAGGTGTATGCCTCACCCTTCCTCGTACCTAGCCCCAAGAGCAAGGCTGAAGTGACAGTGCACAGTGACAGCTCACTTGTACCCTCCAAACCGTTCCTCCAGCCTTCTCTATATAACCGCGTCCTAGATGTTGGGTTGTTGTCCTCTGCCGCACCTTCGCTGTCACCACCCGCCCTGGAGCCTACCACAGCGTCTCAGGCACAAGCAACAGAAACCAATCTCCAAACTACTCCAAAACTTTGTAAGTAAAAGTTATGTGTTTCTTTGGGTTTTTTCCCTTTCACATTAAAAAAAAGGGCACTTAACTGTTCTGTGACTGTCTACAAGGAGGGCATGTGATTGACCTGTGAAGCTGAAGCATGTTAAGAAAGGTATAGCCGGGGTTGCCTTCTGAGAACAGCATCTAGAGTCCTCAGAACTTAATTCTGAAGTGTGCAGGACTTCATCTGGGATGTCTGTAAAGGGCTAGTACAACCTTTTTCTCTGCATCCACTTGTAGGGAAGTACATTATTTGCTTCAAGGGTTTATCTGATAGCTATTCCACATAGTGTATTTTCCTTATAAATTGGCTTTGTCTTGTGTGCTGGATCTCCCATGTGTGTTCTTTGCCTTGCCTGCAGAGCATTTCTGGTACATCCTTCCTGAAGTCTGTGTCTGCCAAATATCCCTATCATCCTCATGAAACTCTCAGAACAGTGAGAAAAAGCAACAGCAGATTTGAAGCAGTTAGAAACTGGGAACTATTAATTTAGCATCTAGCTTATGATTTTTCCCTTTCTCTTAAGAGCAAAGCATACATTTCTCTGTGTCTTCCCCTATCTCTAGGAGTTGCTTCTTTTTTAATTTGTTTCTCATATATTGCCTTACTGCCTTTTGTGGGGCATTTCAGGAAAGCATTCTTGCTGATGTGAGAAGAGTCAGTTTCCAAATTACTCTTTGCTCATCATAAAAACAAACAAAAAGAGGTATCTATATTATTTTCTTAGTAATCATAAAGCATCAAAATACTGCATTGCTGGTGTAATTTCATTGACATTTATGATTTTAACCCACCAAATTCAAATCAAACCAAGCCAGCAATTCCTGAGCTGTGTAAAGCTGTTTAACTCTAGTAAAAAAGAAGACAGCACACTCTTCTCCTGAGAGCACAGGACTGAGGCTCCCTGTGGAAAGCTGCAGTGATCAGAGTGAAAAATTGCATTCCTCACAAATTTCCTTGCAAGACCCCATGTCATTTATTCTCCCTCATGCCTTCCCTATAATGCCGCAGGTTGGCACATTGAAGATGGCACATTCTGGACCTCACCCTGGAGCTCTGAAGTCAGCAGAAGTTCACTTCTAAGTTTAGCCCCACTGGGACTAAACTTAGTATAGATATGTGGCATTTAGATTAAATGTAACATTTCAGGCCAACCCCCTTGCCAGTGAAAATGAGCATAAGTACAGTGATTTCAGAGGAGGTCCTTTCAGCTGAGAGTCAGTCTTGAACAGCAGTTCCAGAATCAGTGAAAAGAAAGTTCTGAGTATTCCTGTAGAAACCCTGCTGGCTCTTGCTTAGGTAATGGGTGGCAACCATCCTTCAGATCAAAAGTAATTTGTCAGATGAAAACAGTCTAATAGAGAAATACTGCTGTACCATTAAATGACAGGGGGCTTTGTCTGTGGTATTACTTGAATTAACCACCTTTGCAATTATATAGAACTATACTAAGTGAGCTTCCTTTTAAATATGACTCATGCATAAAATCTTTTTTGTAGTGCAAACATTCTGACATTAAATATATGACTTTTTAACACATTTTGCTTCATAAAGTGACCAGAGACCACTATTCAGTCATAATTGCCTCAAGAATCCATCTTGAATTTCCACATATGTGCCAAACCTTTTTCAAAAACATGCTGACTTCATCTCTGAAGTAAAGGAAGGGGCAGAGAGGCACAGAAAAGATTCTTTGGGGCTGTACTGACAAAAAGCCATTATCTGCATTCAGAGCTGCTCACATCTGGGAAATAAATTGTGGTCCAGAAGTTTGGTGATTAGGTTGAGAGGGTTTTTTTGATTTTGATTCAGGGGTTTTGTGTGTGTCGGAGTTTTTGGGATTTGGGTTTTTTGTTTATTTTGGCCTTATTTTTAAAGATAAATTTATTTTTAAGGCATTGTAGAGTTCCATAGCTACAGACTGAAAGGAGAGGGAGAACTGGTAGGAGACCAAGTTTGGTTTGCTCTAGGGGAGAATGTTGCATAGACAGAATTTATTCTAACTGTGGTACATAATTCTGACTGTGGCAAGTGTCTCTGATTATCTGCAAGGAAAAATCAGAAAATCTAGCTGGAAAGATACACGGCAGAAGGTCTGCCTAAGAATTTCAAGAGGCATGAAAAGAACTTTTTTGGACGGCTCTTAAAGCACTGTCTTGGGGTTTTTGAAACAGCTGCATTTCAAACACATCATTGTGTTTTATGTAGAGCAAGATTTGTTGAAGAGGTTGACAGATTGCATCAGTGCTAACCTTTTTTTTTAATGCCTTTGACAGCTATAAAATTTTCAGTGACATGGCTTGAAAAGTAGCATCTGCAAATTGGATTGTCCCTTCTTTTGCCTTTCAGTGTCCTTTTTTTCTTTTCAGGCAGAGTGAGGTAATTTGTTCCCAGAAAGTCCTTTATGTGCTGAAAATTTTTTTCCAGTGCAGAAATAAAAAAAAATGCACATTTCATCTTCTGTGCTTGATGTACTGTTTCTGAACCTATCCCCTCCATGAGTTTCCAAATCTTTTTCTCTTCTCTTCTCTTTTCTGTCTTACTCAGCATATTCCCCTTAAAGCTGTATCCTTCAAGGTCATAGTCTGCAGAGGGCTAATTGATTCTTCTTTCTCCTGGAGCCTGGAAGAGAAAGCAGAAGAGAGACAATCCTGATAATTGTGTCTGGTGTATTAGATTCAAGACTGGTCATGTTCCTTTGGTAATTCTTTGCTCTTTATCAATATAAAAATATTTCTTTCCATTTAGCTTACCTTTTGTATTTTAATATAATTTTTCCTTTGCTGAAAGACAAAGGAAAGATGAATGTTTTAAAGCATTCCCATATTTAGGGAGATTGTCAATCTTAGCATAATTACACCAGAGAAGATATTATTACAAGCAGGATATAATACACCCTAACAATCTCCCTCCCTCCCTCGAAGACACAAAGATTGTAAAAATGCTAACTCAGTTTAGGAGCTAAATTTCACTTCTTCTAACACTGTCACCTTCAAACACAATTCCACCCTTTATCCAGGCTGGCTAGAGATTCAGTTCTGTAGTACTGCAAAAAATGTGTTTCTGTAACAATAGCTTTTATATACCTGCAAACCAACCATTCCCCTCTTTAAAGGTCTTCCGACGGCCTCCTCTTTCCATTTAAGAAGATTTCCCCACAAAACTCCCAGAAAGGCCTGTGTGGAACTTGCCTTTCTGGGGTGACAGGTCTGCCAAAAACAGTGCAGCACTCCTCTCCTTTGGTTCTGCCCTTGAGCAGAGGCACTATAGGCCCTGGCAGGCCAAGCAGGCCTTGGCTTTGGGACCACAACTCTTATAACTTGGTCAAGTGCCACAGGGCACACAAGAGACAGGGCAGGAGACAGACCACAGTGTGAGTTTTCTGGAGTGTGTTTCTCTGAGAGCAGAGCTTAACCACCATCAGAGAGCAGGGTCCAGAGGATGCACATGCCCAGTGGCGCATCCACACAGCCCCTGCATCCATTTCGCTTTTGGCCCCCCTGGCCAGCTCAGGTACCATGCACTGATGTGCCAGCTACACACATGGCGTGCTGGTGGCCAGCAGACAATCAACAGCCATGTCTTCATCTCGTTACAGGACTGGACGTGTGCATGTCCCTTGGGAGGCAGGCAGTACTCCTTCCTTTCTCACTTTTGCTGGGCCTTGCCTAGAGAATGTGGCAAAGTGGAAAAAGAGTTCTACATTACTGTCAACTACCTCTGACTACTGGAGGGACAGCTCCCTTCCAGTGTTTCTGATTTCTGCTTCCACTTCAGGTGTGCTGGGTCATTATTAGCAAAAGATGTTGCTTTCTCATCCTAAGTGGAAAAAGGTTAAAAGATTGCTTCTGAAGCCTGGTAGTGGCTGTTTACCTGTGAAGTAGTCTCAGCTCACCTTCTAATTTGACAAACAAGCTCCCCAATTATGGCAATGCTTTAAAGCATTCACCTTTCCTTTCTCTTTCAGCAAGAGAAAAATAATATTAACATACAAAAGGTAAGTCAAAGGAAAGGAATATTTCTGTATTGATAAAGGCATAGTGTAATAAAAGAAGCGAGACCAGTCTTAAGTTGAGGCACAATGGCTAAATTTCTTGTGTCCTTTTAGAGCTAGAGATGGAGAAAATTGAATAAAAATTGTACTGTACCTTGTATCATACCGTAAATATTCCTTATATTTTTTCCCTGCCTCTTTCACTTCCATTCATTCTTTCTCAGCTCTGCATTTGATGTCATTTCTCCTATTCACAGTAATTTGGGAAGGTCTGTACTTTAGCTTGATAGCAGGTTAGAGAGAGCCTCTCCCTCCACTTAGAAGTGCTGCAGCCCTCTAACTTCAATTTAAGGACAGAGGGTTTGTTCATAGAATCTTCATGCAATGTTTGTTCTTATTCTTGAAAGGCTCTAATTCTGACCATCCATGCTCTATATTTCAAACCCCCATCACAACACCATAGGATTCAGTCCATGCCTGGTGACCTCTGAACGTGTCAAGGTCTGGGATGTCTCAGAGAGCTGCAGGGGGCTGTACTCAGGGGAGAGGAGAGGACATGATACAGCACAGGCTCTACTTCAGCCTTTTCTGAGCTCACTGTTGCTCTGCACGGCAGTGCCACAGGAGAGAGTGTTTTTCCCCAAAACTTGAAGATGCAGGAGCTTAAAGCACATGCTGGTCCATTTCTGACACAGTACTGGATTTGATTAGCTTCAGATACCTGACTTAAGTGCCTGCACTAGGAAGCTAGTTAGTCTTCAGCTACATATCCAGCATAAAGGGAGGGACTTCCCTCAGACAATTCCCAGAGTGACTTTTAACAGCAGTCACTCTACCCACAGGTCTACAGGGAGACTACCCTTGCAGTTCAGTTTCTAAGTTAAATATCTGCTACGCAATATGAGGAGCAATTTTGAAAGCCATGACTTTTCTTTATGTGTCTTGTAGATTAACAACATCTTGTCACAGGGAAGTTACAGTTAATCATGGTTAAGATGCCAGACAAGTTTTGAGCCTAACTCAGGAGCGTTGTAAAGGGATGCTGATCTCAGTAGGCCCAGGAGACACAACCAGGCCTCCATTAACAAGCAGCAATAAAGCAAGTGCCACTGTACTGAGCCAGCCAGTCTGTATTGCTCTGCTGTTCCAAAGGTCATGATGGCTCCTAGAGGTATATACTTGTGACAGGAGCACTCATGGGGACTGATGGGGTGAGATGCATAAGATGGAGCAATTTTTAGGGAGTTCAGGTCCATTAAGCCTTGCAAAGCAATAATTGAGACTTCCCCTCCCCAGTCCAGTTAACTCACACTGTCTTTAAAATGTCCTTAGCAAGCACAGTTTGCCTAGACAAATTTATTGTTCTGTTTCTTTCAGTATCTCTACCACCCTCCTGTTTAGTTTTCATTGTTTGCATGGAAACAGTTCTTCTGTTTAACATGCAGCAAACTGTATGGATTGGTCTTGTGTTTCTTTCTCTTGGACAAGCACCCCAAATTCATGGCTTTTAAATTTTCCTCATGGGTGTGGTTTTCCTTTCATGAACCACTCATTTTGCACAGAACATGGTGGAGAAAAAGCAGTATTTCTTGGAGTGTTTTTTCTTAATAACAGTCTGAATTTCTCAGTACAAAACAGTTGTCTGCATTTGTATTTGTTTTTTGAAGCTTCATTTTGCTTTGAAACTTCCCTGAGAGTAAGTCATGGATTTGCTCTGCATGGAGCCTTTTGCATGTTTTCCCTCCTCATTTATATACAGATGGATATGTGAGTATAGAGAATACAGTAGATATGCAAAGTATATGGTCATTATTTCTTTATTAAAAAATGGCATCTGCAACTGTTCTGCATCAAAAATTTCTAAGGAAAACTGCTTAATAATTGATGTAATTACAAAATTCAGGGTTTGGATTTTCACTGCAGAGGACTAAAATTATCCTCTTTCTATATCTGTTGTATTTTTTACACTTTGATTTCCTGTTAATGCACTGCAAATAAAGCACACAGCAGCCTACCTCAGATTTGCTGTGCCTAACTTCTGGTTACAGAGAAACCTTCTCTGCATCAGATGAGAAAGCACAATTTGGCTTGCTGGAGGCTAAGTAGCAGGTTAATTGTGGTGCAGAGCTGGGATTATATAAATGAGCGTTTTCATCATTTGCAGTCTTGCTAATGGAAGTGCAATAGATTTGCTGCAGAAATCCAACTCAGAATCAATAGCAATGCAATGAGGCAGCTGGTTCAGGGGGAGCACATGTGATGCCAATCTGCTGCAGACAGTACCTGGGCAGAGATTGCGCTGTCTCTCTTTCAGGAAAGGGGAGACAGACCAAAAAAGTGCCATCCAGGTGTTAAAAGAATTTTGAAAAGAAAATGCCTGTTTCGCCTTGGATGGGCTGGAATTAGGAGAAAGGGCTTTCTCTGACTAAGGGAAGAGATCTGTTTTCTTTGAGGGATTCAGATCTGTTTGGACTCAAATCTGGGTTATTGTTACACGGTATTAAGTTAGGCGGCAACAAAAATCTTAGTGCTTCAGGTCATGTTCAAGCCACATAAAATCAAAGACTGAATCATGGTGTGTACTTTGGAGCTGGATAGATGGGTTTAGAGTATCTTCTACCAAAGGCTTCTGCCCTCTCGTTCCCCAGGCAGACCACAAAGAGGAGCAGGCCCTGTCTTTTGTGGACGGTTTTATATTAGGCACACTGGCTGTCTTTACAGTTTATACTGAAAGGCAGCCACTTTCCTGGAGAGTGAGCGCTGTGAATTTCATCTTGATCCTTCACTTTAAAACATTTTGTGAAGTACCAGACACAGTAGGAGGTACACATGAAACACAGGAGCTGGAGCGTGACCACTGTTTGGCATTTAGGGAGCAGCAAGGGAGAAATGCATTATTTTGAGGTAATATGGACTCTGCTTATTTACACTCTGACCTGTCTCATCTTTCTCCCCCATTCACGTTAGAGTCTTAGTCACTGAGACAAAAGAAAAGGTTTTAGCTGAGGAAGAATGTGCAGGAACAAATCCAGTGGGACATGGCTGGCCATCGCTCAAGGCTTCCCTAAGCTAAACCAGAGGCAAGGTCCGTTTACCTCTGGACAAGATCAGTAGTATTGCAGCATCTGTCTGTTACATTTGGTCCTGTATTGTTTAGCTACAAAAGCCTTATTTCAATGTATATCTTCTCACAAGAGTAAATTCAGCTTTTTCACATTTGCTTTCCCTAGCCCCTCCCCCACTTTTTTATATCTCTGCTTCATCCTGGAACTTGCTGGCAGTGCATTCTCATAACTCACACAGCTTTTTATTTTGGCAATGAATATTGTCTCAGTTTTTGAGATGAAAGGAAATCAATACTGGGTTGGTAGTCACATGGCACTGGGGGGAGTATGTGAAGCTGTGATCTTAAGCATGATTTGTGACATTGTTCAGTATTTGTATGGAATTCCTGAAAGATGTTTGAATTTTGCAATTTTTAACAGTCAATTAATTCATGTGATTAGACAGATCAAAGTAGAAAAAAAGAGTATCAAGCTCATTCAAAAGCTTTTCTCATATTAAAAAATGAAATATCCCTGAGCTCATAAAAGATTACTTAAATCTTCTAAGGAGGTAAGTGGAAGCAAGTGTAAGGCTACTGGAACAGCATCTTGAGAAGAGAAATTTGGGCTTTTCTCTATATTAAATTCATCTGGATAATTAATTTAGTATTTCAGCTTGAATTAAATGACCTGAATTTTCACTGGTATAAAGGTTCTCAAATCTGTAGCCCTGTAAGACCTGTAAGAGCACTGGAATGCACATGACACAGTGTCATCCCTACTAAGGGGTCTTCCAGTTGTGGTGTGAAACCTGAGGGCAAGACATTGTCTGCTTTTTCCCTTTTTCTAGCATCTTTTTTCGATAACACTACCTACTTTGACTTTGAAAATACTTGTTTGTATTCTGGTCACTCGTTCATTTACACCTTTCTCTCCTTCTGTGCCATGTGTTCCCCACTCATGAAGATCCATATACACTATAATCAGCTAGTAAGCCTTTTTGACAGGGTAGGTAGGCTGAACTCTATGATTCTCCCCATGAAGGAAGTTGTTTTCAGTCCATTAATTATTTCATCACTCTTCATACTTTCTTATTTTTCAGATAAATAGAGACATAATTTTGATGGTACTTAGACTGGACTAGTCCAAAATCCCAGCAAAAGACAACAAAATCTGCTCATTGCCTTGATCACTGTTTAGAAGTACTCAAAATGTATCAAGTATCATCAGTGGCTTTTTAATATTTTAAGCAGTAAATCAGTAGTCCAGTCAGAGTAGAAGACCAATGACTCACACATGCAAGGACCCTCACCAACCTGCTTCTTTAGTTCCCAGGGTTGCATACTGCTTCTCACTGGAATAATAATTGTAAGGGCCAGTCAAGGGAAGAAAAGACATATATTGCCCAGCCGTGGCAATGCTGTGTGCATTTTAGGAGGGGTTTCAGCTCCCTCATTCCACATCTGATTCTGTCCTACTCCAAACGATACCTTCAGTAAGTCTCTTTGGGTGAACAGGAGGCCAGCTCAATGATTTGAACTGTGCAGAGTTCCCCTGTACACTTGACTTCTGCTCATGCTTTCAAAGATTTCTTCCTCCATGCCCCACTGACACTTCTCCCACTGTTGGCCCAAGGACCATTTCATCACTTTGCCCTTCATTCAGCTTATCATTCATTACTTTGCCCTTCATTCAATTTATTATCTCAAATTCTCCAACATTCAGTTCTTCCTTCCAAAAGTGGAAACTCTCCTAGTGCATGAATAAGTGGGATGGAGGATTTTGGTCCTTACTCCTGTCTTCCCAGCTTAAAGATACTTTGCCTATGGATTCTTTTTCCTTTCTGTCCTACAGTGGATATGCTGAATGGACTTATCCTTATAGGGTTTCATTATGCCTGAGCATCTTTTATAGTAACAAGACATGGGAATAATAGGGCATGATGACAGACCAAGAAAGTCGCAATGGCTAATAATGCCAAGATATCTGGGATTTTTTAAGACATTTTTATATTTTCAAAATAGGTTTTCTTGCGTTGTGGGTAAGTTCAACAGGACAGTTAGCAGTGTGACAGTAAAAATGCCTTAGCAAGGGAAATAAAGTGTGTCAGAGTGAGAGGGACAAGAATAGGGGAATGGAAGAATAATCATTTATGTATCTAGCCTGAGCTGATCAGGGAACCAACCACGGAATATGTTGTTATGGTTTTTGGAATTAAGGAGCGCAGGACAAAAAAAAGCAAGACAGAAGTCTTCCTGCTGTGTTGGTGCAGGATCTTGGATAAGCTTGAGCTCATACTTGCAAGAGCAGAACATAATTAAGTAGCCAGGAAAGGGCCAGGAAACTGCAAAGAATTGATTGTAGTTGTCAAGTACAGGAGAGCAGGGAAGGTCTGATATTTTCTTGACTGGATAAAAGCAGGAAGAATGTGTTCTCCAATGCCACAGGTATTTACAGCCTGCGTTGCACTTGCAGCAGATCCCAAAGCAACTTTTTCCCCTGCTGAGGATCTGAGCTAGGAATGCAATCATTCTCTCTGTCCATCCTTTATTTCTAAGGGATCCTTTGTAGGGCAGATCATCCTGCCATCTGGCCATGCTGAGTGCACATTTCTTGTTGATGGAGAGATCCAAGGAATTGCCCTTCATGCCCTGCTTTCTCCAGCCACCCCAATGGCTGGAGTTGCTCTGCTTCTACTGCAGACGCTGCAGAGTATCTCTCTTTTACTGAATTCCCTCCCATCACTTTGTTCAAAACCCCTCAGTGCGTCCCAGGCTCTGCCTCATGGAGGTTAGTCAACTTACCCTTATTTTTGGAGATGTTGATTTAGTATAGTATTAATAGATTTTGAATGTCATTACTGACAATATTTGCAAATTCCTCCAACTGCATAATTTTTGGGACATACAACTGTGAATGCATTCTCTTTGTGAGCAAAGAGAGGCTGTGTTTCTGGAGGAAAAGGCCAATGAATGCATTAGGACACAGACTTTTGCTTCAAAATCAGTTAACAGAAAGGCACCTTAAAATTCTCCTTTTTGTTTAAAAAATGTGATCTGGCCAGTAAAGCCATCAAAATGGGATTTGAATGTGAATATTTAAGAATGTGGCTAACAACCTTTCTGTTGTTTGCTATCTCCAAGCATTTGAATTTGCTGTGCTGTAGAGATTAATAGAGGCCTCTCATATAAGTAGCTTCTCAAGCAACCCTGCAATTTTCCTAATTGTTGGTAATAGATTGCTTAATGTGTGCAGTTTTTCCTTCTCCAAATTTGGAGGAAGGATTAAAATGACATGTTCTATAAGTGCATCCAGGAAGCAGATTTGCTAGCTGTGAATCAGAGAAAGTACCAGTTCACAAAAATCGCTTAGCTGGGCAGAAGCTTGCAGGGGAGGGGGCTGAAGATGAACAAGGCAGAAAAATATTCTGATGTTTCCTGAACAGACTGAGATCCAGAGTGTATTGCATGTCAACATGCCAGGATTCAAAGAAGAATCTAAATTTACTTTTCCCTAACATATCTAGCAGCTTCCCCAAGCTGCAGAATAATACATGGCTATGCTTTGCTTTTGCTTTTGCAGATTATCTGTAATGTCTTCTCAGGGGTGTTACTGATACTTTCAGGATGCTAATACACATTGATTTTAAACAAATGGGTACTCCAGCATTACTGTCTGATGTTAACTTACATTTAATTCATATCTTGGTTTTCATACATTATTCTGTTTTACAAATGATGATGACATAATGGCATTTTTTGTCTGATAATTGATCAAAAATGATGACTTAGCAGAAACTCAGACACAGTGTTCAAAAAGCACTATTGGCAAATGTTGGCCAAGTCATGTAAATACTGCCCCCTCAAAGGAGATCTTAAAAATGTCACTCAATAGAGAAAAATCAAACAACTTGATCAGGACTTCCGTGTCCTGATCACATAAGAGAAAATCTGGAGTGTTCAGATCTGGCAGGAAAATCTGCATCATGCAAGACTGAGCTGAAAACAGATTTTCTAAGCTGGAAATTAACCACAGTTCTTTTAAGAATAAACATGTTAAACTGCAGGAATTTTTTCTTTGGGGATTAACTAACCTCCATCAACCACAGCAATGTCACCAGTTGTACCACAGTAACTTGCTACCCTAAGGTGACTGTTTCATATCCCAATCTCATCAAGAGAAAAACTTTGGCAAATTCAAATCTCTCCCTCTGGTAACTTTGGGTTGATGGAGATTTCTTCATGATTACAACAATTATTTGAAACAACTTTTCACCTACACACTGACTCTAGTTTTCACTGAAAACTAGTTGGCAATTCAGCTACACTGACCTTTGTTTTACCTTGTGTTGAATTCAGGATTGGAAATGCTGTCTACCTTTCCAGTTGTAGCTTGACCTCTCCTGGTTTAAATGTAAAAATAGAAGAAATGTTGGGATGATAATTTGAAACCTTAGAATGATGCTTTGAAATCTAACACTTAATCTGCTCTGAATTCTGCTTATTTAAGAAGCATTATATTCCATCCTCATGGAGGTCCCATAGGATGAATATTCCTGAAGTATAAGAAGACTGTGTAGCAGAAGTGCTACAAATCTAGTGATATTTGTTAAAGTATGAGAGTTTCTGGGGATGTTCACTTGTTAAGAGAGCTTTTAATATTGTCAGATTGCGACATGTGTAATCTCAACCTCAGTCTTTCCTGTGCTTTATTTTCTTGCACTGTTAATGATCTGCCCTTCTCATTGTGTCTCAAGCTGGTGCTGCTTGGAATTCTCAGCAGACTTGGGCCCAGAGTTCTGCTCCTTAAGGCAGCTCATGTTTTGAATTATGCATGCGTCCATTTCAGAGGGGCTGCATTTCATGGCTCCTTTTTGGGGGTGGTGATGTAAGGGAGTTTAAGTACTATAGTGACACTTTTCATTTTTCATGTCCTAGCTCGGTTAAGAGCAAGCCTTGAATTGTGTCATTTTTCTCTCATGTGACTGTTTAATCACCTGAGAGAGCACCAGCCAGTTTTGTGGTAAGATTGATTATATTCCCAACAAAGTGCTTCCTTCAGCTGAGCGCCAGGAAGTAGCCAGTTTAGCAGCTAATGGGCTTCAGTCTGATGTGAAAATGGCGGCTGTGATGGAAATGTCAATGCAGCTCATGCCAGCCCTTTCAGCTAGGCTGCGTGCTGAACTGAAATGATTGGAGGCTGCTCAGGTTAAAGATAAGGGGAGATACTCCTAATCTGGACTACACAAAGCTGTGCTATGTGGGCACATCACCTCCTCCTTTGAAAGTGTCAGGGCAGCGCATGTGGGAATATCCAGACATGTGAGTGGAGAAGGGTTTTGCTGCAGGGATAATGATGACTTTTTTTGCCCTGTTAGTCTTTATAGGACTGGTGCCATGACCTCTGCAATATCAGTGCTGGCATTGGCAAAGGGTGCTCCAGGATCAGATGGGACCCCAGTTTGCATAGCATGAAATGGAAAGAACCAGAATGATCTTCCATTTAACCCCACTCAACACATGTTCTGACAACAGCTGACTTTCATATCCATTACAAGACTGGGAGAGAGCTAAGGAAATATACTCACCAGTCTCATTTTGCACAGCATGAGTCAATAATAACATTGTAGGTGACAGTTTACAAATGTTTTGCCTTGCTTGGATGAATTCGTAGTCTCTGAGTGCCAACAGCCCCTCTTACAGATGCCTCTGTGATTTACCCTGTACAACAGAGGAAAGTCTGGCAGCACCTCTGGCAGCACCACGAATGAAGTCCCCCAGACTGAGAGGCAGCTGTGCTCCCTTTAAGCAGTAGCATCTACTAAGGAAAATCCAGGAAGAAAAATTCACTAATAAAGGGTAGTAAGTATAGACTTATATTTAAAGGCATGTGCATAAAGAGACCGCAAAGTAAAATCATTCTGGAGTCCTTCTCTTAGCAAGATTTTTTCTTTTCATTTTTTTTTTTTTTTCATTTCTGCAAAGAAATATTGTCTAAAATACATAGGAAGACAATATGTCTTCACAGTTAAAATGCCTTTCTAGCATTTATTGCTAAAAGTGAATGAAATAAATGCAAACAAAATAAGATCCTGACATTTCAAGTCAGACTGTTTCTGTGTCATTGTCACTGAACCTAATAGACTGTTGGCTAATGGCTCCCTTCAGGGGAAAAAAAGGAAGCAATGTTGCTCTTCTTTGACAACTGACAAAGTACTAGTTAACCAAGGTCTGCTGATCACGTTTCCCTAAGTTGAGAGCTTTGAGTGTTGTAGAATAGTTGTTCACCCTTTATCTGAACCTCAACTAGCTGCAGGGCCCATTTGTTTGTGTTTGTATCTGGTTTCTGGTTTCTTTCTGGTTTTGTTTTGTTTATTTGTTTGTTTTTAATACAGATTGATTGCTTCTTTCCAATCTTGGCTAGTTTCAATTTTTGTACATGAATACACAAAATTGGATCATCATTTGATTGAGCACTGTCTGGTCCAGTGGCTGTGTTTTGAGCCTGTCCATTGTATAGTATGGGCTCAGCCCTCAGTTCCTCAGCCACTTGTGAAGCTCCATTAAACTTAGCAGCCTTGATGTGCATACACAAAGCAAGGTTGCAGGCATGACCTTCACACCATCACCTCCTGTCACTGACCAAGCGATCTCTCCCTGAGCAACAGTCACCATGAGAGTGCTTATGTCCCTCTTTCTCCTGCTTGGGTTGGAGGAGGAAGGAACCCACACTCTGCCAGATAGAGCAGCACAGCTGTGGGAACAAGAGGAGCTGTGAAGGCCCTGCCTGTGCATCACCACCCCACTGCAGTGATGACAGGTTGCCAGCCCTGTGGCTAGAAGGGCCAGCAGTCCTACAGCACTGACTAAGGAGGTTGCAGGTTTCTGATGGATACACAGCACAAGGATAGTTCCAGTTTAACAAGCAAAAAGGCTGACCCTTTAAGCAGGAGAAGAAGGGACATAAGCATTCTCTGAATACCCATGGGACATTTATAGGCCTAAGTGCAATTTCTTTGGCAGAAACTGCCTCCTTGCTTGTCAGCCCTGCCCAGAAAGATTTTCCAGCTTTACCCTTCACTATTGTCATTAATGTAATAAATTGAGTATAATTGCTTGGTTTGAAACAGCTCTGTCTTCTGCTGTGTAGGTGGAGAAATGATGCCAGGAATAATCCTTTCTTCTCCTGCCAGTTTGCTTTTCTCTGCAGCAGGAATATATACCAGTTCTGTATAGATGCTGCTGTTAGCAAAAAGCAACCTAAGCATTGCCTCAGCTAGAAATGCAAGATTGATTACATTAGATGCGCTTTATTCCCAGTGTCCTGCATGAAATCAGCTCCAAAACAGGTTTATACTGTTGCTTGTGAGTGGAAAATGCCAGTGTTAATATAGGTTTTGTTACAGATAGACAGCTTGGTACAGAGCACAAATGCATGGGATTGGGTCGCTTGTAGAAGAGAGGTCAAATGAAGGTTTGCATGGGATGATATCTCCTATACCAAACTTAGCATGTGACTATTTGTTGGGATAACCCAGGGAGCTGTATCCTCTTTATATCTGAGTTCAGCTCTGCTATGATGCTGTTTACAGAAGACTGAAACACTTTTTCAGCCATGATCCAAATTATTCTGCTGCTTTACAATTAGGATAGGACACCATGACAACACTTTAAATCCCACTTGAAAATGAAACATATCTTCTGGAAAGTATCTGGCTTGGAACTGCAGGGCAATTACTGCAGAGCAGAGCACATGATGCCTACTGCAGGGACAAACACCTCTATGTGATCCTTGTGCACTGCAATGGATGGATCACAGCTTTTTTGGTACAACACACGATAACTAAAAGGTAGCAGGCCTCTGCTCCAACTTCAGTGATGGTGGAGAGGTTAAGGGATTTTTCATGGCTTCAGAGTTAGGAGATCAAGCTTTTCTTTGTCTTTGCTTTGTGAAGCTCTTCTCCAGTGGTCTACTGAGCAGAGAAGAAACTGACACTATCAGCCATATGAAGCCAGTGTACCCTCCACATGAAGCTGTGGTCCTTGACTTTCTGGGGACTGATGTGCAAGTGAATGAACAAACCTTTTCCATCCGTCTTACCTCAAAGTGCCCTTGGAGTTCAGTTTATGAGTGTTGCTGCTTGAGCAGTGTGGGTTCCCACTTGGAAATTCTGTGGCTGGTACAGGTCTACTCAGTCAGAATGGAGATTTGTGCAGAGCTGGAGTGAATGCTTGGTTTGGAAGGGTGCCCCAAGAGGGGGTGAGGGATGCTGTTCCATGACCAAGGAGTGCTGTACAGAGCCATACATCATGCTCCCGTATCCCCAGTCCCCATGTGCTACATAGCGTCTCATTTGTGGCTGCCCTCTGCTGTAAATTCACCTTCCAGAGGATACATTTCTAGAGCAAGATTGTGGTTTCACACAGTAACCTGGAGATGCCTGAACAGTAAATGACCTTTTACCCTTTAAGCTACCAGTACAGGGCTCTATCCTTGGTTGATTGTTCTTCAGGACTGCAGGCTGTGAGGAGGTCCCAGTGCTTCTTCAGAGAATGATCATGTCAACATAGTTAAATTTTGAGGGTCAGGATCTGCTAGTACTTTTAGATATTTTCCTGGCTTTTGCACCTTCTCAGGTCACAGCTTATATCCACCCTGCACCCCAAGTGCTTTTTGGTAAATTTGACAGGAGAGGTCATTGTAAAGTGGGGAAACAACGTCTCTGAGACTTCTCAGTTATCTGAGAAGGTTGTTACTGAGAAAGGTTGCATAGTTTGTGTAGTGCTGCAGTCCACAAGGCATAAGGTAAAATGCTGCACACCTCTTAGACACCCACCAGTAAAGAACTCTTTGGTTCACAAACTACCAGCAGCCAAAGTGATGCTCTGCCACGTGATGCACCTGTTTCACATTCAGACAGGAGCAGAAAGCAAACACACTGTAGGTTATTTTTTGCTTTTCCAGTGAGTTGGTGGATGTGGCAGAGGGCAGATCTGTCATGAGAGTTAGTATCATTAGGAGAGAGTTAATATCATTAATTTTCTTATAGCTAGTCATACAATAGAGTACATGTGTGAGTTAATGCCTGATTAATGAAGCTGTAATTTTAGGCCTGACTGTTAAGCTTTTACCAAACACACTGGAACAATCAAGCACCTGTTTTCATTTACTTTGTTGGGATGATCTCTGAGGCTTGTGTGGACTTCTACAGGTATTAAATCTAAGTATCTGGAAGATAATTGAGAAATATGGATTCAGCATGCAGTAGGTGGTGGCCTTATATGTTATACCTGTATCTTCTCACCCTTTCTTAGGGAATTGAAAACCCAAAACCAGAAACATCTGTAGTAAACAAGGTTAATTGTCCTGTTGCATTAAGGTGATACTTGTGATTAACTGTCTGTCTCCCAGCCACCTTCATCTGCTTTCTATTTCCAAGGTAGTTTTGGGTTGTTTTTTTTCTTTAAGAGGTCTCTTGCATCCTGAAGCATTTCAGTGGTATATTGTTTCCTGTTCGCATGCCTTGTATGTCCTGGTTATCTGACACTTTTAAAGAATGACAGGGAAGCTAAAGGCTCTTAATCTATTGCCTTGGGACATGGCTAAGACTCCTTTTGATTAGAAATTCAAGGTCTTTACAGGGGGAATGGGAGAGTTGTAATGGCTTCTCACTGGGCTAAAATTACTATATTGTTACAGAGATTAACTAGAATAATCCTAAAAGCCTCTAGTATATTAGCACTGCCTGATTCCAGCTAAGAGCTGCTGGAACAGTTTTTCCAGGGGGCCATCTATTATTCATCTCTCTTTTTTTCTCTAAAAGAAAGACCATACACCCAGAGTATAACTAGTTTTACTTTGGCTTCAAAAGAAATGTCATGCTGTTTCATCCTTCATGGCGCAGTTAAGTCCTTTTGGAGAACTATATAACAATCTCTTCCTGCCGTGGTGGGCGAGGCCATAATTTATTCTGCCCAAAAAGGGCTTCTCAGGAATATAAGGCATTAGCTGTGAGCAAACTACAAGGTTCATAAATCTGCAGAAACTCATAGTGAGCTCTCTAGTAAATGAGAATTCTCATACAGCCTCCCACTCCCCTTTCCAGGGCGTTGCTAATCTTAGGGATGACAATTGTACAAGACCTTTTCTAGTAATGTTTTACTCACTTCCTCTCACACAAATACACTTAGTTCTGTAATTGCTTCTCATAAAATGCATTTATCTGCCTAACTGCTGCCATGTCGTTCCTGCCATACAGGGTCTTCCTAGTACTAATAGAGCTCTTGCAAGTTCAGGACCATGGGGAAAGGTTCTGAAATCCAACCAGGGCCTAGATTGTCACAAAAGGATTTGTTATTGTGCAGTAGTTGCCTGGGGCAGGAGTCATCCCGACTCTATATCGACCAGCCTACTTAGGTACAACAAATTATCTATGTGCTGCCATGGGGGCTGAACATGACCTGAATGGGGGGCAGAACTAATCAGCTCTCTCCACAAGCACAAGAGTGGTGTTTTGAGAGGCACACTGTTCTGGGCAACGTGGACAGCAAGGACCTGTTTTTTCAGGGTTGCATCTCTTCATGTTCACCCTTTTGTCTTCATGGATGTGGCAGAGCCTGGCTTTGTTCTGGAAAAAGGTCAGAGGAATTCAGAGCAGCAGTGCAGAAAGCTGCAGGTTTGAGCCTCAGCAGAAGCAGGGTGTACCAGCCCCAGTGCCTGGCCAAAAACAAAGCACTTTCCAAGAATGTTGGATGTCCCCTGTGCTGCCCAGCTGAGGGCAAAGTTTGTGACTATTCCTCACTGGCATGTGAGAAGGAAGAGCACAATAGCTGAAACAGCAGGGCTTGGTCTGTAGTGCCTGCTGGTTTGGGCTGTAAATCTATGCAAAAGCCCTACAAAAACAAAGTTGCAGCTGCTGGCTCATTTTGTGTGGCAGCGCTTAGTTAATGCTGTGTAATATAAGAACGACTCTCTGCCAAGACCACTGTGTCCCTCCTTCATCTGGCCTCCCTCCCCTCTACCAGACACATCTCCAAGCTAAAACCTGTCCCTCCTGCCCCAAATGAGGAACACATCAGGGCAGACTTTACATGAGTGGACAGGAGCAAAATCCCTCACAGTACAGGCTTTGTTCTGTTACATAAAAGCCACATGGACATGGTCAGGATTATTGCTATTTCTTTCTTTGATCATGCAAGTTCACATATTGCTCCCACAGACTCATAGCAACTCATGCATGGGAGTAGATCAAAGTAACCCCTCTATACTCAGGAGTGAAATCCTGACCTGTGGGAGAAATTAATATACAATACCCACCCCAACCCCTCCACCTTCCTCCCAAGGAGAAGTGAAAGGCACCAGGGGAATTGCAGTGGGGCTGACATTCAAAGGTGTGGAAGATACATGCTCAGCTATTGCTGGTGGATGTGTCTTCTGTGGCAAATTGTTGGCACCCACTGGTAGCGGATGAAGTTAGCATATGCAAAAGGAATTGCGGACAATGCATGAAATGTCCTTGCTCTCCTCTCTCTTTTTCCTCTTAAAAACTCTATGAGATGGAGACAGGCAAGGAAGAATGGATGTGTTTTACTCCAGGGTAAAGTTTGACCCTTTTAGTAAATCTCCTTAGGTGTCAACCACCTTATTTAGCTAGATAAATCCCTCTGAAGATTTGCCCATGCATCAGAGAAAGGTTGCACTGCCAGTGGAAAAACAATTTCTGCGTCTCTAGCCTTGGTCTATTTCATCGCAATAAATATTTCGCTGTTGTCAAAAATTAAATCCAGCATTGCTTTCCACTGGCTTTCTGCCTGCAGTAGGAGGTGATATGGGGCTCTTGCTGCAGTAGCACATTTTCCCCATAGCATCTGTGTTGCCATTATTTACCTAGATTGTCGATAAAAGCTCCTGCTTTTGTGAATTCAACCAATGTAGATGGTGTCAGCTGTTACTTGGATCGAGGCCCTGATTTGGTCAGCTGTTGTCAAAAATTACTAATTACAATTGACTAAAGATCTGCAAATGTTAATTATGATAATAATTCTTTAGAGATACCTGTTTTGCAATAAAAAGCACTTCAGAAACATGGATTGTCAGAACAATTGACTTAGAGGTTGCTTGTAACCAAGTGATATATTCCACCGATGTAGCAATTAAAACATAAGCAATGGAGCATGGCTTGTGATATCATTAAGATACAGACACGAAACTCTTGGTACTCAAAGCTTTCTTGACAAAGTATCAGCCTATTCAGTCCTGATACTACATGAGCATCTGTACTTCATTCCTCTGTAAGACTATTTTTTCATAATTTCTGATTGTGATTATTGCAAAAATAAGTTTGAAAATCTGCACAGCTAAAGATCAAAAATCCAGAGGCCAAACCTAGTGTATCATTTTAGTGAGATTTTAATTTTCATGCCAATTTCATGAGTTTTCAGCACTTGGGATTGGCAAGATGAACTATATAACCTTTTATTGAGAACATGGGCTTCAAATCTTGGCAACTTCAGTAATCTAGACTTCAACAGAACTTTTTTTTCTTCAGGCCAGACTTCTGGTTTACTTTTTCTTGTTCTAAAAAGTATCCACTTTGGCTGAATAAAAAATAAACAGACCCATATATGTTATTTGTGGAAGATCTGCATGATGTTACAAATGTTTTAAATCCTCTAGAATGTTTCAGAAACACATTGCATAATCTTTTAAACTTTTTGGAATTACTCCATTAATAGTTTTTTCCCACAGGAAATGACTATTATATTCCCAGTACTAAACATCCAGCATCCTCCAAATGACACTAAGCTGATGAATTGCGAATATTGCTTTCCAGTCAACCCTATACAGAATTTTATGTGTTCGTATGCATATGTACATGCACACAAACATACCATGATCCAAACACCAAATGTTTGCCAAACAGAGCATCAGGATCTTTTTCACTCCCTGATAATTTCTCCTCGCTGTCTCAAGACTTGCATGTCCTGTGTTGCTCAGAAAATCATGTCCATGGAATATAACAACTCTTCTTGACTATGAAAAGAAGTTCTGAGCCAAACAAATGGTTTTCTCAGCTGCCCCAAGCAGACTGGAAATTTTTGCATTAGTTGTAAAAAAGCATTGTAAACCTATTCTAAAAACTAAAGTCCTTTAGCTCTGTTGTCTAGTGCTAGTGCTCTTAATGTAAGAGTTTAAAGGTTGCAGAAAGAAATTTGTTGAAGGCTCATTTAATTAATATGGTTCTACCAGAAGAAGCATGGAGCAGGTTATCTGAAAATCCTTCCTTGAAAATTACAAGGGATTACAAGGCTTGTTGTAGGGCTAGCCTCTCCTGTGCACTGAACTGCATTAGAGTTTGAACTCTGAAAGGGCAAATGCAAACAGCCTGTATCTGGTATCAGTAGGGAACCTCCCTATCCTGGCAAAGTCAAATTTTGGTCTGCAATGATCTGCAGCAGCAGTAGCATTAAGTTGTTACGCTGCTAAGGGCCAGGTCTGCATCTTGAATGTGTATAGTATCTGTTACCCCATTTCAGCATTTCTAATCTTGAAGTCATTCCCTCATTTCAATTCATGTGTTCATATGTTCATGCTTGTGTTTGGGGTGATTATTACTGGACTCTTCTTGGTTTGTCCACATCTTCCTTCTTCAAGGAGTGAACTGCAGTCTTCCATGTGGGGCTTACTGATGCAGCATGCCATGGGACATGATTTTTTTTGTGGCTTTGTTGTTTCTCACTATTTGTGATCCATAATGACTCAGATATCGTTTTGTAGAATTGTTCATCCCTACCTGTGCATTTGTGGCTGCTTCATTCTGTTCCCAGCATCCTTCTTCTGTTTTTCAAAATCTTTTCTCATGAAGAGACTGCCTGCTATGCACTCATACTATCAAGACCATAACCAAACTTCTCAGCCTTTATAGTTTTGCCAGTGTGTGACACAAGCCATAGCAATGTGTGACAAATGACAAAAATGTGGAACACTTGTGCCCCGTTGTGTAGCATGCTGTAATTGACAGATTATAATCATTTTTAGCCATAAAAACTGTTTACAACGTGCCTTTTCAGAGAGTATGAGTCACATAAAACAGTTTGGGTCACTCACTTGTTTACATGTGATTTGCAAAATGGGTTCTTTGGCCGAGTTATCAGATGGCTAAGTCGGAGATCCTCAGCTGAGAGTCTTTGTTGGTACCTTCAAGGGTGAGATAGTGGCCAAACACAAACTACCCCACTGATTTAGCTCTTATGTGTGATCTCTTATGTAGCTTTGCAGGTGTTCATGCTCCTCCCCACAGGAACTGGACCAGGTGTAACCACTTGCAAATGTGCTACCATCTTATATAGCCTCTCCCTTATGCCCTCAGAGCTTGAGCATTGAGACTTTTACCCATTCAGTTGCTTGCCAGCAGCACTCAGAAGGCACAATGTTTTGGAAAGATCAGGCCCCAGCTGTCAGAAAAAGGAATGAAATGAGATTAGTGGCCATGTCTGAGAACATCCTCGCTTGCTAACATTGCAATGGAAGCATATAGCAGAGGCAGGAATAGAGCTCTAGTTCCCTTCCAGCAAAGCACAAAACCTTAATTGGGTTCTGCCACTTCCTGCATCCGTGTGGCTTCTTCGGTGATAGTTCTGGAGCTAACTGGTAGAAGGCAGCACAGTGCCAGAAAACAATGCATGTATCCTGAGGGAGGGAGAGAGCCAGGAAGATATCCCTTATGCACAGGGACAAGGGACCACTGGTATTGCTGGCCTGGGAGTTGTGCAATTATAAATGTGACAGTGGAGTCTGGGAGCCCCACAAAAAGGAGTCTTTCGCCCTCCTCTTCCATGCCAGCACAAATCCAGTGAATGTGTCGGCAGGATAATAGAACCAGTCTTATAGCAGCTTTAACCCAGATCACATTTAAATGTGCAATCTCACACCCATTCTATAAACTTGCCACATTCCAGATTTGCAATTGAAATGAGGGAGCCTTGGTGAACGTTGCTTTTCATGGGATGCCACAAGAAAGCACTGGCTTTTTTTATATAGTTTTTAGAAAGCTGCTACCATTGCGCCCTCATTCCATAAATGTATTGATTATGAGAATAAACTAACAGTGAGAATGGAAAAGGGAAGTGTAAAAAATTTTGGAAGAAGCTCAATGTCTGTTTGGTTACCTGGAAAAACTCCCTAGCCATACTGGCTCTTGTAATCCTCACTTACAAAAACATCAAGAATCAGATATTATAATGGCAGTAAGTCCTCAGTGGTAGAGAACAGGTAACTAGACTGACTCAGCAAAATTTGACATTTGTCTTCTCTCCCAAATGTATGATGAGCCGTGTTATTTTTCATGGTTAAACATGCAGGGATTGTCCACAACAGTGTTTGATCTAGGCTTCACCAGAAACAGTCAGGGCACAAACACATAGCTAGCTGAAAATCCATCCCCACTCTACCTTCCCACACTACAACATAAAGGAGGAGAAGCATATTTTAGTCCTTGAGAAACCAAATAAACTTGCACAAAGAAGCTGCAGCTGCTCCTACATAGTCTCTGCAGCAAAAAGTAAAAACTCTAATAAAAATCAGGTTCTGAAAAAGGTGCTTGCTTCTGCAGTTACCACTAGATCTGCACAGCAACAGCCACTATAGACTGCTATGCATTAATTAGTTATTACAGTTATTTTAATGAATTACTTAAAGATGTAGGGAAGCATAACATTCCAATACCATGCTGCTCAAGATTTTTATGTAAACTTCAGCACTTAATGATAAATTAAAAAGCTTTTGCCGTTTGTTGGCAAAGTTTTTTTGCAAATATATTATGTAATAACTCTTCTCAGGACAATATTGTCATGAAAATTGCGTCATTCCTGCAAATATTTCATAACTTTTCAGAACCTGGTAATTTTCACGATATAGCTACTTACTTCACAGTGGGGGGGATGAGAAATAAAAGAAGACGTTCACATTAGTGTTCATTGTTGCAATATCAGTAAGACAACTTATTATGTCAAGAGTAGGTTCTTCCTAATTCAGCTTCACTCGCTGAATTTTTTTGCTCTTGCCTTCACAGTACATGTTTGCTATACGAAAATATAAGTAACAGAGTCCTAGAAGATTATCTTATGAGTTTGAATACTTTCTAGCACATGTATGCCTAGAAGTAATTCGCTCTCACCTGAGGGCTAGATATTACGTCAAGAGACCAAACAAAGGGGAAAAAAGTACCAAACCTTGCAGTTCATTTTGCAGCCCATTTTGGGTGGCAGCATGTTTTCCCTTTGTTGTACACTGAGGGGACTACCTCTTGCAGTCAGAGTCTATTAAGTGCTGGACCCACACTGACCACAAAAAGGAAAAGCTGAAGGGACCCTTTCCATCAGCTCACATTGGCCATATGCATGTAGCTGGTGAAGCAGGTCTCATGGTGTGATCTCATCAGGAGGATCTTCATCACAGCTTTTTCTTTCTACAGGTAACAGTAGTAATTTCAGATACCGAAATTCATAAGCAAGCCTTCACACAGGATTACTTCCTTCTAAGTTCTCTTGCCATCACAGTTTTAGCAAGGCCTGAGCTCTTGTGACACTGCCTCACTGAGCTCATGGTGACAGCTGCCAAGAGTCTGTCTCAGGTGCATTTCTGGACAGGCAAGTGGGGATTGCACCAGCATCTCAAGAACAGGGCCGACACCTGCATTAGTTACTGTGTGTAACAGTGACCACAGTGACCACAGCAGAGAGCTTGGACCTCCGCGTAGCACAGTCATGGCAGAAAGTGTGCTGTGTCCTTTTTGCTGCCAGATGAGTTGTGAATGTTGCAGGATTTGCCTTCCAGGTTCAGTCTCACAGCAAGGACATTCTCTTCCCCTACAATACTGGTGAGGCTCTGCCAGGTGAACAAGATCTAACTGTGTGAAGGCAGCGGACGTAGATTGTGTGGTACTAGTTTTCTCTTTGCTGGAAAGAAGTAAGGAAAGTGTGAGCTTTGAAGGCACTTAGGCTCCTTGAGGGAAAACCATTGCTTCATTCATTTCAACAGAAGCCAGATAAGCTGGACACTGTTTAGCATCTTGGTCCTTGAGGATGTCTCTGATCACCTGCTGTTAAAGTCCAGCTCAAGGCAAGATATCAGGAAGTTCCACTTACAACAGTAATTGTCTAATTATTGCGGAAAGGCTGCCTTTCTCCCTATGTCACATTGTGTTTCCTTCACCAGTACAGCCTGCTACTATGACTCATCTGCCTAGGGCTTAATGAAGTTAGTCTGCAGCATCAAAAGCAATTAAAGTACTTTTGTATAGCAGCTCCATACAGTTACCTTTAGCTCGTCCTCTGAGAAGTCCTGTGCTGCATCTGCAAAGAATCCTCTGCAGTTTTGCAGGAACAATTGTGCTGGATCTGCATGTGAGAAAAATAAACCGGGATTGCTCTTGCCCTCAGTTCAGCACTGCTCATTAAGGCTGGCCAGACCTGGGATGGAGAGTGTGGCTCTTGGAGTCAGGTGGTGGGGAATGAAACTTGAAGGAGGACTGAGAAAGGAGATTGTTAATGGCTAGGTCACTGAACCACAAAATCATAGAATATGGTGAATTGGAAGGGACCCACAAGGAACATTGAGTCCAACTCCTGGCCCTGCACAAGACCATACAAAGAGTTACACCATCTGCCCAGGATTATTGTCCCCTCTATACTTGGGTTAGAAGCGGGTTTCCTGTGTTCCTGCAGGTCTCACAGACTCACCCTTTCAGGGTGGGAGTCTTTGCACCTCCACTTTCTAAAGGCACAGTCGGCACCTGTGAATATAAGCCCTAAGATGCTGATGTGCTCTTGGGTTGCTCAGGACTCTGTCTGAGGTGTTTCTGTTGGGCACCATAACAAAACTCATTCTTTTCCAGTGCACTGAGCACTAGAAGCTCAACAGTGAACATAATCCAGTTCAGTACATGGAATGCAGATTCATTCCCACTTCAGGGGACAAGGGCCTTGATACCATGTCTCTTACGGCCTCGTTAAGCACACCAGCCATCCCTGTCTCCAAAGGCTGCTGTCCCAAGTCCAGCTGAAAACTTTGTAGGAATTAGGACTTTTGGTTTGCAACAAGTCAGTGCTTCCTAAAAAAAAATTCACTGCAGAGTACCCCACTTCAACTCTCACGCATGCTAATCCACACCCTCTGGGATTTTTCAGCTATGCAGATGACATTGACAGCCAGCTGGATATGCACATCTCACTCTCTCTAAGCCCTGTGCCTTGTTGGTATCTTGCTTTCCCTGATGCTGGAACTGATTCTCCTTCCACACACAGGGCCTTCAGGCCAAAACTGAAAGTTAGGTGGAGCAAGTTGTATGCACAGTCAGAGGAAGTGAGCAAAGGGTTAACAAAGTTGAGCAGCAAACACATTTCTGGAAATGCAGGGACTAACTTCCTAAGCCAGGATGGAAGGCACCCTGAGGAGAATGCAAAGATGCTCCAGAGATTTACAGGGAGAAAAATAAGGATAGCTGCAGATACAGAAAAAGCAGTATGCAAAGCAGGAACAGGATTTGAGAGGAAGACATAACAAGTAGTGCAATTCTTAACAGCTCTTACTCTGAAAAAGGGAAGTGTGGCAGAAAGGAGAGAACAGCTTGCTTTGTAGCTGTGGCAGCATCAGAGATCTGACACCCTCTCCTCCTGCTCATACCTCCCCAGTACATCTGCCTGACCCCCACACTGGAAGGGATAAGATCCCTGTTGTCTCATTCTCCATAGTTTGAGTCTTGTTTCTTTAGTTTTTAAGCTTCATTTGTGGCCATTTCATTCAAGCAAATCAAAATAGATATGTATTTTTCATCTTCTTTTGTGCCCTATCTCAGTGCTTGTGGTTTTATGCACATTATATATTATGTGTAATGTTTCCTGGCAGTGGATGGAAACAGGATGCACAAGCAAGGATGTGTGTGTGTGGTCTCAGGAGGTGATGTGAATGCATGGGCAGTACCCTGGGCCAAAACCATGCAGCAAAGCAGATAATTTTAGAAATAAGGGGGATGTTCTGCCTGTAGGATGGAATCTGGCGGGAACTGGTCTTGGACTGTTCTGCAGTGTGTTTCTTTCCATTACAAGGATAGGACAACAGTATGAATGAACCAACTGAGTTGCAGTCATACAGAAGAAATTGGGTCCTGTTTCATTGCTGCAGCCCAGTGCTGAGCAAGGAGTTTCCTCCTCTAATGAGTTTTTAAGCTGCTACTCTGGGGTATCAAGATGGTAATATCACCATTAGAAAGAGTGTCACCCAGGTCTGCAATGGGCACATCTGCCTTTGAAACTGGTCTGTGTACCAGCTTATAAACCACTGAGCAGTGATTTGTTGATCACTATATGTTCCAAGATTTCAGGCTGCTCTGCCTGGGGCTGGCCCTCATCCCAGCTGCCCAACAGGTCTGTCATGAAGACCCTCAGAACGTTTGCTGAAAAGCACCCTGTTTTAGGAAGGTGTTAGTACTCTTCATCACAACTGGAACAGGCTTTTTCTCCTAGAAATTGAAGATATGCAAACAGTAAAACTCATTAAATAAGCAGTAAAGAAGCCAAAATGCTACACAGACAAACCCAGATTTTCTTGTGCTTCATACCCTTGGACAGAGTCTGTGGCACTGTGGTTTGAAAAACAGTGATCTTTCACATTGTGATTCCAGCACAATGTGAAGGAAGAAATGTTGTTTGAATATTAAAAGACTCAAAAAGTCAAAAATAGCTTAGTCATGAGTGAATAGCCTTTGTAACACCCCATGAGCTGTCTCCATGTCCTCTTCCAGGAGTACAAATCTGCTGCTTCTACAGTCTGTTTTTGGGGTTAGATTTGGTTTTAGGGTGTTGGGGTTTGGGATAAAAACTGATCCATTGCAGAAATACCTACCCCAGACGTAAGAAATGCCACGTGGACATGGCCAAAGACAGCTGTGTGAAGCGGGAGGGGGTGGATGGTGGGGGTAGCAGGTGGTGCCCTCTGGGTACACACAACTCCTATTGTGAGATCTGCAAAATGAGAGAAAATCTCTGCTCTCACACAGCAAGCAAATAGGCAGGCAGCACACCAGCACCATAGCCAGCATGCATTTAGTCAGTAGCATCTCCAGACTGTAATTTATAAGACATTTCTCAGTTAGCACATCATTTTCTGCTAACTCACTATGCAGCAGAATGAGAAAGGCTGTATTCTCAGGAAGTGGAGTGCAGCAGTCTCATTTGAATGCTGGGACCATTTTGGGGTAATCTTCCTCTGCCCATGGGCTACAGAGACTGTTTTAATACCCTCATTCTGCATTCCCCTTGAGCCTCTGGATACCTCTGATCACTTACTGAGTTCAGGGGATTGCTAACATGTCCTCCCTGAAAGACTGTTCAGTCACTGGAGCTCTTGCCTGTTTCTTGCAAGACAAGAAGAGGATGATTATTTGTAGTATTTTAGATGACAAAATATGTGAATCAACATTTTAAAACTGCTAGCCTGCCCACAGGTTTCCAGAGTACTAGTACAGAGACAAAAAGTGGTTATAAATTAACTTTGGAAGAGAGTGATTTAGTGTTGAGATACTCATTGAAATTCAGAGGTAAATGACTGGGGAGACTCACAGCTGTTGAATATTTTCAGTTCTCCATCAATATAACAGCTTTTGCCTGCTGGGGTCTGCCTATTTCTAAGTCACAGGGACAGTGAAGCCTTGTATATTTTGGGGACAGAGCTGGAGTAGATGAGGAAATTACTGCCCATAGATGTTTTTTACTGACAGTCTTCTGGACTCACAGTTGAGTTTGAAAGTACAGCACTAACTTGGAGTAACTCTATACAGATGAGGACAAGATGCCTCAACTCCTCAACTCCTATAGTGGAGTTATGTTGGAAGTAGTCCAGACTCCATCCTAATATGAGGGGAAATAAGGGAATTCTTAAGTGAGGGGAATTCTTTTAGATACTAGTTTAAGAGAATTTGATATGAAAAATCAGTTCTTACTTAGAGGCTATGCATAAGACTGCTAAAATATCAGTTTTGTGTAGCTGAGCATTTCTGGGTAGTAACCATGTTAGAGTCCTATTTTGTGCTGTTGTTTGGAATGTTTTACCTGATTTTGTTTGTAACTTCAACACTATTTTTTTTCATTGCTTTGCCAATCTTATCATTACTTTCTGGTGCCTCAGACCATTTGAGATATGTTTTTTGGGTATGACATAGCATAAAACATAGCAGAATAAAAATGTATTATGCCTATATGTCAGCACTGGGCCCTGTGTGCTGCTTCACTTAGCAGATTGTGTGCTGCTTCTGTCATCCCCGACTCTAGCAATGCATGTGAGGGCTGTGTCACTCCTGTTAACCCCTCAGACTCCATGATCTCATTTCAACATGGGATACCAGGAGGCACATGCACTTGCAAAGTCATTATGGTAACAAAATAGTGTCAGTGTTTCAGATTCTTATTGTAACCCATCACATGGCACAATGCAGAGAAGAAGGTCATGCTTCAGGGAAGGGAAGGGAAGGGAAGGGAAGGGAAGGGAAGGGAAGGGAAGGGAAGGGAAGGGAAGGGAAGGGAAGGGAAGGAAGGGAAGGGAAAGGGAAGGGTATGTGATTGTAGAACTGTCTGTTGATCTGTTTGTTGTGAAAAGTCATGGAGGAAGGAGGTAAAACCTTCTTGAATGATTGAATGAACCTTCTTGAATGTTGTCTGTGTGGAGATGGAATCTCATTACCTACATCACCAAACATCTCCCAGATTCTGTAAGAAGGGGGAGGTTTGGGGGAGGGGTGGTGAAGACTTGAAGAGAGGGGGAAAGAAAATGGAAGGCATGGGATAAGATTTGAACACTGCACTGACAGATACCCTATGACTGCCCAGTGGCTAAAAATAGGCTGCTGCTAGTGCGCACATAATGGATATTCAGTCTGTCTCCAAACTAGATGTGTACAGGCTTTGCAAATGCCCATTTTCTTTCCATGAAGACACAGAAGCAGGCTGCACCCCTTCTGCTTCCCTGCACACAGGCACAGAAGCTCCTGACTTTCATTTGTACTTATTTAGACTACAGATGAAGCAAACTCTGTATCTTAGTCTAAACAAAGAGCCCAGTTCCCAGTTCCACCTAGCCATGTCATGTTTCAGGAGGAGTGGAAATGGACTTGGGAACTAGGACGAATGAGACCCATGTGCAGGGCCAGCTTGAGGAGAAGCTGCTTGGGCAGCTCATCCCCCAAGATTTACAGGGCAGGCTTCCAGCTGGTGTTGCTCTGAGGAACTCTTGTAGCCAGTGGAGCTGCAGGGATTTACAGCTGATGAAACTGAGACTCCCAAGCCTGCAAGCATCTGGTGCTGACTCACTGCTGCGTGCAGCAGGGTGTGGATATGGTGTGAGAAGGCACTGACATCTCATGCTCTCTGCAGCAAAAGCAGCATTAAAAATGGGAGCATGGCAAGACCAGCTCTTCATGCTGAAGGAAAGGCTCACTCTGCCAGCAGCTTTCTAATGAGGCTGGGAGGAGGATTGGGGGTAACTGGGTGGGTGAAACGATGCATGGTGTGTTATACAGAAGCTGTAAGACTGTGGATTTGTTTAAAATTTTGTTTTCAGTTCTTTGCTTATAAAGAGACTTCGTAATCTAAATCCCCCTCTTCTCACTGCCCACACCAGGAACAAGAAAAGAAAATACTTGTAAACAGCAACTTTAGTCACAGAGTATTGCTTCTGTCACATTACTGGCAATAGTGTGTAGCTCTGTACAAACTGCTGCCTGCCTGTGCTGCCAAACCCCTGCCTACAGGAGCCCTCCTCACTGTCAAATGTCTCAGCTTCCACAGGTGCTCAGTGAGAAGCAAGATTTATTGCAGTGATAAATGGTCTCTGAAGTGCAGTTCTGCTGCTCTGTAACTGAAGCCGAGAGCCCGGCTGTTCCCAGGCCTCATGTGACTCTCAGCACAGCCAGCACTGCCTATTCCCTGTAGTGTTCCTGGCTGTACTTCTTCCCCATGCCCAGAAGCAATGCCCCCCTGAGACTTCTGCCCTCTTCTGTCTCCAGTCCTGTGTCTTAGATCCACACAGGCAAGCAGTTCACTTCTGAGGCACGTGCAAGCTTTCCTCTCCCCACCAAAGTGCTAGTTAAGGAAAAGGAAAACTCTTCTCTTATTGTGAGCAGACATCAGTTGTGAGCATCTTCCTAAGATAATGTTACAAATAGAGTGTGCTGGGTATGGGCAGCTGCTTTTGTCAAAGTGGCCAGGCAAAGCTATCTCTCCTAGGCAGACCTTTCACCTGAGGCTTTCTGAACAACTTCCCAGGAAACATCACATTAATAGGGGAGTACAAGCACTGCAGGATGGGTAAGAGGCAGCCCAGGCTGGAGGGAAGGTCCACATGCTGGGTTTCTTTTTGTTCTTATTTGCTCACTTTGTTTGTCATTCGAGGAACTTCTCTGACACCTCCTTTATGAGCGCTGCCTTGCTTCTCAGGTCCCAGCAGTCAAATACACAAAACCTTCTGCAGGGATCCAGAGGGTCTGAGAACTTTTTCTGCATGGAACTGTTTAGGGAAAGCAACAGGAAATGAGGAGAGGTGAGGATACAAGAGCTAGAGAATATGGCTTCAGTTACTTTACAGCTGAAACATGCCGACTAAGGGCATTTAGGTATTTTCCTAAGCACTGTACCTGTCTGTATTTCCAACCCAACACAAGCAGTGTAGAACATGGAGGGACAGTGTCTGAAAAGCTGGAGTGACCCAGCAGATTGCCATTGCCCCAGTCAGACAGAAAGAAATGCCAGTGACATACAATCACATTGCTGAGCCTGGACAGGATCCAGCCCTGAAGAGTCAACTAGATATTAAAACTTGTGCTGCACTCACTGGGAAAGCCATTTGCATGCATGAGGCTCCTTACCCTGACTGCCCCAGGGTGGATTTCTAGGCTGTGAGATGTGCACAGAAGTCACCCAGGGCAGTGTCTGAAGTCACCACAGTTGTAGTTCCTTCCATTCCAGCACACAAAAACAGGCCAGAAAGTGAAAACAGGACATGGTTTCCCAGGGTGTCTTGTTTCTACCAACTGCTGTGATCCTTGGCAGTAGTGGAGGGAAGGAAGAGAAACTGTGTGCAAAGAGCTCAAAGAATGAAGCAGAGCTGTTAGCATTATTGAACTGAGGTCTTTCATACCTACAGGCATCTTAGAAGCTATTTGTTAGCATCCATGTTGCAGGCAGTAGGCTGCTGCTGACTCTGACCAAATGCCCATGGATAAATAGTGTGATCGCATTACCTGAGGATGGTGGGACACAAGGTGCATATGAGATAGGCTGACAATTCACAAACCTCAGACTGAGTGTACCCAGTTTCCTGAGTGTTGGCAGCAAAATTGCTGGGCTTATGAGCAATGAAGGGACACAACAGTAAGGCTTTCCAAAATATTCCTGGTTTGGTTGCAGCACAAAGAAATCAGGACAGATGGCAAGTGGTCCAGAAGTGTTTGAAATGTTTAAAGGCAAGAGATATGACAAGTTTAGCGAGCTTAGCCACTTACATGTTACTGTGTTTAAGGGCAATACCTGTAGGTGATAACCCAGCATCCACAACATTGTGACCATGGCTAGGTCCGTGACATCTTAGCTCTGTCAATTTCATTAAGAGAGGCTCACTAATATATATACAGCACATGTACACATACATCAAGCCATATCCACCACAGATGCAGGGAGCCACATTGACCTTTGTGAAGGTAAGTCTCAGCACCAGTAGAAAGCGATGCTTGTGGAGTATAAGAACCCTGGGATTAGATTAATTTGTTGAAACTGTAGAGGCCTCAAAATACATTGGTGGGCTCAAAAGCTTGCCTGGCTTGTTCCAGTTCAGTCCATCAGTCTACCAAAAGACACTGCTGCCTAATAGAGACCTTAAATAATCTAAAAGTTAAGGGGTACAAGAGTTACAAAGAGGGTTCTGCCCTAAAGTAGGACAAGCTAACTTGTTTACCTCTGTTACTGCAAAAAGTACAATTAAATCTTCAGTGGTGTGACAGGGATATCCCCTGCAAACATCAAAAGTGTTGCATACACCCGTTATATTTAGCGGAGCATGCTTAAAATGGAAGGAAAGGTGTGAAAAGCAAAGTTTCACGTCCATCAATAGGTTACAAAAAACATCCTTTTCTGTTTTAAGATGGTAATGAATCAAAGCTTTCCTCTCAATGGAAAACATGGTTGCTGTCAACTGAGTACTATTCCAGAGATGTCCAAAGTAGCAAATAGCCTCAAAAGACAAGCAAATACCACAGATGAGAATGAAAGCGTGCCCAAGATCTTCATGTCCATCTCAGCCATGGCCACAATACAATGTAAAAAGCCAAACCAGAGAGTATGTCTGCTGTTTTATGGCCCAATGTGAAAGTCCCTGTGGAGCAATGTGTATACTACTCTGTGTTCTTGAGGTAAATAATGCCAACAACAGGGCAAACCAGAAAGAACAGAGAAGGAATGTACAAAACCAGTAACAATGAGGAACCAGACACACTTTAGTTACTAATGCTCTTTGCAAGAAGCTGGGTACTTCATATTTAGTCAAAGGCAAATTGAAAGTAGTCTGATGCAGAGAAAAGTGGATTCAACATTTTATCTTTTGCTGAACACCTGCATGAAAACAGCATAGGTGTCATGGGTTTACAGGAAACAAGTTTTCTAGGAATGGAGTGGCCAGAGGCCAATAGGTGTTCAGATTCTAAACTGACACCAGGCTTGGCCACTGAGGGTGGATGCGCCTCTGAGAACACAGGGGTTAGAAGCAGAGCACTCCCTTGGGAGCTCTCTCTTTGATTTCCGGCCAGCAAAGAGGCAAGGCCTCCTCTGCCCGGCTTCGAGCTGGGCGGGGGAGGGGAAACCTGCGGCCCGGCAGAGGTAGGCCTGACCCCTCAGGATGGAAGGGTGGTGGGGGCACCAGGAGGCGTTGGGCAGCCCCCCCCAGGAGAGACAGAGGGAGAGAGGCCCCGAGAAGATTTGGGCAGCACCCCCAGCTAGAAGATGAGAGAGAGAAAGCCAGTACGGGCCTATGGCCTTGAAGTGATATCGGCTGTGGAGAAGGAGGGGGGAAGGGGGGAGTGCAGCAGGGAAGGAGCCTGGCCGCGTGCAGGAGTTTGTTAACCCCTTTCTGGATGATGAAGACCTCACAGAGCATTTGGACCTTTCCTGGAGGGGAGATGGAGTGGATGATAAAGAGGAAATGGGCAAGTGAATGACAGTCGGAGCAGTGAGTGAGGCTGGGAGAGTAAAGAAGAGGCCGGAAAGAGATGATGGAGTAGCTGGTTGCTGGACTCTTTTTGGTACAGCCATGGACAGAACCATGCTTCCTCACGACACAGAGGCTGCATCCAGGGGGAGGCGATGGCTCAGAACTGAGAGGGTTCAGTTTTGGAGACCCCCGGCCCCAGGGGGTAGAACAAGTATGGGGGGACAAGAGGTCCCGAGGTGAGAGAAAACTGTGCTTTTTTGGAACTGGTCAAAGCACCCTTAAAAGGATAACCCTTGAAGCAGCTCTGTTCCATGTCCAGTGGTGAGAGCGCTGGGCATGCAAGGAAGAGGTCACCATGGCCCCAAGAAGGACTCCTCTCCTCTTGATGGACTGAAATTGAGTATTTACAGGGTGATTGATGGAGACTTGAAATTTGGAAGATGTATTGGAAATGTGGTGGGGGGAGGAGGAAATGCTTTTCGTGGAGTTTTCATTTTCCAGGTGTGTGTGTGCGTGTGTGTGTGTGTGTGTTTTTTTTTTCTTTTGTAGTTTAGTTAATAAACTTTTTTTTCTAAGGTAGAGGCCTGCTTTGCTTATTTCCTGGTCACATCTCACAGCAAACACCAGGGAAGTATATTTTCATGGTGTACTGGCATTGTGCCAGTGTCAAACCATGACAATAGGCATCTATCTCCACTAGAAGGCACAGAGACAGTAATCCACACTGTTGAGTGTGATGGTACTCTGTGTTCATGGCAAGAATGTCAGTGCAGAAAAGCTTGTGACACAAAAACAGAGATGGAGGAGATCCTTCCCAACACTCACTGATTGTTTATAGGGAGTCGGGAGGGAAAAGAATCCAAAATACCACAAAGCTTATTGAAGGAGTGACCCTGTCTACACCTGGCCTACATTTAGCAAAGCCCAAATGACAAAGAATCATTAAAAATGGGAGGAAAGGAGAAGAAAAGTAGACCTTCCGTAGTCAGGAAGGTGGCTAGTGGAGATCTGCCAGATGTCTGGGTTTGTCTGCCAGTGAAGAGCAGCCAGATGGATAGCACCTCCCCTTCTTCGGTGCAGAATATCTTCAAGGTCTCCTCTCCCACCTGAGGATGCAGGACAGTCTTAGGTTTGTTTGCCAACAAACCCATGTGCAGTACAGTGCCAAGCAGGAGGGCAAAGAATGCAACTCCAGTGCTGCAGTGCGGTTTTCTTTCTATGGATTTGCCCACCCCCACCAGTCCTTCCTTGTCCTGCTTCTTCAGAGGCTTTCCCATAACCACAGTGAGTAGCCTCTGTGAATTCTAGACGTGAAGACTATGGGCCAGCTGAGTGCTGGGAAACCTGTCACCAAGACACCCTTATCATCCACCAACACAAACAGTCACATGTCAAACCTCCAAACCTGAAGAGCACTGGAATAGAAGACAGGTCAGAGGGCAGACTATGAGAAATTTGCCAGAAGTGACTTAAGTGATAGTCACCTGAGACATTACCCTGGATTTTCTGTAACAAGGTGGTATGCTGAGTGACCTGTTTGATGCAATTTTCCTTGAATTTTGGCCCCCTAAAAATGATCGTTATCCCTCTGTGTTGCAAAGGTTCTTTTCTTCACTGCATCCTCATCTGAGGTGTGCATCATGTTTGCAGGCTGTCAGTTGAGCATTTCCAAAGGAAACCTCTGTTACTTTTTATTTCACTTAAAGTTTACTGCCTTCAAGTTGCAGTCAGCATCCCTAAGTCATAACACTCCCCTCTGAAACATGTGTGCTTTTTGCCCCGATGTGTTCCAAAAAAAAAAAAGTTTTGCAGCCAAAAAAATAGTTTTAAAAAATAGTTTAAAAATCTTGTATTCACTGAGAGACCTGCTATTACTAAAAACATCTGCACAGTGAGCCTTACAATAGAACAGAAAAACTCAACATTCTACTTCTAAAATGATGGTCGGTGCGTTTTCCACCAACCCAGCTAGTTTTAAAAATGTTTCTCTATATGACAAAAATATTTTAATTCCCTAAATTGTTTAAAAGTCTTCCCTTCTCAAACAGGTACTGTGTAATTTTTTTTATGGAAAACTTTCTATAGGACAAAAAAAGGATGAGCATGTTCATTTTTTTTCTTTGATCACCTCATCCCAAGGAGATGTACATTGTATCTATCTGTATCTAAAGTGACAAATGGTTAGATAAATATGAGCCTTGTGACGCTGGACAGAGAATAACTTGGTTTTGTTGTGTGTGACACAAAGCACCATGCTTTTCATAATTGTTTAGTACTGCTCTGCTCTATGCTGCCCACCCTTCAAGATAATATGTATTATTTGCTAGTAAGTGGACAAATCTGATAGCCCCACTGCAGTGAGACTGCAGCAGATCCGTGCCCTAGATCCAGGCAGCAGTGAAAGTGGGCACCCATTCATAGCAGGCGTGCACACAGATACATGTACATATATACATGACCTGTAGACACAGGCACACCAGTGCCCCATTAAAAGAGTTGGAAATGGAGTTCCATGAGAAGACTGGACAGACTGCACTCATCATATGCAAGGCACAGCCACAGAACCACAGTGATCAGTGCCTGTTTATGCGTATTGTTCTCATATCTCCTGTTTCCCCATGTGTATTCCCTGTCAAGCCTCTCAGATCCCTCTCCTTCCCTGCCATTGCTTCCTTCACTAAACATCTTGAGCCTTGTACCATGCCAGAATGTCCTTCCCTCACATCCCATGAGGAGTCCCAGACACCCAAAGGCAGCAATACCCCTCTGTTTGAAAGCTGCACCAGGAAGCCTTAGGAATTGGATCACAGTGGTAGGTTTCATCCCTTGAGATGTGTGGCTGAAGGCTCCTCTGATGGCTCTGGGAGGGGCCAGGCAGGGCATGGTGTGAGGACCCCCTTGTGTCTGTGCACTTTCTCAACGGTGGGCAAATAAGCATTCATCACTTAACCTGATCAGAATAAAAAATAAAGGTGAATTGTGATCAAAGTGAGTTGTGCCCCTCTCTTTCGCTTCTGTCATTCTCCAAATTTAAGATTACTTTCATTATGGGTCTTTCTTAACTATGTCACTTACCAGGAAAATAACCCAACATAAACCACTAAACAAAAAAGTCAGTGTTTCCTGCTGATTTTATTTGTCTTTAACTGTGCTACAGGCACAAATTACTTCTGCGTGTTGTGATTCCTAGGTTGCCTCCAGAGGCATTTTTTGTGTGCTTAGTGCTGTCACTGTCTTGGGTGTGAAGAAGCACAGCCACAGCCACATTCCCATGAGGTGATGTTTCAGTTTCAGATCTCAGACAGATCATAGTCACACAGACTAGCCTGGTTTTCCTTTTACATTGCTAAGCCTCATACTACAGCAGTACCTTCAGCTCTGTCACAGATCTTGCCTGTTATAAGGCAAGGGTTTCCAGCCCAAATTTTCCAAAGAAAGGCATATTTTGGTGCACCACCAGTAGAGCTGAGGGTCAGAGGAGGGAGCTAACCAGGACGACTCAAGTACACAGCAGTTTGGGGTCCTGTACGAAACTGCTAAGTGAACATGGTGCAAAACTCAACAAGCCACTGCTGCAGAAATGTTCGCCTCTTTAAAAAGGCTCTGGAGAAGGCACAGGTGCTGGGGAGGATGTAAAGGTGTCAAGAGAGGTTTGTTTGTAACCTGATTATGGGGCTGAGAGCATCTGGCTGCTTTCAGTCCCTCTGTTCTGCCTTTACTTTTCATCTGTCCAGAGACTGGGTGCCTAGGGAAAGTTTACCAGTCTCCTGTCAGACCTGACTAGCATTCAAGTAAAACAAACTTTATTTAAATAAACACTTGTTTAGATATTAAGTACAAAACTTCTTTTCCTGCCAAGGTCTAAGCTCAGGGCTTTTTACTTCCTCTGCAGCAATGAATGACATCATTGCCACTCTTACACTGTGTTAAGCGTAAAGGAGGCCATCCAGTGCTGATCAGAAACAGAAAGCAACTGCCTGGAAATCTTACATAACAAAAATAAATTACTTTCTTTTAAATATTGAAATTTCAGTAGCCAGTGCCTTGTAGCTATGTGTCTATGGAATTTGCCGTGACAGGTCCATGCTGTCAGTTGTTTGCAACTTTTACACACTATTCAAATGGAAATTTTCCTTTCCTCATGGTGTAGGTAGAGCATTGTTTGAAAAATTTCACTGAAAAGAAGTTTTCTCTTTTTCTGAGAGACAGCTTAGGGAAATTTTTGCAGCACAGGTTTGGTGGTGCAAAAGAACATCTTGTGAGTACCTACAGGATGAGCTCACAGTCACACATGAATTTGGCTCTTTAGATACAGAGTTATGTGGTGGCAGCAGGGATGCTACTCCAAAGCACCCATATACAGAATTTTGTTTCATTTACGTTATCGGTGCATTTGTCAGAAAGGTAGATCAGCCTTGATAGCATTTGGAAGAGAGAGAAAGTATTTTGGCAGCAGGTCGTACTCAGCATCTTTCATGTGCAAGTCCCTCCTTTTCAGGCCTTTGTGTGAGCATTAACTCACATCTGCCTGCCTCCATTTTCTGCTTTTCTGCCTATTAGATTTGCAAGTTGTTTGGATCATGTGGGATCTAGACATGGTACAAAACTGGCAGCCCAGTGAGGGTTACAGTCTTGGTCACTGGTGCTGGGGCTGAAGGTCTGCCCCAGGCAGAGATTTACCAGTCCTCTGGATGCCTGCCAGCTCCCTGGTTGTTCATCAGCTTCATTCAGCTGCCTCACACAGCCGTTTCTTATTAGTGACACCCAGTTTGCACCCATGTGGCATGCTGACTTGTTGCTGTTATGATCAAGGTGTGTCTAAAATATCTCTGTCTCTGTGGATTGCAAATACTATAAAGGGGAGACAACAGGGAATTAGTGGGAGGACAGAGATGTCAGCAGCAGATTGATTTGATTTAGTGTGGTCCTGATAGGAAATGATGGAGATAATGCTCACTATGGTAACCTTGTTCTTCCCAAAAGAGAGGGGTGGAAGGAGGATAAGGGGACAATTTAGAGGGAAAATATATACCTCCTAGTAGTAGGATCCCTGAGAAAAGAGTAGAATCTCTTACTTCATTTTTGACATGGCTGACAGATTCACCATTAAGCAAAAATAAAGGTGATCTGCCTCCCAGAGTGAATCAGCATTGTATGCAATGTTGAGAGGAATTTGCTGGGTGTTACTCATCATCTGGAAGAATAAATATCTGGAATTGTGACTAAAGACCATATTGCTCTGAGGCATGGTTTTTGAGTTTTTTAACAGTTATTCATCTCCTTATATTTTTTTTTTTTCATTTTATGAATGATCTGCTTTACTTTTAGCCGAAAGACACATCCTAGCTCATTCACTTGGAGCAGTCTTAAACTGCAAATGGAGAGCAAATTAAAAATTAACAACTGCAAAGCACCCCAAAGAGTCAAGGATAAGAGCTGGCATCATCAGTGATCCTTCCAATTGCATTGAGAGGATGTAGTACAGGCCACATTTCTGTTTTCCCCTTTGATTTGCTACGAGTTACTGTGAGCAGTGTTAAATAGCTTATGCTTCTATACTTCTCTCATTCATTGCCATAATTTTTTGATCATCTTAGATAATGCCCCAACAGACAGAAAAGAATGAACATTGGCTTAGAAACACCGGCTACTTGTCAAACTAATTCTGGCTGCTCTAGGAGAAAAGTCTTTCCTATATGTCTATCTCCCTTTCATTCTCTTTGTCTCCACTTCCCTCCTCTATTCATTGTCAGTTTTTGTTCTGAAGGGCTTGTCTCAAACTCAGCCATCATTTACAATCCTGGGATAGTAATCATAAAGCAGTCTGGCCAGCATTTTAATGAGCATACAATATTTCTGGCATTGGATATGATTCTGTTGTTTAGCCTTTTGCATCCAAGAGCGAGTGTGACTGCGTGCACCCCTGTGTGTGTGTGTGTGTGTGTGTGTGTGTGTGTGTGTGTGTGCATGCATGTGCGTAGAGGCTTTTAGTCATTAGTTAGCTAATTTTCTTTGTCACTCTGTCTACCTGCCATACAAGGTAGACTCCTGTTGGGCTGTGCATAACAGCTTGGATTTACATTCCATCTGATCTGGGTTGTGTTTGATTCATATAGTTGCATTGTGGCCATTGCATGAAGTTGCATTCAAAATTACAAACAGTGTGGCATGCAAGAGTGCATGAAAAACAAAATGCACCATTTGTTAGTATATCTCTAACTGCTCCTAGGCAGCTCCTAGGGCTTTGTTAAGGGCTTGCCTATCTTGTGGCATCTGTCACTGTGTACCCTGTGTCTTCCTCTCATGTCAATCCCAGCAGCCTGGAGGCTCAGCATTAGATCTGGGAGCTGTGTAATGCTGTCAGTGGGAAAGGGGTTTTACTGTTCCTCAAAACCTCTGTTGTGAGACGTGAGATAGCAACCCTTACACTGCTGCCCTGCGACGCCCAACTCCATTGGTCAAACAGCCTCTAAACCTGCAAATGTACAGGTGCCTTGGCAGAGCAGCTCTGCAAACCCTGCACTGGTCAGGGAGCAGCAGTCCCATGTGGTCAGGCACTGGCGGTAGTGCTTGTGAGGCATCACCATAAGCCTGAAAATGATGGAGAAGGGAATATCAGGGCTTTGCAATGTGGCAAGTTACAAAGGCTGCCCAAGCTGAGGACCAGTGGAATCTCAGTGCAAGCAGGAGTTAGCAGCAGCATGGACGGACCCTGGTGGAAGAAATGTCTTTGGGAACAAACAGCTGGTTTGGGAGGACAGAGCTGTTGAAATCTTGAAATCACAGATTTCAAAAGATCTTTTGTAGACTCACACATGTTATGAATGCTCATCAGTTGAGAATGGATTTTCTACAGATAGGAATGGAGAATGAAGTGTCACATTGGCAGTCAATGGGTGAAAGTAGCAAGTCCACCAAGGTGCTGAAATGTCCCTTTCCTGATATGAAAGAGGGTCTCTCATGACTCTGGACTTTGGCCCTGAACTGCCCTTTGGACATCTTCTGCAGAATAGCTAAATTTGTCGTTGTTCTTGATAGTTCTGGAGTTTTTCAACTTCCTGTATATAAGAAAGAAAGAGCTTAGAAAGATGGTCCAAGGTGGTGGTTAGGTTTTGGTAATACTGCAGCCTTCTCTCAAGAAGAAGAGTGTAGATGGTGGCCTCAGATTCCCACATTTCTTTTTTAAGTTAATTGCATTTTCTTCTGAAGTGAAAACTGTTATCTCTAAGTACAGTTCAGAACTCATAATATAGAGATGGTGAATTTCTTTGTATCCTCTTCTGTCAGAGAAACCTCATCTAGTCACAGTATCATAATTTATTGTAATACTTTTACATTTTACCTTCTGATTAAAAAACTGTAGTGCTCTTCTCCCAAGAGCCCTAATTTTCTGTGTTTTCCTCTCCTCGCTTCCATTTCAATGTTACAGATCATGACAGCAAAGGCATTCAATGTACCCTACCGTGGTACAAAAGCAAGTGTACAAGCAGAGTCTCAGAAATGCCAGCTCTGTCAAAACCACATTTTAACTGATGCAACTGATGCACTCATGCAACTGATTCCTTTCCCCACCACCATGGTTTCAAAATCTGTAAGCTGTAGACACTGTCAGTGTAAAAAGCAGGCTTTGCTATGTCAGAACAAAGAAGGTGGTCTCCCTGTAGCTAAGGTTGGATTAGCTTTCCTTGTTAAGCTTGGAATTAATCCCTCCTATTACGGTTCAATGATATTGGTCCATCTGTGGTGTACTTATAATTCTTGCTAGGTACTAACAGCTTTAGAAAGTCAAGGATAATTGAACGGGAGAGAGGAGGAAGGTTGTCATACATAAAAACTCAATATTACAATTTTTGCATATCTCTGGTAGCTACTGGATGGGATCGAGGAGGAGGATGATTTGCAGAAACAACTCCAGCAAGAGACCTAGATTTATGTTTTTCTGTTGTTTTAATTGAAAGCCAGTGCACTGGTCTGTGTAAAGAGTGCAGCGTAGTAGCCCTAGAGGAATGAATAAACCAAATAAACTCTTCCAAATTTCTGGCTTGGGTTTTGTAGTAACATGAAAATAGATTTTCCCTAAGTCAGGAGAATGAAAAATTGTAACAATCTTGCTTCATATTAATAGAGGTTGATTTACAGTCTTTTACTTGTCTTAGAATTTTTTTTTTGTATCCTGCATGGTGTCACTAGCAAAGTATGACTGCTTCCAGCTTCAGACTTCTTAGTTAGTAGTCCAGGCAATGTTGGAATTAGAGTGATCCTTTTTTTGCCTTTGAAAGCATTTAAGCACAACCAGGCATCAACCCATACCAAAGCACCACCTCTTCTAATAACATGGTAGCATTTAATTTTTTTAATTCAAAATGCCAGTCATCCTCTTTCTTTCTCTGCTCAATATGCATAAAAATGTTAGGCAGCATGAAGATCTAAGAAGGTAGCTGTGGCATTTTGCTAGGGCCTGCCTTCAGACCCACTAGGGACATTTGCTAAGGCGATTCCTTGTTTGGAGTGGGCCTCTGTTCTTTCCAGGTGACTTGGCTGCACCTACAGCACTGCTACATCTTGCTACTTCTTCCTGCCCAAATCAACTGGCAGTTGCTTTTCTCTCCAGATGGTTCCTGTGGTTCATCGTCACGTTCTAAGTACAATACAGGCAAGATTACTCTGTACCCAGTTGTGTCACCAGGGTGCCCATGCACCAGGGTGCTGCATGCACTCAGGAAATTACGAGTACTTCAACGATTTTCCCAATGTAGGTCTTTATGATGACAATAAAATTAATATGAAGAGCAGTCTTACTTGGTACACTTTTCCTGTGTAAGATTTGGGATGTGTTTCAATGCAGCAATAGATAGAAACCTGTCCTTTTACTATGTATTTGTGAAAGCTAAAACTTTGAGTGTTCAGAGCTGAAACGAGTGAAGTCTGACTGTGAATGGGAGAGAGGTTCAGGAATTGTTTGTCTTGTGCTTTGCCAAATACAGCTCCAGTCCTTTACTGTCCATTGGGAGACAGTAGCTGAGAGTTACTCAAAGTCTAAAGCAATGTACAGGAGACATTCTGGTGGAACAGGCAATGGTAGAAGCTCCCCCTCTCCTGCTAAGCTGTCATACCTGTTCAACATGACTCATCAGGGTGCTGCAGCAAGGAGGTTGCTACCTGCTTCGTTTGTTCATCTGTATCTCCTTGCAAGCATGTGATCTTGAATGTCCTCTCCAGATTTTGCTGCCATCATTCATGTTGTTATCACTTGGAGACTGGATGTTGCACAGTGCCCTCTCTTACTGCTGCCTCCCATCCTCTCCATACCCATACCCCATTCAGGAAGCACCTGTGTAAGTGGAAAAGCGGGAGAGGCAGAATGTGTTCAGGAAGTTCAGTGCTGTCCTTTTAGTAACACAACATTACACGGATAGGCAGATCCCTAGCTGTGGCTGGGTGCTGTACTTTGGGGTATGCATAGCTTCCTCTCAGGTATTGCAATGTCTGGACTGTATGGGTTCTTCGAGATGTTCTTTGCAGTCCTTGACCAGTTTATGAGAGCCGCTGCAGTTTCTCTTCCAAATAAAAAAATAAGGTTGCAAGAAAGCATTATGGCTCTACAGGATCCCAAATGCAGACAGTTCTACAGGCTTTACAGGGAGACCTCTCTTTCTCACAACACACCATTTGAGAGTTGTGCAAAAGACGTTCTTCCTTTTCTGTAGTTCACAGCTGCCCTTAACCCTGAGTAAGGACTTGTGCAAGACCCATCTTCTTCACTGCCTTTTGTTTTACTTGTGCTTGTCTTATTTATCTTTGTTTATCTTTATCTTTGAACACCCAGTACTGGAAAAATATCTTCTGCTACTTCACCCAGTTTTGCAGTGATGTACTATACCTGTTCATGACTCCAGACATCTGGAGCAATTACTTCATTGTAACACCTATTAGGAAAAGGGCCGTGAAGCATTGGTTCTTTGACACAAGGCAATGCCTAAGTATGGAGAGCAGCTGCAAAGGAAAAGTTCAGTGTCATTCCTGTTTCCATACCATCCTTCACTGAGCTGTTTATGTTGTCATTTGATGAGCATCTTGTTCTTTGAGGTACTGTGGTAACCTGGAGGCCACCACTGGATCTTGCCTGTACTTTGGCTTGGGTGATCTCCCGGAGCTCCCAAGAACACATTCATGAGATAGAATGCCTAACCTAGCAATCACCCCCACTTTCTGTACAGCTGGCTTCCTCAAATTCCCTGACCAGTGGAATCCATGAATAAAACTGCCATGCCACTTCTACTCTGCCTTTAAATAAGGGGTTACTGAAAATGAAGCAGTTTCACTTCCTCCAGTCCAGTAGATGACAATGATGGAGTTGCCTGGTATGCCCACAGTGGTACTGAAATTGATTCATTACATTGCATCAGCTGTAAGACCCAGATTTTGATTAGTTAAACAGCTTGGTTGGCTAGTGATTAATGTGCCTGGAGGACTGAAATATGTTTTTTCTAGAAGACAGAGAATCTGTAAAAAGTAGAGGCTGTGGTACACATATCTGATTGTCAGAACAGTGACCAGAACAGATTGCAGTTCTGGGGATTTTTGAGGCAAAAGATGAGGTTAATGCTACAATGCTCATTGTATTGCATACTCCTCTGCATTGCATGAGGAGCACACTGATGCTGTTGCAGAGCCATCCATGCAGCCTTGGAGTAAGTGCAAACTTACATCTCCAACTCACAGATCTTTATCGTTTGGAGGCCAGTGGAGCCCATTCAGCCTGAGATAATGTGAGTGATGCCGCTGGTAGACTTGCACCTCCAGCAGAGAACCTTCACAGTGACAGGCAATGTGGGAAAGTAATTTATACCTGTCATATACTGGGAGAGATGAAGAACGTGAAAGAGTAAGTCCTAAGTTACTTATGCAGACTTTTCTACTTAGTTTCTCAGAAAACTCAGCCTTTAATTTAAGGAAGTTTTCCTTGATGGAAAATCTCCAAGGAAGTATGTTGCTGGCACTGCCATCTGTCTCTTTTCTGGGGAAGTATATCTAGTGAGTGAGGAGGAATGCTGGCTGGTGACTAAAAACAAATTTTACCCTTGCAATTGCCAATTCTGGTCCTAAAGACTACTGGTCTGTAATAAAGCAGTGAATATATTACATAAATATATAAATAAACAAATAAATAAATAAATGTCTGAACTAAAATATCAAAAATTAGAAGCTGTTACAAGAAAGTTTAAACAATTTTTGATCTAGAGACCTCTGTGACTCTAAAAGCTGTTTACAGAAGCTCTGCTTTTGGAGTGCTGGCACATCATAGTGCAGACTACTTGGGGTTGGCTAGGTGTGGGGTTGGCTGGGAGATGTGTTCCCTCAAACCCATCACCTGTGTTTTGGGCCGTAGGCACAACTTGGACCAGTAGTACATATCTCTCCCTTTTGCTCCAGCTCTGGGGTGGATATTTGTGAGGAAAACAGGAAAAAGGGAGGGAGGGATAAAATGGTAAAATAATTTTTATTCAGACAAAAAATTGAAAGCTAGTGGAAGGAAGTACTTTCACAATTAGCTTATGGAACTCATTGCCAAAGGATACAACTGAAGCCAAAGATTGCAGACCTGTTCAAAACAGGATTAGGCATAACATAAAAAGCAATATTAGCCAGATTCATAACAGTTAATACTTAAAAATAAACAAGACATCTTGGAAGGAATATAAATCCTCGGGCATCAGGACAGAAGCCAAGTTCTAGCTAGCAGGATTTAGGAAGAAATTTTCCCTCGGGCCTGCTTCTTCTGTAATAGAGTCTTAGCAGAGTACCTTGCACCTTCCTTTGAAGCAACTGATGCTGGCCACTGTCAGAAAGGAGACACTGGGTGAACTGGCCCACATCCAGACAGAGTCTGGCAAAAACTATTTCCTTTATTTAAATAAATTCAGAATTAAATAGAAATGAAGCAAAAGTTTTGGGAAAGCAGAATGAGTTCCCTTCAGATTCTGGGAGCAAAGAACAGAAATTAGCTTATCCCCATACTCAATAGCAGGAAACCTAATACCTAGCCTCATATGCTGATGTAATCTATTGAGTTCAGCGGGACCTAACCACATACATCTTTTTGTATGAACATCAGTATGAGTCCGAGAGGCCACATCATCCTCTTCCACTGTAACACTGGAGCCAATCAAAGCCCTCTTTTATTTTTAATGCAGCTTTTTAATTTTTAAAGCAATCTCAGTGGGACCTTCTGTGCAGGAGAGGAGGTGTGCCAGTTCTGCTAACACAGCAAGAGGTTTGCCAAGACTAGGTTTCTCCTAGGACGTCCCAGAAAAATCTCACTGAGCTGCAGCCCCTATGGAAGAACAGCATATCAATACAGTCAACATTAGTGAAGAGTTAGGGACGGGTTCCCATGTAGAGTAAGAAAGCTCTGCAGGGGGATCTGGACATGCTGGATTGATGGGCCAAGGCCAGTGCTAAGACATGCAATGAGTCCAAATGCCAGGTCCTGTCTTCATGTCACAACAACCCCAGGCAGTGCGGGGGGCAGAGTGGCTGGAAAGCTGCACGGTGGAAAAGGACCTGGGGGTACTGGTCAACAGCAGATAAACATGAGCCAGCTGTGCCCAGGCAGCCAAGAAGGCCAATGGCATCCTCGCCTGTAGCAGCAATAGTGTGGCAGCATGACCAGGGCAGTGACTGTCCCGCTGTACTTGGCACTGGTGAGGCCACACCTCAAGTTCTGTGTCTGGTTCTGGGCCACTCACTACAAGAAGGATACTGAGGTGCTGGAGTGTGTCCAGAGGAGGGCAGTGGAGCTGCTGCTGAAGGGTCTGGAGCACAAGTCCTGTGAGGAGCAGCTGAGGGAGCAGGAGTTGTTTAGCCTGGGGAAAATGAGGCTCAGGGATGACCTTATCACTTTCTACAACTGCCCTACAGGAGGCTGTAGCCAGGTGGGGTTGGCCTCTTCTCCCAGGTAACCAGAGACAGGATGAGAAGACCTAGCCTCAGCCTGCAGTAGGAAAAGTTCAGGCTGGACATCAGGAGGAATTTCTTAATGGAAAGGGTTGTTTAATATTGGAGTGGACTGTCCAGGGATGAGATGGCTTCCAACCTTGGAGATGTTCAAGAAATGACTGGACGTAGCACTCAGTGCTCTGCTCCATTTGACAAGGTGATGGTAAGTCAAAGATTGGACTCCGTGACATTAGAGGTTTTTTCCCAACATTATGATTCTGTGATTCTGTTTCAGATGGGAGAGTATAACTGCAGCAATGCAATGGGGAGGGCAGGGGGAGAAGAAAAGAGGAGTTTGGAGAAGGTACTGAGGTAGGCAAAGAGAAGACTGGCCCAAAAAAAAGGTGGAGTTCAACCAACATTCAGATGTATCTTCTTCTTTTGAATAGGCATGTACAAAAAATGCATGTCTGTTTTAAAAACAGCTCCCACTCATCTGGATAAACCTGTTGGCAGAAAGTTTTCTCAAAGGAGCCAGCAAAAGCATCACTAATCAATTTTGAAAACTTCCCTAGGCAGCATTCAGTGTCACCTCTGACAGAAAACAGTCCCCACAGAAAGCCACAGTTGGAGAAAATCAGACTAGTAGTAGAAGCAGGCAGCTTTTTGGTCTTTGGAGAAGTCTGTCCTCATTTTATCAGGTTATTCTTTATTGCTGCAAGATTTGGCATATTTTGATGCCAAAATTGAGCTCATTTTCTTCTTCCAAACTTCAAGGCAATCTTTTGTTAAATCTAGAGAGAGAATGATATAAATACTGGAAATTTTTCTATTCTAAAATCACTTTTGGAAACGGGTGAAGGAGGAAATCGAGGGTTTCTTCTTCATTTAACATCACACAGGCTCAACAACATGAATTTGGTAACTGGAAAACTGTCACTTTAATAAGAAAGTTCATTAAAGTGTCTGCAATAATTTCCCGTCTAGTGGCCATTCTTGGACCAGATGTGCCAGCAGGAACATGACAAAGAAGCAAGAAATAAAAAGTGAGAGATATACCTATTTATAAATCAGACCAGCTGTAAGAGTCAAAGAACCCCTGAGACCTGTGGAATGAGGAACATGAATTAAGAGCTCCCCATTTCCTCCTTCCCCTCTACCCTGAAAAATACACTGTAGAGTGTATTATGTCTTTCAGGAATAACTGGCTGACTTTTATCTTTGGTTTTCTTCTTTTTTTCTTCCTTGAAAACTTTGGATCAAAGTCATTGCTTATTTCCTTGCTGAAAGTTAAACTTTGGCTACAAGTAGGTCAGTTAAAGTTTCGTTGTCTCTTGGGTGACCGTATCTGTGCAGATCTGTTAGAGCAGAGCTTGTGAAACAGTTATTTCTCCTGATTCATATTAAACAGATCTGGCAAATAATACATGATACAGGGAGAGAAGAGGAAGAAGAGAGCCTCTGGGGGGACAGTGAGAGAGGTAGGCCTCTGGATACAAGAAAACAGACTTTGGGAAACAGGTGTATTCCTAGCAGTTCTTTGTGATGCTTCCTCTCCCATTTGGTTAGATTGCTTGAATTGATAAAGGACATAGGTGTAATTAGCTCAACTATCCATTTCCCAAGAGAAAGCCAGAACCACGGCACTCAGTCACACTCTTGGTCTTTACTCGGGGTAACCAAGTGTTTTCTCTGTCTCTGCTACTGACCCTCTGTCTATCATATCGCCTCTTATCTTTTGTGTCTCTGCTGACTTTGTGTTGGAAGACCGTAGGGATGAGTCTTCATTTGCATTACAGATGTTTCTGAAATGCAAAGTTTATTCTGCTATTTTAGTACAGCTGTAGTTCAGTAATTGTTGTTGTTGTTGTTTTTAAACCCATAAAAAGGGCTCTTCTGCACATATCACTGTGGTCAAAGACCCAAGCAGTTGTTAGGTAACATAAAAATTAGAATAGGAAAGCTATAGAGAAAATGTCATAATGCCTTAATACAAAATGGTGACTCCAGTACTCTGGAGTGCTGCCTCCTACTTCATTTCATATTTAAAATAGCAGAGTAGAAAGGGAATCAGCAAGAGGTTAGAGGAATAGCAGTGGGCTTGGAATTAGTCTAAGGGGGTTTCCTGTGTGAGGAGTTCTGTGCTGAAGTACTTGGGGGACAGCTTGGGGAGACTGGTGATTTTAAAACTGGCCCTTAGAGGATTGACAGGAGGTTCTGTTCTCTATCCAATAATACAAAAACAAGGACGTTCTCAGTCACGTTGCTTGATGGACTAAAAGCTGATCAAAGTCAATCATATATTGCTTGTAGTTAAAATGTGAAGCTTGTCACCACGGAAAATCATAGTTTGAAACCAGAACAATGATTTGTTGGACTGGGTTTCTGAGCATGGAATTGTCTAAAAAGCACTGGAACTGCTTGGTGGAAACTGCCATTTTCTTCTTGGAAACATTTGTTTCATAAAGGTACAAGTAGCAGTATCTGGCTAATTTCAAATCCTGCAGCAAAATAGGAATTCAGGACAAGGTGATGTGCAGGTGAAGAGGAAGGTTGCCCTGCCTCAGTCCAGGAAACAATGCAGTTGAGATTGGTCAGCAGAAGGAAATGCTTTAGCTAAGGAATGAGCCATTGGCTAATCTATCAGGTTATCAGAAACCAAGCTTGCTGGGGTCCTTCAGGCGAGTCGACAGCATCACAAGATAAAAATGGCAGCTTTCCAAGGGCAGCCAGCCAGCTGCTTCTGGGCAGACAGGAATGCACCGCAGTGCCGCAGAGCTCTTTCACCTTCAGTCCCAAAGCACACAGGCAGAAGAATCTTCCACCTCAAGTTGGTATCGTGTTTGTCATATCCCCATAGAGGAGAAGGTCTTCTGGAACTTGTAGGACAACCCACTGAACGAGAGAGGAATGGTGCAGAGGTGCGTAACAACAGCAAATATACCATCAGTTCTCCCTACAGGCCTTTCTCCTGGGTCTGTCTTTTGCTGCCAGGTGATGGTTGAGCCTTACAGACTTGTCTTCCTCCCTTTTCAACAACCTTGCAACTGCATATCCAGGATGAAGGGGCAGGGACAGCACAGCTACGGGTGAGCAGTGGGGCTGTGGCTAGTGCACAGGCTGAGCTAATAACCTGCTTCAGGCTGTGGGATCTCTGTCACAGCTGATGAACATCTCACGACTTCCAGAGAGCAGTCCCAGAGTTTGCTTTCAGTTACTCCACTCTGCTCTTGTAGATCTTTGCAGAAAACACAATTCTCTTTATAAGATTATATCCTGGCCCCAGGCTGATAAAAAATGAATGGATTTGCTCCCATGAACAGGTTCTGTGTGGATCTGGGCTAGGAACAAATGTAGCTAGACTTTTGCTCTCCAGAAAGAGAGAAAGGGGAAAAAAAAGAGAGAGAAACACACAGCATGTTAAAACTTGAAACTTGATTCTTTACAGGTGGATTTGGATTAAAAATGTTCACTGTTTCTCTGCACTAGCAGACCAAGACCATCTGTAGCCCTTATCAAACAGTCTAATTTGGATGTTGTAACAAGAGATTAGATTTCTTTCAATAGCATGCTTGTGTGTTTTAAATAATTTGTCAGATGAACAGAGAAAACTTCCTGTATGCTTTGTTAACTCAGAGAATATATGGTCCCAAAAAGTAAAGCAGAGAGACTATGAAGAAAAAATTAAACATTATAAAGAAAGTTTTCTAACTAATCAGATCAAATTTTCTGAAGTAAACAGACTTAAGACACTGAAAAACAGTAAGACAGAAGCACAGCCAATGTATGATACAGGAGCTGACATATGTTTTCACTTACAAACCATAGCTGCAAAGCAAAATCAATTACTTTTTTTTTACTTTTCATAATACTAATAGAGTAAATCTCACAAGAAATCAGTAACATTTTAGTTCTGGTAGGAATAAGACAAACCCCTTCAAGTGCGATCCCAATTTACATTTGTAATTTTTGGTCTGCTTTCTCTACGGTCTTGAAATTCATTGGCCCTTTCAAGAATCTTTTTCCTTTAACAATACATGTATACTCTTGGTGGGGGAAAAAAAGCAAAACAGAACAGTGATTGCACAGACACTTAGGTACGATGAAGGAGATAGTTTCTGCCTGCAACAGCCAGAGGAACTAGGAGACTCAAACCACCCTAGTACCACTGCGTATCAGCAACTGTGTCACAGGTGAAGGCAAGCAAAGCCTTTTCTTTCTTCATCTACCCTGCAGGTTTTTACTTTCCTGCATTTTTGCTGTTCAGAGGCTTGAAGAAACAAAACAATCAGGAAATAAGACCCTGCACAGGCTATTTTGCTTCAGTGTTTTGGGACTGATACCAGAGACCAGCTGTTTGCCCCATGTATGTTCTGGCAGTGATTGGGTTCCCGGTTAGATGATGTTGATGCTGCCCATGTTGAGGTCTTCCTCCAGCTTGGCAGCAGGAGAGTGATGTCCAGGTGTCCATGAGCTATGCATACCTGCAGCTGAACTGTGTTTGTTGTGATTTCAGGAACAAAAGCTGCTTGAGCCTACATGGTTTTGGAATGTGACAGTTTTTTACTGTGTTTCTGCCTGATAGGGCTGTGGAGCATACAGAAACCTGAATCTCTGGGCACAGGGCTCTTTCCCAGCTGGTGTTAACCAGTTTGCTGTCTTTCAGATGTTTTGCACATCCCCTGTGGCGCAGACTGAAGCCCTTGGAATAAGAGGGTTTATTCTCTTCATAGCCCTTTATAAGCAGTCTGAAAAGTTACTTTCCTGGTTTAGAGGTGAAAGGGCAGAAAAGCATGTGTTTACTCAATGTTAACTGTCAGCATGCTAATGAAGAAGCCAGTTGTTTTCAGTACTCCTTGTAGCTGGTGGAGACATTCCCAGAATATGATTTAGGGGGAGCACACCAGAGTGTCACTAGTCTTCCCAGTTGTATGGACCTGTCTGCCTGAGCCTTCTGTTGCTGCTCTGCCTGTTCACCCATCTCTGAGGAACAAGTATCAGGTGCAGACTCAGAGCTGTTGGGTGGCAGCACCCTTGCACAAAGATCTACCATGGTCCATAAAGAAACTGGCTGTCCTTTTCCGCTTTCTCCTGATGCAGAGCCTTAGCAAATCATGCAAAGGTGCCCATGGCCAGAGAGGGTACCTGTCGCACATGTCTGCTTTTGAGGTCTTGGTCGGTCACACTGAGAGATTTAGCAAGGCTGGAAGAACAGGTTAGCAAGAGGAAGAGAAAGAGGAGGAGGAGGAGGAAGGCTCCAGACCTATTTTGCCAGTCCCGTACCCTCCCAACAGCACCTTGGACCATCAATGGATGGAATAGGATTTTGGTCTAATTGGATTTCCCTTCCACCCCATCCTTGACCACACGTTGAGGGTTCCTCCAGAGAGGCTTATGAAAAAAAGAAGGCAGGTGGAGGAAAGATACAGTTTCATGTGCTTCTGCTGCTTCCCAAGAGAAATGAGGTTGTCTCTTCCCAGCCACTTTTTCATCTGGTTTTAGCAGTATCTCATCTGTCGTGTATGGCAGAAAAATTTCCTTCTTCCCTTATGACTCCAGTACTTTCAAAGAGGGCACACAGCCTAGAGTTTTGTGCAGTAGAGGAGATCAAGCCCAGATTTTATCTATTCTGAAATAGCTGCATGCATTTACAAGGAGGGTTTTTTGTGGGCTTGTTAATGTGTTGGAAGAAGAAATTCTGATAGTAATCCCAGCATAAGCATTTGTATCCTCACAGAAACCTTAGAAAAGGCTAGAAAGTCTGGATGTACTGTAACTATAAAATGTTCCTAGATTCTTTACCTCCATGCACTTTTAGTGTCACCACAGGGAGCTACATGGAAATAAGAAGAAAGAGAAGGAAAATAGAAGAGCTGTTAGGATGCTGCTCACTGCAATGCAGCCTCATTTTAAGAAAGGGCTGATGAGGGCAGTTGCAGTTAGTCCAGCTGGGTGCTCACATGCTCAGGTGCCCAAATTCATTGATCAGCTCAGACATGCAAAAGCAGTGCTTGACATCAAGGGCCTGCAAGCCTTTGGCAATGTGCCATCCATCTCATAAATCATTGTTCTTTCACTGAGAGCTGCCAACTACTACTGCCATGAGAGATTTCTGTTATGCATGAATGTCTGAAAAAAAACATAGAAGATTAATTAAACAGAAGTAATAAACACTTGCCAGTGCCTTTGATTTCAGTGAAAACTGTTCATACTCAACACCTATGAAAAAATATACTATATGAGATCATTATTTAATTGAAGAAATATTTCAATAGAGACAGAGTCAAGGGCAAAGCTGAATTCTGGAATATGCTCAATAAAATCTAGCCAAACCTTTTTTTTTTTAATGTGGTAATGTGCTGATTCTAAGGAATGAGGGAATTGATCCAGACTCATGAGCAGGGAACTGGGAATTGCATGTGATATGTGTTTCCACATGCTTAAATGTCCACCTGGAAATGCAATCTTTCATTTAATAAAAGTTTTGCAGACATTATATTTAGAAGGCAGGAAACCAAACATATGAGTTTAAGCACTCCAAGGGACAAAAATAGCAGTCATACATAAAGGATCTGTATGTCTTGGGATCCATAAGCACTCTTTCCCATATATGTCTTTTCCTTTTCAGGGTTTGCTGATCCTTCAAAACAAATATTTAGAACACTGAAGTCTGCTTTACAAATTGGCTGTAAGCTTAGTGGCTGAACATGCTCTTTAGAAAGTAAATAACCATAATTATGGACATACTGTAATGGGCAGAGATACATTTCTACTTTTTTCCTTATGTTTTCACATAAGTATCTTGCCTTTAATTCTGTGATCTAGTAATCTCTTGTAGTTTTTCATCTACATTGGACTCTCTCACTCAACAGACCATTGCCTCTATGCATGCCACCAGCTGGAAAATTTCACTTGATTCACTTGATCTGAATGAGATCCCACTTTTTGAGATCCCACTTCTTGTGAGGTCACTGTAAAATGATCAGGGGTGGCAGACATGATCTGCATTCATGCTTGTTTGCTGTAAGTGTAAATTTTGTCCAATATTTAAAAGAATTCTGGAGAAGATGATCTCACAAAATGACATTGTATCATAACTGGGGAGGGACTGAAGAAGCATTACTAAGCTGCACTGTGTAGGCTGCAGTGTGTGAAAGCACAGGCTGAACCAGCACATGATTCGATCAGACAGTAAAATCAGCTCCATGGGTAGCTGGTGCAGAGCTGAAGCAGAGCACAAAACCTGGCATGAGCTGGTTGGGTTTTAGCAGGAGGGGCAGGAAAGATTGGCATGCCTGGGAAATTTCTGTCCTTGATGAGCAGGGCTGGCATTACCGCACAGTCAGAGGATGCTCCCACAGCTCTGCTGACTGTAGCTTGGCACTGAATACAGCAGGACTAGGTGACCTGAGCTTCTCCAGATCTCCTCACTGAAGTTTGACTCTGGACAGGGCTTTTCAAGGCATTTGAAAGCCTATGAGACTGAGATTCAGCTCCTTTGCAAACCAGTGGGTATTCCTTGTACACCTTTGGGGACATGTGTGTATGTTGCATCAAGGCAGTGCTTTAGGCAGGCTGTCTGTGCCAGGTTTTGCATAGGTTTGAAGCCCAAAATTTAATTAAGTTTATTATTTAACAGACTGAGAAAGGGGGTTTCTTTCTTCAGCTTGCTTACTTCATTGCTGGAATTAGGTCAGGTAATTGCCTGTCTTCTTTTGAGGTCTATTGCTTGGTCATTTCCTCTCATAATGGGTCTGTCACTCTGCTCTCTACTGAAAATCCAGAAAGGCCTAGGTAAATGCTAGGGAAAAAAATACACAGAAAAGCTGAATCTCCAAGTTTGAATCCAAAGCAATAAGCTCTAAAATACCTTTTTTTTTTCAGACTAAGTGGGTGAACTGAGACTTTTCTTTGTGACTCTTTATTTAATACCATGGGCATGTTCTGTATCAAGATATAACCAGACCTGTCTCAAGAGAGCAGTCAGTCTAGGAGAGGAGCCAGGCACACCAGAACATGCCGGGGATGCAATTACTGATGGGTCTGGTTACTGGGTCTAGCCTGCTCCCACACATAAACTGTCTCCCAGCCTCTCTTCTAGACCTGATTACTCACTTCTCCTTCCTTCCAGACAGACACATACCTGCTGGTAGGGACAGAGGACAGCCCTGCTCATGTTGGCTGCAGAGAAGTTGTCCCTTTTCCATCCCAGCACATCTCTGGCTGCTGCACACCTGGCTGGCATGGGCTGGCATGCCAGCGTTTGTCAGGGTGGTGAGGAATGACACAGACACCCCACAGACACCTCTCCTGTCCTTGCCTCCTGTAGGGCCACTGCTCCAAGGGTGTGCTGAGGAGCAGGGAGGAGAAAGGGAAATGGCTTCAGCTGGTGTAGAGAAGGGCTGTAGGGATGGCTAGAGGGAAAATTGTGACAAGAAACAGAGACAGACAGAATGGACTGCTGGTTTGACATAGCCTAAAATAAACTATCAGATAGAGGGTAAAAGGATCTGAAAACAGAAAGGGTAAGTGTTAAATGGTAATGAAATGGTAAATGTGCTCCATAGGTCTACTGTTGCAACAGTGAAAGCCAGACTTGGACTTCAGTTCTGCGTGGAGTCAGAAGTACAATTTTAGGTAGCCATAATTCTTTTTGAGACTGGAAACAGTCTAGTTAGCAAATTTCAAGCAGTTATAGATGAAACCCTGAAAATTGCTTTTTCCTGATTTATCTCAAAGTGATAGCTTCTTCCATTTCTTTTTCAATGGGACACACTCCTCCAGATCACACTGAATATGTGTGAAAGATGGGAGTTAATGAATGGCATCCTGTTCTCCCTCATTAGTAAAATGCGTCTGCTGTTGACTTTGGGCCAAACACTGATCTCAGTTATAAGACAACAGACTCCTAATTCTACTAGGAGCTTATACTGTTGCCATTTAAACTCAGAATTTAGGAAGAGACTGCTGATTTTTTAGGTACCTCCAGTTTTGGACTCCCTAATTCAAGGCAGCTTCATGGTAGGATCAGCTCAATTTTTCAAGTCAGTCTAACCAAAACCAGCAGTATGCCATAGCAAAATGCTTCTGTCTTTTTTTTTAGGAGACCCACTTTCTGACTATCTCGACTACTGAACACTAAAACAAGGTTGGGGTCGGGGGGAAGAGGAGGGAAAGCATTTTTGATAGAATTTCTTGAAAAAATGGTATTACTTTTCAGACAGAGGTAATGATGTTTGTGACACAAGCAGCGTATACTGCACCTCTCTGATAAAGACAAAAGGTGCTTGACAATATACCTAAAAGATTTTTATAATTGTTCAGTTCAAAGCTTTGTATATCTTCCTTTTTTTGCCAATATTTCATGTAGTGTATTTCACCATAATTTAGAGCAAATTCATAAACAGAATTGTTTCCTTGCAGCAAAAATTATGACTGTCAGTCTTCCTGTTCTTTGTCAAGAGAGAAATAAATATTGATCCAACTACTTTTCCAAATTGTTCATTTTCAAATCCCTTCTAAAATATTAAACATTCTCCTCATGATCTCCTTCTTCATAACTGCTGTCCATTGATTTTTTGAAGCTTTTCTTTTTGCTTTGATTATTAGTTAGGAAATAAAACTCAGGAACCGAAAAATTGTTCCTTGTGCTTTTGGAAGCACAAAATTGTTTAATATGTTCATCGGACTCCTTGAGCTTGTTTCTAGTTTTGCAAAATATAAAAAGGGATTTTTTTCATTTATTTTTTTATAGCATCATTTTTTTCTAGCATCATCTCTTAATCTCTTTGATATCTGCATTTCTTCTGATCCGCATGAGTAATGAAGGGAAGATCCTATGCCACAGTAAATTTCTGCAAGACCACACAGAGCTAACAGACCAAAGCAAGGAGAAAAAAAAAAGTAGTTAAGCAAATGTATTTCATATAATTCTTAGTTTATTATCTGTGAATTCATTTTTTCATTAGTCAGCTCTTTAATCAGAGCTGTCATCCACCAATTTAGACTTATCTTTCCCACATGTGCGTGTTCTAATCTAGTCTTTGTTTTCATCCCTAGCTAAAAAGAAAAATTTTCATCTAGATGCTCAGATTTACTCATTTCCATGCCAACACTACCTCAAACTATTTATTTTGAAGAGCTGCTTCTAGCATTAAAGGCATTGAAGAAAACTTCTCCAAGGACCACTCTTCATTGGTACATGTAAATAAAGGCAGAGAAATCATGCAAAAACACCAGAGAGAAGATGTCTCTGTCTCCCTTCCCCCTCCCTAGTGGCATCAGTTTCTTATTTCATTCAATTCATAAGTGACTTTGGCAGATAAATTCTCCTGGACTGTTTGCCCTTTTGTCTCAAAGCAGACTCCTTGCACAGCAAAATGCAATTTCATCCCATTCAGTGAGTTTCATAAAGGCCATGGAAAATTAATGGCATCCAGAGGTCACATCCACAGCGCTGTGAGAGTAAGAGATTGCACAAGCCATGTGACTTAGCTCACCACTGGCATATTACCAACTCAGGGCTTTCATTACCTTCACGATGTGGCTGCCACTAACAAAATGTATGGCTTTGGTGGAACGAAGTGATGTTGAGTAAGTGGAGGAAGACAGCAATGTCTGCCACAGCACTATCTGTGTCCTGGTGACCAAGGTTAAATAAGACAGACAGCTGACATAGGCCTCTGATACAAGAGGAAAGTTGGAGAAGACATGAAGTCAGCTTTGCCTGGCTGTAAGAGAATCACCCTGAAGAAAGAAAAATCATTCTGTTTTGCCCTGACATACTCAAATTTGACTTGTCTTCACTGACCTTGAAGTCATTTTCCAGCAAGGAAATGCATCCTCTAAAACACAGGTTTAGGCTAGAAGTGATGTTCTCAACTTATGTTTACTGAGACCTTTGTGCCAGGAAGCTTGCTGAGTTTCTGCAGGTTGCAGATTGGTAAGGAAGGGTGCAGGAGAGGGCTGACAGCAGAAAGGGAAGAGGCACCACTCCCCAAAAGCAGCTCCCACAGTATCAGGTACAGCCTTGTGCCAACAGCAGCAGCTCTGGCAGCACAGAGTTGTGGTGCCTGGGCACAGCCGCAAGACTGCCACACATGCCAGGCTGGCATCCTAGTCCTTTCCCCCGCACTCTTTCCAACCCTGGAGAAAATCAACCAGTTACTACTTTTGCCCTGTTAAAAGGTTCAACCTTCTCTCAGAATTTGTAAGAATAACAAAAATTTGTCATTACTAAATCCTTTATCCTTTCACAGGCTGGTAATGTGTTCCTTGCAGTTCAATCTGCAACATTATTGGGTACAGCAGCCAAGGAACCTTTGAAAGCAATATTTACATGCAGTTTGCAATGGATTGCAATGTTTTCCTGGCTATGGTAAAAGGCTGAATTACTGCAACCAGCGCAAAACATAGACAGAATCCCTTCAAAAATTATTTCCTTCTTCAAGCTACATTTTAGCTTTCACTCAGAAGGAAAAAGGGAAAGTCTAACTGTTTGGATTGCAATACAAGATAAGCTCAAAGACTTTATCAACAAAACAATAAAAATACCTAGTGAATTATTTATATATATATATATCCTGCTATTCTAAACTAAACTCAGGGTTTTTTAAGATTGGCCCAGGATTTTAAAAGAGCTCTGACTTTTGATCTTCTTGTTTTACCTCATATTAGAAGATACTATTCAAGAAAAAACCTAACATCCTCTCTATCTTCAGGAGAGCTCCACTGCTGTCTTTATCAAGCATTCACCTGTGATGCTGGCTCTGAACACTTGGTAGCTTCCCTTTTCACTGATTTGTGCAAAATTTCTGTCCTGTCCTCAAGACTTTCAGGAGCTTCTCTCTTTCTGTACTTAGATTGGTACATCTACCCAATAACTGTAATATGTGGAACACATTCTGCTTTTTGGTGTGAATAACACCGAGTTTTGCTGGGCTCAGGTGTTCTATTCTCTTCCAGTCTTTGGGTTATCTTTTGGGCTTTGTTAAATTGCTGGCTGAAACCCATGGAATAATGCTGTTTGACAAGCAGTGAGATGAGGGAAATCCCCAGGGTCTCTCTTGCAGGGTGGTGGACAGCAGTTTCCTGAGTCACCTGCAAGAGGCAGTGACACATTTAATACTCGAGATCCCCATTAGCACAGATTTCTTTCTTAAATGTACGTCTTGTGGCACTATAAAACAGATGGGTCAGTTGAGAAACCATAACAGTTCAGCTGTAGATAGACTGAAAGAAGATTTAAAGACAAACCCACCTTAACATTAACTAATGAAAATATACTTTCATTTTGATACCAAATGGCTCAAAAAATTGTGAGCAGATGGAGTGTTTGGAAGGTCATTGGTAGGATACCACATGCACTAACAGTTTTCTGCAAGGAACCTTAAAGATTAGGCCCAGTCTGCAGAAGAAAGCTGAGCCTCCATCTTTCTTGTAGGCTTCGTTCAGGTACTGGAAGGCCACACTTAGGTCACCCTGAAGCCTTCTCTTCCCTAGGCTGAGCAAACTCAGTTCTTTCAGCTTTTCCTTGTACTTGAGATGCTCCATACCAGCAAAGAATCCCTTTTAAAACTGAAGAGCAAGGACCAACTATAGGACTGCCTTAGCAGCTTGCTTTACGCTGGAAAGGTAATTGCTAGGCGTACATAGGGCAGTTCTTTTGGTTCTGTGGCTGCATGCATTGTTGCCACATTTCCTCCCTTAGCTGGACAAAAATATTTGCTTTCTGTAGAAAGTATGATGTTCATCTGGACTGGATGTTCTCCTTCACTCAGAGCCTGTCTTGTCCTGATCAGGCTGTTGAACCATTTTCTCATTCCTGCAAATCTGTCCTTTCTGCATGTCAGTATCTGCATGAATATATGCGTATGAAAGTGGCTCTATTAGCAGAGCAACTGCCCAGAATCTGTTAGCATTCCATTATAAATCTGATTTTTGACAGATTTATAACCAGATTGTAGAAATCAACTGCTGGAGAAATGTGCCATTTATTCTCAACAAGAAGACATTTTATTTTTCTGCAATAGTTGTTACTAGACTGTTTTTTAGAGGCTAGAAAAATAATTTTATGCTTGTTTTCATGTATTTCTTTTTAAGTGAAAAAAACTTCAACCTTTTCATAAACATTTGAAAACTGTCTGGTACAGTAACATGTTTACTTCATAGTCGTCTCTGATGTTTCTTGAGAACAGGAACTGATTAAATGGCATTACTGTGCCAGCACATTAAAATACAACTTAACTGAAGAAACAACTGCTGAATAAAAGAAGATTAGCAGGTGAAAAATATAATGTCAGAACAAACAGTGTTGTTGATAGAACGAAGGTAGTCCTTTCTATTGCAACAAACATACTACTATATTCATTTTTTAAAAAGCCTGAATTGACAGCAGATGCAACGGACAGCATTCCACTGCTCTTGCAGGAACTTCTGAAGTTTTGCTGCAAAACTTTGTCAGTGACCCCAAGGTGAACTACTGCACACCTTTTGATGCAGGCAGTGGAAGAAGTGACAGGAGTGAAGGCAGGGGAAAGAGAGCAGACTGTCAGGACTGGTCTGGGAGTAAGAATTTGCTCCTCTGCATTCGCAGCTGCCATCTGCAGCAGTTCACAGAGGTCCTGGGCAGGGTTCACTGAGGACACCGGGCTGCTGCCTGCTTATGTGACTGCTCCTGACACATCACGCAATCTTTTGAAGCCTGTGGGAGTCAGTCCCACCAGGACTACACTACACAATTATGAAAAAAAATTCTTTCAGGCTAGGCAGCCTGAAATCTTTCTGCTTTGCCCTACTAGTCATGTTTTCTAGGCCACTCTTGTTTGTCTTTTTAGTGCCACAAGTATGATTTCCCTGAGTGCCACTTCACACACACTCATTCTCAAGCAGCACTATAAACAGTGACAATTTCATACCTCCAGGCAGGAAATTAGGGAGGGAAATGAGAAAAGGTTCCCTTGCTACAGAAAGCTCTTTCTTTGATAGGAATTCTAAGGGCTTTGACAGTTTGCAATTAAAAGACCCTGCTTAAAGAGTCCAAAGGATCTTGTTATAAGCAAGGCATAACCTAATAATGTCTCTCTCCACCACTCTTCTCTGGAGAGAGAAATTCCAAACAGGGAGGTGGTAACTCTGTATTCTTGAAAACAATAGGTCCCATTGGTGTGCTGGTGGATAACACAGTCAAAATTTCCCTCTGCAGCCACCCAGAGAGGATTTTTCTCTGTGGTCTCAATGAGCAAGTCCCAAGGAGGACAGAAGACTCGATCCTCTAGCAGAACCTGCATAAGAGACCTAAGAACTCTGTCTGAGATTTCATAATACCTTTTTCCAAGGAAACTGACACATTTCAAGTTGAGGTATTATTTTTAACAGCAAAAGAATAAAGCCTGTCTTCTTGCCTACAGGTTATATTTCAAAACTTTGTTTTGAATTGTACAGGAAATTTTAAATTTAAAGAAAGGTAAAAAATCAAAGGCCATGGAAATCTCCGGTGTAATACAAATATCCAGGTAAACTGACAAATAAATTGAGTGCATTAGAAAGGAAGCTGTCTTTAATAAGCATTCTTGTTCTTTGCTTATCTTCATATCTGTCTGTCTATTGAGAATCCTTTCTTGTAATGCTTTATTATCAAAGTTATCAAGGAGATATTTGGCACCCTGTGAGCAACCCTTTGTGTTTTCTAGAGAAGTTGCCTTTGCTGTATCTTCAACTCAGAACTGAAGGCACATTTCTGCACTAGTCTGTGTCAGAGCTTGTGACAAGGGCTACAATTATATCTTAAAAGCTGATCTCGGCTACTCTGCTCTTCCCCACCGCCCAGGGTCTTCAAGCTGGTTGAACAGATTGAGCTTCCATTGCCTTCAGGTTTAGCACATCCCTTTCATGCCTCACATTTCCAGAGGCTTCCTCTCATGACCACCTCCCTGAAGCAGATGGCCACAAGGAAAGCAACCGATAGCCTTCTGTGCTTTGGGGATGGGGGCATGGGGGGGAAGCGTGTCCTTAATGACTTTGAAGATGTGCTTCAAAGTCCACGAAAGCTTGTTTCATTGTGAAATTAGTAACCTATATGTTTTTCACTGCAGAGTATGCTGTAGGAGACAGATTAATGGGTGCCTAAGAATCCTGGACTGGACATTTAAAATTTTTCAAGGAAAGGTTGCAGACACAGCCTCCTCTTGCAAATTTATTTAACATGAGGTATTTCAGTGGGTAAATCTTGCTTTCAACAAGACTAAACACTTAAGGCACCATGCTGAAATCCATTCTCCTTCAGAAAAACTTTATAAAGACACGGGGGGAAATATGGAATTGAATGTGACAATAAATTAAGTGGGTGCTTGAGTGCAGTCTCAAATTTGTGTGGGCTTATTGGCTTACTTTTAGTTATATTCTTGCTGCAGTGCTTTCCTGAAAGAGGATTCATGACAGGGATTATCATGTTGAATTTATATGAAACATACTTTGTAATAAAAAGCTTTCAGGATTTCTTTCATAAGCTGCTAAATAGTCTTTATTATCCCTGCTTATCTGTGAGTTGATAGAGCTAAAGAGGTAAAGCCATTTTGCACTGATCTGCACAAGTATAATTGGTTACTTGGAATTAATAACAAAAATCCTTCAGAGGAAAGAGGAACAAGAATAGATTTTGACTATGTTATAATGGAATGAAATTATTTCAGTACTCAATGTGATAAGGAAGTAGTTATGTCAGTATTACTGCATACCCATTAGAGGAAACTTGATGGTTCCAAATGGAATCTGTAATCTGCCACAGTAACTTTCAGGAGGACTAAGACAGCACAGCTACCTGAGCTGAATCTTACTGCAGCTAATCAGATCTAGATTTTCTACCATTATTTATTTGAGTAATTGAATATTGGTTACAGCACAAGTGAGCTAAATGATCAACACTCACAGAAAACATCATATGTGGACTGGAATAGAGAAAAAAAAAATACAGAGTTTTCATCCCAAGGCAGGGAAAGCAGTGGTAATACAGTTGTACTTGCTGTCTCATTTCTCAGGAAGGTTGCTGGGATGCAAATCTGCAGTTGAATTTGGGTAGCTGGCAGGGCCTTAAGATAATGTTCAGATTCCCATGGGACATTTTCTTGAAGGACAGCCATCTGTCTTCATAATCTTCATAGACTTGGTGTGCTTGTCCTTTCAGTTCTGTCAAGTTTCTTCTTCCCTGCTTTTTAAATGAAAAGTCTTCTTGAGTTAAAACCTTTGGGTGTGGTGGTTTGCTCATACAGAAATGATGCTGTTTGGATTAGGGTGCTCCCCCCCCTACACTGCCTTGCAGAACTAGGACATTTAGGACTTGAGAGAAGAGCCTAAGTTCTCTGCTTTACTGTCTTGAGCCCAGACCTCCGGCCAGCAGTTTGATTTCCATATAGATCCAACCAGTCACCTCTCCAGGCTGCAATGCAGCTGCGGATGGTTGCAATAGCACCTTTCTTATTGATCAGACAGGACCATGACAACAACTGGACAACTTGATCTGCCCAGTGATTTGGTGCAGTCAGTTCTCCTGAGGTTGATATCTGTGCCTTGGCACTCAGCAGAAGATGGCTTCTCACCTGTCCAACAGCTCTTTTCTCTTGTGAGTGAAATGGCTCCCTTGGGAGTGGGACTAACAGGGGAGGAACTGGACAACCAAGGCAGCTCTTCCTTTGTGAAGCTCCACCTCCACTCTAAGTCTCCTTTTTAGTTTCGATAGTCTCCTCTGCATCTGCCTTGGTGGTCAGCAGCCTGAAGAGACCTTTCAGAGCTCTGTAGAAGAGCTGTGAGATACACAGGAGTAAGACACACATGATGAAGCATCTCCTAGCAAATGTATTAATGGTTGTTTAGATTGGGCTCAGCCCATTATTCAACCCATTACTTCAAGACCAATAAGTTGTGTACCTTACCTTGATGTGCAGTGAACATGGAAAAGAGGCCTTGTGGCCTCCAAAACAAGGTGAGCCAGGAATACTTTCCTAAAGTTTATTTGGCCACTCAGGTTTTTCTGCATGATGGGATCTTCTCCAGTGCAGCAAAGGACTCGTCACTGGATAACATTCATTGTATCGTGACATTTGGATTCAGCTCCTTGTCTGCTGTCTGCTTTAATCTAAGGTCTCTAAATTTTCAGACCCTCCCACCCATTCCTGGCTCTTGCAAGGTTGTCTCCCAATAGTAAAAGCACTTCCTTGTCTGGCTTGTCTGACCACTTCTGGTCAGTTTAGCATTCCTGAGCTTAGACATGTTTTTCCTGCATTGGTCCAATCTCTGTGCCTCCTTTCTTTTCTTTACCTTCTGTCTCTTTCTACCACCCACACATTTTTTCCTCTAGGGATGCTCTGGTCTGTCACTGCCTTGTGTTTCACCATTCATGTCTCCTTTCACCAGGTGGGGAAAGTTTTCTAAAGGCTCTTACAAACCTTTCACTTATCACATCACCCTCAAGTGCAAGCTGACATCTTTCATGGTAGTGAAAAGGTATGCCTTGTCTCAAAGCTCAGTTTCAACCAGGTCTTTCCATTCACTAGTATTCTTCCACAGCCTATGTTTCCTACCCTTCTTCTGAAAACTCTCTTTTGCAAGCAGTGATTGCATTTCCTCACTAACAACTTGTGAACTTCATGTGTCTGTGCCCGTGCTTTCTACCATCTCAAAGTTAAATGAAGCAAACAAAATTGTTCTTGATCAGCAGTGTTTAGCATGTGTCACCTCTTGACCCTCTGTGGTGAGCCAGATGCTGTGCAGGTCTCACGGTTGCGCGCCTGCCAACTGGGTCAGTCTGTTGGCCTATCGGGGAGGAAGCGATCGGGTGGTGCAGCAAGCTGAAGTGTCTGTGCTTTGTTTTTCTTCTTTTTTTTAATTATTTTTTTTACTTTGCTTTGCTAAGGTTGGATCTGTGAAAGGAAACCACCACTGAGTCCGTGTCATGGGGGAAGAGAGACATGCCGCCTTGGTTCAGCAAGAGTTTATGTGCTCTCAATCTTTCCTGAAGTTTCTATCTTGCAGACCCGGCGATTTCCTGTTTCCTTCTTGCTGGCCCTGATCTTCATAGAGATAGTGCCAAAGTGAGAAAGTACTGTCTTAGGGCCAGAGAACAATTCCACTAACTTTTAAGCGCTCAATTCCAGCTGCTGGCTGAACAAATCCTCCTCTTGTGTAGAGGTCCCAGGAATCTCTTACACTGCATGTTATTTGTGAAGAGAAGAGAGAAGCTGAAAAAAATTTTAACTGGATTGAACAGCCAGTTTAGGGTATTAAATCACAAAAATAATGTGAAAAATTCTGAGCAGCCCCATGAAATAGTCTGTAAATGTCTCATATAAAGACTTGGTTGTTTTGGAGGGTTTTTTCCTCTGGTGTTTATCTGTTGGTGTTGGTAGTTTTTTTTTTTTAAACCTTTGGTATGTTCACAGCTACATTAATGCAGTTAGAGGTCTGAAACAATTAAGTGTGAAGGACTGCATGAAATTCATCTTTTTACACACCTGGTAAAATGGAAAGTCTTGTGATGTTGTCTCTTCAGAAAGGGCCTAACTTTTGATTGCTCTCAGGTTTTGGCTTCTCTTCTCCTTGAAAGTACGCATATAGCTTCTGCTGCCCACAGTTACACTGGAACCAGCAGCTTTCCTCATTCAGTGCAGTACAGAAATGCCAAGCTTTTCTGTACTGTAAGTACCTTGCAAGTTGGATTCATCAGGGAAGTCAGAGTGAGTTGAAGAGGTTCAGTACTCAGCAGGAAGAAAATGTAGGTGGTTTCATGGAGATACAGAGGAATTAAGTGCTACAGCCAAGGTTGCACAGGGAATCAACATACCCTACAGATCAGGGATGTGCATCTCTAAACTGCATATCAGCAAGTCAAGAGGGAGCTGGACTGTGCTTTCAAAGAAATTAATGAACTTCCAAGTGTAGGAATATGAGTTAGTAAAACTGACTTTCAACTGGGAGCAGACACTCTGTCGCCCCAAAGCATGTTTGTGTGTACCTCCTTCTGTCCCTCTGTCCATCCTTCACTCCATGCAGGTCCGTTTCTCACCAGCAGCATGAGCCGTGGGTTCACAAAAGGGGACTGGAAAGGTGACCATCTGCAGTTCAATAAGGTGGCATATATACCTCCAGTAAGTGGCCTTCCATTGAGAATGGCAAACTTTCCTTTGTGCTGCAGATGCCACTTTGCCTCCATTGAGTCATAAGCATCTCACTAGCTACCTTGCATGACTTTGAGTGTGTCCTCTGTTTTTACATCACCTTTGCAGAAACTCAATTCAAAGAGGCATGGATACTATTCTGTTTAGGTTGCAAAGCTCTTCCCTCTTAGTCTGAATTGAGTAAGAGATCCCTTAGGGCTTCTCTCAGTGGTCCATCTAGTCTGTGCATGGTCTGGGAGTCTTAGTGCTGTAGCCACTAAACATCAGAGGGTTTTTTGGAAAGCAAGAGAGAGAAAGAGAATGCATTTTTCTGTTTCAGACCAGAAAAAAAGGGTCAGAGATTCCCCAGGTAAGAACAGAATTACATGAAGTTTTTTCTGCTTGACATGAAATGAACTTAAGGTAGTTTTACAACAGTAATTCACCTTTTATAGAAGTACTTTTGTAAAATGGAATAACTTCTATTTTTCTTCTTGTTAATATCTTTAGGCAATTCCCATGAATGGGAGCCGATCTCATTATTTTTCAGTGCTATGTGAATATTTGCTTTATAAGTAGTGACCTTGTTCACCCTGCCTGCAGCTGCTTTTTTAAATATGGTGTTTCTGCCTTCAGGGAAGGGAGAGGGGAAGGTAAACTATGCAGTGTTTTCAGATATTCTCTCATGCATGATATTTTCAGATTGTGATTTACCTGTACTGTGTGTAACTTAGTCCTTGCAGTAAACTGTGTTAGAAAAGAACAGCTTTTCTCTCTTGTGCTTGTATAGCTGAAGAAAACATTTCAAAAAAGAAAGTAGGTACAAATTTTGACTAGGTGGAGAAGTAACAGTGTACAGATACACATTCTACGGCTGTGCGCTTTACCTCATCACTGCAGGTCATTCCCACTTAACATTTTCCGAGATCATGTCTGCTAGAGATGTACTGAAAGGCCATATTTTGGGTCTAGTTATGGACTATATGAAATGGCTCTGATGAACACCTGCTCCCAAACACAACATTTCTTCCATTATGTGGCTGTAAGCGAAACCCAAACCCATAGTTAGTGTTTCTTGTATTTAATTGGCAAAGTAGGCTTACAGTGCATACACTGAATACTGGCCATATGCCATAAAAACTGTGCATTCTTTGCAAAGAAAAATTAATATCAGAACTAATTCCTGGTAGACCTTTTCCTCCCCTCAACTAATTACAAAGCTCAGGCAGACAGGGACTATGGTGCCAGCAGATTAGTAATGCAGAGAAACTTCTTGTGCAAGATTTATACAACAGTTTTGAACGTGTGATGTCGAAAACATGGGTGAAGATACTCCTCACAAATATATGTGAAGCCCTCGTCTCATGAGATTCCTCTGAGAGCTGCAGATTATTCCCACCTCTGATAATCAGTTCAGAGCAATTGCTGCTGTCCAAATCTGACTTATATCAGTTGGGAAATCACTGGTAACTTTGAAACTCCATGGTGTTCTGGTTTTGATTGAACTTCTGCTTAAAGAAAAAGCAAGTGAGATTATGGAACAATTACAGATAGCTACAAGTCCACTTGTTACTGTATCTACCTTCAATGTTCAATTTAAAACATTACATTAGCCAGCAGGGTAGCAAAATGGTGGGGTTTCTTTTTATTTTCAAAAATGTTGCAGACATTATTGCTGATTTTCCCCTTCCAAATTAATGCACTAGCTTTCTGAGCTCAGGGACATCCTCAGGTATTTGACTCACAGCTTGAAGCGTGTCCTTTATTAAGGGGTGGATAGTTTATCAGCAGTGATAAGCTCAATATTGTGTGCATGTTGAGACTCACAAAGGCTTCAAAGTATACATTAGCTATACAGTTGGAATTTGTTCACCCACATTATTACATCCTAGGACATGGTATGACACAGCCTGTCATGTCAGGCATCTCCTTTCCGATAATAATCCAGGCTTCTTTCAAACTGGCAGAGAAGGAAAGGCTCTTCTACAAGGCAAATCTCCTGATCCTAAGGGAGGGGAGATCCTCAAGGATGGTGGTCAAGCCTCAGACATCAGATATAGAGGACCCTTCACTGCTGAGCAGATGGCAGTCTGTAGGCCAGCCTTTTGTCAACATTGGGTGCAAAGTCCTGTTTGAACTGGTGCTAGCTGAAAGAGTGTCAGACTACTCTTAAAACATGACCCCTTTTCCTGCCCCTAGACCAGACATTAATTTATCCTGATCTGAGGGGATATAAATCATGCTTTGAGGGGCCAGGAAAAAGGAATGTGTTATTAAGAGGAATCTGTACTCCATGTTTGTATTTCATTAACACTAAGAGGCCCCAGTCAAGACCAGGATCTGTGGAGATGTGACACAATGTGTGGATGCAAGTGAGAAGCAGAAGGGATCTTCAGTTTTGGAGGTCAATGGAGGGTTTTTCCTGGCCTGTTAGAGGAGAGCACCCCATACAATCAAGGCAGCATGAAAGAAAGAGAGAGAAGGCAAGGTGGTGCACTCTCCCAAGTACTGACTGCTAAATATGCGTTTACTTGGAAGATAATGTGAAATGCATAGAAGTGAAATGTGACAGGGACTGTATCATACTATAGTTTGAAATGCATAAGTGGTATTTGTTCATAGTTGATCTGCTAAAACCATATTTTCTTCAGATTCAGTGTGCACAGGAAATGGTAGAATGTCACACATCACCTATTATAAGCATACCCCTTGGGTAGCTTTGTGTAAGAAAAGGTTTCAAATATCAGACAACTTTTCTGTAGGTATTTGCAGCTTTCTAGTCAACTCCAGTGAAATCAGTCAATAGGTAGTAGCATTGTTTCATCTCAGGGTACAAACTGTCTCTCAGAAACAAAAATATTGAGATTTTTTTGATCACGGTAGCAAAATTCCTAGCTTCTCTATGTCTGGAAATAAACAAATACCATGCAAGAATCTCCACCACTTTTTACAGTTTACAGGTAGTCACTTCAGTTAGTTTTAGCCATTTAAAATGTATGGGCATATTGTCAAGAGTTTAAGCTTCACCTGCAATCAATGTGGACAGACCATCACCAACAAAGGGGCTTATCCCTCTCCTTGGAGGGTAAGTTGGGTTGCTTTCTGTGAGCTTAGGAGGAGCATATCCTTGACAGAAATTGCATTGGCAAATCCTAAGACTGTGATTGCTTATCCTTCCCTGGCAGCCTCCCTAAAGGTTGCTAAATAAACAATGCTCCTGCCTTCTCTAGATATTCCCTAAATGCAGCAGGGAGTAAGCTACAAAACACTGTACTCAGGGTGATCCTTTCATTTAATAGCAATTTAGACACCTAATGGTTTTTAGCAGCATTGGTGTCCCAAAACCTCGTGCTCATCTCAAGCAGATGAGCCCAACTGCAGGAGATGCTAGGCTGGCCTCTGGATCAAAGATTCCTGTGGACACAATGATAGCAATTGTATATGCACAGGAAGGAACAAAACCTCTCTTCCTCCTAGAGAGTCAATCCAGAAAAGTCACAGCTCTTGTTTATGAGCAAGAAAAGAGACAGTCAGAATTCAGCCATTCACCCTTTCCTTGGGGAGAAGGAAGTGGCTGGACTTGAATAAGCACAGGGCCTCGGGTTAAGCTTCACTGAAAAATACCTGCTTCAAGGCAATACCAGGAGGAAATATCATCCACTATATCAGCAATTGGTAATGACTGTCACACCCAAAATCACTTGATTGCAGTTAATGCAATAAAAATTACTGCACATAAATTACACATCTTCAAGGAAACACCTATGAGTGTTGCAAAAATTTTAGGCCACTTCATGGAAAGGGCTAGGAAAACCCTCACTTCCTCCCAGGCTGAGTGTGGGGTTGTGTGTCTCTGAAGTATGTATTTAAACTCCACTCTCTCTGGCAATCAGCAAAATACAGGGTCAAGTCATTAGTGCTTATGGTAGCAGCAGATAGAGAGCTCAAAGGGCTTGCCAGATCCTCCCTAGCATTACTTCTTCCCTCACATAGAAGTACACTTACCAATCAGAAAGAAAAACAGCCTCTGATCTGTGTTTTCATTCTTATCTTTTGCAGCCACTTCCACATCTACAACTGGGACAAGTCATCTCACAAAATGTGACATAAAGCAGAAAGCCTTCTGCGTAAATGGGGGAGAGTGTTACATGGTTAAAGACCTCCCAAACCCCCCAAGATACCTGTGCAGGTAAGAAATCCTATCTGTTTCTTTTCTTGGAGCCATCAGGTCTCACGAATGTTTTTTTCTTTAGAGAAGCACCTGAAAAATATCTTCTTCTGAACTTACATTTATTCATTTTTTAACCATGTGGATGTGGAAAGAATGCCAAGAATAACCTCTGTGTTCTACAGAGGCATATGAAGCAAAACAGAGGCTAACTGGGAAATATTTCTACATGGTGATGGCACAGCATCTTCTATTGGTGTTTATATGGCACAAAGTAACACAACTTAATCCTTATGTTAGAAAAAAATGAAACAACACTGTAAATTAAATATTCTACATTTAGGGGAAAAAAAGGGGGGGTGTGTGGAAAACTGCATTGAATATTACACTTTGTATAGAAGAAGCTGTTCTTTTAATTGTCTGATGTAGTAACTGAACAGTTTCTGGTAAGACCAGATTCACAACTGTTGTTGCATTTAATTACATAAAATCAATGAATATCATGGTCATGGTGGAGGTTACTATTTTGTGTGCCGATCTTGATTCATGAAATCATATGAGTTTTGTTTAGTGGGGTGCTTGTGCACCTTTTTTTAGGTCCTGGTTGTGCTGTATTTGTCTGCTGCAATAGTCCCTTGCATCAGAGAACATCCATGAAGAGCTGCAGCACTGGAATTTATCTCCTGTCTGAGAGCATGTCATGTAGCTTTTACCCCTGAAGATGAACTAGTCATAGGGACTTCTTCACACTATTTTGAGAGGAAACTCAATCTTTAAACCTTGGTACCATGCTTGGTACCTAAGAGGGGTGAGTGAAAATGGTGCACTTTTGTGAGGATATTACTGTTTTCAGTCAAAGAGATAGTGGTTGGTGAAGACTGTCATCCGCTGAAACTGCATAATTTTTCAGTCTCCTTGGCCTAAAAATTAAAAAACACTAATTGTGAAGATAGCTTTGGTAGGTGAGTTAGGTGAAGGTCTGTGATGCTTTCCCTAGGCCAGGAAGAAATTGACTGCTTGTCTTCGTTAGGTTTTTTTGGGTTTTTGGTCTTCAAGTTTTTCTAAAGGAAAACAAACAAGCAAAAGCCAACAAAACCCCACCAAACCTCACAATGTGCTGGCTTACCTGTATGTTTCCTTTTTTTTTTTTTTTTTTTGTAGAAAGATGTTACCTGCACATCCTGGGCTTTGTTTTGCTTTGGATTTTCATGGATTGCTGTACTGCTGAAAGCAATGAATGCTCCATTGAATTTTAGGATCATTTTTAACTAATGCAAATATTGAAAACTTATATGTGCTGTGGGTTGGATCCTTTTTTGAGAAAGATTTGTGTTAAATTTACATGGTTGTTGTAAGCCAGCAGTCAAGATGAGCAGTTTGCTATGACTCTCCAGAGCATGTACAAGAGCCTGTGTGTTTCAGCTTCCTATCCAGACACTGTTCAGAAAACTCCAGTGAATGGCAGAGCTGAGCCTTGAGCAGGCTTGCTAATCATTAATATTGTCTTGGTAGTTTCACAGGTATCTCATCTTCACTGGTATGAAGACTTCTTCATTTTAATTCAGACATCTGTGTATGTTCTGTAATGATGTTATAGACTGGCTAATTTTTTAATAAAATATCTTGGGGACATTTGAATAAAGTGGGGGCTGTTTTTCCCTATTGTGGACAAGAAATAACCTTTCATTCTGGGGCTGTGTTTCAAGGAAAAGACGATTCCCAGATTTGGTAGATGTACCTCTGCCTGGGTGGTCCAAGACCTATTTGGAAAAAGCATCAGAGCTGTAAACTTAGACAGGGTGAATCTCATTTACAAGAAAGCAGTGGAGAAGAATTCTTACCCTGAGAACAGTCAGGGCCACCACTATTTTGCAGGTCCACTTGCTATGCCCTCTAATACTTGCTAGAACAAAAATTTTATGTTGTGTAGTAAAACAATGCAATTCCGCTACATAAGAAGTACAAGTGAGTACTTAAAAGTGGATGAAAATTAAGGGACAAAATACAGTTTTCTTCTTACTTCTTTAAAAATAAAGATGTACACTATTTATTCTAAAATCCCAGTTATCTAAAATAGGTATCTAACCACTACACATTGTCTTCATTGTTCTAAGAAAACAAATCTACTCCCAGAACATGCTTATGGAAACAGAATGCTTGAAATATGGTACTTGCTCTTCATATTTCTGCCTCAGTAGCAAGTTCACATTTTTCCATATGGTCCATCTGTTGAGAGCAAAAACAAAATTTCTAAAGCATGAGCCATATCATTCTAAATTGGTTTTATCCCTACCCAAAAAAACATGACTCAGATTCAAAACAACCATGGAATTTTCCAAGTAATCTCTGGTTTTTTTAAATCCCCTATTCTACTAAAACATCCTAAATTAATCTTCAGTTAAAATGTGTCTACATATTAAAAAAATAAAGTTTTATTAAATACATAGTGATGATCTGGACAGGATCAGATCTTGCTCTTCTGGATACTGGTGCAAACTTCAAGAAAATGCCCTGCTTTCATGAGGTAACCATGTGAAATGCTCAAGAAATGTGTGAAGACGTAGTAAAGCAATGTACAGCTACATCTGTGGTAGCATGTATTTTCCCCACACGCATTTTAATTAAGGTCCAAGACTGAGTAAAACACTCTCAAAATAGGACAGATGAAATAGGAAGCTTTGACTATTTAAATAAACTAGAGTATAAAATTTTCAGAAGCTTCGTAAAAACATGAGTCACATTTTGAAAACATCATAGACTTAAGAAGCCTTAATGTTACTGGCTTCCTATGAGACTGAGATTCCTAAGTCGTTTCTCTTCTGTTGGAAATGCGTCCCCAGGTTCACTGAAGAAAAAAGATTTCAATAAATGCAAAATTCCTAGCATTTCCTTCTTACTTGAAAAAATCTATGTGAATATAAGATCTGTTACACTTCTGGAGTGTTCTGCTTCATACCATGCAGGTCTTGATAATCTGACCAATTGATTTCCGACTTGCAGACATCATGTTTTCTAGTGGTTTTGTTATTACTGAAGAAATGAAATTTACAACGGAATTTCATTGGATGAAAAAAATGTTACTGTCTTAACAAAAAGTGTGCTGCTGCTTTTCTTAACAGCAAAGGAGTGGATTATGTACTATTTAATGATATAGCCATTTTCTACATCTGTCTGCATGAAAAGGTCTTTGCAGAATAGAAATGGGCAGAATTTTCTTCAAACCAGCAAGTTTGCAAGCAGAAGTTCCAGAAGTATTCATTCAAGAGACAGGATAGAAATACTAGTTCTTATTTAGGCCATGAAATGGTTTACTAAGTACTGTACTTCCCATGGTAAAAAAAAATTCTCTCCCACAATGCATTTGTTTGTAGGCAGTGAATGAAATGGAAACACGAACCACTCAGCCGTTTCCCTCCTGATGAAAAACAGTCGGATTATATGTGTTTAGTGTTCTGAGAGGCGTCCACCGAACACTTGGAAATGCTGCTTTTTTGCAACTAGTGTGTGCAGAAGGAAAAAAGCAATTATTCTGTTATATGCAGTTTGTCATTTTGGTTTTACCCAGTTAATACAAGAAAGAAATGGTTCAAGTAGCCTTTTTTAAGGCAGAAACAAAATTACAAGGCTCTCACAGCACAAACATATACATTTTGCTCTAAGTTGTTTGACCTCAACTTTTGCTACTGTCCTAAAGGACAATGGTACATGGATAATGATCTAGGAAAAAAAAGCCACAACAAGACATAATGTCTGAAAACTTTGAGTAGGAAAAGCTGTTTTGGAAAGGACACCATAGCAAGCTAATTGTAAAAGTACGGTCTACAGGAAACAACCTTTCAAACTGGAAACTGTGGAAACTGTGCTACAGTGCACATCTGAGCAATGAAATACCTTTAGCATTCACACATCCTTGTAAGTGGACAGGCTCATCTCAGCTTTCCTCTCATCTGCCCCACCCTGGGCTCATTCTCGAGGCAGATGCTGCAGCCCATTTGCTGACAATGGTTTCAGAGCAGTATAAACACACTGGAGCTGTTTTCGGCACCATCTCAACAGGGCTGACCCTGCTTGGTCTGGAAGTGATTTCTGCATTGTCTATACCAGTGCTCAAGTTGTTTTCATCACCTCCACAGCTGCACCAACATATGAAAACTAGTACAGACAAAGCAAGCAACCACCACCAGCCAGTGGCAGGAGGAAAACATGAGGCTTTCAATCACATTCCTTGGGAATTTGTAGCATTTAGCCTGATGACAAAGATGCAAAGGACCCTGTGAACTGAAAGCCAAGCATGAGCAAATGCCAACTTTCCAGGGACAGCCATTTAACAAGATCAGTAGTGCAAAATATTTTATTCCTGATTCATTAGCACAGATCCAAATTCTTTCTATCAAAAGCACTTTACCCTCTCTCAAAGGTGCAAAATGTCTTCCGTCATGCCCAGCAAAAACATCTTTTAAAGGCAGTTACCCTTGTTGCATTTTTCTCAGCTGGATATGTCTGTGGAGACTGGGATCTCTTCACACTGGGTACTCACCGAAAGAGGCGACTTTGACTCTGAAGAACCCAAACTCTCTTCCTTAATAAACAAATATATCATTACAGCAAATCAGGTTCAAAGAATCATCTTCAGATCCTCAATATATACCTTTATTACACAAATATCATTCCTGCATGGTTTGTTTGAACAAGATGCTAGTGTTTATCCCTGACCCTGATCCTTTGCCAAAGAGATTTTCTGAAAGTCTCACTTGTGCAAGGGCAGCATCCTGTTTTTTAGGGCTAGAGGCAATTGTGGAAAAGCAGAATTTAAAATATTGGGACAGCTTTCAGCACACATGAAACTTGGATAGAAGAAATGGAAGATTCTTCTGACCAGCAAGTATTTGCAAATAATAAGGCTTTTTAGCACGTGGCAAGTAACTTAGGAAGAAATTTGAAAAAGAGGCTAGCACCATGTCATCAGCAGGAGAAAAAGGGTGGGACATTCTTGCATGATGGCAAAGTCATGGAAAGCATCACAAAGACAGGCAGCACAACTGAAATGTTTTCACAGGAGCAGATATCAGGTAATTTCAGGTTAAGGCTGAGTAAGAGTGGAGAGAAGAAAGAGAAAGAGGAAAGACTGAAATCTATAGATCCTTAGTATGGTAGACAGTCATTCACACTTAAGTCTGAAGCACAGGAAGCCTGTCTGTGGTGATATTTTGGGAGCCTGAGCCCTGCCCCACCATGGAGAATGAAGGTGAAGGAGGAATTGGTAGGCAGCAGCAGAAAAGATGGGCAAGTCATAGAACAGAAATTCCTTCTCTATGATCAAGGAGAAAGCTGCCCTGAAGTTTTTTGCAGAAGAGCTTATGAACTGGAAGGACAGATAACTCCAGGGCTGCAAATCTTGGGAGCACTTCTGCCCTCTCATTTTACTTATTGTCTGGACTGACTTATTTTGCCTTCTTGTGAGCCATGTTGAATATACTTCCCTTTGGGTCTGACTTTGTCTTCTGACCTTTTGGATTTTTGCAGCTTTTTGGTGATCACTGTACTAACTATTCCTCCTCAAAGCAAATTACCAGAAGACACAACGTGCCATCACAGAAATAAGAAAATCGTGGTATTTTCATAGATTTTATGTGACTAATGGAAGCAACAGTGTAAATTGTTGTTATGCACTGCATTGCAAGCTTTAGAAAAGAACTCAATCTGGGCCCCTCATGAGATGGACTAAGCAGTGAGCTGGTACACATTTTTGCTAGCCATGATTCTTCTATCTTTTTCAAAACAGACAAGGGAAAATACTTTTTTTTTTCTCTGATGGATTTTTGCTGTAAATTTTGCAAAGTTTTATCTTCTGGAAAGGTTATACTTTCTTGCCTCTCTTCTGATTGTTTGTCACTAACACCCAACCAGGAGGTCACTTAATGCACTCGCACTCCATAGACCAGCAGATGTAAGTCTGTTAGTGCAGTGGTTTTGGTGTACTATTGCTTATCACGTTTTTGCCCTTTAGGTGCCAACCTGGATTCACTGGAGCAAGATGTACTGAAACTCTGCCCATGAAAATCCAAAACCAAGAAAGTATGTTAAAATAATCTGAACTTTGCTTTCTTCCCCAACTACAGCAACAAAATCAATAGTACTTGGTGTTTTCACAGTTCAGCTGGAACCGGCCTCTTTACTCACTAATTTGTGACCTGATTTTCTGAAGTACAATCTGTACACCATGGCATTATTGACCTCCAAAATATTTCTCGTTTGTGTGATTTTTGATCTTTCCATTCATTCACAGATGCATTTGTTTTGCACACGCTGGCAGTTTTCCTATTTGGGAGACTACTGCGAAGTGCAACCCTAAAAGACCAAACTCACGGAGATGACTATGTACAGATCTTGTGTCCTTGCTGCCTTGTGGAAAGAGCATCCTAAAACCAATCTCGGTCTCTGGAATGGTGAATTTCTGTCTCAGATCTTGAAACACATTTTGATCTGGATTGGTTTGGTTTTGGCTGGTTTTGCAGGGGGTATTTCTTTACATTTCCACAGAGCAAATGACTTGCTCTCAACATCCTGAGCTATTTTAACACACTAAACCGAGATTCAGTTTCTGAAAGTGAACTCACCAAGTCATATCAGTTCACACTGAAGGAGCTTCTTTCTTAGCATATATTCACCTCTTCTCTTTTCTCTGTTTTTTTCTCTACCATTTTTTTTGTTTGTTTTTCCTCTCAGGTGCCCAAATGAATTTACTGGTGATCGCTGCCAAAACTACGTAATGGCCAGCTTCTACAGTACGTCCACTACTTTTCTGTCTGTGCCGCAGTAGAAGCATGCTCAATCGGTGCTGCTTTCTTGTTGCTGCATCTTTCCTCCATTTTTTTTTTTTATCTGTAACTAGATTTGTTGCCTAAGGCCTAATATTGATTGTCTCTGCCTGTTGCATGAAAATTATAACAAAAAGCAATTGCAAATTATAACAGAAAGCAATCCTGAGATTGTTTGGCATTGAGGGAATACAAAGCTTAAGAATGCTGTGAAATTAATTCTGACTGTGTGATACGGACTCCCTGCTGACATCAAGCAGAAAAAGTACAAAATGAAATTTTTAAAGTCTCCCCTTTTATTTGCCACAAAAAGCTTAAGAGTCACGATACAGGCCAGCACTCCCTCAACCAAAGGATGGGTAGCTAGTCCTCTACTTATATATGACATTTGGAACTAGAGGTTAAAGGTAATTGAAGTGCATACATTGTTTTAGTGAGCACTTGCCAAACAGGATCAAAATTTTCTTCCTCCTCCTTGTCCAAGCTTCAGTGGAGAGAGGACAGAAAGAAAAAGAAAAGAGGAAGACATTACTTAAACAATGAGGTCTAACATGTTTTGGGTATATTGTGAGTAACAGGTGTAAGAGATCAAAGATAAATCAGCCAAATGAAAGTGTAAGACACGCACATACACAGACTGCTAGAATCAGCACTGTAGTCACATCCCATAAGGTTTCCCATGGAGAAATGGGCTAATTATTATTGTTTGACAAGGATGTAGCAGAAGGTACACTATATATTTATTTTCTCTCATTGGCTATAGCAAAGTCAAAGGTAACATACAAGAAAATTGCTTAGGTCTTACATTCAAATGCATGTGTACTACTTACATTTGATTGTTCCTGGCATCAGAATATACTGTGATCTAAAAGCAGTGTCATAGAAACTGGTTTTTTGATGGATCACTTGCCAGCACAGAAAGACTATAGGCCAGCTTAGTTTAATTTCCATTGGTATATAGGACAAAAAGCAGTAAGTATGTGCAGGACATTTTGGAGCCTGAAGAGGTGCGCAGGTTTTCTCTTATATTGATGGATGAAAAACATCCATACATAATTCATACTTTCTTTCATAGAAGCTACCCACATAAATCCCAAGAGTGCTGACTGGGGACCAGACCTTCCAGCACTCAAGTGTGCATTTTATGCCCTGCTTTAGAAGCTTTATTAGTGTGAGTTATATTTAAATGCCTCTGGTAATGATGGCTCTAAAAATTTTAATGCTGTTACAGTATTTGTTTATCAAATGTTAGATTTAAGTGGCCTTTTCTGTGGATTGTGGTGAAAAGTGCAGTTCAGATTTTCTGATCTTAGAATAATAATTTAAAAGGAGATGGTGTAAAAAATGTGAGATCCATTGTTTGCTGCTGAATTTTATCTGAAAACTAAAGAAGAATTGTATGTTGATTATAAATTCATTTTCCAACCTAGGAGAAAAAAAAAGTTTAGGCAGGTTTTCCTTCCTTTCTTTTTCAGTTTCCTAACCCTGGTTGGGATTTTTAAAAACACCAGGTTGAGATTTTCTGAAGTTGACGCCATGGAAAAGGCACAGATGCTCTTGCCTTGCTGCAAGAATTACACACAGTTATTAGTACTTAAGTTGGTCAAGCACTTCCTCTCCTTGAAATGCAGAGGCAGAGAGCTCACATCTACCTACCTTAGGCCACTCTGAGAGCCCCAGCCAATGGCTATGAGAGTCTGGCACTTCTGCCTGCCCTGCATCTGCACTGCAACATCTGATTTCTTATACTGCTTAAGATCTTGGAATGACACTTCTGGAAAAGGTCCACTGAGAGCACGTTTATACTTAACTAAAAAAAAATCAATGAATAAGCATTTATATGACTTTTTATTATCATACCCAAGGCAGACCAGACCATGTTATTTAACAGAGGACTTAGAGAGTTCTCTAAAGGCAAATGTTACATCTGGGACTTAAAGCCAAGCTCATATTTTGCAGCCAATTTTGTGGATGAAAGTACAGAGCAAACTGAGATGCTAAACAGCGTAAGTGGTAGTAGGAAACAAAAGGGTAAGTGTGAACCATACAGCTGTCTAATTTCACTTGCTTTTAGAAGGGTCTTTCTTCATTTGGAAAGAAGGAATCAGTGGGGTTCCAAGCCAAGTGTACCTACCAATGAGCTGTTACTGTCTTAATTTGGCTGTTAAAGAAAATTTTTCTTCAGAAATCTCCTCTGGAATTGGTATTTGAGAGCCCTGAAGCTAGGGCAAAAGGCCGAGGACCTTTTGCCAGATGAGAACAAGGCACCACTGGGCATTCTGGAAATGCCCTGTCCCAACAGAGTGCAATGCTAACTTGACTCATCTCACAAGCCTGGCTGGCAGACCCTGTAGTGTCCTTTCTTTGAGCATGGCAGTCACAGCTGCTACCAGGAGTGCTGCCCTGGGCTTTTTCTATGACTGCTTTGACTTTGAGGCTCGTAATCCACCATTGGTCCATTAGACAGCAGAAGGCAGTCCACAAATTGTTGCAAAAATACATCAGTTCCATGCATTTTCTGTATGAATGTTCACACATTTTCCCCCTTGAAGTCAAGGAATCAAGGCAAATGGAGGAGAGCAAAAGTAATGAGTTAACATTAAAAGTTTTGGGTAATTTTCATGTAGTTAGGCAAGAGAACTCTTACAGCAGCGCTGTGCAGAATGGTCCCTGGGATAAGAAACAGTGATAAAACCATGAATTAATAGAAGGTTGAGGGAACATCTCTAGAGTTTAATCACAGGTGAACCCTTTGTCCTCTCAAATGCCCCAGATGGACTCAAAGGGACTATGTACTTGCTTACTTCTCTAGTTAACTATTATATATGAATTGTGAATTTAGAACTGGCCGGGGGCAGGCTGTGGCCCTTCTTGGGCATCACCTGAACATGGTCCATGCCATACTTCAGCATGAGGCACCAGTTTAAACAGTGTCCATTTCAGCCCTGCCATCCTTCATGAGCAAGACGGACATTACCAAGAGGGGTGGAAGGAATTTTCTTTTTAGATTATAATGGCCCTTGCCTCATATTGTCACAGTGAAGCTGGCTGAGGCATTAAAGGGGGCAAGAGAAAAGCTCTGATGTTCTAGAAGGATGATCAAAACTGCAGTTACTGTGTGATGGCCTGATTTTTCAGCCTTTTCATATAAACTACTAAGGTCTTCAAAAGTCTGCCTTTAGCTATTCTACTACTTCAGTATTTCTCATTTTCTACATATTTCTCTATTACCCTCATGCAGAAGTAATCACATCTGCATGAGGGTAATAGACAATCTCACCTGAAATTTTCATTTTCTAAAGCCTTTCAGCACCCTAAATTGTACACTCTATGTGCTGAGACTAAGACACCTAAATGAACGAGCAGACTTGAAAAATTCCATTGTCCATCTTTTGCTCAGAATTTAAAAAGACAAGTTTTCACTATAAATTGCTCAGTTAATGTTCACTAAGTGCTAAAATTGCTATGATAGAATACTTCAATTATGAAAGGACAAATTTTCCATGCTCCTGAGATTTGAATCAATTGTCACTTTTACAGGAGCCATAGGACTTTAGGAGATTTGAGTTTGTTTTTAATTGAAATTGCATTAAGAACTTATATTTTTTAGCATTTTTCATTACCCACAGAAAGAAACATGACACTTTGGTGCTTTAGAGCTGGAATCAGTCTTCCTGGACCTCTCTGCTGTTGCAGTTGAACCAGATGGGTCCTTTCTTTGCCAGGTGCAAGTTCTCTACAAACACCTGAGGTAGTGCTCACCCCTCCCTGGGCAGGACCATGTGCCTTGGCTACGCACACACCTGAATCCAGCGGCCCTCTCAACAGCAGCTGTGGCACACCACTCATAAACAGAGCATGCAGTGCTGAAGGATTCTGTTCCACATTTCCCAGCACCATCCTCTTGTTCCGTAGACCCTGCATCTCAGCAGGCTACAATATAGCCAACAAGTTGTAGTTTTAAATTACTTTGGTGAAAAAAAATTGCTTCCTAAGCATTTTTCCTACAAGACTGTCAAATCCCACCCAGTCACAACTAGAATGAAAGCAGAGTTGTTAAAAATAATTAATTGTAATTATTCTTAGAGCACCTAGAGACAAATATTCAATAGAAGCCACATTGCATGTAAAAAGCGTGCAAAAATATCAGACTAAGTAGGAAACTATCAAAAATAATCACCTGTTTATAAAATGAGAAGTGTTGGGATGTTCTGCTTATCAGATCTAAGGAATGTAACTAGGAATACCGTGGATAAGTCAGAGCTACATAACATCTAGGTTTGAATAAGCAATGCATGTTTCTTCAGCATGTTTTCTTGTTAGGCCTTCCAGACAGAATATATTCTGATTTTAAATACCAACTCCCTATTGAATTATATGAAATAGAAACTGCATGATATGAATGACTTCCCTAAAATTAAATTACCTTCAAACTAGGTGTCTTAGCTATCAGCAAGCATAATTACAGCAATATATGTGCATGGGCATGTAATTCATTTTACTGAAGATTTAATCAAGCTTTCTATGCAACTAATGTATATCTTTAGCAGAGGTCAGGTAGGCATGTGATACTGGCCCTTTAGGAAGAGATATGGTTGGATTCCAATGTACTTAACCCTTAAAATGTTACTGATTGAAGACAAAGAATTGACATTCCCCATGTGTGCAAACTACATTAAAAAATCCATTTGCTGTGAAAATTATCATTGGATGTAAATTAAACAGCACATAAGAACAAAATAAGGCAAGAGCTACCATGGCTGTGGTGTTGGCTCCATGGGTAGGGTCTCCTAGGCTACCTGCTGGGGGGAAACCTCTGTTCCTCTTGACCCACAGGTGCTGGGGCCTGGGTGTGCTGATTTAGGCAGTGATTTGTGTAAAGGATCAGGATTCCTGCACCCCAGGATCCATATGGCTGATCAACAAGTTGTTCTGCCAACATGGCACAGTCCAAAGAAAGGGGAAAGGGGGTTGGCTCCTCATTTTCCAGAAGCTGGAGGCCTGCTGCAGTCCATTTGCGAAGCAGAAGACTCCCACTACTGAGTAATCAGTACCAGCCACCTCTGGGTCCTAGCCTTCAAGAGCAAGGGTACGCATTGCGGGGACAGAAGCAGGGTCAGAAGGGAGAGCAATGCACAACCCATTTACAGGAGTATGCTGCCCTTCATAGAGCATTCCTTTGCTGTCATGTTCCCAAAACAATCAGCCATTGTACATGGCACGCTCAGCCTGCAGCCCTGTTCATCTCAGTAAGATCTTTAAGGGTTAATGGTTCCTGTTGCGTTCCCTGGGCTGTGGCTGCTCAGATGCTCCATGTATACATATTTTTGTGTATAAGCCTTGCAGAAGGTCTGGTCACATAGCTAAGAAAGGTGCACTTGAGCACCGCCCACATAACCATGTGCCTTTTGTCCTGTTTCATGTGCAGACACAGAATAGCTGTAATTCTCATATGTAATTTATTTTTAAGTACAGTGTATTGCTCTTTTCTGAAACTTTTTCCTTTTTCTTTCTTTTTTTGACAACTTTCTGCATTGGCAGAGCATCTTGGGATTGAATTTATGGGTATGGAACAATCATTCCTTTTAGCCTGCAGATTCTAGACTCTGAGAGATAAACCCCTTTTAATTTTTTTTTCTCCACTTCCCCTTTTCAATTCCTAACCAATTTCTTTATGCTTTGAAAGGGATCATACAGCTATAACAACAACCCTTGTCGAAGTGTTAGTGGAGATCAGTTCACTAAAATGGTTATCAAAATATTGATAGGATATTAATAGACATAAGGAGTTTCTAGGAATTACTGGAGTGATCATAACATTGTGTACATTCCTTTTTCTGCTGTATAGTTTTGACTAGTTTTGACCTGCTTTTGGTGAGTTTTTCTTGGGTTGCCAGGTTTTGGAAATTCTGTAAGTGTTAAGCACAATGTCTAACTAGTATATTAAAAGGTGGAAACTGTTATGGCCACTTAAAGTCATGCAAATTTGCAGTGTTGAGCTCTGATTTTCAAGTCAAGTTTCATGTCTAAACCCACATCTTGGTGGTTACACATCATGTGTAAACCAGTTGCCTATACATATCTGTAAATTATATGCATATATACATTCCTTTCCAGGTCTGTAAATTTCAAAGTGGACTGTAAGTTATTTAGGAATTTAAGTAGAAGTTTACAGCTAGACTCCAGATCCTCAAGTCAGCAAATAAATTGAATATTTCTAAAACTAAGCTCAACAAGAACATTGGCAATGGGTACTATTTTCACACTTCAGCTTTAAATATAATAGAAATAGATCTTTTAAGTCTTATTCAGAATAGACTGTACTTATCTGACTAGTTATTTGTACTCAGAGGTACAAATAATGCATTACTTGAATAGGCTAACTTAAAATTCAGGTCACGTTTAGTTTGGAATCTGCTATAATTATTGGTAAATAAAAGTATAAAAAAACAGATGGTGAGGCAGTTTTCATTCATGTTCTTATTAAAAATGCCCCCACAAAATGTCATTAGCTTTAGCTGTGAACTGTGGAAAACCCATTACAAGCCCAAATTTTAAAAATCACTCACAACCCAGCTTATTTTTGTTTTTATTATTATCCTAAGTTAGCAGTAATTCCCACTCATACATATTAGATTATAGTGGAAGATATACAGCTACATTAACATATGAGGAGTTAAATTGAAATCCTTTAAAAAACTGACATGCAAATTATGCGTTATATATGAAATTACATTAGCAGAACAACCTCTTGGAATTAAATTCTTTTAAAAATCCCCAGAGGTATGTAAGAAGAAAAACTTTAAAACAGAGCAACTTTAAGGCTTGATATATCATCAGTTATGTATAAATTACAGTGATATGAAATTAATTGCATAATATGAATATTTGAAAGGCTGCTTATGTAATACTTTGGCTTAAGTATTATGATGATTTGATTTTCCTAGCATTCTGTAGGGTAAAAAAATTATTGAAATTATTTTTAATACTTAATAGGGTAAAATCTTTCCTAAATTCTCACTGCACATAAAATTCTTTACAGACTTTCCTGCAAGGCTGCCACAAATTTTTTTCAAGGTAGTTTAATCAGCATATGTAATTTAGCTGAGTGTCATTAACTGACTCCATAAACATTAACACTGGTCAGAGACAGAAGGCACTTTTGGGGCAAGATGTAGTGTAACCCAAGTGCCCCACAGGAGTTCTTCACAAAACTCTTCTTGGCCTTAAACAGAGTCCAAGGCTTGTGTTTGAGGCACCATGCCATCTGCAGAGTCTTCACCAGGATCGCAGTCATGTCCCAGCTGCCAGCATTGCCTGTCACCCCCACTGGCCCCACAGAGCACCTGGGCATCCCTCATTTGGCCCTGGCTGTCCCCTGCCATCCAGGAGCACAGCCACGTTTACATGAGAGCTTGCTGGTTTGCTGGGCATAACATGCCCAAGTGCTTTCCTAGGCAGACCTTGCTCCTGGAGTTTGAGGGAGGGCATGGCAGCACCACCATTCATGCACACCATGTCAAGCTGCATTTTCCTTCGGGCCTTGTTTCAAAGGGCACAGGAGGGAACTAAGGCTATGAAAGCAGATCCAGGGATTTAGTTTCCCTTGCCCATCAAGACCTAGAGTCCCAGCAGTATTGCTGGTGCTGGGAGCATTGCTCAGGGCTGCACCCACAGCCCTGCTCCCTCTCGTCGTTCCCCATCCCCTGCAGTGAGTGAGCACCCAGAAAGTCCCACGCATATGAAACGAGCCTCAGCCCACTGGCAAACTCAGTCAGGCTATCACCAGCCAGCTGCCCAGCTCATTTGCAACAGCCTCAGCCTGCACCAAACCTCCCAGAATCAGTCCAAAACCTGAGCGGAGTATCCACTGTTAATCTTCTACTTCCTCTCCCTTGTGCTCAAAAAAAAAAAAAAAAAGAGGGTGATATGTCATTATTCATTTTGCTTTCATAAGCTAACAGCTGACAGCATGACAATAAAATAATAATAATAATTCAAAGCATTTTAAATTAGCCCCTAAATTGCTTAGCACAATTCTGTTTCCTGTGACATCCTTGTAATACACCATTTCCATGGCTAACTAATAAGCGCTTTCAGAAGGGGCAAAAAATGGAAGGGGATCCAGTGCCACTAACTAGCTTAGGTGAGGAGTTATGCTGTATGAGAAATCCCTTCACACTCTGCTTCAACCTTTTTTTTTCCCCAAGCATTTCTTCTCTCTGGTTTTTTCCAGTTCCAAGCATGCTGTGCCAGGCCTGTAGTTGACTTCTGTATCCTTTTTTCCTGTCTTTCCTTATATTTCACCTTCCTCTTTTTCTTTGTCATAGTTTGGTTTGGTTGGAGTTTCAGCCATTTCTTCCTTCCATTCTTTGACTTTCTGTTCTTGGAGTGATATTTATTTTTCTTTAATAAATTTTTGCAGCATCCTAGTTTTACCACACTCAGTTCTTCTTTCCTCTTCCCCCGTCTTTGTTAATAATTAGTGCTATTAATTTTGTCTGACAGTGCTCATGACCCGTTTGCTGGTGTTTGATTTACAGTGGGTTTGGCTTGTAAGACAAACTTGTTCCATGCTGTGGTGCATTGTATCAGAGAAATTAAGATTTATTTTTGCTTTTTGGTTTGTTGCATGGAGTATTTGCCACTTACCCCCAGCAACTTTAAAACAAAACTAGACAAGCTCAGGAAACATGAAGAAGGGAAGTCTGCTCCCTATTCAGTAAGGCGTATTTTCCCCTGAACTGGTGTGTCATCTATGACAGCACATCATTTGGACATGTGAGAGATACATGGCACATGTGAGAGATACATGGCACCTTTGCACCAGCCAGATGTAAGTCCCTTCCAGCAGGAATAATGCTGACATTTATCCCAAAGGTAGTGCAAAGCAGTTCTAATTCATTCATTTATTTTTAATCACCTGATGGTATTCTGACTCTGGTCAATATGGCAGATCACTGTTGTTCTGTCTGCTTAATCAAAAATAAGACTTGAGTAAAGCTAAACATCCATTTTTGTCCTAACAGCAGGAACACAAATCCTCATCTGTAAAGTGTCAACACAGAACACTCCTGTGTTTCAGAACTCCTTACGTAACATTTCCCCAGCAGAACACTCAGCACTGCTCTCTGCCAAGCATGAGCAAGGCTGGAAAGCATCAGTAGCTCTAGCCCAAACATTAGCAGTGCTACTAACACCTTTATAAAAGTGAAATATCTCTGATGGATGAGATTGGTAACAAGTTGTCATCACTGAGCAAGCTGCCACCCTAGATAGAGAGTTCCTTTGTTGGTCACAAACAAGCTGAAACTCTGCATTTCTCTCACACAAGGCACTGCTGGTTGTGGATATTGTTGTGTTTTAGGAGGAGCACTGGAGAAAGAGTCTGAATTTTATGACCAAAGCTCAAAACCTGTCTTCATTTCCATTGGTGATATAATTACAAGCCAAGCTCATATCTCAAATGTACAAGAGTATTTTAAAATTTCTCCTGTAAAGACAGCTGAGATATAAATTGGCGTGGGACCAGAGGGATATTGCATGTGAAAACAATCCAAAAAAGATAATAATAAAATAAATTTCTCATAAGACCTGTAAAAATGGCTTTCATTCCAGCTGTCTTTGCAAAACTTCCAAAGCATTTGCAAATTCTTGTTATTACCTTACCACACTTCATTTTTATTTCCAGCAAATGCTGTGTTTGTCAACTAAGTTGTTTCTTAGATATTATTCTTGTTGGCTTTAAAACAAAAAAGTGACTTTTGACTGTAATTCTGTAATTGTTCTCATCCCCAGTATTGTGTTAATAATTTGTGGTGTAGTTCTGTTCTTGCAGTCAATAATGAGTCTGCCTGAAGTGTGATGGCTGTGTCTCAGTGTGGCTGTGTGAATCTGTGCAGTGGTTTGTAGCATGACAGCTGTTGACTGTGTGCTCCTTGCCTAGCCATCCTCCATGTTGTGACTTTCTCTGTTTTTGTCCCTTTCTAGAAGCTGAGGAACTGTACCAGAAACGGGTGCTGACCATAACTGGCATTTGCATTGCTCTTCTAGTAGTTGGCATCATGTGTGTGGTGGCCTACTGCAAAACCAAGTAAACTTTTCTCTTTTATTTCATATCTCTGGTTGTTGGTCAGGGCCTTCCCAGTTGACTGTAGCTTCTCTGGGCATGAGGTTGTAGCAGCATTTCTCTAGAGGTGAGCTTAAGAGACAAACATGTGACCAGGGTGCTCTGGTCCAAGCCAGATGAATGTGAGTCTCCATGTCCATCAGCAGTGCAAAATTAAGAGAGATATCTGAAAGATTCTCAGTCTTCAAATGTAATTCGAAATTTTTTGTCTTTTTTTGTTTGCTTTCTTTTCTATCACCCATTTCAGCTGGTTTTCCCTGTTGAAAAGGAACAAACTCCAACCCTGGAATCATGTTGCTTTCCAGCAGTGAATTTTATGTATAAGGCTAATTTGTTTGTACTTGAGACACAATTAATGATGGTAAAAGTTACTATACACCAAAGGCCAAAAAATTGAACACTAAGGCGTTCTCAATGCAAAAGTAGGCATTTAAATGTGTTCTGTGAGTCTCTAAATTACAGGGGGTGACTCTCAAACATGCATGAGGCGCTCTGGACTATAAATTACACAGAACATCAGCAGAATTTCTGCTGCCAAAACTTCTGGCTGCCTTTATAAATCTCCCCAACAAAACACAAAAAGACCTTATCATAAATATTCCACGTTTGTATAAACCTGATTTACTGTTTCAAGGCCTGATTGGCAGTTGGTTTTTGTTGTAAGCCCCACCAATAATGGATGTGTTAAAAGCGGGGGAGGAAGGAGATCATTTGCTCCTCTCAGCAAGAGTCCAGACACATACACACAGCTGCTCCTACCCATAACCTTATGCCAGTGGTCAGTGGGAAGCAGCTGAAACAGTAATAAAAAATCAGATCAATTACTGGTTTTTAGAAATCACATCTCCATGTATTTCAACAAACATTTAGTCAGGATCCTGAAGTAAGATTTTCTGTATAAAGAGCCCATAGAATCCATCAGAGGTCTGGATGCCTTTTTGCCCCAGACATCAGCAATCACTGTGAACCAAAAATTAACTGTTTTCAAAAACAGTTGTTGAGTGTCCCATGCCAGGACATGGCCCTCCAAATGCAGCAGTGATGCCAGAGTGGTATCTGTGAGATGATTTGCATATGCTCTTTTTCCTAAATAGGGGAAAATTCAGAAACCAGGATAAATCTTGGAATGGTGTTAGGAGAACAACCAATGTAATAATCTAATAGCTTAGATATTGTTGGTCTCCTTGCAAGAAATACTGCTACTAAATTGCCAAGGCATTAGCTTCAGACACTGAGTCTTAATTCAGAAGTGCTTTATTTGGACATCATTTACATAGAATATAAAAGCTTCTTAAGTACACACTAGCTTACCCATTATTCTCTCATCTCAGTTTTGTAGAGTAATTTTTTTAGTTAGTGTCCTTTTACTACAGGACCACCAGCACAGATAAAAGCATTCAAATTCAAATACACTGGTCACTGAAGGTGGAATAATGCAGATTTCTAGGGACAGATTCCCAGGTTACATGTGCCAGGATTTCAGTCCGGTAGATGACAAACTCAGACTCCTTCTGGAACTTGCTTTCTCTACCATGTTCAGGAATTCAGATTGTTCTTAGTCTCCAGAGCCTCATGAAGGGGAGACTTAAATCAAATTAAAACCTTGCTTGAGTGCTGCTTCTCAGCCCAGGAGGTGTTTGGGTATCTCAAATATCTCCTGGCACTGCTCAAATATCTCTATACACCTTAACTGCTTACATGTCCTAAGATGATGCCTGGTTATCCTCAAAGCATAAAGTCCACATGAGGCACAGAGTGTATCCTTCTGAGACAGGAGCATTTCCAAGACAGATGTATCTGCATATGCCATTCATGTGATGTGATATAAATTAAGCATTTTCTACTATCCAGGCACATACATACAGAGAAAATATGTGAAATGCTGTGTGTCAAATCATGTTTTCATTGTCTTCAGGCTTTCATGACTATCAAGCTTCAGCATATTTATTGCACTTCCTCACTCTCCTTTTTTGTAAGGCTTGAAATAGTCCCCTTGAGTTCAAAACAGGATTGAAAATAGTTATCTCTTACCCTGCCATCTCTATCTGCATACAGCTTAGTATTTTAGCTTTTGCCACAGCCAAAGTCATATGCATTCCAGAGTGTGTTGAAGCCTGCATCCTCCCTTCACTGCCCTGGATTCTGTGAGAGTGTGGTGGAAGTTCTCCAATGTAATGAGAGAAAACTGGGTAATATTCGTAAATTAGGTCTGAAATTGAATAGCCCTTTCTCTGGTTATTTATTTTGGTGTTTTAATTAGTGTGCTCTGCATAGCCAGGTTTTACTATGCTGTAAGTTTTGCTGCTGACAACTTGTAATGATCTTCTGAAACGTTCTTCTGTGGAGAGCTGGAAGGATTACAGAATCACAGAAACATTTTGGTTGGAAAAAACCTATGAGATTGTGTCCAACCTTTGAATGGCCACCACCTTATCAGCTGGACCATGGCACTAAGTGACCAGTCATTTCTTGAACACCCCAGGGTGGGTGACTCCACCACCCTACTGAGAAGTCCGTTCCAATGCTTAATAACCCTTTACATGAAGAAATTCCTCCTGATGTTCAACCTGAACCTCTCCTGGCACAGGAGGCCATTTCCTCTTGTCCTGTTGCTACTGGCCTGGGAGAAGAGGCCAACTCTCACCTGGATACAGCCTCCTTTCAGGCAGTTGTAGAGAGTGAGAGGGTAACCCTCCTTTTCTTCAGGAAGGAGCCTCCTTTTATTCAGGCCTAACAACCCCAGCTCCCTCAGGCACATCTTACAGGACTTACATATTGTTAGCAAGTGGGGAAACAGCAGCTAAGGACAGGAGACAGTAGAAGCATCAAAGTCAGTCAGAGATCGTGTCATTAGTACATGGATAGTTCTACTAAATGCACCCATGGCATCCACCTGGTAATCATTAGGCTTCAGAGCAAATCTGATGTTGCTGAAACAAAACCTTCCAGAGCTGCCAGGAAGTCTGTGGGCTCAGGCCTATGCCGTTTACTCTCACTTTGGATTTCTGAGGCTTAGTCTGCACTCTTCCATAACACATTTATGTATTTGAAGTACACTGTTGCGGTAGGGTATGAATCCCTCCAAAAAAATGTGTAACTGCCACATCACAAAGACCATGTTCCAGTGTCTGCAAGCAAGCTGTGAGGCACAGACACCTCAGCTCCCTGTGGTGAATGGAGAGGTGTAACTTGATGGGCTGTCAGAAGCTCTGCCTTGGCCCTTGTGAGGGTGTCAAAGTGTCTGGGTTAAAATCTCTTCCCCCTCCCTTCTGAGTGCAGAAAATTCTCTTTCTAAGACAGAGCACAGCTTAGAAATGGCTTCCCTTTTCCTCTCACTTATTCCTGTCCCCTTTTGTCCTGCTGACTCCTGGAAGGGATCCCAAATATCTTTCCCCTGTGCAGGTCCCCACAGCTCCAGCTGCAATTAGGCCTGTGGTTTTCAGAGTTACTCTGAGCTCTAGCAGCAGTGGAGACAATTCTGGCAAAAAAAGTGATGTTACATTATTATCACCAACATCAATATGCTGAGAGGTGCAGCTGCTCTCCTTTTCTCTATTAAAACTGTTTCTGTGTTTCACGCACAGGAAGCAGAGGAAAAAGCTGCATGACCGCCTTCGTCAGAGCCTGCGCTCGGAAAGGAACAACGTGATGAACATGGCCAATGGGCCGCACCACCCCAACCCACCGCCCGATAACGTCCAGCTCGTCAATGTAAGTTTCACTGCATGTGTTTCAGCCTAGGCTGCCAGTGCCACAGGAAAGCTCACCCCACAGCTTTTAAACATCTACCTGCTGCTGCAGGCTGGTGACTGATTTCTCTTGGCTTTCTCCACACAGAAAAAATTGCTATCGCAAACTGCTGCTGTCTTCTCCGTCAGAGAATAGTATTTTTGGTGTATCTGATGGTAATGGGAGGTTGCTTTTCCACACATCTGTCTACTGGGACTCGTTCCCTTGTTAACTACATTTTTATAGCTTGTTTGTGATGCAGACCTTTGCTACTTTCATCATTTGTCTCCTCCTATTTTGAGTCTAGATGGGCTATGTACACAGAGGTGTATATGAATGTCCTAAAGTGTGTCAGTATGGTTTCTGCATGTATTTAAATGACAAAATTTGTGCTTTGGCACATGTAAAAGGTTGAAATCTGGGAAGGAAGGATTGGGAATTATGTCTACAAATGTGCTGTGAATTACAGTTTGTAAACCTGAGCTTTGTCTGGGTTTTTTCAGCAGTACGTTTCAAAAAATGTAATCTCCAGTGAGCATGTCATCGAGCGAGAAACAGAGACCTCGTTTTCTACAAGCCACTACACCTCGACAACACATCACTCCGTGACAGTCACCCAGACATCTAGCCACAGGTACTAGAGGGGAAGGCAAATAGCAGCTGAAATATCTGATCTGTTGCCATTGTAAAGCCAAAAAATGTGTAAAACAACAAAGCAGGGAAGATCTATGCTCCCTTCATAGTGTTTTCATTTTAAGGCTAACAATATTTGATGTCATATCGCCTAACTAATTATCTTCTCTTAGAATTGACAAAGACCTTTATTTTCTGAATGGCATTCCAATACTGTCACACTGAATTTTAGTATATGCAAATTGCTAAATCAGTGACAGTTCTAATGACTGGAAAGCCCTCCTTCCCTCTCCTTTGATCCATACATGCAAAATCACCTTGATTCCTGTGGATTCTCTAAATTCTGCAGCTCCACTTACCCACCCAAAGGGTATGCTGCATATCCTGTGTGGCAACAGAGCCCCTCCTTTCCCTGTCTAAACTTCTGCTCATACAGTTGCCACCAAATCCCACTCTCACACTCCCCCTTTCTCTTTCCCTGGTTGCTGCTCTCCAGCTGGAGCAATGGCCACACTGAAAGCATCCTCTCTGAAAGCCACTCGGTGCTCGTCAGCTCCTCCATGGAGAACAGCAGGCATGCCAGCCCAGCAGGGCCCCGGGGCCGTCTCAACGGCATTGGTGGGCCACGGGAAGGGAACAGCTTCCTCCGGCACGCCAGGGAGACCCCCGATTCCTACCGAGATTCTCCTCACAGTGAAAGGTAGGACACACCACCCCATTGCTTTCAGCTGGCAAGACCTGGTGTTTTCTCAGGTGGTTTCAAAGCCTGGGAGCGCAGGAGAAAATGCGACAGTGCAGCTGTTCTTGTAGGGCATGCATGTCCTTATTCATAAAGGCGGAGAGCTGAGTAGCAGTTTAAAGTCTACCAAAAGCATTTCTTCCCTTCTTGCCTCTGCTGAATTTAGTCCTATTAGCCAGCAGTTCACACTTGGAAAAGCTCCATTGGAGTAATTAGTTAGAAATTTCCATTGGAAACTATAAACAGAACTTTGACTACTTACCAATTTCTTAGAAGATGCAAGTGAGAAGACTGGCAGATTTTGCAGTAAGAAAGTAATGTTTTGATCCACAGGAGGAGGGCACTAAGGACTCCTAACCAGTATAGAAATTATGCCACCACTCACTTTCGGGAGTGTTCCAGCTCCTGAAATCCCCTTAACCCTTTATTAAATAAAAGCAAGAAACACAAAGTGCAAGCCAGAAGGACTCAGGCCCTTATTAAATCAGGAGCAGTTATAAATAAACCTGGCCAGGAGTTTTCCAACCAAGTAATTTTTTTCTCTTAAAAGATTGGTTCATCAGCTCCTATGGTCTGCCTAGAAGTACATCAGTCACAAAAAAACTTTAACTGAAAAAATCTTGCTCAGGTTTAGGCTAGCATTTTAGTTCAGGATGGCCCAGAATAGCAATAGAAAGATTGACAAGAAACAAGACATTTAAAAAGAGCTTTTATCTCTGGAATCTTAGGCAGAATAAAAGGAAAACAAAAGGTTATGGACCGGTTCTCTGAGGACTTCGAAATCACAAGAGATTTGGCCTTGTGGAGTGTCCATGATGCCAAAAATGCAGCCAGGCAATCCCCAAGGAGACTGAGCTGTGTAGGAGACAAATTGTGGTTTTCATAAAAATGAATGTGCACATACAGCAAACGCCATTTCTGTGGTACTCCCTCTGCCACACAAACAACTGCTAAGCAGCAGGAAGAGGGACCACTGAGGGAGGACCCTGAGTGTACTACCACCAAGGATAATAAACTACCCTCTCATTAAAAATTTTGTGTTATTTACTATGGAATTTAATTTGAAGATACATGGCTCACATGACATAAACAGCCATGGCTCCAATCCAGCAGAGCACTTTGACAAGATTATCTTTTAATTATGCAAGTAGGCTCACTGAAATCAGCCAGATTACTCACATGGGTAGAGCTCAGCATGTGCTTAAGTGCTTTGCTGGATCAGGACCTGTAACAGTAAATACCATGTTGTCTCCTGCCTGGGAACTGAGCAGGATGCACGGCCACACGCCTACCAATGGTGAGTAGTACAGCTTAGTATATTTGGGCATCTGCATGTGAGAAGTGAAGACCATTCTTGCTGTCTGCCTGCATTGCATGGGACACCCAAAGCATCATTCTAATACAAACTGTTTAGATTGAACTGGAGGGGTGGCGCTGGGGGAGAGGGGAGACCATATTCCTTTTTGTTTCTCTAAGAAGAAAGAAGGCATTTCATCAATTATTTTGTCTCTTGGAGGCTCTACTATAGGTCAATCACAGCAACATTTCTGTGATAATTCATCAGGCATTGACATCCTTGCCTGTGCCTGAAGCAATCACAAATTTGGAACGTGGGAGATGATAGTTCCCTGGGCATTAATTGCAGGCCTCATCTTTTTTTAGCAAGCAGGAAATACATCACCAATTGTTCCTGAGATGGCTTGTGTATATAAGGGAGAAAGTTAGAGTTATTTGGAACTAAAAATTACTCAGAAACATAAAGGAATGTAAGAGCTGACAAATTACTTCCTGAAGCCATCACATGTTGCTGTACTGTGAATTGGTAGACCAAGGCTCTACTCCCTCAATTTTCAAATTAAATTGAACAGACATTACAAGGGGTTGTTTTGCATTACCCATATATTTCCTGGACCCCATGCCCTGCCACCTGTGTACACAAGCAGAGAGCACAAGCAGTTTTGTCTTGGATGTCCTTAGCTGTTTTACAGGAGAGATCAAAAAACACTGTCTCTGCACAAAAGGCTGGACTATATGATGAAGCTGGCAGCATATAACAAGTTAATGTGTGCTGGATGGCCATGGGTATGCTCTGATCCCCTTTCACTGAGCCAGCATAGTTGGCCATGAAGCTGGATAAATCAATCACCTTTTAACCTTCCTTTCAGGATGGGCTAGAGCTGCACAAGTTCGGCTCCTGAGCCTCAGATTGCAGACAGCAGCTAGTTAGCACTGCTCTGTTAGGTTGTGGGGGAACAGACCAGAAATGTGTGAATGCACAACACTTCAGTGTGAGTAACTTGACACTGTTGGAAGCCTGCACAGTACATTGAACACAATTAACCAACTCAGTGGGTTAACAGAACCAGTTTAGCTAAAATCCGGTGTGTCATAAAGACATATATCCAACGGTGTACCAACTGGGAAAGTAGAAAGGCTTCAGTTTTTCAGACAATGCCTATTAAAAATGTGAAAGGAATTAAAAGCTCAGTCATGGAAGCAGAAAAATTACTTAATTCATCCAATGCACAGACCTATTCATTGCCCTTTGCTTAACCAACTTGATTAATTCCTATGCATAACTCCAGGTTTGGTTTTTTCCTTTCTCTTGCTCCTCAGTTCATGTAAATCAATGTGCAATCAATGCGCCTCTAGTGAAATCAATTTATGCTGCTGCACATCTGTCCAGAATCCATCCCATTTTCTCCCTTTTCCTGTAACTCCATTTTTGTCAAGTGTAATATGTGCAACTGAGTCACAGATTGGATAAGAAAGATGGATTCAAGTTTATTTTGGTAATTTCAGGCTCAGATAAATAAACCACTAATGGAAAACTAAATAACTACATCAATCATAGACATACAGATTTTCTCAATGGGTCTGTGATGGTGCTCAGAACAATTTTAACTGTAGACACAGATGAAATTCGGGCAGGTGAATTTAGGATAAGAATAAAAACAAAGCCTGACCATGCAAAGTGTCATGCTGGGCACTGTGCTTTTGATGGACTGGTTTTAGGCAGATCCTCACCTGGCATGAATCCACATGACCTCATAGCATGTCTACTGATTAAAACTAGTTGAGAGCTTCACATTTTTTGTTCTTTTTCTTTAGGACAAACCCTGTAATGGCACCTGAGCTTCATTTTCAGAAATCACTTCTGACCACTACCCTTCCCACAGGAACAGGGACAAATTTTGCAGAGAAATCATGGGCACTAGGCCAGACAATGCTGTCTTTCAGCATTTGTTCCCATATGAGGACAAATGATACTCTGTGCTTCTTTGCAGACAGATCTACCAGCCAGGGTAGCTAGCACCCAGGAGTGGAGCAGCACAAGTGTTTCTCTGACTACCTGTCGTGGGTTTACAGGAAGCAGGTTTTCTGGGAATGGAGTGGCCAGAGGCCAATAGGTGTTCAGATTTTAAATTGACACCAGGCTTGGCCACTGAGGGTGGATGCGCCTCTGAGAACACAGGGGTTAGAAGCAGAGCACTCCCTTGGGAGCTCTCTCTTTGATTTCCGGCCAGCAAAGAGGGAAGGCCTCCCCTGCCCGGCTTCGAGCTGGGCGGGGGAGGGGAAACCTGCGGCCCGGCAGAGGTAGGCCTGACCCCTCAGGATGGAAGGGTGGTGGGGGCACCAGGAGGCACTGGGCAGCCCCCCCCAGGAGAGACAGAGGGAGAGAGGCCCCGAGAAGATTTGGGCAGCACCCCCCCCCCCCAGCCAGAAGACGAGAGAGAGAAAGCCAGTACGGGCCTGTGGCCTTGAAGTGATATCGGCCTGTGAAGAAGGAGGGGGAAGGGGGGAGTGCAGCAGGGAAGGAGCCTGGCCGCGTGCAGGAGTTTGTTAACCCCTTTCTGGATGATGAAGACCTCACAGAGCATTTGGACCTTTCCCAGAGGGGAGATGGAGTGGATGATAAAGAGGAAATGGGCAAGAGAATGACAGTCGGAGCAGTGAGTGAGGCTGGGAGAGTAAAGAGGCCGGAAAGAGATGATGGAGTAGCTGGTTGCTGGACTCTTTTTGGTACAGCCATGGACAGAACCATGCTTCCTCGCGACACAGAGGCTGCATCCAGGGGGGAGGCGATGGCTCAGAACTGAGAGGGTTCAGTTTTGGAGACCCCCGGCCCCAGGGGGTAGACAAGTATGGGGGGGACAAGAGGTCCCGAGATGAGAGAAAACTGTGCTTTTTTTGGAACTGGTCAAAGCACCCTTAAAAGGATAACCCTTGAAGCAGCTCTGTTCCTTGTTCAGTGGTGAGAGCACTGGGCATGCAAGGAAGAAGTCACCATGGCCCCAAGAAGGACTACTCTCCTCTTGATGGACTGGAATTGAGTATTTACAGGGTGATGGGTGGAGACTTGAAATTTGGAAGATGTATTGGAAATGTGGTGGGGGGAGGAGGAAATGCTTTTTGTGGAGTTTTCATTTTCCAGGTGTGTGTGTGCGTGTGTGTGTGTGGTTTTTTTTCCTTTTGTAGTTTAGTTAATAAACTTTTTTTCTAAGGTAGAGGCCTGCTTTGCTTATTTCCTGGTCACATCTCACAGCAAACACCAGGGAAGTATATTTTCATGGGGCACTGGCATTGTGCCAGTGTCAAACCATGACACTACCCTTGGTGATTAAAATTAGCAGAATCTGGCTCTGTATTTTATTCAAACATTACTTTCCTTCCTAGCCTGAGACAGTTTGGTTGCCAGAAGAGGGTGAAGCCCCAAGAGGACTGTCCTTCAGTTCCCTTCCTTTCTTTCCTCCTGTCTGTTTGCATGTACCCCAGATTCTGGTCAATTCCTTCCAGAAGTGCAGCAGCTGTTTTCCTTTTGAGAAAATACTTGCAAATGCATTTTGTTTTTGGCAGCCTGTCTGTCTCTGAATCCCATTCTTGGATTCATTCCAGAAAGTTATTCTGGTAAAAAATTTACAGCATCTCCATGGCTGGGATCTGGGAGTTTCACTGTGCTCCTCCTGCTTTCATATGGTTTTGCCCAGGGTCCCAGAACTCAGCAGTTTATAGGATTAATAGGAACAGGAAAGGTTCCTTAGTAGCCCTGTGTGAGGATGCTGGGGATCTTAAGGGAATTCCTGCCATTTCTCTCCCAGTCCACGTGAGTTGCTGTTTTTACAGGTCACCACTGCTCCTGTGCTCGCAACCTGTCCCTATCTCTTTTCTTCAGGTATGTCTCAGCTATGACCACACCAGCTCGCATGTCACCCGTTGATTTTCACACTCCAACTTCTCCCAAGTCCCACCCCTCCACGATGTCACCCCCGGCTTCCAGCCTGACCGTCTCCATCCCTTCTGTGGCGGTGAGTCCCTTCATAGAAGAGGAGCGACCTCTGCTCCTGGTGACTCCGCTGCAGCTGCATGAGAAGTACGACCATCACCTTCAGCAATTCAACTCCTTTCACCACAATGCCACCCATGAGAGCAGCAGCCTGCCACCAAGTCCTCTGCAGATCGTGGAGGATGAGGAGTACGAGACCACGCAGGAGTACGAACCAGCACAGGAGCCTCCAAAGAAACTCACCAACAGCCGGAGGGTCAAAAGAACAAAGCCCAATGGCCACATTTCCAGCAGGGTGGAAGTGGACTCTGACACAAGCTCTGAGAGCAGCAGCTCTGAGACCGAAACAGAAGATGAAAGAATAGGTGAGGATACACCATTCCTGAGCATACCGAACCCCGGGACAGCCGGTCTGGAGCCAGCCACTGCCTTCCGGCTGGCTGACACCAGGACTAACCCGGCAAATCGCTTCTCCACACCAGAAGAGTTACAAGCAAGGTTGTCCAGTGTGATAGCTAACCAAGACCCTATTGCTGTATAAAACATAAAACACATAGATTCACATGTAAAACTTTATTTTATATAATGAAGTATTCCACCTTTAAATTAAACAATTTATTTTATTTTAGCAATTCCGCTGATAGAAAACAGGAGGGGAAGAAAACTTTTATAAATTAAATATATGTATGTACAAATGTGTTATGTGCCATATGTAGCAATTTTTTACAGTATTTCAAAAATGGGGAAAGATATCAATGGTGCCTTTATGTTATGTTAAGTTGAGAGCAAGTTTTGTACAGTTACAATGATGGCTGTCCCATAGTATTTTGCAAAACCTTTTAGCCCTCAGTTGTCCTAGCTTTTTTGTGCACTGCATTATAATGACTGGATGTATGATTTGCAAGAATTGCAGAAGTCCCTCTGGTCGCTTGCTGTAGAGTCTCAAAATCAGAAAGCCCTGTAACAGCACTCTTACCCTACTCCACCAGAAAAACACACGTATACACACACACAGAGTCAGAAAGGAAAAAAAGATTAAAAAAAAAAGATAAAAAAGTAAAAAAAAAAAAAAAAAAATTCTTATATGAGAACTTTTATTTGCTTTCCGTATATGAGATGAGTTTTGTCTGCTCTCTGCCAGCCAAAAGGTTTGCTTCTTTGAGCACTGGGATAATAGTAGGTCCAACAGCATGCTACTATTAATTACAGCAGGATAACAAAAAACATACAAACAAAAAAAAGCCAACCTGCATTAAGTAATGTTACTTATAGAAAGAAAGTAATACTGTGATTTTAAACCAAATATATTATTAATCAGAGGTCAGCTTGTAAACACTAGGAGCTGCCATTTCATTATTTTCCAGATATTAACTGTTCTAGTTATCCCTTAGTAAATGGGTTTAAGTTAGCTGAGGCTTTGAACCCAATACTCTATTCAAACAAAAAAGGAAAAAAAAAGAAGAAAAAAGAAAAAAAATAAAAAGAGAAAACATTTACATTAGTTTATGTTAATGGGGCAAATATAATAGATATCTGTAATCAAGCAAGGAAGAGATCTAGCTGGAAAACAAATGCCACTAATAAAAGTGCAATCAGTTTTCACCTCTATTTCTTAATGTTGATTTCTAATACATGACTTATTCTTTTGTTTCCACTCAATTTTCTTCCCCTTTTTTCCTTCCTCAGAAAGAACCCTGACAAGCTTCTAGCAATACCTTGTTAGAGTTGCTGTTGGAGTAAGGCTTACTCTTGGACAAAGAAAGGCCTTTCAGGGAAGAAGAACATGATTTGCTGAATGGTTAAAAAGTATAGGCACATAGGAGGGACAAAGCAGATGTGTGGAGTTTATTTCCACTCACCTTTACTGACTCCATTACTTGTGTTAAGAGAGGCAAGGCTGATGCAGAACCCATTTATGAAGGCAAGCACACCATGTGAGTTACAGCCCTAGTAACCCATGTGTGACTATTTAATATCAGTGTTTACATAGCCAGTGACAGTCTTGAAGTCATTGACTAGTAATGAACAAGGATGCTGTCAGTGCTGGAGTAGATGCATCCATCCAGACAGAAGCAAATGGACTCTTTTGCACTGAATTCCTATCAGTTTAGTCAGGGTCACTCTGCCTCTTCTATACTTTTGATTTTTTGTTGTGTGTTCAGTTGGCACAGCATTGACTCAGGATTGATGTGGAAAACAAATGTTTTTCCTAGACTCTGGGGATTCTGAAAATGAGAACATGTGTTTTACAGGTATTACTGAGCTCTAAATAAGAGCCCTGTCAAGACAAAAATAATTTCAGCCAAACTACACTCATCCTTTGGGCCACATTCTGGTCCTAGTTAAATGAAGAGAAATACATCAAGGAAAATTTGTGAGATGCAAACCTGAGGTACAAAAGTCTCAACTCAGTAAATTGTTCAAGCATATGCTTATGCTAATCCCAGCAAAAGTTACCTTCAGCATGTGCTAGACTCTGATTGACACATCCAGCACATGTAAAAAGTTAAGCATGTGCCTAAGAGTTTTGCTGAACAAGGTGTCCTATTGATTTGAGACTGAAAGCAAAGTATAGCAAAAGAAGATCTTTGCCAGGATGACAAAAATCAGTGAGTTCCTCGCTGTATAAATAACCATATCACATTAGTAAGAACACAGGTGACTCTACCTGAACACCAGATTCAGCAGAAAAAGAACAAAAAAAACCCCTTAGTATAGGAAACAAAGTTGTCCACTGGAATGTCAGTGGTAGAACCAAAAGGCTAGGAAATTAGCACAGCTTTGGGCTATGTGGTGGCTGAAATGGCACTGCTTATTTGAGAAGTCTGTGGAAGATGGCAAATACATACTATCTGGACTTAAGTTCCCTTTGCCATTTTTCCTTAGCGGGCATGTACTTGAACACACTTTGCCTTTGCAGACCGAAACAAAAGCTCTCTACAAATTCTCTAAGCCATATTCTCATTTTCATCCCTTTAGTCATGCCTGTTTATCTGCAATCCCATGCAGCAGAATATCCATCTCTCCAGTAACTCTGCAACTCAGTAGTACAGAGGGTCAGGTGAGCTTTCCTAATGAAGGCCACGAGTTTCCAAAAGATTTGCACTGTTGAGTTTCCTTGGGCACTTGAATATCTGTCCCTTCAGGAAGCCCTCTGACACTGCAAAGACCTTGCAAGACAGATGAGACAGAAAAAGGATGGCAGAGAAACAAGAGATTTGCCCCAAAATCGCCCATCTTCGTGGCAGAATAGAGATTATAAGACAGGTCTTTTGTAAACTCCTCCAGCATATCAACCACAAGGCCAGCTCTCGTTTAAGTATCTATAATAGCCCAGACAGATTAATGAGCATGGAAAGGGAACATGCCTTGATGTTGAGTAGATTATTTGACTGCTAACACTGTTATTGTGGAGGGACAGTATAAAATGAAGGAGCAATTCCATACTTGGGAGCTGTACATGTGAGATTTGTTTGGTATAGGTCTAAAGGAAAATGTCACACCTCTTCTGTTGCAGTGCCTCAAAGTCAAATTGTTGTGCAGTTCCTGCTATTCCTACCCCTCGGAATATATAACAGTGTGTTATAGAGCAAGCATGAAATTAGGCTGGAGACTTCACATGGACCTAAGAACAGAAAATACAATTGGGGATATGGCTGCCTAAGCCCTTAGATCTTTGTGAAGAACCCAGCCTTACAGCACAATTCATGCAGCAGTGAATTCGGTAATTGCCCTGGCTTGGCACACACAGAAGTGGGAAGAGGACACCAACCCTAACCTCTCAGCTTGTGTTTATCACACTGTGAGGGTGTTTCATATCAGTCAGGTCCACACCCAGAAGTCAGTGAGTCTACCTGGCCACAGATGCTGCTGGCAGGCTGCAGCCAGTTCCTGCTGGCCAAGGGGCTGGAGGCTGCAGCAGCACGGAGCAGAGCCAGCAAGTGCCTATGAAAAAGGCCAGCTCCCCTGTTGGGGATATTTGCTTCATTTCCCAGACCTTTGAGCTAGGGAGTCCCAACACCCTTGAGACATCACTGTGTGATGCTTGCCAGTTCTTTGGCTGAAAGTTATGGCAAGAAACATACTTTGAAGAGGGGGGAAATATTCCAGTGGTGGCAGAGTTGTTAAGATTGTCCTGGTTTATTTCCATGTCATTTAGTTTGAGCCATAAGTTTTTCCTGTGTATGTGTTCATATGCAGGAATTGTTCCAACATGAAAGGTTTCTTTCAAGAGTGTATAGCTAGATTATGTTGTGCACAACCTGGTACAGCCTGCCTATTTAAGGGGTGTAAATCATTACAGCTCAATACAGGTTCTCATGCAACAGAGAAAAGCCTACTCCCTCCTTTTGGCCCAGTTATTCCCTTCCTCACTTGAGCCACCCCAACACACCCAGGTTTAAGAGATCAATCACTGCCTTTATCAGGGAAACAGGAAAGCTCCTTCTTTCCAGTACTCCAAAACAACAATGCTGCATGTCTCTGCTTCTCTCACACACATTGCAAGCAGTTTCCTGAGCATCCAGGATAGCAAACTGGTGTCTCCTCAAAGGACACACCTCTCAGCCTGTTGAGCACTTCTTGGCCCTGCAGTGTGGCTACTTACCATTACCTGGGTCTTACTTCTAATAAGAAACAAAAGCACCTATGAAATGCTGCAGAGAAGGGCAGACAAAGAACATGGCCAATTATCATCATTTGTAATTCTCTATTCTACTGTAAATATGTCTTGTACATATGTGGATGTTTTCATTATTTACTGTCTTTATGGATATTGTGTTAAATGAGACGCTCTTAGTTTATTGTGTAACATTGTAAATAACATAACATCCTTTATTATTTATGCATAGGCATCTAACACTCAGAGAAAGTTATCCTCATATTATTTTAAGATATATGTCAAAAAGATGTTGCATTTTTCCTTTTGCTTTGAAAAAATTGTAATATATCCTCTTTTTCCCCTCTTTTCCTTTTAAAAAAATGAATGCTAATTTATTGTTCAGGAGAGAAAGGGGATGTAACTGAAAGGCAAACTGTTCAAAGAACATGCTGTGGAAGCCACAAGCTACTGATAAACTAAAGAATTTATTACCCCAAATACAGCAATAAGTAATTGTTGATTTATTAAGGTTTTGTTATTCATTTTCAGTAAAAGAGGTGCTGGATTAAATTGTTTATGTGTGGTCCTGGCCCAGCTGCTCAGCAGACTGTGCCAGGTCACTAGCTACCATCTTTCTGTATCCAAACACTGTTGTAAAGGTCTTGTTCTATTGTTGTGGACCACTGTTCCTTGAGATTTCTGACTCATCCCTGTGGGGGTCTCTGGCAGACACTTTTGCTCCTACAAACATTTTTAGTTTCTTAAGTTAGAATTACTAGCTCTACCCTGACCATTACTACTTAAGATGGATGGGATATGAGGGAGGAGTTGGGGGGCGGAAATGACACAGTCTTGGGACTGTGGGAGGCTGCTCTACAAAAATGTCACCTCACTGTTCAGCAACAGTCAATAAAGCAAAGCAGATACTGGGAACTCTTAAATGGCACCACCATGCCACTGTATAAAATCATGATTTGTGCCAGTTGTAAATATAATGAGTGGTCCTGGTCTTCTTGTCTCAGGATAGAAATAGTATAACAGGGAAGGATTTGAAGGTCAACCCAGGTGAATAAATATCTGGAGCTGATGAGGTCTGGGGAGCACTGGGTAGGCTGAATATCATTATTCAGAAAGAAAGGACCGCAGAGAGAAGATGTTAAAGGTCTGTTGAAACATACTTATCTTGTAGAAGGTAAGAAAGGACTGGATGTTTAATACCTCTTCCAATAAAAGAAATGGAGTTACCAATCAAAACTCCTGGGTACCGTATTCCCAGAAAGATATAGCTCTTCATGTAAGGGGTAGGAAACTTGGAGAATTACTTGGTGCAAGGGATTGTGGATTGTAAAAGTTTCCATGGGTTCATGGTGGGGGCCAGATCTTAGGCATTAATCCAATGAGGATTACTAAATCCATAAAAAACACATCAGATGCGGGAAATAACTGAGCTGAAAACATGTGGAGATTGTATAAATTGGAAATACTGTGTATACTAGTGCTGCTCTTACCCTTCTCCAACTCTCTGCCACACTTGGAAAGAAGGAGGGCAGATATCCGATCTGTCTGTGCTTACGTGATATAAGTATGTAAAGCCATTTGCTCTTAACGAGCATTAAACGAGAAGGAAATTTAGGCATGAGCAGAGGAGAGAGGAATGCAGTAAAAACATCTTGGATGTGTTTCACATCCATTTGTTCCCAGGGCTAGCGCTCCCAGGCCTACCTGTGGGTGCACAATGAGATGCCAAACTGAGAATGGATGGAGAAATGGGAGGATGGAGGGACAGAGGGAGGGAGAAACAGAGACAGAGAGGGAGGGAGGGAGGGACTGAGACAAGGAGGGAGGGAAGGAGGGACGGAGGGAGGAAATTACTGGCAAGGGTTTTCTGTCACTCTCCCTCTTCCCTGGTTCTCAACACAGAGAGTAAAGACCTGGTGGTCCAGTCTGATCTCAGTTTCCCTCAGACAGCTTCCCTGTCTTTCTTTTTCATGTGGAAGGATCCTGTGGCTGGAAGGCTGGATGCTTAGGCTATTTGCTTCACCTGAATGTCTTAGCTGTATATGGCCTTGTCACCTCACAGTCAGCCCCAAGCTAGCACATTCTGGCACAGTGCTACAATGGAGGAAAGGATGGTCCTTCCATTGCAGGATGTTGAAATGGACTGCTTTGAGAGGACAGACCTGTCCTCAGGCATTCCCACTGTCCTTTCATGCATGGAAATGGAGGTCGACGATTTCCGAAGCAATTAAGTACCATAAGAACCACTCTGAGTCAACAGGACCAAGGACTTCATGACACATTTGATACACACTATAGGGTTTTAGGGAACACATCCTTGTGTGTCCCAAATGTCTGTCCTTGCAAAAGTTGTTTGTCAGTCCATGCTGTCTTTATCCTATTGGATTTCTCTGCCAAGCTTCTGCCTCTGCACTTCCCCACAAGGTCTGGAAGCAGATGGCGTCAGGGAGCGCTACAGGAAAATCAAGCAAACCCTTCTCATTTCTGCCGCCCACAGCTGGGTATGCTCTTAGCATGCCAACTCCACCCAGTTATGAGCACATGATTTGGAGAATGCATTCCCCAAGCTAATTGTCTCTGTCTCAGTTACAACTGATGGGAAGAAAACTATCTCAAATGCCTTGACAGGTTGCAGTTAGTCAGTGATGATTAACCTGTGCAGCAGAAGCAAAGCAACATGGACTGTGCCTAGGTTATGAGCCTGATAACTCTTCTTTACTGACAACAGATCCTTGACAATGACACTTTCAGGGCTAAATCTCATTCTACCTTCCAAAAAAAACCAAAAAACTGGAGCCTTAGGGATTTCTAATGTTACAACCTTTTGCTGGAGTTATTTCAGAGTAGCTCTCATTAGAAAAGTTCTACTGGTTGCAAAAATTATTTCGCATGTCTCCAGACCAAAGCTGCCAGGAGAAATATCATAAATCACTGATATCCTCCTGATGTCCCCATTTCCACATATAAAGACAAGGACTAAAGGACAGTTCAACATCTTCCACAAGGAAGAGGTGGAACAAGATCAGGCCAATGCACATCTGGAAAGGTTGCCATGTCACGGGGGTTGGGCACAATATGGTGGCTCCAGAAGGTATTTAGAGTGCTGCACTTTCTAAGCATTGCAGGGACTGTCAAAACCTGAGACAAAGCCTTCAACATGAATGGAATAATTTCCTTGAAAGCTAGACCTTAACTCTCTAAAGTTTTAACTCCAGAAAGTAGCCAAGCACCAACTTCAGTTGGAAACTGGACTTCTAATGCAAATGGCAGCTGCTAAGTTTCCACTTAGGTTTTCCCCCCTTGGGGATAGCAGGAGTTCCCTGCACTGGATGTAGTGCCTTAGGAACAAGGGAACCCTGGCAGCAGTGCATAGCAAACACCTGAAATAAGGCCAGCTCATTTGATGACAGCAGCAGAGGAGGTGTCAAGGGAGTCTTTGCAAGATTATATGCACATCAGTTGGTAGGGAGTACAGCGATTGTTAACAACTGATTAAGTCATTACTCTGGTAATGGCCAATTTGGAGCCATGCTTCAGAAGCCCGATATTGTGTGAGAGGTATTTTAACTTACCCTGTGCACTACTGCATCAGTTGGGTTATGCATTCTCTATGTGTACACACACACATACAGTCTCTCAATTTTCTGTAATGATTTCCTGATGTTCAGTGCATGCTCGGTGACAGGAAAGGAAAAAATGTCACAACAAGGCCATTCAGCAGCTGCAAAACTGCCTGCATCCAAGAGAAAATAATTTTTCACCTCAGAGAGGAAAAAACTGAGGGTGGTATTTGTCCTGCACAGCTGTGAAAATACAGAAAGGGAATGCCTCTTTCTTCCCCAGTTGGACAGGCTGGGCCACTGATTGCAGAGGAGGCTTCACAGGGCCACAGCTGAGAAGGGACTGGCGAGGTGGAAGATTGAGGGGACTCCAGCCAGGGTAAAGGGTGGCCATGTGCCTCTCATTTCATTGAAATAACCGTATAATTGATTCAATCCCAAACAAAAAAAAAAAAGAGTCACTAAAGATTCCCAAATATTGTGTCTTGGGCCTTCTATATGTGTCAAAGAGAGACAATTTCCAAGGAGCAATTATTGTCCCATATTCTGGTTCTCAGGATGTTACCATTTTGTGCTCCCCTTCCTCACCCCTCAAGGCCCCAAAGCTGAGGGTGAAGTGAGTCAGATCCTCCACAGAAATGGACAGTAATGTATATGAGAAGACCTGTGCCTAGAGCAGCATTCCTAGAAACAGCAAAGGGAACTACTAGTGCTGTGAAACAGTAATCCAAAAATAAAGGCCAATTAGGAAATAAAGGTGACTTAGATGAATGCCACAGTATAAATCCAGGAACCTGAAATTCAGCATCCTGTTTTAAAATCATCCCCTAATCAATGCTCCAGAAAACAAAATAATCCTAATGATACATGAACCATTTTAATAATTAAAAATGCCCTGTAATTCAGTCAACTTAGTTAGCTATCTGCACACACCATCTTATCATATACACCTAAAACATGCAGTATTTATCTGATGGCTAATGATTATGAAATAAAGCTGAAAGTAATAAAACTCCAAATAAGAACTGGCAGACTACAGCTATCTTGTGTCTGTTTTTATAATCAACCTCTCAGTTGTCATGGTACTAAATCACACATTCTGGGTCATATCAATGGAATAGCAGAAAGGAACTCTGATGTAGTAACCCTATTAGGTTCATTTCCAAGTCCCAGCTTCCTTCAAATAGAACTTGCAATCTCTGATTACTGAGGTAACAGAATGGAAGTTCACATAACAAAGTCCAGGTAAGAGGATTATTATCACAGTGATTCCACACATAGCTCTTTATTTTGCTGTCCAATACAGTACAGAGCTTATCTAATTATTTCTGTGCCTCTCAAAATTTGTTAAAATTGCCATTTTAGGGCTTAAGGTGGAAACCATAGTATTTTTAGCAAACTTCACTTTCTGTCTTACAACTGCATTTGACTGACAAAAGCTGTACTGGCTCAGCAGCAGAGCAGCTCTCAGCTTAGTCCCGAGGTGATTGCAGTAGGCCTTCAGCTTCAGGGGAACAGCATGCTTTCTACTGCTTCTTTGTTATTTCACCAGGATCACATCATCAATGTCAGCACGTTCTTCCAGGCTGCTCTTAGAAAAGGTTTTTGGTTCAGGATCTAAAAGAGGTGATTTTGTCTGTTTCCCACCTAATTTCCATATGTACACACCACATTGTTTAGATTTTAAAAAATTAAAAGAGATGGGGAGGGGTGGGGGGAATAACAAAGCCGATGCTATGAGATTCTGTCTCAGAAGTAAAAGACAAACAGCTTTGCCCAAGTGTCCATATTTAGCTTCCTCACATAGACTGAGCAAGATACTCTTCATCTCAAACTGCGGTGGTGGGAAATGGACCATACTGCCTGTGGAAACTGATGATGCTGAATTTCAGAGCAGAAGCTCGAGTGCCCTTGCAGTCTGTCACCCAGAGACCTGGATGCCCGGGAGTTCCAAAAGTATTTCAGAGCATTGCTCTAAACAGACAGCTGAGTGCGTTGAAGTGCGCCAAGCCCTTGGCATGTGTGGAAGTCCCAAAGGTCAGCCATCCTTGGCTGCAGCTTGCTTTCAGGGGTGTTAAGTCCTCCCACTCTGGCAAGGAAGACCCTCGGCTTGAAGTCACCTAGCCAGAGCTTTCACCCTGAAGCAAGCTGAGACATTCAGGATAGAAGCAGTGCTCCTTCCAGCCCAGGGGAGGAAACAAATGCACAGCTTGACTTTCTGTGTGTTGGCCTGAAACCAGACACTGTGTCAATACTCTGCTATGACAGCTCTGGTAGCAAGAATTACTTCAGAACACAGGCATCCAGTGACTTAGAAGCTGAACAATCTCTTGCACCAAAGAGCAAATGTTTTCCCTGATTTCTTGGAGGGGTGGTGGGTGGGAGCTGAGATGATGAAATGCAATGGAAACCTGCAGCCTGCAGGCTGGGTTAGCATCCTTCAAAGCCTGGGGGCACAAAAAGCATTCAGCAGCAGGTGGTCTCACCTACTACCAACATGGAACTTCTTCCTTGTACATCTGAGCATGACATGAGTGTCCAGTGACTGCAGTTTTGTAACCAGCTGTCACATTCACCTATAGATAAACATTGTACCTACGTAGCAAGAACTTGCAGGATATTATCCACTGCCCATGCAAGGTATTTATTTTGCCTAAAGCACGTAACTGCACTTGTCCAACTGTTGACTCACAGAGGACTCCTTAGTAACTCCAAAGGTCTGATCTCTCTGTGAGAGTCCTCCAGATTTTGCAAGCTGGTATCCCTCTAAGTGGAGAGGATATCCCCTTTGCTGCTGATAGCAAAATAGCAGCGACAGCAGAGAGCCAAGCGTGCCCTGGCCACAAGGCTACTTGGCTAGACTTGTGCTCAACAGATGGCATTTCTAGGAATTGCTGAAATATCTCTATGGCTAAACATAGGAGTCCTAACTCTCAGTCTTGTATTGAGGCTAGTAAAGCCATCTCACCATCTCTCTCACCAAGATATGTTACTCAGTCCAAGTACAAAATTACCTATATTGTATATGCTGAATTCTGCCTCTCTGTAACTTCCACTATTGCATTAAACAAGCTAGATGCCTGAAGTCAGATTCTGGAGGAGGGTCTTGGGAAAGTGCAAAATCTCTCAAGTAGCTGGGGAAAAAGAATCCTACCTATGAGCCATTAATGCTTTTGTTCATCCCTAAAAAAAAGGAAAAAGTTGTTCGCTTTTAACATAGAAATGAAAATAACTGGGTTAAATGCATAGAGTCTTCACCCCTGCCCTCCCCAGGAGAAACTTCACTACTTTTCTTGGTCTTTGAAGAGTAATAATTTGCCCTGGAGCAGAAAACTTTCTACAAGGATTGTAGTCCTGATTTGCATGCGCTGATCAGCCTCAGCAGCACCACAGTTTTGTTGTGCAGATGAGCACTCTGAAGCTTCTCGAAAGGTAGTGTATATTCCCTGCCTTCATTCACAAAGCTGCAAAGGTCTGGCAGCTTGTGAGTTACTGTTTTGCTAATAGTAGTGACTAATTCAATGCCTGGTATTAAAAATAGGATTGCTAATTGTACTAATAAGTGACAGTGATAATATCACAGTGCTATGTAGTACATAACCTTGTTATAGCTGAAGTTTGTTACCATGCTTTTGGGTTCTCTCTCAGCTAATCTGCAGGAAGTTTCAGCTGCAAATGGCCTGTTTGAAGCATGAAATACCAATCCCATGCAATGTCACAGTACTTGAAATTACCCCAGAAAATAAATCTATCTGACCCTATTGCCATTACTAGAAAGAGAGAGGAAAATATTTCTGCTGGTGGGTGAAAGACAACAAAGCTGCTTGGAGTGCTCAGTAATACAATCTGGTCATGTTCCATGATGTCTGAAGATGACTTTCTAGAGTGCATGTGAAAGAGGCCATGACCAACTTCAAAGACAGGGAGGCAATCATCTCTCTGCTGCTCTCATTTTCTATTGACTTCCTAGTAATTCTGCTTGGAGTAATTCTCCATGTAGAGTAGGGCAAGAAGCTGACCAGCAGTCAGTATTTAGGACCTTTGGGGAAGAAAGGCAGGAACAGTTCTGAAAGCATAACTGAATAGGAGTGAGATAAATTTCTTGCTGATGAGAGAGAGCAAAAATTCAGCATAGCTCCAACGCTTAGGGATGCCTCACAGCTATTAGGGACAGCACCACTGTTCTTTGGGCTGAATAGATGGGACTTGCAGCTCTGTTTTGAGCTCACATATGGAGCTCGTTTCCTTAACACCTACATGCAGCAGCCAGAGTGCAGTGGCCCAGGACAGGACAAGTGCTTTGATTATTTAATAGAAAGCCAGTTCTAGAGAGGCTGTGCAAAGCAGTCATCTCTTCTGTCTCCTACGTTAACAGGAGCACATTTACTGCACATCAAGGGCTAGTACTAAAAGGAGGAGCAAAACGTGGGACTATTGTATATCCAGCTTCATTAGATAGAAGATTGCTGTTGAAGAAGCAGCAGTTTTCTTGTCCATTGCAAACAATTATGCACAGTGGCCAGAAACAGCATGACAGAAGTTACCCCTGTGTGGTCAGGAGGATCACGCAGGAAAATAAATGGAGGAAAATAAATGTGAAATGAAACAGTCAGTAAGGCAGTCTGCCACACTGCAGGGAGAGGCCTGCTTTCCTCCTGGCACTGAGACCCTCCACAGCAGAAAAAAAAAATGACAATGGATTTCAGCAATTAATAGCAGTAGGCTTCCAGAAACTGAAAACTTTCCTCATTTACTCTACAAATGGAGAAAGTGTGACTTAACTCATTGACTGAGGCATGTTTATATGGCTGTCCACTAATGACTCCCAGGCACTGGGCCAGTCAGCAGGCCTGTGCCACATCTGAATGGTGCTCACTAGAGCATTCCTGCATCCTTGCCGCCTCTGAGTAGAAACACACTCATCTTCCAAAACACCACCTAAGTGGTGACCTCAGACAACAAAAGCACACTAGAAAACAACAAACTGTTCCTTACACTCTGATGGGGACAAAATTTTGCCTTTTGATCTTTTGCCCATTAATTTTTCTCTGAGATCTCAACTTAACTCCTCTGCTCCACTTCAGGGTGGCTGCAACCAAAGCACCTTCTGAGAAAAGTGTTGTTCCTGTTTTGCCACACTTAATCCCAACCTAGGCAGCTTTTCACCTGTGGAGGACTACAATTTTGTCCCTGCAGAGGGATTAGCAGCAGACCAGGTAACATTTTTCTTGCTGACCCATAGGACCCTGAGAGTCGGTAAACTGGGTTTTTTGAGATGTGCTGTGGCTGTCTTGCAAGGATAGACAGTAATTATCAGGTTTTACTTTGGCACTGCCAACTTTGTCACTTCTGTGGCATGGCCTATAGGATGGGCCATGCCCCAGCCCAGAGGCTCAGCTAGGCTCTCACAGACCATGATCTCTCTGCAGTTATTCATAGATGGAAAACAAATTGGTGTATATGGCCAGAGAAGTCCTCCTGTGATAGCCACAAGGAAAGGAGTGGTCCACCTGCACAAGGACAGGCACTGTGAAAGGTGAATCAAGGGCAGGCACTGTGAAAGCTGAAGATAGACCCAGGCAGACAGTTCTTCAGCGGCATGCCTTGCCCCTTGGCCATACCTGTTGTTTTCACCATTAACAACCTCTGTCCCCCACAATTTCTGAATCAGTACCCCATCTCACAAGAAGGACCCCAGCAGCATTTATATCTGATACTAGTTGTTGTAGCTATTATTACTAAAATCTGCATCTCTGTCAACAATTTGACCCACGCAAGGTCACGTGATGGGGGAGGCTACTCTAAACCATTGATACTCTATTGCTTCCCTACCTTAATTTGCACAAAATGAAGCAGAAAGTTCCTTGCTCCCTAGCTGTTCCAACTTCTTCATTAAAAACATCTCTCAAAAACATATCTGCTATTCTAAGAATTTTTCACTTGAAACTGCACTTAGAAAAAGAAACATAAAGGCCTTAATCATGCTGAAATGTATTGTCTGGTTTCTTTTTCAGTTGAGGGAGCAAAGTTACATTCTGGTTTCCATTCAATTGCAAGAGAAATAAAAGACCCTTCTGGAAGTGGGAAATAGCCTAAGCAAGGTAAAAGTCAAGAAGGTTAATTAATTTTATTTTTTTAAACTGTGCATTGAAGTGCAGCCCCTTAGAAAGTTATTTTCTGGATGTGTAGACAGTGTTGCTGTAGGCAACAAAGAGTTAGCCAGAAATCTGATCAGATTGCTGGTCTCGCTTCAATGCTGATCTATCCTATCCAGTGCTATTCATGCATTTAAAAACTCTGCGAGAGGGCAGGCAAAGTCAATTTCAGATTAAGTGTGCTGAAGGCTAAATGAATGCTGTAGGAAAGGGTTTCCAGAAGTTATGGACAAAAGAAAAGGAAAACCAAGGTATCATCTTAGTTGCAACTAAGTCCCTGTAGCCTATTTATTCTGTCTTATGCAGGGGGATATCCAGTCTTTGAACAGTGCCAGATGATTTGTTTTGATATTATTGGCATCTTTAGAAAGAAATCTTTTACATCTCCAGAATTTAGCCTATTTACCAGCTATATTAAATGTTTTCTTGGGTGTATTGCTCAAGTGGTACTGTCCTGGCTGCAGAAATGCAGACAGCACACACACGGATTGTGCAAATGATTCAGTACTCAACCCATTAATGCTGAGGCCAGCAAACAAAGGTCTGTTTGCTGCAAAGTCTCACGTAGAAAAGACATAATAAAAGGAGGCAGAGAGACTGGAAAGGTAGATGTTAGTCTGTTTAATCATGTCAGCTTTTTCTGGCTGTTTAATGGCAGACAATAAAAAATTGTTTCAAGGACACCGGCTCAGCTTTGGCCGAGGCATCTCCTCTATGAGCCTTCTGGAGGGACTGAATTCAGTTATCTTCTTCAAATGCACAGTTTCTTTCTCCAGTGCCTGGGAGGAATGGATCTGCTTTGTCCAGCATGCACTGTGCTGCCTTGCATCTGCCCATTCCTGATCTCTCACTGAGGGACTTCAGGATAAGGCACTTCAAGTGGATGGGAATGTTCCCTTACAGCCTTGAACAGACCCAGTCTATTCAAAGCAGCGTATCTATAGCCAGCTACACAGCTCTTCCCTTCCAGGACTGGGCCACCAGTTTATAGCTGAAAATGCTATGTCATCTGGCTCCCATGCTGACATATTTTATGCAGAAATCCCAGCAGAGGGGTTCCTTTTCACCTCAGAGGTCTGAATTCAAGCTCATCCTGTGGATTAATCACCCTAATATCCTGAGCTGATGCCTGGAACACAAATAAAGCAGAGAAGCTTGGTGGCACCTCCCAAATGAGACTTTGGGATGGAAAGTGAAACTAGTCAAAATGCAAGTGTGCTGGCCAGAGAGAAGACACAAGCCCAAATATATAAAGATCAAAAATTCTACTGCACTCATGACAAAAGAGAAGGGCAAAGAAACAGCAAAATTGCAGACATCTCATCCACCAGGATGTCACACTCAGTAGAAGTGGAGTCTGACAGAGCCACAAACTCCAGACAATTTTACCCAGCCTTTGGGATTATCTGGGAATACCTTGAAGGGCTGGATTTGCACTTGTATGCAAGGCATGAATCAAATATTGGCCATTTTCTACAGTCCAGAGTATCAGACAGAGTACATGATCAGGTAGGTAAGGGAGTCAATTTTGACCTAGATTTTCAAAGGTAATTTTTGTCCATTCCTGTTTTTTAAAAAACCTATATTTATTTCCTTGTTTCAGGATGACATCTGTCCCAGAACTGGGCATAATCTTTGATTTTGGGGCAGAAAAAATATCTATCTGCTTGTGTGACTAGGATTTTTATGGATGTCTATGTGTGTTAACAGAAGCACGGTGTATCTGTTTAAACTGTTTCAGCAGCTCAGAGAGTTATGGTGTCAGATTTTTTTCAGATTAGTCCTTTTAGCAGCTGATAACATATGGCTCTGAACTGAAAGGCTATGATGTAAGCCTTGCAAAAAGCCTGAAAGGCAAATTAAGCAATAACACGGTTGGTGCTCTGGCATAATAACAAACTGTTTTTCTTTCTAAGAGGTGCACAGTGGGGAGAGGTATTCCCTCCCCTTCACTCTTCTTGCATTCACCCTCAGGCACAAGATGACAGACTCTGTGCTAAGTATCTCAGGCTGCTCAGTACAGCTGAGGGTACCAGCTGTCCTGCTGGCAGACCCCAACAGCTTGACAGAAGGACAGCACCTGGAGGAGCTGGCAGCCTCATTCCTCTTCCCCTGGGCTCCTCCAGTCCACCCCACAGCTATGTAGGAAGGGCATCCCAAAGAGATGAGCCTAGGGAGAGGAGAAGAGAGAGGGAAAGGCAGGGAGGAGAAGACTAGGGAGCTGGGTTAAGAAGGAATGAAAGACTGCTTTAACCCTAGACCGGTCACACTTTTCCTGGTCACCAATGCCTTGTGGATGCATAGAAGGCAGATACAGCACATGGAAGAGGACAGGACAGCATGGGAACACAGGACAGCCCTTCTGCCCGTGTACCCTCTATTGACAGCCAGAAGGCTGAGATGGTCTTTGCCTGCTGCCCCAACTCTAAGTTCCATTGTGCTTGTTTCTTGCTGCAATCCAAGAGGTTTGGGAAGGAGACAGAAAAATGACAGGGAGAATGAAGCAGAGAAGGCCACTGCTGGCCATTATAGTCTGGGACAAAGAGCCACCAATCAGAGTTTAAGAGAGTTGGAGAGGAAAGGTGACCATTCCTGGGGACAGCTGGAGAATTTGCTCAGGCAATAAGCAGAGGCCTGCCCTGAGCCCTGCCAGGAGCATTAGCAATGCTGTCTCTCCTGGTCAAAACAGGGACAACTTCTCTTAAGACTCAAAACCTGGTACTGTCTGACCTATGATTACATGGTTCCTTTCTGAGAGGAGGTCTGCTCAAAGAGGGTCTGAGATGGGGAGCACAGGGCAACAACTCCCTGCCTGCTCTGGGGAGCTGGCAAGGGGTGCTCAGTGGCAATTTCAGGATTTCAGGATGCCCTGGTGATGCTTCAGCTGGCGCCCACCACCTGATCAAAGAGGGCTGTGGTCACAGAGCGGTAACCATGAGGTGGCCTCAGTGCCATGCTGCTGCTTAAGCAATTTGCTGGGAGAGGAATAAAAGATGCCCCCAGAATGGTCACAAACCTGCCAGGATGCCAGGGAGAGGTGTGGTGTGGAAGAAACAGGAGAGATCTGTGCAGTCAAGAAAAGCTCCATTGTTGCATTGAATCCTGAGACTTCCTGAAGTCCATCTTCATGTTCCAGTGGCAGTTCCAGCATAACAACTCCCAAAGCTAGCCTGATGCTTTTCTGGATCCTTGTAAATCTAGGCTGGCCTCAGTAACAAAGTGCAGATACACACTGGAACATACAGGCATATCCTGTGCTGTAATGCTGTGGTGAGGGAAACTCCTGTTTCTGAAATCATTGTACTACCTAGCTGAACTGCATAAAGTTCAAATAACCTCTACTGGCTGTAGTCTAGCCAGGAAACCTCGACCTCTGGAGTGAGGTCATTAAAGCCGAACTTCTGGAAGCTCAGAGGTGTTTAGAGAGCCTGTTAATTACTGCACTAATCCTTTAGACAATGCTGGCTCCCGGCACTTCCAGAGCATTAGCGCTTTAGGAGCATTTGAGCCCAGATCGCTCAACTCCACCCTGGCAGAAGTACCTCCTGATGAAATTACTGCCAGCATCTTTTCCAAGTCCACACGTGCATAAGTAAGGCAGTCAGGAGGCTCACAGGGTGTCAGAAGCTGGCCCTGAGCATTTCTTTATAGATGTGAGTCCTTTTTGTCTCATTATCTGGAGCTGATATCATCTGTTTGCTGTGTTTTTCTGACTCTTATGAAGCCTCAGATGGTTCCTACCCACTGTGGAACAAGCTGCCTATTTTTTCCAAAATCATGTCTCTTCTAACACCTTAACCCTGTAGGCTCAGCAAGCCAACAGGTCAGCAGAAGGATAGAGCACTCTGGATCCTGAGCATGGGTTTAATGACAGTGTGGAAATCAAATGCCTAATCCATGAAAAATGCCTATGACAAAATGTGAACAACCATGATCGCAGTAACAGTGGGAACAGAGTTCATCAAAACAGTGGTATTCATTCAATCAGACAGAGTAGCTGCTGCCCAGCAGTTCTCACTCTTTCCAGCTGGACGCTCACATTCCCAAACACAAGCGTCCTTACAGGAGAGCAAGCGATGCCTCTACAAAGCAGAGGCAGTAGCAGTGGTTTTTGGACCCCTTGTAGTCAATGATCTTTGTCTTGCTGATTTTCTAGCAGGTTTACAGGGCCATGGTTAAAAAGCAGTTACAAGTGGTTTGTGTTACTGCATCTACTGTACGAACATACATCAGCTACCACTCCACCATGGGCATGGGAATGCTGCTTAGAGCTTTCACCCATTAGACTTCTTGCCTGGTACTCCTTCAGCCCAGCACATAGAATTTCCTAAGGACATTCAGGCATGCCAATCTCACTGATTAGGCACTGAGGTTTCCAGCACAACTGTTCACATAGTGGGAGCCCCAGGGGCCCTCAGGGATTCCCTACTGTCTCACAGACTATACCTGCTACTCTGCAGGCAGCTCAGAGGAGTCCAAGAGCAGAAACTGAATTCATGCCCATGTTTAACGACGAGTGCAGGGTCTCCTGCATAAGGCCTTACCCAAGGACTGGCATTTCCCTGGCTTTGAAATTCACACAGCATAGAACATGCTGCACAAAGCATGTTGAGACAGAGACACACTCCCCATTAGCAGGGTCTGTAGCTATTGATAGGCATTAACTGTTATGGCAGATGTTACTCTGGGGGGAGAATAATATTTGAATGAGACAAAAAGAAAGGAAAAGCAAGAAAAACCTCTCTGGCAGCCAGCTGGGAGAGAGGCAATGGAGAGTCAAGTGTCCTTTTCCTGTTTTTATCTCCAGGGCAGCAGATGATCCCCTGTAATACTTCACCACAACAATAATGGAGTTTTTCATTAGTTGCACAGACTCCCTCCTGGTATTCCCTGCTTAAGGGATGCTGCACACACTAAAGCACCCCTTGCTCAAGTGCAAATGTTGCACTCTGCCTGGTTGTTGATCTTTGTGCTTACATAAAACAGGCTCCTAAGTATAAATCAAAGCAACCAGAGGCAGGGAAAAATGGGGAAAGCAGGCAGAACTCTCACATTTGTGGCAGTCACTTTCTGCGGGAGCCCTGCACAGCACAGAGTCAAGGCTGCAAGACCATGAGAACAGCAGCAAAACAACCAAAAGAGAACACTCCAGCAGAGGATCCGCAAAACACGATAGCACCTTGGGGGTAAAAGTACTGAGTTGCAATTAGAAGGCAGGCTGCACAGTTGCAAGTTTCAACTTGCAGCAAGTCTGTCTGCAAAAGCCTTTGACCTTAAAAGAGCTAAGGCACTTACAGTACCCTGCAATCAGCAGCTTCAGCAGGGAAAATTGCAGAAGCCTAGCATTGGAGTAATCAGCAAGGTAGTTCATGAAGTGCTATTTTTCACTTTGAGAAAGGAAGGCCAAAGTTGCTGCCTCATACCTGGTATAGAACCATCAATGCAAGGATCTGAGCTGCTCTCTTCCTCATCCCATATTGCTGCCATGTGTCTGTGTCTGCTCAGCACAGGACTGTGCTCTCTTGTGCAAAGACAGGAGTACTCTGTTTAGGAGCTGGACAAGTGTTTATGCTGGGGATCCAGAGAGAGGTTACCTTTTCCAGCTCTGCTCTAGTCCTCTGCAGCTTGTTTGTGCCAGGCTTAAACAGCTTAACAGCTTGTCCTCTTTCTTCTGGTGCTAAAGTCTCTTTCAAAGTGACTTCTCATCGCTTTGAAAAGTCTCTGCATCTGATCTGAAAGCAGAGGAGGGTCAGAGGTGTGTTACTTAGCTCTTTCTGCAGACCCGAGAAATCACTTCACCATGTGGAGTGCCCTCAGCCACTCCACCGGAGCAGAGATGTCCTCAGCCAAATGATAGCACTTGAGCCATTGTTTAAGAGAAAATTGGGGCCTTCAGGAAAGTGTAGCCAATTAATGGATATTACAGACTAAAACTTTGCTGCAATCCATGGTTTTCTGTCTCTCCTTATATGAAACAGTTTTAGCCTGGCAACTCAGTGAAGATAGTCTGTGAAAACACTCTTTGTTTATGAAAGAAACTGTAGGACAGTTTTCTGTCTTTGTGACCTCATGTACCTCAGTAAGGCAGACTGGTGAAGAACGCTAAGCCTGGCCTAATCTTGGATTGAGAAGCATAAAATTGTCTCATCTAAAAGAAGTCTTTCTATTGCCTCTGTGTGTAAGCTTCAGTTAACTCTTTAGTCACTAGCAAAACTTAACAGCCTGCTTGTGACCTTAGAACTGGATCTAGACCATGTAAGTATCAGTCACGTAACCTGAACATCATTAGGCCTGGGATCATCACGGCAGTTGTGCTGCTGTAGCGTTTCTACAGTTATTAGACAGCTCTGGTCCTTGTGTCCATTTGTGAGCAAAAAATAATAGTGGCCAAACACTTAGATGGGAATAAATCCAACAGTTCTTATTACTTGGGCAATCAAGTCATGTGAACAAGCCATATTTTGCAACCTAGCAGGTAAGATGTTGATTTTTAAAAGCTCATCAACCTTAAGATAAACACAACAAAAGCTTTTATTTCTGTTACAAATAGCAATTCTGTAAGAGGGCCTTTTGAGAGTTGCTCTACCAGGTTAGTAGTAGATTTGACACTTAAGTGTGTGTATTCTCTTGTATCCTCAAAATAACAGGATGCAAAAGGGAGAAGTGGGAAGAAAGAGACAAGCCCTTCACGTCTGGTCAATAATGTGCCATAGATGAGTTTCCAGTTTGAGAAGTACAGCAAGATGTGGTGTCTGAGGGAGGCAAGCAGTGCAGCGCCTTCCTAACAAGAAGTCTCTCAGGCTTCATAATCATGGTAGACCTTTGGTCCCTGAGAAGAGAAAGAAGATGTTCTGCCCCAATTTGCTCTGTCATCTCTTTCTACAGATGGGGAGAAGTGTCTTGCAAAGCAGCAAACAAAATAGTTGCTACAAAATTACATGGTGCATAGCGATGAAGAATCAGCCACAGTCACGTTTTTGGAAGATGTAATAGGGTGATGTTTTCTTTCCCCTTGTGCATTGCTGCACAACACCGCCATGGACAAACAAGATTTTTCACTCTGAGGGGGCAGAAGGAGATCTTGTTCAGGCTGTTATGTATGTCAGGAACAGCTTAATCACCAGTAGGATTGCTTTCTTGCCTGAGAACATTGCTTTATCTTTCAGGAATCATCAGTGTTCCACTTAGGAAATATTTTTTACTCTAGTGATTTGTATGTGTGTGTTAGCTATCCAGCAAAAGATGGCATGACTAAATAATCCAACAAGTGTTTTATCAGCTTGTGTTTGCTCCTGATTCAAAGACAATGCCCCCCAAACAGTCATTACCCAGGAATGCAGATCTTAGAGCTTTGGCATTATATTTCACTTAATGGAATTTGCTGCACAGATAAAACACAAAAAACAGCTAGTCCTGACTCTGAGGACATTTCCTGTGATAACAAACAGTTGACATAGGAAAAAATATAATTTATCCACTGGTTTTTCTGAGGTCAGTGATTTAAAAAAACAAAGGGGGGGTTTTGAGAGATTTTTTTACATGCAGACAAGCACCCCAGAAGAATGGATTTCAAATTGATGAGGTATTTCATCCTGATTTTCAAGTCATATGAGCTCACTTGTTGCCGGATATGCTCTAGAGGACTGGCACTAGAAACTGTAGAGGAATTGTGTTGCCATTTCAGCAGCCAGAAGAAACCATGCTTCATAGATGGTGCCCTAAGAGCCCTCTGGACAGGCAAGTATGACAGATATCTGACCCTGCCCAGGACACTGGGAATGAGTGTCACACGTACTTCAGATGTCTTAGGAACAAAACCAGCATCCACAGACACGTTGGTCCTGATGGCCTCCTGTGTCTGATGTGTGCCAGGGCAGTCATGGGGAGCCTTTCTCTGGTATGCCACCGTGCTCTACCAATGTGGAGATTGAACATGCTGGTGAAAACTCAGGGAAAACCAGAAAAGGCTTCCACCTTTCCAGAGTACACTATCTTTTACACAGACAGCTGTCTCTGTAAGTTTTGCTATTATGTGTCCTTTACATCCTATGTCAGGGGCCACTGTCCCCTCCTTTGTGGATTCGGCTGGCTGCAATGAGTATGGAAGGGAACTGAGAAGGGTTGCAATGTGTTTTAAAACCCCAACACGTTAAAAAATTGTGTGATGTGCAATTGCCTTTATTAATTACTTCCTGGGCAGTCAAGGTTCCAGAAAAAACTAACCTAAAAACTCCTCTATCAGCTGGAGACCATGTAATTGGAGAGGCATACTGTCCAGCTGCTGGTCTCTTAAAGGATACAATGCTTGCTTTTGCCTTCTTCATGCCCCACTTTCCTCTCATGGCCCTCTTGTCTGAATTCATGAAGGTTCACCTCTGTTACACCATGGAATTATTTATTTCTTTATGCCAAAGCAAAGGCCAGGGTTGTTCCACAGCACCAGGTAAAACTTAAACAATCTGGCACTGCTCCCTTTGTAGGCAGAGAAGCACACTGCACAGAACAATGTGTGCACTGGGAGTATGAAAAAGGAGCATTCGTCTCAGTTCCTGTGTTTTGCTTGTCTCCCTCAATGACAGTCCCGAAACTAAGGAGTGTGATGCATTTGCCATCTCTGGTAAAAAAGAAAACAACACTTCAGCCCTAGAGGGTATTACAAAGAAACACTGAGTGGCTTGACATTTGCTACAAGAAATGGCACCATACATGTTCTTTTCAGGAGTAGGTTTCAGTCCCCAGGTGAGGCATTTTTAATAACAGTATACCTGGATAGGCACAGCCTTTCTCAGGGAAAAAAGAATAGAGCAACAACTCAGCCCCTTAGGCAGGCAGACTTCCCTTCCCTACCCATACTCCAAGAGCATGGGTATTGCAAGGGTATGTGGTGTAGATACATTTGTAAAGTAAAAGACAATGTGCTATGGGGTTCCCTGGTTGTTAAAGCCTTGAAGTCATCTAAGGAAGCCAGCTGGTGGTGGAGAAAAACATTTCCTCTGGAAAGGAACTCAATTTTCAATAATTTTCCATGTGTTTCTAGAATACAAGTCTGCCCATCCAGTATCAGATTTCCTGAAGTACAAGGGAAGATGTGGCAAGGGAGTTACCAGCCATGAAGGATGACATCATGACTGGCATCCAACAGCATCCAGGAGCCTGTTCCCATCAGGAGCTAGGTGGCTGTCCTCTCCAAAGCTTTGCACCCATAGTAGGCTGACAGTGACAAATGCCACCTGGAGCAGAGCTCTTTGTATTCAGCTCACTTTCACAATAATCAAGTACTAAGAAGTAATGCATTTTTGCTGCTGGGAACTCTGCAGACTTCCAGCTAGTTCTGTAGTTTGGAGGGCAAACGAAGATGACAGCAGGCAGAAGAGGTTATTTGTAGAGTGAGTTGGAAAATTGATTTGTTCCAACCATAAAGTGGTATGGCTGAGATTAAAAATAGAAACCCTTACTCAGAAATTTCTGCATTCACCATCCATACTTATAGCATTTCTTGCAATGCGGACATGAGCCCTTTGAGAGCACTGAAATTTACTTTTGCTTATCTCCCCCTTTTCTTAATTATTTTCACTTGTCAAAATCCTTAAGTATCAGAAAATGGATCTTTCAAGAAAGAACTGCCTTCTCAAAAAACACCCTGATCTGATATTTGTCAAGAATCAAGATATAAAAATATGCAGCTTGCTTGCCATCAGTCATTCTGTTCTATAATAGTCATTGAAGGTATTCACCAGTATCTCAGAGAATTATATTTCCATGTTTTGTGGAGGCCAAAACTTGGGTAGGTAATCCTTTGTAAAAGGGACTGTGATTTAAGCTCAGCAGGTGGCCCCTAGTCTGCCTCATTAGCTTATGCCACCTGCCCAGCTGGCAGTTGAGGGCCAGCTGAAGGGACAAAACACTGTATGGGGACAAAATGGGGAAGAGTAGCAGTGCTATCTAGCAGAGTGAAATCCTGTAGAATCTTCTTTGGAGAGTGAACCGGAGTTGTGAAAAAATTGCCTTCATTAGTTTTTCTGCTAGTTTGATAGACTTTCTGAGAGGAATTAAATACCCCAATCCTCTTCACTCACCTCTCCAGGATAATAAAAGCAAGCAGACAAATTGCCTTTTTCCTCTAATTCATTACTGCTCTGAGCAAACAAATGCAGAAATCCAGCTGTTTCCATTGCCTCTGTGGTCCCAAGATGAAGGACACATCTGGAACTCTCTTGGTGGGCAATGGAGGCGTCACCTTGAATTAGGCATTTGGGACAAAAGACAAAAATATGTATTTCAGCTCAAAAAGGAATTATATGGTCCTAGCAATATCACAAACTGTGCTTCATTATCCATTGAGAACTTGAGTGATAACGTGCTAAGAACACAAATCTTGCAGGCACACAACCTTTTTTTTCCCCCTGACTGCTAACAGAGTATGATGGAAGAGCAGTTGAGTCATCTAGATCTCTAGAAAATTATCAAATCAGGTGAGATTTGAGCCTTGCTCTCTGTTAAAGCTGAAATTGTATTCCCATTGATTTAGGTGTGAATGACAATTTTCTGCCGTGACGATCAGGTCATCAATCCCTCGTGGAGCCAGTGGTGATCTAAAGCTCCACCACTTCTCAGGAGTTTCCTCAAGCCAATCTGTGATCTGCAATAGCACAACTGTGAGTTGTTAGGAAAACAAAGATGTATCATGCTATGGTGCAACTTCCATCAAAATGTTTGCAGATTCATTTTAAAAGATCTTTCACTGAAACTGGGAACTCAAATTAAAAATATAAGGAGGCTGTTTTAATTGGTTTTTTCCAGCTTTCATGAAATCCATCTGTCCTTTCATGGATGCAATTAAACTCTTTCTTGACTCTACAAACATAGTACCTGGCAAGTGCAATTATCAGAATGAAAGAAATACTTAGGTTTGTGAATAAAAGTTCTGACACTTTTCTTGTTTGGTTCTTTGACCTTTTCTGTATGCAGCCATTGTGCTAATTCAACTGAAATGGACCCTTTGTGCAAATTTGTCTGTAAAAACACTTTCAGTGGTTTTACTAAATTCTGTGGTTTGCACCTCTAAACAAATCAATTTAAGTTAACCCAGGATAAGCCATTTTCTCTGGGGAAGCTTTTAAAAATATTTTTAGAGCTCTGACAGGTGAATTGCAGTGAGTCAGCTACAGCAATTTAAGGATTTTTAAGACATTCCTTGATCCTGGTCTTTGCTACTGCTACAACAGAAGTAATCACACAGGTTCCCTTAGAAGTGCAGGGGAGAGGGGTTATAAGCAGCAGAAGCCAAGCTGCAGAAAATCCCTTTCCTCAGCAGCTCCTGCTGCTCATAGGCTGGGAGTTACTCAGCTGTGTGGGACCCTGCACAGACACTCTCCAAAATACTGCTTTCAGGTTTGCTCTCGAAATTGCCTTTATGACTTGGCACAACTGGGCCTTCAAAGATTGGTTTGCCAATTCAGCAGTCAAACATGCCATGGAGCTGGAAGAACCCCCACTGGCCCAGAGTTTTGGCCTTATGTGAATTCATATTGGCTTGATATGGCTTACTTAGCAGTGCAGTGACATGAATCCACCTGAAACTGTCAGCAGGCTCTGTGCCATTTGGACAGGTGGCCCAAATTTGTTTTCAGGTTTTCTTCTAAGCATGTCAAAGGGCTTGCTGAAGATGCTAAAGTCCTGAAATGCTAGATCACTATCCAGATTTGATTCAAAATGCTGGCCATTTGTTTTATCAGACAGCCCATCTCAGGTCCACAAAAAATTGCATGACCTTGGCCTGTACATAACACCAGTAAACATCACAGAATCACAGAATATGCTGAGTTGGAAGGGACCCACAAGGATCATCAATTCCAGCTCCTGGCCTGGTGTCTGGCCATCCTATCAGTTACTGCAGGCGGAGTTTCATGGGCCAAAAGTGAACAAGGCATATCTGGGCTCGTTCTTGGCTATAAGTCTTGTCATGCCAACATCTTAAGCACCCTCTGGAAGGAAGGGTCTGGGAAAATTCAGTCTCTTCTATCTGATATGAAGAGTCAAAGGCTGCCCTATTCCTTTCCTAGGTGTTCAGTGACATGGATCACTTGAGATCAGACTCAAGAAAGGGCCACTGCAGCATTATTTGTCTCCTTCAGCTAGGATGGAGAACTTCAGCTGGCACATTGGATGCCCTCCAAAACAACCACTGTAATAACCGGATATTGGATTTTCTTCCATCCCCTGGCTGGACATCTCAGTTACATTTGTTATACTCAAGGAATTAACTGGTAGACAATGGCCAGCAAGCTGGAATTTTTTTGTTGTTTTTAGATTTTTAATGAGATGGCTGTCTACCATGCATATCCCTCCTGAAATGAGACATGTATGTGAAATCCAGGCTACCAGAGAAGGTGATAACTTTCATATTTATCTAGTGTGTCTGTTCCTATATTGTGGAGCATTTACTCCATTTAATTCAAACACAGTGGGTTTCTCATTCTTATTTTTCCTATCCAAACTCCATTCTGCAGCTGGTGTGTGAACTGTCTGTCATTCAGCTAATTTACTGTGTGTGGTCATACCCTAAATGAAGAGTTTTCCATAAAGAAACTACAGCCCTTTTAACCCATGGCATTTTATACTATACTAATATTTCCTTGTGGATGAATTGTAACTGATGAGGAATTGAACCTCTTCATTCTGGTGATACACCCAAACTGTTATTTGTGCCAGACTTCCTTTTCTTGCTTAATGAATTTGTTTTGCTGTGTTTTTCTCAGTAATTTAGTAGCTTTTTCCTACAACTTTCCCATCTCATGACTCTCTCTGGGAAGACAGACATTTAGACTTCCTGAATTTTGTTTACCTACTAAACAAAATACCTGAAAGTCATTTATGAGAGCAGAGCTTTCACAGCGGATTGAACTCTGACTTTGTGTGTCTTGTTTACAAGGGACTTGGCCTATCCCAGATGTCTACTGGCTGAGAAAGGCACAGCAAGAAAACTGCCTCAGTCCCACACCTTGCCTTTTTTTCTCGTCTTCAAAACTTAACATACTTCTGCTTTACCTCTTTTTCTTTGGAGACCTTTGTCTGCTGGACTCTTCCCCACACTATGGCAAGGAAGGTCACGGACTGGATGGAATGCTGTCCATAAAGATAGGTCTGTAGGGAGACTGAAGATGTTGGGAGTTGCGGGCCCAAGAGAAGAGCTGCAATTCTGGCTTCCAAGGGAGGAAAGGTGATGTCCTGCATTTGCGCAGGTCACAGCCCAGAAGAGCACAAAAACTAAAAGAAAAACACACATGCTGCATGACTAGTCTTACATAGTCTGGTGAAAACAAGTAGAGTAAAGGGAAAATAGCTCTTATCTCTCCGGGTTTCCTCTGATACCTTCTTTTCTTCAGTATGTTTATGGATAGAGAGAAGGCATAGGGGAAACACTATTGATTCCAACTTAGTCCTTAGTCACTTTCTTTATGTAAATATTCAGAAAACACAAGGCCAAGACTCCTCATGAGGATTTTTCCGGCCATTTTCATCCTGAGTCTTAGCAGTTATGATCATGCCCTAAGAATTTGTGCTATCAGTAAGGCTCTCCCCTCAGAGACTGGTTGTGCAGCCAGTCCACACAACTGTGTCACCACACACCTCAGAGCAAGCACAGCTGTAGCCCTGTATACCCTGTCAGGTGCCAATCTAAGAAGCTTTTTAAGGCCTCCCACCTTGGGCACTCCTTTTTAAACTGAATTAATGTCTTTTAGGGTATCAGTCTTTGTAAAACAACTTGTATTTATATGCAGATCCCTTATGGAGACCTCGCTTTGAGGCAGGACTTGCCCATTCCCTCTGTGCAACTCAAGTATGGCTTCTTAGTATTTAGTGAACTTCAGTATTTAGCTTCTCCAGTTTGCTGAGATTGTTTTGATTGTTAAACCTCTCCTGCTACTGTTTATGCACTGCCTCTTTCCACTTCGCAGACTGAATGAAATATAAGACATGGCAGTTTAAAGGCAGAACAAGGTGCTACTGAAGACATGATGGTCATGTCCAGAGAAGAGTAAAAAAAGGTGAAGGGTCTAGAGCACGAGTCTTATGAGACTGAGGGACAGCTGAAGGAACTGGAGTTGTTTAGCCTGGAGAAAAGGAGGTTCAGGGAAAACCTTATCACTCCCTACAGGTACCAGAAGGGAGGTTACAGCAACATTGGGGTCAATCTCTTGTAATTCAAAAGCAGTAGGACAAGAGGAAATGGCCTCAAGCTGCACTAGTGGAGGTTTAGACTGGATAGTAGGAGAAATTTCTTCAGCAAAAATATTCTCAAGCATTGGAACAGGCTGTGGAGTCATTAAAAGACCTGGAGGTGTGGCACTTAGGGACATAATTTGGTGATAGACTTGGAGGTGTTGAGTACATGGATTCGCTTGATGATATTAAACACCTTTTCCAACCTCAAGGTGCTATAATCACAGAGTCATTTAGGTTGGAAAAGACCACCAAAATCATTGAGTCCAACCTTTGACCAATCACCACCTTGTCAACCAGACCACAGCACTCTCTGCCACATGCAGTCACTACTTGAACATTCCAGGGGTGGTGGCTCTACCACCTTCCTGGCTAGTCCATTCCAATGCTTAATAACCCTTTCCATGAAGAAATTCCTCCTGATGTCCAGCCTTACTAGCAGTTCACTAACAACTCTTTTCTGGATTGCAGGGGGTCTATCCTGCTCCCTATCCCTCTCTACTCTCAGCCACTACTCCGCAGCTGAGGGGACTGGTTGCCCTAGAGATGTCTTGTCTTATTGTTAAAGACCAAGGCAAAGAAGGCATTAAGTACCTCAGTCTTTTTCTTATCCTTAGCTACAATATTCCCCTCTTTGCATCCAAGAAGGGTGGAGATGTCCTTGACCCTCCTTTTGTTGCTGATCTATTAAAAAAACACTTTTTATTATCTTTTGCAGCAGTGGCCACATTGAGTTCTAGTTGAGCTTTTGCCTTTCTAATTTTCTCTTTACATGACTTAACAACGTTTTTTTACTCTTGCCTGCCCCTTCTTCATAAAGGTCATAAACCCTCTTTTTCCATGAGCTCTGCAAAAGCCCCCTGTTCAGCCAGTCCAGTCTTCCTCCCCAGTGGCTAATCTTTCGCCACATAGGAGCAGCCTGTTTCTGTGCCTTCAAGATTTCCTTCTTGAAGTGTGTCCAGGACTCCTCTATTTATTAAGGACAATAGTGGGGCTTTAATTCTAAAATTGTATTATACTGAATATATGTAAATGTGTGTGTATGTGTACAAATGATAGTACACTGAAATGATACTATAATTCCATGGTCCACCTGATGAAAATTAGCATCAGTAATAAATTCAGGCCGGCTCCAGCCTAACACTGATAATCTTGCAAATTTATGTGAGCATCAGGAACACCCTCCCAACAGTCTTTTCCATGTCCAGCAGGGACACCAGGCACACAAACAGCACTAGATTCAACCTGTGCTAGCACAAAACTATTTTGAACACATTGGTGGGTTTTGCATTATGGGCATTTGTCCTAGAATTTAAAATTTTTTAAGAATTCCTTACTCTTCTGCAATTTCTTTCTTTTCTGAATTTTGCAATTTTTCTTATTGCTCGCATCATCAGAAAGAAGAGCCTTTCTATTTCACATTATGGATTTTTCACACACTCAGATTGAAATGCTGCTTCTACTTTCAAAAGCTGAATTGATTCATAAAATAGGTGTAGTGCTTTAATGATGGGAAAAGAGTGCAGAGGTAAAGAAATCTGGTTAAAGAAACATGAAACTGAGGAGTGCTAAAGCAGAAGGTCCAGAAGTAATAAGAGGAAGCCATGAATTTCAGGCACCCCTAAATAAATTGTCTGTCAGTTAGGATACCTGGCAATCCAAGGGGCTTCATAGCATAGTCAAAACTGAGGTGGGTGAAGTGGAAGATAGGTTGTGTGGAGAAGTTAGGGTGATGTGGATGAGGACTACTCTGCCGCAAAGAGAAAAGATCATTCAGTTGTACTGAATCATTCAAAAAGAAGAGAACTGGGGGATAAGAGGGTGGAAGAGGCCAGGGGGGACATATGGAGAGAGGGCTGTACAAAACATTATTTGTGGGCTGCATGGGCAACTTTTATTATTAAATATTTCCTAAATTTAAAAAAAATGAGAGCCTGTGATTTCATTATTGTAAATGAAAATTTAAGTAATATTGCAAATGCTAACAGTACTCATCTTTAATGTCACTGTTTAGCATCTTGGCCTCCTCAATACCCACAACAAGGAGAAATTGCTGTAGAGCAATTCAAGACTGCCCTTCTTTTCTACGGATGTGCAGCATCTGGCACAGTGAGAGGCCATTTCCAAATGCTACCCCTCAGATGATAATGAGTGTGAGATCTGGCAGTTCAGCACAATTTGTTCAAGGTCTTTATCTATCAATCCTGGTGCTTGTTCAGAAGCAAGGAAAAATTTGTAAGAAAACTCTGCTGAAGAATGTGTCAGTTTCAGAAGTGTATTTCCCGAGAAATGAGTGTGTCCCTACAACAGTGCATGTTGGCTTTCAGGGAATAGTTTGTCTTCAGCAGCTGGAGACAGATTCCTTAAAACTTCTTTCACTAGTCTTTCATTGCCCTCATCTCTGTTCTCCATATAGAGCCAAATAACTCAAACTTCTGCAGCAACAAAGTTCAGATTCAAAGCAAGATCTGACAGCTCGGAAATCCCAAACACATTTCCCTCTCATGGAATCCATTCCCATTGCTGCAGCTCTGCTTCCCCGGGGTTTGGACATCACACGTCATGGTGAGCTTGAGCTCTAGCATATTCAACCTCAGCCAGCTCTTCTCAGGAAGAAGCACCCTGCTTATATTTAATCACCCTGCATGCTGCAGCCTCTCCACACCCCAGTCATTCCCATGGTGCTCCTTTGGCTGTACAAAATTCTGTGATGAATGAATTGGAGTTGGTATTCCAGATATGGATATCTTAGGCCTTATGGATTAACATAGTAATATAGCCTGTTCTGTTGTCTTCCCATCTACTAACTTTTAGATTAGTTCCTTTTTGTATTTTTGCTGTTTACTGAACAAATGTTTCTGCAGACCAACCCACAGTAATACAATAATCTGGTTTTTAGGGAAAATGTATAATTCACTATTCACCACTTTGTATGCAGCATTGATACTGCTGTTGCCACATGGTAACTGCTTTGTATTAAATACCAGAGTTTAATCTACAACTTTTTCTCATGCTATTTTGCTTCTTATGATTTTTTGACAACCCTTCTCAGTACCACTTGTTTCACTACCCCAAGTTTGTCTGCTTGCCAAAGTTGATTGCCTCATTAGGCAACTACTCCTTCTTATAATCATCTGTAAACAAGCTGTGCAATATGCATTTCTGTATAGATGTTTCATTTGCAACCTGTATACTGTAAATTATGACTTTTTATTCGCTTACTTTTTCCTTTATTTTATTCTGTTCTTTAGCTAGGCAATACATTTTTGCTTGTAGCCTATCAGAGCTTCAGGTCTCCAAAATCCTGTAGAGAATCACAGAATGTATGGATGCAACAAATACAGTCAAGCGGAGTCCTTACATCCTAAGAAAATCTGGATCTTTCTCACAAACAAATTCAGTGGTTCTCCAAAATAACCCTCACAGATAAATTAAACATTACTTCCTTCCACAAAAACTGAGTACTCTCCTCTTATTTGTTATATCAATAAATTCTAGTTGTATTGCTCAGCATGGACATCAGAATTTCTAAGCTTCACTGCCCACAACATCCGTCTCCACAGGTCTTTTAAAACATACCTTACCTGCCACCCACCATTCCTCCATTGGGGCTGCTGTAAATGGTAGCTCTCACACCATAGTAACTGATGTGGGAATTTCATACTTGGGCTCCTTTTGAAGTTTTGGATGAATGGCATCATTCACGGAGACTTTTTCATTCTTTATTTTAAAAGGTTATTCTATCGGTTTATTTAGATACAAATCCTTGAGCATATTCCAAGAGATATGCCTGAACATGAACCGTGAACCTCAGAGAGCTCATTCTGAATTAATGCAGGCATGAAGAATGTATTTGGTCTTCTGCTGTGACCTTATCTTCTCACCTTGACCTCTGCAACCATCTACAGCTTTTACACAGCCTGTGAAGAGCATCCTTCTCCTGATGAGTGGAGTAAAATGATATGCCCTTGGCATGTTGCTTCTCTAAGGTTTTTGTCCTGCCTGCTCATAACTGACTAACCAGAAGGATTCCTGTTGTCCTCATTTGGTCCCAACTGGAACTTATTTCCTCCTCCTGATAGCATCTTTACCCTGCTGTTCAATCCTATCAGCCTTTCTCTTTTGAGCTGAGTCTTGCATATTGCTAGCAGCGAAGCAGTCACCTGCTGTGACATTTCAGAACTCTATTAATTATCACTCTTCTACCAAGTTTCTGCTACAGTCTGTTTATTAGTAGTTTCATTTAAAACCATGTTTTCAGTTCCCACACATTTCTAGGATGACCAATATTTGACAACCATATGTATGTATATTCATATATGTGTATGTATGTAAGTATCTATATGCTATAATTTCCTACTGCCCATTGTCTGCTTAAATGAGAATTGATATCTTCTCAGACTTCTCCTTTTCTTTTCTTTTCCATGAGCTTCTACTGCACTCTTCTTTTTCTGCGGGTGCAGTTTCTCTCATTTCACCCTTACAGACACAACATTCTGAAGAGTATCTTTGTTGTACTTCATTGCTTTTTCTATTTTTTAATTTTCTGATTTGCTGTTTGACAGTTCAGCCCACTTCCATGCTGATTAGCTGAAGACATCCCACTCCAACAGTCAATTATTTGAGTGTTTATGATGAAACTGAATATTTCCCGCTCACACCTTCCATATATCATCTCTTCAGCTATTCATTAAGGCTTTGCTATTCCACATCTCTGACTGGCCTTGAATACACTCCTGGAAGGACTTCCAAAGATGATGCTGTCTAAAGCCATAAACTTTACATAAAGAATCTTCTTTCTTTCACACCCCTTTTTCACTCACAACTGACTGTCTATCACTATCACCTCCTTTTCAGCAGTCGCTAAAAGGCCTGTCTAGGCACAGGGAGCAATTTACTACCTTTGCATCATCTGCCAAGCAGGTTTCCATGCAGTCCTCTCCAATATCCTGAGCAGATACTTACACACATGCTATTTACATGCAGGCACTCTAACTGCCTGCAACTTGCTCTCTGTCAGGATATCTATTATCCTTTTTGCAATATGTGCCCTCCCATTTCTCTCCTTTTTAGCTCCTTTCACAGCTGCAGTGCACTGCTAAAGCTGCATTGGACTGCCCTGACATGTCCAAGAAATGTCAAGATAAACCCCTCTTTCCCACTGATTTGGTCCAGACCAGTCTCTGGGGTAAGTGGTCTGTGTGTGAGAGCTGGGGAGTGATTCACCTGCCTGGCAAGCAATGGCATGAGCTATGAGCAAGTACATCTCTTGTGCTCCTGTGCCTTGCAGGCATTCCTGGAGAGGAAAATGAAATTTCCTTGCTACTCTTCCATTAATTTATTCCTTGGTTTAGACAAGTTACTTGGTTTCCATTTGAGGTTGATTTCTCTGACAGGGTCAGGACAGGCTCTCTGTTACACAGCTGCCTGGGTGTCGGGGCTTGTTTTGGTTACAAATACTACAAAAACCTACATACACAAACTCTGTGTGCCTCAAATCTTAAAAGTAGATACTCTTCCAATCTTTTTTTCAGAATGAAAGCTTTTCCTGGATCCTCAGCATGCTTGAAATATTCCGTTTCAATTGCCTTCTCTCCAAAAAGGACTTATCCACAGCACAACAAAGCTAATTCTGCCTGCATGAAGATCATAACTGGAGTTAAGTGCAGCTAAAGACAAATAAATTTTTGGTAAGAGTGTACTGGCCTGCTATCTCATATATAGCATTTGTAAAGATTTTGTCAGTCAAGAAAAACTGGATGATCTCAAAAGCACCAAACTGGAGAATAACACATTTTCCTCCTGGCACCCTTTTAAAAACAAAGAGATTTGGGTATAGCCCTGGAACTCTCTGGCAGTAAGTCGGGACACCGGGGATAAAACGCTGCTCCCTAGTGGTAATCAACAGCCCCTACCAGTAAGAAGGCAAGTCCCTCTGTAGAACAGGGGTTTGAAGAAGATGTGAAGCACAGCATCTCTGAAATACAGCAGTGGTTTTTCATACCTCTCTTTTCCTGGACAGCAAAAAACTGTGGTAGGAAATAGTAGGGGAAAAAACCCACAAAGAAATGCTATGTTGTCAGCACCATGGTGAATATCAATTCCCCAGGCTGCCAGGACCAGAATGAATGCACTTTCCCAAATGAATAAGGTTTCCATTGTGTTCTAAAGTACCTCTTCCTTAAAATAAGCATGGTCTAGGAATCAATAAGTCCTGTTAAATGGATTAAAAATGGACCAAAAAATAGATCTCAAAAGGTAATTGTTCAAGTGGACCAGTGTGTGAATGCAGATGATATTAGTCGTATCCCTGAAGGACGGATTTCAGTCCAAGGGCTGTTCAATATTTTAATCAATAATCTGGAAGGAAACAGGAAAATCATTGCTGATAAAATTTGCAGAAGAAACAAGAATACATGGAATAATGAATGGCTAAGGAAGGGTTCCTCAGGGAAATCCAGATTACTGAATTCTGTACTGCCCATTATGTAGTCCTTTGTGTTTGGCTAATAGTAAAAATCAGTAAGAAGCAACTTCTGGTGAGGGAAAGGACAGTTTTGGAAAGCAGGCTTCCTTAATGTGCATTTTAGGTGAGAGGCTCCATCTGTAAGGGCTAACCCAGTTGCTCTGTACTGGGGTTGTGAACAAGGAGCAGAGACGGGGAGCTACAGACCATTGGCTTCAGCTGTGGTGGCACCATCCCTACCCCTCTGTGTTCAGCTTGGTGTCACTGGTACAAGGAGGAGGATGAGGGAGGAGGCAAAGACATGAAGAGGGAGAGGATGCTGGAGGATGGAGAGGAGAGGATGCTGGAGGAGGCAAAGACATGAAATGGGACAGCAGAGGACTCAGAATAAGATATATAAGTGGTGCAAAGTCTGAAAATGCTGCCTTAAAGTAACAGCTTCAAGCACCTTGGTTTATTTAGAAGGAGAAGGATGGGATATTGATCTCTTTAAAAGCAGTTGTTTTCATCCTGTGGTTACTGATGCACTGACAGGGGACCATCCAAGATAACAAAGTACAATTGGAAGTTCAAAATTTGCTGGCCTGAAATCAGCTTTTGTATGGGGAAAATGCTCAGAAATATGTAAATTTAAAAGCTTGGAAAAGAGAAGTTTGCAAATAATAAAACAATACTACAGTATTGGGTTTTTATTTGCAAACAGTACTATAGGGAAAAATCCTTCTAAATCCAGGAACTGCAAAGACAAAAGAGGATGGAAATGATTGTCAGGTAGAGTAATTGCTGTAGTGGTGGATCATTGTTTCATTGAAAGCTACATATCTTCCTGCAGAGTGAGGTATGCTAACTTACCAGCTACACATGGCCTGCAGCAGATCAAATGAAGATGGAGGTGTAACAGGGCACGTAACAGGCACAGCATCTCCCTGACTGAGAATTAAAATGTTTCTGGGGCCTGTGCTCTGTGGACTACCTTCACTTGACACTAACAGCTACTACAGATGGGAACAGCTACTTTCCGTGGGAAAATTTCGTTTTTGGGAGGCAAACTCAGAAACAGGGTGCAAAGGCATTTCTGATTCCCTGAGAAGTTCTGATGTGTGAAAGAGCATGCATGAAAGGTTTTACAGCAATTAGTGAAGTGTAAGGTCTATTCCTAATACCAGTAAAAGTCTGAACGGAAGAATTCTTAGCACCCAGAGCTTCTCAACTCAATTTGGTTGCCTGACAAGTATTCTGATCTCAATGTACCAGATGGCACAGTCTCCTAGAGGGATGGAGCTGTGCAGATGTGATGAAGATAGCTGCAGGTTTCAATTTCAGTCCCAGACTAATTTTCTCTAGTCACTGATGCAAAATATTGATTTCAAGACAGATTTAAAAGTGCTGCTAATCCACAGGGGAATGACAGTATATATTTAAATCCCATGTGTTGCTTAGAGCAGTCAAAGGTCTTATATGTAATTAACAGTGTGTTTTGGAATACGTTTAGTTTTCAGCTCTGTACAGAACAATCTTCAAGATGAGAGATAGAAAAAGAAATAAGATTGCAAGAGTATAGAAATAGAGCGTTATGAGAAATGAAATAAACTGCCCCGGACACGTAGTCTCAGGTGCAAATGGTGAGTTCCTTCCTTGTTCACTCAGCTTAGTGGCTTCAGGTCCATTGCATGAGGATGTCAGTTTAGAAGGGGAGAGCTCCAATGTTACTTTGGGCTTTGGCAGAGTCTTGACACTTTCATGGTTTCCTCATTCCAACACCTTTTATGAAAGTTCCCTGGCCACTAGAAGAGCTCAGTGTAGGGCTCACTGAGTCCCTCACTGAGACTTTCCCAAGCAGTATAACCACCAATTCCCGTGAGCACTTTTTGGTGCTGCTGTCTCCTGAGTGCTGTTTTCTCCCTTCGTGCTCTTGCAGGCATGTGGTCAAATATGTTACAGCAGCCAGCTCTGCTTCAGGTGGAGAAGCTCTGATCCCTGATGATATTTCAGACGCTTTCCCTCTATTTCTTGATTGCTTGTTGTTTATCTGTTGTAGTATTTTGGTGTTAAGTGGAAGAAGTGTGTTAACACAAATCGATACCAAGTGGTTTTGGAGCAAGAACCTCCTTGAAGTTGCATTGAGCCTTGAGTGCCTAAGCCTCTACAGTGTATTGGGAACTACATGCTAAGTATCTTATCAGAGCTGGTTGAAATGTTCTGACTGGACACGTGTCCATCCAGCAAACGCTCTTTTGATTAGATTGAAACATTCCACAGGAACATGTGAGTTTTTATGAAAATTATTGAGGTATTTTCTTTCTTCCAAGCTGGAGCTTTTGGTATTATGAATTTGGTTCAATGGAATGGCATTACGATATGCAAAATGGCAACACTGAGGTGAAAAATCAGAGCCTTTGCTGAAATGTTGCATTTTGATAAAATTATTTTTTATTACATTTTAAAAATTAATTTTAAAAGGGGCTGGGGGGCAGCTTTGTGGAAAATTGATAAAAGCAAGGCTTATCAAAAAGACAACTTACACTTTCAAGCTACCTGTCTAAAAAAGCTCCAGATGCTGAGCAACCTGCTCTTCAAATACAGCCTGTTATCCTCCCTTCCCACATCAGCAGCCCACTTCAGCCATGCCCCCACCTGCCCCACTGGGTGACCTCCCTTCCTTCCAGCAAGAAGCCTCTCCTTCAGACAGGTGTCCTCAGGTCCTGCTAAGGATCTGTTCCAGACCTACTTTTCTCGGGGGGAATTCAGGAAAAGAGTCTCAGGAAAATGGGTATGCCCTAGTGGGAGGAGAAGTTGTGAAACTCCTGAATAGCCACTTTTCTTCTGAAAATATTGAAAGGAACATTGAAGAGGTTGGATGGGGCACTGCAGAGGGTGCCAGGAAGAAAATCTCACAAGGAATGTGTGCTGAGTGTGCATCTCCAGGATTAAAGCCTTGAGATTCATTCTGCAAGGGAAAAAGCAAGCTGTGCACCCATGGGTATTTAACTGTGCACCCTGGGAGAAGAGGGAAGGTGGAGGAGTCAAAAAGCAGACAACCACAGGCTGATGGTGAATTCCTCATGAACAGAGACTAATTAAATTTGTGCTGCCATGCAGAGAAGCAGATTTGTCAGTAAGACTTCCAAAAAGGGATTAGATGCCTTAAATGGCATTATATACAATCTGCATTTATAATTACACTGCTTAGGATAACTTTTCTGTGAGGTACTTAGCCTTGTTGTTTGGGGAATATAATGATCTGCAACAGGGCTTAGGACAGGGGTTCCCTTGTACTGAAGAGTCTTGCAACAAAAGGAACATTACATGTTTTATTGCTTACTCCAAAACATTTGGTTGCCAGCCACTGCTCTAGGCAGTCCCTGGACTAGACTGACTATCAGTTTGAATCTCTGGAGCATTTCTAATGCTCCTCCATTATATTACATTAGTGTGATAATACAAGCAATTCTGCTCTGCAAAGCCAGAGCATTAGGAAGCACTGCAGTATTAATGCAGCTTTCTGTTACCCAATCTGTTGTTGGGAAGAAATAGAAGGAAATATAACTAATCTTTGATATTACACCTGACCTGCTTTCAAGGGAGATGTGCTGTCTTCTGGGAGCTCAGATCAGTGATGTACTGAGACAGTCTGAAGCGTAGTTAAACCCAAGGATTATTATCCACTAGTAGTGTGCCTTGTGGTTGCCAGTGAAATATATATTGAACAGCAGTCTGGGAAGCATTAAGAAGGACTCCAGAGGCCTGGGTACAATGGGGACCACTCCATGGATAAAGAAAAGTGCCTGTATGGCCACACACACAGAGCTGTTGTTAGCAGCTCATTGTCCACCTGGAGACCAGTGACCAGTGGTATCCCTCTGGAATCAGTTCTGGGGCCAGTACTGCTGAACACCTCTGTCAGTGACATGGACAGTGGGATCAAGGGCACCCTCAGCAAGTTTGGCACCAACACCAAGCTCTGTGGAGCAGTCAACATGCTGGAGGGCAGTGATACCATCCAAAGGGGCCTGGGCAGGCTGCAGAGGTGGGTCTGTGCAAATTTCATGAAGTTCAACAGGGCAAAGTGCAGGGTCCTGTCCCTGGGTTGTGGCAATCCCAGACACAGGTACAGGCTGAGTGGAGATTGACAGCAGCCCTGAGGAGAACAACTTGGGGGTGACGGTTGATGACAAACCTAACATGACCCAGCCATGAGCACTCACAGCACAGGAAGGCAATGGGATTCTGGGCTGCATCCAGAGCAGTGTGGGCAGCAGGGCCAGGGAGGGGATTCTGCCCCTCTGCTCTGCTCTGGTGAGAGCCCACCTGGAACCCTGCATCCAGCTCTGGGGTCCTCAGCATAAGAAGGACATGGTGGAACTGCTGGATCAAGTCCAGAGGAGGCCACAACATTAATAAGAGGACTGGAGCACCTCCTCTGTGAAGCCAAGCTGAGAAAGTTTGGTCTGTTCATCCTGGGAAAGAGAAGGGTGTGTAGAGACCTCATAGCAGCCTCTGATATCTGAAGGGTCCTACAAGGATGTCCGAGAAGGACACTCTGTCAGAAATCGTAGTGATAGGACAAGGAGTAATGGATACAAACTGAACGAAGGGAAATTTAGTCTAGATGTTAGAAACAAATTCTTCACCGTGAAGGTGGTGAGACACTGGACCAGGTTGCCCAGGGAGATTGTGGATTCCCGCCCACCCCCCCACCTGCCCCCACCCGCCCCCACCCCTCCCATCAGTGTTCAAGGTCAGCTGATAAAATGTTGAGAAGCCTGGCCTAACAAAAGATGTCCCTGTCCATAGCAGGGATGTTGGCACTAGATGATATTTCACGTCCATTCCAATCCAGGCCATGATTATCAAAAAAACAACAAACATGAGACACACAGATGAACCTTTGGGTAATATGAGGCTGTTGGGTATGAATTTATCACTGCTTCTACTGAGCAGTGTATCTTTCTGATGTGACATTAAAGGCTTAAATGATTGCAAAGCAACAATGGTTTCTCTCTTTCAACTGTGGAAAAAAATAGCAATTTCAAATAGAAATTAAAGCCTTCAAACTGTGAAGACATAAACAGTCTTTATGGGCCACCTACTCTACAACTCATGACTGAAGGGAAAGGTAATGGAAAAGTTTAATCCCAGAAGAGTGACAGAAATAACATTTGGGATTAAACTACAAACTTTTCAGAAGCATGGAGTGAGTCACAGGGGAAATGCTAGAGAAGATCAAGGGGATAAACAGTCTTTTATATTGTCTGAACTTCTGCACAGAGAAATACAAGATTTCGTTGCCTGAACAAAAAATGACACTTAGGTTTGTCTATCTAATAAGGAATAATGGATAAGGGATAAGGAAGACAAATGTACAAATTTACAATATACGTGGATTGTACCTCTGGTGATTATACAGTTAATGATACTGTTCCTTCAAAGTTATGTATGCATTTGTAAGCAGAATCCTGTCAACAATCCCATTAATCCCAGTGCAATTACTTCTGATTAGAAAATTAAACACAGATGTAAGTCTTTTGGAACTCTTCAGCACTAATTCCTGAAGATGTAAATGGCCAGTATTAAGGAAATTGTTTTTTTCTTTTCTGCGTACCTAATATGTTTTCTGTGGTCTGTGTTCCAATCACCCCAAGAAGTCAGGTGTGAACTGTCTGATGGCTAACAAATCATGACACTGCTCTGAGAAATGGACAGGTGTTGTGCCATATGGGAGGTTTGAAGACCTTGGAATGGAACATATCTGCACCATGGTTAAGGGCTCTTGGTTTTTTACTCAGAGACATTAAAAAACCTCCAACTATCTCCAAACAGATCCTAGAGCAGCATATAGACTGCTGCTAAATACGACATTTTTCAGGGCCACTGAAATCCAAACATTCAGAGAGAGGTTTGGTTATGCTTGTTACTTTTGTAGAATCCTGCTATCAGTAAGCCTAGTTCAGTGAGCTACATTTCAGGGCAGGAGAGTTTTCTTCCACCTGAGAAGTTTAAGAGAGCTTATAAGAGAGCTTATATATATAAACAATATGTATTCACAGATGTTTAAACCACCATGACTTATAAAATACTACTACTGACACTGACATGATACTTACCCTTTTAAAGAGTTTGGTACTTTTGGTTTCTTTCTTGGAGGGCCTGGACCTTTGGCTAGGATCTTTATTTGCTGTGTGAGAACTTCAGCAACTCAAGATGTGCCCTAAGGGCACCAGAGATGGCGCAGAGGACTGAAATATTTGGAAACAGATATGCACATGTAATGAAAAGCCCATGTGTTCACTGAGTGTGTCCCACTGTTCACAAGCGGGATTACCATTGTTCTGGTCTCTGCTCAGCTAGATGATCAAGAAAACAAAAGGCCACAGAGTCAGCTGATTATAGAGGGTATCTGTGTAAGAAACAGTGAAGTGTTGGGATACTGTGTCAAATAGGCAGTGCTTTAGCTATGGGACATGAAGCCATGGGAACATGGCCTCCATAGCTACAGTGTGGTCCACGGCCCAGATACTGCCAGCTGTAACAGCAGTAGTTCTTTTCTCAGTGCTGCCTTTTCATCTCTGACAGACCATGTGCCCCATCCAGGAAAAGACATGAGGAGATTCAAGTCCCTAGCGTGTTTCATCCCCATTATTGCTAAATTATTAGCTCTGGATGCTAAAGCAGCGCACACACTCTCTCATCAAAGAAGTTACTTGATGTCTTTCAGCCCCTGAAGCAGCAACATAGCAGATGGATCTTCCTGGTAAGCCTGGCCAATGATTTCTGAAATCATAGTCTGAAATCCTTGCAAGCAGACATATATGTAAGTACACAACATTTCACATTTATAGGGTAGCATATCCAGAGCTTGATCCCTCTGGCTCTTGTGATGGCTTTGACCTACAAAAACCTCAGTCCACCATCAATAGGGGCGTCCATTTTCTCCTGACTCTTACATGCTGGTGTCCAAGTAGGCTGTATTGCTTTCCTCTTCTGCCACAATGACAGGGCTTCTCCCAGCTGTTAAAACCTTTCCTCCAACATGATCTTCTTGCCAGGCATTTCCCTTATGAGATGTGGCTGAGTCATCCAGGGGTCAACTGCTCTGACATATTACTGGAAGTGTGACAAGGTAGGGGAGCTCACAGCAGCTCCTCCCACTGCTTTTCAGGCCGGTTGAGCTCACCAGAGGCCGATTGCTAGCTGCCTGCAGGACGAAACAGGAGGATTGTGCTGGCAATTTGGCACCCAGCACTGAACATATTGGTTTCCCAGTTGCAGGCTGTTTCCTGGAAACCAAATAATCTCTGTGGCCAGCACCATCCCCTATTATTCTTTATTAAGAATTTAGCTCAATGCTTCAAATTGGCCACAGACGCATCTAAATTAATTGGCCTCCTTGACAGATTTGCTGCTCTGATGTAAACAATGAGGCTGCCTTGGGACAGCAGAGCTTAACGAGACCAGACTTGCTTTCCAAGAGGAAAGTGCAGAGAGGATGTATGTGCTGAATGACAGAGGGAGCTGCACATAGTGCTGAAGTCTAGCAGGCATGAATGGAGTGTGCTCGTCCAACCCAGTGCTCACACAAGCACAAAACCACAGAAGAGCTCCAAGCTCCAGAGAGGGTGAGGGAATGATTGAGGGAAAACACGAATGCCTTGGAAAAGGGCTGCTCCAGCACTTGTTGCTGCACGACGGTACCAAGCCATGATTTCTGGGCATTGCCTAGGTTTCAGCAAGCAGAAGCCCTTTTTGTTGCTCATGGACTGGCACTTGCAAGGTTTTCATTACATCCTCATGGCCCTTTGGAACGCACAGCCCTGCTGAATGCTGAGACTGCTGTCTCAGGACTGTTGCTCCTTAGGTGCATTGGGCAGAGCCGGGGCTGGGATTTCCAGCTTGGGAAGAGCTGTGTCTCCAAGTGTTTAATGCTGTTCAGCGCCCCATTCCTTCACACTCATTCCTCTATTCCTGGTCCAGTCCACTGAAACATCCTGAATTTGTCTTTGGGGACAGACTTCCTTGAAAATCTCTGCTGTGTACTCATCCATTTCACCTCTTTTTCTGTACTTTTTTCCAGATTTTCCACTAGAGCTAGTACAGAGTGTGGCACATTTCCTAAGAAGCACTAGTATGCAGCAGCCAGTGATATCTTAGCCATAGAACATTTTAGAAAACTCCAGCCTGACCAGGACGGGTCAAATTCTTGTGCCAGAGAGTCCCTGGCAGCAGAGCTGTCTGTTGAGGGCTAGGTAGGGCACAGAAAGTCTTACCAGGGATGAGTAGCTATGCTCAGATATGTCACAGGGAGTTTGTAGGTAGGGATGGAGACATACACCCAAACCCGCAATCTGTGTATGGACTTTGAATGATTCTGCCTCCGGTGATCCCTGGACCAGTGCACTTGCTCTAGCGCTGGGTGTGAATGCCTCTGTGATACTCAGTTCTATTTCTGCAGCCCAGTCAGGACTTTTCTGCAAATTGCTTGGTTTATTTTTACTGTTAACATTACCTGAGGAATCACACCCTTTTGGTACAGAACTTGTATTTCAACAGAAGCAAAACAGACTTTTTTGCATAAATGGAAGTATACTCAAACTGTTCTAGTTATTTGTCTTTTTCTAAACAAATATATACAGGAAATAAAAACATCACTTTGTTTAGAAAGAATTAACCAAGATTAACAATTTATCATTAGTTTTCATGTGAAATAAAATTTTATTCTTAACTGCACTGAAAACAGACAAAGGATGAAAAGACAACAAATTCTAACCATCTTTGTTTCAAAAGACTTTTAAAACATGTCTGTTTCTTAGTTGAGTTTGAGATCAACATCAGCTGTTTAAATCAGAAAACACAACCATACCTTTCCTTAAATGTGAAAATATTGGAAGAAAATTATTAGATAGAAGAAATAATTGAAAAACTAGTGTGTCCTTTGTTTAGAAATCTGTTTGCGGTCTCATAAGCATTTTTTTGTCTGACACAGAGAAAGAAACAAGGCGTGTCAAAACTCTGAAAATACCACTATAAAACCAAACTACCACTTATAATTCATTACTCAGATGTTATTTTCCTCTGAGAGATACAGCTATGTGTCCAAGTGAGCCTCATTCCAGTGTCACCATGAAAAGCAGTCACCTCCCTCCTGTCACTGTTGCCTGCTCGTTCAGCACTCGCTACACTGCAGATACCAGAGTCGTGTGATCTGCAAATTGTTTTGCAATCTCAGAGGTGATGTGACCTGCTGCAAACTGCTGCATTTCCAGCAGATTTGCATACAAATGCCTAGGAAACCACATGCTTTCAGTGGTGAAGCTGGCTGACCAGGGAAAACCATTTCTCCAGAGTGAAATGTGCCACAGGCATATAAAAGCTATAGGCTGATGCAGAAGTAATTGGATGAAGCCCTACAGCCTGTGTGTTTTACCGGATGTCATCCTAAATGAGATAATGGTCCCTACTGACCTTTAAATCTATGAAATGCTGACTCTTGGACTTCTTGGTTATGGACTTCTCTGATAGAAATTCTCCTGTTTGATTTTTATGCTGGATCACAACATAGGGTGCAGACACTTTCACACAGAAGTACCTGCAAAAGGGACATCCTTTAATTAGTCCACAGAACATCTTTGGTCTTCTCCAGTACTTCTGCTTCTTTTTCAACATTAAAAACTGCTTTTGTTGGGGGTGGGGAGAGGGGGTTGGTTCTTCAGGAGTAACTTGCAGATCCTTGTTCAGTTTCTGAATGTTAGATGTCCCCTGTGATTTTTTCGTGAAGGGTTGACAGGAACAATTTTTTGCCAGAGGAGGAGCAGGGTGTCCGTGATGTGACAGCAAAGGCACCTCTATATAAAATGAAAGGGCTTAGAGATGTGGCTGGCACACACAAGCTGATTCACAGCAAGTGTGCTGTGTCACTGCTATCTCATGCATTTTCCGCACCTACTCTTTTTGTTGGCATTAAAGCCCTTCCCTGCCAGAGCTGTACAGGTAGAGCAGTGTTCAGACCTGCTCACCTGCTTGCCAAAGTGAGAATGAGGCAACTACTGTCTAGGAAAATGCTGGAAAAGCTACAACCAGTGGTGTCCTGTATAACTCAGAATTTCACTCACAGAGGAAACATCAAAGGAGACAGAAAAAAAACACAGCCAAATTACAAAACTTGAGCCCACTAAAACATCCAAAAGCTGTTTTATCAGTAAGGTTGATTTTGGAAAAAAAAAAAAAGCAGAAAATTAAATCAAACCTTTAGCTTCAATCTCTTGGTCATTTAATCAAAATCAATAGTATTGTAACAAAAGGTGTTCAACATATCAGCTTTTTGGCTCCAGAGTGATCCTAGCAGGACTAGTAAGTATTAAAGGGCAGAATCATGAAATTAAGAAAGGTAAACTGTTGAACTGAGACCATAAATCTATAGTATAGGGAATAATGTCCTGTCACTTCCTTGTGGGAGAAAAAACTAGTCATCAATTAATATATTACTTTCATCTCCAAATTTTATAGGAACTGTCAACTAAATTAATTAATGTGAGAGTATATTCTATGAAGAGGGACAGTGCAATACGTGCCCATTGTAATTAACCTGAATCCTCAAAAATATTCCTCCTCATAATAGATGCATAGAATCATAGAAGGACTGCAAAGTACTTGAAGATCATATAGCTCCAACCTCTTGTCATGGGCAGGGACACATTCCACTAGATCTAGTTTCTCAGGGTCCCATCCAAACTAGTGTTGAATATTTCCAGGGATGGAGCATCCACAACCACTATAGAAAATCTGTTCCAGTGCCTGAGTACCCTCTGAGTAAAGAATTTCTTTCTAACATCTAATCTAAACTATTCTCTTCCACCTAAAAACCATTGTCCCTTGTCCTGTCTCTACATGCTCTCACAGTCTTTATTCCTCATTTCTATAAGCCCTCTTAAGGTCCTTTAAGGCTGCAATCACGTCTCCTTGAAGCCTTCTCCAGACTGAACTATCCCAGCTCTCTTGTCTGTCTCCATAAGAGAGGTACTCTACCTTTTCAGTCATCCTTGTGGCCTCCTCTGGACTCACTCCAACAGGTCCATATCTTTCCTTTGTGAAGGATCTCAGACCTGGCCAGAACACTCCTGGTGGGGTCTCACAAAGGCAAAGTAGAGGCAGAAAATCACATCCCTCTACCTGCTGGCCACTTTTCTTTTGCTGAAGTGAGGATAAAGCTGGCTTTCTATGCATGGCTCATGTCCAGCCTTTCATGCATGCCATAAGTGCATGGCTCATGTCCAACCTTTTATCCACAAGAGTCCCCAGGCACTTCTCAGCAGGGTAGTTCTCAATGACTTCTCCCAGTTTTCACTCCTGTCTGGGATTGCTGATCTGGTTGCAGCATCTGGCACTTGGACTTGTTGAACTTCATGAAGTTCATAGGCCCAATTTTCCAATTTGTCCAGGTCCCCCTGGATGGCATCCCATCTTTGTATTGTGTCAGCTACACTGCTCAGCTTTGTGTCGTCTCCAAACCTGCTGGGGATGCCCTCAGTCCCACTGTCTGTGCCATTGATGAGGACACTGAAGAGCACCAGTCCCAGCCCTGACGGACATCACTTGTCATGGCTTCCACCTGGACACTGAGCACAACTCTCTGGTGGCATCCATCCTGCCAATTCCTTATCCACTGAATAGTCCATTTATTAAATCCATGTCTCCAGTCTGGACATCAGGATGTGATGTGAGGCCATATTAGAAACTTTACAGAAGTCTAAGTAGATGACATCTTTCAGTCTTTCCCTGTTGACCATTGCCATCACTCTAGAGGTCACAAGATTGATCAGACACACTTCGCCCTTAGTAAAGCTGTGCTGGCTGCCTTGAATCTCCCCATCATCTCTTAATGTGCCATAGTATACTTTCCAGGAAGATCCACTCCACAATCTTCCCAGGCATAGAGGTGAGGCTTGTCAGTCTGTAGTTCCCCTTTTTCCTTTTCCTACCTTTTTCCCCTTTCTAAAACTAGGAGCAACAATTACCATTTTCCAGTCCTCGGGGATTTCTACTTGACTGCCATGAGTTTTCAAATATGATGGAGAGCGGCTTGGCAGCAATGTGAGCCGGATGCCCCAGAACCCTGTGATGTATCTCATCAGGTCCCATAGACTGGTGGCTGTTTACCTTCATCAAGTGATCCCAAACCTGCATTTTGCTTACAGTGAAACAGACTTTACTCCCCACACCTACCCACAGGGAGAGGGTCTTGAAAGAAAGTGGAAAACCTGACTGCCAGTGAAGACTCAGGAAAAGAACTCAATGAGTACTTCTGCCTGCTCTGAGTCAGTGGTTACCAGCCCATCTTTCCTGAGTATCAGAGGAGTTCACTCTCCTTGGCACTCACAGGTTTTCGGACAAGGTTTCTCTTGGTCCCTCTCAGCCTGGGACTGAGAATGGTGCCAGCACAAATGGTGAATGCGGGGATAGAGATAGAAATAGTGCTCCTGAATCTTTTCTGTTCACTCTGATTATTGCAAATCCATCACAAAGCTGGACCAACATAGAAGTCCTAGACAAATGAGAGCTATTTCCTGACATGTTGGCATACCTACCAGCCTAAAACATTTTTCTCTGGAGGAACTCAGGGTTTAAAGTCTCTCTTGTGAGGGTATGCAATGCTTGTGTGTCACTGAGGTGTTCTCCACCTCCATCTGCTAACTGGGATCTCACAGTTGTACTAGAAGAAAGGACAGAGATAAAACCACACCAAGGTGTCCTTTCTCCTAATTTGCATTGCCCAGATCAGTGCTAGGCGTTCTCAGGAAAGGAAGAAAAATGGCAGGGTAACTTCTGTACACTGATAATTACCAGCAGAGACAATTTCTTAGGCAGTGCCATAGACACTATGACTACTGTGCATCTTCTTTAATATTCTCTACCTCTACTACAGCACTTAAGCACATACCTCACAGGCCTTTCTATTTACTGTAGCTATGTAACAGGCTGAGGGATTCAATTATTTTGCCTTAATCTCTTTTCTAGTTATGATGTTTGCTGAATGTAGCAGATATTCCCTAGATTGTCTCCTTGAACTCAGCCTCATTATTTTATCATTTTGACAATGAACTGCATTTCCCATCTTCTGGCTCCAATTCTCAATATAATCCAAATCCCTTGAAATCTGGTTACACTCTTCCTTGCTATTTGTTCATTCTCTGCATCATCTGTAAACTCTGAGCTCTCAGAGTTTTGAGCTCTCAGAGTCAGACTGTGCTCTCCATCTTTTAACCAGGGTAAATCTGGATCTTCTCCACTACGGTCTGTGGAATTACTCCAGAGTGAGCAAACGGAAACTAGAGCTGGATATTGCTTAGGTTTTCAACACCCTCATCCAAGTAATTTTATATTTATATATAGACACATGTTATGAACAACAGATGTCCTAAAACTGACCTTGAGGACATTTTCATCTATTCTGTTCCTATGCCATTTTTCTAGTCGACACCCATTTTTCCTCAGTCCTGAGTGTTTGTTTGAAGTTAATTCAACATCAATAAACATGTTCATACTGTTATGAATGAAGTTTTGGCAAAGTGAATATACTTTCAGGTTGTGTTTATACTCTTTTTTTCCCTTTAATTTCCTGGATTTTTTAAATTCTTTTTTCTCAATAATTTTGTTCTTTACTATAGAGAAAAAGGTTTACTGTGCAGCAGACCACTAGACATGTCCAGGGAGAGTAGGTTTATTGTGCTCCCTGGAATAAACAATAAAAAACTTGCAAAGTGCCTGAATGCATGGAGTTTGACACTCCACACCAATGTGAAGGACCAACCTAGTAGAACTGCTGACTTGTCACATAACTCCGCAATTTAGTCTTATGAAATCTCTTCCCTTCCCCACACCTCTGGAACACGAATGTGCAGCAGAAAGAAAAATATATTTTGTCTCTATGGTTCTTTTCTTTCTGTTCTATTTTTCCCATGATGGTGAATCTTACTGCTGGTCATAATTACAATTTTCTTCCTGAAGTCCCAAGGACAGACCAGACCACATGAGAATAGTATGAATGCAGATCATACTATGCAGGAATCTTTTATCAGGACATTTGTGCTAAATATTGCCACACACCTTGAAAGTGTTACATCTCAACCAGATGACTTTCTTGCTTACACCTGTTGCCAAACTACCCTATTCCTCACAGTTTTCTGTTTTGCATTTTACCGCCTAATTTCTGTCACAGGAACAGGAGAGACATAGAATCAAGGCTTCCCTGCAGCTTACAGCACCTAGTATCCTTGACCTGTGGAAACAGGAGTAATGTGATCCTGTAAGTAGAGACTGTTTCATAATGTGCGCACACGAGGGAGTTCAAGTGTTTTTGGCATTACCTAACTCCCAAGTACTCAGCTTTTACCTCTTATGTTCTCTTGGCAACATGTGGTGCAACATATATATATTTATATATATATATGCTGTTTCCTAGGTTTTTAACACAAGAAGATACAAATAGTGCCACGTGCAAGTAAAACAAGCCCACCCACGTGATCCATCAGGATTTGAAATATAAGAATCAGCAGACATTACTGGTGATCGGGTTAAAGGTCTAAGGTCACCAGCTAGCTGCTCTGCTGGATGGTTTGGCTTTGCAGACAAGCTTTGGAGAAGAGAGGCACCACACTGAATTCATAAATCAAACAGCGTGGGAGAAGAAGTGTGTGTTTTATGCATGCTTAAATATACAAGTTTAGGAGATCTGGCTTGAAAGCGAGCCCAAGAAATCACAAATGACATCTCTCCCTTCATCATGCTCGACCTGGATCACCAGTGATCCTATTCCTCCTCTGTGGTAAAAGATGTGACTGGGCTCTTGTCTTCTCGTTATTCTCTCCCTACAAATAATATGGTAAGAAATAGAGGAAGAACACATCTCACAGGGAGGTTAAATGTGGCATAAGCTGAGGACCAGATAAAACAACTTGTCTGAAGACAGAAGTTACTTAGAGACAAAAAAGATAAAAAGTCATCTATTTCTGACAGAGCAACATAGAGAAAGATCAGAGTGGCATGAAAAGTTGGTAAGTAAAGAGCCACAGAGGAACGTGAATATTTTCTCAACTTCAGGGTGAATTTCCTAGTGATCTGCAGACAAAAGTTACTGGAGACCTTGAAAGTAATTGTAGCTGGTTTAATGATAAAAGCTGAGTGAAAAAAGTGAGATTGAAACAGCAAAAGTGTTTTCTTGAGGCTTTGCATGCTCTACCTGGCCTTCCCATGTCCAAAGATACTTTTTCAATATGGGTTTATACTCTTATTGAAAGCAGCCAATACTGTGGCTCTTACTTCTGCACGGCACCCCAGGAGAGTAGAAACACACAGACCCCTCCTCCCTGCTTCAAGTGACAGAGACCAGTTGATTGCATTGCTAGATGGCTAGGATACCCTAGCCATCAGGCTTCACTGTGCCAGTGCCAGTGGTGAGGAAAACAGCAACAAAAACATTGTCCCTCTCACTCTCCTGGTGTGAAGCAATTCTTCCAGCACCTGGGCATCTCATCCCTCACAAGGTCAAGCTCCCATGACGTGCAGAACTGCTCTACTATCAGCAAATGCAATGAAAGTCCAGTATTATCTTCTTTAGTCAATGGTAATCCATTGAATGCAAATAATAAGTGACAGTTTGTGCACCTGGATTTCGAACAATGGTTCTGCAATATCATCTGGCATCCGTGAAATCTATATACCATATGCTGGAGAAGAAGGTGCAGAGGGCACAGTGATAATGGGACTTCAATGCATTCTATGCCACTGGAAGGGAAGGATGCACCATGTTTTGCCCCTGTCTGGCTTTATCTGTACTCCTTTTCCTCCTGTTTCCTTTGCATTTGTTTTCATAGGATGAAATATCTCCAGTGTGCAATGCTGAAATGGTAGGTGCAACTCAGAGACCTCACACGGTCTGTCTCCAGTACGCAGGCTCAAAACCAGGTTGCTGTGATCTGCCTTGTGCCCTTCCTCCTTGCAGGGAGAGCATCCTTCCCACCTTCCCTGGGCTGAGCAACTCAGTTCTGCTGGGGCCCTTGTCAGCCCTGCACTCTGAGCCCTGCCGTGGGCAGAGTACCAGTGCAAAAAACATTCAGAATTTGTTTTCTGAAGTGTCTGCTGCTGAAGGGGAATTTAGCAAGGTAGGGAGTTGTCATGGTCCACTGAGGAGCCGCATGGAGCTACGCAAGTCAAAGCTGGAGGACAAAACCTAATTCATGCACTTGGAATTATCTCCCCTGTCAAAAAAACCTCCTCTGAATTTCAGGAGAACTTACTAAGGTTTCTGATAGAACTGTCACCTCTGATTTCAGTAAGTTTGTTTACTGTTTTAATCCAAACATGAAAACAATTGTTTTTATAGCAGCTGTAAAGCACCATAAGCAGCAGAAATGTGAGGGCAGAGCTTTTGCTGTAGCAAAGTGTGCCATGGACCACAGGTGTCAAGGAGAGTGGGACTCCTCACAAAGTCAGGGAACAAGGAAACCAGAGGTGTCATGTGAGTTTGATTCAACACAGTGGAAAGCTGCAGCATGTGCACTCAAGTGCAGCATCGGCTAGATGCTGTGGAGAGTGCTTTTTAATTTGAAAATCTCTTCCCTTCAATTCCAGCAGCTATCCCTCTGATAGAATCTATGAGATTTTTTTGTCAGCATTAATCAATACATACCATAATTTCACAGCCATATTGCCTTTTCAGCTTCACATGTAACAAATTCCACTGCTATGCAGTCATTTTAAAACAACATACAACAGTAGCTATTGGAATATATTGAAAATATATTGAATACACATTTTCATTTAAATATATTGAAAATATATGAATATATTGAAAAATTATTAGTAGCAGCTTAATTGAATTATTGACAACCTTCCTCTTCATCTCATAAATTTGTCAGCAGAGTAATCCAGCATTCCCACAAACTTCATGAAGGATGCTATGCAAATTGTAATCCTGAACATAAATTTGCAGAGAGTATGCCTGTGCACCTTATGGACCTAAAATCTGGAAGAAGCTGTGGTTTGTTGAAAGCAGCTCAAAATCATGCCTTTCTCAGGTTTGTATGCAGATAGTGTATTAATTCTTAAAGTATGTGCAGTCTGATATCTAAAAGTATGAGAGATACACTAATTTGGCTAAAGCCAGCATAAGGTAACTGTAGTACAGAAGAAAACTTAAGAAAAAAAGCAGAATAATTTATGTCCATTTCAATTCCACATGGTATGGCTTCTCTCACTGGTGTTTGATTTAGAGTCTGTTGAGCTGCCCATTGAGAAAACTAACCTTTAACTCCTTCTATAATAGCTATTCTGGGCTCTTATGTTCCCAGCAGCAAAATTTATTTCCCACTCTCAGGCCAAAGAAAATTGTTCCAAAGAATGTAGCTGAGACATGCTGATGTCTGCATTCTCAATATGTGCACACATGTATATCTGTGCATGCATGCTCCTTACTAAGGACACACCTTTGGTAGCAGGACACCAGTGCTAAAATCTTAGACTCATGCCACCATTAACCTCAACAACATTTCTCTGAATTTATTCCCCTCTAAAAGGAGTAGAGTCTCAGCCACTCCCTTGATTGATTAGGAATGTCGTTGATCCTGATGTCATGCTTAGTCTGTGTTCACAGTCTTTGAGCTACATAAATTCATCCCACATCATTTTCAGATTGAGAGGTTTTTGTTAATTTAATTGAAGTTAATTTTCTCAAGTTTGCTGGAGAATGAGTGTTTGGGTTAGATTTTTTTAATCTGTATGTGCACTTTTAAAAGATATTTAAAGTCAGACTGTTACTGGTAAAACTGATTTTCATAAAACAATCTATTATATCTACATATTCTACCATAAAAATTTGACTGTCAACATTTTGATTGAAATTTTTTATAAGAAACACTTACAAGTTCTGTTCCACTGTATCTGTTAAAATTCTGTCTTATTCTGTTTTCTTTTTTTTAATTGCTTTTATGAATAAAGAAGATTATTTATATGTATAGTTATGTATGTGTACAGTATTTCCTAGGAAAATGCCTTTGCAAATTCATTGATCTAAAAAGGAGTTTCTTTTCCTCCTTAGGAACTTAATTCTTCAAAGCAAAACTGCATGCCTACATTGAGTTACCCAAGAATAGTCCCTGTTCTTTAGACCTTCACTGTCAAGCAAAAAGAAGTTTTACTTGAATTCAGCAGGAGCTTAAATAAAATACAGGAAATTACTTTAGAAAAGCAGTGCAGCACCCTCTAGTGTGGACGCATTTACATTAGTAATTAACACAGCTTTATGAATACCTGATTAACTTGATGCTGACCCACTAGACAGCCCAATGTCTGATTCAGACTCAGTTACCAAACTTCTCATTGGCCTCAGGTGTCTTGGTTCACTTTGTCTCTTTTTCTTCACCTGTAAAAAAACCAGAGAAAAATTACCCTTTTAAAAACATGCTACACTGTCCTAATGGCAAGATCCACCTGTACAGAAGGTGAACTGGTATCGAACCACACGATGATGGCCAGACTGTCCTCTCTACCTCCAGAAAATTTACTGTGCAGTGCCAGGGCTAGGCAAGCTCTCTTGTGTGGTCCTGCACATAGTCTTTCAGGCAAAAACTTTGGTATTTTCACAGTGTGATTTGCACCACCAAAGCCATGCTTTACGTACTGGGATTGTTATAGGTAAAAGCTAAGTTAAATTAGGGTATAGTTCAATTATATTGTATTAATTATGTTATATTAATTGCATTATGTTAAAGAGGGGGCTTATTGGAACGTGCCAGGAGAAGGCCCCAGGGTTTGGTGGAACAGTGGTCTGGCGGGGCAAGGAGAAGTCGAAGAGGGATTGGACGGAAGACCTGACCAATCATTTGAAGCCCTGCAGAAATGATTGGTTCAGAATGAACGGCGTTAAAGACCAATGAGAAGCCTGGAAATGGACCAATCATCATGTGGATCCAAAATGGACCAATCCTGGACTGAAAGCAGACTATAAATGGGGGAAAGTTCACTCAGGGGGTTCTTGTTTTTGGATAGGGGTTTGGTTTTGGGAGGAGCCCAGTGTGCTTCGGGTTAGTGCACAGTCTTGGTTTTTGGCTTGCTGCGTGGGTACCTGGGCTTATCCTGGGTACTCCGTTTCTTGTAGCTATTTTAATAAACGAGAATCTCTTTCTCCAGAGAAAGTTTGGCCTCGTTCATATTCATAACAGGATCATTGTCTCTACTGCCACATTTTCAAAACTCATCAGTAGTGGACTGGTTCTACCCCTTGAAATATCTGCTGCACATTCGCTCATGTAGATGGGGATACCACTCTCTCCAATTAATAAATCCCATTGTCTTGCATCTTTTTCTTTTCTGGGGCTTAGTTAAGGATAGAACTTGCTTGGGGAAAATGAGTGAGAAAGAAGGAACACAGATTTGGTCCCTGTATGATTACCTTTTCCAATGAGGTAAATAGATCTTAAAAATGTCTGAACTCTTTACAGAGGTAACATTTAGCTATAAAAGAGACCATGTGAGGAGCTGATCTTTCACTTTTGCTTTGTATTGCCCTTTGTCATCCTCCACCTTTCCTGTTGCTGATTGTTGAGCGTAGCTATTGCTAAAAGCTGGAGATTATCATATGTGCCAGAGAGAGAATTTCCCAGCAGTTTTAGTACAGTGGAAGTGATTGGGGGGAGGTGGGAAAGAAGATTAGTGTGCAGAACTGCTTCCTTAGAGTGATCTGCTTGGAGTTTATCTGGGACTGTGTTCATCCTGCATGTGTATGTGATAGGCTCATACATGGGTATATATTGTTTTCAAGCCATATTGCCATTCCAGTGCATAGACAGATTTATAAATCCCAGGTGGATTTAGATGGGATATCTCCCTGTTGACACTGTATTGACAGGACTGTGTTGCAGGACTGGACCTGCAATGTAATAACCAAGAACTTCTTTGCTGGAACTTGCTGGGTACAAACCACCAAATCTTGCATGTGTCTGACTCACGCATGAAGCGACAAATTAATAAAGTAATTAAGGACCTGTCCAGGCTGGACCAATACAGAGGAGACAAGGAAATAAGTACCAACACACAGACAGTTCAAATGCACTGCTGGCATCTCAATAGCTGGTTTTCCCACTGCTCAAGTACATGCAAGAAGACCAGGTCCGGGCCAACCTCTTTCTAGTTAACGAAATATTTTATTATTTTGGGAGGTGTTGTAAACCTTTCTTCCGGTCTCCCAGTCAGGTTCTTCTCTCCTTACAGCCAGCAGTTATGTTAGTCAAAAGGCCCCTCCCTTCTTCATTTATTTTTAGTCCCTGTGAGAAGAAAAAAAAAAAAAACCTATCAAAAGTAGACCCAGGGAGACAGCAGCCTTTTTTTGTTTTCCCTCTGCAACAGGATCCAAGGCATAAAGTCAGGAGAGAGAAGTCTCTTCACCTGTGAAAGACAGGAACTGGGACATACGCAATCTCCAGGTTTTTCTTAGCACTATTCCTGCTTTTGGGTCTGCAGTGATCATACTTCAGAACAGAAATCTGTGGTTTCACAAAAAGATGGGAAAAGATATTTTCTGTGTTTTGTAATCAGCAGTCTTCAAAGCCAAAATTCAGATTTTCAGCAGGATTAAGTTAACACATTCTGATCTCCAGCAGGCAGAGGGGGGTGAAAAATTTGTGAAAAGTAGTAAGATTAGAGATGTGTTGTAAGAAGACAGAACATTCTAGGGGTTCACAAACAATATATTATTGGTTTTTTATACCAGTTACATATTTTTTCTTTTATTTAAAATAGTGTTTTTGGAGCATCAGATTGTACTGGGATCAAGTATTTCACTGATGGGACCAGTGTTTTGGACATCTGGCAGGAGGACTTGCACAACTTCCTTATGCATAAAACCAGCAACATGAAAGTGACAACCAGAGATTAGGAATATTCTTGGACCTAGTTATCACAACTCTCCACTATCTTTAAACTTCTTTTCTTCTGTTTCAAGCAGAATTGATAGATTCTGATCCTGTAAGAATTTAACATTCCCATTATCCCTGGCCTTGCTTTGGACCAGTTGCAGGTCAGGGTGTGCAGAAAAGTGGCCAAAATATCTTATGCATGGGGTATAGGAGGATGCTTTTTCGAACATAGTGCAAGCCTTCCCTAAATAAATTTTTGAATCCTGTTATCTCTGTCTTCCAGTATAGTTGCTTTGTCTGTTCAGTATAGTTGTGCTTAACCTGTGGATCAGACCTCCTGACTGGCAGCATGTCATCCATATTACCCAGCTATCATAAAGCTGGATACTATTATTGTTCTGTCTATGTCCACCAGCTGGGACCAAGCCCTTTCTGAGCAACATAAGGCTAAGGCCACATATAATTTAGGATTTTGAGAGAGGATTTTATCTTCTTCAAGATAACTAACATATTTCATAAGGCTAGCAAACTACTTGAACATGAGCTTGTGATTATTTCAGCTTCAACAGAAAAGCTTGGCAAGTCCAAGTGATTTAGCTGGAATTTTAGGAGACTCTTACTGACCTGAACTATGTTTTTTTAAAGCCAAGGCCCTGCATCTTATAGGATGGAAAGCAGAATTTTTCTTCTAGTGTGATTGTGGAGACAATACAGCAGCAGTTAAATGGGGGAAAAAAAGAACAGCAGCACTGGTGGGGGGGGGGGAAGAAAAGCTGCAGAAAATCTGGAATTAAACCAAAAAAATGCATAGTGGATAGTTGGTAATTCACAGTGGTATTTTTCCTATATGGAGCGAAGTGAATTTTTTTGTGTGTTTGCTTTGTGATATGCCTAACACAGAGAGGAAAATACCAGGCAGAGATGTGCCTGTGCTTCTGTTGCCTTGTTGCACAGAACTGAGCCACAGACATGTCTAGGTGAATCAAGTCCAGCACATGCTGGACTTCTTTTGCTGGTGCAAGGATAATAACCTGTTAGCTTGGTGTGCCTGTGCTTGGATGCTGCTTGGGAAGTTTTCTTCCAGTCTGTGCTCACCTGCTTCTCATAGAGCTGTGCCCACACCAGCCCACAGCTGGGTCCCTCTGTGGAGCTGACAACCTCAACCAAGACTGAGAACTGTGCAGGAGCTTCCCAAAGGAGGATGGGGCACAGAAACACTGACACAATGTTGGACATCATTCCCTGAGGGGAAAGAATACATACTCTGATGGATGGCAAGACAAGGAAATGTCAGAAATTTCATCATCTGTGCAAGCAGGATTTTCATGCATGTTTCTAGCTCTGAGATACACTTTGGGGAGGACAGCGGAGGCTGACCAGATGGCACTGACGATATGAAACACACACAAGGCAGATGATTTCCACAGCCCTGATCCTCGTTATGCTTTCTGAACAGATCTCAGAATGATTCTATGTACTACTGTTACTCAGAGCAAGGGCTTGGAGAGTAATGCACCAGCTGCACCTCTTTTCTGGGTATTCTCCACATTTGGGCTTTACCACCATCATTTACATCTTGTATGAGCCAGATTCAGAGGGAGATTTCACAATCTTCTGATAGCTATGTGCTTACTGAACAGCAGTGTGTTAGCAGTCTCAAAAAAAAATGTGCTGTTTCTGATTGCGAGAAACTGGGAAAGTTTCTCAGAAACATCTCTTTGGAATGCTGTCAAATCATTTCTGTACCAAAGTTTATCAAATCACCTAGACTGGCAGAACAATGTGCTTCATGGTGCTCCCTCAGTGAAATAGGATGTGACATTTTTAAGCTATCTTTCACTGCCCTCAGCAGTCAGATTAAACAGAACATGCAGAATGTCCAGTTGTAATTGGCATTATTGCTTTTAAAACACTTGCAGTTGCAAATCAGGATGAGACCTGATAAACACAACATACCCGCGATGGAACCTCAATGAAATTTCAGGAGCACACTTCATCCAATGCAGTATCTCTGCAATGCCCAATACACAGGAGCAATGTGTGAGACAAAGATACCACTATTAAATCACATGTGCAAGCACTAACTCATGGTGAAACCACATATCTTGTGGGTTGTTTCCAGTGATACAGGTATATGAAGATATTACTGCAAAGTTCATTGTGATAAACTTGTGTTGGCAAATCCTGTGTTATGGATAGGTGAACTGGTCCAGGATTCTCTTGATTCTTTCACATGTCCAAAATTTCTTCTTCTTAAACTGCAAGCAAAAAAGAAAGCCAGAACAGAATAGTATAAAACTGTAAAAAGTTCTGCTCTGTGCTCACTCTAGATTTTTCTCACCTACAATTTCATCAATATAGTGTTTTAGTACTCTGCACGTAGCAATTAACCTTTAGTCAACACACTCATTTATCACATTAGGTTTCCCCAGTCCAGACACAAACACAGAAGAGTCCATTCTACTCTCATTATTTCCTCAGTCCGGCAGGGCTGAGACTTTGAAAGGGTTTAAGAATTTGCTTATATTTCATTAACAGCAAGGAGAAAGTTCTGTTGCACCATACAAATGTACCAGCAGCAGAATACAACACAATACTGAAAACAAGAATTTTATTACTGAATTAATGTTTTTTTCTAGTTAGAGGTGCATTTTGTCAGTTTCATCACCTTGTCTACTGGTTCCCTCTCCTTCTCTGACTCCAGAAGCAGGCATTTCATGGGGCTGGAGTCCCTGTGTCTCACTTGAAACATCTGTAGCCTTATGTCTAATCCAGCCAAGACATCATGCCTGTCAACCTGCTAGGACACCTCCAGCCTGCAATTCATCCCAAAGAAAGCTGACCAAGATGAGTGGACTGTGTTGGAGGTGCCTCTCTTTCTGCCTCTCCTTTCTCAGATGTGCAGGCCATTTGGAGACAGCAGTCAGACTTTTAATTTATATTTTGGTTGTTATTTTGAAGAGAGAGAGCTCCATGCCTCCGTGAGGTTCTTCCTGCAGCACCTGTCTGTGCAGTGCACTGCAGCAATTCTATGCCATCCCTGCTGGAATTGGAGTCCCATGTGGCACAACCCTGAAAACAGATCTGAGCCTTTCCTAGAGACAAATGAAGTGATTGGACAAAAGAAAAGCACATAGAGGCAAAGTGGTTCCCTAAGATCATACAGAAGGTGAGCGGCAAAGTGTGGAGAAAATCAAGGAATGTTTACTCCCAAGTGAATACCACACCCTACATCAAATCACACACTACTTCACATTAAACTTTTTATATTTATCTGTCCTTTGGATCAGAAAGGTTGCTCTGTCTTTCTCCAGCTGGAATGTCAACCTAGCAAAGTCAGATTTGACAAAATTAAATGGGGGGAAAAACACAATTCTGTCTTCTTGGGTGAAAAGTTGTATGGACCACAGTTTTGCCAGAGATGTGCCTGATTCAGAGAGGTTTCTGAAGACTGGTCAGTTAGCACAGATTATCTTTTTCTAAACATCACAATCTTTGACTGAGTTATAATAAAAGGAGAGAGAAAAAATTATTAAGACAATGTGCAAGAGAAGGGAGCGGATGTGTTTTCCATTAAATTATTTCAGTGGAGTCCTGGCCAAGTGAATGGTTTCTTCTTCAGTTAAAAACTAGAGAGAGAGTTTCTTTGGCCAGGTCATCCTTTTTCCTTGTTCTTGTGCCGAGTGTTTTCTGATGCACTTTCTTTAGATTAATTCCTTGATTCCTCTCTACTTCTTACCTTCAGAGACGTGAAGACTTTTTTTTTTTTTTTTCTTTTTCTTTTTTTTTTTTTTTTTTTGTTTTTTTTTGTGTCCCAGCAACACACTAAACTTGCTCCATGGTGTTTCCCAGTCTGATAAGCAGTGAAGACAAGCCAGAGAAAAACGGCTGTGCATTAAAATGCCAGACTTTGTTCCGCTGGAAAAAGACTGGCTGATGAGCTGTCAAACAGAGTCTTTATACTAACGATGTCAGCTGTGAAAATTCAGTACCCACATGCAAAAGCACTTCCTTTCCATGGGACTGTAAGAGTTCAAACTTCAGCATTTCTGCCCTAGTGTGTGACCGTCTCCCTGAAAGAAGAGATGATTGCTAGGCAAAAAGCCAGACCTCCCTACACAGCAAGATATCCATGCATGTCTTCCTACACATTCTGGAGATGGGAACTTGGGATCCTGCACCCACGCAACCCCTGCCTCCTGCACACTGAGGCATCTTTGTGCTCTGCCCTTGCCTTGGTACAGCCCAGTCTACAGAAAACTCCCTGCAGCTGGCAAAATATTTGACAAACTGGCTGTTATCCCACTTCTCCATTGCTCAGATAGGGAGAGGGGAGAAAGAGCAAGGCTGTGTCTCATATTCTGAGTTATTACTCCAACATCTCTAGTTGCTATGGTGTCCCAGTAACACCTGTGCATGCAGTGACAACTACAGAGGGCCATTAGTTCCTGGCTTACCTCAACTCAATTTTGGAGCAGAAATTGATGAAGAGCAAAACAGTCTAGATGAAGTGCTATACTAAAAGAGAAAAGTATAAAGTGGGCAATGACTGAGGTAAGGTGAGTACAATTTTGCTAACCCCCTAAGCAGAGGCATTGCCAAGCACTCAAACCTCCCCATCACCTTACTGGTCTATTCTTCACAAGCCACCCATCCATGTTTGGAGGGCAAAGTGCAGGCATTCACTGCAGCAGGGAAAAGCTGTCTGTGTGTGGGGAGCTGTCTGACTGCTGGGCACTGCTGGGGCTGGTGAGTTTGGCTATTGTCAGCCTGGCACTGGCAGCCTGACATGCTACAGTGGATGCCAAAGGAAATGCAAGCTAATACCCTGAACAGGAGCAAAATGCTGCCTCATCACAGACCTTTGATCCCAACCTGTGTTTTATTCACCTCAAAGCTATTTCTGGATTAGATGTGGGCACTGAATCCTCACTTTTTAAATTAAATATTCTTCTTTGTCCCTTCTTTTTTTTTTTTAAGGAGAGAGACATTTAATTTCTTATATTAATTTCTCCAATAAAGCACACAGAATTTGTTGGGTGATTAAAGGCTGTACTGCTCTTTGGCATACAGCACAGTTCTGTAATTCCAACCTATTCACATCCCTCAGCTCTCCTTTGAGAATGCCAAGATTTCCCTTCCTTGCCAAATGATGAAAGGGATCTGCCAGCTGAGAGGGGGTTTTAAAATAATTGCAAGTACAAAAACAGCAAGTAGAAAAAAACTTGTTGGGCAGAAAGCCACCTGTCACTAGTGCAGCACCATATATACCCCAGAAGAGCCCTTGCTGGTTTGGGGTCTGTTTTGACTGATTCACTGGTGACTTCTAAGTTCAGCTGTGAAATGGTGAAATCAACACGCTGTTCCGGCTCTCAGAACTGCACAAAACAGAGCTTTTTGCAACAGTATTTGGATAAGAGAGGGGTGATGGCATTCTGGATGGTGCATGCTGAATATCCATCCTGTAAGGCTCCACACTAGTGCTGCTCCCCTCAAGGGAGCTAACAGGTGGTCATGTCAAAGCCAAGGACCAACACAGGTTTCCTATGGTACACAAGGGTTTGTGTCTGAAGGAAGAAAAAGCATGTAATTTGTCTTACACTTAATGTCCATGGGCTCTGGATTAACTTTGAATACATATTATTAATCTTCATTTTTGCTTTGCTCCCCAAACCTATTAAGGTTTTCAGATGACCTTCATGGCTTCAAGATTTCCTCTGTAAACCATTCAGCAGGATAGTGTCAGATGCCAGGTATGAAGAGCTATCTCTTCAACAGCCCTCTCTGAGGCACGAATAAAAAAGGATACATCTGTTGTAGACAATATAGAAAGAGTTGCTGGGATACCTCACTCACCCTGACACAGAACAGGAGGACTTGCCACTGAAAAGTGAAGAGGAGAGACTGGACCATGGAGAAAGCCCACAGACCAGAACTATATATGCCAGTGGAGACTAACTACCTAATCAGCCAGACCTTTCTCCAAGGATCACACTGTGTGTACCTGGATATCTGTTCTTGCTAGTGACATCCAGCACAAATCCCTTCTCCTGCTCCAGCTTTCAAAAGGAAGGCAGAAAATGAGGGAATCTCATAAGAGTTCCCTCATCATGCAGATGGTGAGGAGAACAACTTTCCCCTCCACAACACTAATAGCAGGGTGGTCAGAGGAGAAAAAACAAGTCTCCCAAAATATTTAAAGCAGGGATTGCTACATCCCAATGTCCCCCAGAGACTTGATTGATTTGACTCTCATGGCAGGTGGCAGCAAAGACGTGACCTTACCCAGCAGTAGAAACATGGTTTATCACTCGCAGTATCAATCCTATGATAAGTTTATCAGCATTACAGTGCATCCAGATCATCAACCAGCTGGCTGAGGGCAACTTAAATAAGGGCATCAACAGGGTTCAAAGCTGTCTTTTAATTTCAATAATGTAGTATCTATTTTATAATAAGATTTTTTTATAATGTCCCTGGTTTCATACCGTGTTATTACTCTAGTGTACTTAAATAATATTTAACTTCAAGGGCAGTCTCAGTCGTCTGCTCCAAATCTATTTACATACAAGTAAATATCAAACAATAATGCCATTGTCAACCAAAACAAAAATAATGAGAGAATAAGAGGAATATATTTGCAAACTTGGGATGACAGTCCAGAATAAATGTCAAGAATATACCAGCAGCCATAACAAAAAGATACCAAATGTTTTTTTCTTTATTTCCTCCCCCATCCCATCCTCCAAAAGGTTACATTAAAAAGGGCATTTTCTAGCAAAGTGTTTGGGTTCTTCCAGCACACTGGGATCAATACTTCCTCTCGAAATAGTTGGAAAATGAGTCACTGATCAAATGTCAGCCACAATTTATTCATTGTGCAATGTTCTGATCTCAGTGCAAGGCCTGCACTGTGAATATTTCTAGACTTACTAAGAGCCAATTCTGGTATTTCTCTCTCTCTAAATTGCTTTTGTTCTTGAATGTCACCAGAGCATCTTAGTGGACATATGCAGTCAAAGCAGTTTTCTTAAGAAAGCCAATTGTTTACTGAATAATTCATCAGCTACACAAAAGCCAAAAAGGGGCAGAAAAGCTCCAGAATGAAACACCACTTTATGCAAATCAATGTTGCTCATACCCTTCAGTTTCTGGAGGCAAGTGGTGCTTTGCCTGGAGCTTGCAGAGCAGTGTGTTCAGCAGCTCGCCCTGGCCATACAAGGCAGGCTGCAAGGACAGATTGGTGTTAGCAGCCAAGTGAGTGACCTACCTGGTGGTGGGCGAGCTGCAGACTTCCTTGCCACGGGATGGTATAAATTTTGCTAAATTTTGTTGTGCTTTCCACATCCCTAGCAGCTCTGCACCAGCATCCCTTCCCCTCTTAAAGGTGAAGAGCTCTCACCCCACTGTATCAACCCAATTTGTTGCTACCACAGCACAGTATTTTGAAGTTCTGAGGGCAAAGAATAATTTTCTCCCCTAGGGACAGTAAAATGCAAATTTTCCGCAGATGATAAGTGCTTTGGTTCCTTGTCCTCAGCCAACTCTTTTTTGTCAGGGTGGAAGAAGTGGAATGAGCTGAGGAAAAGAGTTTGTGTTCTTCCAGGTGGAGAAGTGGAGACTGACTGGAAACCCTCACTGGCTGACAATTCTTCTGTGTTCTTTCATAATCTGGACACACATGTCTGCTTCTGGAAAACCCAGCCATTCCTTGAGCAATGGAAAGAACAAAGCACATTGCAATACAACAGCACATATCCAGTGTGTTTCCTGTGTGAGTTCAGTTACACTTTACATAAGCCCTCTCCTCAGCAGGAGAGTGGGTCAAGACTTCTCTAGCTCTCTCCTAGGACTGGGTAATGTCATTATCATGAGATGTCTCCTCTTCAAACTTGGTTGTACCTGGCCAAGATACTCACAACTTGTTAGAACTGCTGGGACACACACATTGTTAATACATAACATTCATGTTCTGAAGAAGTTGGTCTGAAAAGATCTCTCTGCTCTTAAGCAAGCAGAATTTGCCTGTCTCCCTCTCTTCACCTTCATGTTCATATCTGGCTGTGCAATTTTTCATTTGGTTTGTTTAGTTTACTACTCTGGATTTAATTTAAAGAATTAGTGTTGCTAAAATTACACGTGGTGGTCTTTGCTGTAATTTCGTTAAAAAGAATGTGCAATTTTCTCTCACAAGGGATGAGGGTGTGGGAGTGGAGAGAGAGCAAGACCACTCCAAAGATTAACAGTAATAGAAGTAAACCTGGCTTTGATTTAGCCAGCATCAGCCTGATGTATTTATAGATTTTCAATTACATATATTATAGCCTGCAATACATTCCTAATACTACTTTAGAATTTAAATCACTGCCTTAGGTCTTTTTCCTTATCTGTTTCAAGTCTAGCACTTTAAAAGAAAAGAAAAAGAGGAGAGAGAGAGAGAGAGACTGGGTAATGGTGTGTCCAGAAGAAGGAGATATCAGTTTTCTGAGCTATTGAATTGCAGAGGTAAAAAAGGACTGCCATTCAGCACATTAAGGAATTAAATTTGGACTGGCAGTTTGGAATGGATTTTTCTGCAGCGCTCAGCATTTTCCTATACCAGGATTCTTCTGGAACAGCTACCCCTGATGGTCCACTCTACGACAGCACTTGCTCCAGAGCAGATGAGATTAAATTAGTATACTTAGGCCAGCATGAGAATGGCTGATGCACAGAGAGTGAATCACAAATCACTCTTTTTCTTTATGTTAATCCCATAACATTAACGAAATTAATGTCTCTTTGCAGACAAGCATTTGTTCTTTGTTGGCACAGGAACATTTGAGGAAATTAATTCAAAATAACTTTGAAAAGGGATTTGTTAAATTCTTCTAAAGCCCTATGACCTCAGTTTAGTTTAATTGGGCATTAATTTGTTTAACCCAATTCTTGCCCTAAGTCAATTAAACTCAACAGAATTGTGACCGTTTCAGCTCTCAAAAAGAATATCCACACTGTGCTCTCAGCAGTTCAATTACAGCAGTGGAAATGCACACCTTTTGTTAAATTTGGATTATTTTTCTTCAGTGTCCTGTGCTGACAAGTCCTCTGTGATGCCCCAGTAAGACCAAAGTCTGCTTGATTTGCAAGGATCGTAAGGATTGAACCTCAGATCTTGGCTCTATCCTTGCTATGCACTGCTCCAGTCTTTCTCCCAGTACTGTGCCTAATACCACAGTGCATTTGGGGATGGAGTCAGTAATCCTTTTTATTTGTATAGACATTAAACTCCTCTGAGGTTACATAGGACTATACAGAAAAACTCGGTAGGGTTATTTTTGCCTTGGATACATCACCTTGAATCATCAGCAGATCCTTTTTGCTCAGGCAGATCTTTTGCACTGTTGAACAGCTGATTGGGTGCTTGGCACCAGAAGGGTCTTGGTAGCCTCTCCATGGATCCTTGTTTGCTACAGTTGCATGGCTTATTTTACCAGCTGAGTTTACCAACAAACCAGTTGCATGGCTGATTTTACTACTCTCCACATAAGGCAGTCACAGAAGCAGAGCCTTGATTTAGGGAGCCTCTATGAGACCAGGCCATAACAACATAGTAAATGGGAGCCCAAGGGTCAGTAGTAGTTGTGAAAGAATGAAAATGAGCATCACAAAAGGAAAATAAAGGTTTCCCTGGCACTGCTGTGAGATATTATAAAAGTCTCCCTCTCTTAGGAATGTCAAGAGAAGCTACATTTTTTGCAAGGTACATTTCAGCCCCACAAAATGCCTAGAAAGCATGGACTGGAGATAAAGAAGTGTTACAGCTGTGCTGTATTTTGCCTTTGCAACTTTTTTGGTGCCCATAGATGCACATACTCACCAGCTAAAGCTGTATCATTGTATTGGGTTTGCATGGCAAGGTTTTGCTAGTGAAGGAGCTACCGAAGCGAGTTCTGTGAGAAGATGCTAAATGCTTCCTCTGTGCTCAACAGAGCCCATGCCAGCTGGCTCCAGGATGGAGACACAAGTGGCCAAGGCTGAGCCCATCAGCAACGGTGGTAGAGCCTCAGGGATAATGTATCTAAGAAGGAAGGGAGATGGGGGAGTGCAAGAACTGGGCAAGGCAATTTCAGACAGAGGGAGTGAGAGTATGTAAAAGAACAGCCCTGAAAGACATCAAGGCCCGTGAAGAAGAAGGGGCAGAAAATGTTCCAGGCACCAGAGCAGATGTTCCTCTGCAGCCCTGAGTAAAGACCATGGTGAGGCAGCTGTACTCCTGCAGCACATGGGTTTGCAGTGGAGCAGAGATCACCTGCAGCCCAGTGGAGGACCCCCACTGGAGCAGATGCAGAAGGAAGCTGTGACATCCTCAGGGAGCCCAGAGTGGAGCAAGGTTGCTTGCAGGATTTGCAACCCCATGGGCAACCCATACTGGAGTAATTCAAGAAGAACTGCAGCCTGAGGTAAGGGCCTACATTGAAGAAGTTCATGGAAGACTGTCTCCCATGGGAGACACTCCGTGCTGGAGCAGGCAAAGAGAGTGAGGAGTTCTTCCCCTGAGAAGGAAGGTGCAGCAGAAACAACATGTGATGAACTGATCACAGCCACCATTCCCTGTCCCCCTGCACCACTGGGGAGGTGTGGAGGATGTGGAGAATTTGTGAGTAAAGCTGAGCCTGGGAAAAAGGGAGGGGTGGGGGGAAGGAGTTGTAAGATTTTTTTTGTTTTATTTCTCATTACCCTACCCTATATGATTGGTAGTAAATTAACCTAATTTCCCCATGTCTGTTCTGCCCATGACGGTAATTGATGAATCATCTCTCCCTGTCATTATCCTGACCCCTGAGCTTTCCATTATATTTTTTCTCTCCTATCCAGTTGAGGAGGGGGATAGAGCTTCTGACAGAATAGCTTTGGTGGGTACCTGGCATCCAGCCGTGATCAACCCACCACCACCCCACTGCAAACAGCAGTTCCACAAATGTGGAGACACACAGAGCACACAAGTTACACAGAACGGCTGAGCCGTACAAGGAATCAGCAGTTAAAATAACTCCTATCTGTTCCCAATACTGTTTTTCCTCCAGCACCTTGTGGAAATTTGGCAGCTTTGCAGTAGCTAAAGGAAAACTAGAAGATAAAAGGCAGCATAGGCATTCTGTTAAGAGTCTCTTATAAAATTCTCATTAATCATCCAGCAATTCTGCATTTAAAAGTCATCCAGCAAAATGTGTGCTGTTTCTTTGTCTCAAGATGAAAGGCAGAGAATAGTAATGCTCTTTCTTCTTTCCAGAAAGGAAATGGGGGGAGGGTTGGCATAGAGGCGGGCAAGAGAACAGTGGCTGGTGGAATATGTGACAGTGTCTTCCACGGAAGTTGAAAGAGGTAATTTTCCTGTTAGCTGTCAAAGAGACTAACCAGACCAGCAGCATATTGGTAAGCACACATCTAAAGAGGGCAAGGTCTTGCATTAACTGGTGACACTGTTTTGCTTGCATGGCAGCTTCAAGGCTCACTTAATTAAAGGAAAACATATTCTAATGAACAGCAATGATAACAACATCCTGACTGTACAATGCACTTTCTGCCCAGACAAGATACAGTTTTCACAACCAGTTCCCATTTCAGGCTGTCCTGTAGTCATGTCCCTTACCCTCATTTTTGCAGCTATGCACAATTACCATTCTCCATCAGCTTTGTCTTACATGACTTTTGAACCTGATCAGCATGAACACAGCAACTGTGTCTGGCTTGTAGATTCACTGCAAGGTGGAGGATGCAACACAATTGGATGGATGGAAATCAATAGAGGATAGCGCTAGGAGTCTGTGTATGAACCAGCCTGACAGACATTCAGGAATTTAAGGAGTATAAGGGATTAAAACTGGGGGCTGCTCTTGGGCACTTGAGAAGAGTCAACCTGAATATCTACAGACCCTTGAAAGAGGTGAAATATCCTTACTCATGTTAGCTGTGACCTGCTTAGGTCTTCGGAAAATTTTCCTCTGCCTGCATGTGACACTGCATAGTGTGAAGTGAGCTGGTAGCATCAGAGGCAACATGCTGGCAGAAGGCAGTCATTCATTATTCCATTACCTGTCACATGTAGTTGTCCTGCCAGTCTCACCTGTATTTTCAAGACCAGTTCCCCACTCCTTCCTTGCCTCTGCTGCTTCTCCAGGACCTCGGCTGTTGTTTGCTTTCCTTCTCTACAATTTGGTGTTCTCATGCAATTACATATGTTTTTCCTCCTACCATAAAAGATGTTGCCACTTCCAGCACTGAGAATGTCTGAGGAGCAGGAGGCAATAAATAGCAGAGTGCAAAGGTCCCCTTTTCTTGAACTGACAGATCAGAAATTTGAGCTGAAGTGACTTTCTGCCAGGTTTACAAGCAAGGCAATCGGCCCAAGAACAATAATTGTTTTAGATGTGTATCTGCAAAGAACAACAATCCCAAATAAGGAATTACACCTCTGACAGAGTGTACAAGCCCAGTATTCTATAGCAGCAAGTTCACTGCGATTCAAGTTGTATTAAGCCTAGTTTCCCCAGTTTGACTTTATTCCAGCCTTTTGCTACTGCAGATAAATTTCTTCTTCTCAAACAGTGATGACTTTCCCTAGAGCAGACTTACGATCTCATGGAAAGCCATAAGCACACTTTTAAAATCTAGCCCTTACCAAGCTTATCCTGCCAGCATATGCTCACACAGCTACCTTTGGTGAAAAGTCAACCTGATGGTGCTGTCTGAATATTCAGGGTGTATTTTCAGCAATACACTTCCATGACTTCTCCAGCTCCTGGCAACAGGTAGTCAAGACCACAGGACAACAGCAACTGAAATCCTGAATGTGATTTGGTCCTTGCAATATGTGACCTTGAAAGAGTACACTCACACATGTCTGTGTGTCCCAGGGCATATCCCAACATCTTGGAGCTATTCTGAGGGCTCTGCAGAGGGACCTGCACAGTCTGGATAGATGGGCTGAGTCCAACAATTTGAAGTTTAACAAGTCCAAGTGTTGAGTCCTGCACTTTGGTCTCAACAACCCCCCACAGCACCACAGGCTGGGGATGGTGTGGCTGGACAGTGCCCAGGCAGAAATGGACCTGGGGGTGCTGGTCCACAGCCGGCTGAACATGAGCCAGCAGCGTGCCCTGGGGGCCAAGAAGGCCAATGGTATCCTGGCCTGTGTCAGGAATAGTGTGGCCAGCAGGAGCAGGGAGGTGATTCTTCCCCTGTACTCAGCACTGGTGAGGCCACACCTTGAGTGCTGTGTCCAGCTCTGGGCCCTCAGTTTAGGGAGAATGTTGAGATGCTTGAATGTGTCTAGCAGAGGGCAACAAGACTGGTGAATGGTCTGGGACACAAGCCCTATGACGTAACTGGGGTTGTTTAGCCTGGAAAAAACAAGGCTCAGGGAAGACCTTACCTCTCTCTACAACTGCCTGAAAGGTGTTTGTAGCCAGATGGGGGTCAGTCTCTTCTCCAAAGCAACAACTAACAGAATGAGAGGACACAGTCTTAAGCTGTGCCAGGAAAAGGTTAGGCATTAGGAAAAGATTAGTCACTGAAAGAGTGATTGGGCACTAGAATCATCTGCCCAGGGAGGTGGTGAAGCCACCATCCCTGGAGGTATTTAAAGAAAGACTGGACTTGGCATTCAGTGCCATGGTTTAGTTGATGAGGAGGTGTCAGGTCATAGGTTGGACTTGATGATCTCAAAGGTCTTTTCCAATCTAGGTCATTCTGTGATTCTGTGATTCCTGACTCTGGGTGTGTTCAAGCCTACACCAAAAAAGGTACTCCTTAGTTAATAGCACATCACACAAGGAGCTGTGCTCAAATCCTCTGTTTGCCTGGAGATACGTGAATGTGCAACCTGCCCTGTCCAAGGAGTGTATTTTCACAACACAGAATCATGAATGTTGGAAAGAACCTCCCTGATCAAGTCCAACCTTTGACTGAACAGCATGATGTCAACTAAACTCTAGTTCTAAGCACCACAGCCAGTTGTTTCTTGAACACTTCCAGGGATGGTGATTTCTCTACTTTGCTGGGCAGCACATTCCAATGCTTAGCCACCCTTTCAGTGACAAAATTCAGTGATGCTTCTGACAGCCAACCTGCACCTCTCCTGGTGCAGCTTGAGGCCATTTCTTCTTGTCCCATCACTGGGAGAAGAGACTGACCTCTACGTGGCTACAGCCTCTTTTCAGGTAGCTGCAGAGAATGATAATTCTCCTTTTTCTCCAGGCTAAACAATCCCAGCTCCTTCAGCGATTCCTCAAATTACTTACATCATGACTTAGCAACTTCTGGCTGCCTACCTTCATGCAGTAGGTTTAAATTGTGAGTGATATAGGAAGACAGTGTTCCAACCAATGAGAAAGTGAACATATATATATGTATATATGTTCACCATGTCTAGTCTCCCTCCTTCTTACTATGCAATGTCCTCATTTCCCCAGTCATCCCTTTCCTTCTGAAGGAAAGGGCTCACCTGATTGCAAGGTGAGCAAGAATGTTCTTGCAAGGGTAGCAAAGAACAGCATTTCTGGCTCCACAGGAGCACTGCAACTTCCTTGAAGACTTCATGGCATCTCTTACCAACTGATCTCAGAACTCAGTATGCAAGTGTGCTGGATTTCATGAATAATAATCTCAATTACCTACCTATCCTTATGCATCAGAGGCAGTTTGACCGTAAGACATCAAAAGGAGAGATAAGTTCCCCTCATTTTCCTCTCTCCTATCAGGGTGTTACAGCTACTGTAATGGCCATCTCTCTGCTATGTACAAATACACAAATTTTCGAACTTCTGAAGTCAACAGCCCCAAGGAATTCTCCTGGCTTGCAGATTTCCCATTCTCACCACATGTGCTTCAAAAAGAGTTGCCTTGAACTTGTTTTGAACATTCACTCCACATATTTGCAATGGAAAGATACATTGCAGATATGCATAACATACATTATACATAATAGCTTTATCTGTACATAGATAGATAGATGGATATGTATATTAGCATTATATAGAATTATATAGATAAAGATACAGTTTTCAGTATCCCCTTGCCCTTGCACTGAAAGCTGATGGTCATTTTCTGGCAAGCATCTGCTTATATTTTTTCTCATCTAAATTTTGTCTTCCTAGCTGAAATCTGCATCAATCTCCAAAGATTAATAAAACAAAGAGGCACTACTGGAGGCTGCTGGAGGACATTTTTCTTTTAAATTCTGATAAACTTAAGTGCTGGTCATTAATTTTTGTGTCCCAGAGGAGTGCCTGGAGCCTCCAGAATAATTTCATTCCAACAACTTGCATAAAATTTTGCAGTGCACTTTGGATCCAAGCCAGGTTGTCAGGATTGTTATTTATTGCAACTAGTAAAAATGATTCTCAGCTGCTGTAATCTGGAGACATTTGAATGACTTTAGTGGAGCAGTGCTCATTTGGCTTGGCAGCCCAGCGAATACCCTGCAATGAGAACTAACAACGCTCACATATCAGCTACCGTCACAGCAGTTACCACTGGATTTTTAATTACTCAGGGGACGAAGGGCAAAAAGGAGAAGGCAGCCTTCTCACAAAGACACTGTGAGTTAACTGCCTGGCTCAAGGCTCCAACATTGTAAATCTCCACTTTCAAGCACTTTCATACTCCCCTTTCTTTTTTTTTTCTAGTTTTTCATGTAATCCATTGAGCAACCCATGGCCACCTGTACTGATTAGACCCATCTTCCTTCACTATGGGGAGCTAAGGCCCTCCTTGGGTCTTGGCAAACAAGACTTAAAGCAAAGCCAAGAGACAGTTACTGAAGAAAGAAGGTGGAGTCAATGAAGGGGAAAAGGGCATGGTGAGGTGGTGATGCTGAGAAGCCCCATCAGTCACCACTGTTAAGAATGATCAGTGGTTTGAGGCTAGGAAGAAACCTGCAGGGGCAGGCTATCATGTCCTGCTGTGTGAATGCTTCAGGCCACCTTAGACTGTCATCTGACATGAGAATTCATGAAAATTCAATCTCTTCGTGCAGAAGGTATCTGCTCCACTATAAAACTGCCAAAAGGAAGCAGAAACCTCTGAAAAGTGTTGAAAATCTGTCCAGGTTCTTCCCAAGGCAATTAATTCTTCATCTCAGCCACTGTCTGCTTGTAGAAGTAGAACTTAATATTTGTGCTGTGCCTGGAGAAACACGAGCTAAGGGTTGACCTAAGCTACAACCTTCATCTCCTTGCTTCATGGAGCATTTGCTTTTAGGATTGATTGTCATCTGGCTGGCTTATCCTAAGCCCTACCAGTCAACCTACCTCTGAGCTGCATGAGCACAGGAGATCGAACTTGTCTTCTTCCTGTGTGTGCTTAACTCCTGGTCTAAGTGAAGAAAAGCTGACAGCTGTGTCTTTCTAGCTGATATGGACTCTGTGGCTGACTCCATTATTTTTCTGTAATGATCTCTCCTCACGTTAAACCTTTCTAGCTGACATAGTTAGACAATGATGTCATTCTTCCCCTCAAATAAACAGAGTTTCAGGCTCTTAAAATCAAAGGCAATATCTCCTACTATTTCCCCTGTGCTAGATCCCAATGTCTTTGCAGACTGTATTTGTGCCCCCTGCTATTTTTGCTTGATTTTTTATATATGTTGCATTTGATTTTATGTTCCCCTATTTATCCTGGCCACCTGATCAATGTGTTAAATAATTGCACATTCTGTTGGAAGAGACCCACAAGGATCACCAAGTTCAGGTCCTTGCCCTGCACAGCACCATCTTCAAGAATCACATAATGTGCCTGAATGTATTGTCCAAACACTTGATCTCTGTCAGGCTGGTGGTGTGACCACTTCCCTGAGGAGCCTGCTCCAGTGCCCAGCCACCCTCTGGGGGAAGAATCTTTTCCAAATACTTAATCTAAACCTTCCTGGACACAAGTTCAGGCCATTCCTTCAGGTCCTGTCACTGGTCACCACAGAGAAGAGATCAGTGTCTGCCCCTCCTCTGCCAGTCATGAGGAAGTTGATGACTGCAATGAGGTCTCCCCTCAGTCTCCTCTCCTCCAGGCAGAACAGACCAAGGGACCTCAGCTGTTCCTCATATGGCTTCCCCTCAGGACCCTTCTCTTACCCTGAAGACCCTTCACCATCTTGGTTGCCCTCCTTTGGACACTCTTTAAGATGTTAATATCTTTCTCACATTGAGGAGCCCAAAATTTCATACAACATTCAAGGTGAGACCACAACAGTGCAGAGCAGTGGAAAACCTGAGGTGACACACCCCTGCAGAAAGTCAGACCTGTTAATATAACAAACTTTTTTGTGCTCTCTCGTTTCTGACACCAAGTTTCTTTTCAGTGGCTGTAAGTTATGGCATTCAATTTATTGGCCATTTATTGCTCCTGAGGTCTCTGCAGCCATTATGGACAAAAGCTTAACTGGGGTAGTAGCTCAGTGTGGTTCCATTGTCTTCAGTTAAGCAACACAGATTTTTGCCTACTGAAATTCTGGTCCTGCATCTTTTTCTCTTTTTTTTTTTTTTGCCTTCTCATCAGAATCTCTGTAAGGATGAAGGAGGATGAGATTTCAAACCTGCTGAAGTGCATAGGGTGATGAAGTCTCACCAACACTAATGGTAGCAAGACAGCAAAATGTCTTACTTGTTTTGCAGATTTAAACTTTAATGTTTAGCAAGTTAAATGGATTCATTCCCACAGTGTAGTGTTACAGAGTTACAGTGTTACAGAGATCCAAGACCATCTGAAGTCAAGATAGTTTTGAATTGATCAGGCAAGCTCATGACTATCATGATAAGCTCATCCCAGTTTAATGACTTCTGCAGGTCTTTATGCAGCACCTACAGAACTGCCTGGCTTCTCACTTGCTCTCTCTTTAGTATGAGTCTGACATGCTGGGTGCTATAGACCTGACTCAGCAGCTGTCAAGTGTTTAAGTCTCTTTCCTTTTTTTAAAGTTAAAAAAAACCAAAAAATTGATCGTAGCTCATGTTTCCACCTTTTATTTCACTCTTTGGTCAATACCGCTCTTACTGGAAGAGCACATTGCAGAGCCTGCATTTCTCTTCTGGTGTTATTTTTATATACCACTTTTGATCTCAGGGAATCTTTTCATCCTTGCTTCACTGATGTTTGGTAATATTTTAACTGCATGTACATCAGTGAATATGTCCCCACTCTGTGCTTAAGCATATGCTGTCCCTGTGGAAAGAGGGGAGAGTAGTGAGGGTGGAGAGAGCACAGGTCATGGCAGCAATCAGAATTTGAGGTGAATCTCACGCGTGCATTGGAAGAATCATAGGCAGTTGAGGAGAAACACAAAAAAACTAAAGCATAAAACCATCAGGCTCACAGAGCTTCAGACGGGTAGCAAGTAAATGAACTGCCAAAATCCTTCCAGCTGAGGTCTATCTCTGCTGGCTGAACAGGTGCTGACAGAGTGGACCCAGAGATTCCTGTACCAGCTTGTGCCTGGGATCACACATGAGATTATGTCCCATGTGCTTCCATGTTACTACGTGAGTTCAAAACTATCCTGCTTCTTTCCACATCCTTAGGATTTAAGCAGGCAAATAATAAGAAGGGAAATAAAATGAGAGACCCAGAAAAATGTGAAAAATAGTCTCAGAAATACCTACTGTCACGCTAATATATTTCTGGTAGAGAAAAATTATCCATTCTTCATCAGACTCAAGAGCACTCAGACCTCTGCAGATGTCTCCTCTGTACTGGGCAATGGCGACATTAACCCTAAAGGGAGAGAAGTGTTCCTTTAAAGAGCCACAGTCAGGTTTACTATTCATATGAAGCAAAACAGATGATACTGCTATTGGGGTCCAAAAGAAATGCACTGCTTCCTGGGGCATCTCCAAGCAGCACAACTGCCAGGCAGGTGGGCCTGCCAAACACAGGCATAAAATGTGCCACCAGTGGCTGGAAGTATGGCTGCGATGTGGTTGGATGTGCTCTGGGAGAGGGACAATGGACCTCTCTACTTCCACTCCAGCAGTCTTAGGAAGGGGCAGCAACTCATTCCTCCCTCGTACCCAGTGCTGGCAGGGGGATGCAAAATGCCTTAGCGACATCAGGCAACCAGCCAGCCTGCTGAGGGGATGTTCATCTTGTGAAGCTTGGCTCAGCTTTGAGCAGCAAGAAGAAACAGTGTCACCATTTCCCAGAAGTTTAGCTGACTATAGCAGTGATTGCAAACGCTAAGAAAGTGCTTCTTGTCACATTTTGCTAACAAAGCAGGGGTCAGGTCCTTTCTGCCTGTTGAGATATAAATACCTTAATTTGATCTTTGAAAAAGGAAAAGAAGAAAACCTAAAAGCCTGAGAGGTATTTTATTATTTCTTAGTTATTTTTGGTATTAAAAGTATAGCTCAAGTAGTGCTGGCACCAGGATGTATAATCCATTTACCAGGGCAGAAAGGGCTCTGAAGCTACACCACAAATGCATCATTTGATAACAGTAATGAAAAAGACACCAATCTATATCTGCAAATAGCATTAGAGCTGACTTGGTTTGAGGACCAAAGGAAGCTGATGCTGAATTTATGAGGCTGACATCTCAAACATTTGAGACCAGAGCTTTCTTTTCTCCTCTGTTTTGTTTCATCCTCCCTTACTATTTTATTTTTAATATCTTGACCCTCTTTTTGGGTCAGTTCTTAGCCCCATAATGAAAGCAATTTAGTCAGGAAAGGTCACAGAGTAAAGTGGGCCTGCCTTGTCCCAGGGGCAGAGTGTCACCAGCTGGCGTGTGCTCATGCACTCTGCCCTGCAGGCCTTGCTCCAGTGCTGCATGGTGCACGTGCTTTGGAATGCCCACACTACATCAATCCATGTCTGCAGTGCATGCAGGACTGGGAAAGCTACAGAGACACATGGGAGACACCCCATCCAGACAGGGACCAGATAGGATCTTGTCCAATATAGGTGTCTCTCTCCATCCCATCTGACACTGTCCATCACACAACTCCTTGAAGGAGCTTCCTAAAGGAGGAGTGAGCTGTTGGAGAAAATATATGGGATCAGGAATGAGCAGAGATGATTAAGAGAGAAAAAAATACACTACTGCTGCTGCATAGTAGTTCTTTAGGCTAATACCATGTGTCCAGCTCTGGCAGCAGGAAATGCTGCATGAACCAAGGCCACAAGCCCATTCCCTTACATGAGTTTCTCCAGCTCTTTGTGACACAGTCTGCTGCCACAACTTCCTCGGCCAACAAGTTCCAAGAATTCCCTTCCCCTCCGTATACTCCTCTGTGCAGAAGCAGTTTCTTTCTTTTCTGTTTTAAACCACCCCCTTGGATCCAGTGTTGCAGGACTTGATGAGCTATGGTTCCACTTTAAGCTTGGGCTCCTATTTACTGATTTGGGATATGCCTGTCTCATATCCTTCAGTTCAGTCCCAGACTAATAGCTCCTACCTTTTTAGTGTCCTTTGAAAGTAACTTTTTCATCTCCACAGACATTTTAATTGCTCTTTTCTTTCCATTCTCTGTAGCCAGCCTGCTTTCTTGGAGACAAGACCTGCACTCTCTGTACAAAATGCATTAAATTTTCTCATTCACATCATTTTCCAGTATTTTGATGGACATGCTGAGTAAAAGGGTGCAAACACTTTTTTTCTGGAGGACGATCCACAAAGACCCATCAGGCAAATGGGGCAGACAGCTTTACAAAACCATGCCTTTTTTTCTCAATACACACAGTTTTATCCATGTGCTCTGTGATTTTATTATTGACTGTAGACTTTTATCATCCTCTCAGGAGTGTAAGTCAGTTACTATTTGGTAGTTCCAGCAGCCACCTGCCAGCCTTGCTGTTTGCAATGACAGTTTATGCACCTCAGGCAGCAGATCATGGGGTTCACACCAGAACTCCCACTCAGTTCTCCAGTGAATGCCATCTGGTCATAGGAACTTGTTAATATCTTATTAACCATGGAGCCAAACACTTTTCAGGCTTTTAGGCTCCTGGCATTGATGTAGACTGGCACTTGTAAAATTTGCCCTTGATCTGTCTCCTGGCACACACACCAAGCAGCTGGAAATGAAGGTGACCCATTTTTCAGTGTGACTGTGCTCTCTGTTTCTCTACTGACACTTAAGCACACCAAGAGTTAGTCAAATCCCCTTTGTAGGCCATGCTAGTCAAACAAAGTGCTTCCTCCTAGCCCAGAGATGATGTACTCCTCTACAACTTTTCTCATTTCCTGTGCCAGCAGAAAACTTCCATTATGATGGGCAACAGCCAGTCCTTTCTGCATGGGTTCTTCTTCTCCAGAAAGGGGTCCTGGATTCTTACCATCTACTTCTTATAACATCACCCACCAAAATTTGAAGGTCTGAATTTTTCTGCTGGCTCCTCAGCCTCACACAAGACAGGATTTTAGACAGTGCTGACAGAGAGGTCACAGCCCCCAGTCTCCAATTTCAGCACTGAAGTAAATACATCTCCCAAGGCAGAAGTAGCCTAGAGAAACTATGCTTTGCAGGTGAGCCCCACTGCCATGCTGCAAAGGGGTCTGCCTTATGATCAGTGGGTGTTAGGGGTGGCCCAGGCACCCAGGAACCTCCTGGTTATTCTGGATCTGATCCTGGAAATGGAGGTCTGGCCTCAAAGATAATCTTTCCATTCAGTGCTTTGCATGTCCAAGCAGATTTCTTCAAGCATGCTGTAAGACACAGTGTCTGACATCTTTGTGACAGCAGCTTGAAGGCACTTGGAGATTTTCACACTATGTGAAGGCTCTCAGAAAAATGACTACTGGCCTCTTTAGCTCCATAGCTCTTAACATCATGGATCAATTTAACAGGATTTCTAACAAACCTTAGGAGAACACTGTGATCTGAATGGGGTCAGACAGTGGAGCAGGGCCTAGGTCAGCATTTTAAAGAACACAGGGTGCTGGCAGTACCCTCAAGGCTCTTGAAAAATATGGGGACTGAGTGGAGGTAGTTTTTAAAAAAGCACACCTAAATATCAAGCCTGTCACTTGTGCTTATTTCTGTGAGTTCTTCCTTATACTCTCACAACAAGCTACAGGAGGAAATTGCATCTCCAGAAAGTTGGCTGAGCTGCACATGGTGCACAGCATAGCTAAGGAACCCCAGGGGTTATGGAGGAAAAGTCATTCAGCAGGTTAGTGCTGTAGGGACAGCCAGGAGAGCTGGCAGAAGAAGGGGCAGCTGTAGATAAACAGCAAAAAAGACTACTCCCAGAAAAGCAAGGCAACTGCATCGATATTTCTGATCTGCTGATGAAACTCATCTGCTTTATCCTCAGACTTTGTAAAGTACTGGCACAGGAATTAATCTCTGATTAATATAGTCTAAAGCTGGGTTGCTTTTTTCTTTATTTCTGCTGATTTGGTTTTTTTCTGGTTTGTTGATGGAAAGCTTCCTTAATCCTTTTCTTTTACTAAATTTAAGCCAGGTTTTCATGCTAAGCAGTTGCTGACTCTCTTACATGGAGGAGGGCTGCCTGTGGTTCTACACAGCCTTGCAAAAGGCACAAGCTGACCCAACACTGACTGTGGAGTTACAGAGCTACAAGCTTGAAGTCATCAGAGTGGTACAGGAGAGTGGAGCTCCTAAAAGGAATAGCTAGACAAGTGCAAATCAGGTAGAAAAACAGCAGCATTTGCTTGCAAGTCTTAAGGTGTTACTGTTGAGAAAGAAGTAATCTGGTACTTTATTGGTTTTGCTAAAAATGTGTGTCCCTAGACCCTGGAAAAGGAATAATTTGTCTCTACAGTACCTGCTTTGCAGCAGTTTACTCAGTTACTCTAAGGTGTCAAGAGCTCCAGCTGGTGTCCATCACTCTCTTGGGAAGAGCTCAATAATGGTGTCCACTCATCTGTCCTTGTTAAAAGGAGGCAGCGACCCAGACAGAGGTCTCTAAAGAACACACAGCTGTCCAGGCATCAGGCTATAGGGAATGCCTAAGTTTTCCAGTGGATTGTAGCAGAGATAGCAGTTGTGTCAGATGTGATCAGGTAGATAACCTGTTCAGCCTGGTAGCAGAGCTGCAGGATAAAGTAGAAAGGTTAAGGAGTATTAGAGCACCCAAAAGTGTGATAGACTGGTGGGACCAAGCTCTGGCCTCCATGAGACAGGAGCAGCCACCAGAAATAATGCAAGATCAAGGGAATCCTCTGTCCATCCTCCAGCAAGGATGTAGTAGTTGTAAAGAAAGGAGCAAATGGAGTGTAGTCCATGCTTGGGGTGCAAGCAAAATCATTCTTTGCCTACCTTACTCCTGCAGTGAGGTGCATCTGCACAAAAATTATGAGCCTTTGTACATGGAAGACCAGCCAACAGATGAGGAGGATGGAAGTCTGGTAACACCAGAGGCATCACCACAATTAGAAATGTGTACTTCCTCAAATTACAACAACTTCCAAGAGGAATAAAACAAGGGTTATAGTTGTAGGTGATTCCCTTCCAAGGGGAACAGAGGACCCAATATGCTGACTGGGCCCAACCCCTAGAGAGTATCTGATGACTGTCTAGGACCTGGGTTAAGGACAGCAGGAAACTTCCTAGCCTGGTGAGGCCCCCAGACTACTACTGGAGCAGAGCATCTCACTTCCCACAGGAGCTTATCTGTTGTTACTGGTCAGATAAACAGGACAAGCTGTCTCGTAGCGAGTTACTTTGGTGTCATGGGGTTAACAATGGTCTGGCATCTCCCAGCTGCCAGTAAACATCATACTGCTAAAGTGAGATCTGGAAAAATAAGCTGGATTTCCAACTAATAGACACGTCCCTTTATGATCATAAAAGTGACACCAAACTTTCACAAAGAAGAAATCTTCTACACGTTTCCCTGGAAATGTGTGGAATTTCTCCCATGAATAGGGATGCTTACTTCCAGTTACTCCCCAGGGGTTAAGTAAAGGAATCTGTGTGCATTATTGTTGTTACAGTGGTAAACTACATTTTACTTCTAATTAATACTATTTTTTTGCTGGCTTTTATATAGGTACCTTGATAGAGTGGACTGTTTTATGTTATGCTGTAGTCTACTAACAGTTCTTTTTAGTTTTGTATTTTGTAGTAAGTCTGATTAAGTCCTTTCATATGTTATCTCTCATCTATTTAATAAATAATTCATTTTTTAAATAGACATGATATGCCAGTCTTAAAACTTGTGGGCCAGAGTAATTTCTTACATTTAAACTCCTGCCAAAATCTGAGACTAAGACAAGGCTTGTCTGAAGCTTACACTTGTCCCATGACAACTACTCAATACTGATCTTCTTCATTGGGGCTGATGAAGTGGCAACATAGAGTTTGAGGGAAGTCAAAAAGATCTTTGGGCTCTTGGGACATTTAGCAAGGAAATTTGAGACACAAGTTATATTCTCCTCTATACTTACAGCTGAAGGCAGCAGCACTGGCTGAGTCTGTTAATACAGGGCTCAGTATTAACTGGCGTCGCTGCTAAAATTTTGGTGGTGTTGACAATCAAAGGCCTATGCAGCACTAGGCATGCTGGCATCAGATGGGACTCACCCACCACACTTTCTCACTGAGGAGTCTTTGCTCAGGAACTAATAGGGCTGATTTGTCCCTGGTAAGCTGTGGGATGAGATGCAAAGGTTAGAGGGACAGGGTGCTAATGAGAGGGGCAAGAAATCCAGCAAGGATGGCAAGAGACTGGGATGGGAGGGAACAGCTGGTTAAATTAAAGGGAAAGAAGGCAATCTGTAGAGAACAGCCACAAGAACAGGTAACCTTGGATAAGTACAGAGATGATGTTTGATTGTATAGGGATGAAGTGAGGAGGGCTAAGGCAAAGCTGGAACTGAACCTGGCAAGGGATGCAAAAAATAACAGGAAGGGCTTCTACAAGTATATTAACCAGAAAAGGAAGGTCAAAAAATGTATACCCTCCCTGATGAATAATGCCAGAGAACTGATAATAAGAGATTAAGAGAAGCCTAAGGTACTCAGTAATTTATTTGCCTCAGTGTTCAATGACAACCTCTCTTCTAACACTTCTTAAGTGGATGAACTGCAAGAGGGGAACTGGGGAAGTCAAGTGCTTCCCACTGTATGTAAAGATCAGGTTTGTGACTACCTGAGAAATCTGAAAGTACATAAGTCTGTGGGACCCAACGAGGTGCATCCCAGAGTCCAGAGGGAATTGGCTGATGTTGTTGTCAAGCCATTCTCCATGGTTTTTGTAAGTTCCTGGAAGTCAGGGGAAGTCCCCAGTGACTGGAAAAGGGAAAACATTGTACCCATCTTTTAAAAGGGTAGAAAGGAAAACCTTGGCAACCAGGGACCTCTCAGCCTCACCTCTGTGCCTGGGAATATCATGGAGCAGATCCTCCTAGAAGCTGTGCTCTGACACATGGAGAACAGGGAGATGATTCAAGACAGCCAGCACAGCTTCACCAAGGGCAAGTCCTGCCTGACCAACCCAATGGCCTTGAATGATGGAGTGACCATGTTAGTGGACAAGGGAAGAATTGAGATGTCATTTTTCTGAACTTCTGTAAAGACTTAGACACCATCCCCCACAACTCTAAAGAGCAGAGTGGTGGATTTGATGCATGGACTGTTCAGTGGATGAGAAATTGGTTGGATGGTCACATCCAGAGGAAGGTAGTCAATGGCTACCTGATGGACATTGATGACAAGCGGCCCCTCAGGGGTAAGTACGGGGACCAGTGCTATTTAGTATCTTCATTAATGACACAGAAGAATGGATAAAGTGCACTCTAAGCAGATTTGCAGATGACATCAAGCTGAGTGCTGTCGTTGGGATGCCATAGAGAGAGACCTGGACAAGATAGGAAAAGGGACCCATGGGAACCTCATGATTTTTAACAAGTGCAAGGTGCTGCGCCTGGTCTATTACATGGCAACCCCTGGTACCAACACAGGCTGGGGGATAAAGGGATGGAGAGCACCCCTGTGAGAAAGACTTGGGGGAGTTGTTGGTGAGAGGCTGGACATGACCCAGCCATGGGCACTCCCAGCCCAGAGAGCCAAACGTGTCCTGGGCTGCATTCAAAGCAGCGTGAACAGCAGGGGAGGGAGGGGATTCTGCCCCTCTGCTCTGCTCTGGTGAGAGCCCACCTGGAACCCTGCATCCAGCTCTGGGGTCCCAGCACAGGAAGGACATGGAACTGCTGGAGTGAGTCCAGAGGAGACCACTCAAATGATTAGGTGGATGGAGAACCTCTGCTATGAAGAAAGGCTCAGAGACATGGAAAACAGAAGGCTTACGGGTAAACTAATTATGGCCTTCCAGTATCTGAAGGGAGCCTACAAGAAAGATGGAGAGAGACTTTTTACTAGGGCATATTGTGACAGGATCATGGGGAATGACTTCAAATTGAGAGTACATTTAGATTAGAGATTGGGAAGAAATTCTTTAAGAGTAGTGACAGACTGAAACAGGTTAACCACGGAAGTTATGGATGCCTCATCCTGGAAGGGTCTCAAGGTCAGGTCGGATGGGGCTGTGAGCAACCTGGTCTAGTGAAAGGTGTTGTGCCCACAGCACGGGGGTTGCAACTAGATGGTCTTTAAGGTTAATTCCAGCCCAAGACATTCTATGATTCCCTGTATGATCTTTTTCTTTCTTTCTTTCTTTCAATAAACTCATATTTTATAATCCAAATTTTTAAAATTGAAAAGTTACATCATTGGGCACCAGATAAACATTTTCTGTTTCAGCCTGATATTCTTTTAATACCACCACTAAAATTTAAAAGCAGTTATTGCTGCTGCAGTGAAGTACTGGTGAAAAGATTCCTATATGTTCTACACATGACCTGCAGCTGAAGTTAAGCTACATGTTTCTGTTAAAGGAAGTGGAGAAATTGCTTTTCTCAGCCTCAGCTGCTAAAAATAACTCACTGCTTTTCTCAAAATGCAGTGCGTGTGTTTTCTCTGCCTGGGAGAAGGAAAGACTGTACCACAGGGGAGGTCAGGTTTCCTCTCCAAGTGGATGTTCTCAAAACCTTCACTTAAAAAGAAAAATAAACAAAAGAAAACCTGGTGTGTACTCCTACCTTGTGACTCCAGGAGCTGGGACATTGGCTCACATCTTGTGGCAGTACTGAGTTGGATTATGAACTCTTCATCTATCAGCCCAGAAACAGGTCATGGTAGGCAGTCAGTACCACTTCCCACTTCACATTAAGGTTTCAGATTTTCATTAAAGTTTGGGCCAGGATACACAATCTCTGCCAGAAAAGCGCAGGGAGGCATATTACTTGTGGGCAGTACAATGAATGGCTAGGCTTCAGAGAGCCAAGGCCACTGTCCTTGCCATGCTGCTGTGGCTGTGTCTGCCATGGAAATCACCTGCCCTGCAGCAGTCCCCAAGTCCAGCACACACGCAGTCAGAGCATTTTGATGACTTGGGAGTATATTAGGTTTGCCTTTTTTGGGGATTGCTCACCTGAAGCAAGTCCAGTGCTGTCAGGGGTGACAGCACAGAGGGCTCCTCATGGCCAAGCTGCCTCCACCTTACATGCCACCATCACCACCTCAGGCAACTTCCTTTCTGCCATGAGGGCAGCAGTTAGTTATTGCTCAGGTCACACAAAGGCTCAAAGGAAAAACGTATCCACCTCTCTGGGAGAGCTCAGTTGCAGGAAACACTAGTCCTTCCTTCTCTACACCAGAAGGTAGAAAATATAGTGACTTACTTTTTTTTCATTTATGTACATGAAAGTATGAGTAATTTCTCTTTATACCAAATTAAGTGAGTCTAGTTTAAAAACTAGAGCTGATGTTTGAAGAGAAAAGAGAACCCTGAGCCAGTGGAAATCTTTAACCGTGCCCTGGAGAAAGTGGTGTTTTGAAAAGGTAACTTGAGTTTGGGAGAGCAATCACTTCCAAAAGCACAGAGAGAATATTTTCCTCATTCAGGATCCCTTATTTGTCTGGTCAGAGCTGTGAAATGGAAGGCAAAAGGAAGGGCAGAAAAGCTTAATTTTCCTCTTCTAATCTATGAAAGTAAACAAGACGTAAAATGAGATTTATTACTGTTAAAATCTTGGAGGTCATTCTGACCAGGAGCTAAATTCAAATAACTGGCTAAGGATCATATTACTTTTGTTTAACAAATCACTTAGTTTTAAATGTGGACATGTTTTGATAAACCTTCCCTTTCACATTATTCATCTAGGAAAATATGAAAGCAAAAGAAATTAGGTACCATTCTTCACACATACAACACCCCAGCTAAAAGGCTGTTTGGAGGCTAAGCTCGTAAGAACAACTAAATAGGAGAAACAAATGGGTCTTCATCGGCCTCCAGAATCATAAAGAAAGTAAAAAATTTTTATCTGAATAAACATGTTAAACCTCGCAAATGAGTGAAAAATAGCTGTGGGTCCTGAGTGTATCCCTAGCTCAGTCAAAAGATATGCTGGATTTTATCTGCAAATGAAAATCAGACGTTTTTAAGGAAAAAAATTTGAAACACATAGCAAAATGTAAGCAATAATTTAAACTCAAGCTTTCTGCTTTTTGATTTAAATCATGATTAAACATGATGCTTTAAATCTTCATGATAAATTAATTTCCCCTCTTAGTAGGACTCTCCTTGTTAAAACTGACACATCTAAATTCTCCATCAGAAAGGAGTGGAGCTCAGCTATTAGTCAACACAGGTCCCCTTGATTAAGAGGGGCACAGTGGAAAGTTTAATCCTGTTTTCCCATCCCCCCTTTTCCCATTAAATTCCCTTTTCTTCTATTTGTTCTGTTATTATCACAGACTCGTGGCTTCTTTGTCATAAGGGGTGCCACCTGCAGTTAAAATCATGGCAAGCAGACTAGAACACAAGGTAAAGATGTTTACCAGAACACGTGGTAAAGATATTTATCAAGCAAATGCAGACAAAGGTCATATTTACCCTGGTTTTCTTTTAGGGTCAGTGTCCATGTGAAACATCCTCCCCCTCAGCCTTGCTTTTCAGGTTTCTGTTTCATGGTGCTCAGACCAAACAAGACCCAATGTATTTGTCCAGATAGACTTGTGGCAGAAGATTCCCTGTGCCACCACATTCCTTCCAGAGTTACCCAGCAGGTCCCTGCTGCAGCAGGAGAAAACTGCCTTTCAACTCATGTCATCACCATTTTACTTGAGCAAAATCATCACCCTTTGTTTGAGCAAAAGCTGTCAGTTCCTTGTGAGCTGGAGAGAAAGCAGGCTTGCTTTCTCCAATAGCCACTTCAGCAGTCAAGCGTATCTTGACCCTCTCTGCCTGATTTTGAGCACCATAACACCTGGGCACAGAGAGACAGCTTACAGCACAACACAATCCTCTCATCTGAGGACCCAGGCCCAGCTGCATGGCAGCAACAAAGCCTGCCTCTCCATGGAAGTGGGAATGGCTGCAGAGGCGCTCCCATGCCCACATAGCCTCTGTCTCTAGGCATGTTGCCAAACCTACAGGAATTTATCTTAATGCAATATTGCCCTGGGCCTTGAGGGGCCATTGCAGGAAGCCCTTCCCCTCCCCAGCCCTGTTCATTTGAATACAGTGCTCTCCTGGAAGATGTTCACAAACACTGTAAAGCGTTCTTCACTCAACTAATTCTTTTGACTTATTTTATATATGCCTGTCAGAAACCAAATGAGGAGGGAAATAGCAAATTTTTTACTAAAACACTTTTTCCTTTAGTAATCTCTATGGTCCATTTGTTACTTGTGTTTTATCGTGCCACTTCTGGCATTTTCTTGTATTTGCCAAGGGTCCATTTTACTGAGGTTTTACTGCTTTTAGGTAACAACTAAGAAAAACCATATGAAGAATCCCTGGTACATATCAAGTTTCTTCATCACATACGTAGCAGCAGACACACATTGGTGGGGCAGAAGAGTGACTGCCAGTGAGAACTGTGCAGGTGACAATGGCAGACAAGCAACTCCCAGACTCCATGACTGAGTTGATTGTGGGAAGGCAAAACCAACAGTTTTGTTACTAACCAGAACACCATGCAAAAACAGGACTCCCTGCAGATGTCAGGGAAGATGGGCCAGAACTTACTGACTTAATGGCATAAATGCTTGCGGAACAGCACCTACCCATTTTCTTAATTTGTGCAAATAAACTGCATTATTATATACAAATTTATATTAATTTAGTATTCCTAAGTAAAACTACTGATGGGTTACTATTAAAATGGGAAATAAATTGCAGATAACTGTTGCTCCAGAGTGAGCCCAGATGTTTGGAAATACTGCCTCTCACAATGGGATGTGTTACTGTGTTGTATGGATTTAATGTTTTCATTTTCCTCCTTTTTGTGCTTCATGGCTGTCACTGAAATTGTCATTTTGCATCTAGCTTATCATGCTTGCATCCCAAAGAACCTGCAGTGGACTGAAAGGGAATATTTCCATTAGCTGCTATCTCTTGGAGCATAATGCTTTTTAGGATGGTAAGGGGAGGTCCACATTCATAGGATTTTGCATGCCACAAGTGCTGTTGAACTCAGTCCTCTGTTGTGTTGGGCAACACAATTCAGGTGTACATCACAGACAGGACTTGTCTGTGACTGCCTATGCCATATACCCTCCATGTGCCTCAGAAAGCTTCCTGGCACAACCTAAGGGTCATATGAGCTATTTATACACAGAGTACTGTCCTGGATCCAAGAGATACAGCAGCATCAGGTGATCACAAAAGCAGACCACGCTTCATTGTACAGAGCAGAAAGAGCACCAGTATCTCTCCACAAATATGTCCTGAAGGGAGAACTGTCTTCTGAATCCAGTCTAAAGTTTGATGTTAGGTCTCACTGTGTTGTGCCAGAGGCATCCACATCATGGAAGGCTCATGCCATAAGAAGTCTTCTCATAACTAGGGTCAGTTACAGGAGTGGTGTGATGGAATGGTAACATTCTTCACACCTTTCTTTTAAAAGAATATTTAAATAACACACAGTTTGGTGTGAAATTGTACATAAACCATGAAACGGTTCATGACCTAGCAATTCATGCTTTCTTGAACCTAATACAATGGCAGTTTTTGCTTTTGCTGTACAAAGAGGATTGTGAAGAAATAGTCCACAAATGCAGCCTATGAGAAGCCACTCACTGGTGCTCACATTTGCCTGAGCTTGCTTCTTCTAGAAATCTGAACAGTTAACTCACTTCTTGTCCTCACAAGTATTTGGACACATAATTCCCATGACTACATGTCACAGGAAAATAAACAGTGCTTTGAGTACCTCCTTCAAAGCATACTAGAGAACGCTTGTTTGTTTTGCCAGCCATCATGAAGGATTCCCTGGGCTGACAGGCAGGAACCACAACTGACTATGCCAGAAGATGTTTCTCATATGAAGGACCATGGATTTTAATTTTCCTGCCCAATGTCTCAGCTGAGATACCACCCACATGAGGACTGTTTCCTGTCCCTTTACAGGTGAGTAAGGTGCAGAGCTCATACATTGCTTTGAGAGAGGTTCTCTCTGTTCGAGAAGAGTGCGAGCTACCGAAGCGGCCAACAGAACCAAGAGGAAGAGCCGCGGGGCAGCGGCAGCAGCAGGACAGCCGTGCCTGCAGAGGGACAGTGCCTGCCCTGCAGTGGCACCTGGTGGCCCCGCAGGACACATGCACCCGCGGCGCAGGCATCCCGCGCCAGCAGCGCTGGTGGGTGCGCCGCTCACCCGCGGGGATTTGCCGGGATATTTTTTGCTGCTCGGGTAGCCGGGGGAAGGCGGGGCGGGGGGCAGCGGGGGATGGGTGTTGTTAAATATTGATATTGATTCTGAGGACGCGGTTGGCTGAGGCATCATGGATGTGAACTCAGGCTAATCGACACAGGATGTATTGACCATGAAATGCATCCGCAGGGCTGAGTCAGTCCCGTCATCTCTCAAGGTTATCTTGCCCCATCTGCTACCGCATGCCTGGGCAACTTTACAGTAAGTCCTGCTGCTGTCTGGGACATTGGAATGTTGATACAAAGTACAGCATATTGGGTACCCACAGCTGTCCCTGGTACCTGTGGCAGACCAAAGGACAGACTCCCCCATCTCTCCAAATTAGACAATCTCCATCCATCCACCCCAGATATCCTTCATGCACCACTGTTGCCAACCAGCCCATGCCAGGGCAGATCTCAGGGCTCCCTCTGAGGACAGCAGGACATATCAGGGGACACATCTGCACGTGAAATCTAATGTTTGGTCCCCTTGCAGAAGAAGTCAGTTTCTGAAAACAGGATTTTTAAAGTGGCAGAGTATTCAGGTAATTGCAGTGTTGAATTGGTTAGTCTCTTTTCCAAAGACATCCCTAGCAAAGGATACTCCAGCAGGACAAGTATCTGAATCTGCAAAGAGGCTGGAAAGAAATGCTGACAAGGATAATGTCCTCTGCCATCTTAGCCATATATTCAGTCATGGGCAGAGAAAACACCATCAGGAAGCTGAGCACTTCCACAGAAATGAGAAACATCTCTCTGATGGCTTTTGCCCAGAGTACAGGTAGGAGTACCATCAAATAGCTGCTTGTGAAAAGGTAGAGCAGGCACAGTACACCCTCTGCCTGCTCGCTACTGATGCTGGAGTGTACTTCAAAGGCAAAATACAGCCTAGAAGGCTGAAGAGAAAAGGAGTCTCACACACACACCTTAGTCTGGCTTCAGAGAGCTGTATCTGATTCTCCGCAAGTAGAAACATTTCTATAGTCTTGCAGCTTTCTATAGCGCCCAAATTACTGCTGCTGCTCCTGTAGTGCCCACTAGCACTTTCTGAGTTGGTTTCTGGCCCAGAAAACTAATCTTTTCCTGTAGAACCCTAAAGTCAGGTTGGAGGCATGCCTTTTGGACATGTGGGAAAGGGGATGCTGCAGCATGTGGTCACAGATACAGGCCAGTAACCCCACTTGATAAGACCGGGTGGCTCTGTAGTCACCACCATTCTCCCACAACACCACCAAGCATTTGCATTATCTACAGTCTTCTGTGTCCTGGAGTTCTCACCAGCTCCCACACTGTGAGCTGGTGTTCCAAGCACTAAACCTTTGCCATGGATTTACATTTATGCTACTCTGATGACGTACAGCAACTCCTGAGTAGGATTACATTACATTTCACTTAGTATAAGCCCCTCTGCAATTCCTTTGTTGTATAAAGGGGATCCAGTGACTCATGCTTCCTTCGTGGTTGGTTCTACATCACCAGGTTATTGGACAAATTTACTCTTACATGAAGCTTTAATTAGTTTTGATTAGCAATCCTAAACCAGATGACTCAATGCAGGTCACACTATGTCCAGAGGGGGAGATAATGTGTACACAATCTCCCACTCAGTGTGGGGAGGGGGTTCAGCAGCAGTTTCAACCACACCTTAGAGTTCTGAGAGTTCTTCCTACAGCAGCAGGAAAAGTCCAATCGTTCTCTTAAAAAAGGATTCTTAAAAACCTTATTTAATAGTAAATTGTGTAGACAATCATCTTCCATCATCTCTGAGCAGGGTAAGCTTCAAAGATGACGTTTTGTTCTCAAGTGCTTGCATCTATTTGCTTCTTTCACACCCTAAAATTACATTTAGGTCATCTCTGTAATGGCATTTCCTATCCACCATAAGTAGTGCCCTGTTGGACACACTGATCTTCTGCAGGAGGCTGAGGAGGGACCAGGAGCAGGGGCTATCAATTAAAATGCTCCACAGCCAGGGGGCAGAGACTGACTTTTCTTTGGCCCCCAGCAAGGCTGTTCAACAAAACTAAGGTTTGAAGACACAGACTCAAACTGCATCAGAAGTTTAGGTTGGAGATTAGGAGGAATTTCTTCACAGGAAGGGTGAATAGAAATTGGAATGGGCTGCCCAGGGAGGTGGTGGAGTCATTGTCCCTGGAGGTGTTTAAGGAAAGACTGGACACGGCACTTGGTGCCATGGGTTGGTTGACAGGGTGATGCTCAGTCATAGATTGGACTTTATCAACTCAGAGATCTTTCTCAACTTATTGGTTGGAACTTACTGGTTCTGTGACTGTGTAAAGGTGCAGTCCCTCTGTCACACTACCCTGTGAGTCACTCAAACCCAACATTGACAGTCAAGATATCCCTGTGGCCGTTGCCTACTGCCTGAACTCCTGGCCACATTTTGACTATGGGCTTTGATTTTAGTCATCAGACCAGACAGTCCAATTCTGACCTCTCAGATAGGAGAAAAAAAATTATTTAATTCTAATATTAAGTATTTTCGGGCAATGAAGGGTCCTAGAGTCTAATTCTAATTCCTTATCACTGGGGCTTCGTCTGTACTGCTCTCACCCCCAGAATTAATCATCTTGGGTTTCTGTGGTCTTTGTACAAAACACACAGCATGGAGAGAAAGGATGTATTTTTGCTGACTCTGGGAAAATGGTAAATAACCAAATGGATATATCAGGAACAGGGAGTAATAGCTTCAAATGCAAACAATAGCTTCAAATGTGTTAGCAGCACATTTTAGTACATTAATAATTTACATTCCACAGAAAGTTTAATTTATGCAAAGTGTGAGTTTTGTGGTGTAGTTACTAAAGGCATACATGATTCTTGGGATAACAAATCTATAGCGAGCCTGTGACTGCCAGGACTCTTAGTTCCATCAGTTTTTGCATACTGTTTGCACAGTGTCTTTCTCAACACACCTTACTGGACTCTTACTGAGTCCAGCCTCATCCATATTAAAAAAAAAAGGTCTTTTGAAGCCTACCCAGGCAAAAGAAATACCCAGAATGCCTAAATGCATTCAGCACAGCAAAATATTTAGAGAGGTTGCCAACAAAAGGGAAAAACCATACAATTACCTTCGAAACCTCATGACTCTGAACCAGTAATAACTGATGCAATGTCTCTCCAGGTGTTGCATCTCAAGCTGCTGCAGATCCAGCCCTGCTCCAAGGACACCCACAGCCAGTATCCATTGGAAGCCTGAGGACATCCCACCATCCAGCCGACACATGGTAGCGGGCCAGAAGGAGATGGCTTCTCTGCTGACAACATACAGCATTGAAAAGGAGAATGACAAAGCTCCCAATCCGTCGTGCAGCTTGCAACAAAAACCATCAAACAGGAATGGCTTTCCTTAGGCTTCCCCAAACATGCTGACTGCAACATGTTTCAGTCCTCTCAGCCTACCGCCCCACTGACTTCCTCCAGGCCAGGTAGCCATGCAACCACAATTCTGCATACCCAGGAGACCCACATCCCAGAAAGGTTATTCTCTGTTGCAAACCATCAGAAAGCAATGTGCAGCCTCTTCCCAGACTCTTGCCCTGCACCTGAGCTGAAGGATTAAACTTCTGGCTAAGTCTCTTTTGATAGCACTTTTCCCAGACTTCCACTTCGCTCCAGGTTTGGGATGGAGAGCAAAGGAAGTTGAAGGAAAATGTAATAGGTTAACTTGGTGCGTGTGTTTAGTTTTGGTATGGAATTGGGAAGGCAAAATGAACTGTGTTCCATGGACTTGACAGTGCCCAAACTTAATGTTTCAGAAGAAAAATCCTAGGTTTAAGAAGACCAGTAACACAAATGTTTTTCTTTCCACTTTGCCTTGCAACTTTAAGCAATCTTCAGGTCACTTTTTTTTCCTGCAGAATATATGTGCATACATTAAACAAGATTGATTTCAAGGCATTTGATTGATCAGATGCAAAATAATGTCTCTACACCCTATCTTCCAAGGCCAGAGAGTAAAGAGATCAGCAAATGGCTGCAGGTTTTTAATAATTGATTAATTAACCCTGAGTTTAGAAAACTAACTAAAAACAAGGTCTGCACATGAGGCTTCAATACTCGTGGTTTAAAAACACTTAGGGGGAATGGCAGCCAGCAGGACACAGCAGCGTATGTCCATACCGCCCCACCCTACCTAGCCTTCCATCCCTTGTGCTCTGCAGGAAGTGCACCTGAGAAGGGTAGTTCACAAGCTCTCTCTTTGCATTAATTACAGAGCCTGGCTTTAACCCTGGTCTGGTTTGTGAACAGTCCCTACAGAGCTGTGCAGCACAGCACTGCAGTGTCAGTCATATGAGACCTCCCCACTGTCACCTCATGCATACACAGCAGCGACACACTTTTCTACAGAAGCACAAAGCCACCCTCATTATATTTCATGTCAGGCTGACGCCATGCTGCTGACAAAACAGAGCATCACGTGCTCTGCAAATGTGCACTACCACCATCGAGATCTTTGCTTTTCTTTAATGTCTGCCACAAGCAAGCATTTGGCTTTGTTTCTCTGTAAATGCTGCATGAGGGAGGAAAGCTGGGATTTGACCTCTGAAGAACACAATACACAGTTGTGCTCACAGAGCATAGGATCAAGGTTTGTCTTGCGCTGAAATGAACACAGTTAAAGTCCTCCTCATATTTTTTAATTACTTCTTCAGTCTTCAGCTTGCTGTTCATTTTCTAGGGCAAATACTCCATTGTGCCTTTAACATATTCCAAGCACACCAATCTCATACGATCTGCTGTGTTTACACCCCACTCCACTAGGCCATTCCAAAGTGTTGGTTAGCGTCAATATTAAGGAGAGTTTTGAAAAGCTAAGAAATACGCAAATTTGAACCTATATGGGAAAAGCAGGTCAAGTGATCAGAGCTCAGAGAAGGAAAGAAATTTTAAACCTCAATTCTGTGCATACTTGGGATCAAAGCTATGTGGCAAGAGAGCCCCATCACTGGAGTGCTGCTGGAGGGCATGGAGGAGGCAGAGCACTGAAGGCAATGGGCAGCCCAGCTGCACAGCACTCTGCCACGAGACCGGGCACTGTTAAGGGCTCATGGATAATGGCCAGGGGGTTGCCAAACACAAGGGGTAGCATGGGGGCATCTGCTGCAGACCACCTCAACAAGAGGTGAAGCAACTCTTAGGAAATTTGGAGGAAGCTTCACAATGGCAGGGCCAAGTGTTCCAAGTGACATTCCCCACAAGCTGTAACTTGTGGTAAGGCCCTGTGCTGGGGTACAAAAAATCCACTGGGATTGGAGCCAAAAGGGCAGTATCTCCACGGGGGTGCACCACAGGCAAGACACACAGGGCAGGGGTGTGGTGGAGGGCAGCGTCAGTGACAGCCCAGCAATCGCCCAGCAGGTCTGCAGGAATGAAACAGATGAAGATTGAGACAAAAGAACTGGCAACAGGTACAGGCATGGCACAGCACAGTCCAGACAGGGACTTGGGATCTCAAAAGGTATGTCAGGGGAAGGCCCAGGTGAGGCTTCTCCCAGCTCCTTCTCACACTCACCTTAGCTGTTTCCCTGCAGCCTGCCTCCAGATACCACTGCACTAACCCTGCCTCAAGCACAGGCAGCCATAACCCAAGAAAGACAAGTTTGAGGTTCCAACACAGGAGAAATGTGAGCAAATGTTTGCAGTGAAAAAACTTGTGTTTTGTTTCCCTACACAACCAGATGTCACAATGACAGGTGGTACAGGTGTATCAGAGGAAGCTGCTAAAACAGGGTAAAAGGCAGAGGCTGGATGTAGAGAGGACAACAAATAGTAGTAGGAAGGTTAAAAGTAATCTTGATTCTCAGTTGTCTGTGCCCCTGTCCTCATTTTCCTCAGGGAAAAGGAGAAGGACCATGTCTAAGGCTGACATCCAGGTCACCTCCTTCCCCAGACTTTCCCAGTCTCACCAGGGAGATGCCGCAGATTTCTGAGACACTTCCAAGTTGAATGCAGGCATCTTCTGAAGGGGTCTTGAAGTTTTGTACTTCAAATGCAAAGGTCACTGTGGGCTCAAAGGCCATAAATATTTATGACTCCAGGGGTAGCTGACAGGTATGGGTTCAGTGGAATAAATGCAAACCCAGAAGGAACTGTCCTTGTCATGTCAATATGCCACACCAGAGGAAATTAGGACATCTTGTTACCACCATGTAAGAGGTTAGGAAGCATGCACTTCATACAGAATCAGCTGTTCATACAGAATCAGCTCTCATTTTTGGAAGTACAGAGTTTTTCTCAACTATTCTGCTATTGTCTTTCTAGGGCAAAAAGAAACCAAAAAAAGAAAGGACTGTACCATCTGTGTCTGTGAAACAAACTGCATCCCTCTGTTGGCTAGAATTACAAACCTGTACATGGCAGGAAAGCTGGCAAATCTGCTAAACAAAAAATTCTCCTCAGAGCAGTAGAGGGAGAGAAGAGATCAACCTAGAATTCATGATGGTCAGTCTTTCTTACACTTGGTAAGTTTGCATAAATTCTTGCCATAAATCTCCCAGAGTGATGTTCACAAACACTCCATCTAGCACAAGAAAAAAGATTCTAGAAGGCAATTAAAAAATGAAGAGGCCAAATGGAGATTGCTCTGAACTAGCTTGTGGGACCCAAGAGTTTACCCTGTAAAAAGAATGCACTATGAGAGGACTAAAAATTAAACCACAGTACACCTCTAGGCAACTGCTCTGGAGACTCATCTTTCTACTGTGTACAGCAGTGGATGAATATGTTACTTCTTTTGAAACACAGGCTGCTGACGACTTGAACTATCAGAATGTGGGTCGCAATCCTGCTTTCCCTCACACTCCACCAAATTAAAATTAAGGATAACAAAACACTAAAAATTGAGATAAATATGTCTTATATCTTTGGGTAATATCTATATTATTCAGACTGCTCAAGATGGTCAGGATCTGACAGATTCCACCATGAAAACACAGAAAAAAAATCCAGCTGTGCAGTTCCTGAGGTCTTTAAACAACATGGCTTGAGAGTTTTGGCCAAGGAGACAGCAGAACATCACAAAACAAAACTAAACTAAACAAAACAAACAACCAAAAAAACAATAACAACAAAAAGCAGTCCTTCATGTTTCTTTATCATTCTGGGAGGTGAGACAGACATTCATGGCAACAGATAGGCATTCAGTAGCTCCCTTTGCAAATGTTTTGGTGTTTATGTCCAGTTTTCAGCCCTGATCTAGGGAACCCTGTAAGTCACTCTAGTTAATGTCACTTTCCTGAAGAACTTCATTAGTGGAGCCTAGTCATCATTTGCACTGCAGACCACTGGCGAAAGTGTTAAAGATGTCCAACAGATGCTGTGTGTCACACTAGCAAAACACTAGTGGTGAAAAATTTCAGTGAGAATATTTTGCTTCATCAAAACTAAATACATTCTCATAAAACAATACCTAATACTCTATTGTTCATGGCCACAAAACTCATCTTTCCTTTGAAAGATTTAAAAGTAATTAAAAATTCGCCAGCTATTTGTTGAGGAAATTTCTGGTGAGGAAACTTTTCCAAGGTAAGTAAATTTCACAGCTGAATTTCTTGGTGTAAATGCTATTCACACCCTTCTCCATTGCCACTATTTGGCTACCCCTTCACAAAACAGAAGTGTGTGTGACAGAAATTTTAAAATAGCCTGGTGCAATGAACAATTCCACAGGTGAAAATCTGCCTTTCCAGCAATGTAAAGAACCCTGGATTAGTAACTCCATTTGCCTACGCCATCATATGTGAGCATGTGTATGAATGAGTGTCACTCATCTGAATGGCTTCACAGAGTTACTGCCATTTTGCAGATCCTCTGAAAATTGACTCCTCCACAGACTGAAGTTGAAAGAACTTGGAAAGAAAACTGCAACAGTCTAAATACCAGCCAAAGGTGTGTCTTTTGGCAAGTGATGATTAAGATCACCAAATTTTATTCTTCATCAGATTAAGTAATTTGAGGTTTTGTGTGTTAAAACAGGAAGGCTGCCTTCTTCTCCTTGGGCCTACTGAAGACTTCAGCACCAATGGACTCTGTATTATCCCTGCCCTTTTAATTGTATAATTTCCTGTTTATACATGATACAAATACTACCATCAGAATACAAATACATCATCAGAAAGGCAAGAAGATAAGTCAGATCTAAGCCAACCCTATTTCTGGGGAGTAGAGATACTCATGTGCTCGCTTATTTTTAGCAAAAGATGGTGGGTAAATCTGAGCCAGCATGTTTTCATTCAATCTGTCCCCGGACACTAACAGATGGTGCTTCCTTGTGCCAACCACTAATGTACGTTACATTGGCACTCAGTGTCAGGACACAAAGCCCGCCAAGTCCCTGCTTAAATTTGCTGATGCCAGGAAATTCAATAATAAACAGCTAGCCAGGGACACAGTCCCAAGTTTTTAGTCTACCTCCAAAGCAGCACAGAAGCTGTACCTCTGCAATAGTGTCAGCTGCTCTGCACCTTGTGACTATCAATACAGCAAAAGAGGGTCCTGGACTGGGGAAAAAGGGGTCTTGAGACCAAGCAGGTATGTATCTAAAGATGAAGGGAGAGCCATCTGCTTCAGGATAATTAGCTGTGTGCTTAAATCTGGGCTGCGAGAATCCTGACAACCAGGACCTTAATGCCCAAACAGTTGAACAAATGACAATTAATATAAATCATTCTAAATATAAATATATGCATATATATGTGCATATATTACCTAGCAGAATGATTTGACTGTTTAGCATTTCTCAGTGCCCACTGAGCACTGAACATAGTAAATTCAGTCTCACAGGTCTTACTTCCCATGGCTACTAATCCTAAATGATAAGGTCACCTGCAAAAGAAAATTCCACAGAACTCCTCTGAGGCGCTCACTCTGTTTTACAGGTCCGTTGTGTTTATTCTTTGAATACAAGCATCCAAAATTCTTCAGCTGTAAAATTCTTGTTCCTTTCCACCAGGTGCCTCAGTGCCCAGGCTTCTTTCTTGGATTGCTCAAAGCTTGGTATCCACATCTTTTGGAGAGAGATCCAGCCAGGGTTTGACGATGAGAACCAGAATGCCTCTGGTTTGGGGCAGCTCAGATGATTAACCTGAGCCTTCCACCTCTGGGGCAGCCATCCCTGGCAACGAAGACAAATAAAAGGGGTTATTCAGGAACGTAGGCAAACAGAGAAAAAAGTGCTATGCCATTAGTAAACTGTCAAATCACATCAGTTACACTTTTCTTCGTGCTGCAGGCTCTACCCATGTCCCTGTGGAAGGCTTCCCCTAAGCGTCTGGGACAAGATCAGTCATGCTGACGAGTCATGCATCTGAGTCTCAGATAAGGTTTGGCTACAAATGAGCAGCACCAGCCCACACAAAATGAAATTACAAGACAAGGAGTTATATTTTCATCATTATATTCTGTTTTCATCTTAAATATGCACACACTTACTGAGATTCTTTTTCTAAGGGGAAAAAAAACAAGCCATGAATCTGGCCAGTAGAGTAAACTGGTCTTCATCATTTTACTGACTAGAGAGCCACAAAAGCATGGGGAAGGAATATCTGTATCTATCTATTCTCTACCTTTCCATGGCTGCATTCCTAACTCAAAGAGAAAACATATGTCCAGATTTTGCACCGGACTTAAACAGAAAAGTCTGGTTAAGTGTAATTCTTGCCAGTTTGTAATTCTCATCACTTCAGCTCACCTTAATAACTTCAAAAGTTTTCTCCATCTCCCCTCTACTGGCTGACCATTTAATGTATTGCTCAGATGGTCATCAGCTAAAGTACAGCTTCTGACAAACATGCAACCTGGCTTAGAAACTGTTTCAGTGTTTAGTCACCAAATGTGCCCACACACAATGGCATGTGACTGTACCCACACATATATAGAACCTGACAGTGACAGAGTGCATAAGACAGATCAGAAGACATGGATCTCTAGTTCAGTTCCCTCTTCCAAATAGGTGTAATCATATAAAATTGCCTAGGGCAAAATTGAGTTTAGTCTTAAAACAGCTCCAAGGATATAGATCCCACAACCTTTCTGGGCAACCTCTTTCTAAATGTTCCAGGTCATCTGAAGAAGGTCAACATGTTAGGTTACTTTCTGCAACATGAAAAAATCTCCTCCCTGAACAACCCAAACCTCTAGCTGAAAACGATCACCAGCTCAGTGGTCAATGTCATGTGCTCACACACTGCACTGCAGCACTGTGAGGAACACGCACTCTCAACATCTGTTTACATGAGGATACACAACCCCATGGCACTGGAATACCATGGCTGTCAGCTAGTTGGAAATCTGGTAACCAAACTTCCCGGGACAAACCTGACCCTAATGCCATTTTAAAGCCTCTCTGAGACACAAAAACAAATTCACACATACCTTTTCTTTCCGTCTGATGTTTTCCCACACTCTGTTACAAACCATGCACTCAAAGGTGTCAATGTAATTGTCCTGGGTGATATCTTGCACTCCCCACTTGCGTTCCTTCATTGTTCTAAGCAGTCTTGGGTTGGAAATGTCCCCTTTCAGTTTCCATTGTAGGTAGGACTCATATTCTTCATCATTTGTATCCAGTGTTTTGATATAGCGGGCCAGATCCCGAGGGTGTGAAAAACTGGATACCAGGATTGCACTCTTGTTACTAGGAAGCCAGTCTACAATGCTGGGAGACCCAAAGTACACTGGCACTACTCCTAACTTCAGTGGCCGCCAGAGTTTTTCAGTGATATAATCTTCACAGATAGCATTTTCAAAAGCAAGAATGAACTTGTACTGCGCCAGTATTTTTAAAAAGTTTCCATCATCCATGGCAGCTGGATTTCTGAGATGCTGAGGAAGGTCACTATTGTGCAAACATTCCCCATAAGAGTCTACTTCAATGTGGCACATCAGCTCACGCACATAGCTGTCCCGGTCAGAAGGGGGGTTGCAGTCAGACTGCACATACACAAGCGGTGCAAGCCTTTTCCTCAGGCTATTTTTCATCTGCAGGGGGATCATGAACTTCAATGACTTCAGGACTTCTACACCCTCAAGATACTGAGTGGTCAGTGGCAGGTGGGAGTGGCGGCTAAATGTTGCAGTGTGGTTGAATAAGGTGATGGTTGCTTCATGGATGAGTTTGTAGTTGTTTTTTGGTGACTCTTCATGGAAAAGGGCCCAGTCATGATAGTCTTTACGAGGGAGAGGTAAACTGTCTATACTGAAGTCAGTACCTAGACAAAAGCAAACAGTGTTCATCCTGCTCATATCTAACATGTGAAACTAACTACAATGACAGAAGTCTAGTTTTAATTTAGTATCAGCACTACAACCATCACATTTCTGACACTATAAGGCAGTTATTTCAAAGAATGCAATCAATGCAAAGGCACAAGAGCATAATGACAGATAAAAATTAATTTCATAGCAGAAGAACCTAGAGAAGTGGATCACTAGTTAATATTAAAGTGGTTTCCTTTCATGTCATATTAGTTTAAAGGCCTCTCATTTCAAAGGATCACTAGGAATTCCATATTTTAATGCACTGAAATGAGACTAGTAAGACGCTTAATAATCCCCTGGTTCTCTAAACAGGGGAACAGATGGTATTTCCTCTGTGATGTGAGGAAAATGGTTACCACAGAACTCAATTTGGTTCTAGTAATAAAACAACTAAATGGATGCTAAAATCCTGGACAGGATTAAGGAGAAAAAAATAATTACTTCAAGTTTTTAAAAGACATCGTACTGTAGAGACTTAGGAACCCAAACTATTAACTTTTCAAAGAGAAAATTAAGAGGTGATGTATCACAGCTCCTACCATATACATAAAACTGTCTTCTGGTCGAAGACAGCTCCTCAAAGTAATGGCAATAGTAGAAGAAGAGTAATGTCTGAACTCTAAAAACAGTCAACTGCAGAAACTGGGAAAGTGTGACTGAAGCCTTAGGACAAACCTAGATGACTTTTATCAAAGGCTGGTCTGTACAAAACTAAGTTGAAAGTACCAGTTCATTAATGCACTGCTTGCTCTCCCTTCATTACTACTGCACTACACTCTCACGACCAGCCTTACTGCAGATTAAATGCAAACTTGCCCCGTTTCTGTCAAGATGCTCCCTCACTGTCCTAGAACCGTATCTGTTTTCTACTTAAGAAAAGGCACTGAACATACAAAACTTTTAGCTAATATTGTCAAGCAAGACAGGATCAAAAACTGAAACTAACACTGAAGAGCTGGTTCAGAAAATATCACAAATTCTTATCTTCAGATAAACTACCATCTGTAGCAGCCTAACCTTTGTGTAGCAAACTCCATGGATGACAATTAGGAATATAAGGTCTTAAACAAGTTGTGTTCAAACCAACTAAGGGGAATGGCCAGTAAGCAGCAGATTCTCTGTAGGCGGGGTAATGCTTTCTCCATGCAAACTTCCCTCTTTCACCATAACACAGAGATGCACAGTCACAAGAAGAAGGGTCAAACAGTCGCCATATCTCGACAGGGGGCTATGGACCACAAACAACCACAAAGCACCTCAACTCTGACCAGGAGCTCTCCATAAGACTGCACATGCCTTGTAATGTTGCAGACACAAAAAATTCCCACTCTGGGAAGGGATCTAGGTGTTCCCATGCCAATTTGAAAGTATATAACCCAGTACACTCTTTGTTTTGCAGGCCCCTACCCTCAGTGAATGAAGACTGCAACCATCACTGCTATCTTGGACATCAAAATTGCAATGGTCAAGAATCATCACTGGATCCATCAGAGGTGGTCTTTTTCCTCTTCACTATCTACTTCCTTACTTTTATCCCTTCCTCCTCTTTTTCTCTTTCTTTTCCTTACATATTTTCTTCATGAGACTTTTATACTTTTATAGGAAAGAATGAGAAGAGCCATATACCTCCTTTCCACTGCAATTAAATTGTTTTGAAATAAACCTGGCTGATCTATACCCACCAGTCATCCACAGTGGTTTCATTCTAATTCACCCAAGGAATCTATTAAAAGGAACCTCAGTTACCATCCTTGAGAGGTGGGTCCTAGCACCATCTCACTCACACTTGTAACTTTTCACTCTCCATTCTACCCTTGACCTCAAACCACTGATGGCAAAAAGAAGGGAGTGCTAGCAAAAGTCTCACACAGAATACTAATCTAAAAATGAAGATATAAAGAAGATTTTAAAAAATGCCCAGTGGTCCTTGAAACTATATGAGCCTGCCAAAATGACTCCAGGGACGACCTTATAAAACTAATATGAGACTTCATTACTGCAACAGAGACAGAAGTTAGCTGTCAGTAATGTAAAAATCTCCTATAGAGCCAGATCCTTCAGGAACATCAGGTGGGTATGTTTAAGGCCACTATAAATATCGACCTTCTGTCTTCTGCTCAGGTCCTAAGTCCTCAGCACTAAAAGGATGAAAGAGTATACCACTCAAGGAAAAATGCTATTTGCTTCTTCTGTTTTTGATGTGTTATCTTGTTTTTGATGTGTTATTTTGCGACAGAAGAAGGTGACGAAAACTAAAAGTTAATCAAATTTTCATGGAGCAATTCATAAAGTCTATCTGGCTTTGAAAACACTTTGTTTTAGGTGATGCCAAGAGAAGAAACAGTGCATACCTACAATAATGAAATGCTGTGAATTGAAATGACAGCACTGCAGCTCAGTCTCTTACAAAGGTGCTCCCTCTTTCAGGTAGTATTGCAGGGAAAAGGGGATGGAAACACAGACAAGAATGAGAGAAAGACAAAAAAGCAACACATAAAACTTACCAAACTAGGAGACAGTTAAGTCAGGCAAAGAGAAATGTAAAGAAAAATGCACTATAAAATCATAGAATCTCAGAATCATTTATGTTGGAAAAGACCTCCAAGATTATCAAGTCCAACCTTTGACTAATCACCACACTGTCAACTAGACCATGGCACTTAATTCCATGACCAGTTGTTTCTTGAACAACACCAGGGATAGTGACTTCACTATCACTGTGGACAATCCATTTCAATGTTTAACAACCTTTTCCATGAAAAAATTTCTCCTGATGTCCAACCTGAATGTCCCCTTGGTTCAGCTTGAAGCTGTGTCCTCTCATTCTGTCACTGGTTGCCTGGAAGAAGAGGCCAACCCTCACCTGGCTACAGCCTCTTGTCAGGGAGTTGTCAAGAGTGATAAGGTTACCCCTGTGCCTCCTTTTCTCCAGGCTGAACAACCCCAGCTCCCTCAGCAATCCTCACTGAACTCCTTCTCCAGAGCCTTCCCCAGCTTTGATGCCCTTCTATGGGCATGCTCCAGCACCTCAATGTCTTTCTTGAAATAAGGAGCCCAAAACTGGACACAGTACAGATCAGAGAGCATCAGAACAACTGAATTTAATACAATTTAATACTTAATCGACCTCAGTCCAGCAAGAAGACAAAAAGGGTTAAAGGGAAGATAACATCAGCATGCCCCCTACCCCATGAGATGAAGGAAATAAGGAAGCACATGATGGAATAGAAAAAAGTACCACAAGACTAGAATTATGAGCAATTTCACTTCCTAACTATTAATTTGGAAATCTTAGATATGCAGAAGAGAAATATATATGCTGCTAGGAGAAGTTATGCATTTTAGAAGACATCTTCCATTCAGAAGTCATACTCCAAGGACTCAGTGCTCCAGTACAGAACAGTTGGAACAACAACCTCTCTTAGGAACAACAACCCTGAGGCCCTGACAGATCCAGCTCATGCTGACTCAGTCACATTGACATCTCATGCTAAATACTACATTCTATGAATTATGTGACACTGAAAAGGTGGAGGTGGGAATCTCTCCCAAAAGCAGAAGCAAAGTCTAGCAAGGAGATGCCACATTTCATTTCAAAAAAAAGACAGCAACACTTGACAAAGTTATCACCTATACTGAGGGGCTCCCCAGGCCAGGAGAGTGAGTCGGGACAAGATGCAGAAAAGCTGGTGTTCCTGACAAAGCAGTTGTGCTGGGAAACATCAATATCCTGTATTTTCGCACAGTGCTTTTCTTAATCTTTGGATCATTCTTCTCTTGACTAGCTTACTGATCAAATACTGGGGAAATTATTGCATTTTTTGTAAGGTGAAACTGTGCTCTGATCCAGTCTTAGCATGGAAATTCAGATATCTAACTCTCCCTCAACAGGCTCTTTAGAGGGAAAATCTGTGAAAGTAAAATATACCTTTTTAGCAGACTCACAGCCCACTGTATCATGGCAGGGGGGAGAGAGGGAGAGAAAGAGAGAATGAGAGAATGAAAGAAAAACTCTGTGTTTTAGCATTGTGAGATCATTTACTGTGGTTTAAAAATAAGTAACAATTTTGTATATTTTGACACTTGCCTTTACAAAATTCATAGGCAGCATCACTATAAAAAGGAAAAAAAAGCTACAGGGAGAGTCTTACGCCCAGTATAAATTGTCTTTTAAAAATGTGAGAGTAAACTAAGTCCAGAAGCCTGCTAAAAATGAAGAGCAACAATCCTTTTAATACTGAAAAAGACAAATGAAACTACTACTAGAGACCAAAATCACCAGACTTTACAGCTTTCCTGTCATGCAATCCAGCTTTCTTTGTCTTTAATTGGGTCAGCTTCTCATTCCTTTGCTGTTATTCCTTTGCTTTCATGATTAACCATCATATTATCTGATAAAGCTGACCTACTTGGAGATCTAAAAAGATCAGTGATGAGAAGCTTTTGGTTCACTGATAACAACAAAGCTTAGGGCCCTTCTTCTCTATATTTCCAGTTAACCTGTATTCAGATTGAGCAAATGAGATTCAGTATCCTGATTCATTCTATTTCCAGACAACATATCTGAACATACCAGTCAGAGAAAAGCATTTTAATTTATTTTTCCACCTAAAACTTAGGCTTTCTTTCAAAAACAACTGTATGGGGAAAAAGAACAAAGTTGATGAAGTACAATCTACTTTTTAAATGATGCATCTTTCATGCTCTGTAGACTCACTTTACAGTGTATGTAATGGGAAGTCCCTGAGCAGCTCAGAAGTTGCACTAACTGCTGCTCCCTGTATGGAATCAATAGGTTTCTTTCACTACATTCCATTTAGAGTCTGCTAGTAATTTCTTGGCACATGAGGCAGGGGAGTTGCACTGTTACCAGAGAATGCATTATTTTTAGACAAAAGACTTGCACAAGTGCAACAAAGGCCTTGCAGAGCGTCTGCTAGGGGTGACAAGCCAGAAGACTGGAAGAAGTTGGCTTGATCTCCGACTGTCTTTAAATGCTTTGGCAATGACATGAAATTGTCTTTTCTTCCATGAACAGGGAGTACATGTGATTGGAAAGCACCATGAGACAAGGCATCAGTCATACTACAGATTTACATGGTCACTCTTCAGAGTAGTTTTACAGAGCACTTGTAATGGTATTCAGCACCAGGCAAAGTTTAACCCAATGAGCTGCATAGATTTCCTGTTCTAAGTCATTGCCACCTAGAATATTTAATCCCTATGGGGAAATAACTAAGCAGGAGGAAAAGTTACTTCTTTAAAAACAAATAGATTCTTACCATAGAACAGAAATGCTCTTGTCATCTGATTGTGCTGGTAGGTCTTGTTTATAGTAAAGAAGCAAACATCCTCTCCACACTGACTGAATCTCCCTGTCTCTCCAGTTAGGGGAGACCACCAGAGCAGGACAGGATAGTGATTTACATCAGACTCTGTCTTGAAGCTGCTGTGAAGTTCCTGCTTCTTAAACTGAAAAGCATGTCTCTCCCCAGGCTTTAATGGGCTGCTGTGTAAACTGGAGATTACTGACACCTTATTCTCTGAATTGCCCAGTTCGGTGATAACCTTCAGGGAAATAAACATACATTTCACAACACATCACTGTCATTAGCCAGGACATCTACTTGCAAACCAGAATTAAGGTATCAAGCACTAAGTCAGTGTGTTAAGTTTCTGTCAGTGAAACGGGATGCATTTCACTGACTGCAGACATCAGGTCATACGTCAGAACAGCAAAAGCTTTAATTTTAAACTGTAAGGAGAAGGCAGGAAATACATTTCTGTACTAAGACATGCCCTCATCATGTGTGACTTAACAACACAACTTCTGCTTTCTCCCTGGAAAATGCATAGGGCAGAAAACAGCCCCTCAGCAGCTAGGTTTCTTCTGGAAATTAGCTGTTAAAAAACCCATTACGGCCTTGTCCCCCAGCCTAAGAAGTTCAAACACGTGAAAAGAGGAGGCAATGCTGGATAGAGGCAAGACAACATGGCATGGTATGTTGCAACATTGCTGAAAAACTCCTCCAGGAGCTAAGGATATATACAAGTATTCTCTGGGTTATGTCATTTCCAGAGTCAGCTATCACCACAAGGCCAACGCCGCTAACAGAGTAACTCCTGGTGAAGCACTGACTAGTATGGAAAATGTCTGTCGCCTCTCTCATGTGACAGAATTGTCTCCTGCTTTGACAGCAATCTCATACATACCCCACCCCCTTGTCCCTGTACCTGGAGTGTCAGTACAAGGAAAAAGGCAGCTGCAAAGCAGAAGCAAGATGCCCAAAGTATCTTCCTTCTCATCCTAATCATGCTGTACTACCAGGCCTGCCAGAGCAGTTACATCTAGGCATTAGGAAGGTCAGCTCATCCAAAGTTTTCACTCTTTGCTGCTGGGCTTTTCCACTTTATCCTTATTGCTCTTCATGGTGACTGCTGCTGAAAAAGAGTAGAGCATCAACACAGACAGCTCCTTCAAAGCTCAGTGCTTAGTTCCATGTCTACCCATAGCCTTCTGTAGGTGCCAGAGCCACATTTTCAGCCAGATATCCAGAAAGCAGCCTGCACAAGGCAGCACTCTTGCTCACAAAGCCCCAGGCACATACTCTCCCTGCAGACATCCTGGACATCCTCTCATCCTTGCAGTTAGCATAAGGAATGCTGATGGCACTGGCTCAGTACAGTATGAGGGCCACTGCTTTCATAAGTTTCAGATGTCAAGCTGTGCTGCTTTTCGCAGACTCACAAATAGGGAAGCAATGAAAGACCTTCCTTCCCTGGGCAATCTCTGAAAATGCTCCTGGAAAGGCACACAACTACCTGGCCTTGGACTTACTACATTTCAGTCTTCTGTAACTTCTCTTCACAAACATAAAGAAAACTCATGGAATATGCTCTGTGTCCAATGCATAGAGAAAGTAGCCACACAATACACACACAAACCCAGTTAAATTTAAAAAGTTCCCTTTTCTGAGTAATCTGCACCTGTGTTGGTCTGCCTCTCTTCAAATAACTTTCCCTTCCCCAATGCTTTTTCTGGCTTTCAGAGAACCCTACTGTTTTCTTGCATGAGGGATGTTTCTGCACAAAAATCCCAACTCCTGGCAACAGGAGAAGTTGTAAAATTCCAGCCATGTCTTGAAAAATAAAAATAAAGGATGGTAGAAAGATAGGACTGTAGCACTTCTCTCAGAGATGTAAAGTTTCAAAATGGGGGTGTTCTGAAAACTTAAGAGATATGACAATGAAATTTATGCCCATTTTCCTGCCAGCTTTCCCCCCATCTTGATCCCAATCAGAAAGTTCTAAAGCCCTGACAAAGAGGGATGGGTCCCAAACCTACTGCTTGCTGTTGTACTATCAGGGTGGTGCTGACAGCTAGAGGATAAAAATTCTTTTTCTGCTCCCACTGAGACATGAGTTCATCCCTTTCCCTCAAACATCAGAAAGGCCTCTTTAGCAAAAGCTGACATGAAACCCTGCTGTGCAATTCTGCTCTGCACAGGCCAGCCGCTTTTGAAGGCCTGTGTGGGTGTGAAAGTGCATGGCTGCCAGTTAAGTGCTTCTCAGATCAGGCAGGATTCTCCATAAAGCCTCTGCACCTTCTGTGCCTCCTGCAGTACAGCCAAAAAGTGCCACCAGGAGGGGAAGGGGATGAATTCTGCCCACTGCTGTGCTAGCACACCTGGAGCTGGACAGTATTTTTAACACCATATATCTTACCAGGCCAGCACATGGCAAAAAGCAAGATTCTGATGATCCACTGAATACCGCCCTAACCCCTGCCCTGGTAAAAGAGTTAGCAGTAATTGTCACACTTTCAGGTTCTAGAGGGGAAACTGACCACAGCATGGGTGTACTCCACCTATTAACCCAGGGTACCACTGAGCCACTTCATTTTTGCATCTGCCGTCCCCAACGTGCAACACTTCTGCCCAGCACTGCGGTGCATACTTGGACTGGGCCAGGCAAGGAAAGCTCTGTCCCGTCCCAGCACCACTGGCAAGGATGACGTAGCAAAGCCTTCCCACCTCTGTCAGGCTGAGCGGAGGCCCAAAGGACTTGAGGGAAGAAGGATAAATCACTACCCCAGGCTGCCCTGCGGGAGCAGCAGCTCCCTGCAAATCCTTCCAAACTTCCTGCCAGCTCTGCCCCCCACCTCTCCTTCCAGCTCTGTGTCGCCGCAATTCTATGGGCTCAGCATCCCAGCGGGGGTTTTTCCCGCTCCCCGAAACACTGCCCCTTCCGTTCCCGAGGCTCCGCGAACCCCGCAGCCCCGGCCCTGCTCCCGCCGTGGGTCGGGCATCGTCCGGCCGGGGGCCCGCCGCCGTACTCACCGCGAGAAACTCGCTCCCGCCTCACCGCCACCGTCTCCCTCTGGCCGGGTCTGAGGGGGTTTGGGGTGTTTTGCTGGTTTTTTTTTAACTTTCAGCTAGTGCACCCACTTGGAGCGCAGAGGGGCGGCGGGCGCGGGGCGGGGGCGGTGCGGATGCCGCCTCCCTCCGCCCAGCCGCGGGGGCGGGGAAGGGGTCGGCTCTGCCCCGGGCCCCCGGGGCCTGCACAGGGAAGGACTAATCGCCATCAGAGCGCCATCCCTTGCGCCCTGCCCGACTGGTCTTCTGCAAACCCTCACTGCAAGAGCTCACCCAGTTCCCAAAAATAAATCCGCCCCGACACTGATTCCTATAGCTGTTTGCATAATAGCGCGCTTTGCGGTTTTGTAGGTTTTTTTTTTTACAACAGTGCTGGCGCTATCCTGACGGAGACTTTACATGGACTGCATGAGGCCAGCGGGCAGTCAGAGAAATGCGTCACGGCAGCTGGGAAGCCCCGAGGAGCTGGGAGAGACGGCCCGCACTCGCCGAGGGGAGGGCGCATCCCTCGTCCCTCTGGAGCGGGGCTGCGGCAGGCGCCCCGCAGCTGAGACCCCGCCGTGCTTCCAGCCTTGCCGGGGTACTCCTGCCGGGCCCTGTGTGCCGACCAGGGAACGGTCCTGTCTACCTGCTCGGGGCTTCCTGAAGCTGGGAAACACTTGGTGCACCTCTTACTCTTTACAGATGTTTACTCCAAAAGCCTGGTTCTGCAAGGTCAGCTCAGTACTTACGCACCAGATACAGACTTAGGAACCACCCATTCTTGTACATGTCATTCACATATTGCATACAGACACGTTTGTATTAACACAGAAATACCTGATACCTATACACTTCTCCATAGGTACTTATATTTATACAGAAACACTTGAAAGTGAGGCATCTGCTGTTTCTACCCCAGACATGGCAGGCAGGGGTGGTTGCAAGGAGCTGATTAGCTGAGGGAGTGGAGGGAAGCAGAATTCCAGAGGAGGCAAAGGGGACACCTGCGACTCAACTGAAATGCCTGACTGGTAAAAGCTGTAGAAATTTTATGCACACAGCTCATCTCCTTATTCTAGGTGTGTAATGCTGGCAGCCCTCCTGAGAGGATCAGAAGGGCACCCAGCAGGCAACCCGAATCCAGCCCTCTGCAGCAGTGTCCATGAGACCCTAGCCATGCTGGCTCTGCTCCCTTTCCACTACAGCTATTCTTGCCAGTAGCCCCTTTGGAGCAACACCTACCTCTTACTGCACCAGAGAGCTCTGATTTCTCTCTGAACTACCAGTCTCCTCCTAAGATGAAAACTAGCAACTGACACTACAATGCTGGGACATACAGATTTACTTATATGCCAGTCTTTGTTTAGGGATTAATCCCAGCTCTTGTCCTATTTGTTGCTTCCTCCCAAAGGTTTTAGCTGTTGGAGTCATATTTTTAAGTAGAAGCTTTCAGGCTGAATTTTAATATTATCTTTGAAGTTGAATATTATCTTGAAGCATTTACAGATATTTGACCTGAACATGAAGGATCTCAACTCACTTTTAGTCATGAGGGATACAGCAAGAATCTCCAAGTATTATTTTGCAAAGCAGATTCATGTGAAAGCAGAAGTCTGTGAGGACTGAGGCTAGCATGGCACAATGAGTGTGTAGTTCAGTCAATTAAAATGAGTGGTTGGAAATGGATCAGAGACCTGGTATGTTTTATGGAAGGACTTTCTGTGATCCCACTGCATTTTGATCTAGTCTGAAATCTTAAACTTAGTTATATTCCTGGCTTTCACATTTCCTCAGCTGGTGGACTCCTAATTGCTCTCACAAAGACAAAACTTAACTGTAAAATGCTTCAGCTTCCTTCAACAGGCATGACTTTTCTCAGTTACTGTCCCTCAAACCTTTTGAAGCAGTCCACAGACACCAGAACCCACATCTTCAGACTGAAAATACAGAACTGAGTCCTGAGAGATAGCTGTATGATCTGCCATCCGTCCCATGCCATACACAAGCTGTTCTTGGACCAGCTCAATCCAGTGGCTGGCATCAGAGAGAGACTCACTTTTGTTTCTTGTCCTGTTATGCCACTCTGAGGAAATAAGCTCTTATTGCAGGATTTAGTTTGTCTGTAATCCATATTAAATAGCTGGTAAAGATGATACCATCATAAGCAATGGCAGGGCCAAATCATCACATAGGAATTCTGGACGAAAATGACCAAAAAACCACAACTGTTGCTCAAATAGCAGAGCTAATAAACCAGATTTTTTAAAGATCTGCGTTTCGTGGTGCCCCCTATCCATGGAGAGCTGTTGGTATCTAACAAACTTGCAATGCAACTTGTCTTTCCATGGATCAGGAACAACAGCTTTTCTTTCTGCTCTGTCTCTTAGAAATAGGATTTATTGCATGTGAGGTTTCTCTCATTCATATGTACACACTTCCTCTGATCTGTTTTTAAGACACTTTGTTTCTTTTTATGCCTATGTTTGTCCTTCCTCTCTTTTTTTATTATTCTGCACTTTAGAACATTTTTTTCTCTTAGGTCCTCCTGGGTATCCTCTCTGTCTCTAGATATGCCCATTCCCTCTCTGTTGTATTCAGTCCTGTTATTCAAAGTAGCCTTTCAGTAGATTTCTCTGGTTTTTATCCTCAATTCCAATAGTAATTCCAATAGTAATATCCTCAATTAGTATAGTCTATATTATTGCAACACTAAGAAGCAGCAACCACACTATGCACTCCAAAGAGTCACTGTACAAACATCCTGGCAGGAACAAATGAAGTCCTCAGAATAAAACAGGGCAGAAGAAAAGGCAGGGAGACAAGGAAACACAGAGTTCAAGTGACTTCCCAAAGGAGACAAAGCTGCTCATTGACACAAGAACCACCTGTGGGCCTGATTCTTCCTTGTACTGGATCTTGTGTCTCAATTTGCAGCTGTGCATTTATACTCCCTCATTGTCACTATGGCACCATTCTTCTTTTCGTAAAATCACTGTGAAAGACGTGAAACACACAGCAGCTCAAAATTAAAGACTTTAACCATTTCTACCACATATGGAATGATTTCCCACCTCCCTGAGAATACAGTACAGATGCAGATGCATGCAAAGCACTTGCTACTGCACATGCTCCACCTTTCTCTAATTCTCTCCATGCTAATACATCTCAAAATGCCCCAGATCACAAACATCAGCTGCTCTCCCTAATGTCCTCAGCTACTTTGGCCTGCTGACCAACAGCACATCAGGAGATCACAGAATCATTTAGGCTGGAAAAGATGTCTGAGATCATCCATCTTGTCAGCTAGACCATGGCCCAGTCTACCCTGGCTGGTCCATATCAATGTCTAATCACCTTTTCTGTGAAGGAATTCCTCCTGATGTCCACCCTGAACCTCTCCTGGTGCAGTATGAGACTGTGTCCTGTCACTGCCTGCCTGTGAGGAGAGGCCGATTCCCATGCGGCTACAGTTTCTTTCAGGTACTTTGAAGAGTGACAAGGTCACCCCTTGAGCCTCCTTTTCTCCAGGCTAAACACGCCCAGCTCCTGCTGGGTGTGCTGCCTTCTCCAATTTCTCCGACTCGTTAAAGGCGGCTGTTTCAAAACCTCCTCCAATTTCACTTTTTTGCAGTGGCCAAACTCCTCTGCCTCGTCCTGTCAGATCGTCTGAGGCTAAGATGGCGCCAGGCCTTGTTTCCCTCCCCGGTGTGAACTCTCCGTGAGGAAGCCCGGCGGGCGCTTCCCTGGCGGAGGGAGACAAGGCCGGCGGCACCTTCCCGGGACGCGCCACACGCGCCCTCCGCGCCAGGGGCGGCGCTGTCGAGCCGCGCGGCCGCTCCGCCCCCGCCTTTGTGGTGCAGCCGGGTCCCGGAAGCGGCGGCGGAGTGATGGCGGCGGACGAGAGGGCGGTGGAGGCGGTGGAGCTGCAGCCGGAGGGGGACGTGGAGGGCGGCAGCAGCAGCGAGCCGGAAGGCGGCTTCGGGCAGCTGCTGGAGGATGAAGAGGATGGGGAAGATGCGGGCTACGTGCTGTACAGGTACGGCTGCGGCGGCGCGGGGCCGGGCCGGGCGAGCACAGCACGGCACGGAACGGCATGGGGTGGGGGGCGCGGAGTGGCGGAGCTGGGGCCGGAGGAGTGGGGAACTTCTGGGAGGGGCAGGGACACCTTTCACTAGATCCAGTTGCTCAAGGCTTTGTCCAACGTGGCTTTGAACACTGCCAGAGCTGGTGCATACGCAGCTTCTCCGGGCAGCCTGGTCCAGTGTCTCACTACTTTTACAGTCAAAGAATTTCTTCCCAATGTCTAACCTAAATTTTCCCTCTCTCCGTTTGTACTCCTTGTCCCATCGTGACAGTTTCTGACGGAAAATCCTTCTCCAGCTTCCCTGTAGGTCCCGTTTAGATACTGGAAGGTTACTCTGAAGTCTTCACACGGCATTCTCTTCTCCAGGCTGCACAGCCCCAACTTTTTCCGTTTGTCTTTTTAAGGGTGGTCCAGTCCTCTTGTCAACATGGTGGCCCTGCTCTGCTCCAACACCTCCATGTCCTTCTTATGTTGGGGACACCTTTATGTATTTATATGCTGGTCTGCGTTACAGACAATAACGTAGCTAAAATAGTAGGGACTGTTCAGAGCAAGGATGTGTTACTGGACACGCGTTCTTGCGTGTCATGATTTGAGTAGCATTTTGTGCTTTTTAGAAACATTGAAAACACAAAAACATGTATTTACAGGGACAGGAAGGAATGGGCTGATATTGAACCTGTTCCTCAGAATGATGGGCCGAATCCCGTAGTTCAGATCATCTACAGTGAAAAGTGTAAGTCTTAAATATATTCTGCCCTTAACCATTGTTGAAACAAGACTTCATGTTTTGGATAACATTTTGTAGAGTGATACTGTGAAGAAATTAATTCCTTGTGTTACGGTGATTGTGTGTGGTGTTTTCACCAAGCATCTTTGAAGCTGAATCTTCATCTGAGATGTTAATAGCCAGGGTTCTCCTTGAGAATCCTATGGCTTAAGAGGTAATACAGCAGACAGTGTGGTTCATGTCACAAGACATTTCCAGCCCACAAATGGAAGCAAAACATGAAGTTCTTGCAGCTGGTGAAGTACTGAGAGTAAGCAGCACAGATCTTTTATGATTGTTTTGGCTATTATGCTGATGGTGTTCTTCTAACACACTTGTGCAGCTTTGTGGTGTGCTAATATCCTGCACAGGTCTCAGTGGAAAATGCTTTCAGATTGATAGGTATGATTCATTTTACAGAGGTGTATTTAGAGCACAGAAAGTAGGAAGCAATTTAAAGGATTATTAACTTTACCCCCTGTTCAGGCCATTGGCTAAGATGCTATTCTCTATTTAGTCCGAGATGTCTATGATTACTTCCGGGCTGTTCTGCAGCGGGATGAGAGAAGTGAAAGAGCTTTCAAGTTAACAGCAGATGCCATTGAGTTAAATGCTGCAAACTACACAGTATGGTATGTGGTAGTCTTGGTATTGTTTCTGTGGTCATTCAACTGCCTACCTTTTAAGTCTTTAATGTTTTGTTCATTGAATTAAGGCATGCCTAGTTGAATTTACACAGAGGAGAAGAGTACCTTTCCAGTGAGCTTCCAAAGAAAGCCCTTGTTCAGTATTTTTCCATGCCTCATGTTAAATCAGTGGTTTTCATTCATTTGGCTCTAAGGATATTATCAGTCAAGGTCAGGGTTAGCCACAAAAAGGACGTTGCAGTTTAAAATTAGATTACTGACCTGATAATGTGTCCATGGCAAAATACTGAAGATGCCCTCAGTTGACTTGGAGAAGAGGCATAAAAACATAATGGCAAATAATTTATGTATTTACTACTAATAATAACTACTAATGCTTTTTGCATTTTAAAAGATCTGTCAAGTTAGGTAATAAATAAACAGTGAATTTCTGATATTCAGAGTAGGGCATTTTACTCACAAGCTAACAAGTACCTCTTGTACATCTTCATTCCACTAATTTCCATAAAATCAGAAAGTTTGCATTGTTTCAAGCACAGAAGTCTTAGTTTCTGTGACAGAAAACTATCATGGGTACAGATTAACTTGAACATGATTGTTACAATCTTAGATCATGTACTGTTGCAACCAGTCATATCCTAGTTCTGTGCTGTTCCATAATTGAAAGCCCTTTAACAGAACTAGATATGTGGTTAAGGATTTTGCATTAGTTTTAGCTTTTTGCACTGTTTTTATCTCAATATCATTTACAAGAACTGTGAACAAAGGTGATTCCATGTTCTTCTCTGTGAATTTTAGGAAAGTCCCTTTGCAGTGTTCAAATGCTTGACTTTTATACAGGCATTTCCGGAGAGTCCTCCTGCAGTCTTTGGGAAAGGATCTCCATGAGGAACTTAAGTACATTACAGCTATCATTGAAGATCAGCCAAAGAACTACCAAGTCTGGTAAAATCATGCTTTCTTTCCTGTTCTTAATGTTTTTGCAGATAATATTTGTTTTGTAAATTATCCAGTTGTGGTGGAGGAGTTAAATGGAGTTGCATCATGTCAAAGCTCCTTTCAGATATTTTTTCTAAGCGTATATGATTATAACATGCTAAGCAGGTGTTGTTTTCTTGTTAATTTCAATTTTTAGACTGCCAAAATAAGTCTGACAGGTAAAAAAAAAAGACTTGTGAAAAGGCAACTGAGAACACACACATAAATTAGTATATTTTCTTTTCTTGTGGTTTGGAATTTGCCTGCCTGTTGTTGGGTTTTTTGCAAAATTAATCAGAATAGGCGAAAGAGCAGTATTGTAATTGGTAGAGAAATTATGCAGTAGTAGAAAACTTTACTCTGCTGAAGACTTTGACCATGAGTGTGAAACTGTGTTGTTTCAGGTGAATATTACTTGTCTAAAATGAGACGATTGGCCATGGTATATGTCTGGTTAGAATTTTTTATAATATAAATATGTGTCATGCATTTCTCAGAGCCAAGTGAAATGTTCTGGTATGCTTAATTTGAAGTATTTAACTAGTGGGTTTTTTTCCTAAGTTGTGCACTTGCTATAAGCTGTTGTTATATAGAACACACACTCGCCAAAAAAATTTAGACTTTGTTCTTCTCATCATTAGGCATCACAGACGGGTGCTGGTTGAGTGGCTGCAGGATCCGTCCCGAGAGCTTGAGTTCATAGCTGACATTCTTAACCAAGATGCCAAAAATTACCATGCCTGGCAACACAGACAATGGGTTATTCAGGTATTGTATCCACAGAACTCTTGATTCTTTAAATAACCCGCATTTTAAATGTGTGGCAGAGGTTAGCTATAAACGTCCCTTTTAGGAAACGAGTTCAAAGAATTGGATTGTTGTCTGCTTACTGTTGTGTGTGTGAATTTAATGATGAGCTAATACCATTGTGTACCACTGAGTAGTGTAGCATGTTCCTAGCTCACCTGCAATCTTTTTTTTTTTTAACTTTCTGTTGATTTCTTCAAAAAAGGCTCTGTCTGATGTTCAGGCAACTTAAGAACAAGAATGTGTTTAAAAAAATAAAAACTTTTGATTGTGATACTTTCTCTTCCTTCCCTTTCTGTAGGAGTTCAAATTATGGGACAATGAACTAGACTATGTGGACCAGCTTTTGAGAGAAGATGTGAGAAACAACTCTGTTTGGAACCAACGGCACTTTGTCATTTTCAACACCACTGGCTATGATGACCCAGCAGTCCTAGACAGAGAAGTCCGGTTAGTAATGCTATTCAGGCATATATTAAACAGTCTCCATTACATGAAAGCAAAGGAATACTTTCACAGTACCCTTGGGCTTTGTTTTCTGATTTTTATTCACTTCTGGGACTAACATTCACGGTTAGCAGATCAAGTGTCAGACTGAAGCAAGCTCTGCTTATCCTGGGCAAGCTGCTATCATGAATCGGTTTCCCTGGCCTGCTGTCTATTGTGCAAACAAAACTTTGGGGTTTATGGTGAACTAGTAATAGTAGGACAAGCTACAGAAGATCTGTGACACTGCTGTGCTGTTCATTAGTATTCTACTCCTAGAATGTTTGGAAAGAGGCACTCTTCAGCTCCGGTGCCCAGAGCACCTCTGCCCTCTTCCTTTTCCCTGACCTTTGTGTCTGCAGCAAATAAAACTGTGCAACCACCTTTGTTTTTTCTCTTAAATACATTACCATCATTTCTAATAGGCCTAGCCTTTCTAATGGCACATCCATCCTTGGAGCCACTAGGGACTGGCTCTGATGGACATGGAAGAAGCTTCTGGCAGCTTCTCACAGAAGCCACCCCTGTAGCCACCCTCCGCTACCAAAGAAACAGGCCATGCAAACCCAATACAGTGACATGGTTTGTAGGAAGAGGAGTTGCCTTTTGTGAAGAATTTGATGCAGCTGGAAAAATAAACCTTTCAGGAGTGTGTGATTGGCACAAAGAGAACTGCCTCTGTGAGATGGCTAGTTTCCAGGAAAAAGAGTTTTGTGCTCACTGTTTCTAGGTTGCATGTTTGTAACTGAAGACAAACTGGGCTTCTAGACATATTTTACTACCCAAGGTGGTAAGAGAAGCCTCTTCATATCTCAGACAGCTGATTAGGGTTGATGTTTATGAGAAGATATTTGTCAAAAGTGAAGAAGCAATTAAGGTACTGTGATTTTTTATAGAGTTATTTTTCAAAGAAAGACTGAATCTCTGAATCTTTTGGTGCATTATTCATAGAGGATCCCAGCCCTCACCGTCTTCCATGGTTGTCTTTGCAACCTTCTAGAAGTTTTACTTCTCTTCCAGTTTATAACCTTCCTGTAGATCAGTGAATCTGAACCATTTCCATGACTTAGACTTTGATATCTTCAACTTTTGATCTCCAGAGTTTAGATTGGACATCCTCTCCTGATCTTGCCAAGATAATTGGGTACCATCTTAAGAACCAGACTGGCTAAGATTAAGGTTTCCCAGATGTCATTATAGAACTGCTGGTTGGTTTATAAACTTGTTCTTTGTCACAATGACTGGGGAATGTTTAAAAACAGTTACAGTTGTGGGTATTTTTTAGTACTCTAGATATATCAGATACTTCTCTATCTGCAGCCTCTGAAAATCATCAGAATGCCTGGTTATGCTGGGAAAAGCCAGAAGATAAATCTGCTTTGTGTAGATGAAATGTGGCTTTCTGGCTGTATTGGAGGTGCCTTTCGTTGCTTTGCTTTTACAGCAGTTGCCTCATTGTTGCTTTCACAGAAATGCTGCAGAAGGCTGTGTGAGATGAAAGCTCAAGCTCTGCCTTTCTGTGGGTTTGCTTGAGTGCAGCCTGAGGAAAAAAGTTCTGCAAATAGGTACCGAACATACCACTTGTAGTCATATTAACAGAGCTCAGTTACTCTGGCCATTTTCAGCCCCTTGCCATTTCTGAGCATCAAGATATAAGTTACTCTTTTAGCACAGAGTGTAGAGAGAGTGTATTAAGTTGTTTTCACAGTGTTTTTGCTAATAATTTTGAGAACTGATTCATTATTGTATAAATTCCAGCAATTTGAACACTTAAAACATAGTGTCTGCTTCTTTGAGACTTCTGATGATTATATTATGAGCAATTTGTGATCTACCCAGGTGAGATGATCTACAAAAAGAGTGAAGTATAGACTAGAGATATGCATTTGGAAGCTTCTGAGCACATTCAGGTAATTTCTAACTGCGTTGTTACCAGTTGCATTCATGACCCATTACCTTTTCCTTGCAGGTACACTCTTGAGATGATCACAGCAGTGCCACATAATGAGAGTGCTTGGAACTACTTAAAAGGGTGAGGTGTATTTCTCCATGAGGCAAAGAATCTGTGGGAGGTGTCTGATGCCTACTTCTTAATTAAAAAGATTTTTTTTTCTTTTTGTTCTAGTGTAGTGTGCTTAAGCAGGCAGGCAAATACTGTCACAAAGGGTTATTATATTCTAACCTAATTTATCTGTAACTTTTCGCTAAGCTTCTGCCCTATAGTTCTTGCAGAAGGACTACAAGTACTTCTCATGCTTTTAAAAACTTGGCCTGTAATGTCACTGTGTTAAAAAGCATAGATAGGAAATAACTGACATGCTTTCAGTGTAATTCCTGTTCAGTTGAACAAAAGCTATACCAGCTTGCTACAACATGAGGCTATACTAGTTCTGCATGCTGCTTACTTTCTGACTTACTTGTATTTGCAGCCTGATTTCAAACCTAATCTTCAAGTAACAGAATCATAACAAAAATGCAATTATTCACACCAGATTTCCCATCATTATGTGTCAAGTATATTAACCTCTCTTCAAGGATCCTACAGGATCGTGGTCTTTCTAAATATCCGAATCTGCTGGAAGAACTGTTGAATTTACAGCCTAGTCACAGTTCACCCTATCTGATTGCCTTTCTTGTGGACATATATGAAGATATGCTAGAAAACCAATGCGATAACAAGGAAGAAACACTGAACAAGGCATTGGAGGTACATTTTGAAAGCTTGGTTTTTCTTTCCAGGGATGCTACCTATTCCTGTCTGGCTTTATATCTTGACAAAATGAGATTGATTTTCATAAATAGAACAGGTTAGTTGTTAATCATGAGAAGTCTATGAAGAGTTTAACACAAAAGCCAGACAATCACAAGGATCTCATTAATTTAAATATAAATAATAACTAGCCAGTTATTAAATTACTCTTAAATTTTCTTCATATGGTGGTGAAGGAAGGTCTCTAATACTACCTGCAGAAGAAAGAACATGTTTGAATAATAGAGGAGTTTTAAATGTTTACTTTATAGCATTAACTCACTCTCTTCTTTGTAGATTAATGAATTTTTCTCAGAATTTCCATGTCTAAACAACCTCCGTTGAGCTCCCTTGGCCCTTAGCTCTTTCTAACAAAGTTGACAGAATTAGGTTATGGCCAGCAGGCACTGGGGTTCAGTAAGAAATGTCAGGCACCACTTCCTAGAGAGCATAAATTACTTCTGGCAATGTTGTGTATCTCCCAGAGTTTCATACTCGGCTGTTCCTTGTTGCAGTTTGTAGCATAGTTTTTACGAGAACACTTTCCATTCACTGTGAGACTGACTGGAACTTGATGTCATTAGATCTGCAGTTTCGCCTGGAGTCTTTGTGTTCCAACATTGTTTTTTCTCAGCACTTTTCCATTGTTGTGTTCCAGGACTAGATTGTAAACAAGTGCAATTAGCTCCTTTATACTATTTCACTGATTTTGACTTCTCTGTTTAGACATCAAAGCTCTTAATTTCTTAACTCCATTTCACTGAGTAAGGCAATGTCATCTGCATAATAAAATGGAATTTACTAAAACATTTGTAGTGTTCAGACTGTGTAAAATTTACACAGCTTGTCCTGTAAGTAGTATTGATTTCTATTGTGCTGCTTACTCAGATCAAAATTTTAAAAAAACCCAAATATGTAGAAGTATCTGCACCAACTCTTAATGTTGCATGAGAGAGGATTACTGACTTGCATGGAGAACCTTTTTGGGACAAAAACCAGAAATAAAAGATCTCCTGTCAGTCCGTCAAGAGTGTTGAAGATTCAAGAGCAGGATGATCTTCCAGTGTTTGGAATTAAGTGGTTTACAGCCTGTTGGATGACTAAAAACGTTCGAGGTTCTCAGGAAGTGTAGTGTGCTCTATTACAGGGTGCATTAGGCTGGCATGGATGATGAGTGGTAGGCATGGGAATGAATCAAAGGGAACTCGTACAACTGAAATGGGCCTGGAGGGATTTTTGTGCAGTGTCAGATTGGTTGGCTACCAACTGGGGTTGTCATTAGTTTGATGTCATTAAACAGTTACAAATCCCATGAATAAAACAAATGTTGCAGAGGAACATATTTCTAACACTATCTGAAATACAGGTTGTATGCATTTTATAATAATTAAGGATTCTGTAAGCTTTTTGGTTTAATACTCCAGTCTCTCATTTTTCTCTCATAGTTGTGTGAAATTCTGGCTAAAGAAAAAGACACCATCCGAAAAGAGTACTGGCGATACATTGGAAGGTCCCTTAAGAGCAAGCACAGTTCAGGCACTGAACAGAGCAGCACACTGACGGATAAAGAGCAGTAACTGAAGATGGAAGAAAACAGTGTTAGGCTTTCAAGCTGTTCTAAAGCTGTGCTAAGTAGGGTCATCAACAAGTTCAAAGTCCATTTGTAAGTATTGCAATGGGAGAGGAGTGCAGACTGCTATATAGTTCTCAGTTGCTGCTGATACTGTTGATGGCTCTAGCTGCAGTCAAGAAATGTATTAAGGCTTAATTATTGAAATCTACCAGGTAAAGGTTTTAGTTCCTAACTAAAAATACATAAATGTATACCTATTACATCGACAGTGCTCAGTTAATGGTTGGCCTTGATCTTAGAGGTTTTTTCCAACATAAGTTACTCTACAAGTCTGTGAAGCACTAAAACCATGTCTCATGTTGTGGCTTACCTACTTGTGATTCCTAACACTGTCTCATGAGTTTGCTGCAGTAGTGACTGCAGGTAACTTAACTATAGGGGATATAGAGTAACCTGATTAGTGCAAGTAGGCACTGCAGCTGTCACCGTGTGTGGGAGCAGCTGTGCAACACTGTCAGCCTATGCTGTTGTATGCAACTAACACCAAGTGTAATTTTGTAATAAAAATAGATAACTTGAAGCATTTGTCTGATTTTTTTAATGTGTTTCTTTTGGTCCTTGTAAGTGCATAGCTTGGTTTTTTCAGATGCTAATAGAGGTAAAATATCCCCTTGTATAAGTATTGGATTCTATTGCATTGAGATGTCTTTTGCACTGGAGTATTCTTATCCCAGAAACCTTCAGTACACCTGATATATTCAGTGGAGCCCTGAATTCTTCCCTGAACAGACAGGAAAAATGCTTTGAGGATCCTGGAGAAGGTGAATACCTACATCAGAAAAATGCATCTACCCTGTTTTCAGCAAATGGTTATTGTAAACTGTGTTCTTATGGAGTGTTTGTCTGTTATGAAATATTTTATTGGAAATGATCATAGAGGGAACAAACAAGTGCTAGTGTTTATTCCTTAATATGCTGTCTTTCTGACACTAAACATTAAAAGGTGTTAACTGTGAATAAACAATAGTGGAGATTATTTTTTAATGCTTGAAATTCTTTAATTCAATGCAGTCTTCAAAACAACTCACAGGGAGTGGAATTGATAGACAAAGCTGTGTAATTTTGTAGTGGTTTTGCTGCTTTCTCAGCAGTAGAGAAAACATTTTTGTGTTTTCTCAAATGAACATTCAAAACAGACTTCAAACTTTTGGAGATTGGTTAACCTGGGGGGTTCTTTTTCTTTCATTCTTTTTTTTTTTACATGTTTGGGGTTTTTTACTATATTTGAAACTCTAGTACAAAGCAAAAAGTCTGTTTCTACCCCTATGAGTTGTTCCTAATTGAAACTGTACTTAAATATGGAGTACTGAATAGTCAGGGTGTTCAAGGACTTCAGGATAAAGTAATGTATTTGCCACTATGAGTCAAGAAAGCTCAGAAAGATGAACAGTGAAATACAATCTGTAGGAATCCATAAAGTTAGAGGGTTTCAGGTTTGTGGGAAAACAGACAGGCCTCAGTGCAGCAGAGCTATGGATATTGCTGATGAATCTTGTTAAGCTGTAACAAAGACGTGAGGAATAGAACAATAGAACTATGTATTAGCGATTCGGAATAACTTTCTAAGTTGCAAAAAGTTTCTATAGCAAGGTTGAAATTATGAATAGGGTTTTATGCTTTGTCTTCTTATAAATGAACAAGCAAGTATTGTTTTAACTCCAGCTACGTGTGCTTATGTTGATTGGATAGAATCACTGTCAATATACTTTCTCTCTGTGTAATTGGCTAGGATGAGTATTTGGTGACTTGTAACAAGTGAGTTTCTTTGGCTTGCTGCCTGGATGCGAACTGTCAGGATCTTTGCATAGACAAAACTATGTATTATAAAGATTCTGGAGAATAAATGGTTCCGACACATCCATCAGTAGTCCCGTCCCGTTTGTGCTTGTATATAAACTGCCGGCGCATAATCCTTTAAATAAACATCATCAATGAAGAAGGAACAGAATTTTTCCTGTATCTTTAACAAAATTCAGAGGACACTTGGAAAGCAGAGTATTCTTTATAGATACTAGCATAAATTTCAGCAATAAATCATCACAAGGTAAGATTGATGAAGAGTGTCCACAGGGACAGTGTATTTTGGGATGTGATCTCAGTTACTTGTGGGCTGAGGCAAGAGCTTAGATTTAGCCATATAGACTTCCTAGTGGTAAGAATAGGTAAGATTCCTCTGACAAAACCTTTTTGGGGATATGGTCAACCTATGGCCTTCTCATTCTTGAAAATGATGTCTATAAGTAATGAATAAGATTCTAGCAGAGTTGGTAGGGTTTTATACTGGTATCCTGGGTTGACTATATGATGCTTTTATCCCCAGTCGTCTGCTCTGTTTATGCTGAATAGTAAGTTTTGCACCTTTAAGACTTGTCCAGGGAGTGAATGGGGGAGAGAAGAAGCTGCAGTTTGTTTTCAGACAATGCACTCACTCCTCCACATTCCTGCTCCTGGATTGTGTTGTCTGCGGAGGGACAGACAGCGGGACAGAGCTCTCCTTTGTTTTAGTTAGTTTTAGCTAGCTGAGGCAAAGAAGTTCCCTGGACTGTGGGGTTTTTTCTCTTTTTCTTGGACCTGTTTAAACCTGCTCTAGACTGAACACCAGCAGAGCACCAGCAGCTCCACCTGTGGCCCACCGGGCCGGGCCTGGGCCGTGGCACTTCCGGCACCGTAGGGACTGATCAGAGACTAAGTGAGCTGAGCTGCAACCTGTGGAAGAGACTTTCTCAGTTTGTCATCTCTTTTGGAGCAGCAAGGGGTTTTATTGTTTAATATTGTTTAGGTTTTATTGTTTAATAAACATTTTTCCCACTTTTCTCCAAGGAGGTAGTTTCTCCCAAACCAGTTGGGGGAGGGGCCAATTGAATCTGCTTTCCTAGAGGAGCCCCTTTGGGGATTCTCTCCCAAATTTGCCCTGAACCAGGACAACTGGTTATGCAAGAATAGCGGTACATGGAAAGATAATACCGTTTCTGAGCTCCATTTACCAATAAATAATCAAATACATACTTTTAATAGAAAAAATACCTGGTCTTGTGTAGAACAAACATGTAACCTAACAAATTGTGTAAATCCTAGAGAAAAAAATGTATTGCACCCTGGGTTCTACTTAAACAACAGGAATCAAAGAAAGTCACTCTGTTGAAACAGAAGTGTTCCTTCTTTCAAATGTTTATATTTACTGTCACTTGAATTCCAAGGAAGCTTTCAAATTCTCTTGCAACGGCACCTCAGTTTTCTGCTGGTCAACCATACACAAAAATACTGAGCTGTCAGAGCTGGAAAAAGGATGGCTACTCAGCCAGGTTGCAAGTGAAGCCACTAAACCTTGAATTTTAATGCATCCGAGACAAAATGTTTCTCATGGAAGAAGGATCTTGACAAAATGTAGAGAAAAGGGTCTTAGAGTAGGAAGTTAGAGATGACTTTAATCTGTAGGCATTGGTACTGACTACCTTTGATCAGAGCAAACATCACAGTTACTTGTCCCAATGGCTTCATCTGTACTGTAAAAGAAAATTTACTGTTGTTATTATTGTAATGATGTGACTCTTGTGTACAATTCTATTATTGAAGAGCTGTGTCTAAATGAAAAACTACTGATACAACTCTCCCTTGTAAATCAGTGTAACTGGAACACTCAGTGGAGTATGGAGCATTAGTAGAGTGTGAAATCATATTCTATGCTTGCTTTTATCAGAAGCTGATATTCTTGCCTTGGTGTAGCCCTGTCTCAGTAAGCCATTATTGACTTCCACCTTTTTGTCTTTGCAACTTTGGTGACAAAACAGTGTATGAGTCTTTCCTAATCTATTTAGTACAAAACCACTGCTAGCATAATGTGCTTCTCTCGGATGCTGTCTGGTTGTGCTGAGGCAGACGAGGAGTGCGCCACTCAGCTGGACCTTCTGTAGTGGCAATATTCTCCAGTAAAGAAGTAGGGAGGTTACATGAAACACTTTCATCGAAGTGCTAGCTGCCAGTTCATGCAGTGCCATGGTGATGAGGGACTTACAGAGAGATGGGACACACAAAACTGAAGGTGCACACACTTTAGGTTTCTCTAAGTATGTACCATGATGAGCTACCAGAAGCTTCACCAAATTTAGCTAAAAGCCCTACCTCGGGATGCCCTGATGCCTACATCATATGTCTAATAAAACCGCTTGGGGATAGGACTGTGCTCCACGGGGTGCATCACCATCACTGTCTCTGAAGAAGCACTGAAAACCTGCATAGGATTTCGGCCTTGGGGAATTAGAATCGTTGCTGTGTGCTGTCGCCCCGCCGAGAAGGTGGACACCGGCCACTAGATGACACTGTGACACGCAGCCCCAAGCCCATCGGCGCCGCTGATGTGCAGGAAAAGCAGGGGCGTCATCACCTCCTCCGTGCAACATCACCACACCTGCTGATTAAACACGGAAGAGCAGCTGCTTGGCAATTCAATACCCAGCGCCACACGAGCATCAAGCACAAGTATTCTGGGAGGGGCTAAATGGTCATCTTCATGTTGGTGTTAATTGGAGAGCAATGTCTCATTAACAGAAATGATGTTTCCTCTGACGCTGGACACCTTGTACAGATTTGGACTTTGTTTAGTCCTGGTGTTCTAAAACTAATGTGGTGACTAAACCCCTCTGCTCAGAACTTGGGGTTTGTGGCTCATTTACATTTTTTGGAGACATGCCTCCAATCAGAGTGCTTCACTCATACACCTTCACAAGCTGGAAAGTTTTGGTCCCCTAGAGCTAGCCTTGTTATGATAAATTTCTCTGGTCCCTCTGTAATGAAATGCTGGCTATTGCTCGTTGTTTCTGGGAATATAGATTGAAGGACAAGATGACCTACTCCTGCTTCTTGGAACTCAGGGGAGGACTTGGGCCAAACTTGGGCCAATGGAGGAAGCCAAGCATGCTGTTGCAGATCTGAAAGCGATTTTCTTGCTTTCTGGTAAGCAGGACTGAAAACTGCTACAGAAGGTCAAAGACAGACTTCTCTTTCTCATGCACTGATTTGTCAAAACTGAGTCATATGGGTTGTCACTGCAGTGCAGGGATTTAAAGTGAATGAAGAGATGCTCTGTGTCACTTCAGCCAAGCCACCTTGAGCACTCAGAGTGACTCAGGTGCAGCTGCCTGCTCTGTGTGTATGCACTGAGCTCCCAGGACATAGTACCATTACCCCCTCCCACGGGCATTATGCTAGCTCTGGTACCTCAGTCTACACCTGAAACAGTTGGGTGACAGGTGTAATGCTGCCATTGCAGTGCTGATCATGGGCAGTGATCTTATGACTGCAGAATACGTCTTGTGTGTTTGGGGTTCTCATTCTTTTGGGTTTGGGTTGTTTTGGGTAGGTCTATACCATTATTTGCTTTTTTGGTTTTCTGATGTGCCCTGACTGCTGTTCAAGTCATCTCTCCAACACATCTAAAACTAGCTGAGTAAGTGCTTGTGCTACTACAGAGAAACTTTAGAAGGAGGAAAAGGGAAAAAAAAAGAACTGCTGTACTCCCTCTTCTGCCAAAGCCTGCTTACCAGGATAAGAAGGTGGCAGGTAGATAACCTTCTTTTCTTTCCAGGTGCTTGCACACATCTGCCTCTGTTCTAGCTTGCAGACAGAATGAATATGAGTTTTATTCCCGGTTTTACTAAAGGACAGTGAGAGCACACTATCCCTGTATACAATAGCATATGGTGCTCACTGGCTTTTCTGGCTGCCTCTTGCACGAACAGTTTCTCTGCTGCAAAATGAGTCCAAGCGTCTATTTGCAGGTACCTACAGAGCAGTTTCCTGTGGAGGGTTCCTGAGCACTGTTCCAGTATTCTGATACCAGTTTAATGGTATCACCAATCATCTTGCTAATTTGTTTGAGGTCTAACCTGCAAAGATCCTGCATTGAGCTGAAGGCTACAATAAAAGGGAGTGTTGAGTATTTACATGGGCAACTGAAAACCAGAAACACTTGGTTTTAGAAACAAATTTTCAAAATATAAATTTTCAAATTATTCCCTAACGGAAAATTTTAAAATTTGTAAAGTGAGAATAGAAAACTGCTTGGCTTCTGACATTCAGAGGAAAATATGTGAGGAGATAGGCAAGACTTAGTTAACTGCTAGAAGGCATGCCTGCATAAAACCCTAAAGCTTGATGAGACCTGTTTGTCATTTAGTGGTGCCCCAGACATAGCTAAGTTGCATTTGGAACTCAAATTTTGTCCAGTTTCATTGCAGGAAGAAGGGGAAAATGAGGGATGACTGGAAAAGGGCAAGCCAAAATCACTAGTCATGCATCTCTAACAACAGCTAAGAATATTACAGCAAATTATTTCAATAGAGATGCCTGCTGCAGAACCAGAGAAAGGCACCTAGCACACGCAGTAATTTTGTGCATTTCAAGTAAAAGCAGTCTTTTCTCTCCAGGTTAACTGTATTGAATTTCTCATTTCTTTTTTTTTATTGCTAATACACTGTCAGATACATGCTTGTCTGAGCCATGCAGGCCAAAATTTCTAGGGAGAGAAGAAGAAGAGAATGATGAGATATAATCTGTTTTACTGCAGGGTTGCTACTTAGCAGCTATGGCCAAGACAAAACCCACATAAACCTGGTTTTTATATCCCACAATGCTGGCTTTCAGCTGTCACTTTATAGTACAGGCTTTTTCCAGCAGAAATTATGTATGTTTGAAAACTTCTGGTGCACTCAGAGATGTCCCTTATTCCAACATGTGCTAGTAGTCTTTGACACTGTGGGAGTTTCAACCTCCTTTCTGTTCCTCAGCACTGTGCCTGCAAAGCAGACATAAGCAATGCAGGCAAACGCCTCCCCAGGCATTGCCATGCTGCACTTAACCTGGATAGTCCTGGAGCTGATGAGATTTTGCAGTGAGTTCTAGAGTGCCCCTTTGCTCACAAGGGTCCTCATAGAAAAGGAGCCAGCCATGAAGGCCTCCTCAAGTCTGAGGCCAGTTTTGGAGACTGGCATTGTATCACCTCACCATAGCATCTCACACACCATATGATTTCAGCAAGTGAATTGCAAAGTCTAGGCATAAGGTACCAATCTTGAATTGTACTGAAGCAGAGGCATACAGATCCAAAGATTAACCACCAAGTTTTGCAAAGAGTAGCTTGTCTCCTGTATGTCAGTATCCAGAGCTTATAAAAATAGGCACAGATCTGCACTGAAAAAGGTCAAAGAGAATCACTCAATGATTTGAATTCCCTTTGAATAAGGGAATTCCTTGTGAATAAGTGCAGGTGTTGATTAGAAGGAGAGAGGGGATAGGAAGAAAAGGGCCAAAAAACCCAGAGGGTAATGAAAACGTAGCTCATAGCCTGAACCAGTATTGCAGCATGCCTCCGAGAAATACGTGCAAAAAACACATCTGGGCAGCAGAGGAGTTTTTATGGTGATGAGCAGATAATTTTTTAATTGTTTCCTCCTGTTCACAGAAAAAAGGCTTTGTAAGTACACAAGATACATCCCTGATATCTCCTCCTTTTGGGAACAGTGCTTGGGACACTGTGTTTCTCATTCATTCACACAAATGAAGTCAAAATGGCAACATTTGTGGTTATCAAGCGGAGGATTATTGTTTTGTTCAGCACTAACCTCCAAAGGAACAGCAAAAGTAATTTCAAGAAAGGATACATTCTTTTTTTCTTTGTCCTCTTCTAGAGTTGGATTCTGGAGAATTTTTAAAAGCTATTTCTATTTCCTAGTGTGCTGTGACTTTAAGTCCTGTAAGAACAGTATGCCTACTGAAGCCATGCCATTATAAGGGTATGTGGTCAGTTTGGAGTATTTCTGTAAAAGGACAGAATGATTTGATGAATTTTCAGTGTTTGTTTTGGCTCAAATTCTTTATAAAGGTTTGGTCAGAAAAGTCAAAGAGAAGGAGTAAGCTGGGGCACTTTATATCAACACCTGGTATCTTAACTAGCATCAAAAACTGACTACAGAAAAGATGAAAGCTCACAGTAGTGAAGGACCAATCTGGGGTAACCTCTGAATGCTGGAGGAGATAAACAAGGCAATTCCTCATTTTGCTGAAGTCCAGACACACTTGCTGATAGAAGGAAAAGAGCAGCAGTATATTAGAATTCTATGCAGTGCCTGCACACATATGTCTGGCTGTGTACAAGTACCCACCAGCTTAACCTCTTAATACCACCTGTCCGACTCACAAAAGGATTCTGGGATCATGCAAAATCTGTTACAGAGAGCTTGGGAGTGGCAGTGATTTCAGGGTATGTGCAGGTGAATATGGGGATATCACTCATGCCATGATGATTTTCTGCCTTTTCTTTTATATACCTTTCATGTATCCCCAGTGCTCTTAACATGCATACTTGTAATTCCTTAAATCTGGTAACTTAACATAGTCCTGGTATTCTGTTAGGCCAGAACATCCTAAAGGCCTGCAACTGGAGTCCAGAAAGCCCTACGCTATCTTGAGGAACCAAGGTCCTCTTTAAAATACATCCTGTAAACTAGGTTTAAGCCCGTCCAGGAAGAAATTCTTCAGGAAGGGATGATATCACACTATTCATTCAAGCCTCTCATTAGGGCATCTTTACTGGAAATGCTAATTTGCAAAGTCTATAAAATTGTATACATGATCTATTGGGAGTGTACCTTTCAGCATGCTACATCTTGGCGAACTGTTGCACCATAAAAATCCTTACTAAATAATCAGATAAAAACCCCTTTATCCTTTAACTGCATCTGCCTCTCAATTTTAAGATTAAAAAAATGAACGCATCACCACAGCTCAGGAAAGAAGACAGATGTGACCTTTACTCCTGGACTGTATGTTTGAAAAAATGAAACTGCTTTTGCAACTGCTGGTTGCCAGTAAATTATGGACATAGCAGCACAGCATTTCCACTGCACATCCTAGTGGTGTCCAGAATTCAAAATAAGAACTTAAAATAAAAGTTTGATGTCGACGGTTGGTCACAAGGTTTTCGGGGTGAAGGAAGAGACGAGATGGGCTCCATGATCAGAAGGCTTGATTTATTATGTTATGATATATATATATATATTACATTATAACTATACTAAAAGAAAAAGAAAAAGAGAGTTTCCAGAAGCTGCTAACTACCTAAGAATAGAAAGTAAAGAATGATCAACAAACCTTGCTCTCTCGGACTGTGTCCGAGAGAGCTCAGTTCTGGATTGGCCATTATTTCCAAACACTCAATCTGGGCCAATCCAGGCAGACCTGTTACATTCCACAGCAGCAGATAACCTATTGTTTATGTCTGGTTGCTGAACTTCTCAGCTTCAGCAGGAAAATCCTAAGAGAGGATTTTTCATAAAAGAAATGTCTGTGACAGTTTGAACTGATAATGAGCATTTTATAGTATATTTAGTTGTGCTTGCAGGGTATAGCTCTAAGGCCAAGTAGTTTACATGTGAGGGAAAAAAAAAATCTGCTGAAAATTCAAGTCTACTCTTGTCCAGTGAGATGCTTGTATTCCATTGCAAAATCTCCAAAAGGGACTCACTAAGCAAAGCCATCTGATGTTCCTGATTCCTACCATTTCACTTGTGCAGTTCCGGTGATTTGGACACTTCAAGGTGGATTGAGAGACACCATAAGCAGCCCTGGGAACATGAAAAAATTCAGTTAATAAGAACTATTTATGTAGAAATACCATTTCCTACCTGGAATCCTAAAATCCAGCCATAGGAATCCCAAGGTCCTTGTGTTTTCTGGACCATTATCATGGCAAACCAGGCATCCTTGGCACAGAAAGTAAAACAGAAAGTAAGAATAAGTTAAGTTATTTGGGGCTTTCCTCATAAATTAGAAAGCAGCAAGACTGTATTTCTCTTAAAAGCTTTATTTACATATGCTGAACACAGCCAGGAAGCAACTCTGTATCATTCAACTCTGTTGAACCACTACTGAGCAAAAGGAGACAGAAAAACAGCAGAAAGGAAAAGTGCAGTGGAAGGCCCTGACATGTACCAATGTACAAATTTGATATTTGAGTATGTATGCATCACAGTTCCATATGCATCTAATGATGAGCAAGCAACTGATATATGTGAGTTTTGCACCATTCTAGTGGTTTTAGTTCCAAGCGTGAGCCTGAACCACCAAACCTGCCAGGAGTTCCTGTGGCATGCAGTGGGTTGCCCAACTTTGGTACTGACATGTACAAGCAAAGTAAAGCGTTCCTCAAATGGATGAAGCCTGTTAGCATAGCAGGCACTTGACATAATAGCACTGAAACAAGTTAAAAACAGTCTCAGCGGGCTTTCAATAGTTTACAAAGGAGTGAATAGTTCTGAGGACATTAATGGCGATTAAGTGTCTCCTAATGTAACACTCAGGAGTTTGGCTCTAGGATGTTACAATTCAATTCAAAGTTTAGTGACCACTGTTCAGTGGTCAAACTTCTCCTGGTCTGTTCCGGACACCCTTTTTACAATGGCAGAGAAAGGAACTGCATGAGGCCATACAACCATTTCTTCCCTTATTTCAGAGGATTTTTATGACTTTCAGACATAAATTTTATCATAGTATTATTATATGCTGGGAAAATCCATCAATTTTTCTGTTTATCACTGTGGCTTATCCAATGGCCTAATAAGCTGTGAGAACTGGGTCTCTAGTCCCTTGTCTGGCTCTGACCTTGAATGACTTTGGGTAAGAAAATTTTTATTTCTTAGCTTGCTTTAATCCATTGGGAAGATACTAATGTTGAATTTTTTTCCCTCGTGGCTTTAAAGGAACTATCACCTATGAATTCTTCTGGTGTATGGGAGAGAAAGACCAAGAAACCCAGTTATGGCAGGCTTCTTCCTTAAAGGCAGAGAGATACATCCACACCAAAACTTTATAAACCTAACTCTTTCTTTCTCACTCTGCCTGCGGAATAGCAGCATGTGGGTTTGAGAAACAGTATTATTCAAAACCAGGACAGTATAGGTTAATATCACGATAATGCTAAGAAAATATTATTTTCTACTGGTGGCCATGACCTTGTAAAGGACATTCAAATTCTGTTATGTAGCTCTTTGCACATACAGACAGAGTTGCCACATCCTAATCACTAATCATCTTACATTTGCAGTATTTGCTATATTTGCAGAAGAGACAATCAGCAAAATTCCCACTGAAGGATATAATGCAGGTGCTGCATATAATGCTGCACGTGCAGGCATATTCTAGCATTATTCCAAAAGCACCAAGGCTTTTATCTATACTATGTCTTTGGGTATAGATACAGGCCTTAAGGCAAGAAAACAGGAAATAATAACAGTATTGCAGTTTTAATTTTGGATTTCAAGTCTACAAAGATGGAGAAAACACTACGGAAGAGGCACCATGTGTACTCAAGGGATATCCATCTGAGAAACAGTTAATAGAGGAAAGTTTATCGAACTGATTTTTAACTAAAATGCCGAGAAACAAGATGATTAGATCAAGGACTTCCAAGATTAGGCACAGAATCTTCCCGGTCCCACTGAAATACCTGGCATGCAGTCTGTATTTTATCAGATGCATGGGGAGAAGTTCCTGTGGGAGGTTACTCTTGTGTAACAGGATAAAACCGAGTACAGTCAACACAACATTGTAGTGCTCAGAGAGAGGAAAGTTATCTTCAGGAGGAGCCACAGTCTCTCACAGAAATGAAATATCTCTAGCCAGCCGAGTTACTAGCTTGCAAACTAGCTTGCTCTTCTAGGGATTGAAAGGGAGCAACTGGTGGTCTGTAATTTACAGCTGGGTGAAACACTTGCCATTTGCATTTAAAATTGTTGGTGACAAAATAAAGTAGAAAAATACATCCTACTAACTGCTCCAGTCTGTGTACTGTTGCTGTGAAATGCCGGCAGGATAGGTACAGTTTTGTCATCAGAACTAGACTGGTGACAAACACTCCTAAGACATGCTTTCATAGTTTGGTAGAGAGTATTATGACAGCTGCAAGGTGCTCTTCAGGTTCTTGTCATCTGTGGTATACTTCTTTTTGCATGGTCATTGACTGTCTTCCTGTTTTCATAAGCAGTGAAGTCACTGGCTCCCATCAAAATGGTCCTCAAAATGATCCCCTACACCTTATAGAATTCACAGGTATTGCTTGCTGCCACTGGAAATGCCCACAACCGACTGGAATTTTAGACTTTTAGATCCAAGCTATCTTTTCAGTAGGCATTGTTTATGAAACTGCATGTAGCTAAAGGAAAGCTGGAAGTGAACCAGCTGCTCAGAAACCAGGAACACCTTTGTACCAGGAACAAAGAGTGCACATGCATGTATGGTGTCAAGCAGAGGCTGTATAATGTAACTGGCATGGGAGTGAGGTGGTGCCAGGAACGAGGTTGGCACTTCCTCCTTTCAACACCTTCTGGTTCACTCTTGCCTTTCTGAGCACCTTGATACTTAAGCTGCACTGATGTGGACCCTCATGGCCTTTGAAACAGACTGAGAAGACATTTCACCAACATAAATGCTTAAGAATTTTGCAGCTGAGGCAGACATATGGGAGCTGTGGTGTAAGACAGTGGAGAAGACAGAGGTGTTGGATTGGCAAAGGGAAAAGATGAAGGAATGCCATGAACACAGTAGATGGAAAACTTCAAGAAAACAAAAGCAGATGGAAGAAGGTAAAAAAGATGGTGCTATTATCATGGATGGAATCTAGGGAAAGGCCAGGAAGTCACAGTAAGAAAGGCAAAAACAAAATGCATGAAATATGTGCCCTGTGCATTTGAACCAGGGAAGGAACATGGCCCTGTTGCAGGCCTCTCACTCATTTCAAGACTGGTCAGCTTCCATGAAGTGGTAGGAAGCCAACAATGACAGGACGAAAAGTCCTTATGGTGTGGACAGACCAAGACACTTGTCTGGAGTACAGGGCCTTGAGGAGAAGCCATATGAGAGATGGCTGAGGTCCCTTGATCTGTTCAGCCTGGAGAAGACTGAGGGGAGACCTCACTGCAGTCTACAACTTCCTCGTGAGGGGAAGAGGAGGAGCAGACACTGATCTCTTATCTATGACGAGCAGTGACAAGAGCCAAAGGCACAGCATGAAGTTTTGTCAGGGGAGGTTTAGGCTGGACATTAAAAAGAGGTTCTTAACCCAGAGGGTGGTTGGGCACTGGAACGGGCTCTCCAGGGAAGTGATCACGGCACCAAGCCCGAAAGAGTTCAAAAAGCATTCGAAAACGCTCTCTGGCACATGGTATCATTCATGGGGCTGGTCCTATGCAGGGCCAGGAGTCTGACTTCATGATCCTTTTGAGTCCCTTCTAGTTCAAGTCAAGCTATTCTGTGATTCTGTGAGTAGGGTGCCGGTGGGCACGGCACAACGTGGGCATCCTTTTCACAGAGCTGGAGTTTAACTGAAGAACACTTCTGGCAGTCCTCTGAAGGCCTGACAAAAGCAGAACCCGGAAAAAACAAAACAAAAAAAAAACCAAAAAACCAACCAACCAACCAACCAAAAAACACAAAAAACCAAAACAAACAAAAAACCTCCACAAAACAAAAACCAAAACCAAGCAAACAAAAAAAATCCCAAGAAGAAAAACCACGAAGGAAAGACTCCAGCCCTGTGCCTGGAGTCGCAGCTCCCCAAATCTGGCAGAATGAATAACGCTATCAGTGACAGAACGCCGGCTCAGGGCACGCTGCTCTCTGCCGCTCTTTCTCCGCTCCTTTTACATAAAAAAAGCTGATTAATGCGTATCCTTTGGGTCAGGCCGGTGCCGGGTTCCGTTACCTCGACCGCTTCCTTGCCCCGGGCGGGGCCCGCCCTGGCCCGGCAGCCCGCGCGGGAGGGCCGCCGCCCTGCCGGGGAGTTTCCTCTTCCTCCAGCAGCGCGGCCGGGGCGGGAGGAGGAAGGGGAAGGGGCAGGGGCCGGGGCCGGGAAGGCTCCAGCGCGGCCGCCGCCGTCGCTGGTGCGGCAGGGGCGGAGCGGCGCGGGAGGCGGCGCCAGCGGCCGGCGGGGCCCGGAGTCACCGTGTCACGGCGCCCGGGAAGCCGTTGCCGCCGGATCCGCCCCCCGCAGGGCGAGCGAGGAGGCAGGAGGAGGAGGAGAAGGAGGAGGAGGGAGGCCGGCTCCTCGCCGCCTCTTGTGTTTTCACCCCCTTCCCGGCCCAGCCCCGGCCCCTCTCCTCTCGCACCGGGGCGGCGGCGGGGGGCGAGGCCGCAGCGGCGCCCGAGCTGCCCGCGGGAGCCCCGAGACAGGCCTGGGCCGCCGTCTCTGGACTAGGATGTCCCGACATGAAGGTGAGCGGCGCGGGGCGCCCAGGCCGCTCCCGGCGGCGGCGGTGGGGCCCGGGCCGGCGGCGGTGGGGCCCGATCATCATCATGGCGCCGCCGGGAGCGGGGCCCGGGGCCCGGCGGCGGAAGGAAGGAGAGGCCCGGGCGGGCGGGCCGCGCTCTGCAGTGTCATAGCGGGGGAGGCCGGTACGGCCCGTTCGCCGCGCGGCCTCCGCCGGGCGGGGCCGGGCCCGCAGGTAGGGGCCGGCGTGGGGGCCGAGCCGCCCCGCTCCTCCGCCCGAAGGACGGGCAGAGTGAGGTGCGGCGTCCCCGGCGGGCCCGGCCGCCGTGGGTGGGCGGTGGCGCGGGGCGGCCCTGCCGACGTGTCGGCCGCGGCCGGTCCCGCCGGGCTCTGCACTCCAGGGCCCCCCTGGGTGCCGGGGAAGCGGAGCCTAGGGCAGAAGTGTGCGAGCAGCTTGCCTGGCCCTGACGAGGGGTGGTTGTGCCCCGCGATCTACCCGTTTTCCCTCGGTTTTGCCTTGCGGCCGAGGAGGCCGGTGCTGTTGTAGTAGTAGCATGTTTTGAGGCCGCCGGAGAAACGTGTTCTCTGTGTGCTGCTTGCCTCTGGTCCCGTTGTGTTTACCGCCGTGCAGGAGTTCAGTGGGTAGTTAGTCAGAAGGAGCAGGGTGGAGGGAGAGATGGAAGCTAAGAAAGGAATTTCTGCAGGGAAAAGATGGGAGTATGAAACCAGGAGAGAAAGTTGCTTGGTTTTTCCTTGCTTGTTTACCAGTGGGTAAAGTGTTTGAACTAGTATTTTATAAAACCAAGGTTTGTCGTCTGAAAAGATAACTTCCTGCCATGTTAGGAACATAAAATAGTATTGTCTTCATTTTCTCTTATCTAATTTATCATTTGTACGTTTCATCTAATCATAAAACATTTTGACAGAAACATTATAGGAGAATTCGATATTTGTGGCTCATACTGCTGACTTCCAGTTGATAGCTTGATTTTAGGCAGGGTTTTTGGTGTGTGTTGCAGTATTTTGCAGACTTCTTGTTTGTGCAAGTACGTGAGCGTCTCTATCAAAGAATTGTCTTCCCTGAATCAACTAACTTTTTTTGGTTGTTTACTTGTTAAAGTAAGGCTGCTGCTTTTTCTCCCCTTCCTCCCCCTGCCTTCATGTTTTCCCAGGAGGGTGGAGATGGATTTTTTATGGTAAAAGATGCAGTTTTTAACTGAATGATTGATCACAAAGTTGCTTTTGGTGGTGGTGTAGTAGGATTATGCAGTCTGCAAGTATCTGCTGTTATGCATGTATCCATAATACTCTATTTAATTTACAGTAGTGGAATACAGGCTTTTCTAACTTGAACAGGTTAAAATTATGCGAGTTTTATCATAGTCATAAGTGATATCATATGTTGTTCTTTAGTGATTTTCAGTGACAAGTGCATGGACTATTGTAAGAAGTGGTTATATTTGTTAAAAAGACATTCCAGCCCTTTCTTTTTGTTAAAATATAATTTGAAAGTAGGTTTTCTTGTGTGTTTCTTATGGAGACTATAACATGAATTTTCCTTTCGGTTGTAAAGTATTTGTGGCAGGGAAAATTACATTTCCTATCTTTGATATTTGTTGGTGTTTATGAAAGAGTGACTGTGTATGAAATTGGGCTTAATATTCCCTTTCCAAAGCAGATTCTTTTAGACACACCTAGTTAGGAAAAAAGAGATAATTGCCTAATTAATTACCTAATTGGTAAGCGAATGTGAGTTTTGGATCCTGGACGTGGACTTCTCAGGTGTGTGTGTGAACAAACAGTGCATTTCTGAAACCATGAGAATACTGTGAGATTACAAATGACATCTACCACTGTATTCTTGTAATTTTTTTTTTAAAGCTAGTCTGTCTCTTAATTTCTCAATGATTCTCCTCTTACTTCACACTTCAGATATGTTCTTTAAGGCAACTTTAGTTGCAGGGATAGAGTAACATATATTAGTATGGATGGGATGGCTTTCCAGCTTTATGGAGAAGAGGTTTGGGGGCTTGATTTTGGTAGAACTCTGTAAATCCTTAGAAATTATATGCTCAAAAAGAAAGGTGATTCTTGCTTTGGAACTGTGCAAGGTTATTCACAGCTGATAGTTTTTGATCCAGTATGACTAGTCTGGAGACGGCTGTCTTGGAAGAGTATGGGAAAAAGCAAGTTTTAATCATGTTTATGTTAATTTTTTCCTCTGTACTTTTTTTAAAATGGTCCGTACACAAAGTTACAAACAAAATTTATTGATATTTCTTGACAGAATCAGGATGTTGTATGAGTTTTATGGTGGAAACATAGGTATTTGGGTGTGTAAATGCTGGAGAAGTTAGAATTCTAAAAGCTTGGGACTTGAAGTAGGCTGTAAAGCATCTGAGGGAGATTTACTCTTACTTTCCATTGGGCTTTCTTGACTGTCTCTTTGGCATAATCTTTACAAAACAATTGTTTGGGGTATTTTGGTTGTTTGGCTTTGTTGTTGTTTTTTAAAAAGTGAGATTTTGTTATCCTTCACAAAAAGTTTCACCACAGCCTGCCTTTTCACTATGCTCTCATTTCACATATGAGGTCCAGACTTCTGTTCCTCCCAAATCCAGGGAAATGGACACCAACTAGAATTTGAATTGGTGTTGTTTCTTTTAATGTGTTTATTCAGTGTTCAAGAGACTTCCTTGGTAATATTGTCAAGAGTTAGGTACTTATCTCTCGGCATTGTTAGGCTCTTCTAATTTTTCAAAACCATTTTTCTTCTGTGATTTGGTGTTAAGAGGCTAGCCTTTGGTTTTGTAGAATGCAACATGAGGTCATTCCCTGGTCTTGGTATTCATATTGTTCCCCTTTATAGGAGCAATATGCTGTGTTTCTCTGGGTTAACCCCTCTGCGGAGAAACAGGTGATGGTGTAATATTTGGCAGCCTACAAGGAACAGGTAGGTAATTTTTTTTTTCTTACACTGTGGAAAATTTATGAGGAGGTATTTTGCTTATTGCAGGTTCTGTCTTTTTGTGAACATGTGGCAATGATTCTCTTATTTGGCAGTAGACACCACCCAGGACAGCAGAAAAATCGAGAATTGCGACTTCCAATAATATCATTACAGGACCATTTTTGCAACTTGTTTTGTGGAACTAGGTTGCAACAGCATTTACTGGCCTGGGTTCAAATTCCCTACAGCTGGCATCTCCAGAGGGCTCCCAGTTCCATATCACCTGCATCACTTAGTTCTCCATCTCTCATGCTCTTTGCCTCACTCCCAGACCCAATTCCATCCTATTCTGCTTCTTCTCTCTAAAGGAGGTAGTCTTTAAGCTTCAAGGAGCTATCAGCAATGCAGGTTCTGGGGTTTTTTGCAGGTTCCCATTTGTCAGTACTTCTTACAAAATCAGTAGGTAATCCTAGTCCCAAGTGAAGTAAATTGTACATGGATGGTGGTAACACAGTAAGGAGGGAGAACAGTGATTGTCAGGACCACATGGCCTTTCCAAATATTCTTCTCTGGCTTTGAGATCCTTTTAGTGGAGGGAGCCAGTGTTTCTGTGCTCCTTTTCTTTGTGTGTATACATAAATGTTTTGCTTAGAGATATCGAAATCAAGGGCTTATTTGTAGTGGAAGAGTAAATAAGTAATTTTTTTTAAGGAAATGCATGTAACTTCATCTTTGAAATTCAAGAAATCATAGTTAGAGTTGAATATATACCAACCACTTGAAAACCATTAGTATAAGGATAATGTTAGTTCCAGTTCTCTGGCTGTACAGTGAAAAGATTGGGAGTCTGAGTTGATGATGTTTTCTGTAAGGTCACAATATAAAACATAAAACTTAATCTGAAACAAACTTCTTGAAAACAGTAATAGCAAGAGTAATTTCTGCCCTTTGTAGTGATGCAATAACTGTGTCATACTTGAGCTGCAGAAGGATACTACAAACTCCAGGGCTCAACCAGTTGATACATAACTTAATACTTCATATGGTGTCAGTTAGAAAGGTGCCACACGAACTGCAGGATTAATATATTTTTGCCTGTAAAACTTCTAATTCACTTAACAAGACTACATCTTTTTCGTACAAAGTACCCAAGATACAGTGTTGATGAAGTGTGGTGTGTAGTAATGAAATGTGCCTCAGTGAGACTAGTTACAACTTGGTGCCTTCCAGTGCTTACTTTGCTTGCATCTCCTCCAAACAAGGAGTTTGCTGTATTTCACAATACAGAATAAGCATAAATTCTTTCATAGGTTGCTGCCACTGAGATCTCTTTTGTACAACAGAAGTCCAGATGACACATAACATAAAACAGTTAGATTTTTTTGAATTTGCAGTAATATTTGAGTCTTCCAAAGCATTTTCTAACTGCATATGCAAAGTGTTTCATACTCTTGTTAGTTTTACTCTATGGTAGCATATTAATGCATCTAATTACAGATGTAGTGCAGTATCTGAATATGAGTTAGTGTGACAATTTGACTAGCAAGAGCCATGTTTAGGCACAAAAAATGGTAACATTAAATGTAAACAGCTGCAAATGTGATTGGAAATATTTGAACACAGTAATTTGCTTTTTTATTAAACTTGTTTGATTTCAGTAGAAAAGTGAATCATCATTTAAAGATAAAAAGAGCTGGAAACAGAATTCATATTTTAACTGGTAAGATACTTACTGGCTTTATGGAAGCTATGTTTTAGTAAAAGAGTTCTGTCTCTGGTTTAGGAAGCTGTGTGAACCAAGCTGCTGCTGTTCCTGCAGAGTCTGAACAAGGTCCTCCAAAAATGTTTGTAAAGGGAGCTTTTTCTCTTGGGTCTTTATAAAAAAATAATTGCACCATCATGGTCCTCCAAAAATGTTTGTAAAGGGAGCTTTTTCTCTCAGGTCTTTATAAAAAAAAATTGTACCACCAAATGGGAGAAAAAGATCAGATATAAATTACTGATGTTGAAAGGCTGATAGCCTATATCTTAATCAGGAAAACTGGAATAGAACTGTGATACTTTTAGCATTATTGGGTGGGGGTGAAGAGAGAAAACAAGTGGTAAAAAAGCTCTCTTTCATATGTTGATTTGAACACGAAGGATTCGGGGGAAATTTATAGAGCTGTGAAAATTGCTTGAGTGGTACTAGACAAATAAAATTCATATGTGTTAAATAAAAAGAAGAAAGCTTTTCAAATACTTTTGCATGTTTACATTACTGATAACATTTGAGGGAGAGTTGTTTGTGTTCATTGTTGTGTCTTTATTGTTAGGTTATTTCCGTTGTTAAATACAAAACTAAATCAGTGACTAATACAAAAATTGTTACTACATTCAAGAAGCTGCTGGACACAGCAGTATATTTGAAGAATGTTGCTCAGGAATTGGGATGTACCAGAGACAGGTTGCAGAGACAGCAATAATTCAACCTTGTTTGGGTATCTTTATTTTGTACACAGCTGCATATTATCTACTCCACACCACCCTGCATTCTTTAGGGTGTGCAGGATGGTTTTCTGTGTTAGACCACTGCTCAGTCTTTGGGGGTGTACAGCAGATGAGCAGATATTATAGAAAGAAAGGATAGCCAAGGTGTTGACAGTGGAGCTTTATTGTGGAAAGCTGGATCCGCTGTCCTGTCCTCTGTTGCAGTTCATGTGAACTGCTAGGTGAGTTACTTTGTCAAGAATTCATGGATAGCTGTTAGCTGTTTGTTCCTTATGAAGACCTGGTTTGGGATTTTGGGATCTGAGCATTCACACCTGCAGCTGTATTAACTGAGCAGTGAGCTTTGAAAGAGCACTTAGTTGTAGAAAATCAAGAATTCTTAAAAATCCATCCTTTAGCATCTCAGATTGTGTGACTGAGTTCAGCAGACTTAGAGTTTTATTCTTTACATGCTGTGTTTTCCCTCAGTTTCAAGAGAAGAGTGATCTTGCTTAGAAGTTGTTGTTGAAGTTAATTCATTGATGTTTGGGCTGCACTGAAATGCTGTGGATAAAATGCTTACAGAGAGAAGGCAGTCGGAAAATTCATAGTCAGTGCAAATTTCTTTGAACTCTGTGATAACTGAGGGCTCATGCTGACTGAGGAGGATGAAACAAACAGGGGCTCTCTCCTGTTTGTTTACTGAACATTGTACACACAGGTGGACTGAGTAAGGTGGTATTTTTAAAGAAAGGAATATAATTGTGTTAGATGACATCTGATAGGTTCTGACCATAGAATGATACTTTGGATACATATATTCTAATGTGAGTAAGGTAGTGAACTTTTATGATTTTTGTTCCTGGGATCATTCGGGCTAAATCCTCCACATGCAATGTGTTCTTCCTCTTTACAGGATTTACAACTGATGAGCAGATTTGGTAACTGTAGGTTCTGAAAATGGAGACATAATGGAGAAGGGTATACAAAACTTCAGCTATAGGCAGAAGTGTTGCTCACTCATACAGAAACAATGTTATTAACATTATTAAGGTGCTGTGAGCAGATCAGAAAATTCAAGCAGAATGCTGTTAGTGACTCAGGAGGTAAGGCTGTGTGAGGGGGAATTACTGCATGGACAGAAATTGAAAAGGTGTTTGCCTCAGAAAGGCTGATAGAGAATCTGAAAGAAAGGCATCACTGCATAAAAGATAATCTGTGATCTCCCTTTTCAAATACAAGAAGAAATTCCATTAATTCAAGGGAAAGAATAACATTGAACTACTTTTTTGTACACTGTGTGATGAGATTATGGAGAATTTTTTATTGATTGTTCTTGAAGCTACCTCACATCCAGATTTAACAGTTAAAGCTTTGAATTTTATCTTAAACTTTCTGCTCCAGGTATTTTAACTACTTCTGATTCAAATTTGGCTGTCAAGGATCTTAAATCTTAGCTCTCTTCTTTAAGCATCACTTGAGTGTCTGATTGGACTTGCTCCAATAGTTTTCTGTATATCTATACCTAATTGTTATCCACATTTTTTTCTCAGTGTAGCATTTTGACACAGTAAAGTAAGCATTTGGAATTCAGTGTGAGGCATAGAGACAAGCTCATTAGTTTCACTGTTTCAGAAAATATGTATAAACCCAATGTTTCAGTTCAGATCTACTTGAAAAGTTTTGTGTGGCTTATTGCCATTTACTAAGTTTAGAAGTGAGATCTGTACCGAGTAAAAATTGTGAGGCAGCATGGTAAAAGCCTTTGAATTGTGTATCAGAGGTGTGTGCAGGTAATGGCTTTATTTCTACCACTCAAAGTTACTTGTTATAGTTTGGAATTAATTTTTAAGTATGACTAGAAGTCACTAGAGCCTCTGACATGTTACAGAAAAATTACTCTGCCCCACCTGCCAGGTTTGTTCTGAGAATGTAGTTTGAATAAGTTGATAGGGGAAGGATGAATGGATTCACTTGATGGCATTTTTATTTTCTTTGGTTTTTAATGTTTAAATATTTGTAAAAAAATTTAGGCATAGTGTATGATTTGCTTTTTATGAGTGTTCCTTTTTATTGCTTATTTGTCACCCTGCAGTGGATTTCATGTTTGTGTAAGTTCTTTCTATTGTGATTGCTTTATTTGGAGCTTCTATGAGACTGTCTCTAAAAGTCACCCCATTCTCAGTTGGAGACCTAGGTACAACTTTTTTGTTGCAAAAAACTTGGAACCTGGACACAAGAGACTGTGATGTTTCTCCCATGTCCACATGGGATATCAGGTGTAGATTTTATCTTGGCAACAGGCAGTAGGCAGTTGGCAAAGTTTCTTACAGGTAGAAATTAGTGGTCTTGTAATCTGTTGCAGTGAGTTTTATACATGTAAGTCTATTCTTTCAAATCTTTTATTCATTGGGACATTTCACTACTATATATTGTTGGCCGCTGTCGCTTCATATTATGCCCCCACATTACTTAAAATATGTCTTTAATTTCTCATTTTTATCAAAATACTGTTGATCTATTCTGCATAAGATTTTTATCATCCCACTGTCAAAACTGACAAAAATACAGATGAATAAAAATATTACTTTAAAAAATGTTTTTAAAAAATATGCTGCAAAAGTAAGATGAAACAACAAAGTTCTAAAAAAAATATAATTACATTTCTTTTTCTTACCTCAGGTCAGATTGGTCTTTCCCCCTTCTGCCATTTCCTGGTGTCAGATTCTTTTTGGGAGGCAGAGTTTCTTGTCTTGACTGACAAGAGGTGCTGTCTCTGGCAGGATAAATTATCTTTGCTTTCTTTCTTTTTGTCTTTGATCTCTTATCCTTTACTCTCTTATTTTGTTGTCACTATTCTTTCTTCCCCTTGCTGTGCTCTCCCTCTCCTACTTTCGTCCTTTGAGTGCTCTGGGGTGGTTTTTTCAGCTGCCCCTTGGGAAGCTGTAGACCCCTGTTGAGTGCAAGTGGAGTAGAAATTTAATGCCTGCCTCTGTAAGCCTCTTTGAAAAGCAAAGCTCTGATGTTTCTTGGTGCACAACTTGTCCTCGCTTATTTCAGGAAAAAAGCTGTTGCTGGAAGGGTTTTAGGCAGCCAGATACAGAGATGGATTTGTGTTTTGGTTTTGTTGGTTGGCTGATGTGATAAGGTGCCTTTAGTAGTGAAAGCTTTACTAGGTTATGACTGATGCAGTCTTTAATTATTTCTTGAGCAGAGTCATTGTTTATAAAACTCTTCAGTAACAGTTGATTCCTAGTGTAAATGCTATTTACTGTTAGCTCATCGATACTAAAGCAGCCAGTATTCTTGACTGACTGTGATTTCTAATGGCTCCTTCTATGAGACTGTATTTACTCTATGAATTTTAAAGGATGAAGTGAAATCTATGTATAAACAGTGTAGAAATCAGCATAAATTAATGTGACAGATAAAAATATCAATATTCATCTTAGGGTTGTAATTTTAAACAAATTTCCAGACCAGCTTTCAGACCAACAGAGTTGCTTTCTGGATGCTTGATGGTACGGGAGGAACTTCATGGCAGCTTCTAGAAATAAACACCTGGGTGTGTGCCTAGAACAACATTAGAATAACTTAGCAGATGAATAGCAGAGTCCTGGAGGTGCCTGGTTGGAGAGCAATGCTGTGAGCTGTTAAACAGGCGATACTCTGGGTACTTGACTTGACGGCATCTCAAGTATCCTAGTGCTGGCAGCAATAGATCATACATGATTTTCAAGGTCACAAATGTATTAGTATGTAGTCATTTAAGGACCTCCTGTGTGATCATCAATAACTTCTGTCTTTATCTCAAAATAAATTATTCTGGTAAGAATTGACATTCAGTTTTACTGAAAAAATATTTTTGCATGTTTACCTCTGTGTGTGTATTAGCTGTGCATGCTCAGAAATTGTTGTTCACCTGGAATGAATTTTAACTGCTGTGAGTTTTGATTATAAACCCTTGTCTGAAAGAAAGTTGGACTTTCTTCTATGATAGAATGAAATTAACTTTGAAGAAATCTGTGGCTTGGGCACAAAGGCTTCTCTGTGCTCAAGATACCATCCCATCCCTTCTACTCACCGTAGCAAATGCTTGAATTATTGCATATTTGCATATGCTTTTAATGTAGGCAGGAATGCTGAGATGGTGTTTAGTGTACAGCTGTTATGTGTATTTCAGCATGCAAGCTGAGGTGTGGGTTATCTCTGCAAGTGGAAAATCTCTGTAGTGAGAAGCAGCTTATGATCCACCAGTGAAGTGAGAGCAACAGTGCTAGAACAAAGGTCACATCTGGACTGACATAATTGTGCCTCTGCAGCTTCCAAAGTTTCCTCTGTCTTTACTTCCTGAGAGTAAATAAGGCCACTAACTTCACCCCGTGAATTATTGCTAGTATACTTTTCACACGTCTAAAGTAGACTCTTTGAAAATAGTTGTGGAAAAGGAGGTAAGTTTGGGAAAGCGATTTCAGGGATGCCCTTGAAGAAAGACATCTAAGCTTCACAAAACTGTAGAGAATTCAGAACTTTCTATGTAATGACTAAGCTTTTTTCAGTCTAGATGTGTATAAGGTAGCTCAGATGATTTTAATTCCATACCTGTTTCCTGCTATCATTTTTACTGTTCTGGTAAGATGAAGATGTCAGTAAAGTGTAGTTTGATCTCTGACTCTGCAGGATGAAAGTCAGTTATTTCTGCTGTTAACTATGACCTGTTGGTTATATTAATTAGATACCTTGCAGGTTTAAGAAGATGGAGTAGAAACTGCAGAATGTCTTGACTCAGGAGTAGGTCAGACACATTTTCCAGCTCTCTTTTCCCTTGGTTATCTTCAGTTTTAGAAAATTCCAAAGATGAATAGAGGCCTATTTGCCATCCTGAATTCAGAAAGAATGAATACTGTGATCTGCAGGTGTCTTTTCCAAGGTTGGTTGCCATAAGGCCTGTGAAATGCCAGGCAGGATCTGACAACCTACAGTGTTCCTTATTCTGAAAGACGTTTGTGATGAGCAGAGAAAACAGCTTGAGATTTTGCTGTAGGAGAATGGCTTTGTAAATGAAGATGCACAAGTAAAGATTGATTAGAATATAAACTTGTCTTTATAGTGTAGATAATTGAATAATTGACTGTTATTGATCAAATTTATACTGGCAGAGGTTGCTACTGATAATGTGCTGCTGCAGATTGCTGTCTGAAGTTTATTTAGAAGCAGAGAATCTGCAAGATACAAACTTTCAATTTTAACTCATGTCACGTTAAAAAAAAAGTATAAATGGAGGACATTAGTATGTTTTGGGTTATCTCATAGCTTGTTAGAATATTATCCAGCCCTTAAGTATTGGAGCCAGTTACTGTGAGGTGTCATTCTTATTGTGCCTCAAAGCTCAGTTGATAATGTTAACGGAGTATTAAAGAAAAATGACCAGAAAGTGAAGGAATGGATTGTTGGGAATTGCATACCAGAATACTTTTATTTAGCCAAGACTGAACAACTTCAAGATGATAGTTGAATGAGGTGCAGGACTCCAAGCTCAAACCTTTAGAAGTACTATGATGTATCTCTTCAGGGGAAGTATTTCAAGTCATCTGCTGATGAACCCTCTTGTCATGCTTGCATTAAATGTTGTGTTGAGCTTCTTCCAAACCTATTATTCCTTCTTTCTAAATGTCCTTCTTCCAAAATTACCACTTTCCAAGAAAGCAGACACTTTGTTAGTTTGTGCAATAGGGCATGGCATTAAATGTCCCTAATCAGTAAGATGACATTGCCTGCATGTTCTTTCACAGTGCTGAGCATTTGGAGATCTTGGCAGTGTATAGCAAATTTAAAAGTCCACACTGTAGTTTGTTCTAGTTAATTGAAGAACTCTAGAGAAGCTGCTGGACTCGGGAATATCTCAGAAATTAGAAACTGCAGAGGAAATCTGATAGCCTTCAGGATTGAGCAAGCCTTAGAGTTAAAGAAGATAAAACAAGTTGTGTGTAAATAATTGGGTCCTTTAGTTTTCCTCCTGCAATAATTGTAGGCATCCTGTAGTTGTGCACAAGAAAAATGGACTCACTATTAACTATACCGTAGGTTCTAAGTTACAACATTTGGGTCTGTCACTGTACTGAAAAATGCCTGGAAATCAAAAAAACCTTACAAACCTCTTAGCTGTAAAATATATTTTATGTGTACAGCCTTTCAGGTGCATTGGTATACCTCTTTCATCCTGAAAAAATATTTAGTTCTGATAGAGCCATAACCTTTGTGAAGGTAAGAAGTACTGAGTTGCTACTGACTTTGACTGCTCTGCTTAAACGTGTGTCAGTGAAGTAAGGTAGCTGCCAACTCTAGCGCATGCAGAAGAACCTGGAAGGAAAGTAGCTAATGTTTACTGTCTTGTGATAGCTGGTGTGTTGCAACAGTCAGTAGAGAGCTCAGAAAGTAACAGCTGTTAAAATAACAGCTGTCTTGAAGCTGTACCAGGACTGTAGACATCCTCTTCAGCTGAACAAGCTGAAGGTCTCTCTTCATCCATGCATCCCAGTGACATCACCTGGAAGACTGTAAGGGAAATTGAAGAGATATCAGCCCTTCATACCCAACCTTAGTTTACAGTTATGTGTAGACTAGGAGACTTGCTATATTTGTGGTTGCATGTTGGACACATTGAACTTTAGAATCCAGCACAGTGTGCAGTCTTAAAAACCAGTGTACATGTTTAAAGAAGGGATTAATTGCAGAAGATACAAGTTTGAGGATGAGTGATTTTGCTCATCAGCATTTGAGAACTTGAAGAAGCTCAGCTGTTTAGTGGGTGAAAACCACCTTTCTGTGTGGAATTCTAGCAGTGTCCAGTGGGCAGTGGAGAACAGAGCTTAGTCTGTTAGTTTGTCTGAAAATGTAAAGGAAAACCTTCTGCTTCCAAGAGGCAGATACTGAGATAAAACAGTTAAAATACCTCTCATATGTCCAATTTTCCCTGCTTCATTATCTAGGTTTTCCTCACTAGTATCTTTGTATTATAGTTTTTTTCCTAATAGATTGTTTAAAAGCTTTTCAATGGAGATTTGTCAGATTTGTTTGTTACACTTAATTTTTTTATCCTTAAAATACTATTTCATGCATTGTGTAGCTGTAGCATGACAGCTGAGCCTATAGTAAGTAGTGAGACGTAAAGGGTGTTTGACCATTCCTCTCCTTTTTTCTTAAATTGTGAAGTGAGGTATATTTTATCTTTGATAAAATGCTGTATTATTGACACCTGGTTTATTTTGTGGTTCAGTAAATAAACATCTGAGTCTTGTTTAAGAAGATGAGCTAATTACATTAAAAAATACTTAAATACAGAAGACTTTTGAGCTGTGGTCTATAAATTAGTGATGGATATTAGTGTTTAGTGAATGACCAGAGGCTCTTTAGAAAAATTATGTGACATATTGTTTTCAAATGGAGTTGTTAGTAAATTATTCTTAAAAGTAAGCTGGATACACATAAGATGATCAGGACTATCAGGGAAGCATTCCAGAACATAATACTTTGATTGTGTTTGGTTCTTTATGCATATATAGTTTAAGGTGAGAAGGAAAATGAAACCATAGGTAATAAAGCTCAGTGAAACTTTTCCTCATGGGAAGAACAAGGGGAAAGGTAAGGCATTTGTTATGGCTGACAAATGGTTGTGTTGCCAATACAGGGAACATATGAACAACATATAAGGAGCCCTGCTGAGAAGACTTGAGAGGATGCTGGTGGATGAGAGGCTGGACCTGATCTGAGAGCCCAGAAAGCCAAACGTCTTCTGGACAGCATCCAAAGCAGTGTGGCCAGCAAAGGGAGGGAGGGGATTGTGCCCCTCTGCTTCCCTCTGGTGAGAGCCCATCTGGAACCCTTCATCCAGCTCTGGGGTCCCAGGGAGGACATGGAACTAACTGTTGGGGTGCGTGTTCAGAGGAGGCTACCAGGTTGATTAGATGGATGGAACACCTTTTCTAAGAGGAAAGGCTGAGAGAACTGTTCAGCCTGGAAAAGAGAAAGCTTTAGGGGCACCCTAAATGTGACCTTCCAGTACCTGAAGGGAGCCTACAAGAAAGTTGGGGAGGGACTTTTGACAAGAGGGAATGGTTTCAAACTGAAAGAGGATGGGTTTAGATTAAAAAATTCTTTTGAATATGGTGAGGCACTAGAACAGGTTGCCCAGAGAAGCTGTGGATGCCCAATCCCTGCAATTGTTTAAGGCCAGTTTAGATGGGACTTGGAGCAACATGGTTTAGGTGAAAGATGTCCCTGCCTGCAGCAGGAATGTTGGATCTAGGTGATCTTTAAGGCCCCTTCCTACCCAGACCATTCTGCGGTTGTTTGAACGAGGAAGGAAGTCTGCTGTGAAAAATTGGAAAGAAGAGGGAGGAATGGGAGCAAACTCAAAGCCTGATGGAAGTAGACATGAATCATTTTTGCTTTAGGTTACTATATTTCCCACAGTGCATTTCTGGTATATCCTTCCTATCATGAGCAGTTATAGTTTCTGGAGACATGTCATCAACCTGAGAAGCAGTTCTGTGTAACGGAGAGTGGGAAGAAAAGTTGCCAAGGCAGTCTGTTTATGTTCAGAGTAAGAAAAGTGCTTTGAGAAAGCCCAGGGATAGAATATTGAAACTACTTAAATGAACAAATTGTAGGATTTTAACCTCCTATTTCTCCTCTGTGTTGTGTTCAGGGAGACTTAATTATTTTTACAAGGCTCTAGACCTCTTGTGGTGTTAAGGAAAGATAAATTCCTTTTATGATAATGTGATGCCATTCAAAATGGTGATTTTGAAGGTAGACTTAAGTTTGAAGGTGTTTTTGTGCTCCTCTCTATGGCCTGAGTTGGTTGGAAGGAATCTAGGTGACTGCCTTGTATTAAGCATTACTGCTTTCTTTAATGATGAGAAGAAACACTTGCTTTTATTTTCCTCCCTCTTCCAACTGCTTTCTAGATGGGTTTTCATGACCTGAAAAGTGTGTATTTCCAGACCACTTGGTGCAAGTCTTTTAAGTCTGACCTATTATGGGACGTGTAATCACAAAGCATTACTACTAAAGCTGGAGAACTTGCTGCATGCAGACTTCTTTTTTCTTTCACTTCTAGCTCTTTCGTTTCCCAGCCAGTATTGCCTACTTTCTGCATTGTTACCGGTGATAAATCTTGCCTTTTCCCCATTCTGCAGGGTGGGAAAAGGTTGCCATGTTTGCCTATTTGGATGATGTTTAAAAGGATCAAGAGTGAGTTTAATAGTGTAAAAGGAAGTAAAGTTGAGTGTTTATTCCTTACACCAGAGCTATGTTTAAGGTGTAACTAAATAGTTAATTTTGGCTAAGCTTCTTTTAGCCTCTACCAGGTGTTGTAGGTTGATTTTTTTTTTTTTTATCTGTTTGGAACAGTGGCTCATAGAAAATCATTCTTCAAGTATGTTTGCTTTTCTCTGTTCAACTGATCTGTATTACTTAGTTGTCTCCCAAGCCTGATGGGACATGTGTCTTATTCTCCTTGTGTTTTTCCCTTTTTATGCCACTCTTCCTAAATAACAGCAATCCAAAATGCACAAAGGTTTATTTTTTGGAGAACACTATATCTTAATTTTTTTAGGGCACTACAGAGAAGTACCACTTCTTTTGTTTAATTTCTTTTTAGGATTTTAGTTTTTTTCATGTCTCTTACACCTGTAAAACTCATTTGCGTGTGATAGACTTTTTCTCGCCCCAATTTTCTTTAGCTGGTGCTTGCCTGAGCATTGTATTTCTGTTGTCTCACCCTGAAACAAGCTCAGGAACATGGTCCTGTCCTATTAAGTGAGAAACTTTGCCATTGATTTTTCTAGATAGAGGATGTAGCTTAATGCTTTTACTGTTATTTTCTTGCCCTGGAGCTGTTGGTAGCTTTCTCAATGTAAGTATTTTTCTACTAATAGAGTTCACATGCTGTTAGCAATCTTCCAAATTAACAGAGCTGTTAAATGAAATCATGTCTCGTGCCAGTTCCTTTGCTGCCACACTACAAACTTCCTGTGCTCTATTGCAATCTGTTTATTTTTGATGTATTTACAGTATTTCAGCAGGTTTTTGTGTTGTGATGTTTTTGATGGCCAAATTAAATTACATTGAGTGATAAGAGATATTTGAGATAGTATTAAATATTAAATTGGAAATCCAGATTGGCTTGACCATAAATCCTGCGTGATTCCTGCATAGAGTTGGGCATGTTTTGCAAGTGCTTACTAATCACTTGTTCCTGATGCCCAAGATGACTGAAACTGTTGTGTGCATAACTTCCACAACCTGGGATGTGAAAGCAAAAATGGAAAAACTTCTTTTTGCAGCAGGCTGACTGATGTTCATGGATCAAGGCTGAAACTTGCTGGGTCAGCTGTACTGTTATGTTCTTTGTTTTTACACCAGGGAAATGGTTGTCCCCCTGTCCTCAGCACTGCTGAGGCCATGCCTCGAGTACTGTGTTCATTTGTCTTCTTACTTTAAAAAGGACATTGAGGTGCTGGCATGTGTCCAGAGGAGGGCAATAAGGCTTCAAAAAGTCCAGAAAAATGGAATAGCTGAAGGAGCTGCGATTGTTTAGTCTTGAGGAGGCTCAAGGGGGACCTCATCACTCTCTACAACTACCTGAAAGGATGTTGTAGTGAGGTGGGGATCTGTCTCTTCCAGCATGCATGCAGTGAGAGGACAAGAGGAAATGGCCTGCTGCTGAGACAGGGAAGATTCAGATTAGATATCAGAAAAAAAGATTTTATGATAGTCAAAAATTGGAATTGTTTGCTTGGGGCAGGGCAGGTAGGGGAGCCAGGTATCCAAAATGCTGGGTGATATGGTTTAGTTGTTATGGAATTACAGTGGTATTGCTGGGCGGACAGTTGGATTTGGTGACTGTGAAGGTCTTTTCCAAACCTGATGATTTGGTAATTCTAAGTATCAGGCACTATGCAAGTGGGCTTCATGAAGATTGTTGAAAACAGAGAGGTGAGCAGATTCAGGTGTCTGTTTCTACTCCAGGCTCCAGAGAGGAAAAAGGAGTGCAGTGAAGAAAACAAAAGCCTTTTGTAGGCCCACTTCCCTCCCTTTCCTCCTCCCTTTTTTTTTTCCATTTCCAAGTCAACAATATCTCTGCCTGCAACTTTAGTCCTACTAGTTCTTTTTAGTCTGATTACTTCTTCCACTTTGCTGTAAGAAGATCCTGCATGGTCAGCCATGTTGCACACAGGCTGTGTGAGGGGAAGAGAGAATTTTTGATTATTTCAGGGGTATCATGTATGAATTTTCAGTTCAGTACTTGTAGTTGCAATGGTGATGAAGCAGGTTCTGTGTTGTAGGTGTCTTTAATGTTTATTTTCATAGTTTGCTTTAGTAAATATGAGGAAAAGTAAACAAAAATGAACATTCTATTTTGTTGATTTTTCTGGTGAAATGCTCACAGAAACAGTAGAAGTTCTTAGAATTTGACCTCTCAAACTAGGCAGTGGTCTGCATTGAGAAATGAATCTATTAAAGTAAGACACAATTGGCATTTCTTTTTATTAAGTATCAAATGGCATATAGTTTCCTTTCTTCAGTCTTGGAAACAAATGAATTGCTTAAGTACAGTATCTTAAGGTTTGGACTTGCTGTGTGTCATGTAGACTACAGATGAGATAGTTAATGTCAAGCAAATTTATTTAAAACTGAACAAACCCAGAGCAATCCTTTAAAAAGACATCTTACACTAAAACATATCAGGTGCATTTTAAAAGTAGTATTATGTATGGTCTTCTGAATATATAAATAAAATGCAGTATACAGGTTGCAAACTCCTGTACCACAAAAGAGGCAGCACAGCTTTTTCATTTTCACTTGCATGCTTGAGTTGGGGCTTTTAAAAGGTAGAAACCTTAATGTTTGTCTGGTCCCTTGAAACTGAGTGGTACTCTTCCATGTAATACTCTTAGTCTTTAGAAGAGTGAACCCTTTCAGTACTTCATGTAGGTTAGGAAGAAATTCTTAAGTAGCTGGCATTTTCTTTCTGGAGAAGAAATCATTGATTGCCTGATTTTGCATTTGTGTTGTACATTAAAGAAATACAGTGATTCTCACTCTGAGCACTGATGAACAAAAAACAGTATACCTGAATTCAGAAGGTTGGGTTTAGGATATTCAGCTGCTGACAGGAATGCTAAATGCTAATAACTACCCATGAAACTAGTGTCTTCTAGTGTATTGCTAAGAGAAAGGAATTTAATTCTCAGGAACAGCAGAATGACTAAATATTCTTATCTGGAGCTAATTACTGTTTTCATGGTTTGAATACTTCAGATGTTGGCTTTATATGTATTTAAAATGTTTCCTAGTGACTGGTATTTTCTTGGAAATTTCTAAAAATTTAACAATACATTCAAAATATTGATAAAGTTCAAGGCCTCATGTTGAGGCTGGAGCTTATTTCACTATCTCTGTATTACTCGTCTTTGACCATATGCTCTTTACAAAAAATAAAAAGTGCTGAGTTTTCTACAATTTTCAAGTAATCTTTTGTCTGGGTCTGATTATTGGGCTTTAAATATCATTGTTATTATTTTGACTGCCCTTAGTTCTCAAGGACACTAAGTAGGGGAGCAAACCTTTTCTTTTTTTACAAATGTGTGTCTATCCAAGGCAGTAATGGCTTGGGACATTACAGGCACTTTCACTGATGTTACCTTATAGCTTTGCTTGTAGTTGTAAATACAAATTGATCCTGGTGTGTATAGTATTTGAACCATATGTTATTCTCTTCGTTATGAATTCAGATTTTGTACTCTCTTTGATGTATATATTAAACCCAGGACCAATTACATTAATTTTAGTTAATTTCTAGCAAAACCAGTTCAGTGTCATAAGATCAAAGTATGTTTGGCTGTCAGGATTAAAATATGAAAGGTGTTGGGAAAGAACATTTTTTTTTCCTAGAATCACTCAACAAACCATTCAACATGTAAAATGCTGAAGTAATTGACCTGGATGAAAAGAAGATGTGGGCTTCATATAAATGTAGTAAGACTTCTGTAGTGAAGGGGTAGAACATACTTTATTGATGGGACTGTTAGGTATGTCCTGACTCGCTTCACTCAGAGTAAAGCTAGAGAGACTGAGTTGATATTGCAAGGGAATACCTCTGAACAAACTTTCAGATTCTGATGTTTGGTTCACCTTTAACTATCAAAGTTCCTTAGGTTTTTAGCACAATACTGTCCTCTGCTGGAATAGTGTTGCATTAAAAGAGCATTTTATGCTGATCGGAAAGGTTTTAATTAGATGTGATGTGTTATGCAGTGTATGTTGGTACTTGTATAGCAGTAACAAAATAAAATTTGAGGATGCCTCAAATATCATGTACGATGTAATGTGATCTGTAACTAAAATTGATATTTCTTACTCTTATCATTCCAAACCAATATTTTCAATAAGGGGAATCAGAAGTTCTCATTGAACAGCAAGTCTTTTGGGGTTAGTAGGATTTCATTCTGTGAGTCTTTTAGAAGTCAATAGTAACAGTTCTTGCAAGTCAGAAGTGTATCTAAATACTTGTCACAGAGTATTCATGCTTTTCCTTAGGCTGGTTCTGTGCTTTTGTTCCCTGCTTTAAAGTGAACTTCTCCAGAATGTGGGGGTTTCACAAAACCCGCGGTTAATGTGGATGCATCCTATTTAATCTGACAGTCTTGAGTCTGTTACATACTTTTGAAATGTAAAATGCAGGGAAATGTTGGATAGACACATACCAAAAGACGTGCTGTGCTAAATAAAATCTTATCTTTGAGGGTTTGAGGCAGAATGAACTTAAATTTTGGAATTTAAGTTGATATAAAGATGAAAGTGTAAAATATTAAAATCAAAAGCTTTTGTTATAATAGAAAGAATAAGGTGGGAGGAAATTATTTGGTTATTTCAGTTTCTAGATCACATGTTGGGTAGGTAGTCAAGATTTTGGCAGCCAAGTAATAGGCTTGAAAAGGAACAGGAAGAACTGTCAGGCCTGACTTTGCTCAGACTGTTATATAAACGGAAAAATAAGTAATACAATTTCTGGAAAAAAGATCCTGCTGGATTTGAGAGAAGGTCTGGGGATTTAACCACTGTTTAACTCCGAAATTTCAATTTCATAATTTTCCCTTTTGCAGTTTTTATTCTCTGCTACAGATAATGATATAAGCATAATGTGGTACATCCCTTGCTGCCAGCCTGTTCCTCAGAGCAGCGGATGTGGTGATTGTTGTAAAATACCAACTTTGAGAGATGTAGGAAGAACGCTGTCTCTAGAACATTGCTGTTCTCTTGGTCTGACTTCACCAGCCATAGGGATGTGTTATGTTAATATATTTTTCTCTTCGAAGCAGATTGTAGGTGTTCTAATAGTTGATGATAAGTAACAAAGTTCATCTGTTATTTGAAGACCTGGTAGAGTCTCACTGCAAATGTTCTAAAGTTTTAAATACAAACATCGTTGTGGTTTATGTTTATGGCTGAATTTCCCTGAAGTAGTATCACATCATATATGGAGATTGTAGTTTGGAATAATGTGGAGAAGTGTGGTATTCACATTCTCTGAAGAGAGAGACATAATTCTCTCTCCCAGGATTTTTCCTGGGGAAGGCAGTGAGAAGCACAGAGAAGAAGAGAAAACAATTCTTATCTCTATTTGCTACTCCTGTTGTTTGGCCCATGTGGAATGTGTTATGGAATTGTTTACCAAAAGTGATTTGTTAATTGGACTCCGGTGATGATTTTTTGGAGTGATTGGCCAGTTAGGTCAAAGCTGTGTTGTGACTGTCTGGTAAGAGTCAAGGGTTTTTCTTTAGTATCTCTTTAGTATAGTTATAATATAGTATTAGTGTAATATAGTATAGCTTAATAAAGCATTTGTTCAGCCTTCTGAAATCATGGAGTCAGAGCACATTATTCCCTACATTGGGGTCATCCTGCATCGATAGAGAAGTATTGATATGAAGAAAATCTGTAAATGAGTGCTTCTTAAAAATGTCTGTCTTAAAGTAGGAATGATGTAAATGTTTGAGAGAACACATGACAGGAGTTTATTGCTAAGAGGCTTACATCTGCATTAAATCAGTCATTCCAAGCTTAAATGAATAGAGTGGGAAAAATGCTACCTTCTGGAGAAGCATGGGTTAGTACATCACTTGGAAAGCTGTTAGTGTCTGACACAGACTCTGGGTTAAACTAGTCTGCTTTCAATGGGACATCGAACTTGCTGATCAACTGTTTTCTAGAAAGTTTAGTAGGCAACAAAGAGACTCACAGTGCTGCCAGTAGCTGCTAAGTGTTGTATGTACAGTGTCCATTGTTGGGGAGATCTGCATGCTGCATAGGTAGAATTTGTGGGTCTCTGTGTGGGAGGAAAAATGCAAACAAACCAACTGAAGCAGTGAAATTCAGACTACAGATTTAGCAAGCAAGTGCTCTCAGAAACTAGCCTGCTGTCAGTGTGTAAATCATCAGATTGTTAAAAATCCTTCAGAGCTGATGGATGAAACTTCAGGGAAAAGAAAGTTAAGTGAGAAAGACCTATTTTTTTTCTTTTGTAAGCCAACCAAACCAAGTTTGAAGATGGTAACATGCCATCCTCAAAACATAGTTCAGCTATTAACAAAGATTCTGGAGATACTTTCTTCTAATATGCTATTCCATGTAGAGTGATGCTTGCAGAATATATAAGCAGTGAGGTGAATAAAAAATATGTTCAGTATTCACATAAGCACCATGTTTAGACATTAGAAGCTATTAGTGCCTGAAGCTGTCCTCATAGGTGGAGAAACTAAAGGCAAAAGTGATAAAATAATTTTGCTCACTGCTCCTCTGAATGTAATGATGTAATTGTTTGAACAAGTTGGGGAGATTCAAAAGAAATTGCTTATTAATGTGTTTCTGAAGTTCTTGTGGTAAAGCTTATATTAGATGCCACTGAGTGAAGTAGTAAAAACAAATGCAAAAAAAATTCTGTAACTCACACCAGTCCTCTGACAACTAGGCTTAAAAGAAAGTAGGGATATGGCTAATGTGACTCTTTTGTTCTGGCATTTTGCTCTAAAATTTTCTCTGCTTTTGCCAGACTGTGAAGAAGAAATCTTGAGTGATGCCAAAAAAGGTATTGATCCAAATCCTGCCTTAGTTGTACACCATAATTTCTTTTGTGAAGGCCCTTAATTTGCTGCTGCAGTTGAAAGACATTTGTGTTAGTCTTTGCAGGTTACAAGATGATGCCATTTCTGCACTTAACCAGGCAATCCAGAGAGAACTGAAACCATGCAGAGAAAAATGAAAACTTCTTGATGCTATAAAACCTTTCTCAGATAGACACGCAAGTGTGACAACTTTACATTGCGAAGAATGAGTTTAAAGGAGAAATAAAATGGAGAGAACGGATGCAGGCTAAATTAAAAGAGCATGGGAAAACATTCTAATTTCTACACCATATGAAATGTCTGGCTATAATGTTATTCAGAATTAAAATATTAGGAAGTGTTGAATTAAAGGCTGAAAAACTAGTACATTTTTGGCAGTGGTTGATTTGATTGTTGTTTTTCTTTCCTCTCGGTCAGCCATTATACAGTTTAGCTTTTAAAAGGGCACAGTTCCTGACTGAACAGTCAAAATACCAGTTGATACTATGAGGTAAAGGTGTCTGTAGGAAGATGCAGCCAAAGAACTTTTACAACTTAACCTGTCATTCTTTCAGGTGCTTGAGTGTACTTCAAGAATTCAAGATCCTAATTTCGGGAGAATGGTGTCTTTTAAAGATGCATTTAAAAATTTGAATCTTGTATCAGCTGCACATGTCAGACATGGTTGGCTCTTAGTAGTTATTGAGAGGCAATAGCAACAAATCTTCCTCATAAAAAATAAGTGCATTTGTTGCTGTCTTAAAGCAATTTTATTTGTTTACAGGTGTCAGCTGTGATGCATGTTTAAAAGGAAATTTTCGAGGTCGCCGGTACAAGTGTTTAATTTGCTACGATTACGATCTGTGTGCAACTTGTTATGAAAGTGGTGCAACAACAACAAGGCATACAACTGACCATCCAATGCAGTGCATACTAACAAGAGTAGATTTTGGTAAGTGATCATTTTAAACTCCAGTAATTTGTTGCTGTATTGTGTCCACCAACATAATGCTGATTTTCATGTTTCTAATTATTAATCACTTCCCCTGTTAGTGCACTAAAAATAAGGGCTAAGTTCTTGAGTTCTAATAGGCAGGCATGTTTTCTTTGATAGAAGAACTGCTTTTTTTTTTTTAACTGCTGCATATGTATTTCTGATTTTGCTATTTTGGTCTGATTACAGCAGATTATCAAACTAATAAATACACTTAATAACAGTAACTACCTGTTAAAAGTGCCACAATCTACAAGCAGAAAAAAAATCCTGGTGAGATTTTGTAGGAAGGTAGTTCATTTGTAGTTTTCGTGAGACTGTAAATATAGGAAAGGTAGTGATGGGCTGTAATGAGTATGAAAGATTAGTGGTAAGGACTAGAATGTAGTCTTTTTGGAATTCCTTCGTAGATCTCCTAATCTAAGAGTTATTTCTAACTGTAAAGCCTTGTCAATATTTAAAATAAATAATAATTATTCTTGTGTCTTTGAGAAATGACCACTCACTTTAGGAATTTCAAAGGTTTATTAAACCTTAACAAAATACAACAAAGGACTGAATAAGGAAAAAGGACAGCACTGGGAGCATGGAACTAAACTGCCATGTGCTCACCCACAAAATGGCTGCTCCTGGACCCTCCCAAAGTCTGTCAGTCAAGTCGTCTTCGCTGTCTGTTGGTGGAAACTGCTTTCTTGCAGCTTGATTGGAGGTCAGGTGTTGTCATGCCCCACCCCCCTACCAACACGCTTTCCCCATTCTCATCTGCCCCATGCAAGGGGCACGTGTACACGCCTTCTCTCCAGGTGTCCTGGACAACCCAGGCTGTCCGGCAGCAACAACACAGACACAAGAGGAGGGAGGGGGGACCATGGGGAGAGCAGTGGACATCTAAAAACCAAACCACAATAACATAAACATACATCATTAAAACTTCTCTTAACATACACACAATATTCATTCCCTTATTGCGAGAGCCAGTTACCATATTACCTATCTATAACAAACCCCCATTTTCCTTTTCTGTAAGTGATTTGGCTTGAGCAGTTGGTTCTAATTTTTGATTTTGATGACCTACTCATGCTTCTGTTGAGTCAAATTTGATTTTGGTTGAGTCATAATAGCATCTGTTGATGTGGGTGAGGACAGTGGGAAAAAGAAAAAAAACCTTAGGTTTTCTCTTAGCAAAATGTTTGGTGGAGTGTGTGAGCTGAATTGGTTTGAACAACAAAAGGGAGTAACAGAGGTGTGGTACAGCTTTTACTCCCCCTTTACCATGCCTACGGGGTTGCTGCCCGCAGCAGGGCTATATAACCTTCTCAGTGGCGAACATGGGGGCTAGCTTGGTCTTGCCCTCTAGTTCTTGTCATACTCCACTTGCTAATTCTCAAGTGAACTACTCCAGCACTTCTCACTGTTCCCCATGTACTTCCCCTCAACAGACACTTGTAACTTCTATCCATTAAAATAGGACAATTACATCAATGACCAATACAATTTAAATTTCTTGCTCAAGGTGTTACGTAAACAGTCCTTGAGCTGGCCTGTGGAAGCTTGACTCTACTTTTTGGACGTGTTAGGACTTTTCTCACTCAGTCTGGATGTTATGGTTTATTCTGTGGATTCTTTCACTGGCCTCTTAATTTTGTCATAGAGAGTATTCTGAAGAGGAGGAGCAGCAGAGGTTAGGCAATCTTCTTGCCAGCTTGGGCAGAACTGCAATGCCAGCTTATGAACCATTGCAGGCAGGTGTCCCCTGGTCCTCACATCTGGCAGAGATACTGCAGTTTTCCTGGTTGAGCTTACATGGAAAAAGAAAGCCATCAGCATCAAAAACTCCCAAAAGCGCAAGTAGTTTTCATCCAATAAACAGGTGGATTTATCCAGGCTCTGATTTCTTAAGGCAGCAATGCCTACCAGCTTACACACCCCTCTCCCCCCAGATTTTTGGTTCTTAGGGTCTCTAGGATGCTCTAGGCTTTGTCTGTGCTGGCAAGACCTGGATGTCTGCCACTCTAGGCTGTGGGGATGTCCTAGTGGCATAGGCTTCTCATGGGATCGTGGGAAGGGCAGTTCTCTTAGAGAAAAGAGACAAACGACTGGCTGTGCCTAGGATGCCTCATCTTCTTTCTAGGGCGGACAGTCTGTCTTTGCTATAACAGTTGTAAAAGGGAAATGTGGAGGCAGATTCTTCTTTCTCTGAGCACAGAGTGTACACAGAGAGCTAGGGACCACTCCAGCCAGCAGAGCTCAGTAGTGACACACACACAGACATCTGTTTTTCCTAGGTGGGACAGCAACCAGATGCGCAGAGTTGCGTATCTAGAGCCATGATTCTGGAGCCACGTCTCTGGGCGTGCACCCAGGGACGTATGCAGAGCTAATGCACATATAGGCACCTGCTCAGCTGCACGGAGCCCTGCTACTTGCTAGTAGCTCATGCCTGCACATGCACACGGAGCTGTGCGTGCTTAACCCACACACTCCAGCATACATGTGTACAGAGTTGTGCACATCGATGTGTGCAGTGTCATATACATATCCCACACAGGGCTGTGCTCGCACATGCAGAGCCTGTGCACACTCGGAAGCACAGACCTTCTCAAAACTGAGCAGGCACATTTAGCACATGTGCATACAGAAGTGCACGCAACACATGCGCATGTCAGCATATCTGTGTGCACAGTGCTGTGCACAGTAGCATATGCACATATCCCTTTGCACAGTACACTGTGCAAAGCAGGATATGTGCACTTACATCTGGGCACATCAGAAAACACACATGCACGCAGCTGTGCACACGTGTGCCTTAGCACTTGTATATGCCCGCAGAGCCGTGCACGCTGGCACATACAAACACAGCATGTGCAGACACACACCCTGGCACACACATGCACAGACTCACACACAGCACATACATGCATAGCACTCCCCAGAGCCCTTCTGGAAGGAGAGTAGTAGGACATCTACTGGCTGCTACCACCCCCTCTCTAAGCAGTATTTCACCCTCTGTGCCTTTGGGGTGGGAATAGATAATGCTGTCTTAAAGGAAAGGTTAAAGAGAGACTGTGCTGGATTCTTGCTTCTTGCCCCTTACTGCACAAGGGCAGGAGGGCACAAAACTTAGCACTTTTTGCTGTCTTGTCTTTCCCAAGAGCTTGACTAGCACAAAGGAGAGGATTAGAGGGATTTATTGAGGACCACAGCCAGTCCATAGCAGACGTGGCATTCTTCACCTCTTACATCATGGGATGCTGGGGTAGGAACTAGCAACAGCTCTATCTTACTGCTCTAAAAGTCAGATTTTCTCTGGAAGCATCTAGTTCTGGCCTGCCTTAATCTGCTCCTTTGCAGCATCCAATTCTTATAGGAACTGGCAGAGTATATGGGGGTCTGTGCCTTGGTTGGCTTCTATTCTAGTCTGCAGTAGAAGGGCTCTGGTTAACCTCTCCACCTCTCATGTAGGTAGCACTGGCTATAGGAGGAGATCATGTACTCTAAAGGAAGTAGTTCTTTGTCCTAGCTCTTGCTGTCCCAGCGAGGCTGTTCAGTGGCTCAGGAGATAAAGGGAAAGAAGTAGTTTGAAAGAAATCATTTATTGCATTATCAAAAATACATGCCCCTACTTTAACTTACATGTTTCTTGTCCAGCTTTGCTTTATTCCTTTGTGTACAGTATTAGCAATTGAGGTCATTGTTTCAAATGCACAGTTGAACTTTCTTAACCTGTTAGCAACAAGTATTTTTGGATATTAGACATGGGCTAAAAGGACAGCATTGCTGTAAGTACTAGATACTAATCACGGGGATAAGAAGACTGAAACTATATGAACTTTAAATACCATAGACTTCAGTGTGCTGCAAGGAGAGCTTGTTCTAAATTATACTTTTTTCCAAAAATGCCTATAATTGGAAACTGAGAATGACTAAGAATTACGTTTTGTTTCTTGCAACTTGAGTACTTCTCTTTCAATTGTCTTTGATAAATGTACCTTTGACTTAATGCCTTTTATGTGTGTGTGTTGTAGAGACACAGTGGGGTTATTTTTTACTATTTAAGTATGCATGAAGAAGGTTCATGGTGAAGTATTGAGATAGGTAATAGGATTTGAAGGGCAACTTCTATTTTGCTTAGTGTTTATGCTGTTTATTCTCTAAATGAAAATAAGAGAAAAAGGTCTATAAATTTCATATGGCCAGATATCTAAGCATTGCTCCCACAGAACTAGTATCAGGAAAGAAAATACTGCAGCTCAGCTCTATAATAAAACTTCTGATTTGATTAACTCTGCAGAACAATTAATATCACCAAATTGTGAGCCATGGCAAAATCTGATGGCATAGAATTACTGCTGACCTTACAAGCTTATAGAATGGAGAATGAATCGGAAAAATTGACAATAACATATTCCTTAGAGTTGAGAAAGATCTGTGACATCATTCATAAAATGTTTTGATTTTAGAGTTCTAGAATACTCTAGATTTAGAATAGAATACACCTAAAGGTGTGTACATCACAGTATTGTACAGATGCGTAAAGAAACTGGTGACTTTTCAAAGGGCCTTGTGTGGCCAAGGAGATCATGTGACTTTGAGGAACATGCAAAAAAATTAGGCGCTAAGAAATGTTAAATTTAATTAGAAAACCAATAATAAATGGTAGAAGTAATCTAAAAGTACCTGATTTGGGGTTATTAGGATAGTTGTATTAGTGGATATTGAAAATCACCAAGGTTAGATATTAACGTCTGAGAAGAAAATAATCTCAAGGGTAAAATTTGCAACTAAGTGGTTTATTCCCAGCCAGCAGCCAAGCCCCACACAGCTACTGCTCATTCTCCACCAGCAGAATCAGGGAGAGAATTGGAAGGGTAAAAGCTGAAAAGTCTTGTCTTGAGACAGACAGTTTAATAGGGAAAGCAAAAATGGTGCAAGTAAAGCAAAACAAGGAATTCATTCAGTGCTGCTTCCCCCAGGTAGACAGGTAGTCAGAAATCTCTGGAGAGCAGGGTCTCATCGTGCCTCATGGTGACTTTGGAGGACAAACAGCATCACTTCAATATGCCCTCTTCCTCCTTCTTTCACCCTTTCATATACATTATATCCTGAACACTAGTATCATTATGGTCCAGAATCTCCCTTTGGTCAGTTGGGGTGACCTGTCCTGACTGTGTCTCCTCCCAGTCTCCCATGCATCCCAACTTCCTCATTATTGTAGCAGTGCAAAAAGCAGAAAAGACCTTGGCTCTGTATAAGCCCTGGTCATCAGTAACAAAAACGTCTCTATATTATCAGCCCTGTGTTCAACACAAATCCAAAAGATAGCCCCATATGTCACACTGTGAAGAAAAATTAACTGTGTCCCAGCTGAAACCACACAAGCCCAGAACTAATAAAGTCTTCAGTAGTTTCCAGGTGATGTGGGAAGAAGTGTGTTTGCAGTGATGACAGTATGAGTAGGGAATGTTCTTAAGTAAGGAAGATGTTACTAGAAACACAAACTGGAAGGCTGTTAGTGTAACTGGGTGTGTGAATTGTGGTTTACTTGGCTAGTGACAAATTTCAATGCTGTTATCTGTAGACAGTTTTTGCTTACGATATGGAGGAAAATGGACAGCTAGTGAAAAATGAGTATTTTATCAAGGAAAAGGAAGCAGAATGGGGAATCCTTCTGTTGCAAAACTGATGCAAGCACTTCAGAGGAAGTCACTGTCATTTTTCTGATTTTAAAAGTGCACATGAAGGTCAGTGAATCATTTGCCCAAAATCCATCTGCTATGATGACAAGGGCCCTGTACCATTAAATCCCACCACCACTCCAGCCAACACTGTCTAGGTGTGGGTATCAGTGGAGTTCACTTAAGTAGTCTGCCTGAAGCTGCAACCAAATTGTGGTGGACAGCTGCCAGCATGGATGATACTTTCGGCATAGAAAAAGTCACATGCTGTTTTACCTCTTTGAAAGTTGCGATCAGTTCTTAGAGTTCCTAGGTGCTGTAATAATGTTGCAGAATATACTGCAAGAAGATGGACTTTTTCAGGTATGCTGAAAGAACTTTTGTTGTCAGCTTGACTCATTTTGATTTTTTTTCCCTGAGATTCAGGCTATTTAGGAGCCAGTGTGAGAAAACAAGTGAAAAACTCTAGTATTTTCTGGCTGTGCATGTTTACTCTTGCACCATTGGGTTGCCATAATTATCTTTGAGGAGTCAGTATATAACCTATATGTATTCATTTTTAAGCAAGATGGGGTCCAGAAGAATCACAGTGCTGTTGTTCCTCAGCCCCCACAAGTGATACTGGAAAAAATGATACACTGAGTGATACGCTGCTGTAAGAGGGACAGAGCTTAAAATAAAGTATCAAGTCTAATATGTAATGAGAAGTGGCCTTTAAAGCACAAGTCCAATTAGTTTATTTCAGAAGGGTCAAACGGTAGAGTCAAGAGTAGAATTGTAATAGGCCTGTGTAAAGAAGAGGCATGTGCTTACCAGGCACTGTACTTCTCTGGCCTTTGTAGATCAATTTATCAGGACAATGGAGAAGTTCACAGCAAATTTCCTAGTTTCCTTTTTCTTAAAAAAGCATTTTAAACTGTTGGGATGCTTTAGCGTGTAAGCATGTGGCTTGCCCATTACCACATCATTTTAAAGTGGCTACACTGACAAAGAAAGTAATACAAATTGTTAGTAGGATTCTCTGCCAGAATCATATTGTGTTACTTTCATGGGAGTACAGAACCTACCATGGTTCAGAAGTGCCTTCATTTGTCAGCTAGGGTGCATGTGTGACAGAGGATCCTTTTGTGCCCAACAGACAGATCCTGCCACCTTTGTTTCCTAGGCAGAGGGAACTGATTAAATAATGGGTACCGTAATAATGTGTAGTGTGGGATTGACTGGATTCACCAGAATTCAGCTTGAGACTTTTGTGGGGGTTTTTTTGGGTTTTTTTTTTCACATACTGGAGCAAGATATGCGTGCTAAATGTGTATCATGCTAAGTCTGAGCATTGTTGTTTTTTTGGAACAAGACTGAAGCAGCTTTGAGGGTAATATGGCTGCTTGATAAATGATACAAGAACATACATACTTTGTTTTGTTAAATGGTGTATTGCCACCATTTGGTTTCTTCAAACTTTGAAGAAGATTAAATAAGTACACTATACTTGTATCATATCAACAGTTTTATCTCTGTATATATATCACATTGAAATTATATTACTTATATGAAGAAAAGTGAAAGTACAGTTCCATACTGCTGTGTACTCTTGTAAAGAATTATGTCTTAACAAAAAATACAAGCTGTTAGAAAATGTAATCCTGAATCAGAGGTCTCTTTGAAAGATTGTTTCTTATCTAAGAAATTCTGTGATCTTTCTGTTTTGTCACTAACCTCTTACCAATTATAAGAATGTGCTAGTTAGATTTTAATATTAAGTATACATTTAACTTTTGTAGCTATAGATGGATAGAAAAGCAAAACTGCTGATATTTTTGGTTGTATTTTCACATTTAATTCAGGTTGTTTCTTGGAGTTTTTTCCCCACCAGGGAAAAGCTATAATGTCTAAACATTGCTGTGCTTGAAAACGGGCTTCATAAACTACTGTTGGGTCCTCATCAGACAGTGTTGTGATCCTTCTGCTCCTTTGTATTCCTCCCCTAATTGATAAGGAATACAGGTCACGAATCTTAGCCTAGAGGGATGCAACTGAATCTGGTTTTACTTCTTTACTAAATACTTTTACTTGTCTTCCTAGACATCTTGAACAGAGGGCTTTAGAGAGGTCTAGATGAGTTTGAAGAATTATGGACTCCTGCTTTTGCCTCTGAAATGAGCCAAAATTTCAGAATCTGAAAGATTTCTTTGTGGTCAAAAGAAACAATTCTTCAATCATGGGCACATTGCATTGTCAACTGATAGATTTGTAAATGAAAAATGGTAACACAGTTGTAGGTTGCTTTATTTCTGCAGCCAGGGAAGCATGGTGTTTCTGTTTCTTCCCATATTGCCTCTAATTCTTAGTTAACTTCATTAGCAAAGGACCCCTTGGTAGTCGGGGACATGACTGTTCATAATTGTAGGATTTTTTATGTGCTTGTAGAAAGAACAGGTGGAGAAATACCCATTCAGTACCTTCAATGCTAAAATCAGACACAAAGATTCATGCGACCACTTGATGACCAGCTTTATTTTTTTTAACGTAGATTTTCATTTAAAGGAAAATTTATCTGGTGATCTGTATTTCACATTAGAAAAGAGCTTTTGGTTGTAAGAGAGATTGAAGTTGAAAAGGAGGTGTATACTTAAAAGGAAAAATATCTAGATTTGCCAGCTCTAACTTCTACACGCTTCTTATTATTTCTTTTTCCAGACAAAGTCATATTTGTTTGGCATTCTCGTGTATGTTTGATGTATATTCCAAGAAGGATGTGGAAGGAGGTATGGGTGGGAGAACATGCCAGAGGTATAATCAGGAGACTGCAGAGAACTCAGATTTTTATTTTTTTAGTGAATAAATGGGTTTTTTTGTATTATTTGAAAACAAGGAACAACACAGGATTTGACAGTCTTGTCAGACCTTCCCCCCCTCTGTGATAGAACTGTGTGTACTGCTAAAATTCTTGGTGTCTGGATTGAGCTAACAGTGTATCCAAGGAAAAGATACCTCTATGTGCATGTTCATCTATTTACAACTCTATTCAGATGGATTGCGGCCCTGGGCCTTTTGCTCAGCTGTAAAACTGGAGTTGGTACTGTTGCCTTACTTGAAAATACATACATTCATTCTCAGTGAGTTTCATAGGTAGATGTTTTTAAGCAGTCTGATATTTAAGAGGTTTTCTTGTTTGGTTGGTTGGTTTTTTAGGATTTGTTTTTAATATTGATGTGAATGAGAAGCTTATTCATGTTTCCTGTGAAATACAAAATACCTGTAGAGGATGAGAGGGAATAATGTTCTCTTCTTGCATGGTTTAATAAAATTTCATCTGATGTTTGGGGAACTTCTGTGTTAGCAGCTTAAAAGTGCCTACTTTTCATCAGTGATGCAAAAGTGCTCATATTCACTACACCTAAAAGTCGAAGCCAGTGTTTAACAGATACTCAGATTCCTTTTCCATTATCAAACTTCTATGTTACGTATTTGAGACATTTCTGAAACTACTTACTGCAAAGCAGTGGTTCAACTATGGCATAAATACTGACATTTGGTGTCACTGAGACCTTCTAAATTTTGATCTGAATTTGAGGTTTTGTCAAGAGTTCAGCTTCTGAAATTTCATCATAAAAAATAGCATACCATAGTTGACCCTGTATGTGGGATGAGAACAGTAGTGGAAAAGTGAAAGTTTGGCAGTATCAGCAGCATCATGATGGAAGTCTTTTTTCCTAGTAAATATTAGAAAACTAAGTTATATGTGCTAATCAAAATTAAATGTAGTCTCTGGTTTTTTTTTTATCAGTAACTAAACCCCTCCTGAATATAGCCATTTCAATGAAAAAACTAATTTGATTTAGCAGGGCTTACAGTGAAGTACATGTATAAACTGAGGTTGATGTGAACAAAATTAATGGTGATACTGCTTTAAAGTAACCTCTATTTAATTTCTTCCTGTTTCAGATTTATACTATGGTGGAGAAGCTTTCTCTGTAGAGCAGCCACAGTCTTTCACTTGTCCTTATTGTGGGAAAATGGGTTATACGGAAACATCTCTTCAAGAACATGTTACTTCTGAGCATGCAGAAACATCAACAGAAGTGGTAAGAAGCCTCAGAACTTGTTTTAATGGTGGAAGTATATTTTAAATAGTCTTATTTCTGAAATATTGTCTTTCTGTTCTTTCTTGAAGCATGTATTCATTTAAATGCTTTGTCTGAAGAGAAAATACCTACATTTGAGAATGACATCAAAATTCTATGATTTATGAGTGTCGTGATATAATGATCTTGCTTCCTTCTTTTAGAGTTTTTGTTTGTTGTTCTGATGCAAAGGCTGCCATGTTTATACTGTAAGACAAAATTTAGAAAGTTGTCACAGTTACTCTGTCTAGCTGTGTCTCTCTTTTCATAATTAGTGTATAATTGTTTTGCTGGCTTACAGCTATGCTGGTCTTTTGTAACTGTGAGAGACAGGAAGACATGGAGATAGTTTGTTATGTTTTCTAATAGCTATTTTAATGGACGTCTTATTTTATGCAGCAGAATTCTATAATTGTTTTAAACTACTCTTGTCAAAGGAGGTGGTTTTCCTCCATCCCTAACCATCAGTGGTTTAAAATGCACTTCTTAAACAAGTTTTAACAGAAATACTTTAATTGGAGATGTTAACTCTCACTGTCTTGATGGACCTTGGGAGTAGGAGAAACCGAGTTAGGAGTTTAGCAGAATGACATGGAGCATGCTGTTCTGTGGTTAACTGTTTTACCCTAGACCCCTAGATAAAAAGTGATGCTTGAAGTGGATTACTCATCACTAATGCATTGTGTGAAATTAGTTATAAATAGGTTCTCTGTTCTAATCTTCTAGTTTTCTTAATTTTCAAATAATTCTGTGGAAGAAAATGAATGACTCTTCAAACCTATTGAGGAACTTGGGTGAAGAGATGATGTGGAAGGGTGTTTGTTCATCTTTTTGGGGATTCAAAGGTGTTATGATCTTTCTTAAAAACACCGGAAGTGTTTACTTCACAATCAGTCGCACTGTGATGTATTATTTAAGTCAGTGACATGCTGCAGTTTTTAGTCTCTCTGAGTTTTTCTTAAACTTTGCAACTTTCAAGCATAGCATCAACCGTTGAAAGTTCTGCATTTGGATGACTTTATTCTTTTTGGTGGCTTGGTATTGCAGTTCTGATTTGCGCCACTTGATGTCAGTGATATGTTCCTAACACCGTGTTTACAGATCCTGGGTTTTTAAACTCGACATGCCCTTGTTTGCAGTCGTGACTTCTAGAACCCCACACATAAACCCTAAATTTGTGATTCTTGACAGCTGCTACTCTGGTAAATCCTGAAAGAGTTATATGTGTTAAAAAAAAAAGATCCCACAAAACTTTTCTGTTTATACATCAGTCTGCAACACTGCTGTATTGTTGTTTCAAACAATGATAAAGGGCTATATTTTAATTCTTTAATACGACTGTTACTGTTTGTGCTAAGTTTTGAATCTGGCATTTGTGATAAATGTTTAGTGTGCCTGCACCTAAAATTGTTTGGGTACTGTGCCCTTATTGGGATATTGACAGGCTACAAGACTAGTAAAGAGGAAAATGTTATGGATTCTAAATGTTTGTGGTTATAGGCTTTCAGACAATTACTTACATTTAGATACTGAGCTTGTAGTCCTTTGAGTATCACCTTCTGAAGTTGTGTTTTATATTAGACATGTATTTTCAGGGATGTAAGGGAACTTTACAATGGGACAGAATTATTTATATTTTATCTATTTATATTATTTATATTTTAAAGGCTTTTTGCCCCCAAAAGTTTTTCAAAGAATAAGCAAAATTTTTTTTCATCTGGTAAATTTTGACATTTTTATGTTCAGAACGATGCAGATAAGTTTACTTTTCTCTTGATTTTTCTCAGATGTAGGCATTGATAAGTACCACAGTGGTAGGTATCTGCAGACAGGAATCACAGTCTGAATGAGGTTGAAAGGGACCTCTGGAGGTCATCTTGAGCAGGACCATGTATAGCTGGTTGCTCAGGACCATGTCCACACAGGACCAGTTCTTTAGTAGTGACTCCACAGTTAAATCTCTGGGTAACTTGTGGTTGGTGATCCTCACAGTGAAAAATGTTTCAGTGGTTCCTGATGTTTATGAGGAAGCTCCTGCATTTGAATTTATGCCCACTGTCTCTCATCCTGTCATTGCATGGCTCCATCATGCTTTTAGATTCCCTTCAGGTATTTGTGGATATTCCTAAGATCTGTCCCCCATTACCCTACCCTTCTCCAGGCTGAACAGTTCCATCTTTCTCAGCCTTTCCTCCCTTCCTCTTTGTAACCTTTTACTGAGCTTTTTTCAGTGTGTGCATGTGTGGAGCTGAAAACTGGGCACAGGTGGTGGGTTAAGGCAAAGGATCACAATCCTTGACCTGCTGGCAGCTCTCTGTTCAGTGCAGCCCAAAACACCACTGGCTTTCTTTGCCACAGGAGCACACTGCTGGCCCATGGTCCACCAGAACCCCAGGTCCTTTGCTGCAGAGCTGTGTTCTGTGTGACAGGTCTCCACTGTGTGCTGATTGCTGGGGCTATTCCTGCCCAGGTGCAAGACATTGTACTTCACCTTCATGAGGTTTTTGTTGTCCCATTTCTTCAGTTTTTTAAGGTCACTGTATGGCAGCACAGCTCTCCAGCCTATCAGCCACTTCTCCTACTGTTGTGTAATCACCAGAATTGCCACTGATCACCATCCTCTGAGCCCATCCACTGAGACAGTTCTCACTCCACCTCACTCTCTGTTTATCCAGCCTGAGCATCAGCAACCTATCTTTGAGCATCCTGTGAGAGGCAGTGTCAGTGGTCTTACTTGAATTTCCCCTATGCTTCAGTCATCCACCCGGCCAGACACTTCAGCATTGAAGTTTGTCAGGTTGGTGAAGCGTGTCTCCCCTTTTGTGAAGCTAGTGCTGACTGCTGTTGATGATTTTCTTGTCTTTAATAGTGCCTAAAAATAGTTAACAATAGTTTCCTCACTTTCCCAGGGATCAGAGCAAGCTGACCAGCCTATAGTTCCCTAGGTCCTCCTCTTACTTGCCTGTCTTTAAGATAGGAGTGAAATTTGCTTTGCTCCAGTCCTCAGGCACCTCACCCAGTCACCATGATAGTCAGAGACTGAGAAGAGGCTCACAGTGGCATCTGCCAGCTCGATCAGCACCTCTTGGTGCATCACAGCCATCACAGCCTGTGGGTTTAAGTATTCCAGTTCACATAAGTATTCTGCAGAGTAATCCTCTTCCAGCAGGGGAATGTCTTCAGTACTCCAGACTTTACCCCTGCTCTCTGGGGCCAGGAGTTGCTAAAGACCAGTCTTGCCAGTAAAGACCATAGCAAAGGAGTTATTCGATACTTCAGCCTCTTCTGTGTCCTGTGTAACTAGGCCCCATGTCTTTTGAGCAATGGGCCCACATTTTTCCTAGTTATCTTTTTATTTCCTGTGCACTTCTAGAAGATCTTGTTACCTTGGATCTTACTTGCCTGATTCGGTTCTATTTGGGCTTTAGCTTTGCTTACGTCCTGTGATGCTCAGATAATGCTTAATGGTAGGCTGTGCTGTGGCTTACCGTAGGAGGGTGACCTCTGTATGTTTTCTTTTTGTGTTTGAATTTGTCCAGGAGTATCTTGATCATCTGCGTAGGCTTTCTGGCATTTTTGCCTAACTTCATGTTCAGTGGGATGGAGAGCTCTTGAGTTTGGGGGGGAATGATCTTTCAATATTACCAGGCTTTATTGGGCCCATTTACTCTCCTGGTTCATACACCATGGGACTCCTCTGAGCAGATATTTTAAGAGGCCAGAGTTTGCTTTGCTGAGGTCCAGGGTCATGAGCTCGTTTTTGATCTTCTCCCTGCCCTCAGGATCTCAAACTGTCAAGGTTAGTGCAGCCAAGGCTTTCTTTGACCCTCACATCCCGACTGAGCCCCTCTTGTTGGTAGTTATGAAATCCCATATAGCACCTCTCCTTGTGTGCTCCTTTGTCACTTGGAGGAGGGAGTTTCCCTGAAAACACTCCAGGAGCTTCTTGGATTGCAGTCGTGCTGTGCTGTCCTTCCAGCAGATACTGGAGTGGTTGAAGACCTCCACAGGGATCAGGTTCTGCAAGTGTGAGGCAGCTGCTCTGTGTCTCTAGAGGGCCTGATCTGTTTGTTCCTCATGGTCAGGTGGCCTATAACATCCCCTTTGCATGTTCTCTTCTTAATTCCAACATGTAAGATCTCCATCGGGTCATCTTCCATCTAGACAGTGCTTTTAATGTACCCCATCTGCTCTCTCACTTAGAGGGCAAAATGAGACAGCAGCTGGGGTGCAGCTCTTCTTGTTCAAAGAGCCAGCCTTCTTCTCTTCTATAGAACCAGTATTTCTTCACCCATATAATGTCTAGGGACAATGGTTCAGAGTTGTAAGGCAGAGGAATCTGGAAATCAGTATGATGATTGTTTTTTTTGGTGTTGGAGGTTTCAGGTTAGTTGGACTGGTCAAGATGAAATGCAGTGCTCAGCTAGAAGCTGCTAGCATTGTAAATAAAACCAGATTTAGTAGACTTCATAAAATGCCATTTCTTCAATCTTCTTTCATAACAGAGATGCTAATTTTGTGCTATTACTTTGCACTGCAGCAGCTTTCTCACCCTTGAGAAGGCATTACTAGGCTCCTTGTAGATGAATTGTAAGCACTCTGTTGTTGATACTTCAGTGGTAAAACTGGAGAGAGCTTTTTCTTGCAGTAATGAAATAGACAATCTGAGTCAGTCTCAATGTCCCTGTTCATCCTCTAAGATCCCAGTGATTCTTGTTGAAGTTACAGAAATGTTGTCACCTAAAGTAGTTACTTTGTATGTAAATGGGGAAGTAGTGCTAATACAAGGACAGTTCTGGAAACTGGCACTGTTCTGTGAGGGGGATTGACTTAGGCCTTTAGAGTCATCATTTGGGGTTGCATGATGATTTCTTAATACAAATGCTCATGAATTCAAGAGAAAATTCTGACAACATTTGCCTTTCGTCTGCACCATTCGTTCATGCATGTTATAATTAACAGTGACTTTTAGCTGTGTCACGTTTAATCAGTGATCTAGCAGTCTTTGTTGTGTCTGTGTCAGAGCTCATGCTTAACTAAATTGTTGTTTGTGCATAACAGTGTTTAAGTAACTCTCCCTAGTCAGGAGTTCTTGAAAGTTTAGTTGCTATTTAGAATTAGGGTTGGGATACTTTGAGTCCTTGTTACTCAATATTCATTATAACCTTTCCTTAACTGATGTTTTTCTAAGGTCTGAGAATATTCACAAATCTTTGTCATGTTCACAAATCTTTATCATGTTAACAAAGAAATTTCTGGTGATTTCCTGCCTTCTGGAGTGGGTTGTTCTTCTTGTGTTGGGTTTCTGCTTCCTCAGAGTAGCTTAAATAAAAGATTGCTTTGAAAGTCTTGCATTCTTTTGATATGAGAAGATTAAGCAGCTGTAATGAAGTTTAGGGAATTCACAACTATCTATCCAATACACATCCATTTCTACACGGTAGCTTTGATATGTTGGCATAGCTGAGTATTTATTATATTATGCTATGATAAGATACGCCCTGTAGTGCACTTGCTTGGCATCTGTAGTGGTGAAAAATCTGTGGAGAGAAATTCTGAACATTGAAAATAAAAGGGGAGGAGTTGTAGCACAAAGCTTTTAAAATGTCTGGTTTTCTTTTCAGAACTGGCCACTAAAATTAAAGTGCAATTAGATGGAGCAGTTCCTGTTGAAAGCTGAGATTTTATAATAAATTTATTTCAAGACCCTGTTCTCACCTCCGTGAGAGTACAATAGATGTGTGCTCTTTTATACAGGTGTTCTTAATGGTCATGGTCTTTTGAGACCTACACTCAACAGCTTAAGTATACACACGAGAAATGAAAGAAAAATGGAAGGTGATGCTGTTTGTGGAGTCATTGAAAGAAAAGTCATAATTATGGCAATAGTAATGGTGATGTTTGCCTGCTTATTTAACTGTATTTCAGTTCAAAAAAGAAAACAAACAAAACCTGCCAACCAAAAACTCTGAAGTGGGGGAAAAAAACCCTAAAACCGAAGAGAGACCTCAGTACCTGCTCAGAAAATACTCCTGTGGAGAGGAGTATGGAGACCAGCCCTTGTCTGCCAAACCTACACTGCCTGAGTGGGATGGTCTCAGCTTGATACTTAGCAAATATGGGCAGTTTCATTCTGATTCCTCTGCTGGGATGAGTGTCAAGCAGGCAAATAGCATTCCTGTGTGATTCAACTCTACTCTCTGTGGCAGAATTGGCATGCAAAAATACTAACTTTGCAAAAAGACATTGCAAATTGATTTTGAGAATCCTAGCTCTGGTTTTCTGAAATTTATAATATTCTGAAATTCATAAAGTGAAAGATTACTAAATTAATGTCTACACTTCTGTAATTTTTCTGAGTTTATTGAATACATTGATATCCAGGTGTTTGTGAATACCAAAATGTTATTTTAAAGCATAAGAGGCAATGTCTAATGATTGACTTGATACAAGTTCTGTTTCTTGTAATATTTATAAAGTTGGGTTTTTTCCTTGCTTTGTCATTTCAGATTTGTCCGATATGTGCAGCATTGCCTGGAGGGGATCCGAATCATGTAACAGATGACTTTGCAGCTCATCTTACACTGGAACACAGAGCTCCTAGAGATTTAATATCCTTTCCAATTTGAGGCAAAGAGGCTAGACTGTTTCACCTAGTAATCACAGTGACTTGGTTTGTTTTTTATAGTCAAAGGGTCATATTCTGGATTTCCTGGAACTTAGGTTGCTAGAGATATGTACATAAAAAATAAAAATATTTGTCTCCTAGTTTAAAAAAGACAGACTGTGCACAAACTTGTTAGGTATACTTGAGAGTGTTTTTGCTCTAACAGCAGAAACACATAAAGGATTTTGACATACAGAGGTTTTTTCTACTTGCACTGTGTTTCATCCTGCCTCATGATTACTCTTGGTGCTGTTTTACATATCAAGATTCAGTGCTGTATATATTTAGGACATAAAGATGATTCTAGCATAGCTGCTTGTAGCAAAAGATTGTAAAGTTGTTTAGCTACTTTCAACACAATGTTTTAATAATTTAATTTTGTAGTGCTACTGACATTTTGTAATACAACTCAGAAAACCTTCAGATTTTCTGGGAAATAGGATGTTGTCCTTCAGTTACCTTAGCAGCCAGTTACAGACGTTTATCTGTGCTTGATTGCTGAAGAGCTGTAACTGTTGGGATTCTTTCATCCATGTTATAGGAATATTTGTCTCCTTTTAAATTTTTTTTTACTCCGTCAGATTAACTGATAAAATATCTTTTGGTTTGGGCTTTTATTTAATGACATGCAAGCTATTAGCGTCCCTACAGTAAGTAATCTCCGAACTATTCATTTGTGTCTCATTTAAACAAACAGAAAAAAGATTGCATTATGACTTTGATAGTGGCTTTTTTGTTCAGAGATTTCTAAAAAGGAACAAAGAATAATATAAGCTCAGGCAGTTGGAGGGAAAAAAAATCCAAGCCCTATCAAACAGAGTTAATTACAGTAATAGAAGGACAACAGCATTTGAGGTGATGGCTCCACTTCAGTTATGATTGTATTTGATTGCGTTTGTTAGTATTAGCATGGTTTAAGGTCAGGACAGACTAAATATACAGGTTAATTACTGTGCAATAATTGGATCAGTATCAAGGAGTTTAGGTATAGATTGGCTCTGTGAAAGGTGAATGATGAAAAAGTGCTACAAAAGCGGGTACAAAGCCAGATGAAAGCAGTTACCTGTACTTGCCTTTCTGAGAGAGAGGAGTAGAGCTCTCAGCACTGGGGAGGAGCAGGGTGCTGAACACGGTGGCTCTGGCCGTGGGAGGTTGATCCCAGGCATCCCTGTAGTCCTTAGTAGCGAGGAGACATGCCATCCTCCCTTTCCAGAGGAGGTAGGATAAGATTGATGAGGGGAGAATATTTTCCAGACCACTGGATCTTTCCTGACTTTTGGATAGCCTTGGAATGTTGCTTGATGGCTCATGTAGTTTGTGTCATTTTGAGTTCTGCTCATTGTACCAACTCTGAGATTTTCATAGCACCTGCCTAATTAGGCTTTTTCTAACAAGAATTACATAACTACATAGCAGTGTGCCAGAGTTCTAACTGTGGGCTTCCAACACCGTCTTAACTGTAAGGCAGGAAGTTTAAAATTTCCCAGCTACAGAATGAAATTAATTTCCTACTGAAATGTACAAGATACTTAATCAGAATTCAGGCCATTGCTGCATTTTCTCCCCCCTAGTACCAGAAATGCCACCAGATGATATTTACTTAGGGAATTTTCGAGCCAGAAAAGACAATCTTTTTTCAAATACAGAGTCAGGTTTTCAGTATCAGTCATCCCAAAATGGATCTGTTTTGGGAATACATTGCCCATGATTAAAAATTATGCCTGTAGAATTTTCTGCTTGTACTCTATTGTGTTGGCGTCCAGTGTTGTCAAATTTCCAAAACGTGCTAAGAAGTATCTTGAAGTGACTATTTGACATTGGACTCTACATCATATCCAGCAGCAGGGAGATCTAAGGCAGGAAAAAAGGAAGAGAAGATGCCCTTCTTCACTCAGGTTCTGGCAGCGTAGGAAATAAGAACCATGACTCTCTCATACACCATTATATTGCTGAATATGAAGTTGAAGCTGTGCAGAGCAATTCTTTGTGCCCTGTAATTGCCTTCATGTACAAAAAGGAGATAGAGAAGGCTCTTGCACTTCTTCTAGAGCAAAAATTTATTTTGCAATTTGAGGTAAGATTTTACTGTTGGATTTACTACAGTTCTGAGAGGTGGCCTGATCCACCAGCTATTAGTTAGACATGTTTGGTTAATTTTAGTGGGTTTTTTTTCCCTCTAAAATTGTCCCAAAACATTGCATATGTTTCTTACTACAAACCTTGTGCAGCTATTGCAAGGTGTGTCATTTATTCCTACAGTCTGTGGGCAACTCTTTAAAACTCAGTTTCTTTCTTTAGCAGGAAAATATCTGAAAATTCATTAAATACATCTTTTCAGCATTAATCATACAAATAGTTCTCACATGACTATTCAGTTTAAATGTTTTGTCACAAGGTAATGTTTGCAAAATCTTTTCTTACTCCAGCATAGCTGGTAAGACTCAAGTGCATGCTTAGCTCTTATTTGAAGAATGACATCTCAAAACACTTTAAAAACTGCAGTTGGGAAAGTTACCCCAGAGTCCTGTGTCTGCTTGAAAAATCCCCAGATGCTGTCCTGTTTTAACATATTTAGTTATGAAAAGCTTGCAAAATGACATGGGGTCTTTAGTCCATCCAATTTAGCAACTCCAACAGCACCCAAAATTGGCACACTCAGAGGTGCAAGATGCTCTGTATCTAGCAAAGTGTGTTCTGTGCTGGGGAGGTTTTTCTTTTACACCCTAGATGTTAAGTTTTACACTGTAATATAACTAACAGTTTTGAAAGAAGGAAACATTCTGTAAAGTCTTCTTGTAATGGCCAGAAGCTCTCTCTTGCTGTTGGAAGTCAAGTCATTCCTTTCATGACCTCCCATGATATCATGAGGTTCTGCTCCATAACTGTGATTTATGAAAAATACATTGGACTCTACCTTTACACAGAAATTGATACCATATGAGTGGTAACCTGGTAACCATACTGTTATAAAAAACATAGGAGATGGAGATGTAAGGTAAATTATAATAACACTAAAATAAAATATTAAAGTCTATGCTATTTCATTTTTCACCAGTGAGTAATACTAATGATTTTTAGGAAGAAGCCTTATCTGGACTGTCTTGGAGGAATGAGTGTTAACAAATTTATGACAAAAATAATCTTTATTTAAGTTTGTTAATTACTTCAACATTTATATGAGAACCTATTTTAAAAGTGACACAAAATGCAAGCATGTGATAGGGGGAAGTGGGGGAAAAAGACAAAATTAAAAGCATCATTATGATACTGGAATTAGTGATATATCTTTGGCTGTAAGAAGAAAGGTGAAACAAAGGGATGTGGTGAATGTGCTGAATACTCCAGAAACCTACAGTTTCCTAAAGACTGAAATTTCTTGGATAAAAGCATGAAGTACAGAAGTCAAAAGGAATTTGGTAATTATTCTGATAGGAATTGTAGTAAATGTTTTTATTGATTTTGATACTTAATGTAAGAATTGGGAAGGGAGAACTGAAGTCCCTGTCTCAGCAGTAAGCTTGGCTGAACATGGATTTGTGTGGGTTTTCATAGAAAAGTTTGATGAAAAAAAAATTACCAGATCAGTAAGTCTGACCTGTAGCAGAGCTACAGTGTACCTTAGCTTTGCTTCTGAAGTTGAAACATTACTTTATGAATCAAGAACAGTATACCTGAGTATTTGATCCATCAAATGTCCTGTAGTGGTTGTTTAACACTCAGTGCCAAACAGTTCTGTTTTCTTAACTTTGTGTCCACGATGAATCCAGTGGCGTTCGGCATGTACGTAGGATGTTCCACCCAGGCCGGGGTTTGGGAGGCCCCCGTGCTCGTAGATCAAACATGCACTTTACTACCAGTTCCCCTGGTGGGCTTTCATCTTCTCAGAGTTCGTATTCTCCAAGCAATAGAGAAGCCATGGATCCTATAGCTGGTAAGAGCTGTAACCACAAGTTTTACTCCACAGTCCTCCTTCCGCAGGGGAAGGAGAATGCAATATGGCAGTAGTTGCCCTGCTCTGTGTTGCTGTGAAGCTGCACGTACAGACACAGCATCCCACAGAGCAGGTGAAGAGGGAAAGAGTGTTCTCACTGTCAGCATCAGAAAATAATTAGGCCATGTCTTTAGGACTCCCAGAAATAACTTGTTTGTTCTATTTTTACCTCTGATGTGAAAATAACTTTTTTTTACAATGAAGAAAAAATAGAGGGTGAAGACAACTCTGAAAACAAATACAGTTTCATCTGTGGGGAAATGTAAACACTTTAATGTCATGATCTTTGACCATACCAATATGTCAGGGAAACCTCAGAATGTCTGCCACAAATCCACCTTTACTTCAGATGCAAAGGAGACACAGTGCTCAAACTGGAGCTTGCTACTATTAGGCTGTGACTTCTTCAGGGGAGGTAGCCAGCCACCTGGCTTCATGAGGCATTGCCTCTGGAAGGATAGCTGTGGATCCACTGCCTCCCTTAATCATAGTCCCCTCTGCCTTCCTTCCGCTGGCTCTGGTTCTCTGCTGGCCTGGTGTGCCCTGATGTAACTCATTACATTCGCTGTGAAGAAGTAGCCCATCATGAGAAAAAAAAAGTTAAGTGAGGTCACAGGTGAGTTTGTTCAAAGAGGGAGGATGTTCTTGAAGCTTCCAGTGCAAGACATTCTCTTTCTTTCACCAGGGCAGCTGCTTCAGTTCATTTAAAATGTGAGGTGACTGCTGAAGTTTGTTTTCAGCCTTGCTGGACCTTCCCACTTAGCAGCATTAAATGTGGGATAAAATGTCATTCTTCTGCATCTATTCTTTTTTGGTGGAAGACATGTTTCTGCATTTAGAGCACACTGAGCTGTGTGTCCATCTTGTTCCTGGACTGTTTTGAGTTCACACCTCTTTCCAAAATACTTCTTCCCTACATTCCAAGCTTTAGGTTACAGTGAGAATAAATATATCTTAATCTTGCCTGTGAGTTTTAACATGTCTGCCTTTTTCTGGAGTAATAAATAGGGAAGACCACAGTGATTTTTCTGTTTAAATTTATAGCAACAGTTACTTAAACATTTTTCCCTCCCTGTGGCATTCTCTAGCAATAAAAAATTACTTTATTTTGGTGCTGCTGTCAGTGTTGTTGAAGATTACTCCACCTCTCTAGTTTGTATTTTGCTTTGTTCCTTAAAAAACAGCTTGTTTTAGTATGATTACATTTTGTTAATGCAATGGAAGAAAAATTGTCACAACCTATATAGTAAGTTTGTCATGTAGACCAGAGGGACAGGAGCAGGATGTTTCCTCTACCATTACATCAACTGCAGCAGGTATCTGAGATGAGAAGTACCTTCTGCACAGGGCATAGAAGAGATCCTGCAGTAATGCACTGTGCAGTAACTGGCTGCTAATATTTATTTAAAAAAAAACTTTGTGGATAAAATTTGCAAGGAGCATTCCATCCTTCTGAATTGGAAAACTTAATAACAGAGAGGGTTTTTAATTCCTAGGTCTTCTGCATGCTTCTGCCAGAAATAAGAATTCATACAGAATGCTTTTGCGGTCAAGCAGTGATTGAATATATTTTCTTAACTAAATTTCCTTTATTGAATTTTCTGCAGCACAGCTTCCCTCTGAGATAATTGGGAAGATGAAGCTTGTGTTTTGAGGGTACCCTTTTTAAAAGGGAAAAAAAAAGTCACCATCCAAAGCCAAAATAAAAGTTTCTTAGTCAGTGGCTGTTTTGGCTTGAAGTTTCAAAGGGTGGCTGCAGAGAGCTTTTGCCAGGTTCTACCTGGCAAAAGATTGGCTCTACTGTCGTTGTCAAGACTTTAAACCTCGTCTTGTCATTTGGACTATATATGCATAAATTAGTCTTAATCTTTCATGGCCATTAATCTTCACAGTCTTCTCTGAGTGTTGTTGGGTTTTGATGTTAGTTGAGAAGAATGGAATTTATGCGCTGGAATTCGGGGTGTATTTATTCTGCTGTGTAATGCTCATTTAAGATCTTAAGTCATAGAAGCTTTCTCTTCTCTGGCAGAGCTTTTATCCCAGCTATCAGGTGTGAGGCGTTCAGCAGGAGGACAGCTCAACTCCTCTGGCCCTTCTGCTTCTCAGTTACAGCAGCTGCAGATGCAACTGCAGTTGGAACGACAACATGCACAGGCAGCAAGGCAGCAACTGGAGACTGCACGCAATGCAACCAGACGCACCAACACGATCAATGTCAGCACCACTATGACACAATCTACAACAACAACCAACACATCTAACACAGAAAACAGTCAGCAGACTATCCAGAATTCCCAGTTCCTTCTGACAAGGTAATTTGTTCTGTGTATTTACTTGTATTTACCTTTTATAATTTCTGTTTACCTTAGTACTAGTAGAGATACAGAGATCTCCCCTGCCACACTGTCTGCAAGCATACTTCTGTTTGTCTGGGATTGTGGAAGAGTGTGGTAATTTTAACAGTTCCTGTGCATGAATTTGAATCAAGTGGATTTTTATGTAAGTTCGAGATGATGCCATGCAACATGTTTCAATCAGAAGTTCAGTTGAGAACCTTAATTAAAGCACCTGCAAGTGTCACAGACTGTGACTTTCAGAGTTGGAGCGAGCAGTTTCCTTGCCTTCATCAGGGCATGCAGTGTACCTTAGGAGACGTGGAATTACGTTCAGTAATCCATGCATAGTAGGCTTTACACAGTGCAGTGATGTGTTTTGTAGCCAATGTGAACTTACAAGTTGATGTGGAGGCATATAATTGCATGCCCAGGAAATGGCACCAGCCCTCCCTAAAAGACTCCTTGAATAGCAGGAAACCTCACAAACAGTTTTTGATGTTCCTCTAACTTTGGGCTCCACTGCGAATGCTGTCGCAGCAGCAGAGAAGGGTGGGTTCTTAAAGGCATGCCTGTTGTACTGAAGTGCTGGACGTGTTGATGGGCAGGTAGGACTGTCCTGAAGGAGCAGTTTCTGAGCACATCTCAGCCTGTCCCTGGTGTCACCAGTGAAAGGGGCTTTCAGCAACTCTCTGTCTTCTCTTCCCTTGCTGCTGCCCAGGTTGAATGATCCGAAGATGTCAGAAGCAGAGCGTCAGTCAATGGAGAGTGAACGGGCAGACTGCAGCCTGTTTGTTCAGGAGCTTCTACTGTCCACCTTGATGCAGGAAGAAAGTTCCTCCTCAGATGAGGATGAGCGGGGGGAGATTGCAGATTTTGGTGCTATGGGCTGTGTAGATATTATGCCTCTAGATGTTGCTTTAGAAAACCTAAATTTAAAAGAGAGTAATAAAGGAAATGAGCCTCCTCCACCTCCTCTTTGATGACATCCCACTTTGCAGACAATGTCCTCTGTGCTGTATTTGCCAATGAAAGTGGACAACAACTATCTTGGGTTTGTTTTGGTGATTGTAATTTCAGGTCTGTCACTCTTGTTACATTGTGTACATTCAAAAGAAAGAGAGAAAAGATATATATGATAATCATTTCCACTTAACTAATTTTTACTTCTAGCAGGTAAATGTAGGTTGCAGTGCAGAGCCAAGGGCTCTGTGTCCTGTACCTTGACATGCAAAAGGCTCTCCTAATACTCCACATTCAAACTGAAGAGGAAAAAAAAAAGAAAAATCTCTAATGAAGCTGCTGTGTGTATTTATGAATATTAATGAATAAAAACTGCTTGGATGGTTTACCTTAACTACTGCATGACCTTTTTTGCAGCGTGCATGAGTTTTAGTGACCTTGTCATTTAAAAATTTAAATACAAGGAGTAAACTATAAAACACAAAGCTTTCCCATTATTCAAAGGTTATGTGATGAAAAAGGTTAGCTCTGAGTAGCAGTTTGTGGTCACAAACTAGCTTTTAAATAATATGTGACAGAATGACATCTTCATGTGCTGTTCTGCACAGGATGGAAACTCTGCAGTGGGATACATTGTTGTGACCGGGGTGTGGCGTTTTGCTGAATGTGACCCTTATGTTGCCCTCTCAGCTGTCACCTCAATGTGGAGTTAAACTTCATTTTATGCATCTGTAGGAGACACAACAGTAAGGCCACTACTGGAAGCTACTGCAAGGGGCTTTTGTGTGCCCTAAAATCAAATGATGTTCACTTTCGTTTAAAGTTTTTCTTTGTTGTGGTTGTTAAAATTTTTTAATTGTTAAATATGTTTTATTCAGGTGTAGACAATTCATATATTCACTGTGTTTCTTAAGAAAAAAAAGTTAGCCTGGATCCTATTGTCTTAGTTTAAAAGCCTTTCACAGCCTCAATCATATTTGGAGTTATTTATGTATTTGCTTCATAGTTTGCAGAGACCTGACAGTATCAGGAGAGCTTGAGGATTTGGATTCCCAGACTGTCAGTATATTACAAGAAATTCTTAATGCTAACTTTAGCACCTTTTATTTATTGTTTCCTTTGGTTATTTTTGCTGGTATAAAAAAAAGTTGGGGAAAAAAAGCCTTTTAGTTGAATCATGCCACCTACATGCCTACTGTTAATCCTACTGGTTTGGAAAGAAAGAGTATGGTGTTCTTGTGCATAGAAATTTATAATAGCCCCAAAGCAGGGACAGAAGGGGTATGTTTGGTCTTGGTTTTCTTTCTTTCTTTCTTTTTTTTTTTTGGGGGGGGTGGGGGTGGGGAGGGTTGTTTGTTTGGGGTTTTTTGCTGTTGATTGGGGATATTTTTTGGTTGGTTGGTTGGTTGGGTTTTTTTGGTGTGTTTTTTTGAATGTAAAGTTAGATTATAAAAACAAAAGTGCACACAGCTTCTGATGAAAATTTAAACTAGGCTTATATCATAATGATGTCTTTCCAGATCTCTCACCTCACCCCCTCTCTCTTTCTCTGTATCCTCTCATCTCAGCAGCATTGTAGAGTAAACGTAATGACTTAGACACCATGTGGTGTTCTCAGCAGAACTGTGACATGTATGCTAATCCAAAATAACAGCAGGAAAAAAACATCCTTATAGACTGAGTTTAAGTTCCTTCCTCTCTCTTTTTTTTTAATCATCAAATCTTGATTGTTTTCATATAGAACAGCATTAGCTTTGGTTGGGTTTTTAAATTTTTTTTTTTTAGTCTCTGCAACAGAAAAATATACATGCAGCCTCTGGTTACCCTGAGAGTTACCCCCAGCAGGGGACTTTTTTATTGATTGTTGAAGACTTTCAAAAATTTTTCAAGCTGTAGTTTTTCAAACACATCTTCTGCACATTACAATAAGACACACGGTTCAATAAAGCATTTTCGAGACTGTTGTTCAGTTGATTTTCTTTTGTTTTAATGTATTTTTCAGACAGTTTTGTTCCAGAAATTTCTGCATCTGCCTTTAATTATAAGTGTATTTTCCAACAGAAAATCAGTTTGTGTACACATCCTGGGTGCTTTATATATGTATTAAAATCATATGCTTTGGCAGGTGATGAAGTACATAATCCTAAACTCTTCACAGGTAGGTGAATTGAAGGCTGCATAGACCAAGATGCATCTAAAACAGGCTCTTCTCAGTGTGGTGGTGTTTTGCATTGGTTAAGGCTGGTCTCTTACGTTGCCCGAATTCCAGACACCACCACACTCGCTTGGAAGGGGATGCAAGCCGTGTTTGTTTAGAGACTGAATGCATGCTGGCTTGGATTTAAATGTATCCCTGGATGTCATGTAACTTGTATGAATCTTCAGTGGTTTGGGAGGCTGTTTGACTTTTTTTTTTAATTTTAAGTTTAAAAATGACATGAAATGGCTTCTCGGAGGGTATTCCGGTAGTCTGTCAGGTCCTATTTGCAAGGAAGTGTTTTTCCTTCTCAGAGTAAGCTTTGCCAAGGTTGGGGTATTTCCTAAACATTTATTTTCAGGGTGCTTTGGGCTGCAGTGACTGCAGCCTCCATCAGCTTTGGAGGGGAATGCAACAGGGGATTATTACCTTTTCCATGGGAGAGGGGAAAAAAAATCACAACAGAAAAACCAGCCCACACCACATCCCAGCATTCAACGCGGACAACCCCCTTCCAGGAGGGTTAGTGCTCTGCCCTTGTACATTTCCTGGAGTGCGGGGACACCTGTATTGTGTCTGGGCCGTCAAAGTCATATAAAGAAACACTTTTAAAGGTATCAGCAAAAGCAATTTTATAACAAATTTTGAGCATGACTAAGTTCTCTGGCAAGGTTTGCTCTGTTACATAGATAAAGCACACAAAGGAGAACTGGACTGGAATAAATCTGGAGTGGCACACAACAGAGACTGGGGATGCAAAAGGGTGAGGATAGAGGTAAGGAGGTAAGGATGCAGAAGGCGAAGGGAGACCCTCCACAGAGTCACAAATTTCACAATGGACCATTTGCCAAACCTACCCTTGGAATTGCTCAGTCCTTTATGTCTAAAGGATTTGGCAGCACTTAATCATTGACTGATTAAACCGGTTCTGTAAGATTTACCATAACCACAACAGTAACTAAATTTGAATCTAAGATGGCAACATTGATGCTACACTTGCTATAAAGTGTTGAAGTCAGTTTTCACACCTGCACACAGACACAGGCATGTATATATTCAAATATTGCTCTGTGTGTGTGTGCATATTACAAAGCCCCTGTTTGAAGCTCCCCCAGAGTTCAGTGAAATGCACACCTGGGATGCCTTCGCATCTCTCAGTGGGCAAAGGCATCAACCTCGAGGAGGGTGTACCAGCCCAGGCCCCACTGTCAGTTTTTGACAAAGCTCCTTTGAGTCCCAAACCTGTGGGTTGATGAGCACCAGGAGGCACATCCTGCTCCAAGGGACATGCTGGCACAGCCCCTGGGGGCATGGACCTCAAAGGGCCACCTTTGGGACCCCTGCTCAGAGGGTGGTGAGATGCTCAGCTTTAGTCTCCCATCAGATTCCATCCTGGACTCAATTGAGGTCAGTAATTTTCCTCAGAAGTCCAGTAATGATTATTATTTCACTCCAGCTGTGATTCAGACAAAAACAAGTTTCCAAGGCTATTCATTAGAAAACAAGTTTGTTGGGCAACGCATCCCAGGAACAGGGAGTGTTACTAATAGGCTGAAGGAGACCTTCATAGTGCGTGTGCAGGGGAGGATGTGCCCCACCACAGGTGGGTTCCAGCTGCGGTGCCGTGTGTGCTGTGCTGTCCTGCCAGGCGGCAATCCCCGGCTGGGGGGTTGGTATCCTGGGATCGCTGATGGTTCTCCCAAGCCCTTTCGTGCATGGTCAGTGCGGAGAGTGCCAGTTCCACTCTGCTGAGGGCTGCCAGAGGGCCGTTGTTGGGGGTGGGGCAGTCAGAAAGCCATACAGCCATTACAGTATTTGTATGTTAAAGTGGTAGGGAAAACGGTGGAACAGTGGAGTTGAAGTCCCTGGAAAGTTTTCAGATTATCAGTGTGGTCTGTCTGTAACTTCTGATCTGCATTAATAAGAGGTCTGGGTTGGTTTTTTGGAAACTTTTTTAATGTTTTTGTCGAAGACAAAGAAAGGCTCTTGCACATGGTGGTGTGATAAACACGGAAAATGCATCCACCATCCACAATGTTTTACTTGTGACTGCCTTAATCAATTTCCTGGCACTGGGGGTTGGGGGAGTTTCCATCCTCTGCCCTTTGCTCAGGTTGGGTTTCCATCTTGGCACAGAGTTGTGCTCCTGTTAAGTTTACAGTTTATAGTTTGGTGCAGAAACCAGACATCCTGACGTGTGCATAGCTGCAGCTTTGAGCCACTTGTCTGTTGTGAGGGTCTAAAGGCCATTTCCTGCTACCAACAGGCAGAGAGGCTCCACTGCCTCCCAGGCTCTCAGACCTAAACCAGGGAGCAGTGTGTGCCTATGTATGGTGTACAGTGTGTGAAGGCTTTCCAGTTGCATCACTAAATCATCTTTTCCCTGGCATAGCTGACCTTCACTTCCAGTCAGCCTGTTTTGCTACATGGGTACTTTGATGTTTTGAGGCTGTTTAATTGTTTTAGCTCCTAAAGAAGTGGAAAGGGTCTTGAGACAGGCAATGGGCACAAGGATTTATTTGCAATGTTTATTATATATCATGTGCACAGTATATAGGTGTTCAAAAGTTATTTGTAAACAAACAGAGTAGAAAAGGGGAACTGTAGGGGGGAACTGTGCAGCTTCTGGAGTGTGCTTCCACCACACTTTTCAACTCAGCCCTGGCTGTCACCTCCTGCAACATTTAATGCAACACAAACACCCTTGTGGGTAAAAGTAGGGCCCTGCAGCTGTGAGGTGTGGAGGAGAGCTAACATGTGGAAAGAACCTGCAGAACTGCATCCTCCATGCTGGGCCAGAACCTGAGGAGGGGCAGCATGAAGTGTGGGGCCAGGGGCACAATTCCCCTCATACCAATGTGGAGCATAAGTCATGGCCTTGAAGTTGTCAGGGAGCAGAGCAGAGAGCAGGGCATGGAGGCCAGAATGAAGGATACCAATGCACAATACAAGGGTGAGAGAGCTGGAAAAGGAAAAAGATGCATAGCAGAAGTTAGGAGTGAGGGAAACAATAGGACAGGGAATGATGTTTCAAAGGCAGAAAACGCTAGTTATGCCAAAGATGAGGAGTGACAGGTGGGACTGAGGAGGGCAAAGGACCACAGTGAATCACAAGCAGCTGGAAGTGAGGCACTGGCAGCTTTCCTGCTTCCACCATTCACTGCCTGTGGTACAGGAGGAAGCTGGCCAGCACCTCTGGTACTCTTCTGCCCTTCCCAGACAGCAACCACTGCACCCCAGCCTGCCCTCAGCCTCACAAACTCTCCAGTCACTAAGGCTGGCAGTGCTGCCACCAGGGCACCCTCCCCTTTCTGATCCTGTTCCTTTTACAGAGCAGCCCCTGAAAGGCTGTGCCAGGGTCTCTGCACATCATTCTTAACCCCAGCAGCACACACCATGCTCATGGGCTCAGTATCTCTCACGGGCTGTTGCCTTCTCTTACACAAAGATCAGGATTTGGTCTGAGACTGACCCAGACCTCCTTCCCCAGATGCCAGAGCTGTTCATCAGTGCAGGGTGGCAGGACAGTTGTTCCTGTCTACATTAGCAGTGTCTCTTTACCCCACCTTTGGTGGTACCTGTTGTGAATCTTCCATTGGCAAGGGAAAATTTTCTTACTTTGGTCACCAAGCCTTGACCCTTGGAGAAGCAAAGCAGCAGCAGCAGCATGCACCTCGGGCATGGTGTGTCCCAGCAGCAGTGAGCAGGTTGTGCTTTCTGATGCACCCTCCTTTGCAGAGCTCCAGGAAACACAGTTCACAACCAGGTACCAAATAAAGGAGAGACAAGCAATTACATTTTATATAAGCGTTTATTTACAACTTGTTTAACAACTGTACACTCTTCTATCACATTGGAAGCATTAGTGTATTTGACTGGGAAAAAATATTAAACTTTTTGATTCCAATTATCGTTAATGAGGTTTTTTTTGTCTATATACAGATATGTATATTAATATTGCTACCATAAGAATCTGGTAGTTACACAATTTGTAGATTAACTGAAATGGGAAATTAATGTTTTGACACTCTAAGAATTCATTCTTTTACAGAAAATATATCACTGGCAACTTCACAAACAGTTATTACTTTGATAATTGATCAACATTTAATTCAGGACTGTCAAACAAGCTGCTATTAAGAAGGTATGAGAGTTTTCTATGCAGCACAAATGAAGTTAGTATATCAGAGACATGCTGGAGATCAGCTCTGAGGTGAGAGCTCACAACCACTTCATGACAGAGATGCCAGGCTAATCTAGTTAAAGTCGCCAGCTCCTTGACTGGCTCCACCTGGCATCTCTCTGTTGCATTAGTAAACTCTAACAACTTTTGTCAAGCTAAACACACTTACATATAAATGTCATCAAGGCTCAAGAACAACTGATACTTAGTCTCTAATCTGCACAGACCACTTGGAGAAATGAGGTACTGCTCGGCATCACTTTGGGACAGCTGTGGAGGCAGGTGCACAAAAAAAGCAATCCCCTCCTGCCCAGCACAGTGCCCTGATTTGAGGGATCCTGCACCCGGCCTGGCTTGGGGCAGGGTGTGGTCCCAGCCAAAGCAGCACTAGCAAATGAAAAACATACCATGCCTTTAACACCCAACTAAAAGAAGTTTTACTAGTAACGCTTGCCCTGACACATAACAAGGGATCAATGGTTAGGACCTGGAAAGACACAAATCCTTCAGCTCTCTGCTGGACTCAGTCTGATGAAATGCTGCTGCCTCGGCTGCATGAGTACTTGACTCATTATCACTAAACCCCAGATCCTGGCTGCAGGCCACGTAAGACTTCACTGTCCCTGGCCCTGGTGGACCAGGAAAGACATATATCCCCATCTGAAGCCTTTACGGACAGCTGTCAGCCAGAGCACCGGGTAGCCACAGCACCTGATACAGTATCCAGAAGGGAAAACACCACAGCTCTCACTGAGATCCTTCACTTTGCTGCCTGGCCTGCTTGGAGTCCATCCATTCCTACCTGCCCATCTCTTTGCCAGGCAGCAGAGACCACCATGCTCTGGTGGGGCACATGTCTGTCCTTTCTCCACATCATTCTGCACAAGGCCACGGACACTGTGGGATCAAGATCCCTGAGGACTGGACACAAGCAGGCGTCTCTGTGCCTGAGGTGTGGCTCTGTCAAAGTCCACCTGACAGGCCAGGGACGAGGCAGGCACTGTGTGTGTGACCAGAAGAGGCTGCAGAGACAAGTGGACACAACGCTTCTTTAGCGTGGGCGTGCTCCCACTGCAAGCAGGGCTGAAGGTTCTCCTACTGCCCAAGTAAGTAAAAGTATTCCTGGAGGCAGCACAGTTCATATCAATATTTCTGCCAGGATTAAGATCCAGGCGAGCAAGAATGGGGTTTCTCTTTAACTGGATTTAAATCAAACCTCTTACAGGACGCAGCATTCAGACTTTTCAGTTTTTCCAGCAAATCCTATGGCTTGAGAGCCCCTTTCCCTGTTTGTTATGTACTAACTCTTATACAATAAACCTCTTAACTTACAACACTACAGCACTCCCTTGTCTTCTGAATCTTGCCAGTACTGGATGTCCAATACAAAACAAAGATACAGTAGTACAAATGTGCAGATATTTAGGAATATTAAATAAGCAGCTTTTTAAATTAATATAGGCAGTACAAAGCATTTTGAGTTACACTGTCTACATATGGCAAATCTTATATCTAAACTTCAAAATACAAAGAAACAGCCAAGCTAGTGCAATCGGAAATTAAATAGCTAAGACTGTGACAAGAGAAAGAAAAAAAGGAAGGAATAAAACAGTACAGGTGAAAGATAAACGATCCAAATTATAAACTGGCAAGGACAGTCTGCATAATACTGAAAGTGTAGATGACTTTCATACTTATCTCCATTCATGGTCTTTCCTCAGATTGTTTTAACAACTGTATACAGATTGGAAAAAAAAGTTTCTGAAAGAAACCAACAACACAGCTCAAATGTAGAGAGAAAAATACAACAGCCACATACTACTGTGTATATACATATTAAGGAAGCAGGCAGTGCCTGTGAACAAAATACCACCCGGTAGTTTGCCTGGCTCGGAGATTATCAGATGAAACTTGCCTGGTTTTCTAAGGAAGATGGGATCGCCAAGCAGCAATTCATTAGTCATTTCTCCTGGTAAAACACCTCCTTTGCTTTACTTTATTTGTTTAAAGATTCAAAGTGGATCCTTTAAGGGTGCGGGTGCTTTGAAATTTTAACAGTAACCAAAAGGCCTTTTTTAGGAACTCGTTAAGACTAGATTTTTATAGTTCAGTATATGAAAATGCTGCAGGAAGTCTGTGTGTTAATACTGTTAATCAGAATTAAATAAAGTGGACAGGTGGAAGTAAGACGGAGAGCTGACACTGCTCTGTCACTTTGCAGAACGCCTTCTGTTGAGTTGTGAATACAGCATTTCCTCTCTTCTAGCCTCATAGGAGACTTTTTGTGAAGAGAGAGTAAGTGGAAGTGGGAAATGGGAAAGCCACTCCCCAGGATGGTAAGCTTCTCTGCAAGTAGATCCCCCTTTGAAATCAGATGGCCATGAGTCTTAAGTGTAGAACTGGTTAAGTTTTGGTTATGCAGTCTGGACAGAAAAGCAAGTCATGCACTGAACAGTCCCTGTTATAATAATGCTGCAGGTCATGCAACCACATCACTGCAAATAAAAGAATAAAGAAGAAAGTTAAAAAGCAGATAACATATTACTGTTGAAAAAAAATAAACCAAAAACAAAACAAAAAAAGAAAAACAGGGAACAGAACAGGTCTTTTTAAAAGCAGTTTAGTAAGGCCACCTCTACTTAAGAGTTGTGCAAATTCACGGGGAAAATACCTTTGCTAAGCAACTGTTCAAATTAACAGGAAGGTTACAGGCCAATAATTGGAAAAGCAACAAAATAGCCTTGATCAATATCTAAGTTTAGCTGTAATTAAACTTTACACACTTCTGAATAAAATTCTTCAGGGCACCATTCTCAACTAATAAAGCTATGGAAAGTAAGTTTACACAGCAATGAGCAAGTCTCAGGCATTCCTGCTGTCTGTGAGTACAACTGTTAAAGCAAGATAAAGTGAAAGGTGCCCACCCAATTCTGCATGTGTTTACACGCTAAAAGACAATCAGAGTCACATCAACTGTCTTGAGCTCTGAGCACCACTGAAGGCATTTAAATTTCATCAGAGCTTATCCTGTGCATGAGGCTCAGCATCACTGCCCCACTGCATTGGCCAAGTTCTATCCCTGGCCTGCAAATACAGGTTTGAATTGCCAGAAAACGACACGTTCTTGCTAAAGTAAGCTGAGTCAGAGTCACCAAGCAGTCAAGAGAGCACACCACAATGCTGAGGAAGGGAATCTAAGTTTGGAAGAGAATCAGAGAGGTTGGCACAGTAATCCATCCTCACTGATGCACCCTTTTTCCTGTGTACATTCCAGTATAACTGGAATGGGATGCTTTACTGACACAGCTACTTCCCCAGGTAACAGAGACATCCCTACACAGCACTGGCACAGCACTAATTGGGCATTTTTGTTTTCATATTGCAAAGAGCAAATTGGCTTCACCAAACAGAAATTAGAGCCTGTTTCCCCACTTCCTTCTCCCCTGTATTGCACTAGTCAAAAATTATTCTAAGAATGCTTCTTGTGATGGGACAATCCAGGTTAAAGAGATAAAAAAGAGTATTTATGCTACAAGTCGTGTAGCTTGTGTATCCCTCTTTTTTTCCTTCTCATTCATCCACTCAGAATACTAACATAATAGAAAAACAAATATAAACACAGACACACATATCAAATGGAATAAAAAAAATTAACACACTCAACACATTCAAAGACCTCGAGGGTGTGTATTTTGAGCAATCATTGCCTTTTAAGTTTGCTTGGCACTGCTTGGTGCATAAGGTTACACAGTTCAAGATTAATATGAAGATCACTGTAGTTCTATAAAAAATAAAAAGTTAAAGCTACATAAGTATGTACCTATTCTATTGTGTATAAATGAATGTAATCTATTCCTTTAGTCTCCCCTCTGGCTACTGTTTAGCTCAAACTTACTATTTAGTAGCACTTCAAGTGTCCTCCAAGTGTATGTTGCACATACACAGAAGTGACACTTCAGGCTTCTCTTTGAGTCAATAGTACTTTTGAGAGGTCTTGTAAACTCAGGACACTGTACTAACTTACAGGGATGTAAAAATTCACCTGTCAGTGCCCTTTCCTGACTAGAAATTCTTACCATGTTCTAAAAATAGTTGTCTGCCAATTTCTCTATTTTAAAGCCACCTGTTGAGGTAGCAAGACATAGAAGAAAACAGAAATGCAAGATGTGAGGGTAAATTCACTGAGCATAACCTGTCACTGCATCTGCAGCATCTTAGAGAGTGACACAGAGAATACAAAGCAGATTATAAATTTTAAAAATTGTGACCTTATAATGTAATGCTTGTAATTATTCTGAGACTTCACTGACACTGCCAAACAAAAGCTTTAAAATTGCTCTCAAAACCACTGATGCCTCCAGGAAATAAGTTCACTCTCCAGTTTTCTAACCTTTTGTGGCTGTGAACAATAACCTCTGCTTTACAATATTTTAAATTATATAGCTGATTTTACATTCAAATCCAAGTCAAAAGTCTGATGGTCTCATTACAACTATTTTATAACCCCATAAATACTACACCACTGGGGATTTTCTCTTAAAATTCCATCCACTTTCATGATCAGGTTAACAACATGATCATGCTAACAACTGGACTTTTTGTTAGCTCTTTTCAAGTTATGCATAATCATTAGGGATTCAATTTCCATTTCCAGAATAAACTACTCCATACCTCTATACTGTAATCTATACCAAGTGGAAATACTTGCTTTTGTAGTTTCAGATTTGTGCCATGCTACAGTAGTTAGCAGTTCTCCAGTGCTGACAAATGTCTGCTTTTTTAACAATTAAAACAACCACTGTTCCTCTTTCTGAAATCACCTCATCTGACTGCAAAGGACCTCTCTAATGCAAAGCAATTAATAAAGTCAGCACCAGAAAGGAAAGGCTGCCCAACTGACCTGTATTTCCCTCTATTCGCAGTATTTTTCATGTTGTATGGATCAGTCTCTGAGACCCATAGCAGCAAAACAGCCACAAGAAATTTTTATCTGACAAATAGAATCTGTTTTCAGTCTGGAAATGACACCATATGAAAGGAGACAGAAAGATATGCAATTTTCCAAATGACTTTACATGCACAGCAAACAGCAGCAGAGCAAACTCCCGATTTGCCACCAAAACCAACTAATGTAGAAATATCCTTCAGGGTAGTCCTGCATGACCTTGGCAAGGCCCAAAGGTGAAGATGGAATCTGGATCACAATGAAGCTGACAGCAATACCATCCCCCAGCAGATGACGACTCCACTTACAGTAGTCAGCACAAGCTCCTACTGATCCACTGACTACCATCTGACACCAGGACAATTCGCCTAGGAAGCTGTCCTGGCTACATGGTCAGGTGCTGTCTCAGTGCCCCACGGGATGGTATGATTTGTCAAGTTTCCCAGAGCCCTCCAATCAACACTCATTCACTGCCTAATTCAATGAGCTGACACATTTTAAAAATGAACTTTATATTGCAATATCTTTATGAATACAAAAAAAAAAAACAATCAAAGAAAAACAGAGGATGAAACTAATGAAGTCCTCAGTGTCTCCAAATGGTTCAATGAAGCTGGTAGCAAAGTAAATCTTTACAGGGTTTCACTGTACCAGACGCAAGAAGTCTGAGGTTATGGTGACTGATAATGACAGCTTCTGCCTTACAGATGGGTAAAATCTCTAACAGTTACTCAATTAAAATTAAAATTGAATTAAAAAAACAAAAATCTTCTTTCTAGCTCAAAAAGGTCAGGTTCTTCATCATTCATTTTGAAATGAAAACTAAATGCAAGATGCTGAAAGAATGCTCTTCTCATTTTTGTACTGACTAGTTGCTTGCATCTGCCTCCTCCACTTTCAGACCAAAGAAATCACACCTTATTTAAAGTCATAGCCTGCAGGATCACTGACAAACTTCTGCTACTTTTCCAGACTTCCAGAGGGAAGGAGGACCACAGGAGTAAGGAAATCCAATCAGCCATGACAGGATATGTTCTTGATTCCTTAAGAGTGACAAACTGGAGGCATGGCTAGGATCCTACCTAGAATATGACATTTGCTCCAAAAACCCTCACCACCTGGAAGTGTATCCTGATAGATCCTTTTTAGCTATTTATTTATGCAATGCCAGGTAAGGAAAATGCCTGCTAAATTTGGTTAGGAGATACTGAAGTTTATCAGTACAATCTTACTGCAAAACACAGAGTCCACATTCTACCTAAAACACGTGTGCAAAACCTCATAAGAAGTCAGTATTGCGTAGCTGACTGAGTGCAAAAATACCTCCCTCATGAATCCTTGCAAAAAGCCACTATGTTGGGCAAGAATAAAAAAAATCTATACAGTAAGTAAAACTGAAATACTGTTTTGCTTCATAAGAAAAAGGAAAGTTATCCACATTCAGGGTAGTCTCCCTCCAAATCACTAAGAAGAAGAAAATCAAGTGGTGACATTAAAATATCTTACAAGTACCAAATCACAGAAAATGTCAACACATCAGGAAAATTAAACCCACTCAAGATCATTCAGGAAGCTGTTAAGTGTAGTCTCATACATTAGGGAACACAGGAAAAGCAAGAGCTATTTGCACAAGTCGAAATACCAAGGACTTTAAAATTGCAAAAAAACTTTTAAATTTTCCTGACAGCTTACACATACCACTTACTATTTGAGATCATAATAAAGCAGTAATAAGAATATTCACTGTTAATTCTTTCATACACATATAAAAATGTCAGTGCTCCCTACAGAACAGAGAGCCACAAAAAACTTGTGGCTGTAGAAGCATTACTGCTAACACAAGCGACACTGGAACAGGACAAGATTGCCATTTGATTATTTCCAAACAAAATAAAAGGCATCATGTAGCCATTATATATTTCCTTCATTTTGTATATGCAAAGTTGTATGTTCCAGATGTGTGTTTACCTTTTTGCGGGGGTGGGGTTTCTTTCTTTTTTTTCTTTTACTTATGGAATTTTTTCCCAGTAAGTTGCTAAGAAACTAACTACTGGATACTTGATGAATACTTATGGGATGGGTACTTAACAAAGACAAAAGAAAGTGGCTGAAGTCGGGAGAGCATTGTAGCATCTGGCTGCACTTTTTTCTCGGGGAGTTTCTCTCCGAGGGGAGACACCTTTGCACTGTGGATGGAACACACAACCTTTAAATTAAATTACTTCAGTTTTCACAGCACTTAGAAAATACATGTTATGATCCAAGTGGTTATGTGTTGCTATCAAGAAAAGAGGGAACTTGAATATTTTTTTTCTCTAATGTCTGACTGGATATGCTAAAAACTCAACTCTCCACAGAACTACATGAACTGGACTGCACATGTGAACCCATCATCCTTTTAGGTCAGGAACTAAGCTTCAGCTCTAAACAGTGAAAATATTTATCCTAAAAAAACCCCATTTATCTGCTATCTTTTATTGTCATTAATTAAAATCTGTAAGAAAGATTATTCTGGGCAGATCCTCAGCACAGTGCCCAGAGAAATACTCTAACTCCTCAGCTGTTTTACCTCTGATCTGGAGAACTTTTTCTCTTTAAGCTCAGCTGTGGGGTCTTTTTTCTGTGGTGTGTCAGGACAGGATACAGCATTGGCTTAGTAATTACCACTACAATTTTGATGTAAATAGTCTTTCTTGCCTCAGGGGAAGAAAGTATTCCTAAAAACTTCTCAGAACTATCTAATATACTGAAAGAATTCTGCTCTATAGGCTGGGGCTTTTGCTTATATTCTTTAATTACTCAAGGTAAGACAAATAGGGAACATACACTGGTAGCTCCCCTATGTATGTATTTATTCCCTGGAGACACAGTCTGAGCTCCTTCTTTTTCTTAATACACACTGATTACAAAGATACATAACAAGCAAGCAAAATAATGAAGCTGAACCCTTTGAATAAAGAAGCTTGCTCTTGTGAAAGAGAAGGTTTAATGATGTTCACCACCTGCATTCATCCACACACAAAGACTAAGAATGGATGTATGCAGCAAATTAAAGAAGTAAAGCACTGAAGAAGAAAAAAGGATTGAACTCCTCTTAATTACTAATAGAAGACATAACAAATTACTTACTAGAACCAGACAGCAACTGAGTATATTTCTTGAAGAGTGCAGTACATTTTTAGGCTTTTATATTCAGCACGAATTCTGGGAAATACCAGAATTTCTGCATGTCTGTAAATTCTCAAAGACAAAATGATTGTTCACTTGCCTAACAGTTACTATGGGCAAAAATAAAGCTCAGATGCAGTATGAGTTTTGTGTTGATCTTTGATGCTATATAATGATGCTATCTATTTTTGAAGAGAACTACAGAAAACACTTCAGTGTCTTATCTTCAAGGGAAAAGGAAAGACAGAATCACAAAGAGGAGAAAAGCCAACAACCACCAAGAAGCAAAACAAGCTATGAGAGACTGGAAAGTAAAAGCCTAAGACAAGGCTTCTAACCAGCATCTGTTCATCTCCTAAGCCTCCGTGGCATTAGCCAGTCATCAAGACTTTGGAGGCAAAACAGTAAAACAAATATTAACATAATAATTATAAAAGCAATTACTTTTATTCTAGTGTGCTGATTGTGTTCAAGTTCTTTTAGATCTGCACCTAAATAATAGCAATAAGTAATTAGATTACCAGACAAAATTGAGAGAAAAAACTTCCCATTAAGGTTCCATCCCTTTCTTTCACAAATAGCCCTTGGTAGATTTGTAACAGAAAAATTAGCTAGATTAAAATTAAAATAGAGCTTTAGGTATTTTTAGGTTCTTGCTCTGGGTGATATAAAATGCTGTAACCTCAAGCAGGAACATCAAATTCCCCTAGAGGAGTGGTCTTGCTCCTGTTCACATACAGCATGTAGTAAAGAGTTCATCAAGTTATTAAAATCGATTGCACAACAAAATCAGTAAAAGCTATTGCATCTCAACTGTAATCATCTAGATCAGTACAGAAAGCATTTTGTATAAAGAGCATTTTGTATCTCAGTAAGAGACAGCAGATTGAGCATATCACCTCAATGAACTAGAGAAATTATCTGCAACTTCCTTTGCATTGTTATCTTTCTGCACACAAGAAACTTGCCATGTCTCATCTCATTTTTGCAAGCCCATACCAGTTACATACTGCATAAGTACAGAAAAGTTTTAGAAAACCATTTTTTTCCCAAATGTGAGGAATAAAATTTAAAACTATACGTAGAATTCAGCATCTGTTTTCTGGGTGGAGTGTGTGGGGGTGTGTGTGGGGGCATAACTGGAACTGAAAATATTTTTTCAGACACATACTGAATGTATTTCTTAGCCCAGATTAAAACAGATGATGCACTTGAGGATAAAACAATAGTACCTAAAAATGTCGTTCTTTTTATTACCTTTTAATCTAGAAGTGCTTGTTTTAATTATCCATTGCTCATTCTACCCAAGTTTGAATTAAAACAGACAATCAGATGATTGATAAATGCTAGTATCTTTTCTCTAAAGGGATTTATGCAAAAAGAAATGTCTCCACTTAGAAGGGCATTAAAATCAGGTGAAAGAATAAATTTATAAACTGACTGCCTGTGCATTAGAGTCCAAACAGTCTCTAAATAAAAACCTGAATTTAAAACCAGTCTCTAAATTTAAAACTGAATCACAACAAGATGTATAAATATGAAACTTCCAGCCAATGCTCATGTTCTCTGTGTCCATCAATTCTTTGACAAAAATGATAGGGAATCCATAGAATTGGTCAGGAGAAAAAGCACAACTTTGTAGGAACAGAACCTAAATAGGAGGAGCCTCCATCCATTGATCAACATGAAGGTGTTACAACAATTAATCAGCTATGCACTAAAAAGGCAGTACAACAAATCACAGCCAGTTTCCAACAAAGTCAGCAATAAACTCACCTGAAGGCACTGGTACCATTAGTAAGGCAACTGATACAATTATACCCTGAATCAATATATTAAAAGCAAGTCTTTTAGTAGGGGATGACAACTGGAATACATTAACAATATTAACTGGGGCCTTGATCCATTACATATTGTTCATCCATAATCATAAAATTTTAAAACAAATGTCCTTTTTAAATGGATGATGGTGTAGCAGATTAGCACATCCTAAATATTTCTCCACCTTTTTAGAATATGTATTTAAGCATATGCTTGACAAAGAAGAATGGAATAAACCATTTGAAAATATTCATCTCTACCAGCAAAAAGAGGTAACACCAGTTGATAAAGAAAACCTGGAAAAAGATCATCCTGCTTCCCTAAACGCCAAGAATAAGAGCAAACTTTGAATTTAGGAGATGAAAAAAATCCCCAATCTTTCTTTTTTGCATTGGTGAATTTTTAGTATGAAATATATTTCACAATATTATAATCCAACTTTGCATTTCTGTAATGAGATTTCAGCATTTTTCTGAAGCAACAGAATAGGAGATGAAATAAAAAGCAAATTCCCTTTGAACAAAAACAGTCTTATAAAGCATAACAACCTTTACAGGCACAAAAGTACCAACTGTGATAAGAAATCTACATTGTCATATGGTCCACATGAGTTTTTTGTAAGAGACCAGATTTCATACAAATAAGACTGTTATTATACAGCACTCCTCTAGATGTTTTCAAAATTTTGGCACATTCAGAAAATGCAGAGAGAAATGAACTTCAAAAAATATAAGCAAGGGGCATAACAGATTAATGAGAAAGCATAATATAACCCATTCCTGAATGGTAAATAATAGCAGTAACAAGGGAGAAAGAGAAAGGATGCTGGTTTATTTTCCTTGAATGTTGTCACTTGCAATAGAAGTGGCCTGGATCACAGGGCAGTTTTCTTTCTAAGGGCAAGGCTTCTCTACCTTGCTGTTGCTGGCTGGACATGACCAGGGTAAGATCTCCTTGTGCTCGTGGCTTGCCTTTGTCTAGCCAGGAAGGACTGTCCTGAGCCTGTACTAGCCAGTCTGTCTTCTGCTGCTTTTTTATGAAGAGTCATCCCCTATGGACAAAGAGAATTTCAGAGTGAATACCAATACAAAACATCTTTATTAATTTACATTTTGTTCATTACTTGTCTTCACACTGACTAAACTAGTTTGAATTCCATACACAAAGCATCTTATTTTCAAGGACAAAGGTAGAGACATTCTTCTTAATACTTCGGGTGGAAGTCTTTTCCTTCCCTGCTGTCATTCTCCAGGTTTAGAATAACCACCTAAGAACACAATATATGCTTCTCATGGCAATTGGACAATTCTTTTCAAAAGGACTTTCCCCAATTCCTGGCTCCTTTCAGGATGTTGACCTAGAAAAGTACTTTTCTTCTGAAAAAAGTTTAGGTATTGTCATCATCTGTGGAAACACAAACTCCTATGTCAGAAGCACATCTTGGGAGAGAGTATGTTCTCATCAGGCAAAAATGCAACAAGGAAATTGAGAAAGCTGTGGTGGGCTGTGCAGCTGTGCATAAAAGCAGAGGCTAATGAAAGAATGATACAGACAAAGCTATCAGTGACCATCTTAGCACTCATGACAGATCACTGAACTGTGAGTCTCACCTCAGGCTTGTCTTCTACTTGTCAGGAGGACTAATATTATAAAATTGGCCATGGACAGTGGTAATTTGAAAATACCTTCAATATGTAAACAATTCAAACACTCTGCTTGAGTTTAGACTTGCTATTCATGAAGACAAGAAGGATGTAGAACAGCAAGAAGAAAACTCTTCCAAAGGAATACAGAGAGGAGGAATTTGAATTCTATGATTGAGCAGAATGAAACATTAAAATTATAGATGTCTAGAGCAAATGTCAAGTTACAGATAAAGAGCAGTTTCAATCCAACCAACCAGTCTGCCAAAGGGAAGTCTTGAACACATCTGATGTGGGTGACAACTCTCCTAGCACACAGGCCCAGCAAAAGCTGTATGGTTGCACAGACCCCATCTCCTATCCAAACTTTTCTTTGAATAATTTAAGTGAGGTCTTGCTGATGTCCTCACTCTTTGTATGGGGCTAAATTTGCACTCAAGTTAAAGGGGTCATTTCTCTGAGCACTCCAACTGAATTGCAAGTAAGATGAATTGCTTTGATTGTGCCCCTTCATTAGAAACAACTGGAAGACTAGAAAGTGGTGAATCAAAGTAAATTTGAGGACTGTAATTTGTAAAAGTGAAGGGCTGGGATTACAAAAGAGTGATCTGAGCCATTTCTCATTTTAAAACCTGAAAATTATGAACTTCTTTTTTTATTTTCCAGAAGGTTATTATAGGAACAGACTCTTACATAGAGATAACTTAAGATTACCAAAAATTGCTTCTGTGTTTGTGTGTTGGAAAATGCTTATCAAACAAAAATACTATTATAAACATGCCAGAAACAAATAGTATTAATAGTTTCTTTTTTTTATATTTTCAATTAAAAGGTTTGTGAGATTCTTACCATGTTGTACCAGGCACTAACAATATATTTCTCCTCCATTTCTCTTTGACTTTTTGTTTTCTCATACTCTTTCTATAAAACAAAAAAAATCCATATATTTAAAGCCACAGTATAATAGAAGTATTAGTCTCTAACTAAAAACAATTAGTTTTTACCACAAAACCACAACAATTACTACCTCCAGGGAATGAAGCATTCTGTCCCGCTCCTGCAACTGATTTTTCAGCGCCTGAATCTCAGGAGCAGCACCCTGGTTCTGTTTAGGATCTAATGTGCGGATGACCTGTTAGAGAAAAAAAAAAAGTAACTTAAAATATGTCTACCTCTCTCATCAACTGTGACACATTAGAGCATCTGAACAGGGCCTTCTTTTACAGGACTGGGAAATAAAACTACTGACAAGAAAAAGTGATGCCTAAAAGGTTCAGTATCCCAGACACACATTTGCAGTTCCTAACCCAGGCTACATTTCCTTGGGGCCATAACGACACAAAGAACTTCTATAACGTTTCTCTTTTCATAGCTATGATTTTCCTGCCTGTCAATTTCTCCTGCTTGAGGAAGGACTGCTTCTGTCCTTATGGATATTTGCCATGCTTCACCCACCTGGGGTACCAGGTGCTGTAACTTCTAGGTAGCTCTGTTAAGCCAAGCACTCTGTAGTACACGCATAATTGTTATGCTACTAAAAAGATGAAGGGACACATACAGTTGTACGTGTCATCCAAGAGTGCTAGCAAACAGAGCTAAACCAAGAACAAACCCAGCAAATTGCCTGAATTATTAAGCCTTTAACAGAAAATGGCTTGAAACTCTTTAATAACCTCTGGTTATATAGAAACAGACTTCTTTTATCTTTCTACCTATTTCAGAGTTGTGTCCAGATGCTGAAATAAAACAATGCTTTAAATTTAAGTGAGATATTTTTACTGTATGGTAAACATATAAATCCTCTGAAGAGTGGCTGAGGGAACTGGGGGTGTTTAGCCTGGAGAAAAGATAACTCTGGGAGCCCTTATCACTCTCTACTTGAAAGGAGGTTGTAGCCAGGTAGAAGCTGTGGCCTCTTCTCCCAAGCAACCACTGACAGGATGAGACAACATGGCCACAAGTTGTGCCAGGGAAGGTTTAGGTTGAATTGTTAAACTCAGGAATGGGCTGCCTAGGGAGGTAGTGTACACATCCTTTGAGGTGTTCATGGAATTGGATGTGGCACCTAATGCCATGGTCTAGTTAACACAGTTATGATCATTCAAAAGCTGACTTGATGATCTTGGAGATCTTTTCCAACCTAAATGATTCTGTTTCAATTCTATAAAAGCATGTTATTTTTCTAAGAAAATACTCATTAGACCTGGATATACCTTCCATAGTGGAAGACTACATTGATTCTACAAAAAAAACCTGTGCACCAAAACCCATCAATAACAACAAAAAGGAACAAAAAAACCCAGCCAACCCAAACACAAATAAAATGAAACCTGATAAGATTACAAAAAGTTAACCTAAGTAATTAATGCTACTGTCCTAGAAAACATCCTTTAGTAAAACTGTACATACAAATATACAAATCTTACTGAAAAGGGAAATGCTGTCTTTCAGTGGAATATACTCTAAGACAACAACAATCAATATAAAATGCAAGGGCAGGGGAGACAGAGGAGAAATTTTTTTAGAGTTCCTGAGACATTTCACAAGAAATCATTCAGGAAACTCCAAAGAAGTAAAGTAAGAAAGTGTAAAGTTCTGGCAAATTAGGAACCTACTTACAGATTCCAATGTAATGGAATGTATTTAAAGACACTGATATGCTTTTAAGATACTCAAAACAACAAAGTATAGTAAGAGAAGAAATGGGACTAGGAGTAAGACCACAGGATCACCATTTCAAAGCTGGCAGTATACCCCTATCCCCAACACTTCAATATTAGTCACCTTCCTGACAGAAGCATATATTAAGCAATAAAGGCAAAAGAGAATCCTGAACATCATCAGAGAAATCTAACAACTACTGAAGGCAATTCAGTCAAAAAGATGACTTTACTGCAAAAAAGCATCAATAAAAGAGTCTCAAAAATGGGGTAATCTTTTGCAGAATTAGTCCGTATTAAATACTAAAACAATAAGATGAAAATCAATGGAGCTTCCTTCTCTTTAACTTATTAGTGTGGTATACAGATAACTCCTTCATTTTTATTTCCACATAATGGACACACAATACAGTCTCTGTCAGACAGGTGGGGAACATATCTACTTACACTTTTGGCCTTCTCCAAATACTTTTTGTATCGTTCTTCCATTTGTTTCATTTCCTCCTCCTTTTTTCGTAGAGCTTCTTGCAATTCCTCAATTTTAAGTGCTTTATGTCAGGAGATGCACACATTGGAAAATAACATGTTTATTATGCATACTTTTATATTTTACAATATAGACACTTAAGACACAGTTAAAACATATTTCAGTTAAGAAAAGCTGACAAGAAATCTGATGTGGCAGGTATCACAGATTTAATTACCGTATAGCTCAAACACATTAAAAATATGTACTCCTATAAAACCTCATAAAATGGATTTTTTGGGATATAATTTTGCTTTCAAAAATTCTGACAAATAAAGAGAAATGGAATCATAAAGCAATCACATCACTGAACACATTCAGAAAAGAAAATGGGTTTACAGATGACTTACAGCTACTATAATATCTTAGCATGTATTACAGGCAAATATGATTTTTGTTGTTTTATGGAAATGGAATAATTCCTAAGAGGCACAACTCCTGCTATAATCTACTAAACTGTAACATGAATATATTAAATTTAATTTTCTCCCCACATTTTCTTAAGCAGCCGTTGAGACCAGTAGGACAATTTAATTGCACAGATTTTTCCTATGTTGGTATAAGAATATGTCAAGCCACTATTACTTCTACATCTTCTATACAACTTCTCAGATCTCAGAAAACAACATGATATTTTTCTATTTTTTGCTCCATCTGACTATGAATAAAATAATTTTACCACAAACCAGAAAAGCTGCCATTGGTTACAATCTTTTGTCTTATTCTAGAATAACTAGTCTTTTGAAAAATCCAGACTACCTCCCTCATTACTGTTCTGGAAAAAACACAGTAATAATGTGCTAAAAACCAACTAGATGCTGGGTTCTGAATACTCTCTGAGCAATATGATATATATCTTACATACTCTTTGACCAGTAATGGACAATTTGCTCAAATTACAACACATTTTTGAAAACACATTGGAGGAATATACATTGGAAGTAAAAGTGAGTCAGTGACAACAGCAAGGATCTTCTAAATTAGGGTCTTATGAGACATGACAATTCTGGACAGCTGAGGTTCAATGGCAGTGAGCTGGTATTTCTATGGCCGATGTCACTGGGGTTTGGGACTAGATGATCTTTAAGGTTTATTCTAACCTCTTTAAGGTTCATTCTAACCTCATTCTACAATTCTATGATTTTTTACTATAGTGTTTCTAAAATGTGATTTCTGTGCATTTCAAGTGTTAAAAGCATCTTTTTGGTCACCCTAGTTTCCAGAGAAATTTAACATGTCACTTCCATTAAAAACGTACATTTTGCTTACCTGACACCACCTTTAGGCATTATAATTAAAGACATTGCACCTGAAATAATTTACAAAGAAAAGAAATGGACTGCACAGGTAACTCACAACTGTTGTTGCATCTTGGTTCCAAATCTTCAATGATAGCTCGTTTCTTCTGTAGCTCATTGTTAGCTTCGTGGAGCTTCTCTCTGTTACAAACCACAGAAGCACATACTGTTTCCCCAGCACTATTACTGTGCTTGAAATGAGCACTAAGCAGAACAGAAAATCCTCATAGAGAGATTATTTCTATGGACACGATTGATTTTTTTTTTTTCCTACAGAGCATGAGGACAAGTGACAATATCACTGTAGAAATACTTGTTAGTTAGGATGAAAAACATTGTTCTGTATGGATAACTGCAACAGAAAACAATTTCTTTGTCAATAACGGTACTTAATATAGAACTTAGAGTTAATTGTACAATGAGGGCCTAAAATGAATATTCATAACTGGTATTACATTGAGGAAAGAATGGCTAAACCCAAAAGCAACAGAAACTTCTTTTTGCAAGACAGTCAAAAAGCAAATACTCTTTTAGGGAAGTAAAAGATGTGCAAAAATAGCAGAATAAAATGGCAGCACTTCCTAAAGTATTACTTCTATTCTTATAATGTGTAATAAATAGTAAACAAACTATTTTTTTTCATATTAACATGCTTCCCACAGAAAAAAAATTACTTTGTTCTCTTGAGCAAAGATTTGCATAATGTTAAGCAAAATTTTCTACCCAACACAAGATGATGGTTCCCTCATTGCTCTTAATTTTGCAATGGTTTTCTATGGGAAAAACTAGAATCTGAACAGCAGATTCCCAAATATTCCAGTATTATCTAATCTCTCTTAGTTGCATATTTTCCAGATCCATCACGAATGACTGTCTGCCTTTCTCACTATACAGAAAAACACATAATTTCAAACTGCAAACAAAATAAGGAAACAAAAATACTTACAGATGTTCTTCAAGTTTCTTTTTCAGAAGAACTGACTAAAATAGAAAGTTAAATGTTTTATTTTAATATACTGTGAAGCTTTAATGTATTATTAAATTATTTTAAAACATGCAATTTTGACATTCCAACCAAAATCCAACTTTTTTACTTCGGTTTTAAATCACAACTGTAAAGCATCTTGTGGTACCTTTCTCTTCACAGCTGTGTGACTTTAGTAAAATTAGAACCCTTCAGAACTTTACAAGTATTTTCCCAGGAACTAGATCAATAAAAGTAAGATTCATAAATGATAGAATTCTAAGGCAGTTGTTATAATTTGTTCAGTACTTTGTATTGGAAAGTGCAGTAAAATTTGCAAGGAAAGATGTTCTACCAATATTGCGTTGCAACTTGCATGAAGACATGTAGCAAATTAGTTGAAGTAAATTCCCATCCCCACAGAAACTACAAGAAGTAGAGTATTTCTAACTGCTGTGTAGCAAAAATGTCAATTTTTTTAGTGTTTCTTATCTTTATTGATTACAGACACATAAAAATCACCATACAACTTACAGTGTTCCACTTCCTGGTTAAATCACATTTAGATAAGCTCCTTGAAAAAAACTTTGGAAGTAACTTCTAAATTTTATACTCACTTCATACATAGTGAGTATTTTTCAAAAGAAAAAAAAACCAAACTCAGTAAATGTCTATGAACTGAAAGTAGTGTTAAGTAAATAGAAAGCCATACTCACAATAGCCTTGAGCAGAAGCCCATGCCAAGAAACAGAGATGACATTAGTATAAAGCAAAACAGCAGCCAACAGAAGAAACTATTTAGAAAGTCATGAACAGAAAAAGTTAAAGCTATGCATTTTTCACGCATGTGCAATTTCTTCCTCCGTTCTCATGAGCAATTTTCATCTTGTAACATTTTCTAAAACACGTCACTAAACCCAAAAATATAAAAAGAATAAAGAAGTACATTTACAAATCACTGTGTTTAAATCAGAATTCCAAAGGAAAGCAACTCCTATTTAGGAAAGTAATTTTAAAACAAAAATCATATAACTAAGAAAACCAAGGAAAATAGTCAGTCTGTTGGGTTACAACTAGAATTAAGAGATGCGGGTGTTTTTGTGGTGTGATGCTGAATTGTGTTATTGCCACACTGATTGAATACAAAGCAAATGTAGAATATTTAAATCTGCAACTGCCTTTTAAATTTCTGTTAATACACTATCAATCACATGGGAGGGTTAAGACGTGACTGATGGTCCACAACACCATCAAAATACTAGATAAAATAATCAACAAAATTACTTCATTGTTTTTTCTCCAATGTTCTTTCTACAAAGATTTAGTCACCTTGCTAACAGAAAAAATTTACTGTGTGCACTCAAAAAGCTTTTTACTTTGGTTAAACTTCAAAATATTGTCTTTGATCACATTCCTGGGGCACGTTTTTACATTATTACAAAAGAGATTTTCTTATTGCATGATAAGAAAGGTGGGGAGCCATAAAAACAAGTCAACACAGCTCTACTGATTTCACAGTCAGAAATTTACAGTAGCTAAGGATCTGCAGGTTTTGACCATTCCCTTTTTTTTTGCAGTCCTCTGAACAGCTGCAGCAACACTACCCTTTATGTAACTAAAAATATTTGTATGCATCTTTATCAGTCACAAATCATTTGAACTGTCCCCATCACTTGTATCTGATCATTTAGGGGACTACCAGCTGATTGGGAAGGGGAAAAACCTGGAAGCAGTGCCCATTTCCCTAAGATAACAAAATCAAAATTGAACTCACCTTTTTTTTTGCATCCTTTTATTGCGTTTGGGTCTATCTTGAAACAGACACAACTAGTACTCAACACTGATTCCACTGGTATATTATTTACCTAATATCTGCACTGTTAAGGGGATAACCTCTCTCCCAGCTAGACAGATCATGTTTTCACATGCAAGAAACTAATTGTGATAAACAGCCCAAACAATTAAAAGAAGTAGAAATGAGTTTACCCACATTAACTGACCCAAGACACATGATTAAGAAAGAGACTAAAACACTCAATGTGCCATTCTAGGTACCCAAAGATCCTGTATATACTTGGCAGATAAAGTCAGACAGATCACTCTAAAAATGAGCAAAGACTACTTCTGGGATTTTTGCAGTATCAAAAGCAAGCTTTAAAGACTGATAAAAATCTAAAGGCTAATAGCTATAATTGTTGTTCTCTCATAGGAAGATGAGTCTCCTAAACACTACAGAAAGAAAAGTCTTTTTGCTTGAAGTTCCTTTAATGCTTAAACACACCAAAGAAACATTGTCCCATTTTTCAGGGCAAAATTTGGTTTCATTTTAGATGTTAAAGTTAGGGGCAGATGGTTAGGTTCTGGCCTGAGGTTAAGCTAACTTAGCAGGGTGTGGGTCATCGTGTCAGAAGACTGCTGGATGAGATCAGTAACACTGTGAGGTGATGAAAGTCACAAAACAACACCATGATGATAGTCAGATTTTCAAGAATGCTGAAAGTAATGACAGAATGGTTTGGGTTGGAATGGACTTTTAAGGGTCACACAGTCCAACCCCTTCAACAAGCAGGGACTCCTTCAACTAGATCAGGTTGCTCAATGCCCTGTCCAACCTTGCCTTGATTCCATGGATGGGGTATCCACAGCTTCCCTGGGTTCCAGTATCTCACCAAATGAAAAAGTGGCTGAACTTAATGGCTAACTGAAGAGGTAACAGAATTCTGGGGACTTTTTAGGGAGGTGTTTATCAGTAACAGCACGTAAGGCCAAGACTGCATATGTTACATTATAGAAAATATTAGGTCTGGGATGGATTTAACAAGTGGTTCAGAAGTAACTAAAGGCAGGGTGTGTATATAGGAAGGGATTAGGGCAGAGAACAGGAGAACGAGGATGATAAAAGACAGTGATAAGACATGCAAATTATGTAGTCAAAGCTGTTCAGATAACTGTTGAATAGCCCCACATGACTACTGCATTCTGGGGGACAATAAATCAAACCTATTCTGAGCACACCAGACACATCTGAGTTGATTCTGTAGTCTGAAAGATGGGGGTAAGGAGGCCTTTGCCGGGCTGGCAGGGTAACACTCCAAATGGACTAATCATGCATCCCAACAGAATGTGTCACTGCCCATTACAGGCCCAATGGCACACAGCTGCCTTCTACTGCGCTTCAGTACAAAATCAAAACTGTTTGCCCTTGTGGACCTTGGCACAGAGCACGTAACAATACAAGGACACTTGCCTGGGTTATGACACTACCTCTACCCCTTTTTGGGCATGTCTAAAAATAATTTCAGCTTTAAAACAAAACAAAACTTTAAAAAACCAAACCAAACCAAACCAACAAACAAAAAAAACCAACAAAACTGAGCTCTCACCATACATTTCAGGACTGAATTAAAATGAATTTTCTGGATTGAGTACATTTCCAGTATAAGTACATAAAAATATGAACCTCAGTGCAATTTTGCATAAAAATAGCAAAAAACAGAGGAAATTAGCTGAAAATTATGTACTGGTAAACTGTATGCTATGTCTCTCCTACTGCTTTTTCTTATGTTTCTGAAGAATCACTCTTTTTGTATGCCTATCCTACAGATAACTCAGGTAGTCTCAGCCCAACTTCGACCTACTTGAGCAGCTGGGTTTAACTTCAGAGGTTTGCTCTGCTTTACAAGGGAGATTGCATGAGGAGACCACAATGTCAGAGGTTCTTGTATCTTCAATATTTCCCTGAGTCTACACTCACTCTTTTACTTCCTTATGAGTAAATTAAATTCTACAGATTGAACTCAGCAAAGCAGGCCATGGGATCAGTGCCTATAAATTACCACTCCTATGGTCAAACCAACACAGAAGCCATTAGTGCAGACTAAATTACTGACCCAACCGGAGCCTCAAAAGAGACACAACTGAAATTGCAGTAAATAAAGCTGAATACAATTTGACAGAGATAATTCACAATACTCAGTATCTGAGAATAATTCTTTCATATTCTTGTTCACCCTGAAAATGTTTTGGCCAATAATCAGGACAACAAAGAACATCTCAGAAGAGACCTATTTTAATGTGCATTCTGAAACACATTGTAAGTTACTCAGGAAAATAATCTTCATGTAAATCAACTAGGTGTTTAATATTCATATAGTTTATTCTGAAAATTTAAAGGGTAAACTAAACTTAACATTGTCATGGTTTGAGAGGAAGTAAGTTTTCTGGGATGCTGTGGTCAAACCAATGGGTGTTCAGATCTGAATACTGGCACCTGGTGTGGCCACTGGGGACACGGATATGCCTCTGGGAACATGGGGGTTAAAAGCAGAGCACTCCCAGGAAATCTCTCTTGGGTTCTGGGTGAAGGAAACAGGTCAGACCTCCCCTGGCCCAGCCGCTGGCTGGGCAGGAGAGGGGAAGCCATGCGGCCATGTGAGATAGGCCGGGCCCTGAGGATGGAAGGGTCCCACGGGCATCAGGCAGCTGCTCCCTCCCTGCCCCAGGAGAGAGAGAGAGAGAGAGAGAGAGAGAGAGAGAGAGAGAGAGAGAGAGAGAGAGAGAGAGAGAGAGAGAGAGAGAGGGAGAGAGAGAGAGAGGGGAGGGAGAGGGAGAGGGAGAGAGAGAGAGAGAGAATACAGCCTGTGCCACCTTGAAACTTGGTAACATGCGCCAGCAGCAGGGCTGAGAAGGAGAAGGGGGGTGGGGTGCAGTGAGAAGGTGTCCAGCCACTGTGGGAGTTCTGGGCGGGCAGAGCCCAAGATTTTAACTCCTTTTTGGACAATGAAAACTTTGCAGAACATTAACCTTCCTAGAAGAGAGAGAGAGATGAAATGGAGGAAGAAATGGCCAAGTGTGAAAAAAGTTCATGCAAGTGAAAGATGTCGGAAGAGCGGGGAAGAACATTAAGTTGGAAAAGATGATGGAGTGGCCTTAGCTGGACTTTTCTTGTATAGCCATGGACAGAACCATGTTTCCTGTGACATACAGACTGCATCCAGGGGGAGGCAATGGCTCAGAGCCAAGAGGGTTCAGTGTTGAAGCCCCTTGGCCCCAGGGGGTGAAATCTTGGGGGCAGGTGTCCCAAAGGTGAGACTGTGCTCTTTCTGGAATGGGACAAAGCAGCCTTAAAAAGACGACCCTAGAAGCAGCTCTGGTCCATGTTCAGTGGTGAGAGCACTGGACACAGAAGGAAGAGGTCACGTCGGCAGACGTTCTCCGGGTAGTGCCACGATGACATGGAAACACACGAGGTTTCAGCGGTGTTTCCTGGGGAAGCCTATGGCACAAGAAAGACTCCACTCCTCTTGATGAACTGAGAATTAATTATCTAAGGGGTGGTGATGGACTGAGAGTTGGTGATCTGAGGGATAGATATATTGGAAATGGGGTGGGGGGAGGAGGAAATGTTTTCGGAAGGTTTTCATTTTTCCTGTGTGTTTCTTTTTACATATAGTTGTAGTTTAGTTAATAAAGCTTTCTTTTCTTTATTTCTAAGTGGGGGCCTGCTTTGCTTATTCCTGGTCCCATCTCACAGCACACACCAGGGAGAGTGTATTTTCATGGGGGCACTGGCATTGCACCAGCATCAAACCATGACAAACATACTCTTAAATTTAAATTTACATAAGCATCTAATAAAAAAAACTTCCACTCTTTTATATAAATTAGTTAAAACAAACCCACAAAACCAGAAAGCAGCACATTACAGTTTGTTGCCAGTTAGCAACATGATACACTGAGATTGTGAGCATACACTACGCATGTACAGTCCAACAAATCGCTGCTTTCAATAAAGTTCTAGAGCTTCTTTTTTGAAATACAGTAGACAAACAATTTTTGAGTGGAAGACTGAAAGTTGTTTTTCACGCTAACTCAGCTACAATGTGTATTTTTACATTTAAAATGAAGTTAATCCTGTATACAGAAACAGAAAAAGGTGTATTGTGTTGAGGGCCTAATTATTTGACTTCTTTTTTAGTTTCAGACTGCCTGTTTTTTTTCATTCTGAGATTACATTTACATGAAGAATTACAGACCTTTCAGTGGCTGGAAAGGCCTTTCATTAAGAAAACTAAACCCAAAACAACTTCAGATGCTTTATTCATGGAGAATCAACATTTTCTCAATTCCCTGAAAAGCTCTCCATTCTAATTAAATAATTTAAATGCTGAGTTTTCTGTTGCAACAGACACAATTATTCAAATTAAACATGTATGACACCTTCTCTCCATAGGATGTTTTTTAATTCTAGACAATTGTCTTACACCCTAGTTAGAGAAGCACAATTTATTGGTAAGACCATACAAGTAAATATGCAAAACTATTAGAAATCTCAGTTTGTATAATTCTTTTACTTTTTCTTTTTTTACAAAAAGGTGAAAGTTTCAAAAATTGTAACTAATTGAATGTAAGTTTGATGTACGTTTCTACTTACATCTTCAGCTTTTGAACCTTGATCCTGCAAAGATTTTTGTAGCTCTTCAACCTGGGACTGTACTTCCAGAAGCCTCTGATTTACCAATCTAGGAAAGAGACATCATTTCTTTTTCAGAAAAAAACCCAAACTGCAAGAGGTAGTCTCAGATTCTTACAGATTTTTAGTGTCCAGTGTTTTCAGATCATCTACACAAAAAAATGCAATACTATAAATTGCTCACAAGAAAATTACAGTAGTAGTTAAGAGCTTACAGCAGTTCCAGAGATTATAACATCCGGATGTTCATTCAGAACATTCTCATATTCCTCAAGGACAACATAAATGCATGCAAAAATCAGTTCTATATACATGAAAGAAGACCTTTTAACAGTCAGTTTTACTGTGAGAGAGCTGCTAGCTTATGCTTCTACACCATCACAGAACCCTATAAACTTGTAGGTTGGAAGAGATGTCCACAGGTTGCCTAGATCCAACCTCCTCTTTAAAGCAGGTGCATTTACAGCAGATTGCTGGGAATCCTATCCACTACCAGGTTCAAGCACTTGTAAGGACAGAGGTCTAACAGTCTCTTTGGGCTTCTCTACTAGAGCTTGGACCCATACTCCATATTTTGTCTGCTGCCTCTTGTCCTCCCACTAACAATCTCTTGAGAATAGCCCAAATCTGTCCTCTTTTTACCTTCCCATCAGGCAGATGCAGTTCACAGTACTCTCATCTATGTCACCTTTCCTTTGGCCTGGACAAACCCAGTTCTCAGTTTTATCCCACCTATAACACATTACAGTGTCTCTAACCTTAGCAGTATTCTGCTGCACTTCTATACATCCACATCTCTCTGGTACTGTGGAATCCAAAATTACATGTTCTGTCCAGATGTGATAAGTACTGCTCATCATAATAAGTACTGATGAGGTGAATCATTTTCACAGATTGACAGCCTGCACCTCAGTGAGGACTGTCCAGATCACAGTCAACTGCAAGGTCCCCAGATAACACATCCTGCTTTGCCACCCACTAGGACCCCAGAGCTTTTGCAGCAGAGCTGCTCCACAGCCAGGGACAGGGGTCTCATCAGTTCATTTCTCTGTACTGTTGACCTCCTCTGAATAACAGTTTTCCCTTTCAGGACATCCCAAAGTGGTATCATTCTCAAACTTGCTAGGAGTAGCCCCTTTCATCAGTGAAGTTATCAATAAAAGTTATGAACAGCGCTGGTACTGATGACCGAGGAACTGGTTACCAGCTGGGTTTCATTGCACTGACAATACTACTTTAGGCTCAGCTGTCTGTTCACTGTGCAATCAATTTTTTTTTGCTCACCACTTAACTGTCCACTTATTTAGTTTATATCCAGGCATTCTGAACATAAGGATAACATGGGACACTTTACCAAAGGCTTTGCTAAAGCTAAATATCATCCTCTCACCCTTCTTCACATATGCAGTCATTTCATTGTCAAGACAACTGGATTAGTTAGGCATGATTTGCTCTGAATAAATTCATGTTGACATTTGCTAATTACTTTCCTGTCCTTCATGTAGCTGAAAATAAATTCCAGATGGACTTGCTTTGCAAGATTTCCAGAAAGCAAGCTGTGCCTGACCAATCTCAATAGTTCCTTGTGCTCTTTTTTTTGTCCTTCTTGAAGGTGAGTGCAGTATTTACCTTTTCTCAGACTTCAGGCACCTCCCCCAGTTGAAGGGGAGGACTGGGGAAGATTAGATAAGTAACAGATTCAAAGCTTAGATACAAAGCAGCTTCACATCACTATCACCCAAATACTGGGGCATGCTCTGATGCACTCTGTCTGGTCTCACAGATGTCTCTATGCTGATTTGTTCAATCAGCAGGGTCAGCTAGAGAAGGCTGCCAAGGAACATGTCCTGTTGAGTTTTACATATCTACAAGGATGGAGATGGAGACAACCTCTCTGGGCAACATACTCCAGTGTGCAGCAGCCCTCACAGCCAAAAAAAAAAGGCATATTCTCACATTCAGATGAAATATAATGTGTTTTAAGCTATGCTTACACCCTCTTGCCATGTTACTGAGTATCACTGACAAGGGTCTATCTCCACCTTCTTTAGACCCTCCCATCATACACCTTGATAAGATACATTGATAAGATCTAACCTGAGCCTTCTCTTTTCCAGGCTACATAGTCTCTATCCCTCAGACTTTACTCATACAAAAGACTCTACAGTCCTACAATAACATCCTTGTGGTCTTTCACAGGATTGATTCCATTAAATCCATGTCTTTCTTGTCCTGCAGATGCCTGTAGGAAGGTCAACTGAAGCAGAGGACAAAATTTCTTACCTGTTTTCTGTCTCCAGTTCATTCTTCCGTAAGTTTGCATCATCAAGAAGGCTCTGCAACAAGGCAATCTTCTCATTGTCAGAACCTTCTTGGTTCAATTTTAACATCTTGTTCTCATGCTGAAGGCGGATGAGTTTCTCCCTAAACACATACAACACAATTTTTTTTTAAAAATAATATCAATATCTACAACAAAGAAAGCAGTTTACCATAGGAAGTAAAATAACAATATAAATATCTTTTTAAGGCAGATGTTGCAACAACAATCGTATCTTCAAACCTCCAAATACAAACCCAACTTAAATTGTAATTGCAGAACACAAAGAAATTACCTCAGTGCTCCCATTAGATCTCAGAGTACAGCTCAACAAATATAGAGGGAGAACAGAGAATGCAAAACTTAATACCAAGTGTGAAGAAAGACCGTAGTCTCAGCTGCCACTAAACTACTGCATTACCCTGAGCAAGTAATTTCAACCCTTAGTCTTTTTACACAGAATCACAGAAACATTTGGGTTGAAAAGACTCCTAAGATCATCAACATCCAACATAAACCCAGCACTGCCAAGTCCACCACAGAATCATGTTCCTTAAGCACCATGTCTACACATCTTTTAAATACAACCAGGGATGGGTGGTTATCAAGCATTGAACCACTTCCCTGGGTTCAATGCTTGATAACCCCACCTGGTGAAGCCCACCCCACTTAATATCCAATCTAAACCTCCCTGGCACAGTGTAAGGAAAAAAAGACCAACCCCCACCTCATCACAACCTCCTTTTGGGTAGTTGTAGAGGATTATAAGCTCACCCCCGAACCTCCTTTCTCCAGGATAGACAACCTCCTGCTCCTCATAGGACTTAACGCTCTAGACCCTTCTCTAGCTCTATTGTCCTTCTCTGGACACGCTCCAGCCCCTCAATGTCCTTCTTGTAGTGAAGGCGCAAAACCGGACATGGGATTTGAGAAGTGCCCTCACCAATGCCAATTACAGGGGGACAATCCCTGCCCTGGTCCTGCTGGCCACTCTATTGCTGATACAGGCCAGGATGCCATTGACCTTCTTGACCACCTGGGCACTCAATGGTTCATGTTCAGCTGCTGTCACCCAACACCACCAAATCCACACCAGAACAACAGGTGCCATCCACAGGGACCTGGACAAACTGAAGAAGTCAGGCATGAAAACCTCATGAGGTTCAACAAGGCCATGTGTAACGTCCTCCACTTGGCCTATGGCAACCCCTGGTATCAGCACAGGCTGGAGATGAGCAGATGGAGAGCAGCCCTGTGAGAAGGACTGGGGGGTGCTGGTGGGTGAGAGGCTGGACATGACCCAGCCATGGGCACTCCCAGCCCAGAAAGCCAAACGTGTCCTGGGCTGCATCCAAAGTAGTGTGGGCAGCAGGGGAAGGAGGGGATTCTGCCCCTCTGCTCTGCTCTGGTGAGAGCCCACCTGGAACCCTGCATCCAGCTCTGGGGTCCCAGCACAGGAAGTACGTCAACTAATTCAAGCGAGTCCTGAGGAAGCTGCTAAGGTGATCACAGAGATGGAGCATCTCTATTAAAGCAGGCTGAGAGAGCTGAGGTTGCAGTTGTAGATCAGACTCCAGGGATACCTTAGAGCAGCTTTACAGTGCCTGAAAGGAGCCAACAACAGAGCTGGAGAGAGATTTTTTACAAGAGCATGGAGAGACAAGACAAAGGAGAGTAGTGTTAAACTGGAAATGGGTGGTTTAGATTAGATATGAAATAGAAATTCTTTACTTTGAGGGTTTGGAGGCAATGGCAAAGGGAGTTCTGGATGCCCCATACCTGGCAGTATTCCAGGCTAGGTTGGATGGAAATTTGAGCAGCTGGAAGATGTCCTTGCCCATGGCACAGTAGGTGGAACAAGATGATCTTTAAGGTCCCCAAGCTGTTCTATGACTCTACAATTACTTCCCACTGTGCATCTTTTCAGCCATTCTTCTCCAAGCCTGCAGCACTGTACACATTGTTGTGATCCAAGGGCAGGACCTTGGCCATGCTGAACTTCATACAACTGTCCTCTGCCCACTTCATACAACTGTCAACTGTCCACCGATACAACCTGTTCAGATTCCTCTGCAGTGCGTTTCGACCCTCCAGCAGATCAACACTGTCCTGAGTAACCCAAAATGTTATTGTATTCCATATCTATCTGTGACCAAAATTGTTACTCCCCTCCTGCAGCTGGAAAACAGAATGGTGGGGCAGGGGCTGGGGGGTTGCCCCGGGCTCTTTAAAAGTCGAAGCACTCAGGCAGAATCACTCTCCGCCCACTCTGGTGGACTCTTGGTTCTTTCCTGCCCCTACTTGCTACAGTAGCAAGTCGAGATGCTCTCTTTCACAATCAAAAACTGTTTCAGAGTGAATTTTGCAACACCCATTGGCAGCCACTCCCTCAGCAGCCTTCAGCGGACACCACCCTGCCCCACGGACTTGCAGGCGCCTTAGTGGAACAGCAGGCAGCACAGCTGTAAGTAGGCATAGCATAGCAGTTTCCTTCTGTATTGCGGCAACTTTATTCAGTTTCTTGCATCTGTCTTCCAGATCAGCGGTGTTAATATCAAAGACTGTGGCAATGAAGGCTTTAAGTAGATAACTTTCTCGTTATCCTTTACTGGTATGGTTCTCCTTGCAATCAATAAGGGATTGAGATTCTCCTTCACCCTCATTTAATTAAGTGAATGTATTTATAGAAACATTTTTTTATTGTCTTTTATTGGTAGTAGGCAGAATAAGATCTAGTTGGGCTTTGGCCCATCTAATTTTCTCCCTGCATAACAGCACATCTCTGTACACCTCCTGAGTGGCTTTGCCCCTTCTTCCAAACATGATACAATCTTTTTTATCCCGAGTTCTGGCCAAAGCTCTCTGTACAGCCAGGCCAGTTTTCCTGGTTTACCATTCGGCACATGGAGACAGCCTGCTCCTGCACCTTAACAGCTCCTTCCTGCCCTCCCAGATTCCTTTGCCCTTCAGGACTGACTTCCAACCAACTCTGTAAACCAGACCCTGGTTGGTAAACGGGTCACTCTGCCCTACAGAATTCCAAAGTGGAGGTTCTGCTGGTCTCTCTCCTTAATTCTCTGTGAATCAAAAACTCTCTCATTCAGTGGTTGCTGTGCCCAAGAAGGCCTCTGATCATCATATCATCTACCAGCCCTTTCCTGTTCACAGTGAGTCCACATCTTTCCTAGTTGGCTTGCTCAGCAGCTGTGTTATCTTCCACACAGTTGAAGAACCTTCTAGACCGATGCCTTTCTGCTGTGCTGCATTTGCAGCAGCCATCTGTAAGTTGAAGTCCTCCATAAGAAGGGCCAGCAATCTCAAGACCTCTCCCAGCTGCTTATAGCATAGTATCCTAGACAAGTGGTCTATAACACACCCACCAGAATATCTGCCTTGTGGCCTTCCCCTTAATTCTTACTCAAAAATACTCAACTCTTTTGGTAGCATCATCAAGCTACAGGCAATCAGAACAGGGCAACGACAAGTACTTTTTTCTAATATCCAACATAAACCTTTCCTCGACACAAATTCAGACCATTCCCTTGGGTCCTGTCACTGGTCACAACAGAGAAGAGATGAATGTTCACCCTTCCTCTTCGTCTCAAGAGGAAGGATAAAATCTCTGCTAAGTCTCCTCCTCTCCAGGCTGAACAGATCAAGTAACCTCAGCTGCTCATCATAGAGCTTCCCCTCAAGGCCCTTCACCATGCTTTTGACCCTCCTTAGGATGTTAAGAGCTTTATGTCTTTCTCATATTGTGGCACCCAAAACTGTAAACAGGATTCTGCCCCAGAGCAGAGCAGAGCATAGCAGGACAATCCCCTCCCTTGCCTGGCTGGTGATGCTGTGCCTGATGCCCGCAAGGACACAGTTGGGCCTCCTGGCTGCCAGGGCACTGCTGACTAATGTTCAACTTGCCCATGACCATTGCAGAGGTTAGTAAAACAAAGCTTGTATTAGCTTACTTTATTTCAGGAGTAATGATTTCTGCTGCTAAACTGTCTGAAGGCTCTTGTCTTCCCAGAGGCATCAATCCTGAGTAAGGAAAAGCATACCACTGACTTTTTCACATGACAAGAAGTAGACATTGTTCTAGAAGCTTCACACTACTGCTAGACAATGTAAAATGACACAAAGTCAAGCTACAGCAAGACTGACAGACAAACACCATTTCATTTGGTGAACCATTATGTCTGATTTCATCCATTCTGAAGAAATAATGCTGCAGTTTATTTCCTGCTCATTATCTTATTATCTAACAACTATAAAGGTACGCAAGATTACACATACAAATTAACTATAACACATGAAACATCATGAGAAAATACATCTCTAAAGAAAACTATGTAACTATATAGAAATCAGATATACATAATAAAAATATCCCACTGGAGAGGAGACTAAAATTCTGATCGATACAAATAACATTCAAAGCTTTTGCTTGCTTATGAAGCTATGAATAGCTGAAGTTTTTCACTGCTGATTTTAGAAGAACTTAAATTTATTCTGTGCTAAACAAAAGCACATTTAATTCTCTACAGAAAACTCATGTACACTTTAGAAAAGAGGCATTTAATCTCCTTATTTGTTCTTTACCTGTAGTAGTGAGTTGACCCTCCTGAGCTTGTACACATCTAAGTTCTTCAATAGTTTCTTTCAAAGAATCCCTTTCTGTTCTTAATCTCTGAATAATCGGAAAGAGAACGAATATCAGTCTTGGCAGTCCAAATCCATCTCTAACAGCCTTCAAAATTTTAAAAATCATTCAATGTAACTCTAGAAATTACTTTCAAATTAAGGTATCTCAGTCTATTCCATAACAGAATAAATGTAAGTATTATATATTCCACAGGAACAGTGATTTGGGGTTTTTTTTGGGAGAAGGGTTGCTGATCTTATTGGACTAAAAATGGCAGGGGTATAAGTTTACAAAAACAAGGTATTAGTAACACAAAGTTCTGGTACTGGGTAGTAAACAGTATCCATAGGGCCACCCAGCTGTTTTCCTTTCATAGGGGTTGATTCCAAGAGAAATGAAAGACAGTTGAGAGACCATAGATTTTTCCCTCACCATGAATCAAATATTCAGCCAGGAGTGAAATAACGAGCAGGTAAGTACAGGGTCAACATAACAAACTGCTTTTACTTCACTTCGTCTTTCACCACTGAAAGTGTGAGCAACACTTTCATATCGCATTCCTCCTGTGTGTCTGCTGTTCTTGTCATTCACCAGCACTTTGGCTATAGAAGAAAACTTGTTGCTTAAGATTTGGTCCAAAGAGAACTGAAAAACAGGACTGGATCACCTTGGGATCCATCAGATTAACTATTCAGTAGCATCAGGCAAATACTCTTTCAATTTGGCACAACTACCCTTTTGGCAAAAAAAAAGAGAATCTACAGATAACACCAAGTTTTTGTCCAGAAGGTTGCCAAGAGTCAAAAAAAGGAAAGAATTTTGCTACTATGTAATGATCCAAAATGTAGTTTGCTCCAAAATCAGACATGTTCAGTATTACTAAATGGTCCAAGATAGACCTTGCCTCTGTATAGGTATGGAGTTGTATTGGCTGACAGCATTTCATTTTACTAACAGTTGATTGACAAATGCCAGAATATTTTAGTGACTAGAAAAAGCTCTAGGGCTTCACTGGTACAAGCAGCTCAATAATTATAGTACTTATAACACACCACAGAGGTAAAATTCCAAGCTACTTTGATGAAGATATCAAACACTATCATGTTTTGCCAGAACACAAGGAAAATAATATAATCAATTTCAGTAACTATTTCCAAAATATAGCTGACAAGATACGACTACCTAGTTTGTGACCTGTGGTGGGCTACTTTATTGATACATATTGACAACAGAGAATAGAAAGAGCAGGTAATATAGTGAGTCACTAAACTCAAGTGATAAGGGAATTATAGCTGTAATTTACTTCTCACAGGTGCATATCCATTCAAAAGAATGTACTTAAGAACAACATCCAGCTCAAAAAAAAGCTGTTTGCCAGGGGGTAAATCAGAAAACTATATGACAATGGCCTGCAATTCAGATCCTTTGTGCAAGATGAAATGGTCCACTGAGCCATGGATAAGCCACAGAAACAACTTTACCATTGTTCAACATAAAAGAATTGAAAAAACCCAATTTAAAAATAAAAAGCAGGAAAGAAAGCCAAAGCACAATACCAACACAGTTATTATGAGCATTCCAGCCTGATTTGAAGGACAGATGGAAGTGATGTGAAGGTCAAGTGTCCATCAGAGCTTGAAAATTTAATAAAAAATGGGAATCAATGGCCTGTGAACCTAAAGTAACTGACAACTTTCAGTTCAAATTATATTTAAGTGCTGGGCTTGGAAATCTTGGAAATAACTGGACATGAAACATGACTATTGAGGAAAAAGCCTGCAGAGTTTCTGATAGCTTGATCAAGGGACTTAAAATTACAACATGCCAAAGAAACTGCTAGCTGCAATTGATTTTAGTAGTTTGAACCCCCTGCATATACATTCATAAGAAACAAGCTGAAATGAACTGTTGAGAAACGACAGTGTGTAAGAGAAGTCTGAAGGATCAGTCTTGGGAAGAGAGTACAAAGCAATTAATCACAGAATCACTAGCAGCAAATGACACAAGAGGAAGGGGATAAATTTGTATCTACCCTGTGTGTTCCACATTGGCAGTACAAGACAGGTCAACAAGGAGTTGTCATAAAAGCTGAGATTGCCAGAAAGGACATTTCCCTCTACACAACTACTAAGCCTCTTCCTATACTAGTGATGATTCCACTAAGAGAAGCATGCTGATGGTACCTCAAAGAATGCCTTAGGGGAAAAAAGCAACAGGAATTTAGTTCTAGGATGATACTGCACAAATCCTGTTGTAAATAGATTTTCAGAATACATAATAATTACCCTGGTAATTTCTCATGGTAAATGGTCAGGAAACAACTTCAGATGCCAAATATGAAGGCTTTTCCTCTTAAAAATGGGATTTTGTACAGTCACTTTATTCCATGCTGTACAACTCTTAGGTTTAAAAACTATCTTGTACACAAACATTAGAAAATTTTGGAGGAAAAAAGACTTCCTAATTTAAAAAGACCGCTAACTATAATTACCATATCTCTGTGTTATAAATGATACAAAGTTGCTATTGTTACTAAAAAAAACAAAACACCTTGGCACTTACATCTTTTTCTTTTTGGAGGCTGTCTACTTTTTCTTTCAGTCGTTTGCATTCATAATCTAATTTATCAGCTTTCTTGGATTCTTCAGATAACCTGTTTTGTAGTTCAACTGCCTGTGAGAACAAGAATCAATAATGTGTCTGCAAATGTTAAAACAAAATACACAAGACAAAGTAGCCAATTACAATGCACCACAACTCATGTTGTAAAACAATTGAAATAGTTACTTATAGGACATACAAAAAACTTCCTTCATCAGTTGTTCTGTGTTTCAGCAAAATAAAAAGCATTCAAATATTAGGTCTTAGTGCAAGCAAAAGAAGAAAAAAATGTGAAGTATTTTCACTACATCTAAAACAAGAATTTAAACTCAATGTTTACAGAAAAAAACCCATGTAGTTCTACAAATCAAGATTAGGAACAGCAGAAAAAATTTTCTGCATTCTGAAAAGCCTAGCAAAGAGAACAGACTCTGAAGAAAGCCAATTATCTACATATTTTTTTAACTTTACTTCATAAGCCTCACTCAGAATTCAGCTACTAGTTTAAGAGGCCAGGTAACATTCCTAACATTCCCTAACCTGAGATGTCCTAATAATTTTTAATATACTAACAAAGATTCAGCCACAGGCTCCAAACAGGTTTTTTTTATTTCAGTGAGAAACACTGCCACATGTATGCTTTCAACTACAGATCAGTAAAGAACTCTTAAGATTAAGTGAGCAGAAATGTGAAAGCCAAGCACAACAGAAGGTAAATCAGTGAAGTCTTGCCTTTTCAAAACTTTCAGCCTTCACTAACAGAGATTCATTCCCAGAACACTAGTAAAGCTCATAATGGAGAGAGCACAAGAGCAAATAGACTAAATAAAGACTGACCTGCAAATACAAAAGCTGAATGAAGACTCAGCTAAAGACCTACAGCTTCTTCTGAATCAGTTTATAAGAAGGCTTTTTCATGACTTTTAGATTACAAAGGACGTGATTAAAGCAGTAGCCATATCTACATCAAGATCCCCTAGTGGTTCTAATGGCCTTTTATTTTCAATGTGTACAAATATAGCAAAATAACTACAAGGCCTAAAATATGCATGGTCCTAAGTGTTAGAGAAGGAATTGGCTGCTGTTTTTCCTAAATTAAAGGCTGCAAAATCAGCACAGCCCTGCATTTTCTGAGATTAAAGAAATGAGCATGTTAGATATGAAAATATTTCATTTTTCAGATGTGACATTTATCACTGGGGCCATCAGAATAACTGCAGGTATAACAAAACAACTGCAGGCCTTCACCAGTGACAGTGCCACCACTTGCAAAATATTAGTATTTTCACCTCAAATGGAAAGAAATGCATTTATGTTTGTAACCAATCATGCTAAGGCAATGGTATGCACAAAAACACTGCAGAAAATAAATTTGTCTTTAAGTAAGACTTGCGAGTGTATAGAAAAACATACAGTTTCATGGTAATGCAGAAGATTAAAAAAATGAACTGCCATCACATTCACTAAGCATTATCTGTGTATGGAATGAGTAAAGCAGGAATCTTGCAACAAAGAAAAGCAAGACATACCGTTAACTATGTATCAGAATGCACATGCACAAAGGGGCTGAATTAAAATTACAAAAAAAAAATATCCTGCAGTCTTTACATTTCAATTCTTCATGCCGAAATAAAGTTTCTTAGAAAAGGCTTGTGCTTGCTCTCAGAAGAGTGAAAACAAAACACTACCACTCAACCTCACCTCACAGAGACTGCTCTATGCAGTGAAGATGCAATTTCCTTGCAGATTACTAGAGGAATTTGAATGACCCACTTTCATCTGCATAGCACAATGATTCTAAGCCAAAGAAATAACTCTCTAATGGTGTCCTCATGAGTCAGGTTGGATCCTTCAAGCACCAGACAAGACATATTCCATTACAGGAACACACTAGTACTCAGCAGCGACATAACATCACAAGCCTTATACCCAACTTACTTCTGATAGCACAATTTAGGATTCCCAGAAAAATAATTTTGTGGCTTATGAATCACAGGCAGGTTTCGAAAGGAGCCCAGTCTTACAGACACTGAAGACAAACACAGAGTGTTCATTTTGAGACACCATAGTTAGGCGAAGAAAAACACATCTGCCACAGGACACCTGAAGCTTATTCCAGTCTCAGTCAGTAAGCGGTTTTGCATCAAACAACAGCTCCTCATATGGGAGGAAACCCATAAAACACACCGAAGAAAAGGAGTACTTTAGCAGCACAACTGATGGGACTGGCCCTTCCAAAATCCTTTTGGTTGGTGAAATAAGAAGAATCAAATGCAGATGTTGAGGTTAAACAACAATATCACATGCTCAGCTGTTTAACGGAGTGAAATATTGGGTTGCCAGTAAACTTGATACTACTCATTGGTAGGAATGGAAGGCCATTCCTTTCTACATTGCATTTCTCTTTGTCCCCCTGGACAATTTTTCTTCTCCAACTTCTTTTTTTTCCCAGTAAAATCGTTTGGGCTGTATTTAAAATTGGCCCACATAGGCTGAAACCATTTGTTTTAAACACTGAGATCACCACCTGCAGGGAAAAAGTCTATCAAGTCTTATGGAGACACATCACTCCTGGGCTTTCAGTATTGTTTAGTGTTTGTTTCTATACTTTATTCTATGGTGAACTGACATACAAGGACCCTGTGCTGTGATTGTTCAATCAGGCAAAAATACAGAGCAGGCACTACTGCTTTAATAAACCATGCTCTGTCTAGCCGTGTAACAAGAATACCAGAACAATATTGTGTCCCTGAAGTAAAGAAGCAGAAAGAAGATTAAGCACATGTTGCACCTTTACACATGGCACTTGAATGCACACATGGCACTTGAATAAGCAGGAGGATAAATAGGTGCCTTTCACTCCACAGAGTGTGCTGCTGACACATTTTGTATTCCACTAGGTGCATATAAGCAACAAGGATGACATGTGTCCTTCTCTCTTCTTAAGTAGAAAAATCCATGTGTATCAGAGAAACTAGAACGTTAAAAAAAGAAGCTATTTAACCACAGGAACAACTTACCTCAGCTGTGGTGTGTTCCTCACTCCTGGAAAATTGTAAGTGAAAAGTGGATACTTTTTCTGAAAGGACAGCCTCTAATTCAAGCCCCACTACTGAATATGAATTTGGAATAACTTTAGGAAAAAAAGGCTTTACATCTGTTAAGTTTTTAAATGCAAGAAATACTGCTTTTTGACAAAGTAACAAACTTGTAGTAATGACAAGAGCTGCAGGAAAGAAGGACAAAAGGTAGCAAGTACCTATAAAACATGGAAGTCTTTTATACAGGAGTTGTTTTTTTCATAGCCTTTTTTTACTTTGAAGCATTAGCCATGTTATAAAGACAAAGTGCTAAACAATACAGAGTATTATAGCACTGATGTCCTCACCTGTCTCTTGTATGTTTCCAGCTGACTGCGCGCTGCGTTGGCCTTCCTTAGTTCTTCCTCCAGGCTCACGGTATTTTGCATGTACATTGTATTCTTCTCTTCTAAAAGCTTCACTTGCCGCCGCAAATCACCCAGGTCCTCCAATTTCTTTTTGTATGACTCTACTTGGCTTTCTAACTTGGCTACTTTATCAGAAGAATGCCTGAAGAGACAGATTTGTATCAAATTTGAACTCCGAAAACTAACAAAACTAACAGAACCTAAAATGCTTCTTCAGTTTTTTCTTAATGCAGAAGACATTCATGGGAAGAACAATAAAGCAATCATATCCTCCTATTACTGATGTTTTCGCTTTTAATTGTCTGTTTTCTTCCCATAACTATTTGTCAACTCTAAAAGTTGCTGCTGAAGTTTCTTTTAGACCCTCTATCCCGCTTCCTAACACAACTTTCTTATCTGCTTCCAACCTTAAAATAATAGCTAAAACAACCTCACTCCCACTCATTTCCTTTCAATTCTAGACTATGTTCTGTCCTAAATTTTTCAAGGGTAAAGAAGAAAAGTTTCTACCATTCAGTTTGTTTTAATGATAACCAGGACTAAAATCATAAAGATCTCTCTGCTAGACAAATTGTACTTGGTGACACAGAAGAACAGCAACAGTTTTGAAACTTGACTCCTTCTAAAAAAAAAAAAAAAGGACAGAAGAAAAAGAAACACCACGCTTCACCTTTTCAGAGTTTTACCAATCCACCTGCTGTACTTCCAAGATTACAAAATGGACCTCACCTCCCGCAAAGACCTCTGCTACTATTACTGTTCCCAGTTTCATTTTAGAATCAACCAGTTTACAGACCCAATTTCCCGTGAAACCCAGGGAACCTCCCACTGAATTAATGTGTTGGTTTATGGGACATTGAGGCAAGCCAGCTCTGTTTAATCCTCAGTGAGGTGTAGGGTCTCTCTCTTGGGACAAGGAATGGCTCTTTGAACCCATGCCACCCAGACAGTTTATGCAGCCTGATGTGTTCATTTCTTATATTAATGACAGAAGGGATAAAGACAGATAGCTTTGGTAGAAGGCTGCCAGTGAATCCGGAATAGCAGTATTAAATAAGTCTTGCTGGAGAGAATGAGTAATCCCTCTGCTCTGAATAATCCATGGCAATAGATGCCAATACTGAAGGAATATGCTCCATAGTAAAAAAGTGGCTGTCCCACTCTACAAACCCCTAGTACCATCAAATCATGACAACTTTCATTGCTAAAATGCAGTGGGAATGAGAGCTGCAACAGATGCTGTTCACACTAATATTACATGGTAAACCAAAAGCACCACCCAAAGTCTGAACAATGCAAACCCAGGACAGGAAACAGCCTAGTTTTCTGATGACAACAGATGCCTGAGGCATGATGAAGGTGAATACTGCATACTCAAAGAGACCAGTGGGTGCCCTGTTATAACCATTAACTGGCATAGAATTATTAAGTTTAACAATAGTTATTGACTGACAATAGTTGTTGATGAATTATATTTATTGACTGACAAAATAAGCAACTATTTTACTCAAGCCGAATTGTGTGTCAGTCTGTGCACCTAAACTGGAAGATCCAAAGAATCTTGGCATTGAAAGTGTTTAATATTAAATTACTTAAACAAAAGATAATGTAGATTAAGTACACAAATTATACAGATTAAAAGGTAGTAGTTAAAAGAGTTAACGGAACAAAATTTACCTGAGTACATCTATCTCATCCTTTAAAGACTGAGCCTCCTCTGCCAGTGTAGTAAGCTCTTCTGTTTGTTGTCTCAATTCCGCAATTTCTTTTTCTAGTTCTTCACAGCGTATTCGATAGTCATCTTTTGCAGCTTCTAATCTGTAAGAATGGAAAGAAACCCAGGAAATAATTTCTCATCCTGAGCCAGTTACCTTTCCTCATCACCCCATCTAAGAACACATGAAATGGCCTCCTGCTGCAGTGAAGGAAAACAACAACACAATGTGCTTATTCAAAATGTAAAAGCAGATTGACTTTATCAATGCTCCCAATTTAATATCAGTCTTTCTATTTGAAAATTCACAAGGTAACGTATGTTCCCATAAAAACAAAACCTGAGGTTTCTTTCTATAATTGTAGTTTAACACAAGGGAAACTTAAGGAGAAAATTTAATCTTTTTTCATCTTTGGACACCCAGAGTTTGAACATAACATCTTTATTCCATTCTGTTCAGCTGTCCAACTCACCTACCTCCAACAATATTGACCTGATTGTAAGATGTTGTAAATGCTGTAGACCTCTCACTGAAGCGGCTTTATTTATTTACGCATAAAGAACCTGCACATGCCCAGTACATCTGGAGAATCAGGTTATCTAGTTAGCAAGTAAAGAACTCTGACGAACGTTGCTGAGCTGCCTGCATACACTATGCATAGCCAAAGCTCTATTAACCTGGCAGTGAACAAAGGGAGTAAGTAATAGAAACTTTTTCAATGTATTTTGAACAAACAGAAGAGGAGGCAACCTGAAACAGAAAGTCTTACTGTGATTTTGCTCTGAAATAAAAACAATCCAGATAGGAGATAAGGGTATGAGGAAAAAACAAAGTCAAGAGTCCAAAAACCATCTACAAGAATGAAGACAAGAGAAAATCTTTGAGTCATCCAAAGCAGAAACAATGAAGATTGGGATCATGACAGACCATGACAGTCAAAGCACAAAGAGGCAAGACTAGGAGGAAAAGTGGTGTACTGCACAAGGCACCACTTAAGCTGTGCAAATGTCCTGCTTGATCAGGTAGAGCTGGAAGCAACACATACAAATTGTCATTAGAAGCCACATAATATGAAGACGGGGAAGGAGGTAAAGGAGACCAGGAATGAGTCTCACATATGAAAACAGTTTAGAATGACCTTCAGAACCTGAAACTACAGTAACAGACAATGCAAATATTGAAGACAGGGACAAAATCTGTTTGAACAGTAACTGATACCAGACTCAAATAGGAATCACTGCAGAGCATGGAGATGAATCAGAAGAGATAAAAGGGGACATCACCATTACTTTATTCCTTTACATGGTAGACGTATAAAAAGAAAAAATCCAGGCACTAGTTGTTGTGAAAGAGAAACACAGAACTTTTTTCAAGGAACTGATAGGAGATGATATGTCAGAATAAGCAGGAAAGGAGGCTTAGCAAGAGGAATTGGAAAATAGAAAAAAGAAGGAAAGTAACGTGGCATATATTGTAAAAATTGGAAAAAGGCAATGAGAAGAAGATAGCAAAAGAAAAGCTGGCAGTGTAAAGAAAGAAATACTATAATTTCACTCACAAAGGAGAAGGCAAGTATGGGAAAGAGAATGAAAAGGTTATGGTGATGGTGATGTGAACCAGCTTTCTTCAGCAGAACAGCCTGACACATCCTGAAAGCAACAGTCAAGAGGATCAGTAAGGATGTTTAAAGAGGAACTGTATGTTAACATACTGGGGAAATGTAAATAAAGTGCAGAACTCATAGATGGATAATCTCTATCTTTCATCATCTCTGAAATTTGTTTTAAGATTCAGGTAAGGACATATTTTCCTATGTTGATAATGCCATCAGCAGTACAGCCTATAGCAAACTTTCATCTAGGAATTATTAGACCTTAAAAATACAATCAGAATAATTTGCAAAAAGGAAAGCATGCTACTCTTCATTCTCACTGACTTTGCAAAACATGGGTGAAATGACTGCATACAAACAATTCAAAGTAACTCACAGCAGTGACATAAAAAGCACTTCAGCACTAAGAAACTGTGCTTTTTTAAATGCTGGATCTTGTAAAGAGTGAAATTATAATGTATACATCACTTTAAAAACTGTACTACTGTGGCTATATACCATCCATTATACTAATTCACATTTGCAGCAGAACAGAAATATTTAAGTCACCTCTACTGCCAGCTACAAACAAACACCTTAACCAAGTGTAGCTTTTCTACCTGAATGTTTCCTCTTGGAGCTGTTCTAGCTGTGTCTGCAGCTGCAGGTGTCTACGACCTGCAGGACTGTTGGGATCTTCAATGGAATCAGACTGATTTAAACGTTCCATCAAAATCTGGTTCTCGGCAAGCAGGCTGCTCTTTTCCTCTTGGAGGGCTGCAACCTGTTGTAATAAAAGTATGAAGAGGAAAAATTAACCTACCAAGGTACAGAGAGCAGTATCTTTTCATGTTCATAATGAAATATCAACAGACGCCATGAACAGAAACATGCAGGCTTCACTAATCACATTTCATGAGAATACACTGTATAATTAATAGGTATTCAATTGCTATGTGATGTAACCAACATATTGCAACATTACGGGCAGAGTTACAACTCAGGAAACAGAACTATTATTTTATGCATTTCACACAAGCATTTAAAGAAGAAGTCTATTCTGACAGCAGGTACTTCATTATAATAAAATCTGCATCCTTTCCCTAGAAACAAATAAAACTAGCTCCTCACAGTAAAGGCCATCTGCAAGCAGGCCTGAAACAGGAGCACAGTGCCAAGAGAGCTCACTTTCCACTAACACTGTGAAAACAGACAGTAGTGGAAAGAACCCAAAGTGCTCCAAGACCTGAAACATGGGTTCAAATATTAACCACAACAAAAAAAGATCAGCTTTATTAATTCCAACAGTTACTGAACTACAAGAAACCTGAATTAATATTTCGAAGCAGGGTTGCAATAGCCTTTCACGGCTCCCCCTTCACACTCCTCATGTCTTCCAGATGAGTACTGATTTACTTACAGTAAGATTTAGTCTCAACCCATACACATTTAATGGTCTACAGTAACTTCTGACTGGGATTTAACTATTACCTGGACCTGTTACAGCAGCAGAACTTGTATTAGTTCTCTATGGCAAAAGTTTTACCACACAGCTCAAACCCTTCCTAACTGAATGAAAAGAAGTTTTGCTAGTATGAGTCATAATACTGACAACACAGCAACAAGATAATAAAACAATGATATTCATTCTGCTAGCACAAGTGAAAGCAAAACAATTACTGTGACATTTTCATCCCCCTTCTATAAATTATGTTTCAATATGCTAGTACTTATTTCCAGCCACCACAAAGTTCACAAAATTTTTCTCCACTTCAAAATTGATACAGACTCTATAGCAAACTTACCTGCATATCTAACTCATGACATCTCTGGGCAATCTCTTCTTTTGTTGCAAGAGCTTCATTTAATTCTTCTGTAGTTTTCTTCAGCTACCATAAACAAGAAATGTTTAAATTTTCATCACTCTCTGTGATCCATTTAAAAATATTCTGAACTACAGCCTATAAAATTATTTTTACAATGAGGTAATACATTAAATTTTTTAAAACAGAGCAATTCTACTCATATAAAGAAAAAAAAAAGGAGCAGATGTGAATACTGTTTAGTTTGTGTATCAGTAAAAAGAAAATATACCTAAAAGTAACATTTCCTTTTACATTAGAATTATCACATCTACTCTATAAATTGAGTCAAAAACTCCAGGAGAAATTGGGTCAGAAGAACTCACCAAATCTCTACACCAAAAAAAACCTGTCAATACCACTTTTCTTTACAGATGCAAAGAGTGTGTAATTTCAATTTTGAATCTACATTTGAAATACAGAAGGGACTGGAAGGTGGAATACAGGGAATGGACAATTAGGGTAAAATCCTTCTAGTCTCTGGAAGCTAATTCTAGTGCACAATAGGAATAAAACTAGATTGTGACAGAGAAGCCTACCCTTTAAAAAAGGGCACTGAACCTTACAAGCAGTGGGAAATGTTCTGATACTTCCCTTCAAAGGCTGAATGTTTAAAGATATGTGTCTCACTGGCCTGCAAATGAATGCAGTTAAGATAACACAGAAAACATAGCTAGAAGAAAACTGGTCTGATAAAACACGTGCATGCATGTTATGTATATAGATACAGATATATATACATACATGTACTATTATATATGACGAAGTTTAAATGAGCTTTCTCAAACAGCATCATCATACCTTGCATTTGCAAGTTTATTTCTTATGGGCCTGTTTACATACAAAGAATTAATTTAGTCTGCAAGAATTTACATTTTTCTGCAGAGAAAGCATAATGGATGAATACAGTGAGCATCACTGTACTATTCTTCTTCTCAATTAGAAAAAAATTTGAGGAAGGAGGACAGTGTTAGCATGAGGATAAGCTACTAAAAAAATTTTGATTTGTAAATTTTTTCAATATATCAAACCAGGAGTGATTGTATTTGAAAACTTCTATTTTGCAGCAGTTCCAGGATTCCCCTAGAAGCAGTTGTTTTCCTGTTTTGTTTTTTTTTTTTTAACTGACTTTGGAAATAGGAACTCAGATAAAAACATTTATTCAAATAGCACATCTTTTTTATCTTTCTTTCTTTCGCCATGCCTAAAGAGTTGTACCAATCTGCAGTTTTGTACTATTATGTCATATAGCTAGACTGGCTTCTCAAATCAAATTTTCTATATCCTTTAAATACACAATAGAAGCAAATTCAATTTACAAAGCTAAAGGACTTGAAATACTGAGATTTAATTTTTCGCTTCTTTTTTTACTTTTCCACAACACCCTTTAATGATTAAAGAAAAAAAAAAGATCCAGTTCTTATTATGGCCACTGACGTGCTATGATCAAAAGAAAAGAAACATCTAAGACTAGATACCTGCCGATCAAGGTCAACGTAAGCATCATTTCCAACAGAGACTGGAGACTCTTTACTCATCAACTGCAATTAGATTACACTGGATTAGAAAAAGCAAAGATTTACTTTTATATTAAAATGTTTCAATGAAATACCAAGCTGATTTTTACTTTTGGAAGCTTTAATGTGAATTAATTTGAAAGTTTTTAACTTCATTTTTATATATGACATATTCAGAAACAAGAACAGGAAAAAAAACTTCATAATTTGTAATATTCAGAGTGCTATAAAAGAAACTTTACATTATCTCCTTTTCTTTCGACAATGCACATTCTTTGTCTATGATAAGCCTACAGAACATCCCACTAAAGATTTTACTGCAGTGGCATTGGAATGATAGTAGGTATGAACACACTACACAAGACCTGGCTTTAATTTTTCTCTGCTAGTGAGTGGCTTTTTCATATGTCCATTACCTGGATATTAACATCAATTAATTTATTTATTTCATTCAATTCCAGCACATATTTATCTCAACTACTAGTGCAAAACAAAGGCGACAAAAATTCTGTCCTGGAGCTGCCTGTAATTTTCAATGTTAAAAAGTAATTCAGTAGAGTGCATTCCTGAAATGAGTATTACAATTCCTTGTGTACTACTTCAGGAATAGCTGATAGTGGTTTTGGCCTAGATTATTAAAAAACCAAAGTAACGAAACAAAACAAAAAACAACCCCAGCCAAACCTTCAATACAAATCCTCAAATTAGTCCTACAAAACTGACTGATGTACTGATCAAAGTGAAGAAAAAAGCTGGTAAGTTTTCTTATAGTAACCTAAAAATCAGCTGCACCAGTTGGTAAAAGTGAAATCAAACCTAGCAAAAGTTGTAGCTCAGCAACCTCCTCCCACACAGCTCAAGTAAACATAATAAGGTTCTCACTAAAAGTTGTAAGCAAAAAACAGGAACAGTCTTGCAAATGAGAAATACAGTGTAACTAATTCAAAAGGCATCATTACAGAATGGCACTGATGGTTTCTGTCCAAACGCATAATGTTCTAAGAGCTCTCCAATGATGCAATTTATGAAAGTTACAATTAAAAAGGCCCTATCCTAACCAAAATCAGGACAAGTTTTCTTCCCTGGAATCTCCTGTCTAGCCTGGTAACTCTCTCCAGAGACAGTACTTCCTTTATTCCTTCTAGAAATCAGTGCTTTTGCACTATTTTCCTTAGCAAGATCTTTCGGGATACACAGAGCCTTCACTTCTCAATCCTGTCTATTATCACTGTGTACAAGTGAAAAATCTGTTTGACATTTACATCATTCAAATCATACACTCACATTTCTCTCACTATCCCCATTTCCTTAACTAGGATTTAGCTGCATTATTTAGATTAATTTATCTCTCCTCAGCAGTCCTCCTCACACCTTGACAACATTTGCCAAATTTCTTCCATTTTCTTCTACATCTTTACAATGACAAACTACTCCATGAAGAAGCATTGCATCAAGTCTGCACTCTGCAACAATAATTAGAAAGTCCCTAGCCTCAGAGCTGTCCCCTGAAAAAAGAAGTCTTGTCTTTTTCATTACCATATATAATGGCATTACAAGCTTATCTTCCATTTAGGAGCCTATTTTCTAAGTTGATTATCATTTAAACAAAACCTCCCAATCCCTCCCTGCTCTGTGATGTTCATGCACATTTTGAATACTGGATTTCACCAGCTTTTCCAGATGACTAACAGGGATATCCTATATTAGCCAAATACTGAACTCCTCTCAGTATTTTATATTCCATAATGGTGTTCACAAACACACTTTGGACACATGTACTCACACACATACAAATAAGTTCTGCCTGCATAGTCAGCACTTTCCAACAGGCAGGTCCCATGCTGCATGCAGCCTGCAAGGGTGTACAACAACATGTCCCTAACAGCCGCCACCCCTTTCTGGCCCTAGCATAACTTCCTCTTTGAAAAACCAGCTCAACAGGCCTGTGCAAGACTTAGAGTAGACGGAATACAAGTGACCACACAGCCCACTAGAGGCCACTGTGGTGTCACTGCTTTCTGCGACTTGCCGTAAGGCAGGCCATGGCTAATAATATAATCCCTATTTTCTTCAACAAGATTTGCCACCTTTCCCAAAACATCCTGTCCTTGAAAACCCTTAGCAGAAATGTCCAGAAAAGAGGACATTATCTGGAGTAGGATTAGGTACTGGAGATATACATTCTGGGTGTACCATGAATGCACATTATAGGTGTGAATTTCACTCCACGAAGTACATTAAGAACGTAATGAGGAAATGTGAAAGAGGCACCAAGGGCAAAAGCCACAGATACATGTGCAGATGTATCTCACATGACTCAGTGCAATAGAAAGCACCTTGCAATTGGATGGTCTGTGGTATGTAGAGTGGAAAAGCGAAAGACGAAATTTAAGGGATCATTTTGTGTCCAGTACCACAATCAGACAAAGAATGAGATCGTTAGGTAACTCAAAAGGAACAACAGGAATCCAACTTATTATTATCAGTTAACAATAAAACAACTGTAAGAAATGGGATGTAAAGGCAGAACTATCATGGCAAAGGAGTGCTTCCATCTTTTCCCTACACATCTCCCCACATACCATAAATATGTAAATGGTTTATGCAAGAAAATGTCTTGACCATGCTCTGCTTCAGGATTCCTGTACACAGCTTCTCCCCACTGAGAAATAAAAACTTTACCATAAATAGAACAGCCAATAGAGTACACAACTCCACTCACCTATCCAAACTCCTCTCCCTTTCAGATTTTTTTAAAATTTCAATAAAACTTTTACTGAATACAATGTTTTAAGATTTCATTTACAGATAGGTAAATGAAATTTACAGATAGGCCAGCTTTCATACAGATAGGTGTATCAATTTGAAACACACACTACAGCTTCCACCCACCTAAAAAATGCAAGAGGCTTGCCCAATTTTCCATATTCTTGACTTTGTTTCCAGTCAATCAGCATTCTCTGGTATTACTGAAATTTAGAGTTGTAAAATGTCCATTTAATCAGTAACCCGCTCAACAGAACATCAGCTTTTTCAGCATTATTTATTACTAATCTTACAATACTTTTAATAATTTTGAAAGCAAATTTCCGTACTGTTTTCTTCTATACATTTCCTTTATTTAAAAGCTCAGTCAGAAAAAATTCATGAAAAGCTGATGTCATTTCAGAGCTTTACATGCAACCTGCAAGCATGATACTAGAGTATGTGGTCTTGAGAGGTATGGATCAATGGTAATACTTTTGAATTTAGAGGGGCAAACTTTATTTCATTTGTATTTCAAATCAGTCAAGAGAATAAAAACCAGGAGGAAGTGTCCTTCTCATTTTCCCTTCACATCTGCAAGTTTTCTTTGGGACCAGACTACAAAAATAAAGGTTTACCTCCACAATTTTGCAGCACTGGAACTGGCTTTCATCTCCAAATATATAATTTAGTGTAAATATAGTATAGTCACCTATTTTCACACATAACTTTAATGGAGGATGATGTGCAGAGATTATAAAAAGGGAAACATTAAAAATGCACTTGCAAATTCAAGCGATTGCATTAGGCCTCTACAGGAGAAAGAAAATCCTGCTTAAGAGCTTCCCAGAGTGAAATAAACGAGCAACTATCATTTGCAGTCTTGCTCTTTTTCTGGTTTATTTTGCATAGTGGTCAGTATGGATTTTAAATGGTGCAATTACCTGCAACATGACAATTCTAACAGTTATTTGTGTAGTTTTATAAGAAGCAGCTGTCATTCCCTGTTAATCCTTTACATCTATGTTTTTTCACACTCATAGTTTCAGTATAATATCTTACATAATACCTGTAGGTCTTCTAATCCTATATTATGAAAACCTTCACTTTTTAACTGCTTTCACTGTAAAATACGAACAAGCTGTGTTGTCATGGATACATGAAGATTAGGGAAGGGGTAGAACTATCACAAAACCTGCATGCATGAATAACATGAATTATGAAAGCTTTTTTTCCCCCACACATGATTTTGCAAACACAGTTGCTCTATTTAGTTGATGATTTTGAAATCCAAAACACTTGCTTTAACTGAAATGCTTTTTCTACAGTTAATAATACTGTATAAGCTCACTTAAGTGCCCACAAAGCAATGTCAAAACCTAGCTTCTGTACTCACGTTCTTTTTCTTTCTTAGAACATCTTTATGTTAGTTTTTAAGAGTCATGGCTATGTTTGACACTGTATATCCTTTAAAGCAGCTGGACTTTCTTCTTCCTCCAGTTGATACCCAGTCTACCTCCAGTCTATCTGTTGATAGACCCAATAAAATACTTTGATATCATTTCCTAACTTTTCAAAAAATAATTTTACTTCAGACAAGATAAATCTTTAAACAGCCAGGAAAAAATAGAGGAGGGAAAAACAGCACAAAACCAAAAAGTGTAAGTAACACCACTGGTGTTATCCCAGACAGTATGCACCTTTTCCTATTCGCCCCTTGGCAAGTTTTGACACAATTCTTGACACTATTCTGACTCAACTCGACCTGCACAGAGAACTGCTAAGTGATCAAATTTAGAGATGTTCTAAACAGTAAAGGCAAACAATTTGTTTACTTACTACCACCTTCATCAACAATGAACTTGGCTACTGCAGGAAGAGACTTGGAAAAAATGACAGAAGGGGAAGCGGGAAAGGGAAATATATAATGGGCAAAATAATTTCTCTAAAAAATTCTTTGGTTATTTAAAAAGTCTGAAAATAATGAAATAAAAAAACCCTGTTATATTACACATAGGAATATATTCAGTCTTGTATTTTGTGCACAACTTGCATTTTGATACCTACATCTACAGATTAGCATCTCGGATTCTAAGTGGTGGTAACACACCAGACCAAATTGACTACACTGAAAAACTAACAGAAAACCATTGTTTCATTTCTAAAACCTTTATGGAGCACAAGGCATATTTCAAACATTTAAATAAGTGAAGAAAATAAATTATGAAGAACCACAGGTTAATAAAAAATAACTGAATAAAATTTAGCCTATAAAATGCTGCTTATTCCATTGAAAATCAGCTTCTTCATAAAAAAGAGAAAACTTGTTCTACTGTGCCTTGTGAAATACTTTCATGAGTAAAATGATTTACAATAACCAAAGAAGCATCAAAAAAATTTGTACATGCTCAGCTGAAACAGAAAAATTAATTACATAATACATCAGTAAAGCCTAAAGAGATCTTCTGACATACAAAGTGTTGAAGACTACCCACAATGTCAAATGCTTTAAAATGTTTGGATTAGATGATATACCAACTTTTCAAATATTCATATATAGCTAATTTCTTACATACTGCTTTTTCTAAGTCACTTGAATTCTAGGAGCTGCTATGACTCTACGAAATAGAAAAGCCTCCTTACAAAATCCCATGAAGTCTCACCCCTTTAAACTCTTCCCGTACCAATCTGTGCTGGTTATGATTTAACTCCCAGAGTAACCTTCTCCATAATTTTGCCAGGCACGGAAGTGAGACAGACCTGTAACTGACAGCATTTTTCTTCTTTCTCTTCTTGAAAACTGGAATAATATTTGCTAGCTACCAGCTGACCTCTCCAAACTCCAAGTCCATTGAAAAATGAGAGGTACTTGCTCTCCAAGTACCTCAAAGTCTGAGACACTTTCTCACCTCTTCATTAAGCACTTGAGATTTGGTCCTGAAATGCCTTAGATTTCTAAGCTTGCAAAGTAGCATTAAAATCACTCAGAACTGTGTCAGTAGCTGAATGCTAAAATTTTTGATTCACGGCATTTTAAAAATCTGTTCCAGAAGAACATACCCTTACCCTGTGATGACCTCCTACTTCTACTCATCATGTCAGCAAAAGGGCACACACACTGAACAAGTTTAAAGTTTACTCATTAAGTGTTGAGAACTGTGGGCTGCTTGAATGGGCTATTTTATTAAATAACTGAGACTTTTATAAAAATCGAATAGATTTTCAACATAAAGAAGGAAGATGAAAGAAGTTTTTTCTATTTCAAGATAGTGCAGAAGACAGTGATGCTACAATTTGGGTTTAACAAAAACACTAGAAAAACCCACCAAAATACTGTATATTACAGTTACAAAACTTACAAAAAAGTAAAATATGCCAAAACTCCAGCAACTGGTGCTTGGCAGCACTGACTAGAAGATGATTTAGATAACAACTCTTTTGATGCTCATTTCCAAAGTCCTCTCGGCTGTGTTACAGCCAGCAGTCTGCACACAGACAACTGAATGTATGACTGCATGGATACAGCACTGGTCAAAGTGATGACTGTGGAGAGATCTTGTAAACTCACTGATACTTCTTTCTCTATTCAGACATTACAGAGATGAGAAATTGCTCTAAAGCTCAATGTGGAATTGAGTTTCTCTTCTTCTGGTTCAGAATAAATGGGATTACTAGTGGTTTCCTGCCTTCCCTAGCTAGTGGCCTGCCCTAGGTAGTGGCCTGCAGTAAACATCTACAGACTGTTAGGCATTTCTATTATAAACACTTTGGACTTCTTTTAAGTCACAGGGGGACTTCAGTGGCTAACACCAGGGTTTTAATTTACCACAGAAGAGCACTTCTACAAAATGGACTGCAGTATACTCACTGACTTGTAAAAACATACCAGCCTACTGTATTATTCATATATGTTCATCTTACATATCATTACCCAAGCCATAACACTAGACCTGACAATACAATACTGGCACCCAATTATCTTTCTTTTCATTTGTCTACTAAATTAAAAAAAAAAAAGTTTATGAAATTTTGACAAAATTCTACAGTAACTGGTTATCCACAGAAAATCAATCTAGTACACTTCAGGATTCACAGGGTGGGAAAAGAAAAGGAAAGGGAACCCAGTATCAAAAATATCTAGAAGTTTCAGTCTTCTAGATTTAAACAAAAGTGGGACATTCACCCAGAGTTCTTTCACATAAAGCGAGATTTTTCTAAGGAAAAATAAGAAATTTTTCACTGTTAAAAGGCAAAATCTATGCCCCTTATTTTCTTTACTTTCAACAAAATTTTTCCTAAGTGGGAAAAAGTATACTGCTGTAAAATAATGAAAGACTGAACTTTCACACACTGTGGGCATCCCAGCATACCTCCTGAATGGCTGTCATGACAACATGTTGAACTGATTCTTCCATCATCATTATGGTCTGGATGTACTCTGAAAATAAAAGCATTCTGAAATGTCAATGTTGAAACTCAAGTCATAGAAGGTAAGTTCAGAAGCTTCATCCTTCCTACAAAATGACTAGATGCTATGGATGACATTGAAATGTATAAGCACCAGTCAAGTTCCACTCCAACAAATTCAACAAGATTTTATCACAAGCCTGTTCAGATACAAATCCAGGCTTATTTGAACTGTACAACAATGAAAAAAGTACATGATTACCTTTTTTCCTCCCCTGGCATCTCACACTTCTGAAATAACTACTTTTATCCTTTTCTCACTTTGTTCCTAAACTGTTCAGGCTCTTGAAGTACATGATCCATGCATAGGTTGTCCTTTTCTGTAAGTGTAACAGTAACAACCTGCCTTCCTACAGCATCCTCATTTTAAAGCATTTTCATGTTCATTTTTGGTGTCTGTTCTTATTTCTCTAGTACATCACAAATTAAGTCCCCTCCACTTTTTAAGTTCTCAGCTCTGCGTATATGTGAGCTACACAATAGGTACCTTGTAAGATAATACAGTAGCCAGAATAACAAATTCTGACATTTAGACTAAGTCAAGGAGTAAACGACTTGCCCAGTATAATACAGTTTCTAGTCAAACATCATCTCCTTTATTCTTTTAATGATGTGATTAAGAGAAAGACGCTGGGGATAAAGTCACCTTCAACTGGGTAATTTGCTCATGCTGAACCTTGCTCAAAGTACAGATTGTTCTAGTATTTCAAATGTGCATTTTTAATGTCCAGACTGAAAGAGTTAAGGGGACACAAGATCAAGATACACTCGCCACTTGAAAATGAAAAATAGTCACCAAAAGGAAGATAATTTTACATAAAACAGAGATGACAGGAGGTTTAATAAACCAGAGTTATTTATGCACTTGTGGAAGAACACTACTCCTATTTTGATTAATAGGAGATGACCTCCTGGTTAAGAGAACAGAAGTAATTTCAGAAGGAGAAACTAAAGTGATTTAGTCACCTAGGAAAACTGAAAAGGGGAAACTAGCTGTAAAGTTAAGATGCACCAAGCATGGGGAAGACAAAAGGCTTAAAATCCTGGCAGCCATCAAACACAAAATGAGCTATATCTAGAGGACACACTTATTTGATGCAACTGTCACACAAATACAGTAAAAAAAGCCTTATTTTCCAACACATGACTACGTTTCCTGTTTAAAGTATTTAGAATAAATGTTTGCATTTGCCGTTACGTTACCTTCATCTGGCTTGAATGAAGCGTAATTTAAAGTAACTTGGTAACAATCTACAGCCTACACCCAAGGCAAGTTTAGAACATGAGATGTAGCACACTTTAACAAACATCTCCATTGTTCATCACATCCTCTCTGGCACCCTCAAGAAAGATGAATGGGTCTCTACTGTATTTGTGCAGGTCTGAATTACAGTCAGTGCCACTTGGGTAGACAGACAGAAGCCTCCTTCAGGGACAGCTAAAGTGGGATTCAACTGTCTGGCAATTGGCCTGAAGTGACTTTTTGGATGACCTTATTGTGCTCCATCTTCAGCTGTTGCCCAAAAGGGCATGGTTGCCAGCATTATTTTTCCCTATGTGTCAACCCCATAGACACATCTTAGAAACTACAGAAACCCAGTTCACATCAGACATTTCGTCAGACCAAGGACCAATAATACTGATGGCTTTTGGCCATGTAGTAAAATGACGTCTGGAATGCATCTCTGCAATCAAGAGTTATGCTGAATAATGTAATAATCACATTTTTCCATTCTTAACTATCCTGATCTACCTCATAAATGGTTAAAAGGTGTACCCAAGAATTTTTTTTCTTTGTAGACTGATTTTTCAGCTTAGCAAACCAAAACTGAAAATATGTACCTTGGAAGTAAATTCAATTCCAGTTTGAGTCTCCAAAAGCAGTAAAGCTTACACCAAAAAACAGTCACTATCTGTACAACAAACTAATGTCATTATTATTATTAAAAAAAATCTGTTTCTGACAGAAATCCAAGAAATATAATTTTTCTCCTTAATAGTTGCACAATAACCCAGAAAACATGTTTCCAAAATGTATTACCTTGCTTCTGTTCACAATTCACAGCACATCCCAAAATAAGTTGAAGCATTCTCCCAAGTTCCGCAGCATCAGCATGTTCTCCAATCAGGTTAACATCAGGAAGGGTGAAGTCATTTATCTGTTGCCCTAGAATCTGCACAAAGACAAGGTACATACATGGCTGTATCGCTGCACATATACAAATCAATTTATTTAATACAAAGATGATTCATAATCAACAACAGTAATTCATTCTTACTTTACTATAGTTTTCAATACACCTTCAAAACAAACCAAATTGCTTAACATAACATCTCACTACAAAATCATACTGTTTGATACAAATAATATTTGGGAAAAGATAAACATGACTCTCTCAACTCACAAGCAACTACTAGATAAACACTTAGCAAGATTCTTTCTTAAAGAATTAGATGTTGAAACATTAAATGTTTCACCCATACAATACATATATCTAACACTGACAGGTGCCAAATACAACATGGCAAAAAACTCAGATAACTAGACCTCACACTTCTAGTAAATTTAAGGATATCTGGCAAGTCTTACAGCTAAGAAAGCTGCTCCATGGAAGAGAATCTGAGGTAGCAATACAATGATATGTAATTAAACAGCCCACATGCAGAAAGAAAGAAAAAACCCTGCAAAACAAAAGCCCGCATGACTCGCTATTAGTGTTATCTGATTTATCATTAAAGATCATTAAGGATTAATGATTGGCAGTAGAAGGAACTAGACAATTCTGCTAAATTGCTCTTTACTGAACAGAGGGTTGAAAATATGAATATGAAATGTGGAATTAAACACATCATTGACACATTAATTGCAGATAAAAAGAAACTATAACTTCTTAAACAGGGTGCAATAAGGAAACAATGACTATATAGAGGGAATCAGTCATGCGTTTGCTGCATGCTCTTTTTTTGTGCAACACCCAAGAAAAACAGAAATCAGGTTAAGGCATTTATAAAAACATAGCATATAGGAGGAATACAAAAAATCAAGCTACTGTAAAGTTTAGTAGCGTTGGGTTTTGTTGAAGTGTTCTGGCTTCATTCTGATTATGTACAGTTTGTTTTGTGTTGTGGAATGGTAGGATTTTTAAGCAGTTTTCTCAAAGAATTAACTTCAACACTACTAAAAATCTCCACATACTTTAAAGGACACAGATTCACTCTTGTTGGAAAATACTTTAGGTCAAAAGAATTCTGTGAATACATCAAACACAATGGAAAATATTACCACCATACACAGACTGCATTAACAGAAAATACAATGTGTTTTGATTCTGGTATGCATTTATATATTGATCTGTAGTTCCTGAATTTCTTTCAAATGCAATGCTGGGTTGAAGTTAACAACACTACAGTGACTTCACAGTCACTGACAATAAAACTCCTGTTGAGGAAAGCTGAAAGGAAAAGGCAAATTGGTAGGTACTAGGAAGAAGCCAAGGATGTGAAGGTGAGAACAGAGTTTGAAATAAACAAGAGAAAAAAATTAATTTAAAGAAAAAGAACCAAAAAAAGTCCATCAAAAGCCCCGAAAGAAATATGAAAATGAAGGATAGAACCTATAATAACTATCTTGAGATTAAAAAGAGCATTTAACCCATTTTGAAAAGACAAAAGATTTATACATTTACAAAAAAATTAAAAGTTTTAGTTCCAGAGCAGCAGAGGTCTGCAGCAACATTAACTGAGCCAGAACAAAGCATGAAAGCTACAGTCAGTTACTCAGGCTTCTTGTTCTTCTATACTTTAACTGACAATAACAGCAAATGTAGCAGTTTGACTGATTGCTCTTCTGAATGCAATAAAAGTATCTGAATTTTTGAGGGTAAACAGTATTAGTATTATACACATTTTTCAAATGCTTTTAACTACATCAGGTAAAATGCATATACATATATTTTTGTTGTGGGGGAAGGAATAATATTGAGGAAAACATATGCAGAATTCATTAGTAGAATCCAGATTACCCCTACTATCAGCTCCAGCATTGCCTCAGCAGGAAAAATATCAACCTAAACCAAAATCCAGTGAGATTTATAAACATGCACTACCTTTACAGAAATTCATCAGCTTGAATCTGCTCAAAACTTGCCTAATAGTAAAGTTTTGATGCCAGACACTTAATCATACATACTAATCAACCAAAAAGAAGCTTGCATCACTTTGTCTTAGTAATATTTATTTTCCATAACAAAAACCTGTTCTGTTTCTTTTCAGTGTTCCCAGTCATGACCAGCTTGCTTAATAATCACGTTTCAACATTTATTTAAACATGGATACCTAATCATTTACTGAAGACAACCTCCTAAGACTAAATTTTTCTTTCTTTAAGTACTTAAATTTATTAACTTAAATTTATTTTCTTGAAGTACTTCAATTTATTAACAAATAACCTAATCTCTGTAGTATTTATGAGGAGACAGTATTTTGAAACAAGAAATGTCTAGAACATGCATATTATGGATTTTGTGCTGCCACCTGTACAGATCAATTTGTCTCAAATATCACTGAAAGCATATTTCAGCTGAAGATTCACCACTGAAAGAAAAAAATACTGTCTCCTCTGGAGTAATTAAGTGCTGAGTTTGCTCAAAACAAGAGAGAATGACAAAGACTGAGTCCAGTACCCCTGAATTAAAATATTTAATTTAAAATCTTAATGTGGGGAGAGGCTAGAAATGCTCTTCCTTCACTCTCCTCAAGAGAAAAATAAGGACAAGAGCAGACTTCAGTTGCAGAAGAGGAAGGAAAAAAACATGAGACTCAGGTACATTAAAGTACATAGGACACAAAGTCCATCATTAGAATATAGTCAGTAAAGCCATCTATTCTTCACATGAAAAAAATTTACATATCAGGCTTCACTGGTACTCCCAAGTATTCAATAAAGTAGGTGAGAAGGTTTAAAGAAGGCCAAGACTAGGGAACAGGCCATGAATCACTATATATGCCAAAAGGCTTGCAAGAAAACGTCAGAACCTAACCTGCAGAATACAATTTATCTTCCAGAAGTTAACTAAAATACATAATTCAAAAGGCAAGCAGATGAAGATTAGTTCAAATGGTTCTTACCTCATGGTTGTAATCCAGTATTCCTTTTAAAATTTTCTTCAGGTTGCTTACCTATTTGACAAGAAAGAGGAAATACAATAAATACAGGGAGTATTTTACAGAGAAATGATCATAAAGTGGGCAATCATGGAAGAATCACACAAAAGAAGGATATAATTACATCAATTTACACACAGTTAATTTAGAATCATGGAAGTTATGCAAGAGGCCTTTATTACCAGACTTCCAGATGTGATTACAAATCTTTATGAATTCACAGAACCCATTTAAATTTATGAAAAATATAACATTGTCTTGGATAGGCTTTATATCAGATCCTATGGCATGAATGTTTTTATATACTTGTTTATCTTAGGATTTTCTTTACATCCAGAAGCTGAAACATTATTTCCCTCCTTTCTTCTCTTGAAGTATCCTAGTAATCTACCTTCTGCAGAGATAAACCTCTTCTTTCAAACCAAAACCAGCTACTGCTCAATATCATCCTTTATTTTCAACCCATATAAGTTCAATTTGTTGTTTTTATCATTAATTATTCCCCTTAGCTCTTTTATTTTTGTTCTTGTCAGTCTCTGTCCCTCCTCCCAGTTTTTACAAATGAATGTCTGTCTTACAGTATCTGGCAAAATTTACGTTTCTCCAAGATGACTTCACTGCTATACAAAGGTAGTTTCTGTTCACTCGCATAACCAATGGCATCAGTTAAGTACCTCCTGCTCTATAGAATGTGTGTCACATTCCTCTAGAACTGTGTATTCCCCCCTTTAAAGCAAAAATCCATTTGCATCAAGTCTCTGGAAACAGTGTATTTAAAATTATAAAAATGCCCGTGGGTCTCACAGCTGAAATTCAGAGAAAAAAAAAAAGGAATCTTTGCTGAAAGTAACTGCTAGAGACTATCATAAATTACTGTTCAAGTATTTACGAAATTTAGATAATAGAAGCAGCACACAGTTTCCTGGGACAGAGAAGAGGCTGAGGGAGCTGGGGTTGTTTAGCTTGGAGAAAAGGAGGCTCAGGGGTGACCCTATCACTCTATACAACACCCTGAAAGGAGGCTGTAGCCAGGTGGGGGTCAGCCTCTTCTCCCAAGTAACAAGAGATGGGACAAGAGGAAAAGGCTTCAAGTTTTCCCAGGAAGTGTTTTTTGCCAGGAAGAGTATAAGGAAACATCTCTTTATCAGAAAGGGTTATCAAGCATTATAACAGGCTACCCAGGACATGACTGAGTCACCATCCTTGTGGTGTGCAGAGCTGTGTACATGTGGTACACAGGGATATTACTTATTGGTGGACTTGGCAGTTCATGGTTGGATTCTATGATCTTAAGGATCTTTACCAACCCCAATGATTTTATGACTGAAGTTTAAACAGAATCTGCAAAGACTAAAACTGATATAAACAGGATTCACAAAGTTCTCTCATTGACAGCAGCAGCCACAGCAGCAAACTGCGGAACTGCAATGAAGGGAGAGCAAAACCTCTCAAGTTTTAATTGCCTTTGAAGCCCACCACAAATTTTATATTCTTGACTGCATTCCAGAAATATCCAGTTAGGAGACTCTGTCCACTTACAGAAATTATTTACCTTTCAAACAACCTGATGGTTGTTAACAAATGCGATATTGAAATTCAGGGACAAACACAACACTTCAATATGGTCAACAAACAAAATGAGGTGATGAAAGTAAATTCCAGACTCAAAAAAGAAACAGGATACACACACTGGAAGATTTTTGCCAAGAAAACCAAAATGATAACAATCTGATTACCTGACTCCTATTAATCTACTCTCTTTTGGAAAGAAGTGCTGGAAGTTGATTCCTTATTAAGATACAGGAACATTCTGACTGTCTCCATAATCACTGAATTTTAAGTCATACAAAAAACAAAAATTCATTTGGACTTGAAAAGTGACACATCAAATACCCCGACAACCTAGAACAAGAACTGGACATGCTACATTACAGCATGTATATGAGAACATATATTGTCACTCCCAAAATGGCATAACAGGCAGTTTACACCTTCTACACCAAAGCACATACTTTTCCTGTACTATTACACACAACATGGCTCTGTAAGAGCTGCAACTATTTCCTAGGTGTCAGCAACCAAGAGCACCACTCAAAGGCAATGCACAATCATAACTAAGGTCTGCAACTGATTTAAGAATTTAAAGAAATTAAGAAATTTTACTTTTATATCAAATCATCACAAAGAATACTGCACTGATTAGAATATTATTTTCAAACTTGATTAACTAAAATCTTCTGGTTTATAATTTACCTGAGTCTGCTGCAGAAAGAGCCACGGAAACACAAGGGCCATGTTGCAGAATTTAAGTCCAGTTTATCGATGAGAACATTTGTGAGGAACCTTGAACTTGAACATAATCCCAAAAAAATGAGAAACCAAATGGAAACCTGTGAAATACTTTTTTCCCCCTCTCCTTGTAAGCATTTTTGAATTAAAATTCCTTAAACACAAAGAGCAACCTTCCTCTGTGTAACTTTTATAGTGCTTGGAGTTGAGATACTGAAACAAAGTCAATATTGATCAAAATTCATCATGAAAAAGAGCTTACAGGGCAGCATCCTTGAAACAAGAGAACAGCAAATAAACTGAAAAAGAAATCTTTGCCATCCTATTTCACCCCACTGTCAATCAACAGTACCAGGGTAGCTTGCTTTTAAGAATTAACTGTATCATCTTTGTATTTGGCACATAATCAGACAATTGAGGTTAAAGCAGCTTCTTTATAGACTTCTTTTAAGACTAAGACTGACTTAAACTTAACCATGATCTTCAGTATTACTCAGACAGCTCTCAATTTTTTCCTAACTTGCTGGCAGTCAATAAACTTAGATGGTTTTACTGCCCCTGACAGAGACAGGATCATCATAGGGAAACTACCACTAATATTTTGTACTTTGAAATTGAACAGTAGTTCCAGCAACATTTCTGACGTCAAAGCATACAAAACTAAGACCTCAAGGAGCTAAATGAAAACCAACAACAGCCTAAGAAAGTGTTAAAGACAACCAATTAGATCAGAATTCTAAGTCACACAGGTGACAGTTGTTCAGAATTACTTTCCACTTTCCTAAGCACATAGGAAAACCTAACTGTAGTTAAAAACAACCATTAAATTACATAATGCCAGACCACAACAGGCAGAATTGTCAATGCAGATTATGACTATAAAGTATTAAACCATTGTTCAGATGTCAGTCCATGACCACATGGGAAGCCTATTTCCTTGCATCAGCAACCTGAGTTCTTGCTTTTCCATAAAAATATACATGCTAGCCTCCCAACACCTTTAACATTCATTTCCTGCAGCCATACTTCTGCTGGAAAAGATGTGAAGTTTACTGGGGTAAAAAAAGTGGCAACTATGCTTTATTTCACCTAGAAATTTGTTGCTTTGTTTCACCTCAGAAATCTGTTGCATCTAATTCACAATAGATGGATCAATAAGTATTTCTAGACAAACGTCTATCCATTTTCCATCTCTTTACCATCTGAGAATATTGATGAAACCTCAATATTCTCAGTCCTTTGAACACCTAAGTTTCACTAATACCCACACCAGAGCTGTGTGAGTGTTCCCTATGTTAAAATATCATTACCCTCCCTGCTAACAGCCAGCTTGGCTTAGTATAGCACCACATGTGCTCAGTATGACACTGACCCTTACAGTATTAACAGTAACTTGATAAACTGATTGGAATGAAAGCAGAGATCATGTGATCTGCCAACACCATAAGACTTAATGGTTGCTTGGTTTTTCGCCTGTTTTTCTTTTATTCTCACTTGCCATATAAAATCTTTATTAATTACAACTTGCTTACTGTTTCTAATCTCAGGTTTGTAAGTGCAGTCTGTCTAGATTTCTCTATTTACTAACATAGTTGAGTAACAAAGGGAAAGGCCAATGACGTGGGCAATAGAAAATGCCCTTAAGCTTGTGATTGTTGACAAAAAGAGAGCATGGGTTATCTAACTTACTGGTTTTTCTCCAACATTATGGCAGCCAGCCTCCACTTTTGCATTACCCTTGTATCACATGTATGACTGAAACCCTGTTTGTGCCGGAGGCTCTGTGTAAATTGACTTTTCTTTTTTTAATTTCAAATCTTGAATAACCTCTGGAAATGCTGCTAGCACACACTTTCAAGTGGTGTGGGAATTCTTAACCAATAAGCTTTGGATATCTCATTATGGTACAATTTTATCCCTTTGCAGTTAACAGGTGGGGTGGGAGGTAGGTGGGTGGGCAGGGGCATGTGGGGGTGTATGTGCGCACACCAAGAAGGAGAGGGAGCACCTGCATTCACTGTTTGTACCACTCTCACAGGCTTATGCTTTCTGATTTAAACTGCATTTTGCAGCAATGTCTCTCATCACTGATTAGAGGTGGAACCCAGAGAAAGACTAGATAGTGAAGGTTCACAAGACTAACACAGCTTGCTACTATAAACACTAATAAAACTGTACTTCAAATTGATGCTGTCTGAATGCCAAAATGAAAAGTTCAGAAGAAAATCAAGCTGAACAATGTGTTTCCTTTCCTTCTTAAGCTTTCCACACTGAATGAAAAAGGATAGGAGGGAAAGGGGGACTTTTATGCCATCCCTCAAAGAGCCAACAGTTTATTCTGTAATTGCCCAAAACTGATGTACATGAATAAATCAGTAATTTTTTTCTTGATTAGGGAATTCTATCCCTGAAAAATTTTGGCAAATTATTTTCTAAGCTGCTTTTCATTTTCAGTATAGGTCTTAAGTTCAAGATGGCATCTTCTTCAGCCATGAAATACTATGTTGCACACAATTTAAATCTGGACTACACAGAAGCGTTCATTGTACATGAGGAAAGAGTTAATGGCTTTGCTTTTTTATTTTTGTAAACCAGCATAAAATTGCAAAGGCAGCAGTGAAAAGTCTTTTTGTTGCCTAAGGGAAAACACAAACATGTACATTGATATATGCTATGAGCATGAAATTTTAACCCTGAAGAAATAACAACATTTCTCTATTAAATACAGTAGACAAAGATATGGTTAGCTCCAAGAACCATAATGCTGACTGAATGGTTTCTATTTTGCAAGCTCCCCAAGTTTTAGCATTTCCCTTTTTCTCTCCTGCACATTGCTCAATTTCTCAAGTCTGGCAACTTGCCCTGTAAGCAAGAGCTTAAAAACATCCCTGTGAGGTTTTTTCAAATGGTATAGCAACAGCAAAAACATTGCAGTTATCAGAAAGCAAAATGCTAAAAAAACCAAACTAACCAAACCTGTGCATCTCCCTCCCGCTCCCCCCCAAAAAAACTCAGCCTTATGTTCTTGTTTCTTCTCCAAAGAGGACGACACACAATTCAAAATTAACAATCACATCACTCATTACCTTCTCCCTTGTTCTCAGGTAACAAGTGACAGGACGAGAAGAAACTGTCTCAAGTGGCATCAGATAAGTTTTAGGTTAAATATTAGGTAAAAGATTTTCAGGGAAAGTGTTGTAGAACATTGGAACAGACTGCCTAGCAAAATAATAGAGTCATCGCCCATGCAAGTGTTAAAAAAATGTGCAGATATGGCACTTGGTGACATAATGGGTTGCAGTGAACACAGTGGTGGTGCTAGGTTGACAGCTGGACTCAATCCTAAAGGTGTTTCCCAAACTTAACAACTCTATGATTCTATTATTTTCTGAGTACTTCCATGAACAGTGGTTAGGGGGGCTGTACAAGACCTACACTAATCTCCACCAGCCCCCACTGTTTCACAAAACTCCATACACTTCGCATTTATATTGTCTTTCTGTATTTCCACTGCTAGACCAGTTCCTTTACGTGGTTCACGATAGCAAGAGTTTGTACAAGTGGTGACTGTTACATCAGATGTTTCTGACGGCATCAGAGACAAAGAGCGACCATGTTTAGCAACAAGAAAATAATGTAGCTCATTACCACAACACATGAGACAATCCATCATGCAACTATGATGCCCACATCTTAAATCCAGTAACGAATTTATTTCTAAAAGGAGGTTGTAGTGAAGTGGGGGTCAGTCTCTTCTCCCAGTAAGCAAGTGACAGGACAAGAGGAAATAGCCTCAAGTTGCACCACGGGAAGTTGAAATTGGGTATTATGAAATACTTCTTCACCAAAGGCATTGTCAAGCATTGGAAAAGGCTGCCCAGGGAAGCAGCTGAGTTACTATCCCAGAAGGCATTTAAAAGAAGTGTAAATGTGGAGCTTAGCACATGGTTTAGTGTGGACCTGGTAGAGTTAACTTGATCTTAAGTCTTTTCCAAGCTGAACAATTCTATTAGTAGAAATGCACAGAGTGAAGTGTTCCTACAAGCCAGACTTTAAATGAAGGACTGGATGGCAGACATTTGGAAAACTAGACTACCAATAATGTTTACTCACATAAAAAGAACAGCCGGCAAGGTATAAGATTACTTCCAGATTAAAAAACAAGAGTTAAAGTATCACACATGTGACTTTTTGAATCTTCATGAAAAGGGAAGTGGTCTATAAAAATATATACAAAAAGCTGAATTATACATATTTCTTAAAGAAAACACAACAAAAAAATCAGTCTTTAGTTCTTTACGTGGACACTTGAAAAACAAGATGGAATGACACCAGCAAGAAACTGAAATTTGACCTGATGCTTTGCCAACCTAAGTCACATAAGGAAGTTACTAGATTGCTCAGCTGTTTTTTTCTCTTTTTCACACCTGCTAAGCTTTTACATCTGCCAAATTAGTACAAGACATAAAAATAAAATTTATTCCTCAAACTCCATATGATAGTTATAGAAGCTGCTGCTCCACACTCAATCAGCTGAAATGCTACTATAACCAACAGTTCTCAGTTTGTTATCCTCCACATTTAACAGCCAAGATTTCAATATTCCTCAGGGAAAAAACCCAAAAAATATTTTACAGAAAAGTAAGACCTTGTATCCAGCTGTTTGCTTGCAATTCCATACAATTCTTTGAGAAGTTAATTTATATCAAGTGCTCTACATTCAGCAGATGCCAAAGGAGTCCTAAATGTCTTTTAGGGGTGATGTCTCTTATTCAGCAGTCACTCAATATATCCTCATCAATGTACCCTCACTTTTTGCTGGCAGCCCTAGTAGACAAAACATTCTAAAACATTCCAGACTTCACACAGCTGGTCAGACAGCAGAAACTATGCTGATACATGTTTCCTGGCCAAGTCAAAACATAAACAGCAGTGGTGTGCTCCATCTTTGTCTCAGGCAGCATTGTGTCTCTGAGTGTCCCTGCAATTCAGAAAGTGATGTAGAGAAGCCTGTAAGTACTAGAGCATTTCACAGTTTTAGTCCTTCTCCAGATGCTCAGAATGAGTTTTGGTGGCTGGAACAAAATGGTTTTACAGGAAACAAGAACTAACAGTAAATTCTTAACTATTTTTCTTCCCCCAGATTAGTCAGGCTGAAAATGGAAATTTAAAAAAGCACATAGATTATTCGCTGAAGAAAACTAGTCAAAAACTACACTAACATCTGCATGTGAGACTGTGCTCTTCACATTTTAAAGCAAAATATTCTTCATTCATAGTTCTTGTAAATTCTGTTTCCTTCAGGTCTGCAGAGAAGTGCTAGAATGCCAAGTGATACAAACAACCCAGCAGACAGTGATTAAAAATCATGCTGAGTAGAAACACAGAAAAAACATGACTTCCTCCCTTAAAACTCAGTAGCTCTGCAGAGCTGACAAAGTAAAAGGAAGCAACATGTTGCCATTTTTCTTTAAATATATTGCTTATTATGTTCCTCTTTTTATGTAGTTGCTTCTCAAAAAGGCTGCTTTTTTAAAAGCTGCTTTCACACTGTACATTAAAAAAATCTCTCATTCAATGTTTGAAAAAGAGGTAATTAATGTATAACATTTACTTTAATATTTTCCTTTTAAATCATTAAAACCTGTTCACAAATTCAAAACGTTTTTGCTAAAACTGAGCAGGACAATACAACATTAAAAAAAGTAAGTGTAATTAAAATGGTCTAAAATTCAAAATGCTATCTATAAAGCAAGATCTTAATCCAGAAATGTGCGAATATTTAGACACAGTATTGTATAAAGTACTGAAATACAGACTCACAGACAAGCAAAGTAAGTCAAATACCTTTAGCCTCCAATTATCTCCCACTTCTGTTTTGATTCTGTTCAGCCAGTTTTCATCAAAATAAGCTGGATCTCTGAAAAATAAAAAGTGCATTTATTAAAAACACATTACAGAAATTTTGAGTACACATTCATCATTAAGCTCCCATCCCAGGTTTGAGTTAATTTAAATGACTACCTCTTGCATCTGACACATGGCCTGAATATAGTAGCTCAGAATCCTGTTACTACTCACTTTTCTAAGAACTTTCACCCTGTTGACAGCACAGGTTCATCTGTGTGCCATGAGCAGCTTATGCTTTTGAGGAAGCATCTTTGTATTTTGAATGCATTTTGCCAGTTTTCCCTCCCTAAGTCCTACCTCTTCTCCTCTGGTGTTGCAGCAATATTTACTTGCATTTCTTAAAATTGTTAAAAATTATTACTTTTCCACACATTATGGATCCCTACCATTGCACACTGCTTACAACTATTCAGCTTCTAAAATAAAAGCCTGAAACTGAACAATACACATGCTGTCTTGATAGAGTGAGAAGAGCTAGGAAGCATCACTGAAGTTTTTATGCCTAAGAACATACTTCACTATTTCATCTACCAAACACTATCAGTTTTTTAAATCCTCTTTTCACAGTAACCCTACACAAATCTTTTTGTGAACACCCTTCTTCAGAAGCTTTTCTATTCTCTGCACTTTTGAAAAGGCAATCAAGAAAAAGAACAGAGAACTATTTCTATGCCTAACTTCTTCCTATTCATTTTTCTCAAAGCATCTTCCATAAGCTGCTTCTTCAAGACACCTCCTGAGAATCTCTCTCCTGCTACTAAACTCAAAGATAATCTAAAAGGCTAACATTTTCTACTGCTCAATTCAAATTTTCCCTTTATCACAGAGAATTTTGAAAATGCTATAATCAGAATTAAGGAGAAATAATGTACTATATATAACTGGTCTTAAAGGAGTAGGAAAACCTAAGGAAAGGTTTCTATATCATCCAACATATGAAGTCAATACAGCCAGAATGAAAAAAACACCTTTCTATTGTTAGCAAAATGCTCTTAAGAGTTTGTGTTACAGTTTCAGGTGAAGTACTCTATTTTCTGAACTGCTGCAATTGCCACTGATTACTATTAGAGTTACCGCTGCACTTTCTACACATAGAAGGGTTCTGGACTGAGATCTTTTTTCAAGAGCAAGGCGCCATGAGATCTTTTGGCAAAATTTCAAGAGAACTCTGAATATGCCTGGAGAGACAAATAACATCCATATCATATATACTGTAAACCAGCAATTACATCAGAACTTTTATTAGAGCACAGACTTTGCAGCCACACTTTGCATCTGAGGCACAGTACATGCTGTGTTCCATCTTCTCCACAGTGTCTTCAGAATGCATCAAGGTCTGCAAGCTGTACTGCAACTACAATACACAGCAATGGAGGAAGATCACAAATAGCAATGTTTCTCTACTGACACATTTTCATTGCTATTTTTTCACACTTTGTTACAGACTCTGGAGAAGATTACAGTATATTTCATTTCCTTGTCATGGCACTTGCAAACATATATCTGGAAGAACAGTTTTAATTACTAGTTAAGTTGATGACTCTAAATTACTTCCATTCAAAAACAGTACAGTTCTAGCACACATGACAGAATCTTAAATTACAAAATAGAAAAAATAATGTCTTATCCAGACTATCACTGGTTTTGAAATATATGTTTTCAAGTAGCTTTCAAATGGCCTCCCTGTCACAAGACAAGTAAACTTAAGAATGACATTGATTCAAGTACATGTAAGATCTCTGACACATGAAAAAAGTTTACATTCAGCTTTTACATGAAACAAATAGCTCTCCTCACAAAAAGCCTTAATTAAAAAGCATTCATTTGCCTAATTTCCACTCAATCGCAACAAAATCATCTGGACACTAATGAAAAGAATGACAGTTCAAATCCTTTTCAGGTGTGGGATTCAAAAAATACCCTAATGACTGTCAAAAGGGTCTTCTGGGAATTGCTGATACACAAATAAGTGAGCTTAACAAGAGACTCACAATTATAAAGTATTTATGCAGCTGAGAGATAAAGCAGGTATGACCTGCGCTTCCTCATCAGAAAAAACCAACAGGGCCTCCTTAAGGAATCTTATAATTGTAAGGGTTGCACTTGGCCACTAACATCTTTAGCTGCTTCAAGGCTGTAGTGCCATAAATATATCAATCCTTGACATACCATTTTCATGGTTCTAGAAAACAACATGAGCAGACATAAACAACATCTCATAAGCAAAATTATATTTGGACTGACTGGGTAGCTGATATTGCACATGCAGTTTTCAACAATAACAGCACCAAGTAAGGGAATCAGCTGAGGAATGCTAACAAGACTTCAGAGTTAGGTCCATCTTACTTCACTCTGAAAGCCTGAAATTCAGCAGAAACTAGGCAGCTTTTCTCAGCTACTACTGTAATAAAAGGAACACAGGGACCAGCAACTGTCTTTTACAGTTCTGATGAAAATCACAGGCTACCTAAACCCTGATATACGTCACCAGACATACTGAAGGAAGGTCCCTGATAAATACATCTAAACTCAGTGTGGTAGTCCTCTTCCACAGATCCATTTGTTTTTTCATTTGTATGTATACAAACCTCATGGAAGCATCCAAGGGTCCAGCAGCTGATAAGCAATCCAGTTGATATCAGTATCATGTAACAATGGTCAAAGTAGCACCAACAGTTCATTTTAGAGAAGCTTCATACAGGTTACACATTAATTAATAGGACACTGCAAAAACACTTTGCCAGGAACACAATAAGCAGAAAAGCAAAAGGTTGGGTACCAACGCCAATCAAATGTAGAATGATCATCCTTTCCTCAACCTCATAACCATTTAAAATTTTCTTTCTCTTGAAAAGTCTCATTGAAGTTCATTACTAGTACCAACCACAATGGTCTCTATATAACAAACTATCGGAAATCAAATCTGAAATAACAACTTTTCCACAGTAACTTCTAAACATACTTTTAAAAAGGGGCTTCCAGATGTTAGATCATTCACAGTCCTTGCTGCAAAAAAAGTCTCCTTTCGCTATATTTCTGGGAACCATGATTCAATCAAATTCAGGTCATCTTAGGCCATTTCATTTGGAAGCAACAGCATTCTTCTTACAGTGTTTGAAAAAGCACCACCTAAGCAAATATAAAAATGCGTAGCTGAGAAGTGAGTAGCTCTACTATCAGAAAATTAACTGGAGCATCTTCATTGCCATGAGACGACTAAGTTCCTGAGCCTAGACCCAAACTGGCTAACTTTCTAGATTAGAAAGGTATTTGTGTATCAGTTGATTGCTGCCTACTATCTCAGCAGTACTGCAGGTAACTGGGACTATTCTTCAGAGCAGAAAATACTTATGCTGTTGCAAATGCTCTATCACTTCATGTGATGTTTTCAGCAGTGCTCATTTATACCATCTCCATCTTATTTTGTATGCAAATTTTCCTTTATTTAAGCAATCATCTCTCTCCATCACAGATGCCAAGAGACAGAAATACTCTTCTAAAGAAAACCAACCCACAGAGCATGTAGTATAACTCATGATTATTACTCATTATAACAGTGGTACAGTAAGCTGCATCAAAAAATGTGTTTACAAAAAATTTCCCTCCCCCAGTGATATACAAAAGCATGGCTTTTGTGTTTTGCATATGTCAAAATACATACAGCGTGTTGCAATGTATAATAGAACAAATGAATAATTCATTGAGAGGGGTGCGATGCACAGATGACAGAAGAAAATATATACAATTTCTTACATTTACCAAGGCCAGTATGACAGAGGAAGAAAGAATCAAAACAAGAGGGACACCTGGCATTAAACAGTCTCCAGAGTGGGATGAAAGGAAAATTTTAAAACAGGAAATCCTGCTATTATAGGGATATCAGTGGACAGTGAAAACATAAGTAAAATCATTGCAAGCTACACACAAAAAAAAAAGTACGTGATTCAGAAGCAAGCTATGGCACTCGTACCAGCACAAGCTACACACCTTTAGGCCAACAGTCTACTCATAAAAAGATCAAACATTTTCTTTTACTTCCACTCTTTACTCCTGCAGCACAACATTCTTCAAAATAATCATCAACACTGAAAAGTGTACAGGCATTTCTTCTTACTGTATTTCACATCAATGCTAGTCAAAGGGATTACCACATCTCAATAGAAACAATGAATCTTACAGAATAATACACAAAAGTTAAACTAAAACACAGGCTGAGTTTCTTCCTCCAAGATAATACAGTTAGCACTAGAGAATTACATTCAATGGTATTTTAAGCTGAAATTCAAAGATAAAGTTTTAATGATATGAAGGAAGAAATGTCCTTCAGGAATTTAACAACACCTGTTTTTTAACAGCAGAGACTGCAAGCAAAATTTTCATGCTTGTTTACATGGAACATATTTCTGGTATTTGCTATCAGACACTACATTAATAGCAAAAAGCTTCTGAAGGTGTCAGTAATTTCCTCTGTAACCTTTTCTTCTCACAGCTTATTCCAGCAGTTTTGTTAAAGAAAATTCTGCTGCATTTGTTGTGATGTCTGGCACTTACCTACAAATGGGCTGCTACTGTGAGTGTAAAAAATATTGAGGATGATGTATGAAAAATTAAGAACCATAGAAGAAACTGTCAGCCCCCTCCACTTGGTACAAGGCACAGCTGGCTTTTATCAGCTGATGAGCAAGCAATGTTCTTCCTCCTTCCTCTTTTCTTCCTTTTTCTGACTAAATCCTACAGCTCTGTTTTGCGCAAATTTTATGTATGTCTAAAACAACTAATTCCCTCAGCCAGGGATCTCTCAAAAACTGCTCCTCATCATGACCTACTATCTCCCACCCTCATAAGTACCAGTGGACTTTTCCTAAGAAGCCAGATGTAAGGAAAAAAATAGAAATAATAGAATTCACTATTAAACCTTTTCATTTTTTGGAAGAAATGCTATCCTCACTCCCCTATCTGGAAATATATCCAGAACACTGGTCCACTCCAACACCTTTAAATTTTCATCAATGCTCTTCTTTACTGGATATATTAATTTGCTCTTTAATATTTTTAAACATTAATTAATTTACTACAGTAAAATCCTGATTCACACAAAGTTGCCAGAACTTTCCCCTCCCTACCTTTACCTAATCAGGTAAAGACTCAAAGAACACACACTTAAAAAGAACCTTAAACAGGAAGCACCTAGACCAAGAAACACCTGTTTTTCCTTTTTCCTTGGAAAATTACAAAAATAGTAGTTTATCCTTCTCAATAGAATAAGAGTAATGGCATTTAAGTTGTGTCTGCAGTCTAAACAACACATTTTTCCTCTGAAGATTAACTTTTGGAGAGATTTCATGTCAAAGACAACGATTCAGGTTTTCACTGCAAATGATATGTCTGCAGTGACCTGATGCTTTCAGGCTTGCTCCTTGCTATTTAACATTGCTGCATGACTTTTCCAAATAACCTTAAGCATGCAGCTGTCTCCCTGCCAAAAATTGTATTCTACATGACTATCTTTCTTGGGGCAGAGGGGGAACCCGTGTTGCTAATACGAAAAGAAAAAGGCAAAAGAGCCTGCTCTAGACTTGCTTCACATTGTTGAACACGCCCTAATTCCCAGTGAAGTAGTCTTCCTGTTGTCTTTGTTCAAAGGAACAATAGGAAGATTTCACTGCTAGTGTTGAATTTGGTTTTGTTTTCAAGAAAGAATATTTAAAACGGCTTTGTCAACATGCTCCTCACCAGTTTTCTAGTCAGCTACACAAATGCTGATCCCTGTATTTGACCTATATTCCAATATCATGTCCAGGGAAAGAGAAAATATTTGGTTATTCTACAATCCCTGGTTTCTACTTCAAAAATCAATTAGACTAATCTTCTGTTACACCTCTTATCTTATACTACTTACCGTCTGTTAATTCTGTTTAAAAAAAAACAACAAAAAAGCAGTATTTTCTCTCAAAGATTGTTCGTGTTATCGTTACTGTTGTACAATCCAAGATCAGATTGCTGCTGCTCTTCAAAGTTTATCTCAACAGGAATGCAGTCAAGATTTAGCAATACTGTTGCTAAATTTCAGGATGAGAATATGTCTGTTCGTTACGTAAGTATGCAAAATGTTAAATCTGAAGCACAACTACCATAAAGTAAGATAGCTGAATACTAATTTTGGCATGTTCAAATTATTATATAGGACATAAAGAAAGAATTATAAATTGTCTAGGGGATCTTTACATATTTTAAAATCATGCTACAGAAATGCAATATTTGTACTGTATGTTTATTTTTAAAGTTCAGTTCATCAGCTGAAAACAGTATCTCAGAACCACATGCTAAAAAGTCCTGCTTTGAAATATTTGACTACATTGAGATTTCCCTTTCCCCCTTTTTCGTTCTTCCTGTGAACTGGCAGTTCCTTCTCTCACTAGGAGGAAGGCTCCTGCTCCTGAGAATCTGCAACTAAAGAAGATACTCAGTCCCCTCATAGCAGTTACAGCCCTAGGAGCTCTGTCAAACAAATCAGCTGTTTTCAGTAAACACAGCAGCACAAGAGGGAAGTGTGACGGTTTTCACAAGGGGTCTTGGGTGAAGGAAGAGACGAGAAGGTTGACTCCATTATCAGAAGGCTTGATTTATTATTTCATGATATATACATATACTATAACTATACTAAAAAGAAAAAGAAAGGAGAGTTTCCAGAAGCTGCTAAGCTACCTAAGAATAGAAAAGTAAAGAATGATAACAAACCCCGCTCGCTCGGACTGTGTCCGAGAGAGCTCTCAGTTCTGGATCTGCCATTATTTCTAAACATCCAAGATGGGCCAATCCAGACTGACCTGTTGCATTCCACAGCAGCAGATAACCTATTGTTTATGCCTATCTCTGAGGCCACACATTCTCAGAAGGAAAAATCCTAAGGAAAGAACTTTTCACAAAGAGAATGTCTGTGACAAGGGAAGTGCTAAACACTCGAACAGGATGGAGGACCCTCATCTTCTGACTGACTTCAAAAAAGGCTGTTGCTTGCTCAGGGTTTGAATTCCAGGCATTGTCGAAAGACTGCTGAAACCTGTCCAGCCCTCACAGTATTATTTCTTCAGCTCTTACACCTGGGTACGAGTTGTACAGCAAGGGAAACCTGCAAAGTACCAAATGTGATCATGCAGCTTTGGGAGGTATGGTCAAGGCTCAAGTGGTGCTCTCCCCTGTTGCATCAGTTAGTGAGGAGGAGGTTTGAGCAGCAGACAAACCCTGCAGGTCAACAACCAGCTGTGATATAGTGTTGGCTAAAACTAAATTTTTAGTTTTGATAACCATTAAACCCTTTACAAAATAAGGACTGCTTGGAAGAGATGGGATCCACCAGGCTATGGTGGACAGATGGATCTTCACAAACAGGCTGGCCAAGATGGTAAGAACAGTTTTATACCAAAAAAAAAAGCGAACATTAAGTTACAAAGTAGTGAACTCTGCTGAAGAACCAGGGGTGAGGAATGATATGAACAAAAGACACCTCATAGTCAACAAAACATGTATCGGTAAAGTGGGATCACCTCAAGCATATGCACATAAATATACAAAGGTCTAAAGAAGAACACTCTGGCGAAAGCTTCATTCTTGGGAATCAGAAATATTGGATGTGGTGGTGTTCACAGGGGTCCCAGGAAGAGGGAAGAGACGAGGATCTGACTCCATGTTTCAGAAGGCTTGATTTATTATTTTATGATATATATTATATTAAAACAATACTAAAAGAATAGAAGGAAGGATTTCATCAGAAGGCTAGCAAACAAAGCAGAGACTGGAATGATAACAAAATCCTGTGTCTGACCAGAGAGTCCAATACAGCTGGACTGTGACTGGCCATTAATTAGAAATAACCACATGAGACCAATCAAAAATCCACCTGTTGCATTCCACAGCAGCAGATAATTATTGTTTACATTTTGTTCCTGAGGCCTCTCAACTTCTCAGGAGAAAAATCCTAGCAAAGGGTTTTTCAAAAAACATCATGGCTATAACTGGATGCATATGTGGAGTGCTTGTGCATTAATGCTGGCAGCACGGAGAACAAATAGGAAGAAACAGAGTTCTAAATGTAGTTGCAAGGTCACAGACCCACCGGGATCATGAAGTCATGGTAGGATAGCTCACATGCCAAAGCTGCTGACATGAACATATACAGGCTCCTTGGGAAGAACAAGCTAAGAAGGCAGCGACAGAAAGATGCCCTTTCTGCAACAGACCAGAGGGAATGCATGAGCTCTGCCTTAGCACGGATTTGAGCCAGCTGAGAGATTACTAGTCAGAATGACTAAGCAGATCAACATGAGTGACACTGCTATAGATTCCTGCGATAGACTGCCTGATCAGGATGACATCTTCATAGAAGAACTGATGAAGCATTACAGGGGTAACTGGATAGCAAGGTGGGCTGAAAAATGGCTGAAATGCTAGGCTCAAAGGTTTCAGAAGCATGAAATCCAGCTGGACTAACTAGCAGCATATCAAAGGGGTCAATAGTATTAAATGTCTTTAGTAGGGACCTAGATGATGGGACAGAGAGCAATTTTTCATATAATATAAAAATGGAAGGCATGTTTGACACACCTGATAGTTGCATTGCCATTTAGGAGAAATTTGACAAGCTGGAAAAACAAGCTGAGAGTAACCTTACACATTTCAGGAAACTTAAATGCAAACAAACCCTATTCACCAGTATATAGGGAGGGTAAGCTGGTTGGAAAACAGCTTTGCAGACAAGAAACCAAGCAGAAACCAAGTGGAACACACTCCAGCAATGTGTCCTTGCAGCAGAGAAGGCAAAACAAAACCTGGGCTGTGTTGGGAAGACCGCTGCCAGCAGGCCAAGGGAGGTACTGCTCAGATCTGTTAAAACTGTATCTGAGCTGCTGCATCCAGGCCTCCCCAGTAAGAGAGACACCTGGACACACACGGAAGTTCAGCAAAGGGCAATTAAGATGATTAACAGACTGCAGTTTCTGTCAAGTGAGGTGAAACTGAGTGAGCTGTGTTTGTTTAGCCTCAAGAAGAAAAGGCTCAGTAAGATCTTATCAATCCTGTGTATAAATAACCCAATGGCTTCTTCTTTATACCCTCACATAATCTCAGTGGTGTCTGGTGAACAGACAAGGGGTAGTGGAAACAAACTGAAAAGTACTTCCAACTGCAAAAAACTAAACTGACAGTTCCATTCAGTTAATCATTGAAGCTTTATTACATTAAACTACTTCTAACATTACTGACTATAGTTTCAAACAACAACCAGGGCCAATTACCTTACCTTGCACTGATTTCAATTTTAAGTGTGAATCTGTATGTCTAGTTTTAATTCAGGTTACTTCCCAGTAAGTTCACACTTGAACGAACTCTTCTCTAAAACAACTGTTTTTTTTTTTTCATTTAAGATAGTTTTCTGTAAACTACAGAGGAAAAAATCAGTCATGTTCCACTTTAAAGTACCATTTAAGCCACATCCTTAGGGAATACCAGACAAGGTAAAACATATGTAAATACACAAAAATGTACAGATAAAAAACCTCTGTATTTAATTCATTAAGTAAACAATTACTTACATTTTTTGAAGAACCTGGGCCATCACAACCCCACTCGTTAAATCTTCCACAGTCTGGCATGGTGCCTCAACATTAAATGTTTGGATCTATGTGAGAAAGGAAAAAGTTATCCTTATTTCCTTCAATGTAAAGGAATTTTCAAAGGTTTGAAAAAAAAATACTACCAAATAGCAAAAATAATAAACTCTACATATTTAGCATACATGTTTGGTTTAAAAAGCTTTAGATTTAATAGTCAAAGACACAAACATCTTGTTTTCTTATCCTCGTTTTCTCAATAAACTGCTACAAAAACCAGTATTACATTATCCAAAAGGCAAACTTTCTACTGCATTTTCTACTTATTGAAAGTCATCAGTGCATTCAAGTACTTCCATATAATCTTGTGTATATATTCAAGTACACCCTCTCAATCAACAAAATAATGAAACTCAATTTTTGGAAGGAACAGTGACACCACAGAACACTCATCAGCTCCCCACAATGAGAAGATGAAATGTAGATTGACATACATATTCCAAACTTGATTAATCCCTACTATCAGATGGAAGAGAAGAACACAATATTGTTAAACCCTAATTGGTCTATACACTACTAGAATTCTGAATATTTCATGCTAATGTACTAACACAGTGACATGCACCACAGTCCACACAAAGCTCTTTTCTTCCTTGCTCTCTTGATGAGAAGAATCAGTCCACTTCAGGACAATCTTTTTAACTGTTTTAAGTTACTTCATAATTTACTTTAAAACAACATTATTTTTAAATCATGTGGATGAGTTTGCAACAATAATTTTTATGGTATTATTTGGAGGGTTTCTGTCTAGTGCTCTCTGCTACTATACTCCTACAGGAAACTTGGGCTTATTTGTAGAAAGCAAATTTTTTCATACGCACAAGGGATAAAGCAGTCTACAAAAGCACTTGCAGTTTCAGAGTACATAAATGTTAGATACATCAATCATTTTTTTTCTGAACATAACGTGCAACCATTCATGCTTTAGCAGCATTTGGAAGAGTAATAGTTGTTAGTCATTTCCCAATAAATACCCTTTATATATGTGTATTACAATAAAAGACAATTCATGTTTCAGTGGGAAATTTTGGAGGTCTTCCTCTGAGAAGGCTCTCAGAAAGTCAAGCGCATAATAGCCAAATTCTCCTTATACCTTTGGAATAATGTATTATTATACCTTTTGTATAAGGACTCTAGGTCATGTAGACATTCTAGCAATACCATTTAATTTTAATTTGGAGTACAGGCACCTAGGTGGATTTTCCTTTTTTCCCTTTATTCTGAAGGAAAAAACTAACACTCAAGTAGAAAAAAAAAGCCATTATATCCATGAAGAGTCAAAAATTGAGCTCTCAGAGCATGTTTCCTGGTCAACTGTGACCAGTCAGTAGTAACGAATGATGTCCATGTTCCAAAAGCACATGAATAAATTACTGAGTGGCATATAAGACAGACAAAAGTGACTTCTGCACTTCTGATTCACATTTTCTTACAGCATGGTCTGAACTACCTGAAAAAACCCCACAGCTGCCTCTCCAGAAATAAAGAAGCCATCATAGGTTGTCAGGACACTAGATGAAAATCAGAGTGGGTGAGTGGGTGAGGAAAAAAACCCACGCATGAAAGTACAACATAACAGGATACAACACTGAATTACTATTTTGCCAGAAAACCAGTAGTTTCTGATTTGTGGCAATAATGTTGAAGGAATACAGAGACACCTCTGAGTCCCCAACTCAGCAAAATATTAAACAACATATAATAGTTTACAGCTACAACAATAAGATCTGCAAAAACATAGTGGATACTTATGCTTGAAGAAGTTTAAGATGCTAAAAAGATAAAATTATCAAGCACAGACAATGAAAGCCTTTCTTCTAATTTTATGTATTATACATTTAAATAATGAAAATTGAAATAATTTTGCTGCACAAGACCCAAATCAAAAAATCCCTTAAGAACTACTACTGTTACAGTTTTCCAGAAGTAGACAAGGTTAAATGTTCTTTTCAAATAAGCAACAGCAACATAATTAAGGTCTACAGAGTGCAAACTAACCAGGGTGTTTTAGATTTATTTTGTAACTTGATATACAAAACACTTCCTTGACTTAATAAAAGTGTATGTAGATGATACCACTACACTGAAAGATAAGCAAGTCAAAAAAAGATAAGCAAGTCTATTTCCAAAACACAGAGGAAAAGGATGCACATTCTGTTATTTTGTGTATAATTTTATCATCATACTTCCCTAACACTTTACACAGAAAAAAGGTCTAAAATATCATTAAGGTTCAGTTAACCTACCTGAACTCTTTCTTCCTCACACAGACACACATGCAAAATTGCCATTGAGGAAAATATTGTTTCTCATAGTTAGACATCAAAGAAAAGAAAGAAACGAATGTGTCTTTTACCTGTATACACATTTAAATTTCATAATAAATAAAATGTAATTTTAAATTTAGTTTATATTTTTTTATATTTAGTTTTAGTTAAAAAAACTATAAATTTAATTTTCATATCTCAATTGTGCCAAATTTATACTGCAAAACATTTACACAAATCTTAAAAAATAAAGAAAATTATGCTTTTCATATCCTTCAGAGATATGAAAGTTACAAATTTTCTTCAAAAAACTTTACACAAAATAGCTTTTCAAATTTGCATCAAAGTTAAACTCCTATACCATTGCCAGTTCTACAATATGCTAAATTTAACTAAGGCAATATGCTTACTTTCCCTCTAGGGAAAAGAATTCACTTTCCAGGAGGGAGAAAACTATAAGAATGTGGCAAATGATAAGAATGTGGCGAGACACAGAGTTCCAGCTATTGAGACAAGCAAATTTGTGTGTGCGTCCCTCTAAACAGCTATTCAGCAACAGCTGTTAAAGCAGTGCTCTTCCTGTGCATTGTGATGTATCTCCTCCCGGAAGACTACTCTCCCTTCCTGCACCAAGTGCTCCTCTGCTCCTACTTCTTCAGTGCTTGCAATGCAGTTCTCATCATGAGTTCCACAACACTGAAAAATAATTTCTGTTTGCTGTTATGATTATTGGGGTTTTTTCCCCATTTCTTGAACTGCTGTACAGAGCCTGTATGTCATGCCTGTGGGCACACATGCATCTCCATGAAGATCACGGCCAAGTGCTGCATCTGAGCTGGGGCAACCTCATCTACCAACACAGGCTGGGGGAAGAACAGATTGAGAGCAGCCCTGCCAAGAAGGAGTTGGGGGTGTTGATGGATGAGGCTGAACATTAGGCAGAAATATGCATAATCAGCAGGTTAAAGGTGATTTTTCCCCTCTACTACTCTCCCATGACTCTTAGTACCACGGCAAGCTCTAGGGTCCTTCATACAAGGAAGACACAGACATGTTTGAGCAGGCCCTGAGCAGGACTTTCTTCCTATGCTGAAAGGCTGGGAGAGTTGGGGTTGTTCAGCCTGGAGAAGAGAAGGCTTCAGTGAAACCTCACTGTGGCCTTTCAGTACTTTAAGGGAAGATGGGGGCACCCTTTTAAATAGGCCCTGTAGCAACCAGAAAAGCAGTAACTGTTTTAAATTGAAAAATCATAGAATCAGAGTAGATAAGGAAGAATTATTCTATGATGAGGGTGGTGAAACACTCGATCAGAGAAGTGGTAGATGCCCTATCCCCAGTAAGGCTGAGCTAGGCTCTGCACAACCTGATCTAGTTGAAGACGTTCCTGCTCAAAGCCGGGGGAAGGGGAAGGTTGGACTACCTGACGTTTAAAGGTCCCTTACAACACAAACTATACTATGATCCTATCACATAAGACTCTGAGGAAAAGAAAGGGGTAAAGTGAAAAACCTCAGCCACTTGACTTAATCACTAGGTCTAATAAGCCTTCATACTTTCAATCAACTATCCCGCAATGAGAGAAAAGGGTTCTTTAATCTTACTGAATATTAATCCAGATCTCTGATCCACATGGACACAGAGAGTCAAATTTTATAAAAACCTTCGAATAAGAATTAACAGGTTACTGTTACAATGCAAAGGAGGTTATCACTAGGGACTAAATAATTGCTTCAGGAAGACACTATCTTAGAAAATTTGAGTTACAAGTTCCTGGTTACGTATATGACTAGTTAGGATTTGTTAGCTGCTAGGGATAGGATGCAAAAATGTATTTTATGAAAAATACTTTTGATATGAAGGTCAGTGAACTGGACAAACACTCAGTTGTCAAAGACATTAGTTGAAAACCAGGATAAAAATGTAATGGGGAATCCCGCATCCCATGAAACTTGATGAGAAAAAGAAAAAAAGTAAAAAACAAAACAAAGGAAACCAATTCCACCCCAAAGACAAAAAAAAAATCTCAATGACCTTTTCCTTCTTAACATTAAGGTATAATGAAAGACTTGCTCTTTGCACAGTGATTATATACACAGCTTGGTTTTTATTAATGATGGAGTTACGTAACAAACCTCTCAAATATTCTTTTGGAATAATACCTGAAATTGTTATTAGTGGCTCTTAGCAGATAAAACTCTGTGTGACTGGTTACCTTAAGTGCAAACACAACAAATAGTAACACCCAGTTTCCAATTTATCCAAGCAAAGCACTCCCCAGTCACTGGTGGGGGACAAATTGAGCATAGGTCCACAGATTCTGACCAACCTTCTTGTTTCTGTCAGGTTTTGCCACTCTCTTTCCCTCTCCTTACCATTATAACCATTATTAACAATTACTATTGTTGTTGTTGTTAGCATATTTAGTACTATGTTATATTCATTATTGGTACTACTCTATATTTATGTTATGTCTAGCCCATTATTATTGTTGTTGTTGTGTTATTTTGTTTCAATGATTAAATTTTTCTTATGTCAACCTGCAAGGTTTACCTTTTCTTTTCCATTCTTCTTCCCACTGGCAAGGGAATCAGTGGGGGAATGAGTGAGTTGTGTGATCCTTAATTCCCAATAAGTATTTAGCCATGGCACCACAAATTTAGAATTATTCATCCACTATTTTCCTATATCTGTGGAACTGACCATGCAAGCTTACAGCTGGTTGCTATCCAGAGCCAAGAACAACGCCATGCCAGTACAGAAGAAACAAATCACGGAGACAAGACAGGGAGAAGTGGCTGTGAAAGGAGACAAGAAAGGAACGAGCTTCACTAGTTGGATCCAACGAGTGCATTGGCAGAGACGAATAAGGTGAGTTGGACACTTCTGTCTCTGCACATTAATCCTGTATTACTCACAAGATCTGCAAGAATCTCACTAAAACAACATTTATTCAGCTTCACTGCCTGGAGGAAACCAGAATAATTCTTCGCACAACAGCGAGATAATTAAGTGATACACACAGTTGTTCTTCCTCAGATGTAAAATTCTTGTATTGAGACAGTCCTTTCAAATTAGAAGTGGATTCTCATCCTAAAAGCGTATCTTGTCCTTTTGGATAACTTTAGGATTTCTTTGCCTGTTTTTCTCCTCACAGTTTGTAGCACTGCAATGTTCTGCCTATATGATCACGCTTTCCAAGGTAACAGCAGACTGCGTGAAACAAACAATGGGGAAGCAGATTCTCTAACAAGCAGCAGCTTTATTCCAAGATCTGAATTTGTGAATGTTTCCACTGATTTTTAGGTTGTTAGACTTTCATTACTACAATCTCAAAAGTTACTTTGCAATCCAGCTGTAATGTTAGCTACTCAATTAGCCCAACAATGAAATGACAAGGTTTTTACATTACTGGTCAGGGTGGAGATTCTTCTGGGGAAGAATTTGAATATTATTTTTTTATTAATTTGCCTCTTATTTTATGTATATTGTGTTTAAACCCAAATATCTGAATATGCCAAAGCCATGAAATATTTCAATCAAAGTATTTCTTCAAAGTGATGCTTTTTCAGTTATTAAATATTTCCTTTGCAGAAACACAGTGCAGAAAGCAGAAGACACACCTTGACTAAAGCTTACTTACTATAGGTTTTAAGAGATAAGAGAGCCAGAGAGCCATGACAAAAACCACTGTCTTGGCATTGCCACTAAATTGCTGCTAACTGACATGTTCAAGTATGACAAATTATTAAGATACAATGAACAGAGTCTCAAGTCTGAATGCTTTTTGGTTTAACCATTTCAGAAACATTAATGAAAACACAAGCTAACCTACCCACTCCTGAGGTAAAAATTAATGTATTCCTGTTCTCAGGAATATATACTTTCAGTTGAAAGCCAGATAAGCCAACTGATGAAAAAGAATTCTAAACAGCATTTGTAATGAAGATAAAATGAAGATATGTAATACATAAAAGAAGGCCTAAAACAGCAACATAAACCAACAGTTCTTTCCAAGCCTTCATCTATTTAATCACATTTTATTTAAAAGTAGTATGTATCAGTCAATGTTTTCTTTTTTCATAATAAAAGTCACCAATAAAGTGCAAAATTGCCAAACATTCAATCAATGCACCCACATTTATGGGATACATACATTCACACCGCACCAAGCACCAATGAATTTTAGAAAGCTTCAAAAATGCCTTTTAAGACTAGAAGTACCTTCTTTCCTTTTTTGGAAAAAAAAAAACAAACAAAAAACCAATCCAAAACACAATGGTAGGATTTCCAGGAACCACAGGAACCAGTAGCTTCCTTTGCTAATCAAAGTACAAAATTTTCCATCTCTACTGCCCAGAAGAGACAAAATAACACAATTATAATGATGTCATATTAAACACAGAAATAGAATATCTTCTATCTTCAGCACTCTGACTCACAGAAGCCCAGACAGTAGTCCAGACCACAGAACTGGGACACCTGAAGTCTCACCAAAGGATAATGAAACTTTTCTGTAAAAGTATGTGTTCCATAAAAATAGCAGAACAATGCTCAATGAATGAAAGAGTGAAAATCTTTCTATTCTGAATTAAGATGGCTAAGCTAGTAAAACCTGAACAACATCAGGAAAATGTGCCCAAACAGATCCATACTAAAACAAGTACCAGGCAGCAAGATATAGCATTTATGTAAGGGCACAGGGCCAACAAAAATCAATTTACTTCTTGGCTAGTGGCTAGCCAGAAAAACTGTAGAAATTTGTACATATTTCTAACATTACTTAAACAAACAAAAAACAAACAAACCCACAAAAACTACAACACAACAAGAAAACAAACCGAAAAAACCACCAGAACAAATCAACCCAAAAAAAAAAAAAAACAAAAAAAAATAAACAAAACCAAAACAACAAATAATAAAAAATAGATTACAACCTTCCCCTTGCAAAATACAGAAGAACAACTATTTAAAGCCCATAGTTCCAACCTTTGCACCTATAATTCAGATGAGAAACAGTCTCTATTGACAGGTGAAAGAAATACCTCTCTTCCCTGAAAAGCACAGAAGATGAATCTGAGAACACTAAGTTCGACTGAAATATCATCTGCATAAACTTTCTGACCAGTGTGGAAACACAGGCTTTCACAGGATCACATGAGTAAGATTTAGCAGCTAAAAGATAGGATTAAGAGAAAGCTGGCACTAAGTTTCCACCAGGCCAAGAAATTTCAGATTTAACAGATTCTAGGACTGGTAACAGATGTATCTGTAATCTGTAAAATTAGCATATCTTGCCTAGTTTAAGTCTACTCCTTTTCTTTATATGTATTTCAACAAACATAGGGGGAATAGGACTAGAATGATTAGGAAATATGTGAGTGAGGCTAGTTGGCCAATGATGATGAATGGGTGTTCTACTGGCTGGCTTCCTACTCAGGTCAGGATGAGAACGTTGGTGACTAAGGCTCAGAATAGGATTTGTGATAGGGGGCGGAATGTTATTGATCGTAGTTTGGATGTGTGAAGTAGTGGCATAAGGAACAGGACTAGGATTGAGGCGGCTAGGGCTAGTACTCCTCCTAGTTTGTTTGGGATAGATCGAAGGATGGCATAGGCGAATAGGAAGTATCATTCGGGTTTGATGTGGGGAGGGGTGGTTAGTGGGTTGGCTGGTGTGAAGTTTTCTGGGTCGCCTAGGAGGTTGGGGGAGAATAGGGCTAGTGAGATGAGCAGGGAGAGTATTAGTACGAAGCCTAAGATGTCTTTGATGGTGTAGTAGGGGTGGAAGGGGATTTTGTCGCAGTCTGAGGGGATGCCCATTGGGTTGTTTGAGCCTGTTTCGTGCAGGAAGGTTAGGTGGACGAGTGTGAGGCCTACGATGACGAATGGGAGGAGGAAGTGAAGGGCAAAGAATCGGGTGAGGGTAGGGCTGTCGACGGAGAATCCGCCTCAGGCTCATTCGACTAGTGTTTGTCCAATGTAGGGGATGGCTGAGAATAGGTTTGTGATTACGGTAGCCCCTCAGAAAGATATTTGGCCTCATGGTAGGACGTATCCTACAAAGGCTGTTGCTATGAGGGTTAGGAGGAGGATGACTCCAATGTTTCAGGTTTCTTTATTTAGGTATCAGCCGTAGTAGATTCCTCGCCCGATGTGTAGGTAGATGCAGATGAAGAAGAAGGAGGCTCCATTTGCATGGAGGTTGCGGATGAGTCAGCCGAATTGGACGTCTCGGCATATGTGGGCGACGGAGGAGAAGGCTAGGTTGGTGTCTGCTGTGTAGTGTATGGCTAGAAGGAGACCTGTGACGATTTGAGTGATTAAGCAAACTCCTAACAGGGATCCGAAGTTTCATCATGTTGAGATGTTTGAGGGTGTGGGAAGGTCAATTAGGGCGTTGTTGATGATTTTTAGGATTTGGTGGTTTTTACGAAGATTGAGGGCCATTGGTTGTTTCTATATGTGGATATGAGGATGATGAGGATGGAAAGGGCAAATGAGCCTAAGTAGGCCTTAATTTGTCCGGAGTGGAGGAGGGTGGCAGTTTTGGTTGCTGTTAGTTGTAAGTGTGCTAGTCCTTCTGGTCCTATTATTTTATATCAGGAGAGGTCGATTAGATGGGAGGCAATGTTTTGTCCTCCGTTGAGGAAGTTGGTCGTGCTTAGACGGTGGGTTAGGGGGTTAAAGTATCCTAGGGATGTAGAGAAGTTTGAGAGAGGGGTTTGTTTTGTGAGGATAAGTGTTTGGGCTATTTTTGAGATTTCTAGTGCTAGAGCGATTCCTAGAGCAGTTACGATTAGGGCAGTTATTTTGATGGAGAGAGGTATGGTTATGGGGGGTGTTTTTGTGAATTACCTGAACTTCACGGAATTTTGTGCAGAGTAAGATTTTTCAGAGACTGACCAAATTCCATAAAACAAGGCAGTAGCTACCATGTAACAGGCAGCCATCTTCTGACATTGACCATAAAATTAAAGCCTTAACCCTGCCAGAGGGATCAAGTCACGCTGGGCTTTTTTTCTAGCCACAAATGGGGCCATAGAATTCATAAAGCCAAAACCAAACATTCACACAAAAAGCACACAAAAATAAATCAAGAAACAAAAAACCCACACATAAATTCTGTTGCAGTTAATCACACACTTATTTCTACTTATTCCTACACTGAAGTGAAACTATGGATACATTGCTGCCATAGCAAACAAGTTCACTCCAAGATTTATCTTATGTAATCCTGAAATGTAGAAAGGCTGTAATTCATTTAATACTTTGCAACACTGCACTGAATAAATTACAGATGCTCATTTTCCTGACCTGTTGTCCCCAAAACATAAATCATGCAGTTAAATACACATTTCTTATTTAATATTTTAACTTAGCTACCTTGAGAGACAGCTTAAATGGGAGGTCCACAAGGGATACAAAGCAATATACCACATTTACAGCATGACACACTTTTGCAAAGAAACTTCCAGCTTAATGGCATGAAAGAGCTCTAGGAATCCCAGGGCTAAAGCACATTATCATCAAATTTACAATGCATCTTCTTGTGCAATACTTGCTCCACTACCTGCACCACTTCAAAAACACTTCCTGTGTGCTCCCTTTGAAAAGATCCCTTTGTAGTCCCAGCTAGTCCACTGAAACACAACTCCAGCTTTGTATCCATTCAGAAGCTTCTGCCTGACACAGGCAGGAGCAGAGCAACGGCTGGACTCCCCCACCCTTAACCTTAGAGAGCTTTTCCCTTCACTGAAAACCTTCTCCCTCCCATGCTGTCTCTTTGTTCTCTGGTCTGAATGAGCAGTACTAAGGAACACACAGGAGGGAATGGTCTAAGTCACGTATGGCAAATGCAGACAGAAAAACAATACAAGCATACTCTGCAGGGCAGGAAACCACTACCAGTGGTTAAAGAAAGAGTTAATCCTTCTCCCTTTCCTGTATGGCAGGACCTGCCAGGCTGTTGGCAACAAAAGCCGCAAGGACACTACTACACTCTTCCCCTCACTTTCAACCATGCATTCCTGCTGTAGCCTTGCGCTAGTGTTGGTTGCCATGTGGCAGATAACCTCGCTGTTGTTTGGGGGTTTGTTTTCTAATAAATCACTAGGACTTGCAAATTAAATTGATTAAAAAACGCCAGACTTAGTTTCTGAAGCTGGGGCACTTAATAAACCAAATTTAGGCAAAGACCTTTCTAAATGACCACGCTAAAGAGTCAGCCAAAACCAGAGAGCGGCAAGCGCAATTGTGTAGCAGGGGAGAGAGAAGAGACCCAAGGCTCAACTTGAATGTCTACACATTGTAGCAAAGATTTCTAATGGTCCCGGAAGAACAGAAAGACAGAATGTGATCTCAAAGGTTACAAGCCCCAGGATATCACAATTAAGACAGACAGTTGTGTAAAATTCACAGTTTGACTTAATCTCTTTGAAACATCTGTGTTTAAGTATTTCAGAGAAGACAGAAACAGATTACTCTCCACACCTCCCACTTTGAGATTAACAAGCTACAGAAAACTTGTTTCCTTTACGCTCTCTAAGGTTCATAGCTCCCAGTAGCAAAGTCTGTTTATTTCCATGAAACATCTCGCAACCCCTCACCAAAAGATGAGGGGGGAGAATTGGAAGCTGAAATTGAGCACATACTAAATCCTATGGAAATGTCTTTTTTCTTCAGAGAACTACTGTAAATATACACTGTATAGAACAGCTCTTCAGGAAGGAGAAAACAGAAAAAAAGCAGAATGTGCGACAAGGCTCCAAAGAATGAAAATCTAACAGTGTCAAAATGCATGCATGATGAATGATGCCAGCACCTCCAGATTCTTTGTTCAGTCAGATTGACTTAAAAATTGGGGGGATGATGGCAGGGAACATGTACAAACCATACCCTATTACCTTTAATTATTATATTCCTATGTCATCAGCCTTCTATCACTTGCTCTTCAATATAATCTTGAAAAGAAGTTCCTGTTTCTGCCTGACTTCTCAGCAATATGTTAAAAAAATCCCTCTTATCTAATAATGGTGCTAGACACGCCAGCTCCTTCAAACATGGTGAATGTTACACTCAGAATATTACAGTCATAGACAACCATCCCTTTAAAAGCTGGAGCAACAGATTCTTTACTATCTTAGTGAGAGGTCATAAAATATTTTAAAAAGGTTGTTCAGCTTACTGGTCTTTCATATTAGTTGCAAGGGCTGTGATCCGCCAGGTTCCTCAAGCCATATTCCATGACTGTAGACAAGCTCAAGTGGTTCTGCCCTCTGAACAACACATTGTACTCAAAAGAATAGTTTTCTTGATTCCCTGTCATCATCAGCACAATCAACCTCTCCTAAAATATATTTTTTTCAAGAGGTAAGACATGCTGATGCAATTATATTATCAGAAGTAAATGAAACTCTACAACTTCGTGGTCAGTGGCCAAGGAGTGGAAGAAGAAACAATTTAAACAGGCACAGCAAGTTGCCTACAATCTCAGCATCTACAAGAAACCAGAACATTACTTAAAAGCGCAAATGCACAAGGATCAAGAACAGCATAATAGCGTAATCTAAAAAGAATATAACTTGATGGCGAGGAAAAACAGCCTTCCCAGTAGAGTCCCCTAGTAATTCCTCATTGAATAGAATGCCTGTCAAGCATTTGCAAGCAGCCATCCTGAGGAATCTGTTTCAGTAGTTGGTCACACGTAGTTGGTCTCTATACTTCATACTACTAAGGATAAATCCTTACAGCTGGGGATAGGCCACGACACAGAAGACAGAGATACACTGTACTGAGGAGATTTTTCAGCCAAAAAGGGGGAAAGGTCAATATAAATAACCAAAGTGCTTAAAAGGTGGAGGATGCTGAAACAGGAGACTTGCAATGTTCTGAAAGTTCTCACTTATCACGAAGTTTTAACAGAAACTCTATTTGGCCTTGAGGGTTGGAAAAGAAAGAAAGCAGGCAAGATGCAGTTTGGTGGAGGCAGCATGTACTAAAATAAGCGATATTTATCATAATGAAAGAAAGTTTATGACATCTCCACACCAACTTACTACTTGCAACCACTCAGCGGCAGCCTCTTTGAGGAATCCTCCTGTTTACATACCAATGCTAAGCAATCTTTTCAGTATCATATCTTAGTTCTATGCTAGAAAAGAAAACTTCTCAGGTTACACAGCAAAAGCCTGTAGCTATCACAATGATTTCATATACATTAAAGTGTAATTGGCACAGCCATGTTTGGCAGCTCTCCACATTTTATGAAATGCCTCAGCTACGTATCTAAGTTGAGAGTGCTCCTGACACTACACACACACACAAAAACAGCCCAAACCAAACACCAAAACCCCATGCGTTCATATATAAACCAGTCTTAACTTTTAAACAGAAAAAGAAGCTGTCAATTTCTGTTAGATATGTTGAAACAACTTTAGTATTATTGCAGTTTACCTCACAGCTGCATTTTTCTAAACTACCTTGCCTGAACTGCATCCTGGATAACAATCCCATAGTGCGTAGGATAGTCTCAAAAGGGAGTTTTGTGGGAGATTTTTGGTAGAGCAACAGTTCTACAATTACAGTAGGTTGCAAACACTGCCAAAGTACAAATATCAGTTTTGAGAGGCCAGTACTTGGCCTCCAGTCCTTCGTTCAGTTTTGTTCAAGTTGCCACTACTGTGGCTATCTCAAAACAATATCATGGTCACCTGCTAAAGTGGTATTAAGTCAAAACTCATCCAGCTGTTTAAAATCCTGAACAAAAATTATTTAGGAAGCCATTTGATGGCATTGTCAGAGAGGTGAAAAATAAACAAGAAGCTAGCTAGAGCCAAAGCCTAACAACAAAAATGGCAGATTATTGGCAGAATATTAAAAAATAAACCAATAAACCAAAACATATTCAGAGGTAGGCAGCTTGCTCCAGCTTAAACACAGCAGAAGAGAAATCACAGGCATGTAGGATAAAAAGCCTAAGTGATATGCTCCTTAATTAAAATAATGAGTTGTAGAGGGAGGAACACCTTCTTCTCACCCTATATCCATCTCAGCAAACATTCATTTTAGGCCAAACAAGTTCTCAGACTTGCAGAAATCCTTATCTATTCAAAACACAGACAAACCAGTTTAAGTACTTCTGTATGAATGTTAAGCAAGCAATCTGGGAGGCTAAACCAGTTCTAAAGAGTAGCCAGCTTCTCTGGCATTATGGGAAATGACTGGCCTTCCCAGATGTGCATACGCTGTTATTAAGACAGCTCTACCCTCCTATCTAAATGAACGGTTTCCCAAGAATCATTAGGGGACTTGAGAGAAAGCCAAACAAAAAAAGCATCCTCTTTATACACAGTCAGTTTCACTGAGGAACAAAAAACTTCACTGCCTCTTCTGCAAGTTTCATGTATGCTGAAATAAAGTCACCTTTCTCCATTTTTTTATTACTGAGTTATTTCAAAGCCACATTCCCACATAAATGACGAAACTGTAAAATAACCCGTAACTTCATACATTCATCTCAGAATAAAGCTGATCCATTCAAATGCTGTTTAAGATGATTTATTTCTGCTAACCAAAAGAGATGCAGCTAGTCTCCTCATCAGCTCAATATTTGAGAAGTGTAAAGGCACCTGTGTGGACCATTTCTACAGACAGGACCAGGCTGCACGGGGGGTACGTACAGCTTCAGGACTGCAGATTATAAAGACTGAGCCTCTCACTCAACTTTCTTTGCCAGTATTAACACATATCAACTTCCTCATATTGGGACTTTTTATTCCCCACACCTGGAAGAGAAAGCATGGAAAGCCCAAAGCAAAATAAGTGGCCAAGACTTGTCCATAACAAATATGGAAAAGCTGGCAGGAATGTGAAAGAAAGTGAAACTCAGTGACTTATTGCAGGCTTATGTGAAGCACTTCTCCAAAAACCTCTTCCCCAAAATTGTCACCTTCTATACTTTCCAGGCCATGTGCTCACCTCTAACAATAAATTATTTCCCTTGCTCATCCTTCTTGACTTTCATTGAGAAATCTAACCTGTTATTCCTCAGGAAATACTCCTCACCATCAGAGCTTCAGTCAGCTCTGGCTTCTCGTAGAAAAAAACATCTGAAAATTTCTGTTTCTAGTTAACAATCAGTTGTGTTGCAGAGTTTCGTATTCTAGGTATTTACTTGGCAATTTTGAGTATAGAAGGGAAAAAATCCAAACCAGCCTCAAACCAAAATCCAGAGGTTTCAAACAACTGACCAATAACTCAGCTACTACAGAAATGCAAGTTCTACATCTATGTTACGGTCATTGCTAAGACTACAGGTAGCTGCAAAGCCAGGTTTAATGTCCACCACATTTTGGCTGCTCTTTGAGTGACAGCATAACCTAAAGACATTTATGGGAAAAACTACAAACATTAATGTAGTATAAAGTAATTTTTATCATAAGATCATAGAATCATAGAAGGGTTTGGCCTGGAAAAGAACATTGAAAATCATCTGGTTCTAATGCCCCTGCCACGAGGTCAGGTTACTCAGAGCCCTATCCAACCTGGCCTTGAACACCTCCAGGAATAAATATATCACCTCTTAGGCTGATGCTGTAAAATCCTCGACATCATCGGTGAATTCTGTCTCTCGAGACTTAACCACTGCTTAGAAAACAGAGAAAAATAAACAGGCGGAAATGCGAGTTTCCGGTCAGAAAGGCGGCCTTGCTGGTCAGAGGGAGACGGGCAGGTACCAACAGCGGAATACAGACATACCGACGGCATAGGAGGGACCAGAGCCCCGGCCTGCAGCTCGCCAGCCCAGCCCGGGCGCACCTGGGGGCGCTCCCGCGCCGGCCCCCCGGGCCTTTGTTCCCCCGCTGCACGGGCAGCGTTGAGGCGGAGCACGGCCCTGCCCAGGCACCCCCAATGAGCCAAGATAAGACATAAACAAAGCAAGGCCGGGTCGCCAGGGCTCCGCCGGGCCGCCGGGGCTCCGCCGACCCGGCCCGGCCGCGGTGCGGGCCGCGGGGCCTCCATCACCGGAGCGGGAGCCGCGGCGGGGCGGGGAGGCGCCCGGCGCCGCGGCCCTGAGGCGCGGCCCAACTCGGTGCGGGCGGGCAGTGCGCACTCACCCAGGTGAGCAGGCTCTCGCCGAGCTCGGCGCGCTCCAGGCTCTCCACGTTGAACATGGCGGGACTGCGGGGCCGCAGCCGGGTCGGTACCGCCGGTCCCGCCCCGCCCCGTCCCGGGCCGGGCGGTGGCGCCGACACGTCACCGCGCCCTGACGGACCGGCCGCGCGCGCCTGCGCCCGGCTGCCGCGGGGCGGGGCGGGGCGGGGGACCCGGCGCGACCCGGCGGCGTCGGGGGGACGGGGCGGGGCCGTAAGGCCGGCGGCGAGAGGCGGCTGAGGTACCGGGGGGGCACGGGCGGGGCTGCAGCGCGCCGGGCTGGGCTGTCCGCCCCTCACAGCCGGCCCGGGGGGACTGGGGAGGGTCAGGGAGACGCGAGTCCCTCCATTGCATGCCCGCCCGGGCACCTCGTACGCCGCCGGGCCCTTGGGTAGGAGGGGTGTGCAGTGCTTCCCCCGGCTCCGTGTGTCTGTGTGTCTGTGTGTCTGTGTGTCTGTGTGTGTCTGTGTCTTGGCGCGGAGGAGCTGTCCGGCGGGGCTGGCAGCGTGGGGTGTGTGAGGATGGTGTACCACAAGCGTTATCCATGTTGGTGTGGAATGTGGCTTGGCTTCTGGGTGGGGTGGTCCCTACAAGGTTTTTCTCTTTTTGGAGTAGAAAAATGACCTTTCACCCGCAAGCTTCCTTCTGTTTGTGACTGGAGCAGCCCCTACAAAGTTTTTCTCCTTTTGGAGTGGGAAATGACCCTGCACCCACAGACGTATCATAGTCTTAGTATCTAGCGTGGCTTGGCTTGTGTATGGAGCAGCCTTGACGACATTCTCCTCTGTTTTTGGACAAGACAACGACGTTAGCTTCCTTTCAACAAAGCTCTGCTGTAGTAAATTTAATGAACAGGCAACCTACCAGTATCTGAAGGGGGTCTGCAGAGAGGTCAGAGGGAGACTCTTTTTTAGGAACTGTAGTGACAAGGAGTAATGAGTTTAAACTTAAAGAAGGGAAATTTAGGCTAGGTAGCAGGAAGGAATTTTTACTGTCAGGGGCATTGAGATGCTGGAACAAGTTGTCCAAGGAGGTTGTGGATGCCCCACCCCTGGTACTGTTCAAAACCAGTTTGGATAAGACTTGAGCAACCTCCTCTACTGAGAGGTGTCCCTGTCTGTGGCATGGGGATGTTGGGACTGGATGATCTTTGAGGTTCTTTCCAATCTCTTAACTTTCTACAACTCTATGAGTTACTTGCAAGTGGTGACTAGGAAGAAGGATGATTAGGTATTGAAATGGGCTGCCCAGGGAGGTGGTGGAGTCACCATCCCAATGGGTGTTCAAGGAAAGACTGGACATGACACTTGGTGTCATGGTGTGGTTAGCAGGGAGGTGTTCAGTCTTAGATTGGACTTGATGATCTCAGGTTTTTCCAGCCTAGTTGGTTCTGTGTAATTCTTCAGGTGATTTAATTAATTTTTTATCTCAGAAACAGGGAGTCTGTCTGCGGCCAGGGTGCCCCTGCATCCTTGCCATGCTCCAGCCAGAGGAACTCTCCATCATGCTGCAAATGGGTCACCTGAGGAGTTCAAGCAGCTCTTTCTCTCTCACACAGTAGTGTGTTGGATTTTGGACTATTTGAAGTTTGCAATGAGAGTGTGTGGCATCGTGATAAGTTCTGCAGTTCCCTATCAGTTAACAACGAGCCTGGCATGCAATGACATGGAGGAGCAGGCACAAAGTTCTGATAACAGTGGAGGGTTGTATAAACAGGAAGGGTCACAGATGTGGAAACTGCCACTATTTTCCCTCTTTTCTCACACTTTTTCCATTTAATGAATTAGTAACATGGAGAAAAGTTGAATGCTCCCTTTATTTGAGCTTCTTTTGAACTGAAGAGTATTGTAGGAGCTGTGAAAATTTTCAAGTTTTCCCAGGAAAGTACTTTCTTACTGATCTCATTGTATAATCTGCTCTATAAGTTATAAATAAAACCTGTCTTCATTTAAAGGTAACTTTCAGTTTCAGGATGAATTTAAAGTCTTAGAAAACTACACAACTACCAACTTTCCATTCCAAGTTTTAATGTGTGCTTTAAGCAACATGCTTGTTACTTTTGACAGCTTTCACAGGTGCATTGCATGGTTTAAGGTTTTCTATCATATCTTCCTCTGTGTCTCATTTCCCACTCTGCTTTGCCCATTGCCACGAGGTGTGGCTTGTATTTTGTTGATGCAAACAAATACTGTATTGCTTTTTTGCCTTGCGATCTGTTTTAGATATGAGGTTGTGAATGGAGGTAGTGCTTTCTACAACAAGGAATTACTGGGCGCCTTTCCTAAGAGAGATCTGAAGCTTCCTCATACTTAGCTGAAGTACTGCCATGTTCCAGTAAACATTATTATAATGAAGTGACAGTATTTTCTTTTTCTTCTTGCCTGACCAGGAAAGTCAGGTATCCAAGCTGAAGGCATTCGCAGGCTCTTTCGCATGCTCCTATCTGCATATGAATTCAGTTCCACCCTCTGGTTTGTTTAGAACTCTGTACCTTTCAGTATGGTTTTGCCTTACAAAGTGGTGGAAAACTTTGTTAGGAATTGTTTTACACAAGTCATACATCACCCAGGCAGATATTCAGAATAGTAATGCTAGACAGGGCATTGCATGTCTTCTTGCTTCAAGTCATCCATGTGGTTTTGGACTCAGGAGAAAAATTATTGGAGATATTTTGTTTTCCCAGTAGAATGGTATATTCATTTTGGATTATTTTCCCTCACATCTTTGCACCTGTTGTTTGCAGCTGCATTACTTTTAATTTGCAAAACGTGCTTCCATCAGCAAAAGTAGAATATCTACTTTATTTTTTCTTTTTTTTTTTTTCTCTTTAGGAAAAAATGTGCCTCAGAGACTGCTGACCTCAGACCCTGCAGAAACCTGCTTTATCAGGCAAGTGCCTCAGTTGGTCAGTTTGTAACATATACTCAACAAAATCATTGTTTGACTACTGAAATTGCCCTCTCCTCTCTCTTGGCAAGACTGTTCAGACCTTTTCCATTCTCTTTTGCAAAGGGTATGCATACACTTGAACGTAGTCAGCACAGTCCTGAAAGTAAAGGTGGTTCATGGTAAGCCTATAACTGAACATTATACGGCTGAGTTTGGCTGTATTTCTTGTACCAGCTGAACTTATTTGTAAACCCAAAGTTGATGCAAACTCATAATAATGATGCATTAACAGACTGCATGAAATTCTCATAGGATAATCCCAAGTCAGTTTTGACAGTCTTGTCACAGAATATATATCTCATCAATTTATATGTTGCTATATTACAGATTTTTTTAAAATTTCCATTAGTAAATGTACCCTTTGGATTTTCTCCCACAGATTTTTACAATGTAGGGAGATACTTAGTAGTAGAGATTGTTGTTGGTGCTTTATTCAAGTAAGACTGTGCTCACAAAAATGAAATGCTAATAAATCCTGTTTCCTCAGAAATACTTTTTCTAAGTATGCCATCAATCATTTCTATTATTTCTGTTCTATAAAGTTATATTTGTCTAGACCGCTTCTTCAAAGCCTGACTTTAGTACACTAAGGAACCTGGATAAAATCTATCACCTCAGGATTTGGCTGATACAGGATTTAGGCTAGTAAACTCTGAGAGTCTTCAACACTTCCACTGTTCATGATGTGTAGTTCATGCCTGCTGTTGTTAACTGTTTCTGAATGCAGTCTGAGCATATCTTTGGACTCTTAAAGAAAGAATGCACAAATAACTATAGGACTCAGTTCGCTGAGTCAAGTCCATTCCCAAAGTCCCATTGTCAACAACAGAGAGATACCATGACCTGGTACTACACTGGAGCAGGAAGTAATTCGATAGCTTCTGATGAGACAGGTCTCAATTTTTGCTCTACATGTAAGAGTTTGTCTTTATTTTGGGAATTTTTGCCTGCTTTTCTCTTAAATAAAATGTGCTAAATTTATCCCTATAGATATTTCAACATAAGCTAATATATGTTCAGGGGGTAGATTACAGAGGAAGTATACTCTATTTTAACATGCTTAAATTCTTAAAAGTTGGTTTATGTTGTCTGAAACAAGCCAATCTTACTAGAAACTTTTTGATACAAATGAAACCGATTTTTTGTGTGTTTCTCTTACATAGAAGAAAATTTTGAGGGGTTAAAGCCTTTTTGTTCTTAGGAAAGAGTGACTTTTGGTATTTGACTAGTTGCAGATGAATTAGCTTATCCTGGAAAACACACAACCTCTGCAAATTAAGCAGCTTTTTCAAAGGGTGAGAGCGATGCTTTTGCTAATAAAAGGCAACTGGCAAAAGGAGTTGCAGGTTGTGGCTTGCACGCTGGCCCACCATCACTTTATAATTAACTTGTAATTTTTGAAGAACCGATGGTGGCTGTACTGCATGAAGAGAAAAAGACTCAAAATAAAACTGAAATAAATGAAAATCCAAAACTCCGTTTTTCTCATCCAGTTCACTCCCAGCCCATCCCATAAAGGACACATTGTTATCCAAATTACCTTTCAGTTGTTGAGCAAATTGTACCATGCTCACAAAGTCAATACAGTAAGGTTAATAACTTGTATCTCACATCAGTATTACTTGTGTGTTACCTCATTTTTTACTTCTCAGACATCAAGAGAGCCTCTTATTTCTTTTTCACTGTGCTTGCACATTCCTTTGGTAGTGGGTCCTAAAAATCTCTGTGGTTTTGAGAGTATATAATCATATGGCACTTCCCTGATAAACTCAGAAAAGTTCAAATACTTCAGAAAACTATGGGAAAAGTTCTGACTTTGGATAGCTGACAGCTGTTTAACATATCATGGTAAAGACTGGATTGTTTTTATGAGTCATAGCATAGGGTATTGTTGTAGCGGTGCTTTATGTTGAACATTGAAAATCATAATAATACTTTTCAGATCTGAAAAATTAAGAAATAATACATCCACACTAGTGTGTGTCTTAATTCCCTCACACTTCAATGTGTTCTGTATAAATTTCCAAGAATAAAAGCCAATACTTGCAGTATTGCTCATTATAGTTCTCTTTTGTTTTTTGCTTAAATCTGCATGAATTGTTCATACATAACCACAGAGGGAAAATGTAACTTTAAAAAGGTCTGTAGACTCTTGAAATGTAAAAGAAAAAATTGGTGTTACCTTCTGTCAGTGATCACTTTGAGAAAAACTTGTAATAAACAAGGTGATTTTCTGTACAGATGATTAATTACTGACAGATTTACAAATAAAACTCTATGATTTTACAAACAGTAAATTGCATTCTTTTCTATTGCAAAACTTTTTGTGGACAATTTACTCTGAGGTTGTTCATACTCTCTAGCCATCAAGACCTCTCGTGGAAATGAACCGGATCCCAGTCTACTGGGATGCAGTGTCAAGCTGTAACTTAGCTAGCCCAAATGGAATGGAGGAGTAACTCCTTGTCTTTTTCCCCCTTTTCTGTGTTGTTTTACTTGAAGCAAGTGCCAGTAGTCTGAAGATGAAATAAACCTGAAATTTAAGATTTGGGCTTTGGTGGTGTTGTTTTTGAAGTAGGAAAAAGGCCCAGCATTTTTGTCAGTTTTTAAGTTTGCGATTGATATTTTTAAAATTCTGAAGTTAGTTGTATGAATTCCAGTTTTAATGTGAGTATTATTAGATGTTGCTTGGTTTTCATCCTCTCATAGACTGAAGTTATGCTTGCATTTAAGAAAGCCATCCTTATGAAATGGCTAAAAAGAGAAAAAGTCTTAAGTATAATCAGAAATCATTTATCTGAATTTAATATATTTTCAATTACTGCCTTTTTTCCACTGAAGTAATCTTATACAGTTGGTACTTTTCTCAGAGCTAGTGTAGACAGGAATTAATTTATTGTATTAAAGAATAGAAACAGAGCAATGAAAACAATTCAAACCTTATTTGCAATTTTGGAAAGAAACAAGGTAACATAAACCTACAGAAAAGAAAGAAAGAAAACCTTTAAAATAATTTAATGTTTGAAAAGTCTGTGATTGTAGAGCCCAGATCTGAAAATAATTATATGCGGAAAAGGTTGATGAAATGCTGTCATTTTTTCGTAACTGGAAAAATGTAATGAATCAATGGATGGAATTTAGTATGAGCCATACTAACTCACTCTTGAATTGCATCAAATTATTAACAGTGACTGTTTTAGGAGTGGTTAGATATATGTAATAAAATCTGGTTCTAAAAGGTTTCTCTGACACACACTTGGTCTTTATCAACACTGGCTGTCTCCAAAGACTGAGTCTTCATTACATTATTTAAATGTCCTATAGCTTGCTTTTTAGTTGCACCAGCTGAAAGAGCAACAATTGCTGAACACACGCACTGTGAGGTGAGATTTCTTAGAAGCTATTTTTAGTTATCATACATTCAAACCACTGCAGATCACTCTTTGGCTGCTGTAGTTGCCCTTGAAGAAACATGAACTGCAAGCCTCCAGTTCTGGGTATTCTGTTTGAAAACATTCAAGATAGCCTTGAAATCACAAAATTCCTTCCTCCTTCCGTCAGACATTTTTTCTATTAGTGTATTTTAACATTTTCTTTGTAGACATTGCTTTTTTAAACATGCTATCTTAGAAATTGGAGGAGGAGATTGTTACTGTCTCTACTGAGGCATGAATTCAGAGGAAGTATGTATTGGTTCTTTTGAAGTGATACCCTTCTGTTTTGTAGTACCTAGTCTACACAAGACTTGTCAGCTCTCACGTGCAATGATCTTATTGAGAGAAAGTGTTGGAAGTAATAAGAAAAATATACAGAGCACTTGTTGGCTGTCCAGAAACAGCAAATAAATTAAAATATGAACAACGTGGGCATTAAGCATTGATAGTTTGTCTTCTCTAGAATTCAGTGATAGAAGCAGCTGGGAATGAGACTGATGCAGATTCCACTCCCCCTTTATATAGTCTTTGCAGTATTGATACATAAGTAAAGACAAAGTGTCTCAGGGTGTTTATGCAGAGAGAAGGACTGTGCAATAATTTTTCTTGTACACTATGCTTATGTCAAAAAGGTTATTGGGAAAGTCATATATGTTTCAAACTGAAGGGCTGAAGTAGATATAAGTAACTGGCATTATGTGCAAGAAGGAAGAGAAAGTGAGGATCTGTGTATTTCGTTTTCATGTTCTGATGCTAACTTTGGCACCTTAGTTTGGTATTTCAGGAAAGATGAGTGAGCAGAAATTAAGGCAAGCAGATGCAGTGAATGCTATTGATGGTAGGCAGATAAAAATTGGGAGTGTTGTTGCAAGGAACGTACAGAAAGGGAAGAGCTGGAGTAGATGTCTTGAAGGCTGTTGAGGGAAACTGATTTAAATTGGTGTGATATTGATAATCTTGGTGTTGTTTTCAAAGTGCATCAAGCAAGCAGTGACAGAGGAAGTTCAGGTGTTAATGTAAGAAGCGCTTGCCTTCCAAAGGTACAGTTAAACCATCTGTATGTCTCTGACACAGTAGGCATTTCTGAAAAAAAAACCACCCCCAAAACCCTGGGTAATACTTAATGGGATGTAGCTGTCATTGGCATATTGGTGTATTCTAACAGAACTGATGTGGAGCAAGGGAGGAATTATACCAGTTCCTTGGCATTTATGTCTGATTTTGTTCTGAGTGGTCAACCCAGAAAAGAACAGTGGGACAGAGTAAAAATTAGTCAACTGATAATGATCCTTAAGGAGGAAAAACATAGAAATGGAAGATATCAGCATGCACAGTTGTGGAAAATGGTTGTCTCATGTGTAAGAAAGAGAAGCTTCTTCAGGACAGGATATGCAAAGAACTTAAGTATACAGGCAGGTAATGTTGGGTTAGGGAGGCATCACAGCACACCTGCCAGTCCAGATCCTCAGCACCAAGGAACCACTGTCAGAAAAATTTCACAACATCTTAACCTCATGGCTTTAGCTATAGGAATGTAATTGTATAACTAGCTATGCAGAGAAATGCTCTAACTCCTTGTGTAGGCCCATGTTCCTATGTAAGACCTTTCCACAAAGATCTGGTCTTTCATTCGTTAGTATATATGAAATGTGTGTAAACACTGACCTACTTTAAATATGCCTTTCTATGAGTCACTGGTGTTCCACCTTTGAAAGAAGTTACTCTTTCCAAATACTGTGGCACAGTTGCTTGTTGAAAGCTGTAATTAGCAAAAAATTGACTATACTTACAGAAATAATAGTCTCAGTTCAGATTGGCACACTTAGGATAATTTAGTTTATTATTTCACTTCATATATGCTTCATTATTCCATTTTAGCTTTCACAGGGAAAGCCCAAAAATACAACAATTAATGAAATCTCCCCTTGTTCTCCAGGAGTTTGCTCTGCTCTTATGGTACTTACTTATACCACTTACACTTCTTAACAATACTCTTAGAATGTATCAACTTCTCTTGTATTCCTGCTACAGAAGGCCGCTGCCACAAACATAAGGAAGCTTAAAAAAAACTCCACTGCTTATACTAGAAAAAATGTGGAGGGTGAGAGTAGCTGTCTTAGAGAAAAGATTATGCTTTTTTATTAGCAACAGACTGACATGCTGAAATTTTGCCAGGGTAGTCATTACAGGTATCCACTAAAATCCTGATGACTTGTACTCCATTTCAGTTTTGCAATTAATTCAGGGCCAGAGGGTGGTTGGTAATACTTTCTAGACAGCGAGGTTTAAATTAAAAATGACACATGAGCTGTGGAGTGTAGTGAAACACTGATAAAAGCTTGCAAGCTGGACTAGGAAACAGAAAAACATACCAGTCTTAATACCTTCAGAAACCAATACTGGGATTTTATGGCAGCTTCATGGAAATACTTCAATTGTGCATGGACAGAGCTTCAGTATGACTTCTCATGTCATTTGACAGAGTTAGCTTCACTGTTCTGATTTCGTAATATTCATAGCCATAGTTCATTTCACTTCCTGATTGCAACAGCAATGATTCAGCAGTGGGTTGGAAACTATTTTATTTCACGTCTCCAGCTGTAGGTTAGTGCTGTGGGTTAATAAATGTTAACCTTAGTCACTGATGGCTGCAAATGTGAAACAAATATAAAACAAGTGAGTTTAACTAAGGATAATGCTATTTTTCTTTCAAGTTTTCCCCACGTTTCCAGCTAAAGGTTGGTAATGCGCAGAAAATGGAAATGAAGTTTAAAATGTATTGGGTGATTCCTGTGTATCGCAATGAGCATTTAACACTAAAACCAAAATGTCCTTGTTTCTTCATTCATGTAGGTGGTGAAAGTTAAGTTTCTGTGTTGGCTTAGCCTACCAGGAATGATGTGGTGTGTAATAGCTAAAATTCTTGATAATGCAGAGTCTTTTAAAATTTTTCCAATAGACAGTCCTTAGAATATGGCCAGCTCAGTAATGACCTATTCCTATGCAGGTTTTCTTATAAAGACTTCAAGGTAAACTATCTCACTATTTTTTTTAATGTTCAAATCATAACACATAACACATTTAAGATTTGTTTGCTGCTGCATAAGACCTCTACAGCAAACTCAGTGTTTGTTAAAAATGGATACATTCCTTCTTTTTGTACCATTCTTTTCTCCCAACAATGACTATTCTGTTTACATATTGTTTGTAACTTTGTTTAAAATGTCTGTGCATGTAACAAGACATAACACATACATTTTAATATATGTATATATATCTATTTTTTTTCCATTTTAGAGCTGTGATGGCCAGTCACCAAGCAGAAGTTCAGAGTTTGAAGCTAGATAATGATTCAGTTATAGAAGGAGTAAGTGACCAGGTACTGGTGGCAGTTGTGCTCAGTTTCACTTTCATTGCTGCTCTGGTATATACACTTTTAAGGTGAGAATGTGTTGAGAGGAATTATTCATTTTTTATAAAATCCTAACTTTCTTCACAATTGTGTGCATTGGTAAATAAAAACTGTGATTTTGTGACAGTAAGGAAGTGGTTGTTTGATTGCTTACTATGTTTAACTAATTGCTTGGTACAGCTAAAATCAAAAGTGGAGTTTAACTCTTCCATATCTTCAGATAATCAAACTTAGTACTGTTCGTCATTCATTAAGACTGAAAATGGTTAAATTCAGTCTCTATGGCTGCTGTGTTTTATTTGGTTAAAAAGTACAGATTTGTCAACGACTCCAAGATTAAAATTGGATATATTCCTCCAATGTATGTTCTAGCTGAAGTCTTCTTCCAAGAAAGCAAACAAACAACAACCCAAATCCAAATAAATTAACTGATTTTTTTTTTAATGAGTATGCTGTACAACAGTGGATTGCAATGTGCATTCCATAAGGAAAATGTTAAGTTCAGAATTCAGTAACTTTAATGATCAAGTCATCAAAGCTTATTTTTATTTCAGTTTTTCTTTGCATCCTAACAAACATCTTAGCCTATGTGTTTTGGGAAAATGAGCTTCAGATAGGCTTGTTTTATTTTATTTTATTTTATTTTATTTTATTTTATTTTATTTTATTTTATTTTATTTTATTTTATTTTATTTTATTTTATTTTATTTTATTGATGTGTGTAAACCTCTGAACACAGAACAGTTTTCAAAACCAAGGGAACTCAGTTTAGTGACACAGTGGCATCATGGAACTTGAAGAAGGTATGTCCACGTGAGAAATATTGCTGCGGTAGGGTTACTTGAGAGCAAGCTACTAAATAAGCTATAGGTGGAAAAACTTGGTTGGACTGCAAGGCAGTGCTGCTGTTAAGGACCAGGAGATCACAAAAGAATCTTAAGAAAGGAGTTCACTTCACCTTGCCTTTTTTTTTTTCCCAAAGCTGTTTCAGTTACTCAGATTGCTTTAATAATGCCTCTTTTTTATCTGCTCTGTTATGATTTCTTTCTCCTTCATATTGACATTTTTGGCATTTGTGACTTGAATTTTAAATGTTTAGTTTAAAAGTTAACACTTTATTTTTGAACTCTAGAAAGGCAAGTAAGAAATATTAATAAAAAGTGAGTGGAACTAGGGTTAGCAGTTGACAAGAGTAGCAGGAGTTCAGTCAGAATTAAGTTCGGGAGATGATGCATCAATTATGAAGAGTTACTTAGGGAGGAAGATAAGGCTAATTATCGACTGCCTCTGCAGAGTAATGAGGTAGGTAAAAAGTTTGACTGTGAATCCTGTTACATGCCTTGATGGTTTGTTTTCTGGAGTGGCAAACAAACTGAAAACACAAAGCTTCCAGACTTTGGAGGTCTGCATTGTATGATTTGTGGCCAGTGACAGGACTTGAGGAACACGTGAAGCTGAGTCAGAGGAGATTTAGGTTAAGATACCAGAAAAAAGTTTTTCACCCAGAACGTTGAGCAGGCTCCCCAGAGAAGTCACAGCACCAGCCTGATAGAGCTGAAGATGTGTTTGGGCGATACTCTCGTGCATATGTGTCTTGAGATGTCCATTTAGGACCAGGAGTTGAACTCAGTGATCCTGATGGGTCCCTTCCAACTCAGCATATTCTGTGACTGTGATTCTATGACTGACAACTGAAAGTCTTACCAGTATCCTCTTAGCTCCCTGTTCTGCCTTCTGGTACCTTTTGAAATTGTCTGTATTCAGCAGCACTCTTCATCTATCTCATTTGTATTGTTGCCCTCAAAATCTGCATAGTATGATAGAAAATCTGTACAGTACAAAAATTACAGTACTTTTATTTAGCAGAGAGGGGGAAGTGAGGAAGAAAAAGAGTATTTTCTTTTTCTTCTCTAGTTACCTTAGACAGTACAGTGGTCTTTGCATTGCTTATATGGTGTTCATTATCCCATTTTTTTTCTTTGCCTTTCATGCTTCTGTATCAACAGAACTGAAATACTTAAGTTGGGTAGGAACAGGTCATGGGTAAGTGTACAGGAAGGAAAGCTTACAAGGTGATGAGTAGCTACAGGAGCTGAATCAAAAGGGAAATGAGCAGCAAGGAGTATGTGTTGCAGTAGATTTTAGGGGGCAGAAGCAGAATATGGAGAGAACTGTTAAGGGATATAATTGTTGTACTTGTTTCCAGGTGAAAGAACTCAATGAAGCATCGCATCAAGGCTTCATTCACGCTTCTGGCGGAGAAACTTACAAGCCATAATTAACATTTGTAACAGGTTGCAGATGTGTAGTTCAGGCACTATATGATACTTGTGTGAAGCCTGTATGCTTTTGAGTTATAAATTTTGATAAAATGAAGCCAGATTTTTTCCATCATCTTTTAAACTGGTGAGTAGGTTGTCACATTACAAATGAGATTGTGAAAATTCAGTGTATTCAGCAAATTAAAGGAAGCCTGATCCTTTAATTCCCTACAAGAGATTTGTCCTAGATGACTTAACTGTTCCGTGTTTATGGGTCTACAAGTTTAGATTTTTTAATCTAATTTTTCTATCCATTATATGGTTTGATTATAGGATCAAGTCACTATTTTCGGCAGAAGTGAGATCTTAGTCCTTGGAAATTAACGGTGTCCATCACTGCACAGTGATGCATCAGTCCCCTTAAGTACTGTACCTCTATTTCCTTGTGTGAGACTGCACACTGAATGAGTCTTCTTCCTTCCAATAATAGTTTGGCGGGGCCCTCTGTGATACATAATACAATCTTTCCACATCATGGGACCTTTTCCCTCAAGTTTTGGCATGCTAGCAGTCAGAAATAGGGAAATAAAAGGCCTTTGCATCTAACTTTATTTATTTCTGGTTTGTGTTTGATAATGCCTCTAATGACATGGCACCATATTGGTTTTCATTTATTTCAGTTATCTTCTTACACTAATTGCTTGACAGAATTATAAATTTGATGTCTTGAGCTCTGCCTGTCCCTTCCTGAACATTGCATGGTTTTCAGCTACATCACTGTCTTATGCATAAGTGACTGTATATGCTGTACCCCTGCAGCTCTGCAAATGCTCTCATGATTTCGGCATAGTATGTTATACCAGGGTAAGGTCATATAAATGAACACTTGCAGTAGCAAATTTGCTACTGCTAATTTAGTTGTTTATGGAGAAATCAGAATAAACTGTCTTACAATTCATGCCTTGCGCTTGTGTGTGAATCAAATTGGACTTCAATATATATCGGACAATCTGGCAAACTGAAGATGTGAAATGCGTTTATTTTGTAGCATCTAAACAGAAAAATACTTCTATACATATTGCATGTATGGCAGACAACAACCACAAAATCTGATTCATGGAGACCAAAGGTGCATAAGAAGTGTTTTAATACAGGCTTTCTATCATATAACTTTCATATGTCATCCACATTAGTATTAAATAAATTTTCTTTTTACAGATAGTCATGTAAATACTAGCATGAAAAATATGTCTATTTCTCTTTGAAAAAAGAATGAGGCAGACAAAATGTTAAACATTTTAGCAATAACTCAATAAACATTTGAGCAATAATGCAATATTATGATTACCCACATTAACTGAAGGAAAATATTGCAGAAGCTTCTAGAGCCATTGAGGAAATTATATAATATAAATGCAACCAGAAAATGTCCTGAAAGTTCAGCCAGTCCAGCCCACATCTCTGACAGCTTACCTCAATATCCCTGGAAGCATTGCAACCTGTTTTTTTGATTTAACTTCTAGTCAGGGATGAATCAAAATAGCCTGAGGTAATCTTGTCTGATTTTGTACATTATGTAGTTAGAAATGTGTTTCCACAAGCCTTAGACAACTATGGGAAATAATTGCTCATATTTATAGAATGAAAGACTTATCCTGTCCCCTTTTCACTCCATGAACAGTCTTCTATATACACTGACATTTCTTAAGTCTTTCTCTAATGTATAAAAAATGTGGGCAGTAGTTCTTATTATCTTCTGAACTTTCTCCAAATTCTCTATGTGTTTCTATGCATTTAGCCCAAAATGGTGAACAGAATCCAGCTGAGACCTAAAGAGTGCTGAGCAGAATGTATCATCATTCAAATCCATATGAATTAATAAAGCATAAAAATTCATATGCTATTCACTCATATTTATTGTAACACAACACCTCTGATTGCTGTCAGCACATTTTTAATTTCAAATCTGTCCCATTATGCTTTTGAATTTCAAATTTGTAATATACTCATCCTTCTTTCTTCAGTGTGGCCCTTCCCAATGATTCCTCTTGGCATATCTAACCTGTAGTTTGCCTGCCTGTAGAATCTTTCTTTTTTTAAAAAAGAGTGATTTTAAGAGAGTGGTTTCTTTTTATATCCAGTCTGCTGATAGTTACATGAATTCAGTATTCTAAATGTAAGTTTGTCTACCCTTTCTTATGTAAATGCCATGTAGCAGATAAAATTGAAGTAATTAGGAGGTTCCAACTCTGTGACTTAGGCAGTGAGTGAAAAACTAGTAATTTATTGAGTAATTTGTTGACTAGACCAACAAATAAGAAACTAGCAATGGAGACAAAAATGAAAAATATTTCTGCATCTTTAATTAATAAGCTTTCAAGGAACTTCTTTTTTTTTTAGGTTCAAGACTTAATTTTTTCTCAGATTAAAATCTAGTTTTAACATGATTTAATGATTGGTTGTGGAGTCTCTGAAAAATCCTGCTGCTGTACAGCTTTAAGTGTCCAAAGTAACTTTAGGATCCAGAATAAATTCCTGTTTCCTTAATTATTTGTGTACTTCCTTTAAAATCCTTTATAGCAGGAAATAATGGGGTTTTGCCCTTTGTTCAGGTTTCATATTTGTTTCAGTGAGTTATTTTTCAGTGTTGGATCACCAGGCTTTTTATTGCTTGTATTTCCTTTCACAGAAATGAACATCAGAACATACATCCAGAAAATCAAGAGCTAGTGCGAGCTCTTCGTCAGCAGCTTCAAACTGACCAGGTGCTGTACCAAGTGTCAGCATCATTCAGCTCTCTGATGTGGGGTACTGCAGGCTTCTCTGAGGTTCTGGAAGATGATCTTGAAAGTTATGGGAGCTTACTTACTGTACAGAGGCATCCTTAAAATCCATCAAGTCATGGGATAATGTACCCTTTTTTAATGGATGCATCAAGTAATTAAAACTAAATTTTGGCTGGTTCTTTTTTCAAATAAATTTTTGCCACAAGGTGGAGTATGTTAGATTATGCTGTGTGCTTCCTGGAATGTTCCTGGGAACTTTAGGGTAAAGGAAAGGAAATCTGGAGTACAGTTTGCTGAGAGAGGACAGGGGTAGATGTTTAGACTGATAATCAGTGTGTAGCAGAACAATGGCACAGCAACAGAAGCCAGGCACAGACTGACAGAGAGGAACTTTTTAGCAAAGCCTTTAGTCACAGGACAGAGAGTAGTGGTTTTAAAGTGAAAGAAGCTAGGTTGAGATGGGGTGCAAGGAAGAAATTATTTTCTGTGAAGCACTGGGGACAGGCTGCCCAGAGAAGTTATGAATGCCTCATCCCTGGAAATGTTCAAGGCAGGGTTGGATGGGGCTCTGAGCAGCCTGGTCTAGTGGAAGGTGTCCCTACTTATGGCAGGACAGTTCGAACTCGTGATCTTTAAAGGCCTTTCCAGCTCAAACCATTCAATGATTCTATGATGCATCCAGTTGAACAGGTAGAGTCTATGCCATACTTTTGGAGAATATTGAAAAGTCTTTTATCATGATATTTCTTGAAATAACAACAGTGCATATTTATGTGGAAGACAAATATGGCAAAATGGGGAGAAAAACTGTTTCATGACAGTGACATACACAAGTTGGTATCTGTGTTTGGGCTTGGAAACACTAAATGCTGCAACTGGTAAGCAACACAGTTTGGTTACCTGGCTCTGGACAGAACTACTCAGGATAATGAAGGAACAATATAGATCCAAGTTTGTTATTCATGCTCTAGCGTGTCTAACATGACTAGTTGTGAAGGACCAAGGAGGTTCTTTCTTTGTGGTCTTTAACTGGTTTCAAGCACACACTTACTAACAGATGAAGGGAAAATAATGGTCCTGTCACAAGAACTTGCTTATTGAATCAATGCATTTAACTATGTTTAATTTTTACATTTAAATATATTTCTCATTTCACATAGTTCTGTGTTTGACAGTTTGACTTAAAGTGAATGAACACCAATTTATTATTTTTTAGAACTCAGTAGACTTACATAACATAGTATCTCCAACACTTTGTGTTTTCCTGCTGTTCCAGCAGGATGCTTCTGCTGGTGATCGGCATCGCTTCTATACAGATATGTCGTGTCCAGTCTGTTTGCAACAGGCTACGTTTCCTATAGAAACAAATTGTGGACATCTCTTCTGTGGTAAGCAAGAAAAGCTCCTAGCCCCAAAGTTAAAAACAGAACAGAAATACAAACTTTTGGCATTAGCTCAGGCATCCTAATTCAAAGTTTTGTTTGCTTTTAACTGTTTATTGTTGCGTCTGCAAAATAAATAATTTTTTATAAATAGTTGAGAAAATACATTTAGGAATAAACAGTTACTTTAAGAGTGTGCTGCATTGTTTTCTATGCTATCAGGAATGAAACTGTTTAATTTTAAAATGTCAAAGAGTATAATTTGTTTCCAGTTTAGTAAAAAACTGAAGATGTTGAAGAACATTTGGGAATGTACCATTTTTTAAAAAACTCTTTTAGAAAGAATAAAATATTCTTTATTTCACAAAATATTTTTTCTTGGAAGTTCTTCAGAATTCTAAGTGCACAATTGATTAAAGTGTTTGGTTTTGTGGTTTGTTGAGGCTATATTTATATAGTGACATCCTATGTAGCATTTTGCTTCTTCTCCTTCAGGTTCCCAGTAGAATTATTCCATCTGTTTTTTTTGAAGTATATAGCATATACCATGCCCAGTTGTTTAAATGAAAAACAAGCAAGTTTGGAAAACAGATAAAATACTTACGTTTTTATATTTGTCTTCATCTGTTGAAACTGATGATGATAAAGCCAAGTTTTTAGGATAAATTTTGCATCTCTTGACATTTTTGTGACTTCTACATTTTAAACTGGCAAAAATTTTTATTATTTGCTTCTTCACTTAATGAATAAAAATTTGTTGTGTTTCCCGCAAATAATGCCTTAAAATTACTGATTCAGTTGAACCTATTCAGGCATTTTCTCATTAATAGCATTGAATTTGAAGATGTTAGTTCTTGGTATCTTCAGTGAATGCTGTACACAAAATTACATCAGAAACTGTAGATTTAACCTAACTGCTTATATACACTTTTTGTTGTTTCCTTTGCTGTGAAATGTATTATTTCAGGTGATGCGTTTTTCATCTGAGGAGTTTAAATGTGTGTGTACCTTACCTTCACCAGGTTCCTGCATTATTGCCTACTGGAGGTATGGCTCATGGCTGGGTGCCATCCGCTGTCCGATCTGCAGACAGACGGTAATATTTTAAATCATCATGGACCCGTCAGTTTGGCTGTATAGGATAGCCTGCCACAAGGCACTTACATGTGAGCTGCAATAGTGAGGCTGGCAGATAAAGAAGTCTGAGAAACCGAAAAAATACAGAGGGATATGTGAGATAGGAATGGTGGACATTCAGTTTTTCCAAACTTCTTGCTTTGACAAATGGCTCCAAAAATTCAGATTGTTTTGCAATAGCTGATAACTCAGCTATTTTTCTGTAAAGACTATATGAAAACAGAAAATTGTGAGATTTAAACTATGATCCTTTCATGCTTTCTGTTGAAGATGTTGTTAACTTCTTTTACCAGAATTTGCATCTGAAAGGCTTGGCTGCACACTACTGGTTCCTGAGAAATATGCTCTCTCTTCCCTCTGTCCCTACCAAAAGACCTATCCATGTCAATTTCTTATTTTGGTCTTATTTTTAACTTGTATGTATTATTAATTTAATCTTTGTAGAGCAAGCACTGACTTACTTCCTACACAACTTACTTACATTGTCAGTTTGAAATATGTTCCTGCAACTCATTAAGGCTTAGGATCTCTGAGTCTGGTAGTGTATGTTTTAACAAAAGTACATCTTTATTTTAACAGTGCACAAACTACAGAGCTAGTAACTTCTAATGAATTATGTAACTCATGCCCTTGTCCCTCCATTGAATCCTACTTTGATTGTGTGTATCAGCAGGACAAATGACTGTAAGAAGACAGCTGAAGGAAAAAAAAATAGATATGACTGGAAGAAGAATGAGTAGGTTTAGAGTGTAGCCAGTGAAGAAAAATACACAAATAATAGGTGGGGAAGGTGTGGAAAAGGGGAAAATAAGTGATTTTCTTTATTGTCTTTCCTTATATATATTTTCATTTATGTTTCTCTGAGTAACAGGTATATTAGGTGGCACTGTTTTCATGGTTATGTATTCGTTCTAACCCTGATTTATAAATGGTGAAGGGAAAGATGTATACATGAACATGAGTCATACAACAGGTTTGTGGCAGGACCAGAAGTTGAATGTAGATCTTCTCATGCTCTCGTTTCTGAATGTGACTGCCACACAACAGATTTATATTTAGTCACCAGTTACAGAGGAAGCTTCTGAAGACTATAATAATTTAAAGTACTATGCCTTCCCTGTTTCCCATAATAATCTGTGGTTTTTACCTGTACATTGCTTCCAAATAGAAGTCTCAGCAACTCCTATGCAGAAAGATAACATACGTAAGGTCATACTCACATATATCTTATTTCTCTATGTTTGCATGAAAGTTAACCCAAGAACAGAGCAAAGTTCTCTGTCCATACAAAACAGTTGAAGGTTAATATCTTTTTCTTAATTCATCTCGCTTGAAGATCCATATGCAAAACCATGAGTTTTGCTGCATGTTTGTTGTTATGCAAGGCAATCCTAAAAATAGTAAAAGAAAGGCCTCATTGATTGCTTTATTCTATTTTAAATTTAGAAAGGAAAATTAGATTAATTTGGTAAATTAGCTTTGTTCTTGAAATCAATTGTCCCACTTATGAAACATAAAGTATTTAGGTGTTTAGGATGCCTCTCTTAAGAGGAAGGGTATTTTGTGCTTTTTTTTAACAATCTTTTTAAAAATTAATATTCTGTAAGGAGCTGTAAGGAATTAATTAGTTAAAATTTAATAGCAGTACGCATGCTAGTAATTTTCAGGTTATTCTCCTATTAAATATTCAACTAAACGAAAGTTTTTTTCTATATAGTTAACTAAAGATGACTGTTTTACATTGCATGTGTAACATAATCTCCCTGCTGTGCCTAGGTAACACTATTCTTACCACTCTTTGGTGAAGATCAGCAGGGTGCAGCCCAAGTGTTTCAAGATGTTAATGATTACAATCGAAGATTTTCAGGACAGCCCAGATCAGTAAGTTTGGGTAAATTTAGGTGGAAGTCAATGGTGTCAGGAGAGTTTGAGAGCAATTTTTTTGTTTTTTCCCCCTTCTTCTTTTTTCTTCCCCTGGGATATGGATTTTCTCTTCCTGATGCTTAGGGCCTAGGCAACTTTTCTTTAGGAAATTCATATTGAAATGGTTAGGCCAAACCCAAAATTATTTATTTGTCATTTATGAAAATGTAGGGAAAGTTACTTTTTTCTTGTAAGTGAGAATCTAATAAGTCTTGAGTTTTCTCAAGTGTTCATGTGTTAAGTTGGTTTTTAGATATGAGTCATTATTTTGAAAGGATCAATAATTAGTCAGTAAAAATACTTAATGAAATAAATGACATGCAAGGAAGAATATTCACTTCGTTGGTCTTTTTACACTGATTATAAAGAAGAATATGAAGTTCTACTCTGTGCCTTTCTCCTCAGACAACTCTAAGCTGTCTGGATTTTTTCCCCCCTAGTTTATATTGCAGTCTTTTTTCTCCTTTCTGAGTGAAGAAAAAAAGAATTTTTCTTCTGTAAATAGCTAAGAGTGGTGGTCTAAGTTAGAATAGCTAGTTGTGGTGGTCTACAAATGTTAGAAAGTCAGCCTTGTAAGCCCATCTCCTGTGTTCATGTCCTGTTTCGCAAGGTGAAATGCACACACATGCATACTAGTAACCTCCCTGCTTGTCTTCATTTGTAATAGGATTTGGATATAGCAAAACGACATTAAAAGAAAAATGTACAGTACAAAGAGACAGAAGAGGGAGGAGTATTTTTCTAAACCACAAAATGTATGGGTTTTGTACAGAAGAGGTTGAAACTGCCTTTCAGGCTCCATTAGACCTCTCTGCGAGCTGTGTGTAGTCCCCAGTAACCTGTCTGAGGTCATGCCAGAAATCTGCACTAAAGCCCTAACTGGACTAGATAAATTGTCTTTGATTTATACAGTGTTACCACATACAAAATTTCTTTCTCAAAAGCTTTTTCAGCTATGGCACTAAGCCATTCTATATGGAGTTTAACAACTCTATGTGGAAACTGTGTACCACAGAAGGGAGCCAGTATAAAAAAGTTTTAAAGTTCACCCCTCCCTGCTCTTCATAACAAAAACTTGAATATTTTCTTTTAAGCATTTGAATCTTTTCTTTCTTGCTAAGCTGGCAGAATCATAGTAGCAAAATGGAAAGGAGCCAGGAATGGATTCATTTAAAGGTTCTTTAGTTTACTTTGAAGCTTCACACATCCTTTGGAAACTTGTGTGAATCACTGGTTATACACCAGGAGAAGCGGGCATTGTGTTTCTGAAAAACTGTAACCTATTGTACTTTATGTATTAGTTTTTTTTCTCGCAATCCTGGTTTGTCTTGCATTCTGATCAATATTTTACTCCAGTTAACCTGTTTGCTGTTTCTTGCTTTCCCAGTCATTTATTTTCCTCTATTATTCACTGCTTTTCCTTCATAATAGATGTCAGTATATTTTCTCGTGATGTATATTAAGTGTATGCTTTTCATTGTAGAATAACACAGTTTAACTGGTTCTTGAAAACATATACATTCTAATGCCTTTCTACCTGGTAAAACTAAACTCATTAACTCTTCCCGGATTTTGTTTCAATTCCTATAAACTAACAGAATCTAAGATGTAATGTAGTAGTAGAAACTTCAGTTTAGCATGGATGAGTTGCTAAGGCAAAATACTGACTTTTAAATTCTTTCTTTATAGATTATGGAAAGAATTATGGATCTCCCCACTTTATTGCGACATGCTTTCAGGGAGATGTTTTCTGTAGGGGGCCTCTTCTGGATGTTTCGCATCAGGATATTCCTCTGCTTGATTGGAGCCTTGCTGTACCTGGCTTCACCTCTGGATTTTCTTCCTGAAGCTCTGTTTGGAATTCTGGGGTTCTTGGATGATTTCTTTGTCATTTTTCTGCTGCTGATATATATCTCTATCATGTACAGAGAAGTGGTTACACAACGTCTAAATAGATAGAATGGACAGAAGTGACCTAAAAGCCAAGTAAATTGTGGAATGTTTTAAAAAGAAAACTATAACGTAAGTATGATATAGCAAGGTGCCTGTGTATGATTTCAGTAGTAACAATTTCTTAGCTGGTTATGTTATACAAACATAAAGGGTTAGTATATGGTGATGCTTAACTGGAATCTTTAATTTGTGCATTACATATGTTTCATAAGGATGAGGTTAGTTTTATAATGTTGTAATAAACCACCTTCATCTACTTCCACCTGATGAACAACTGTGTATAATGAAAGCAGGAAACACTTTCTTTGGTGTGTTGTGGTTTGTGAAAAAGGAGTTCTAGCAAAGTACTTCAAACAATAAGCCCTTTGCATAATCTAGATGTGTAAGAAAATTCAGAAATTCTTCACAGTACAGTTATCATGGTTAAATTGTTTGATGTCTCCCTGTTGTGGACTAGAGTTTTGAAATAAAATTGCTTTTTTTTGTCTCTGCGGGAGAAAAAACCCAAGGACTGCATTACAATTATTACCTTGCAGTTTGCTGTTGTCCACATGCTTCAGAAAAATAAGGATAATACCTTGGTATTGCTTGAACTGCACTATGTACAGTTGCATGCAATTTGTACCATTTTATTTTTATATTTGGGAATATATACACAGTATCTGCTCTACACTGAGAAACTAGTATTATGCACGTCACACTCGTTAGTGCTCTATTTTTTTAAGCGAGAGCATGGTTTTTCTCTTCAGACTTTTTCATTTGGCAAGTATGTATCTTAGAAGCAGAGGTTTTGGGCTGCTTTGGGTCAATGCAATATGTCTGAAATGCCACTTTGCATTTCCATATATGCATTAAAACATTCTGCCAATTGGAGAGGACACTCAAATTCCAAATAGTGGTTGAAAAAAAGAAGTCAGAACTGGATGTTTACAGTACATGTACTTGTATGTGTACAGTGTAGATGTTTACCCAAATGTACATTTTGCAATATATGTGTACTAAAAAACATAGATATTGGGGTGATTTTCAGTTGGAGTTTTCTTCTTTGATTGGTTGTTTGATTTGGACATTGATAGAAGAGGTTCTGAATTACCTTGAAAAATAGTCTGTGATAAAGGACCATAAAAAAATCTTGAAAGTGTTTTCAAAAATACCAGGGTATTAATTATCCTTAAAGCTGATTTTTTTTTTATGTTGAATTTGAGCATAGGTTATCATAGCTGTACAAGTAAATTGAAAATGCTTTCATTTTGAGCAATGATCGTGACTATAAAGGTCCAGATATGACAGATCATTGTACTTTTTAGCTAGAGGACTGATAATTGCAATTTAACTTCCTGAGTACTTGAAAGACAGTGAATTAATAGGTGATGATTCTTTGTGTGTTTACATATATAGGTGAGACTTAAAATGAAAGGGACGTTTTCACTGCTTCTGTGTTTTCCCCTTGCAGGTGTCTTTCTACAGCTTCTAGAACTTAGGCATGTGCAGGAACATGATAGAGCTGAAACCTCAGGTGTCAGTCATTGAGGGTGCAGATTGTCCTTCAGTGTCAGTGTTCTAAATGACATTCATTTAAAACTAAATTCACCAATTCTTCATTTGAAAATTTAGTTTTGGAAATCCAAGGACATTCTACAAATCAACTGGAAAGCTAAACTTTTCTTTGTTGCCGTTTGTTAGAGATGGGCAAGAAGAGAAAAGGGAAGTAAAGTAAGATTTGGAAGAAAAGAACGACAGAGAAAATTACATTTTTGGAAGCAATGCTAGCTGACTTTTCTTGAGCATCTTGGTTGAGCTTTTCACCTTCACATTGCTAATGTATGGTGATGTTTTAGTGGCTACCTCAGTTAAAGCTCTTTAAGGTGTTATTGAGTAAGGGTGAGAAATTCATAAGCTGTTAGGTGCATTTACAAAGCAAGACAGTAGTTTAGGATATTATGTAAGACAGGATTTCACAGTTTTGCTGTAAGTGTTGTTTTTGGTTTTGGGGTTTTCTTTCTCAAGAAATCTAACTGAAAACAAACCCCAAAAATTCTTTTTTGATTGAGTAAATTTAACACCCTCTTTTCTCCAGGAGTTTAGGTTGTAGGTTTGCTTAGAGAAGAGTGTGAATTGCTCTTGTAGAGTAATTAGAGTTTGTTCATGGCATTTGTTGATCTACTACTTCATCCATACTTTTACCCTATGATTATAATTTTCCCATGACTCTCTAAATCCAGAGTGGATATAGATGCACATGAAGCTGCTTACTGATTGGTTGTCTTTGAATTTCCCAATTCCATGCACTACTGTGAAGTTCATGTGGAAATCCCCTATCCCATCTAAGGGGATCCTGTGTATATGAAATCATACACAAACCACATCTGAAAGACTATATGAAGTTTCCCCGTGATCTTTTTCTTCAGTACATTTCTGATAGCCAGAAGGGTTTCACTCCGAGGCTTCTGCTTACTTTTGAGTATTGAGTAACATTGTAACCTTAAATTCAGCACATTAAATGCTTAACAGAATTATAACTGTTCTTTTCAGCGATATGCGTGCTTGCCTGTGGCTATTCTTTTTTGGTCCTGCAAGCCAATGATAAACAGTATTATGACTTCTTCAGGCCTTTTTGTGTAATGCAAAGATGCATCTGTCCTGCAGCGTCTGGCCACTGCTCCTTTCCACAAATCTGAAATAGCTATAAGTTAGCTGTCTTGGGTGCTTAGCTTGAGCTTAACCTAAGCTCTAGAACTCCCAAGAAGCTGGAGATTAAAATATGAGCATGTAGTATTCCTGAACTGTGTGCTGCCAAGTTGTTCTGGCAGCAGTGTGAAAGGTAAGGGTTAGGGCTGAACACTGGCTTCAGAATGTGAAGGAAACGTGTGATGCTCTGTGCAGAGTGACTGCAAACATTGCTGTGGTTTTGTCTCCTGAGGTGGGGCAGGTGTGTCACTAAGGGGGAAAAATTTTAAAAAGGAAAACTATAGCAGGAAGATGTATGGGGATAAAACACAGTTCTTAAAAGATCACATGGGCACCAAAAGCTATGTGAAATATTTGATTGTTCTAGCAATATTAACAGAGAGGAAAACAAAAATTATACTTAATAGCTCTTACAAAATAACTTGTAGCATCTTGAGGCCTAATGATCATCGCTGTATAGAGCGATCCATTTCCGTACTATTTGTGTGCCACACCATTGATGTCTGTGAGGATCAGGCACAGCAGTGTGGTTTGGGGATACAATTTTGCCGTAAGTTTCATAGAACTGTAGCAGTATGTTACACTAGATTTTTAAGACAAAAGAATTTAGAACTACTTATTGTTACTTTTAATGATAATAAATTACTGTTAAAGAGATTCTCTTGGATTATTTTATTTTATTGACTATCTGGATGCAATATTGTTTTATTTCCCCTTTTTCCACTTCCATGCATTAAAGTTTTAAGTGTGGCATCCCACCCTTGAGGGGAAGGGAGTACTCAAGATTTGTAGGTGCCCACAGTCAAAAGGAATGACAAAAGTCAGAGGGTTCACAAAAACTTACAAAGTTCTATTAGTAAATTACATACTTGGCATAGAAATTGGTACAAGTTAGGACCTTATCTTCTCTATGAACACATGGCAGTGGGTTTTGAACAGAGGGGTAAGGTGAAAGGGGAGATAGAAAGAGAGAAATTAATTAAAGAGGGGGAAAGAGAAGAAAGGAGAGAGGGAAAGAGAGATCACCAGTCCTAGCTCCAGCATTGATCCATCTGGGGTGTCCTGGGGATGTCCACACATGTGGGCTTGGTTGGAATACCTTTATAAATAAATGTCCCCATCTTGGAGATAAGTTTCTCACTTTCTATGCAGATTAGTAACCCTGTGCAGTCATTCCTCTAGACTTTTCTGGAAATGGGTTGGGGATGGCTTTGGGGATCTTTGGTGGTCTCAATCCCCTCTTACAGTCCATGCCCACTTCGCAGCCTCATTCCTGCACTTGTGCTGTGTTGTGCTCATCTCCAGGAGCCAGAACTAGGACATTTGTCCCAGAAATGTGCTGCCCTACCTCCTTATGGCCTCTTCTCCAGCCACATCCTGTTCTTTCTCAGTGTGTTATTACCAACAGTTCTTGGCTGTTATCATCAACAATCCATGGTTGGCTCCATCTGGCTATCAGTTTTTGAGACATACACATTAGCCCTCTTGTCTCCTAGGATTCTACAGGCAGTAACTTTTCTGCAGTTGTGATCTGTTTTTGTTGTAGTGTCTGTGGTCAGGATGTTTAGAGATACCTCAGTGGTTTTCGTCTTTATGATTGCCAAAGATTACAAAGTTTCTAAGATCTTAGTCCCAGAAGCGTATTGTACATCAGATGTCCTTCCCTAGCAGTCCAACCCATTCCATCAGATCCATGAGCACTAAGGTTTCAGGCTGATAAACCAGTACAAATGATCAGTTAGCACCTTCACATAACAATCCTCAAGCAAACAAAAGCATAAAGCTAGGTGTATGAGAATGTAAGCAAACAGAAAATAGTCTCTGTAAGTTTACAGGAAGGATGAAGATTGGGCTTGGAAGAACTGGATGTGCCTTCTCTGTGCTGCAGTCCTGAGCTTTTCTTAATTCATGTCATGAGATGCAAAAGCATTAAGGTGTTGGCTGGAAGGGATATTCAGGGGTAAGGTGGGAACTGTTGCCGTATATAAGCAAGTGATTCATCAAAATTTGTTTTGTGGTCTTCATTTTGGTCCTTACACAGAACAGTAAGAAAGTAGGAGGGGAATGAACAAAACAGCCAAATCTTGCAAGGAAAAGAGAAATGAAACTAGAGCAGCTTCAGGTCATGTTGGTCGGATGCTGAAGACCATAGACATAAACTGTCATAAGCTAGCATACTGATGAGGCATATTTTGGGTCAACCTGCATTAAACTGACTACCATGACCCTCCTTAGAGCCCACACATAATAGCAACCACGTCAGACAGCACCAAGTCCTGGCAACTAGATGGTGAAGAAGGCTGGAAGAGAAAAATGCGACCTTCAGCTCTGGAGACTAAGGACACATCCCATGCAATGATGGGAAGCCTATCCCTGAAAAAGGTGGTTTACCAAGTAGTACTTGACTGCCCTCTATAAAGTGTGGATTATTTTCAGGTTTTGCTTTATCCCCATCTTGGTAAAAGAAGAAATGAGTTTCCAGAATGAAGGCATCAGGAAGACATGATCCATTCTGCTAAGAAATGTCTTAACAAATCATAGCTGGGAAGTCCAGTGCCAAGTTGGGCCAAGTTTTTTGTTAACTTTGTAGCCTCCTTTGGTACACAGTTCCAGTGTTTACAGAAAAATGTGTAATTGAATAACTGCTAAGATGCTGTTAAATCAGGCTGAATGTTTGATGAATAAATGCTACACTTGTCCTGACACCTGATGCCCATGTGCTTGCAAGAGCTCATCTTAACACTTGAAAATTCCTCAGCCAAGGCTGCCAAAGGACATGGATTTTAGGAGGTCTGTTGTATTGTTGCAGTTTGGGTAGGTTTTCTGCTTCCAGTTGTCAGCCAAACAGAAAACTGCCTGTTAGTCACCCATACTGAAAGCTACATGGGCATTTGTTCCATGGAGACAGAGCAGTACATCTTACTGTCCCTATTTCTTTGAGATGATGTGTCCTAGTAGGTTGCCTTCTTCCCTGTTGTGTGTGCTGCATTTTTAAACTAGGGAAGAAGCTGCTGAATTTCAGTCTATGATTTACTCAACTTAGGGACTTATAGAGGATTAGAGCAGCCATAGGTCTCGAGGTTCTGCTCCCATATGGACAGCACATCATAAGACACTGTGGTAAGTAGAGGTGCTTTCTGTAAGGTGACAATTTTTTTCATTCAGGGCATGAGAAGCCTATCCAAATAATAAATAATTAATTCTGCAAAAGCAGGGAAAAAGAGCAGGAGTTTAGAGCTGAATTTCATATTCTAGAGCTTGGATTCAGCCTCTTGGTATGGTACTCTGTACCATGCTGCCTCATCTGTTTGTCACCTCAGCATCCACATAAGGATATAAGTAATCTCAGATCTTGCCATGGGATTTCTATCACAGCTTTCATGTCAAATGTTAGGGCTGCTCTACTGAACAGGTGAAATCAAAGGGTGTGGCAGGTTGGGGGGTCCTCCCAAAGTAAAGGGTCCTCCTAAAGTAAATTTCTAACTGTGTAATGTACTCTCATTGGTATGTATGGCCTCTCATGGTACTGTATGGCCTCATATAAGGCCATCTGAATATCCTGTCCCTCTTTGTTTATGCTAATGCTAGATGGAAGGCACAAGAATTATGACAAGACTATAAAATAAATCCAGAAATAAAGGTTGAAGAAACTGGTATTTTGACTACTGGATAGACTGAGGAAAAGATGAGTCTTTATTTATGTTAAAACAGGATTGTATTTTCTGTGTTAGGTAGGACTGGAGAAACCCATATGGCTGGAGTTTGAATGATAGCAAATGAGACTTTGACTAGAACAAATTTGCCAAAGTGATTGGGGAGGGGATTTTGTGTTGTGGAACCTCTCCTGGGAGGCCTCTGAAGGCAGGCTGACACCTGTAGGGACTGTTTTTTGCACAGCTAGTCCTGCCTGGGGAAAGGGCAGGACAATGAAAAGGTGGCTGCTTTCAAGGCAGTTCGTCTGGGCCTTAAAAGATGTGAGACCAAAGAAGCTTGATCTGATAATTTATTGCTCATGATGTTTCTGACACACACTACCTGTATGCATCAGCTGGCAGACCTGACCAGCTTACCTTTCCCCAGGAATTTTGCTTAACAGCAGTGTTTAAAATCTGTGGCATAACAATATGGCTACACCTTATTTCAGGACACCTTAAAGATTATTTACTATAATTTTCCATTTTATTGGCAAAACTCCTTGTTTGTCTGATATTTTCCAAGTAGAGGACTCACGATTAACAGATGATTAATTGGTGGGAGAGAAGGAGAGGGGAAAGGAACATAATTGATAATATTGAGTCCATTGCTCACTGCTGGCAGGCAACTAATGGAGGACCATGGGTGTATCAGGTGTTAGTAATAGCTTGGCTAGAATATGTTTCATGGAAAGCTGTTCAGCTTCGCACTAGCATATGCTGTGCTTCACAGTCAAGAATTGTTTTCAACCCCTTCCCCCTTTTGCCTTCATTCTGGAAACTCATTTCTTCTTTTACCAAGATGGGGATAAAGCAAAACCTGAAAATAATCCACACTTTATAGAGGGCAGTCAAGTACTACTTGGTAAACCACCTTTTTCAGGGATAGGCTTCCCATCATTGCATGGGATGTGTCCTTAGTCTCCAGAGCTGAAGGTCGCATTTTTCTCTTCCAGCCTTCTTCACCATCTAGTTGCCAGGACTTGGTGCTGTCTGACATGGTTGCTATTATGTGTGGGCTCTAAGGAGGGTCATGGTAGTCAGTTTAATGCAGGTTGACCCAAAATATGCCTCATCAGTATGCTAGCTTATGACAGTTTATGTCTATGGTCTTCAGCATCCGACCAACATGACCTGAAGCTGCTCTAGTTTCATTTCTCTTTTCCTTGCAAGATTTGGCTGTTTTGTTCATTCCCCTCCTACTTTCTTACTGTTCTGTGTAAGGACCAAAATAAAGATCACAAAACAAATTTTGATGAATCACTTGCTTATATACGGCAACAGTTCCCACCTTACCCCTGAATATCCCTTCCAGCCAACACCTTAATGCTTTTGCATCTCACAGGCCATGGATCAGGAAGGACGCTAGACGTGTCTGTTGTTGAAGGGCTAAACTCCTCATGCAGCAACCTGAAGACAGTTTAGTACAGCTCCATGGTTCTGCCTCTTGTCCGTGCAAGCAGCTAGGCGTTCTGGGTCTGGTGCCTCTTCCAAAAAAAGGTGCAGGATCTGAAGTCCAGCAGACTTTTTCCCTACACTATAACTTCCCTGGTTTGGTAGCTGCAAGTGGAGAGTGAAGCACCAGAAGAAACAAGGCATCACACAGACCTCCTGTTTAAGCACGCTGTGTTTGCGCCTGGGAGGCTGGAGAAAAGCCCACATACTAAGAAGCAGTTGCATTCAGTTTCAGTCACATCTGGAGAGACTGGTTTTCTCTGTCGTTGACGTTGTCAGGTACAAGTCTTTTCTTGATGAAAAACAAAGCATTGCTTTGAAAATAATCTCTGTGGTGTTAAACTTTATTTACATATAGGTATTTTGGGCCCCTGGGCTTTTTGTTCTCATGATTTCTTTCACAGCTCCCACAAGTAGAGATTGCCTCAATATGAAAAGAAGAAGAGAAAACTCAGTAATCATACTGCAACTGCAAGAACCCTACGAAAGAAACCAACCGTGTAAGACACTTGATTAAAATCACAAGGACTGGCAACATGGTGCCAACAAAGCCGCTTCTCTGGAAATCCCATGAATTTCCCATTCTGAGCTACTGGGCAAACCCTTCACTGAATTCAGATTTTCACTTTTGATTCACTTTGCTTGGAAGAAACAGGTTATTGATAATAATTTTTTAGAGATGTTAGATCAGCAGCAGAATTAGCCACACTGCCCCAGCCCTGGCAGAACTTCTGTCCTACCTCCTGTTCTGTTCACTGTGGGCTGCTGCCCTCAGTGACAGCCTCAGTGACTCACAGGGACACTGCAGCTGCTGTGGTAGATCTGGGGCAAAGGGGTGTAGGGGATAGCTGAAACATCCCATAATCCCCAATTGCTGATGTTTCATTGCCAGGAATGGAAGAAGAAAGCAGGGACATCTTTACTCTTTGAAAGAGAGAGGGAGTCAGGGGACCACTAGCTGGCCAGGAAATCCCTGAACAACAGCCCCCAGCAAGGTGTGAGGAGTAGTGAGATCAGATCCTAACAGAGGCCCATGGTGATCTTATGAGGAGTGTGAGGCAGACAAAAAGCAAGGATGAAGCTGCAGGCTGGGCACTGGCCCTCAGCATTGGTGAGCCAATGGAGGGGTGCTGCAGCAAAGCAAGGCGTGCCCCACTGCTCCCTCAGCACTGCAGAGCGGCTTCGCTGTACGCTGGAGAGGAAAACCATTCCCTGGAGACAGGGCTGAGCTAGAAGTGGCAGCTGGCCCTCCACCCCTGTGAGTTGGTGCGGTTGTCCTCACACTGTGCTCCTTTATCTTGCAGCAGGGCTATCCAATTTTTTTGGGCACCACCTGGCTTCTCAGGATATCTGTTTCTTCTTTGAGCTGCTGCAGATACAGTGTCCAGAGCCCAGCAGGAATGAATTGGTTGCACAACCCTTTTCAGAGAAGCTTAACATGAGCTTGCTTCTGTCCTTCTGTTCTGTTTGCTTCAGCCAGTCACTACCCAGTGACTCCTGTGTGTGTCAATCTTGATAAAGGTGAGGGCAGGTAAGTAGAGACTGCATTGCCCAAGCTGTCCCTGACATCATGGGAAGATTCAGGAACAGACACAGGACAGGTGGGCTCCTCTGGAAAGTACACCTATACCCAGATATCTCACCTGACTCCTTGTAGGTATCTGCCATAGTTTCTTCTTCAATCTGCACTTTCCTTACATTTTTGTTGAGTACTTATGCTTTCCTGGAAGGGATGTGTCCTTTAATCTCCATTGGGGTACTGCTTTAGAGCAAAACACTTCTCCATGTAGCATGTGAAAAATCAAAACAAGAAGACCCTAAAGGGTTAAATTTTATCAAGTACCGAAATTTAGCGAAAATAAAATAATCCGAATGGGAAAGGGGAATCAGCTTGGGGATTAGTCATTACTGAGTAGGATTTACAGAGGAGTAAAAGTAGTGTAAAAATGTAAAGTAGGTTTGCATCCACCCACCATATCATGTTTGCTTGCTGAGAAACACCAAGCAAGAACTAGTAGGCACATCATCTGATACACTGCAGCAAAGGTGCACGGGTCAAAATAATCTGGCAAAAGAATGACATCTCAGCAGATGTGCATGCCTGAGCTGGGAAAGATCTACCAACAAACACACAGCCCACTGGTCACCAAGGGGTACCACAGCCTTTGCCCAGAGCTCTGTCTGCAGATCTTGGTACTGCCCATGGGCCATTGCCTGAGAGATGTTTCCACCCAGAGCTGTACTCTAATTCTTCCTATTGGCACCAGAAAGATCATGTACTCGCCTATGGAAAGTACTGTGGCAATGATGAGGTTGTGGACAAATGTGCTCCCCTGTGGATGTCTCCTTTCCCTCTGATACAGCCCTTTGCAGTAAGGAATGCAGATTAAACCCACTGTGTCCCAATTGCATTCTCCTGCCCTTCTCTGAAGGCCCATTCCTACTAAACCCTAGTCCCTTCCCAACAAAAGGCAACAGTTTGAGCATTGCCAGTGTTCAAGGTTTGACATTGTGCACAAGGATGATGATTCATTTGACAATGTTGAGGATGTATTTCACTCCTCGTTGTTCAAGGACCTTTTACTTTCCAGGCAAATGTGGTCTGACAAAGAGATTTCAGTATCTTGGCTGCTTGTGGTCTATGCTGTATCTCTTCCCATAGTCTTAACAAGTGCCTCTTCTTTTCTACTAACAGCTTCAGCACTGCTAAACCAAACCAGCCTGGCACCCTGCTTACAGCCCCAGCTTTGAGAGTCACATGAGCATGGAAAAGTCCTGGTTTACATTAACCTTTCCTCACAACAAGTCTCATATATCCTGAGAAAAATTCAGTATCAGAGACCCCATGCTTACAGCCTTACATGCCAAATAAAAAAGGAACATGAAGAAACCAACTGCTGAACTCATGTTTTGCTAGGTTTTATATTTCTGAAGCAAGGTTACGCTTTTGTAGGGCTTGAGTTCAATTAGCTTTTGAAGGTATAGTTTGTCAGTCCTGGTGCTTCTCTTTTTCCCCTTCCCTCCTACTACTGCCCATAAGTCTATTTCTTCTCCCTTTTCTGTTGCTTCCTTCCAAGCTGCCTTTTCCTCTCCCTTTGCAGGACTAGGAGAGTTTCTGCTTGCTTACTGCTATACTGCATCTACCTGCCTGTTTAGTGTGACACCTCTTCACAGGTGGTGATGGAAGGATTAAGGGAAGTCCTTCCACTTAAGACCTCAGCACTGTTGCTGTAAAAGTAAAAAGGAATAGTAAAATAGGCTGTAGAAAATGTGTGAAGTTTTAGATACATATTCCCCCTAATTTAAAAAATATAATTATGCCAAGCCATCTGTTGCTAATGTAAAAAAAGATGTAAATAGATGATACATAGTGTACGAAGTGTCACATGAGCGCTCCATCTGCTATGGGGAAAGTCACCACTCCCCAGCAACAACACTGGGTGCTGAAGTGCAATCCAGCATTTGGAGCAGCCTTAGGCTTTCCAAAGGCATAACCAGATCCAAAGGCTGACCCAAAAGGAAAACAACTCAAACAAGAGTGGATTGGTAGATGTGTGTATAGATCTCTGTTTTTCTGACAAGTAGCAATAGTGGCTTCATTGAGGACAGGGTAAGTTATACCTTTACACTCTTATTTCAGACGCTTTGCAAGCTCAGGGATCCTGCTCTCCTTACTCATATTCCCAAGGTTTACCTGGCAGACAGGAGTCTAACAAGCTCTGTCTCTTTACTTAACAACATCAGAATATGCCCACAATGTCAGAATAATTGGGCAATAAATTAGCAGATGAAATGCAGCTCTGATGAACACAAAGTAGTGGGCACGGGGCAAAAGCAATCCTTTCCATGGGTGCTGACTGATGAACTCCATGTCAGCTGTTGCCATGCAGGAAGAGACCCAAGAGCTGCTATGAATGTTTTGGTGTGCTCAGCAGTGGTTAGAAAAGGAAATAAAAGGCTGAGAATTATGAAAGAGGTAATAAAGGTCATTTAATCCTCTGGTGCATGTGGCTAGAGAATTCTTACTCTTCTTCACTGTGAGCCCTCCACCTAGTTCTGGTCTCCCCATCTCAAGATGGGTGCAGTGACAGGAGAGGGCAGACTCTGGAACGCTGGAAGTAAAGCACAGTTCGCTGACTGGACACAGCAAAGGTACTAGAATGCTTCACCTGCTAAACAGAGAAGGTACAGCAGAGATCTTAAACCAGGACTCTGATGGGAGATGTGACAGGAAAACCACTATTCACTTCGTCTGATGCCACCAGGTGTGGGTGACACCAGAGGGAATTAGCAGAGAACAGTTTCTAAATTCAGCAAAAGGATGAGCTGCTCCACAAGACAAACAGTTACCCTCTGCTGACAGAACTGGTGGTGTTAAGAGTTTCTACAGTTCCCCAAAGCTTCTAAACAAACCTGTGGCACTAGTTCCATAAGAACTGATAAACATGGAAGCCCCAGAACAAACTTTCCCTCCAAAAGTTCCCAAATGCTTATCAGCAGTAGATGTCTTTTATCATGCCATACTCTTTTCCAAGGTGTCTGCTGCTGTCAGCCAAGGAGCTGTGTCAAATGGCTCCACAGTCTCACTGTCCTTGAGCAAGCAGTTTTGCAGAACCTGGTACCATGCTTCCAGCTTACAAGAGTTTTGGGACAAAAAGGGAGCGCAAAACAACCCAAACCAGTTGAGAAAATAATAATAATTCCCACAGTACCGCCAGCCCGTCTTTCCCAGGTTTCTCTTGGATGGGTGTGAGGTAAATGCCTTTGAATGGCAGGCTTTTCCCCTGGGGGCACAGCCCCTACATGAAGCCCAGAGATGGGGAGAAAGGCAACAACACAGAGAGGAGGGCAGGTTCTGGTGGCTGGCCCCTTCACCAGGGCTACCTACCTCTGCCCATAACAGTTACTGAAGGAAGGAAACGTTATCCAGTCCAGGGATGGAAGATTAACCATTCCTCAGGGACATAATTGATTATTCCTCAGAGACATAACTGATCATTCCTCTTTCTTTTCAGGTGTTGGAGTGTATCATCCAGCACCTCTTCATTTCCAAGGAGGCCAGGAAGCTTCACTTGAAGGGTAGAGCAGTACATGAGCAGTTTTTCACCTCTGAACATGAAGGTGATGTCTGACTCAACAACGATTTTCATAGCAAAAAAGGGAAGAAACCTGAAAAGAAACCATCCAAAGTGCTCTGGGAGAGGGGCAGTGGGGTGAAAGGAGATGCCCTTGTGATCTCTGCCTTGCCAGGAGCCAGGACTTCTTGCTCCAGTGATGTTGGGAAGACATAGTTACATCAAAACCCCCACTTCTGGGGCCAAGGCAGCTGTCACCACTGGGATGAAGACTTCCCTGTGCTACCAAATCTGTCTGAGAAAGCAGGACACACATGGAATTTGTGAACAGCAAAACCAGGTACAAAAAAAAAATGATGTCACCAACTTGGCACCAACCCAAACATCTGTCTGGTCCAGACAGAGCCTGAGTTTTGTTACAGCTTAGAATAAAGCATCACAAAAAATATTTTCTGCCTTTTAAAATGTGATTCCTTGAACATAAGGGGCTCTAATTCTGCCTTGGTGGTAAGGGCATGATCTACTCTTGCATCCTGCTCCTGCATCCTTTTCAGGTAACATAGATTCCTAACTGAGTGGATAATGAAAAACCTAATGCCACAGATCCAGCAGGAGGCAGATGCAGTTTGTTTGATCATGCAAACTGTGAGGTTTGGAAGTTCAAAATGGGATCAGGAGCTGGTGCCAGCTGTGTTCGGCCCCCACCCCCATCTCCTCAGCCAAAGCTCAGCTCCTTCTGCAGGTGTGGAACAAGAGAGACAGCACAGGAAAAGCCTTTAACCTCCCTGTCCCTGCCTGGAAAGCTGCTTCTCAGAGGTACAAGCCAGCAGATGAGAGGCAGGTGAGCTACCAGGGCTCAGAGGACATTTAGGCACGTGCAGACGGGCTGTAACAGGCCCCCTCTTGTTCTTCACCTTTTACAGCTTCGTGAGAGGCCCAAATGGCCCTGATTTTGCAGGTATGTCCTTTGCACTGCTGGGCAAACAAGCAGGGCCTTGTCTCCACCAGACTCCTCCACCCTTTGTTGGCTGCCTTTCAGTTATCTGCCTTAATGCATTGCAGGCAAATATTTGCTCTGTGGTCTCAGACACTACCTCACTCCTGTTTGCCCAGGTTCCCACTTCAGTGCCTTGAACATTGTGCTTACTCCACCCACACCCTGGGGTGACCAAGTTACAAGGACACAGCTTTGTGCGCACTGCTGCCCTTTGTGTCCTCCTTCCCCAGCACTGGCAAACATGCAGAGGTGTCCAGGCTGCCAAATCCACCTGCAGTCTTTCCAAAATGCGTCCTTGCTGGGCGGTGTGCCTGCTATGCCCAGCCCACCAGTAAGCACCAGGAGGTGAAGAGAGGGGGCAGATACCACGCCTGCTTTTCATGAACCTCTGTAAATGCTAAGTTCCTGTGTCTAAGTCTGCAGCGACTGCAGTCTGCTGCAAGCCCAGATGTGTGGAGGCTTGAAGTTTCATCTTTTTCACCCAGCTGCAGGTGCCTTGCAAGCAGAGCAGTCACTTGGGAGGGCTACATTTAATTATGTGTGCAGTCTTTTTCTGTTGGGCTGTGTTCCAGTAAGAAAATGCACACCACATAAAATTATTACCTGTGACCATGGGGAGAGCTGTCCATGAAACAGCCTGGAAAACCACCTAGGTCTCCTTGTCTGGGCAAAATTGCCTTGTTAAGGTAGAGGCAGGTTCATCCTTCTGGTGATTCTCTCAGTGGTGTGCCCAGTTTGGCTGGGTACCACATAGCTGGGCAAGCCCTGACTTACACCTTAAGGAGCAAGAATAAAATGAAGTTCCCCGTTGTGTTCTGTTCTCTTTACTTTTTTGTTCACGTCTCCTAAGCTCATAGCCCAAAAAGCTCAAAAGTGCTGCCAGACCCTTTGTGTTACGTGGCAGTGGGGCAAAGATTCCTAAAGTGCTCTCTATGTGTCCTGATAGCAAAGATGGCCTGTTCTGCATCTGGAGAAGTTTAGGCAAGACTAACACCAGTGCTAATGTAGATCATGAGGACTGCTAGAGTGAAGCAGCAGCTTTGCAGAAGGCCCACATGGTTTTAATTTGGGAGGTACCAGGGAAGAGCCACACACCGAAAGGTCAGGCTGCAGCTGCTGTACCAGCAGCAAGCCATATGGACACGTTCTGCTGTGGGTGCCTCGCCAGGGAGGTGCTGCTGCAGTGCCATGGAGCAGTCAGAAACAGTGCAAAATGGTACACATGATGCACTAGCCCAGCTGCCAGCACCACAGTAACCAGTTCTAACAGCCATGGATCTATCCAAGAAGAGATTTGCCTTCCTGGCAAGGCTGGTATGTGCAGAGAGGAATCAAAGTATCTGGTTTTAATAAAGAAACACCAGCATAAAATTTGACAAGTTCTTCCATTTGAGCAATTTGTCTTTCTTTCTACCAAGAACATTTACTTCACACAAAGTCAACAGAGAAAAACAGAAAGTCTTTCCTGGTATTGGCTGTCAAAACCCAAGTAGGAATGCTAATTTTGAAAGTAGAAGGGAAAGGGAGTTGAGGTCAGGAGGCAATTGCCCATTGATCCCAGCTGCATGGCACAAGGCAGACACTCCCCTGGGCCTCACTTTGCAAGTCTGTCATTTCCAGAAATGACAATGAGTCACATTTGCCCTGTGTCTCATTTAAAGAAACTGAAAGAATTAACTGGTAAGGCACTGGGAAAAGCTTGTTGTGAGTCATGCTGTCAGAGCCACAGCTGCACAGGCACAGGAAAGCCCGCATGGCTGTTCCCAAACTGCCACCCATGAGCAAAAATGTCCCTTAAAATCTCCAGAATCTGCAATCAGTGAGACTCCAGCACCTTAGAAAGGCAAGAGGTGATCCAAGGGGGATATTGATGGTTCAAGATGTTCAGTGACATAATGAGATGGCCAGTCATTTGTACAACTGATTTTGGCTGGGTTTGTCTTTACCCACAGTGTGTGCTCTCAGGTGGCCTGGAAACAGGCTTCAGAATAGTCATAAAGAAAGCATTTTGTCCAACACCCACAGCTGCATTGTAACAGAGACAATATAGGTGAGAAAGAAGAGTTGTTAATTTCCTGAGATCCACAAAGCTGACCAGCGTGTGGAGTTAAATCTCCATTGCCCCTCAAAAGGTTACAGTGATGAGAGAAAGATACTGGAATACGTTCCTTCCCAGTCAACACTTACTTAATCTGAACTGCAAATGCTGGGGAGCCTTGGCCTGTGGCAAAACAGCAGAGGCAATCTGGCACCTCTGTTGTGCTTTCTTAATTGCCTCCAAGTTTTGGATTTTCTAAAGAATGTTTTGGAGAATAGCAACAAGTCTCCCCATGCTGGTGTTTTTCCCCAAAGTATTTACATTAGCCTCAATTTTGTGTAATTTTCTGTCTGGGATTTTCCTTCATTTTCTCCCCTATTTAAGCTTGCTAAACATAGAACCCAAAAAGCAGGGAGATCCAAGAACTCCTTAGAAGCAAGGGGCAAATCCACAAAGCCCACATAATTTTAAGGCCACATTCTTGCTATGGCTTTACCCTTGCACTGCCCAGCCCAGGGAAGCAAGGCTGTGCTGAACCTGCAAGCTCGTGACACTCACCTTAGGCAAAGGCTCCCTCCCTTCTACAGCTGCAGTTGTTGGTCAGTTTATTAGTTCACTGTACTGAGATTTTCTGCTTTTGTACACTGACAGGTGAAACCGTGGAGGATAACACTCCCTCTGTCCTCTCCTCAGGAGGGTGTATTCAGTTTGCTGCACAGCAAAGTGCCTACACACACCTGGGCAGGGAAGGCAAAGAGAGAGGGAGGGGAGCTGGGAAGGCTGCCAGCTGCAGCCTGAGGGAGCAGATGGAGATGCACTGTTAGGGTTAGAGAAGTGCAGTGAGTGGGAGGCACCAAAGGAGAGCTCAGACATAGAGAAAGGATGGAAACAGGGTGCAAGGAAGAAAAAGTTCTCTTTGTAACTCTCTATAAGCATCAGGCATCCCAGAGCACTGGTTTACATGGCAAGGTTCTGGTAATGGGGGCACTACAGAGATGGTTTCTGTGAGGAGCTACAAGAAACCTCTCCCACGTCCAACAGAGCCAATACCAGAAGGTTCCAGGATGGACCCGCTGCTGGCCAAGGCCTAGTCAGAGATGGTAGTAATGACTCTGTGATAATATCTTGAAACAGGAAAAAAGTCCTTGTGAAGCATTATGGCCAGAGAAGAGAGGAGTGAGAATATGTGAGAGGAACAACTGTGCAGACATTGAGAGAAGGTGAGGGAAGAGGTGCTCCAGGTGCCAGGACTGAGATTCCCCACACTGGAATAAGTGGATGCCTGAGAGGAGGCTGTGACCCCATCGGAGGCCCCTGCCGGAGCAGGGTGCTGGCAGGGAGCTGCAGACCCATGGAGAGAAGAGCCCATACTGGAGCAGGTTTCTAGTAGGACTTGTGACCCTCTGGGGGACCCACAGTGGAGCAGGGGAAGGACTCCTCTTCCTGAGGAGAAAGCAGCATCAGAAATAATGTGTGATGAACTCACCATTAACCCCCACTCCCCATCTTCCTGCACCACTTGTGGGAGGAGATAGAGAACTGGGAATAAAGTTTAGCTTGGGAAGATAGGAGGGGTAGGGAGAAGGTGTTTTTAGGATTTGTTTTACATATTATCTTGCTCTGATTTTGACTGCTAGTAAATTTAACCCAAGTGAAGTCTGTTTTGCCTGTGATGGTAAGCAGTGAGCAATCTCTCTCTGCTGTTATCTCAGTTCCTGAGCCTTTCCTTATGTTTTCTCTCCCCTGTCCATCTGTGGGGGGAAGTGATAGAGCAGCTTTGGTGGGCACCGGGCATCTAGACAGGGCCAACTTGCCAAGAGGTCCAGCTGTTCAATAAGGAATAGAGTAACACAGGGGCATGGCTATTCTGCTGTAGAGCACAGGCTATGGATAGCTGGAGATCTCCTCCTGGGGTAAGATCTGCTTAAGGCCTCTCAAACAGATGTAATAATTACAGCCAAAAACCCATTTCATATTCCTTTCAGGTGGGCCCTGCAGCTCAGGGCCCTGGATGACTGAGCTGTTTGATGTTCTGCTCCCTATGAAACCTGGATCTATTCTATCAGGTCCAAAAGAAAAAAACCTTTTTTCTTGATTAAAGAAAACAAACACATACCAAAAAAAAGACCAAGAAAATAAGCAAAGGATGAACATTTGAACCCAGACCTTTCTTCCTCAGGTAGTGTGGTGTTCCGAGCTGCTGCTGTGCTGGAGCATGATTCTGTAGCATCATGGTGGTGCCAGGTCAGAGCAGAGCAGGAGCCCTTTTAACTCAAAAGTATGGTTCAGAGAGTGGCTGATTCCAGGTCCCTCCACAGATTACTAAAAGCTACAAGGTGATGGTCAGAAATTATATGGTCTGGTTACCCCATTTGTCTTCTCCTGCATCTCCTAGTCTGGGTAGCTGGATACCTGAAGAATGAGCTTTGAGACACCCTCCAGAACTCAACCATTACAATGCATTACACATAGCAGTCATATCATGGGGCATTACATGTATTCACGGTACCTTGTGACTGGCCTTTGCAACTTGGAATCTCAGGAATCAGGTCTCCAGCCCTGCCCAACTTGCTGGCCACAGGCTGACATCCATCCAACCACCTCCTGGAACTGATGAATCCATCAGTTACAGTCATTAACGCTCTACTTACCCTGCAGCTGGGTCTTTCTGGGGCTGACATTTGAGAGCTGCAGCAAGAATGACGACAGCACGAATTTCAAATTCGGCAGAATGGCTCAGAAACATCTGCCCAAGGCTTGTAATTTACACTTCATGACCTAATTTACAGTTGGTAGGGGGAAACGCAATGCAACTTGCATGTCATATCTTCCACTTAACTATGTCACACCAGAAAAAGGGAAAACTTTGAAATTACTTTAATGCAGCCAGCCATAGATGAAACAGAAAGTAACCAGGACACATCAGGACAAGTGAGAGAAGTTCACAGCTTTTTTGTGTCACCTATCACTTGACTTCAGGAAAGTGATGAAGCTGCCAGATCTTCCTGAACCACCTATGCCAAACCCCAGTTCCCTGGCTGAAGGAAAAGAAACAATAGGCTGCAAGAGCACCAATGGGCCTTTGGCTGCCTTAGTCTGGAAGATGTGTGGGGCCCAGGAAAAAATTTCGAGTTCCTGTTCTATGTTAGAACTGTGGTTTTGTGCAAGAGCTATTTCTGTTTCACTCTTGCAAGGAGCCCCAAGACAGAGAAGGAGAAGAAAGGGACATTCTCAGGACAAAAAGAAAACCTGAACACAATCCTGAGGGTTATTCAACCAGTGTAAAGCACCCACTTTTATTCCACACCCTCTGGATAATAAAGCACAATCAGTCTCAACTATCTCATTCATGAGCACTTCTGAAGGCACCATTCTGGGGCACTCAGAACTAGAGGAACTCAAAGCTTAAAGAGATCAAGTAGACTTGTATACCACATTTTCAAAAGACTTTTCCTATGCTCTTCAGTTCAAATTGACATAGAAAATTAACAGTACCCTCAAACATCTATCAAATCACTAAAGGCAGGCACCACGTTGTTCTTCTACTTCCCCACTGCAATTAATTTGGAAAGCATGAAGATTATTGCAGCAGTGCTACAGTGCTTTCTTCCCATGAACAAATCTGTCTTTAGTGGAAATCTGCAAGGAATGGCCTAACTAGCCTGTGCGAAACACAGCCTGAAGCCGAAAACAACATGGAGATTAAAAAGCATTAAACAACTCCCAGAGCCCTGAATGAGGCACGGTTCACATTTGGATGTCACAGTAATCCTACACCAAACTGATTAGGTGGTCATAAACCTAAGTGCCAACACATAACAGCTCCAACAACAGCGTGCTTACAGCTTCCTTCCCCTCCCTTCCCTCCCCTCCCCTCCCCTCCCCTCCCCCCCCCAGCTTTGTCAGGCCTCTGAAATCCTAGCATTCGTATCTTAAACCAGAAAAAAACATTCCCTCTACTATTCCTTCAGTGCCAGACCTGGAACCCACGCACGCCAGAGACAAGACACGATCCAGCTGTGCGCCGGTGTGTGAGCTGGCACAGCCGGAGCCACCGGCATTGCCGCGCTTCTCAGCTCCCACCTCGGTTTGGCATCCTCGGAGCATTCTTGGTGGGGCTTGGCACTCACTCCGCCCAGCGTCACTTGCTCCAAAGGATGTATCCGGAAGGCAGGGCTGCCTTCCCAGCCCGGGAAGCACGGAGCTTTCAGCTGGGAGTTCAGAAGTGTTTTCAGCACGTGCGGATGTTTACCGAGTAGTTCTCCTTCAGGAATATGTCAGTGTATCAATGTGCATAAGAACATTGATCATAGGAAAGAAAAAGAAACTCCTCATTTCAACAGATTTACTCCAGAGTTACTCCAGATGTGGTTCAGAACGGTTACACTTGCAAAAATGTTTTACTGTTACTTGTTCTGTTGAACCACACAAGTCAAGAGGTGGGTAACTGGAGACCCATCCCACAGCGCTGATGACTCCAGTCAGCTTTTCTCAGCAAGGGCCTGAAATCTGATATCATCAGAGCTGGACTGTCTCTTCTCCTCTTTTGCTCTTTATGAAAGCTTAATTTACGAGTTGCAACTGCACTCATATATATAGGGAATATATATACACACACACATAAATATAGGGAAATTATCCCAAAGAGCAACATTTTTACAAGAAGAAATTCATCTCTCCTTGCACTTCAGTATGACACAAAGGCTGTATCAAGCAAAATTCAAAAGTACTTTTAAAAAAGCCCAAATCACTATGCTTTAAGTCGACTTTTAAATTTCTCGCTGAAATAATAAAAAACACAGCCAAAAATATGAATATAAAGCAATTTTAATTTTCCTCTAGATATTTATATCAAAGAAATAATACTCATGTCCAAGTGCTGTACATACAATATCTTCCTTATAAACTCTGTAGTTTAAAACACATGTACAAAATTGCACATTGCAGTTCGCAAAAAATCATAAATACATTTTTGCATGTAAACAATTCCAGCACAAGGATCAATGTTATACATTCCAAAATGTCTAAGTGTCTGCTCACAAACAAAAACAAACAAAACCCCACTGTGATCTCCATAAAGGTTCTAATGTTACAAATCAATCATTAACAGATTTCTAATTGATGTACTACACACAGGGATACATAAATGAGCACAAGGCAAGTCGCCTTTTAGTCATTAAGTACTTAAAACAGAGGCTTGGAATACAATCCTGCTGCCATTTAAACCCACAGTATCCATCCCACAGTATTTAGTGGTAGCAGCATTGAGTTAATTTTTCCAAGATTGCCAATTGCAGTATGCCTTACTTTCAATTCTCAAACAAGTTGGCTACCACTGAACAGTAGGAATTTTTAAGTTATTGTAAACACAGTTATCACTGTTGTATATTCAGAAAGTTACAGTATTCTCCTAAACACATCACTAAATTAAGAAAATGTTTTACATTAATCAAGTGCAAGATGCCCACTAGTATTGTCCACTTTATCTCAGAAATAAGTATTTTGAATATAATACAGTTAGTAAAAGTAATATAAAAAAATTACAATGGACATAATCCTCAGTTGTTAAGCCCTGTAGCTTGTTTACATTTTAAAAAATTACCGCATCAGAAAAAAGGTCTCAGAAGTGTCCTTTAAAATCTCTCCTGACCAAATCCAGCAAATGAGTAGCTATTCAATTTTGTTTCACTATTATCTACATCTGTGTGCAATGCCCTTGCCAGCATACCTGTTTGAAGACTTCCCAAAATCAATCAGGTCCATTATATCCATACAGAGCTATTTGTTTTATTGTCTGTTTCAGGTTGCTTTTGTGTGGGTTTTTTTGTTTTTCATCTTTGGTTTTGTTTTGTTCTGTTTCGTTGGGTTTTTTGTTTCATTGGGGATTTTGAATTTATTCACATGCTGCAATTTTATAAAATTCTACCAAAAGCAGAGATTTTTAAAGGGTTTCTCAGAGGCTTCCTCTGTGCCAGCTAATTTAGTAAAGCAGAATAAGAAGGTACACATAAACCCAACTTTAAAAAAACCCAAGTAAGGATGTAGACAGACACCGCACCCACCAACTAGTTGCATGTAAGCTGCTGGAAGAGCAAAGCTCAGTTTGAAGTGCTCTGCTTCCACCTTTGATTTTGAAGAGCTACCCTGAAGGAGAAAATTTCAGCGCCATGCCTGAAGGCCTGTGAAGAACCAGCTTGGACTGAAGAACTGTAGGAAGCAGCAGTTTGCTCACACCTCTTTTGGACAGAAAGAGAGGTTGGAAATGCTGGTGGTGACACAGCAGGGGGGGATTCTTGCCCTTTACAGGAAATCCCTTATTCTGTTAATCAGCATGTTGCATGAATCCCAGTAATACTACCAGCAGCCCAGCCCATGACATTGAAAGGTATTGTGATTATAGTAATGCAGATCATTAAGTGTTTTCTGCATCACAGAAGCTCAGCAAGAACCAGAAACCAAGGGTTTTCAAAGCTGGGTCCTATTGCCCAAGACCTCTCCTTTATCTGATGGGAGTTAGTTCCTCTGTTGAACTGACAGAAAGACATACTGCACAAAGAATGATTAATTTAATCTTTCCCGGTCTGCACTTAACTGGAGCTACTCCTTTCTAAGGGGATCTCTTTTAAGTCATACAAGATTAGCCATCACAAACACCACACAGCGAGGGCACATGTGTGGTTCCCCAAACCTCAGAAAGATTTTTCAGTGTAGGCAGAAACTGCAGGAACAACAAGCCAACTTTAGATGAGACACTACAGGAAAGAGAAACTTCCCTGGAAGAATGTGCTACAACACCACAGATGGAAAAACACAGAAAGCTGAAGAGCTACTTCACAAAAAGACTTATTCAGCAATACAGACCCAGCTGCCTTTCCTGGTAAGATGTTGCACTGGGAGTCTACAAATTACCTTCAGATATCATAAAATAGAGATAACTTTACAGATTGAATTTTAAGGCCATGGAGGCTCAAGGCCCTTCACAGCAAGATACCCCTGATACTGCCACCTCTTTACTCTCTCTACTCTTCTCCCCCTTCTCTCTTTTTGACCTTAAGAAGCCAGTATTCCTGATTAGGAAGAGTGGGAGTGGCAAAAATCAGTGGCTAAATTTTGGTGTGCAAGACTATGCAGACTTGCCTGTCATTTTCTATTTAAAAGTCAGGAATTGCACAATACTACATTGCAACACTTACTCCCTTCCCTTTGTCCTGTACAAAGTAGCAAAGCACAACCAAAGCAAAATCACTGTTGGGAGTGTTTAGATTGATGGCTCACAAGTCAGAACGTCACTAAGCGTCTCTGTAATTAACAGCACTTTGCAACAAAGCAAAACAATTCTCCAATATATACTTGTGTTCGGCCTTTTGTTTCAGGGTTTGGGTTTGATTCTGTTGGTTTTGGTTTGGTTTGGTTTTTTTCTTGGGGGGCATGTGGGAGAGTTAACAAAGCCTGACTATTTAATCTGTTACATGTGGAGGAATGCTCAAGGGGCTTGCAAGAACTTGTTTTGCTGCACATTGATCAACACCACATGGCAAAGCCTTGAAATTAGAGCAAATGCTTGAAGACAGGGCGTAGCTGCCTTTTGGAGCTCGTCCTTCATGGGCTGCATTTTATTAGAGAGCAGACCTTTGCATCACCAGTCAGCATGCAGACCTGGGCTTTACTTGATGACATTTCAGTATGGTGGTTGCCATGGCTTTAAATAAATAAGTGTGAAATCACTAGTCATCAGGCCAAACAGGCAGGGACACAGTTTCTAAAGAAGAGACATTTAGAAGACACTTATGCAGTAATAACAAAACAAAAGCATCCTGAAGAGCAGTCCTAATTATCTGCTACTTAAACATACAACACATACTACCATTAAATATGGTTTCGGAGATGTGTTATTTTTCCCTTGGATTCCATTTTTTTTTTCCTCCTTCCTGGTACTGATAACTTTGACCATCATCTCTAACTACTACAAGTGGGGAAAGGAATAAAGAAGTAAACTTCATTAGACATTACTGGCCTGCTGGGAAACTGGTATCATACCATGTGGACATACCAGTTTGTGTGGTGATTTCACTTACAGGGTGCATACAAAGACTGTCAAAAATCACGATGATTTACAATACCATTTTAGTAACTGGCACAAAATGGTTTGGATTGATAAAAACACTTTGGCAGCATTTTAGGAATCCCTATTCTGGGGGTGTCATCTTGCAGACCATAAATAGGTGTCCTAGCTACTTACGGCCATAACTTGGGTGACATTAGATATAACAAGAACATTTAACTCCCTAATAGTACTTTCTCAATATTTCTGTCACCCTCCCATGAAGGATGTTAAAAGACAGAATGGTAAAAGTTGGAAAAATCCAAGAATTCAAACTCTGTCTCTACCTGTGAAGAACAGCAAGTTATATATCAGTATCTTCTACTGCTCTCTTTCCATAGCTGTTACTAGGGAAAAAGAAGGAGACTATCCAAAATACATTCTCTGGAACAGCACACTAACTTTATTTGACACTACTCCATTGCTTGTGTCCTGCTTTACAAGAAAATCTGAAGATCTATGAAACAGAGGTCAGGAAAGATTGTCAAGTTCAGTATGTTATTTTTCAAATTACTCAGCATGTACCAGAAGACTATCTTTAGTTAGTCAGTTAGTTAGTTAGTTATTTTAAAACAGTTAGTTCCTAAAGGTCAATTTTCCATATGAGGCAGGAGGGACACATCCCTTGGGGCAGTGGGACGCTCTCTGAAGAGGACAAGAAAATGGTATCAAACAACTCCTAAGAGTTCAAGCTATTGGTCATGATTTTTCACCTCTTCAGACCATTGTTTAAGAATGGGGATGCAGTAAGAAGCCTCACTCTTAACAGCTTCAGCTTTCTTCATGTATGACAGAAGTAATACCACAATTGGACAACCACTGATTGAAATTGAACAGTTGCAAGACATGCTTCAAGATAGTTATTGGAAAGGTTTTCAAATTTATTCAAATAAATTTTGAGATAAGAGTAAAACAGGACTGAACCTAAAAAAGTAATTGAACTTGCAAAACCAAAACAGAGACTGCAACCAATGATTTTTCTCTTCCTCTTTGTATGGGATGGGAGTCTGTTACTGATCTCCAGCAAGACAACTCTCCAAGGCTGCATGGACCCTATTTAGGTGACTTACAATTCCACCCACACTTGGTTCTTAACCAGTAAGTAACAGTAGTAGCAAATTTTATCAGCAGTGTGCTAAATATCAGAATCTAGCAGTGTATTAGTGCACAGTGAACTGGTCATATCTATTATCTCCACATCAGCAAGGCTTCAAACCCAACCATCACTTCAAAGCATTCCTACAGAAGTGGTCATTCTTTAGCCAGAACATTTAACCAGAACATTTGCTCCTCAAACTATTGCAGACCCTGTTTGTTACTAGTACAAGAAATTGAGAGCAAAGCTCAATTTACAGCTAGCTATACTATGGACAGAGACTTTTAGACAGCAGACAAAAAAGCAAACAACACGTAAGCCATTATTTAGGGTGAGTACTTTAAAACATTATTTATGATAATTATCATTTCACCTTGTAGTAAACGACTACACATGAACTGCAGCATTTCAGATAACATTAAGGCTAAATGTGACTTCAAAGTAAGTTATCTTTTTGTGTTAATTTAGCATTGCAAAGCTTGACAGTCCTCCAATTTGACTGGAAATCTAAAAAATCACCTTGTGATCACACAGAGAAATGCAGCTTAGTCTTCTTCTGCAAGAATCTGACCACAACAAAAGCATATGAAAAACCCCACTGTGTACTGTTGCAGCTAAGGAAATCCCAGTTCCTTCCTTTGGCCATCCCCATCTCTATGCATGCTGGTGTCTACACACAACACCTCGACATGTGTTTCCAGGTATCTGTGCTTCAGAAGAATTAGTTCACAAAGGCTGGATTTGCTGTTTCTTCAGTTAGTCCTCACTGACTTGAGAGGATACCGCCCAAGAAGGACTCCAGCACAAGAACTCATGTCCCCTGCAGACACAAGATCAAGATTCAGAGTTTTTACATCAGTAACATACTTTTGTCAAGACTACTCAACCGAAAGTTGCATTTCAATACATAGCACTGGTGTGAAGATACAGATTCTACATTGGTTTCCTTCCTCCACACCACTGTTTCCCCAGTGGGACCTTTCAAAGACAACTAGAGCAAGGCATTTTGACTGACCCATTTGAAGCCAACTGTTCAACATCCAAGCAGAGATCCGGTTTGTGACTATGGTGATGCAGAAAGTAAGCCTTCAGGTATGCAATAGCTAAGGAAAAAGTGCTCCCAGACTAAGGCAAACAGCAAGGATCAATGCCTGAAGCAAGGCAACAGGATGGTAACTTGGGAAGCTAGTCTCGTTATGATTTATGTGAATACATTTCTAGACTCTTTTAGCAACACACAAACAACAGCAGGTTCTCCACTGTGCACTCACTGTTGCAGCGTTTCTCAGAAACCTACATTTAGCTTGTCACACACCACCAGTTCATGGAGAAGTTGCTTCTGTCCCGCCTCCAAGCTACTGAGTTGTTATGAAGAGAGAAGCTTCACAGCACAAACAGCTGCAAGACACTTCATAGGATAAAAAGAGACAGATCTCTGAAACACTGGAGAGGAGTAATCATGAATTACTAAAACCTCTTGTCCCCCATAATTTACCATAAAGGCCTGAGTCTCCATATATTCAGATTTAATTCAACATCTTCATAGTAAAGTTGCACCATGTGCGGCAAGATTAACAACGTTCTTACAAACTTCAGATTCTGCACTTTTTCACAAGAACATTTATCATTCTTCATCAGATACACTAAACCCTGATGCAAGTGACTGTGGTGTGAGAAGGATGAGCTAACATTTGCAGGATTACTATGCACTGTGAAAGCTTTCTATCCAAGATTTTTTTTTTTGTTGATACAGGTCTTGCCAAATACTGAAAGAGGTGAATCCCTGACAGACTTTACTGTCCATCTCTGCTGGAAGATGAGCAGTGACTACAGAGTCACTACAGCCGTCACTATTGATCAAAGGAAGTGACCAACAAGCATCAAAACAGGATAAGAACTCTTCAACACTCATTCTTACAGCAAAACTTCAAACAAAAAACTGGAAAAATGGAAGTGATTTTGTACAAATCAAATATGTACACAGACACGTCATACTCCAATTTGTCTACTTGCTAAACATAGAAACTTGGAGAATCAAGTAAGAAAAGAGCAAAATTATCCAGCAGCAATTACAGCTGCACATATGAATAAATGAAAATGTTACTCATTGCTTTTCCTTTTTTAACTTGCATTCCAGAAGCAGGACACATAAAATGCATCAAAGAATGACCTATGTTACAAGCAGATGGGTTTTTTCCTCTTGCATGTTAATATCAAATATAGAAAAATTTTCTCTAAGAAGCTGCTAGATTCAAACAGTTAAGACTCCAGTTATGGCAGCCAAGATGTTATTTTCAGCACAACTAGTAATTCAGACCTGGCATGCACCTGTACTTCAGACACTATCCAACAATACTACTCAGTATTTTGGGAACCATCAATTACTTATATAACTGATTAAAAATTAATTGCCAAATCAATTTCCACTTTAACAGCCACAGAATGCCAAAGGACTTAACCTGGGGAGGTCACTCCTTTGTTGAAGGTGAGACAGAGAGTCAATCAGATATTTAAAGGAATGAAGGATGCCTCATGACTCTTTCTTCTGTAAAGATACATATACAAACCAAGATGACAGAGAACTGTCATAGAGCCACCCTTGATCTCAAATAGAGCATGATAGTCAGTGGTGACTACTGACATACAGTCAAGAGTCCAGATATGTTGAGATATTTACCCTTTGGAAGACCATCAAAGTCTTATAACAGAAAACATGACCATCACCACCAAAATCGCTCCTCACCATGATAAGGACTTATGTCCAAACACCTATGATTCTCAAAGTATGCAAAGTATTTGCTTTTGGAAAGGCTCTCTAAGCAAACCAAATGGGCTCAACCTGGAATCACATTAAGTTTTAAGAACAACTCACCAGCTACTTGGACCTGTCTGGAGACCTTGTGATTCCAACAGACTTCACTACACTGGAGACCAAACCAATTAACTTTCATAGCAATGGCATCATTTGAGTCGGTGTTATCAGAGTGGCTTTCTTGCACTCACACCAAGCAGGGCCAGATCTGATGGGGGGTCCACTCTCTGCCCAAGGAAGGAGTGAACAAGTCTTCTCTTACTGAAAACATTCCCCCTCCTACTTCCCAAGACAGAAAAGATCTGATAACAAGTCAAATAAATCAACTCCATGTATGAATCAAACCCTTTTGCTGTAGCACCTAAATAAGAAGGCACTTCACATCTAAACGAAGATACTGGTTCAAGCACATTCAAAAATTGCTGGGCAAAAAACGATATGCACAGGAGCAAGCATCCAGCAACCAAAACAGAAAAAGGAGGAGACTATTTAGTCTCCAGAGCAGATTACACGTGGGGCAAAGAAACAAAGAGGGATGTCTGTCATGGGTTCACATCTGGACTGAAAACCAGATTAGAAGGACATGAGGGTAGCCTGCAAATCAAGTCAGGCAGCATGAGTCTTTGCAAGGACTAGAAAATAGCGTGCACAAGTATAACAAAGCATGGTAGTTTTGAAGAATGAAGAAAAATGCTAAAAAGCACTGAGCTAACAGTGAATATAACTTTTATTTTGGGATTTAAATTTTTTTGTTTGCTTCTTTGGGTTTTGTTTTTGAGGGGTTTTGGTAGTTTTATTTTTTTTTCCCTTACAGTAACACACAGCCAACTTGCTTGGAGTTACTGAAAAGGAGCTACATGAATACAAATCATATAAACAGTCTGAAATTTTTTTGCCCAGTATCTATCTTTTAATGTCTCACAGTGACCAAAGTTTTTGGCAGAAAATCAAAAAACCTAAAAGACACATATGTTTAACAACAAACTGAAGAAAAAAGGCACACAAAATAGAGAAGCCATATTTAAAGGTTTAGGAACACTGCAGGGCTAAAAGCCAGAGTATTGAGACGTTTTAGAAGACAGGAACAATCAAGTCTGACAGCTGCAGCAGGTAAGTACTCCTGAGTCTTTTTATATTGGTTTAAAGTGTTAGGTGCTTAGGCTTTCCACTCAAATATCTGCAAAAAATGCTGCAATCTCTAGCAGAACCAGTTGGAGCAGGAAAAAAAATCCAACCACCCCAACACTATTCTCAAATTTTGGTCATGTCACTGTTAGATCCTGTTTCTTAGCCTAAATGCCAGATAAAAAAGGCATTTATGAAGGTAACTGATCACTCCACAGAAAACACGCTTCTTTTGGACAACTCCACTACCAGAACAGCAGCCTCTGGCAGAGAGCTGGAGCTGCCAGCCTCACTAGTAATCTCTCATCAGTCATCAGGGTAAGAGAGATGGCCTGTCACCACTTCTACCACTGAACAGATGTCAGCTAGAACAGAAAGCAGGCTATCAAAGAAGTTACCACATGAGGTCTTTGAGATGCTGGGTGTGAGACTGCTCTTGCTCTTGCAGAAAGTTCAAACTCAAGTGAGGTAATGTGGGGTGATTTTCAGCTTTAACATTACCATACTGGAAAGGGGGAGCTCATTATAACCCTGCTAGACTATAGCCCACTAAAGCCTTGCCCATGTCTGGGAAGGGGAACTGCAGTGATTTCCCATGCCTTATGGATCCCCCATGTTGCTTGGATATTGCTAATTTATTATGAGCAGAAAGTACAAAGTATTGCACAGATGCATTTATCGTTTTTCTGTGTTCTACCACAAGATCTTTACCTAGCCCTATACTCACACTCATTTAGAAAGACAAGGACCAAAATAGAGGTGCTCACCCAAAAATTCTTATGATTTTTTCCAGGATTCCCTAAAAAATCCCCACGTCATTACATATGCAGTAAAGTATCTCACATCCACCAGGCAGCTTTACCTTTCTCACTAGGGAAAAGTTTAAAGTGTGGGGGAAAATAAGTTTTTTATCAGTTTCTTCAAACTTGCAGCATCTTTGCAGATGGATGATGACTACCAAAGGAAAAAAAAAATAAAATTTCACCCAGTTATTATGTAACAGGCAGTGCTACAGATTGTATGCAGTATGGTTCAGAATGCCCCGAAGAAGTCTTTGAACCTGCGTTAAGATCAAAATATTTTTTTATCTGCTCATTAGTAATTCTAACAAGAGAATGTACTGTTACAGGCAATCATTTCAACCACCAAAAAAGGCTCTGGTGACATGATCAAACAGTTATACAATGATTAATATGGCTTCTACCTAATTTGCATATGCATTAAGAAAAGAAATATCCTCGGAGCCATCTCAGCTACAGTAACAGCATAACTATGCATTCTCACATAAACTTCATACATGTGCCAGGAACGACTGCACTAAAAGGAAAAGCTCATACACTTGATTGCTGCAGCTCAACTTTCTGAACAGATAGCACTCACATATCCCCAGTAAAAGCATGAAAAACTGTGAGTCTATCCCATTCTTACTGAATTTCAGCTGTAGCCTTCAGAAGAGGTAAGAGATGTTTACCAGCTCCTGAGTGGCTTTAACAGATCTGTACACATAGAGATGTCTATGCCCTCTTGGCTCCTCATACGATTACCCCTTTTCACCAGCTGGCACAGACACATATCCCCATGAAAAGATTTGCCTCTGAGTTCAAGCAGAGTTTTTAGCACAGTTTCAGCGAGGGAAGAGGGCCCCACACTGCAGCTGGATCTGCTCAGGAGAAGCCCTGCCTTTCCCCAGTGGCAGGGCCGGCCCGCGGCCTCCGCACAGAGGGGCATCTGGCGAGGTGACCGTCACACTCCGACAGACCCTTCCCACCGCACCATTGCCACAGGGCTCGGCAGCGCTGCGCTAGCGGCTATGCTCAAAAAACACAGGTGCAGCAGAAGCATGGAAGGCAGTGGCACCGAGCAAGGGACCTAAAGCTTTCAAAAACTTATTGAGGATTATGTCTAATCAGAAGAAATAGTTCCTTTGCTATACTCTTCTACTAGTAAATTCTCGATAAATAAATAAATCACACCGAATCTTCCCAACCAGAAAAACACTTCACATTCTAGCATTGACTCTGTCTCTAGAGTATTGCAGAAAGTTTCTTTAGAACAAAGTAGACCAAGAAGCAAGATACACAGATTTCTACTGAAAAATAAATCTAGTTCTCCATAATATTTCTGTGATTTATTCAAACAGAATACAACGGAATTATCACCTTTACAGCTAACCCACCCCAAATCTGAGCCCTTTTCTGTATAGCACTGAATTGTTACTATACTATGGAAAGAGCACACACTACTGGAATGTACACAGTGAAGGAAAAGAAAAGTAAAGCTCTTTTTGCCAAAGTAACCATTTTCTCTACTAACGTGTTATCTAGAAAAATAAGGTCTAGGCAACGTCCAAAAAGTGTTCAAGTTTCAATAAATAACTATCAATGCCCCAAGTTTGCACTGGCACAAGAAATATGGAGCATACAGGTTTAGAAAACTATTTTCCTATGACTGAGTCAGCAATGCATTTCAATCTGCTTTAAGATTTAAAACAAAAATCAGTTCCCTCCAGGGTTCAATTTGAAAATCAAAGCCATGTAAGTGCAAGAGCACCCACACAGCTGTCTTAACTCTCAATGGCAAATTAAAGCTCTAGAGAAAGACAGTATTTTAAAAAAGGTTCTTTATCAATACCAAGAAAATATACATAGCCATATTATGTTTTAAATATATATATACACGCACATCTTTTCAAAAGGTACGATTCTGGCTATTTTTTTTAAGTTTGAAAAGCTTATCCATTGCTATACAGTTCAGTAAGGTGTATTAGGAAACACACGTTTTATATCCCCCATGAAAATAAAGTTGAATCTTTCTGTAAACAGTAATTTTCTTATTTTCGGAAATCTCTACAGACCTCAAGTACTTCACTGAAAAATTAACAACCACCTGCCCCAGAACCACCCACGGAGACCCTCGCTGCTGAATGCGACATGGACAGAACTCGGGAAACGCTTAGCAACACCCGGCTCCCGCAAAAAAAACCGCCTTTTCCGGGCGCAAATAAATAATAATAATAATAATTATTAATAATAAAAATAATAATAATAGCAGAAGGGCGGCAGCAGGCGCGCACCTTGGCCCCGCGGTGCCCCCGGGCGGGCTTGGGCCGGGCCGGCGGGGTGTCCCTCCTCAGCAGGCGCTGGTCTCCGGCGCGGCGGCGGCCGCCTCGGGGGGAGTCTCCCGCGGCTGGGCGGCGGCGTGAGGAGGAGGAGGAGGATGCCCGGCGGCGTTGATGTGGCAGCCAGAGGAGAGGTGGCTGCGGACGCGACCCTGCAGCTGGGTGACCTGGGCGCGGAGGAGGTTGGCGGTGGCGGCCAGCTCGGCGTTCTGCCCCTTGAGCGCCTTCACCTTCTCCTCCAGCCGGGCGATGCGCTCCAGCTTCCGCCGGCGGCACTTGGAGGCGGCGATGCGGTTTCGCAGCCGCTTGCGCTCTGCCTTCAGCCGCTCCTGGCTCTCCGCGTCCAGCGGCGACAGCGACGGCGGCGTCGGCGCGCTGCTGCCACCCTCCCCGCCCGCCGACGGCGGCGCCTCGGGCACCGTCTGCGGCTCCTCCAGGGACCGCGCCGGCGGCAGCCGGCCGCTCCCCAGACCCGCGGCCCCAAAGGCCAGGCCCGGCGGCGGTGGCGGGGCGGAGGCGGAGGGTAGGCGCTGCCCGAGGGGCTCAGCGGCCCCGCGGGGTTGAAGCCGCTCAAGTTGGTGTAGACGGCCGGAGGGTCGGCGGCGGCAGCGGCGGGGGCTCCCGGTGGCCCCGGGCGGGCGGTGCAGCAGGGTCCCGGCGCGGAGAGCGGCGGCGGCGCCGTCAGGAGCTGGTTCTGCTTGTGCAGGTCAGCCAGGGCCTTGACGAAGCCGTCGGCGAAACCCTCCTGTTCCTGCGTCACCGGCTGCCGGTAGAGGAACGGCCCCGCCGCCGCCGCCCCGCCGCTCCCCGCCCCGGGCGCCGTCGGCCCCGGGCTGCCCGCGCCCAGCCCCGCGCCCCCTGGATCAGCAGCTGCTCCAGGTCGGCGGCCGGTGGCAGCTTCAGCAGCGGCAGCTCTGCAGCCGACCCCAGCGCGGCCTCCGGGCCGCCGCGGGCCGCCGCCTCCCCGCCGCCGCTCCCCGTCTCCGCGGAGCCCGCGGTGGGCGGCGGGGCGGCGGCGGCGGCGGGCGGCGGCGGCAGCAAGCGCAGAGCCGCCGCGCTGCCGCGGGCGCCGGCAGGCGGGCGAAGGGCGAAGGGCCCCGGAGCGGCGCGGGGGCGGCAGCCGGCAAGTCCCGCTTCTTCCCGGCGCCCAGCAGCAGCTTCTGCCCCGCCGCCGCATCGGCTCCAGGTCCGCCGGCGGTACCGAAACCCGGCAGCGGCACGAAGTCGGGCAACAGCTCCAGTCCTTCCTCGGGGTAGAACGGCGCCTCCATCTTCACGGCGGATCGCCCGCTACGCCCGCCGCTCATGCTGCCGCCCTCGCCGGCCGGCGGCGGCTCCGGCGCGGGGCGGGCCGGGCTGGGCGGCTGCTCCGCGGGGCCGGCCGCCCTCGGCTGGCAGCGGGGACTAAGCCGCCTCCCGGCGCCACCGGACCCGCGCCACGCCCCGGGCTCGCTGCCCGCCCCTGCTGCCGCCGCCGCCGCCGGTCCCCCCCGCCCTCTCCTTCCCCCGCCCGCCGGGCTTGCGCGGAACGGCTTCCCGGTGGGGTGTCCGTGGGGAATCCGTGCTGCTCCTCCCTCTCGGAAACTCGCCCCGCGAGTGCGGTGTGGGAAAGAAGATAGTGCTGGGGCCTTCGTCCGGGTACGGGGGGGGTTTCTCGGGGCCGTCACTCCGGCCCGGGGACCGGGAGTCCTCAGGAGGAAAGCGAGCAAGAGCATCGCGTGGCGGCTGCTGGGGCAGGTGCTGGTGCGTTCAGTCTGTGATGGATTGGGCACAGGATAGTGCAGGTGTCGAGGACTAATGGTTCTCAACAACAAGGTGCTGGGAAGTCTTATGGGAAGTGCTTGGCCATCAGGAAACACACCAACTAGTCAAACTAAAAGTCACTCAGAAGATGGACATGAATTTGATGTGGCCTTTTATTCCTGGGGGGGGGGGGGGGGCTGAAGTTAAGAAAAACTACTTGAAACATCCTAGACATATTTCCAACATTTTCAAAATTACTGAAATGTGATTTTTTCAGTTTGGGGGTTGTATTTATTTGTTATCTTTAGTCAAGACAATTGCCTCTGCCCTGTTCCAAGTTTGTGAAATTCTTACGGGATGAGGAAATTTCTTTCCATGCAGTCTTTTATAAATCCCTTTTGCTTCAGGATGCCAATGTGATCCTGACAGAGCTCTCCTTTAAGTCTTTAAAATCAGCTTGGTGACTGATGGTCTCAGTGACTCATCTACACATTCACCAGATGTCCTCATCTGTGATGGACCCCCTCAGTTAGGTGTCACCTTCTGGAACCTACTCATGCTTTCATGCTTTCTCCCCAGGCATTTCCTTCCTATATATCAAGACCATGTACCTCTTCTCAGAGTGTCTAGTGAAGTTGGTGAGTTCTGCTCTTAGCGTCACGATCTACATGGCCATGCTGTGCCCCCCTGTGCCTAGGTCCATTCCAAAACCAGCAGTGGAGGAGGAGATGGACAGTGGTATCAAGTCCAGGACTTTGACTCAGAATCCCTCTTGAGGTCCATAGGAGAACTCGAGTCTAGGTGCACTGACTAAGGCCTTGATGACCTTGACTCAAGTACTTTGGGGCCCCCAACTCTTGTGTGTGGTGCAAGAGCTCCTTTTCACCACAGCTCAGCACCTTCAGTCCCTGCCTGGCTGTGTCACAGGTGTCGCTCTCTTTGGCTCCATCTCCTGGGTGAACCTTGGACTTGTGTTTCCAGTTCTGTTACTGGCACCATCTCCTGCTGCTCCTGCCTGAATTACCTGGGCGGACCTTGTACCTGGTTCATCACCTCACCTTGTGTGGGTGTGTCCATTAGTGTCTGCCCGGCTCTTGTGCTGCAGGACTCTGTCCAGGCTGATGAGCCTGGGCTTTGGCTCTGGTCACCCCTAGCTCATCTTGCCATGGGACAGCCTAGCCTTTCTGGTCCTTGAGGTTGTGGCAGAATTGCTGCCCAGAAAACTGGCAGCAGGAGGACGTGAGGGAGAAGAAAGTCATCAGGCAAAGGTCAGGGACAGAGGCATTCACATGGAGAGGAGAGGAGTAAGCATGTTTTTCTTGGTGAGGAAGCTAGTGCTAGAAAGAGCTTATTTTGGTTTCCTTGCCTCTTGGCTGACCTAGCAGGAGAGGGAGCAGAGCTAACAGTGCTCAGCCAACACTGAGTACTGACAACAGCTCATGCAAATGGCTTTGTGGAAGTATTGCTGAAGCTGCTGTACAGGCTTTTCTGTCACATTCTTGGGCAAGCAAATGGCAGTGACTGGTACCTTCCATCAGCTGGGCAAAGAGAGCTGTCTAGGCAGAGAAGCCACAGCCTCCAAGCTAAGGCAAATAAACCTTCTTTTCTTTCCCTCACAAAGCAAGTGCAGAGGGGGAAAGTAGGCTGAGGAGAAAATTATGATCTGTGTGGGGTCAGAGAAAAAGCCATGGAGGCTTACTTGGGTCTGGGGTCATTGTCAATGAATTTCTAGATATAATGTTACACTTGACTGGGGTGACCCTAAAGGTGGGTTAATTTGTCATTCCTATACAACAACTGTCACTTACGTAGGACTGTTTTAGTTGTTGATCAAATGCAGAGTTCAAAAGTGAGCCCACAGAATGGGAACATGTCGAAACTGCTCGAAATAAACTTATTTGTAACAACAAATCGATTTGTTGAGAGATCTATTTACTGTTTGCTGATGTACCTGCAAACTACGTTTAGGTGAGTGACACAGAGTTGTTTTACACGTTCTTAATGCAACTGTGTGTTATGGCAATGTGGTCTTCCTGTTGTTTTCTTTTGCCTTTCCCCCGCTCTTCATTTATTTTTAATTTTTTTATTTTTCTTCCCGAAAAAACTCAGAACCTCCCGCGGGGCTCACAGCGCCAGCTTCTTCCTGTCCCTGTGACAGCCGCGTTGCGCACACCCGTCCGTCCGACCACAGCCCTGCCTGCCGGCTCGGACAACCATCCTGGGCCAGGACTTCGGGCATGGCGCGGCCGGAGAAGGCCCTGACGGGCTCCCCTCGGTGAAGGAAGGACCATAGCGCTGGTCCGGGGTCGGAAGCGCTGCCCAGCTGTGGGTGCGGACCTTGGGCAGCGTTGCCCAGCTGCGGGTGCGGGGTGTGGAGGGGAGCGGCGCTGCTCAGTTGCGGGTGCGGGGTGTGGGCGGCTCTGCCCAGCTGCGGGCGCGGGGGTGTGGGCGGTGCTGCCCAGCTGCGGTTGCGGTGTGGGCGGAGCACGGCCCCGAAAAGGGGGCGGAGCGGGGGAAAGGAGGCGGCAGGATTGGCGAGGCTGCTGAACAAGGCCCCGCCCCCACCCTGCGCGCCGACGCGCCCAATGGGCGGAGCGCGGTGCGCGCCGCTACCGCGAGAGGTTCCGTTGAAGCTGGCGCCGCCATCTTGGAGTTGGGAGAGGCCGCGCGTCCCGCTCCTGTCCCTCTCCGGAGGGCCACGGGCACGGGGGGGTGCCGCGGGAGGTGGGGGAAGCATGGGCGCCCGGCGCTGAGTTCGCAGCGTCCCGCCGGCTCATCCGTCCTCACGAAGGCCGCGCCGCGGCGGGCGTGGGGTTGGGCGGGATGGTGCAGTCCTGTTCCGCCTACCGCTGCCGGAACCGATACGACAAAGAGAAGCCCATCTCCTTCCACAAGTGAGCGCGCGCGGGCGCCGGGGCGGGGTCGCGCCGGGGGGCGGGGCCAACGCGGGACCGCGCGCGAGGATCGCGGGGAGTCGCGAGGGAAGGGAGCGCGTGGGCGGGCGAGTGCCGACGGACGGACAGACAGACAGAGGGACCTATCTGTTCGCCCGCCCCTCCCGGCGTGTCCTTGCGGGAAGCCGAGGGACGGAACCCTCTGAGCCGCCTGTTGCAGAGCGAGAGCGGGCTGAAACCTCATCCCACCCCCCGATGGGGGGCAGGAAGGTTGTGGCTCCGGTTATAAAGCTTTCCGGAAAAGCTGAAAGTGCCTCTTGGTTGCAGGTTCCCTCTTACAAGACCCGATCTTTGCAAGAAATGGGAAGCTGCTGTTAAGAGGAAAAACTTCAAGCCGACCAAGTACAGCAGCATTTGCTCAGAACACTTTACCCCCGATTGCTTTAAGAGGGAATGCAATAACAAGCTCCTAAAAGAGAATGCTGTGCCCACAATTTTCTGTTACACTGAACCCGGTGAAAAGGTAAACCCAAAGCACCCATGGCTGCAGGTGCCAGAACGTGTCGTGCATGTCCCTGGTTGCAGAGTGGCAGGGCAGCGAGCAGGGAGAGGATGCTGGCTGGGAAGGATGAAGGCCGGCAGGATGCTGAGCCAGTATCGCTGGGGTGACCAGGAGGACTGTGGTGACTGAAAATACCTCCAACAGCTGTGCTTGTTTTCTCTGAGGCTTTGGTGCACAAAGTGTTGTACAGGCAGGCACTGGCCTTCACCTGCTCATGTGTCCATTTAATTCAGCATCCATGAGCTGATTAAATGGAATGGCAACAAAGTAAGAAGGTATTACCCTGTAGTTAAACTGTTCCACAGCAATTCCTGCATATTCAGAGTCTGAATGAGCCTTCATTAATGCTTGCAAATGGCACTTACTCTCTTCCCATGGCTGATGGCTACTGCTAGCGTTGAAAATGCGGTGGATGTTAACTGTGAAACTTGACTGGCCTCTTTAAGAGAGCTCTGCGCTTTGGCTTTGCAAAGTTAAAATGAGCGGCAGAACCTTACCTGTACCTACTCTCTGTCTGTCCTGAGAGCACCTCTGTCTTGCCTTAACATTGTTTTCAAAAGGCGTACTGGTCCCTGACTTCTGATGATAGAGTCTTCTGAGTGAGGTATTCCCTTCACTGTGCCACTAGAACAATTTACTGTGAGATGCAAGTTACTTATGAGTTCTTACTTCTTGATGTAATAACTTCAAGACAAGAATGCAAAAGATTGATTTTAAACTCCTTTAAAGGATATAAAATATTTGATCTCTTACTGCTCTGCCACAGGGAAAGTAGCAAAGGAGACAGAGGTAGCTAGAGTGGGTCTGGAGCAAAAGACTTAAATGGGATGAAGTGCACAGAATAAAACTCAGATTTTTCTTGTTCAATTTTTCTCTTTATATACAATATTGGAGTGCTGCAGAAATAAAAACGCTACACATTTGAAAAATGAAAAGTGGCTAATAACACAGAAGAGAATATAAACAGAATGCAAACAAGGAGACAGACAAGTTACAGGGAAATATGGCTGTGTTTTTTGTTTGATTACACTTCCTTTCTTATCTGTGAAATACACATTTTCTTTGTTGTGTGTAAAATACTTGCAAATTTTTTTACAGTCTGAAAGCTGAATGGGTGTATAGGGTAGTCTGCAAAAGTACTGTTGGTGCAGCAGGATTAGTAGTGAGCCACGTTCCCAATTTCGCTGTCATACTTGGATCTACAAAAACACAGAAGAGTGAGTGCCTTTTAATTCTGAAGGATTCAGTTCTATTTTTATTTGTTCCATGGCACTTTTGAATAAACTGCCACATATCTTCAAGTAACAATGTAATAAAAAGAATAATTGTGGTTGTTTTGGAGTTGAATCCACGTGGATTTTGAAATACAGGTTTTTATCTTTCACACTATGTAATTTGGTATACTTTTTCTTTACTTATGTCTTAGAAGAAGTATTTGTTGACTAAAAGAAATAATTTGAAGTCATTGATGATGTCACAGAGATACCAAAGATCTGTTCTCTGTGATATGTTGTGACAATAATAATTTGTATACAGAGGTAGCATATGCTCTATAGCTTCAAATAGAAGTGTCTGTGAATTCAGCAGTCCAGCAGTGATCTGATTTTGCTTTTGTTTCTAGCAAGAATGAGTTTCTTTTTGCTAGCTCTACCTTTGCCTTGTAGGGTTTTTTTAGTAGAAAAATTTGATAGTGACAGCTGATAGGGTCAAGCTCTTTAGAATATTGATGTGTGAATTAGGTATGCTAACAGCAGCACTTTTTTATAAATGAGAAATAAGACTGGTAGTTGGCTGATTTTGTACTTTCATGTGATCAGTTATATTTGAGTGCATATTAAACTTCCCTTTAATGCCAATCATCACTTTTCTTCAATACCAATCACCAAACTGCCTTTTCAGTTACTGTCTGCCAAGTGCTGTAGTTTGTACGGGGGACAGGTAGACACCCACACATCTATCTTGCTTGTATGTTAAGTCAGTGAAGTTAATGGTATGACCTTCAGATCTGATGAGCTTGATATTTTGATGGTGAGGACTGTTGGCTGTTCTTAAAATCAATGGCTGTTCTTAAAACCAGTGTTTTCCCAGTCCTTATGCTTTTCTTTATAGTAATAGTGTTGCCAACAGGTGGGTAGGTAGAAAATTTTTTCTGTGCCTTTTTTCTGAGAATGTTTTAAGCTTTCTTTTCAATAGGCAATATGCAAGCTCTTTGGTTTCAACAGTGCTTTTTCAATCAATGTGTGCACAGAAGCATTTCTGAATTATACTGGATTCTTCTGGGGAAGAAAAAAATCTGATTCTCTGCTCTGGCCTATACTCAAATGTATCTGTGTTGTCCTGACCTGTACAAGTGGACCTATCAAGAGCAATGTCACAAAACCTGCAGTTTTATCTGCAAAAAAAACCTGCAGTGGAGTTGAGCCAATTGATATTTTGCTGGTGCCAAAAGGGAGAACTGTGCTTCTCCCCTGTCCATTCCGTCTGCCAGCTATGTAGTCCTGTTTCTTAACATGACCTGGCAGTGTGAGCTTACAGCCCAGAGAGCCAAACGTGTCCTAGGCTGCATGCACAGCAGCGTGGGCAGCAGGGGAGGGAGGGGATTCTGCCCCTCTGCTCTGCTCTGGAGAGAGCCCACCTGGAACCCTGCATCCAGCTCTGGGGTCCCAGCACAGGGAGGACATGGAACTACTGGAGTGAATCTAGAGGAGGCCAGGAAGATGACCGGTGGGATGGAGCACCCATCTTAGCGACACAGGCTGAAAAAGTTGGGGATGTTCAGCCTGGAGAAGAGAAAGTGGTGTGGAGACCTCAGCAACTTTCCAGAATCTAAAGGAGGCCTACAAGAAGGCTGGAAAGGGACCTTTTTATAAGGGCAGGTAGTGACAGGCCAAGAGGGTATGGCCTTAAGCTGCAGGAGGGCACGTTTAGATAAGATGTTAGGTAAAAATTCTCCACTGTGAGGGTGGTGAGGCACTGGAACAGGTTGCCCAGAGAAGCTGTGAATGCCCTATCCCCAGAAGTGTTCAGGGTTGGATGGGTAATGTGGTCCAGTGAAAGGTGTCCCTGCCCATGGCAGAGGGGTGTTGACACTGGATGATCTTTAGGGCCCTGTTCAACCTAAGCCATTCTATAAATGTATGATTCTCACTTTTTCCCCATATCAAGGCAGGTGTATGTCATACCTTTTGTTGCATTGCTTTGACATTTAATAATGGACAGAAAATATATGCAGTGGTAGTTGGAGATCAAATAGCTTTCTGTCATATTATATTTGAGCAAAAAGTAAATACCAAGGATGCGAAGGCTGCTTTGCTGTTGAAGAGCTGTTTATTTTGGTTCATGATGTCTCTTTTAACCAAACCCTTACGCTGCAGCCCAAAACCTGTTAGAGTCCCTCCCAGTTGTTGAGAAGACTGGTTTTACTGTGTCTATCTCTCTGCTGTGTCAGCCTGCTCAGTAGTTAGCCCTTATTCTACAGAAGGCAGAAGATTGTCTGCTTCTGATGTGTTTTTGATTAGATTAGCTGGTAGGTTCAATTATGTAGTGGTATGATGCAGCAGAAAGGAGGAGGGACAAAGGGGGATGGGATGGCAGCAATGAGTTGTTAAGTCATCTGAAGTCCATTCTATGGAACTGTAGTCTGTGTTCTTGCTTCTTAGATAATTCAAAAAACCTATTTAGACATAAGGGCTTGAGTTTCAAAGAGCCCTTAAAATGAAGCTGGTTAAAAATATGTCCAGTTGAGAAGCCAGACAGAGCAGGCCCAGAAACGTTTGCCAGTTTTGAAAATTGTCTCTTTGAAATTTATTTTATTTGCTTAAATCTTGGTTATTTAGGTTATTCTGGGGCTGTAATAAGGGCGTTGTGTTGTAAACAATGTTAAGCATGAAAATGTACATTTTTTGTCTTGTTCTTTCTAGTCTGAAGAATTTGCAGAGCAACCAGAAGATCCACTGCCCCCTCCTCCATTGCCACCGCTACCACCACCTCCACCACCACCACCACCACCAGCAGCTCCAGTACTACCACAATCTCCATCAACTCCTTCTTTTCATTTGTCTCAAATAGATGCCAGATTTGTAGATCCCAGTATTGGATTATTGATGCCCCCTCTCCAGACCCCCAGCAATCTTGCTGTTTTTTGCGATCATAACTACACCGTCGAGGATACAGTCCATCAGCGGAAAAGAATTCAACAGCTGGAGGAACAGGTTGAAAAACTGCGGAAGAAGCTCAAGACAGCGCAACAGCGGTGCCGGCGTCAGGAAAGACAAATTGAGAAACTAAGAGAGATTGTTCAGTTTCAGAAAGAAAAAGACATATTGGCAGGAAAAGGCTATGTGATTCTGCCTAATGACTATTTTGAAGTCGTAGAAGTACCTGCCTAGGAGTGATGAACATAGTTTTCACTTTGGTAGGCCAAGAAATTTAGTTTAAAAACTAAATTCTTTCTAATTCTGTAAGTCTTTCCAGAATTCTAAACAGTAATTTAGCAGTCATACAAATAAGATAATATTTTTTCTTCATTGTCATTTCAGTTTGATATACTTTTAATATATTGAAGATGCAAGTATCTCAGAATTAGAATATGCAATGAATTTACAAAATATTAATTGCTTCCAGAAGGAAAGGATACAAGATTGAAGACACATAGAAATTTACTTTTTTTACAATGTCTGTCTCATGCTTACAGGGGCTGGGATCTGAATCTGGGTGAGAGTGAAGTTTAGGTGGTTGTACACCTAGTGCTTTGTCAAGACTTCTAATGTTGGCTTTGGTAATCCCCAGTAGGTAATTTTCACTGATTTTAGAAAGAACAGAATTAGGTCAGCTAACATCTGCAAGTGCTGCAGAAAGATAGCTAAGATGCACATTTCAGTCTGGGAAAACTTCCAACTTCAGTTTGCTATGCATTTGAAGAACTGGAAAAAGTAATTCCTGGATCCCTTTGGGTGAGGTATGTAAATGAACCTCTTCTTTTGGAGTAACTGTTCACCACACGAGTGTTTTGAGGGCAATGAGGAGAATTCATTAGCATAGCTAACAAGACCTGTAGAAGCAGCTTTTGTTTTGAGGGCACTTAAAAATAATCCTGAAGTGCAGGGCTGAACTGAACACGTATGTTACTATTGGCAGGATGATTAAGACAATGTATTGTTTACAGTGACTGCTTGCAAAAGGACACTGGTAATATAAGTCCCAGTATGTTGTAGAGTCATCTTCCCATTAACACTGTAGCTGGTAGAGTGTTGTCCTTGGTTTTGAAATTAACTCACATGTCAACATGTGTAGCTTCAGGAAATGAAGTAAGTTTGTTCTTCATCCAGGGAGTCAGACTTTTATGGCTTTGCAGTATACAGTGGTTTTATTTCGTTTTTTTCACTCCTCAAAGGGCATCCACCAAAGGGCAGATAGGGAACTAGACTCTGGAGTTGCTTGGTGCTAGACTGGTTTATAATATCTCAAATGCTGCTGCCTCTTCTTCAGCCTTATTAAGACTCTTTCTAGTAGATTTAGCGTGACAAAGTAGTGCAGCAGTTTGCACTTTCTTTCTAAAAATTTATTTGGTCAACAAACTCATTGAAAACGAGAGAAAATGGCTAACCCTAATGCAGGCTTCACAGCTGAAATTCCTGGATGTACAAGACATGAGGAAATTTGCTTTTCTCAGTCTGTGTCAAACTTGTGTGTGGTGTGGGTTCTAACTCTGATGTTAAACAAGCCTTGTTCATGATGGCTTTAAAAGCTTCCCTTAATATCCTGTTAGCATGACATTTTGAAATATTTCAAACCAGTCTTGATACTTCTGACCTCACTCATGCCATGTGTTTATTTTCCCTACCATTTCATACACTTAAAATGAACAAAAATGCCAATGCTTCCTTTTGTGTACATTTATTATACCTAATTAAAAATTTGAAAAGCAAATTATGTGTTAGATTTTTAATTACTCTCTCTTCTCTTTTCCCAGGATTTTGCCAAAATTGTCTTGACATTTTAAATTTTTATTTTCTACTAGTTTCCTTGTTTAGAGGTTGGGTTCCCAAGCCTTGCTGCTGTTACACTTAGTGTTTAAAATTGGTAAAATTCAAAAGTGACAAGGAAAAGACGTTTAAAAAACTGTTGCTATGCTGTTGGCATGTGTGCCAGATAGCAGATTGTGTCTGTTTTCTCTGCAGAAAACCCTCTCTTCTTACTCTGCAGGAATTTCAAGTGTGACTTCCTGAAGCACAGTGCATTATTGCAATACCACACCTCCTGCCACCCGGCTCTGCACCCCAACACTTGGTTGTGTATTCCCACCAGCACCCTTCTTATGTCCTCCAGTTCTCTGGAGGTGACTGAGGTGCTGGCTGCACCCTTCTGTGGGGCACTTTCAGTTCACTAAAGCAGCAGGTTTGGCTTGTAGTGGAGGGGCAGCAGAGTGCCAACAGTACCACACCTGATACAAGTTAAAGACAGGGCCAAAAGCAGGGCATGAAGAGCAATAAATCCTTTCCTCTGGGTGCAATGAGCATTATGTCAGCTTCTTCTGAAAATACATAGGTAGCTTCCTACTCTGAATGTTCAGCAGCATTTCCTTCCACCTGGGCCATGCTTCCCTATTTCCTGCCCACCTTATGCTCTGGCTGCTGTGTTTGTTGGGCCCTTCCTTTGGGTGTTTTAACTTCATAACCCTTCAGGGAAGCAGCCAAACAAAACTAAGTCTGCAAGTTAAATTTTAGGTACAGTGGTAGATGGCTGATACATGGTTGGTGTGTGGAGTCCTTTTGTCTTTAAGCTGTTTGCATTGGTGAAGTTGATTTAACAGCTGACTCATAAATGTTTCTTCTATTGAGGGGGTTGATTATTCCTTGTCTGGACAGTTTCAGAAGTAATATGCTGAAGAGGGGACTGCTGCTCAGTTGTCTTCCTTTCCTCTTAGCAGATGATACTACTAAGAAGAGATGCAGCCTATTGTGATAACAGGCTTGAATTTCTCCTGCAGCAGCTATTCTTTTTCCTTGCCAAAAAATAAAGTCATATTAACTCCTGATGTAGTCATGTCTGGGCTAAGTGTGGACTTTAGTAGATATATGAGGGCTCTCAGTACCACAGATCTCTGAAGTGGGGAGAAAAGACTGGTACAGAATCAACTGATTATCTTTTAGCAATTGACTATTTATGCACTGCACCCTGTCCCTCAGTCTTTCACAATCTCTCTTCTGCAGCAGCAGTATAGAAAGAGAAGATGAAGGCTGTCTGCTACTGGTGACACTAGGAAAATAATTCTAGCTAATAAGCACAATATGTTCCATTAGCATGTGTTAAAATTTCCTCTCCTTTTGGGATCTGGTACATCCACGCAATCATCTGTTAAAGAGGTCTGCAACAGTTACTGTTTGCCTTGGCCACAACTGGTACCTACATTAGCACCAATTTCGTAAACACCTCTGAAAAGATGTGATTGGGAGTGAAAAAGCAGAGGTTGTAATTGTAGAATGGCATGTGGTTGTTCAAGTGTACGTGAAGTAGCTGACATTTGTTTAAATGCACTTCACTGAAGTCTGTTTTACAAACGGAATAATTCAAGCAAGTTAGAAAATAGCAAAATTGGCAAAAAATTTCCATCATTAAATTATAGAAATATTTATTTTGAAATGGGCAGATGCTTCAATAGATAGGAATTGGAGTCACTTCTAAACAGAAGTTGTATTGCTGAGTAGCAATTGTATTGAAAGAAAACTGGTGGGAAGAGAAGTGAAGAATATGAGATAAAGAGGAGAGAGTTTGCAGAAGTCAGTTACATCTAAAACCAATAACATGCTTATTAAAATACAGCTACTACAGAGCAGTGAAGGAGTACCCTACATTTTGACTCAATGTCACTTCGCTTACCTCTCCCTGTTGCCCCAGTTCCCCTTTTGCTGCAGCAGGGTATCTGATCTATGTGCAATGTTTGCTTTTTTTCTTCTTGCACGTCTGCAAAGTATTAGATTTCCCTGTCTAACTGGGACTTTTCAAGCACAAGAGGTACGTTTTATGGGGGAAGAAATTAATAGCTAAATACTTGAATCACTTTTTATGCTGAGGGAGTTCTTTGTCACCACTCTGTTTCCTCCTGCGTTTCCAGTTACCATCTTGTCTATGTTGTCACTGGTGTGGTCTTAAAAACTATGGCAGCAAATTAAGGAAATCAACATGTCCAAGAAATCATCTGTCTTGCTGACATTTTGTTTTCCTTCAGCTCTGTTAGGATTTAAGGCCTTGGGTCCTGTGTGAATCGTGAAGAAGTTCTCTTGCAGCTGAAGAAAGTGCAAAGCAAATCCCACTCTGAATGTAGGAAGAAGGAAAGGAAGATAGTTAATTGGGTAAAACAAAAACCTTAACAGTTTCTGAATGCTTTCCAAGGGACTCCTCCTGTTATTTGCTTTTCTGGATCCAGGCAGTTATTTCTAGTTGTTCTTTTGCCTTCTTGCTTTCTCTCTTTCATGAGGTCTGTTTTAGGTTTTAGTCTGCAGCTTTATCTGTTTCCTGACAGCTTACACCTTCATCAGGTGGCTTTGGCAGGGTGGAATGGGGTGAGCTATAGTCTAATTTTAACCATCAAAACACAATCTGCTGAAGCATGTTGATTGCAAGTTCAGGTATGTAACTCCTGCTGTTTTAAGCACAGCAGTTTATTTACCATACTCTGCCACAATAATGATTTGTTTATAAATGAGAAAGAAAAACAAGATATGTGACTCAAAAATATTACAGCAATTGCTCTTAGAGATTTCCCTTTGCACTTGTTGAATGCAAATTTTATCTTTATATAGAGATCTTTGATAGAACTGCAGCATTTTATTGCACAAAATTGGCAGAAGACCTTACAGTGTTATATAGGCTGAAAGATATTAAGTGGGCAAAAAAATTTGTTGCAAAGTTGCTTTTTAATCCACTATGACTCTCTTGAAACAGTTGCCAAATAAAGTAATCTTACATATTCCTAAATTAAAGAAAGCATTTAAATCAGTTACTGAGAAGGAAAGGTTCAAGTACCTCTCTTGAGAATAGTTAGATTACACTGCCATAATTAAATTATTAATTAAGTTTGTCCACAGTCTTGCCACTATTAGTTCATTTAACATTGAGTATCGGCTTTTTGTTGTGCAAAATTAGCCATTGATAATCCATAATAGATGCTTCCTCCTATTGTAAAGGAGGCAAATAGATTGTAGAGCCTGGACTCACATATCTGGGAACTTTTGAAAAGTGATTGTCCTCTGCCTGTGAATTGGTTCCAAGTGTCTTTTAGTTAGGGATGAGTATGGAGAATGCTATCAGACCAGTCATTGGACTGTTTGTTTGTTTAGTTTGATTTTTGCTGTTGTGGTGGTGGTGGTGGTGCTGGGGGTGGTGGTTTTTTCTTTGTTGTGTTTTGTTTTGTTTGTTGGTTTGGTTTGGTTTGGTTTGGTTTGGTTTGATTTTTTTAAAATTCATGGATAACTTGAGGAAATCAGGCAGGCTTCCCACTTCCTTTCAGGTTTCATTAAAGATGCAGAGTCTGAGGCTGTACTCATCATCTGTAAAAGAACCAATGCTCCAGTATTTGAGGCCATGAAAGATGTGTGACTTTCTACTGGAAGCTCTTCAATTCAATGACCTGGGAAAGGTAATCCAGAAAAAGGAAGAGATCTTGCCTCCAGTAATTGTGTCTTCTTTTGTGTTAGGCTCATTTAGTAGCCTGCAGCCATCGTCCAATACTGTCTAACCAAGTTCTTATAGATATATCCAGGACTTTGATGTAGCAGAATGTTACAGCATTTTACTGGAATTGAAGCACAATCACAATATAGCAGCGGCAATATCAGTGGAATCACAATTCAAATATACTGTTCAAATTCCCATTACTGGTCTCTAAATGCTTGGTGTCGTGACACTGTGTCCTCACAGTTACTGGGAAGAAATATGCAGGTTACACTCAGCTCAGGCCAGTTACTGTTTTCCAAGCTGACTTTTTGAGTTATCTATTTTCTCTACTTTATATTGGGCTGAGTCACATAAACACTACCCTCCCACGTTGGCCTGGTTAGCTCAGGAAAACATTACTGTCAACTAATTTCAGGGAAAGGTGTTTACTGGATCTTAGGACTGAATGATGCTGCTGTATTCCTAAAGCAAAATTTTCTATCCAGTCCTTCTTGCGCTGAGATAATTTCATCTTACTTTATGACAATTCATTGTTTTCCTTACATTCTTGCTTCAGCACATCATTCCTCCATTGCAGGGGTCAGTCACCCATTCTCATACTTTTACAGAATCTCACACATGTATTTTGCAGAAAAAGTTGGGTTTTTTTTTTTGTTTTCAGAAAGGAAGACATTTTCAGGGGTGATACTTTTACTATATTAAGAGGAAAGCTTAAGAAATCCCTAGACTTCCACCTGTACTTACAGGTTTGTGATAATAACCAAGCTACTCACTCTGAAAGAAGGAAGCTTTGGATGTCTACTTTTACAGCTCAGTCCAAATTTCTTGCCCTTTTTTGGTGTGGTTTTTTTTTTTTTCTTCTTCTTTATTTTGCATTGATAGGATCAGACCTTTCATTCATCACTTCAGTGATGCTGATGCTGTCAGGTCCAGAACAATACTGCCTGCACATAAAGAAAATCTAAAGGAAGAGTTATTCCCAAACTGGTTGTGAACCAGCAAGGTGGAGTCTTACAACTCTCACAGGAGGTCGTGTGAGCTCAGGCTACAGAAGATGGCCTTACTGATAAATGTTTCATTCTAACTATTTTTTTAAGCTTGATCATGCAGGCTTGTCTCATAGGTGTCCTGAGCTGATATAATGTTTTATCAAATGATTTTGTGGTGGTGGTTTTAATCTGAGGAACTCTAGGAGTTACTGTCAGAAGAATATTTGTGGTATTGTGTTGAGTGACTGAGAAAGAATTTATTTAACAATAACCTCAAATCCTGTTGTATTATATACTTTCAGTTCTTAATTTTTTTCCTTTCTAAGTTCAGACAGGAAAATATTTTTACTAGTGTTCTTTTTTTTGCATGACAAGGGACTGAAATTGCTCAGAGTTTATTTATGTGTTCAGCATGGTGAGGAACTGGGCAGGTTCTTTAGTATGGATAATACAACATGAAAATCTCTTGGCTGTGTATAATAGGAAGCATCTATTCCAAGTGAATGCTCATGTAGCTGTTTCATCTTAAAGAAGTCAGCTTGTTTGGAAATGATCTGTGTCAAACATAGGTATCCATAAACTACAGTTATAGGATCAGTGGAGTTACCTTTCTTTGACACTATCATCAGCTGACAAACTCAAGAATTTCTCATGGTAAATCTTCCTATAACTGAAAAAAACTGTAAATACATATGTAATAAATTTTACACTTAAATGTTCAAGCAAGCTTAACCTAATAGTATCACTATGTTGATAACCAACTTTCCATCAATATTGATATTTACCTCTTGACCTGTCTACTAAGGTTGCTAGAACTTGGATTTTTTGATTCATATAATAGCCACCAGGTTATTGACATGTATATGACTTCAGTGATAAGATCCAATGAAATTAAATAAATATCTGCAAATGGTGCTTTCTTGTGTTGTTCACAGTGCTGCCTGGATTCCTATACCAAATAAAAGCCTAACATCCTTCAACACCTTTTACTCCTTCAGACAGAAGAAATCAAAAGTTTACACAAACAGAAGATGGCATTGTCCTTGCTTGTTTTCCACAGTAGGATTGCCATAAAATCTTGCTGCCTGGTAAATCCATCTCTGTGATGAGATATGAGTATAGAAGTAAGACTATTCTCCCTGCTAGAAATCTTTTATAATATCGAACAGTATATAATTTTCTCTGTTCTTTTGACTGTATAATTTTGACTGTTCCTTGTGTGCCTCATCTTGCTCATCTACAGCATCGCTCTTCTCTCTTAACAAAAATTTTTTTTCTACTATTACAATCAGAATTTAAACGTCTGTGTTTTCCAACACTTTTCTGATCTTTTGTGCATGATGAGACACTGACCCACTCAGTTACAGAGCTTGTCAGCAATTGAACAGGGAATTGAATTCAGAAGGTGAGGCAGTAACCTCTTCTTATGGACTGGTAACTTTTTGCTGATTTATACTATAAAATTACCACAGAAATGAAAATGGAAAAGGCTGTTGGAAACAGCATTGGAATGAAAAGCATGTCTCTGAAGACTGCTTCGGGTTAATGGATGAGTTTGGCCTGAGGAAAGAGGATGCTTGCTTAATATTTTAATGGATTTCACTCTGTGCTTTCAAGCTGAGTTTTGCTTTTATTCTGCTTGCCTCTTGATTCATATATATAAGAGAGATAAAAGTGAGCTTAGCAATTCCCAAGGGATGGGAGGGTTTTCTGAGCAATGTCCTCAACACTGATGTAGCTTTCCCCCTCCACCTCTCAAAAAAAAATCAACTGTAAAAGACCTGCTAGTGCTGAAATGTTAAAAGCCTAACTGAACATTTTGGGCAAAGCTTTGCTGAAACCATAATTTCTTCTTTGAATTTCTGAAAATGGTGTTCTATCATTAGGAAGTCCACCATGGACTTTTCTCAGCTTTGTGTGGAAGAGAGTTTCTGTGGCAGCCTCATTGTCTCAGACAGGACTAAGCAGCATTGTTCTTTTGGAACAAAGTCATGAAGTCATATGTAGCTTCAGCTGCCAAGTGCTTGCTCATGATGTCACAATGGGAGATGAGCTCACAGTAGTGTGGCAGTCTCTACTGTTGCTGTCAGATCACAGTAAGGTAAAATCCAGTTACAATGATACATGGTTATTTACCTGACCGAGTAAGGTGCCTGATAGCATTCCTATGCAAATAGTCATCCCCATTACCCATAGAGGAATTAAACTCTGAATTAAACGCTGCAGTCTTTTTATTTCTCCTTCTGATTTCACTTATTATCATGTTGTTTGCACCTGATGTTAATGCATCAAGCTCTCTGGGCTTACTGAAAGCCTCAAAAAATTACAAACCATGTGAAACCAGGTGTATTAGCTGACTTGCATTGAAAATGAATGTGAAGAGTTTCCCCCATGCAGAGATGCAAGGATGATAATGTGGAGAAGAAGAACAGCAGCCCAGTTTGGTCTGAGGCAGTTAAAAGGTGGTTTTCAGCCTTTGGGAAGTTTAGTGGAGATGGCATTTGTTCTGTTAGCTCTATCAGGACCAGGCCAAGTTGTCTCCTGGCACTCTACCCTGTCATCTTGCTAGGGACTGGCCCTACACTTACCAACCTTCTGTTGGAGAACTGGACATCTTCCCAGCCCATTTCTCCTGCACCATGGGAGTAGTCTGCAAAGCATTTTGGCTGTTATCCCCTATGTTTCACTTCCTCCTAATATATACAAATTGTCAGACTCTGCTCCCAGTTCAGGGAGTTATTCCAACCCAACATCAGTTTACTAACAGGTGAAGTTACCTAAATACCTTTAGGTTAATTCTTCTGACTAGACACAGGGAGGTCATTAAAAGTTAGAGGAAATGGGATATTCTGATGTGATAGAAAAGGCAAAACTAGTTTTTGCATGTTTTATAAGTAATATCAATTATGCTTTCTAGTGAGGTGAATATGTAAATATTTGGTTTTGTATTCAGCTTCTCTGTCTTGTAAGAAGCAAAACAAATGACAGATGTAAAAGATGTCATCCAGTAGAGACAGCGATTTAAGTATCAAAATCTTCCAGTTTGCTGTTTCATAATTTTAAAATTTGATGAACTTACACTGTTTTAAGATATATGCACGGGTTATACCACAAAATTATATCAAATAATTACAAAACCACTATTAGCAAATAATTACAGGACATTCTACTACCTAACATTACTTCCACATCACTTTTGTTATGATTATATATTGCCCAAAGGTTAATTTTTGCAAATTATATGAAAAGCATAGTCTGACTTCATTCAGAAACTGAATGAAGCATCTGGTGAAAGCATCTGGTATGCTATGCTGTGTTTACACTTATGTTTAACATCAATTGTTTCCATGGTTCCAGGCTAGTTGATATTACTGAGAACTGTTCTATTGAGGCTATAGGCTATCATGCGTGCATGCCAAACGCCTTTATTTCTTCTACACTTAGTACTCTCAGGCATGAAGTCTGATGGGGTTTTGTTTGTACATATTCATGAGCATGACATAGCAAGCAAATATCTAGAGGTAGACAACATGGAATTTTAAGCATATAGGTAGACATTCAAGAGGACTATAATGCTTCATATAATAAGTTATTATAGATAGAATATTCTGGAAGTTATGTGAAAGTTGGTTTCTAGGTCTACATTTAAGTGTACTATCTTTGTTTATGAATCAGTAAATAGAAGCCCAAAACATCACTGGTGTTCAAAATGATGGTCCTGCATATAGTGTCTTTGGTTCCTGTAAACCAAATGTTTACTACCTGTAAACATTTCTATCAAATCTTAAGAAACCTCTAGAAGGAATAAGTATTTTTCTTTCTGAAGTATTTGGCAATAATCCCAACAATATAAGACTCAGCATGGCAAGCAGGCATCTCTGGATAGAAGGCTCGCATCCCAGTTCAAACTCTCAGGCAGGAGTCTTCAGAACAGCAGAGGGCTGATTGAGCCCTGCTGTGACACCCTAGAGAAGGACAGGTAGGAGTTGGCAGGTGGTATTACATGAATAACCCCTTGCAAAATCTCTCACCACTGTTTTCCCATGGAGAAGGTGGTTTTGTGATACTTTGACAGAGGTAAGGTCTGGTCTGTTGACTGGTCTGCTGCCAGAGCAGTTTCTAGTTTGTAGCCAGGGATGATCTGAAATAAAATGCATGCACATCATAGGACCCTGAGTTTTGTGAGGCTGAATATGGCTGAGACAATTAGTGCTGCTGCATTTTTTGTAAGAATAGAATAGCTTCTAACAGCACCACAACAGCATACAGTAAAGACACAGAGAAGTATTGGCTTCCAAACATTTCTAATGAAACATGATAATTGCTTTCATCTTTTAGACAGTCCAGAATTATTACCTCTGTCAAGATACATTTCTAAAGCTAAAAAAAAAATCCCCCTTATTTGGATTGCGTGGACTATGTGGGCCCACAGGACAACCATCTGAGTTGACTCAGAAAATGATCATAAAGAGCAAATGCCCTCAAATGCAGGCGGGAACAGAGCTTGTAGAGTTCATCTGATTTCTGACAAAGCATTTAATTTTGCTATATCTTCAAGGGAGCCCCTCATCCTCCCATGCCAGATGGAGCAGCTCCAAAAAGAAGATTTGTCAGCTACCACCATTCTGCCTGTGTACTGGAGCTGTCACATTCAAAGAGAAGTGTATGAAATGGACAAAGCTGTGCAAGGAGTCATGCAGCTTATTGAGGCCATGGGATGTGGCAGGAATTGCCCTTTAAATTTTATGATTGCCTTGGGGATAAAAAGCCTGTATTCGATCAGAATGAGAAAGGAGAACCTCTTGTCATAGAGCACTGCATGTGATGGGATAAAGTCTTCTAGACAGCAGGTGTAACCATTGAAAATGAGGCTGAGAGGCTCATGCAGTTAGGCATGAACCAAGTTCCTCTGTCATTTCTGAAGCAGTTGTTGTTAAAGCAGATCTTTCTCTGACATCTTGCAATGTCTTGATCCTTGCTAGGATCCTTTCAGGATCTAGGAAGATCCTGAAATCTTCCAAGCCTTGATATCTGAACAGCAAGTCCATGCTGCTGCAGATAAAATTTGAGCTGCGGGAAGCATTTATGAAAGCAGAGACGAGCTTGAAGAAATGGAAAGAAAAGCTGAGAAAATTGCAGAGCTGAGCCACAGCTTTGTTTACAATCATTAACTCAGAACAAATGGATTTGAAAATTATCATATTCAAAGCTAGGTAGTGTCACCAAAATGCAGGAAGTGACCACAGTGCCACAAGACTCTCCTAAATGAGACCTCACGGTAAAGTTAGAACTGAAAAAGGAAAACAACTATTCTAATGCAGAAGGCGATGCATCACCTATTAGAAATATTAATGTGCATGCAGTGATGAAGAGACTCTGCACCTCCCAAAACCCGTGTCTCGCTCCGGGTGAAGCACTGGGAGGTTTTTACAGAGCAATGTGTAGCAGGCAGTGTGGACTCTGCACTGTCAGAAAGCACAGGGACACAGCTCCGTCTCAAGTCTGCATTCACATGGATGTAGTAGAAACGGGAAGGAGGGCAGGGAGGGCTTTCCTCATGGTAGCAAGGTGCCAAGGAAACCAAGGACTGAAACGACTCTTGTTCTGCAAAACCTTGTCCCTGTACGTGCAGAGCCTGATCACCGCCGAAACAACTGCGTGGGTGCAACTTTCGAGTTCAGTTCAGGCAGCCGCCTCAAGGGCTCTCCTCAGCCCTTTCTGAGCCGACTGCGCTGGCTGGTGCGTGCTCCTTGACTGACACAGAGAAAAACGCATACATTTCCATCCATGAGTTCCCAACACTTCACGTTACCCTGGTCTCCCAAACAGAGCTCCCGCAGGGTGTAACAAATACTGCAGCAGCCGTGTGCATTCCCTCGGCAGGGCTGGAGTCCCGGGAGCAGCCGGGCCCTGCGGCACGGCCTGCGCTGCCCGCGGCCTGCCACGGCGGGGAGCTGGGACTGCGGCCACGGCCCCGCAGAAAGGCTGGAGCGGGCCAGTGCCCCTCCGCTCGGCCTGAGCGAGGGGGGAAAAGGCGGAGGGCCAGGTGGAGGAGGAAAGTGACGACTGCGCTGAGAAACTGCGGTAGAAAAGGGTGTGTGGAGGAGGAGGGATGGATTAGAGGGGGAAAGGGCAGAAGGGAGAGACTGAATGCGGTTTGCTTGGTGGGACCGGTAAGCACGCCAAGAGAAAGAAGGAGGGTGTTTGGGGGGATAGGGAGCTGGAGGAGAGTGGACAGGATGTATGGACAGGTGGACTGTTGGCTCCAAACTGTTTCATCTGGCACATGGAAATGTTTGGTTCTGCAAAAATAACTGGTGAGCTGGCTAAAATAGCTCTGTTCTTGCCCAGTGAAAACACACGTTTTGAGAAGCTGCTAGGTGAGGAGAGGTGTCTGCTGCTGGCCAGAACTGAGATTAGAAAGAACCTGAGAAGTGTCAGGGCAAAGATGAGATTCTGGGAATTCTGCCCTTTCCCACCCCACTTTTTTCTTCAGAAACTCTCCCTCACCTCCTACAGGCAAGTGTTCATGACAAGACGGATTCAGCCCTCCCTTGGGAGCTTCCAGGAGCCTGGCTCCATCACAAGTCCGGGCATTCCAGGTGGGCCTTCTTTGGCTTCTGGCATGTCACCTACACAGACCAGGAAAGCTGAGATGTGTTTGGGAGGGAGAAGACATGTCTACCTAAAAGGTGTCTCTTGTTCCATAGTGCTGCCTTATCTCTCTTTTCTCCTGCCTGGAGCTGACAAACCTAGGGGTGCAGCAAACTCTACTTTGGCTCTGGGTTTTTTAAACAAAGCCTCACAGTTCTGGTTCAGAGCATCTCCCATCTATGTCCTTCCTCTTCACCATCCTTCTTACTTTAGTCCAGTTTCCCACCCTTGATTTCCAGACAGCACTGTCACTTTCCCCTGGAATCTGTGTTTTAACTGCATGGTGCCTTAAGGTAACATGGCTTAGGACTGTCCATCATAACCTTGAGTTTTCAGTTGCTGCTAGTATTAACCATGTGTGCTCAAAGTGATGGATTTGTGCCTCTAGGTAGATTTCTCTTTTTCTTGGCATTTTTGCTGCCTAGAGAGTGAGGCCCAGCTCCAGTGTTGCTTGTGTCTAGGCAGTGCCTGGCTCTTTGCAGCCCAGAATTGCAGCCTCGTATTAGTTACAAATCCCATGGAAACTGTGGAAAAGCAAAGACATTTTCTCAACAGAGAATAGCTATTCAGGCGCTGCCAAAGCAGAGTTCTGCCCAAGAATTAATTTGCTATCTCAGGGTAGATGCACCTTATGCTTCATGGCCTATTTGGCAAAACGGAGTATTCATGCCTACCTCCCTTTCCAAAATGTTGGAGTGCAGGGCTGCATGAAGACTTTTGAACAGAAAACAACAGGCAAACAGAATTTCTGTCTCTAACACTCTCCTCTGGCTGTCTGGTAACTCTGGAAGCCAATGACCAGGCAAACCTGGTCCTTACCTCTTGTCACTGTCTAGGTAGTGGGTGGGGGCAATGGTAATGCAACCATACTTCATATTTCCCTCTAAGCAACTATCATGTAGTAGCAAAAAGCCTAGTCCTGTAGGCAGATAATAAATTAACTCCATTGCCACAAGGCAGCATGTTAAATCCCTGTGAGAAACAAGTGTCTCTCATATTGCGTAACAGAACAATGCCTGAATGCAATCTCAGGCAGCAACTACAGTCACAGGTGTCATTAGGCAAAGGCTGGGGCTTGCGGTCATGAAGCTAAAGGATGGATGATCTGAGGGTGCTGAGTCCTGTACGGGACCACAAACATGATGGAAAGTATGGGGTGATCTGCAGAGAGCATTTTAAAGTGGTAACCTTGTTGCAGAAAAATTTGTATCGGGCAGAATGATTTTGTTTAGACTCAGCTTTGTGGCAGTCTGTGGCGCTGTCTGTCCCCACCACTCTAGCCAAATGACTGCTGTTCTCTTGAAGACAGCATTAAAAAAAAGGAGCTTTCCTGTGTAGCTCAAGAAGTTGTGTGCTTGTGCCAGGTGTTGATCTAATAGGGAAACTGAGAAGTTACAGCAGCTGGTGTTGAAAGTACACTTCATTGAAGACGGTTTTTTGGTAGCACTCTTGTTTTTGCATGGCTTTCTGCGTCTGAGATGAGGAAAGGTGCAGAAGAAGCCAGCTGCTCCTCTAGTCCTGCTGGGTGACCAGGGACAGAACTGTGGAGCTAGGAAGGGCCCTTGCAGATTTCTTGTGTATAGTAGAGTAGCAGAAAAAGCAAACTCACTGAGTTGCTGCCGGTGGCCTGCCTGAGAGCTGGGGGTGTGGTAGGCTGCAAGGCCACAGAAGCATGAACTAGTTGATAGGACACTACAAGAATGTTACTTGCAGCAGCAATGTGACTTTGAACCACACTTAAATGGCAAATTTTTCATTACAGCAAGATGAATAATCTGGTAAGATTACAGCTGCCAGTTATCAGTCCTCTGTGAGGATGTTAGATAAGGCAAATCTGAATCACAAAACCTGACTGTACCAAAATCTGGACCACTGCCAGAAGTGTACCCTGTGTTGCTGAAAAAAACCCCATGCTTCCCATATAAAAGGCAGCAAGCAATTTAATAGCCAGTAAGAAATAATCAAAGCAGGAGGAGTTTTGGGCTTGGGGACAAGCTAAAAGAGTTTTGAATGCCTCTTCCGTGAACTCGAGAAGTTCAGGAGAAAACCTCCTCTTTCAAGAGATATGCCAAACTAACTCTCATTTGTTAGAAGAAAACAGAGAAGATCCTGATAATCCTTCAACCGAGGAGCGCCAGGGGGATGGGAAAAGAGGAACCTGCATCCCTTTTGATTATCAGCAATTTCTGGTGATTACTACCAATTTCTGGTGGTTTCTGGAAGGAGCCTTGTGTGAGGTATCACTGCGAGGGACTGACAGAGGTCTGACTACAGAGAAACTGGCTAAATAATCCTCACTCCCATTGCTAAACACAAGACCCCAGGGCAGCATTCTCTGTTAAGCTGTGCCAGTGCTTAACAGTACTGTGCAAGCACTTCTGTGCTGCTGCCTGTGATGTTTTATGTATGAGATATAAATTTAGAAATCAGCATTGTTTTTCCACTTACTTCTTACCCCAAATCAATTTTATAGCTCCATATTTGTATGGAATATAAAAGCTCTACACTTTTATATTCCATTTCACGTGTAGCATGGAATAAGCTAAGTTAAGTCTGTAGGGAGTCTGCCTCTACAACTGATACAGCTGGAACAAACAGATAATCTTTAAGGCATCTGATTTATCTTTGGGTCTGAACTGCGGCCCGTTTTTTTTTTTTTTCCCAGCTGTAATCAGCAGTAGCACAAAATATATTTTTCCTCCTTAAAAGACTTTCCTCTCGCATACTCCTAGACCGCAGTGCTTGTAGCCATGTAAATTCTGCCACAAGGAGATCAGTCAGAGTTTAGGACCCAGAGCCTTGTTTAAGGCTTACGGGATATGACAGCTGACTGAAAATCAATGAAGTGTGATGTACCAAGCGTCATAATGAGGGCAAGATAAGGCAAGGAAGGTGCTGCCTTGCCTTGCCGACTCAACTGCCTACTTCGATTTTTAACTAGATTGTTTGAGTCCCCTGCAAAGATGAGACCGATTTGCTAATGAAAACAGAAGATCAGATTTAAAGGAAAAGCCACGGTGGTGCCCATGCTTTGCCTAGTGCTCACTGTGCTGTGTCTGAGCCGCTCAGGTAGGTGTGATTTCTTCCTCTTCTTCTTCTTCTTCCAAGCTGAGCTGCAGGTGTTCAAGTTTTTTTTTCTGTTGGCCGGTTAGCTGCTGCTTTCTGGAATACGGTGCATGCTGGCTTCCCTTGGTCATCCTTTAAACACCGTGTGAGTAGCAGAAGAGGGTTGTATCAGTTGCTGCCTTTGTGTTGCAACCATGGTCAGTTTGACAACTAGGTTTTAATAACTGGTGGTGGGGCAATTACTGGCTAGAAATTAACAAAAAATCCTAAGCTTGACTTCTAGCTGCTAAAGGGAATTAAGGGAGAATTTCTGTCGCCAAGAGAAAACCTGAGATGCTTCAGGTAAACTGATAAAAAGTTAAGTGTCTTGTTTGTACTTATTGGGGTGTTTTGCACATTTGTTTAGCAGACTTTCTGCCCCAGAACTCCTGTCCTGCACCTGGGGAACTGCTACTTGGGCAGATCACAGAGAGAGACAGGAAACTGGGGAAGTGGGGAGATGGCAGACAGTGCTTGAATACTTGAATGCATGTTAACCTGCCAGGGAGCTCCCCAGGTTTTGCCTCTCAGTCCATCATATGGTAGATTCAGGGATGTATCTGTCCTATGACTGCTTCTCTTCTTTTTTTCAAAGGCAGTACTACTTTGTTCAATATTTTCTCCATGGGTTTATCTAGCTTAACCATAAAGTGGGGCTTGGTCAAAGGAACTGTTAGGCTATTTTCCCACATAATATTTCTTATTTCTCATTAATAACTTCTGCTTTTAAACTGTCTTTGTGCAAGTACTGAGGCTGTCTTAAAAAGGCAGCAATCTTCTTCCTTCTTTCTTCCCTGTGAGACTCCTCAAGTATTTTTCACTTTTTTGTGGCTTCCTCAGCAGATGAGATTCAACATATCCAGCCCCAAACCCAGCTTTACCACCTGTCTTCTATACCCCCTTGGAGCATTAGGTACCTGAATTTTATGTGAGATGTGGGCTGTAAAATGGCACCGTTTTCTTTTGGGGGGGGAGTCATACATACCCGCGGACACAGAGGGTGTGTGGCTGCATATATGTGTGCAGAATGTCATACTCAAGTGAAAACAGAGCACTGTATTCTGACAGTAAGACAGAGCTGGTTTTGATTGTGCATATTTTGGGGTTATGGATTTTTCTATTCACGGGCTTTTCTGTTAAATTTCTTGTTTTTAACAACCATACACCCCTATGAATCTCCTAAAGGGAAAGCAAAATGTCTAGGAGATAGAGGCTCTGCAAAGACTCTTGCAGTCAAGGGGTTGGACCTCTGAGGCTGTGAGTAGTGAGGGGGGAGAAATGTGTTCTTTCTCTTCCTTTGCTTGCAGATGCAATACTCATCTGCCATGTTTGGGCAACCAATCTAGTTTCCTAGAACAGATCGCAGACTCTGTCCATTATTTGCTGTGGAGGAGCTAGGGTCAGCTCTGGCATGAGAATAAACCCTGGAACAAGCAGAAGGGGCATTTCTGGAAATAGCAGACCTGGGCTTGTGACAAAGTGACAAGACAATGTGGCCCTATAGAGGACCGCTGTAAACTGTGCTGACAGCTTCATCAGCTATGCCTGGCTCTGGGATGGAACAGGTAGAAATGAGTGTGAAAGGTCCCTCTGATCAGCCAGCCTCTGCCTGCCCAGGGCTTGGTAACCCCACCTGACCTGTATTTCAGATGCAGAGGACAAACACAGCTTGTGCTAGAACATCTGACAGTAAAGTTGTTATTTTGTGAGTGCAAGCACTAGGTTTCAGAGTTTATAGCTCCTTCAAAGAGGAATAGTATCTTGCTCTGTCTGGAAGTGGGGATGACAGTGTTGCTTGTACCTTGTACTATCCTTAGAGAATCCAGAGAGCATTAAAGAATGGTTTTGTCCCATGGAAAACTGTTGTGAGATCAGGTTTTTGATTTGGGCAGTTCTTCAGCTGTGTTGCTTGCTGTGGGTGTAGCCCTGTCTGCAGCCTCAGACAGACCCTGACCAAGGTGGAGGAGGCTGCGCAGCCTGTCATGCTCAGATGGGCAGCAGCTGCTGGGGAAGGGGACGTGGGCAGAGATAGTGGTCTGTGGTCACTTCCTTTCCTCCATGTAGAGGCAGCGCATGATCGTCTGCCTCCAGTTTTCTCTCTGGAAGGGCTGCTGTGTTTGAATGCCCTTTTTCTCCATGTTGTACAGGGACCCTTCTGGGGGCTGCCTTAACTCTGATTTTTGATGCACATGATGTGTGAGCATATTGACTGTGCCCTCTAGGGTTCTCCCACTGTCAGATCCTGGCACTGCAGATCCATGGGCCTGCAGACCCCGCTCACACCTACTGCTTGGCAATCCAGGCACAGATGTTCTGCTCATCCTGGGGCTGTCAAGGCACAAGCTGGGCCCTGGACAGTGTCCTGTGAGGTCCCTTTTGACTGCTGACACAACAATATTGGCTGTGATCCCTGTTGTGTGGGGCCAGTCTTTTTTCCTCTGTGGTGGCTTTGAGGAGAGATAAGATCCTTCTCATCCTTGGTTGCTGTGTATGTGCACAAGGGAAGAGATGGAGATCATGTCAGAACCTCAACATCACAGGGAGTGGGCTGAAGTTTGGGAAAGGATGGATGGTCTGCCCTTCCCCCTTCATGATAGCAAGTAGAAGGGGGAGAATGGTGTCAGTGATTGTGGGAGTCACAAGTCATGCAGGTACAGGCCATGATGTCTCTGTGCTTGCCTGGCAGATCTAGTTCTGACTGCATCATCCAGCTCCTACTGCTGCCCGATGGGCTCTTTTTGCTTTGGCAAAAAGTCCATAGAAAACATAAACCTGGTACAAAGTCATCACTGCTCTGATGATTTTTTTTAATGTGAGTTGGGCTTGGGCTATCATGCCTTTCCATTCACTTGCCCTGGTTCTACTGAGAGTCTGTGCATCTGAATTCCTGCAGAATTTGCTGTACAAGACAAGACCTGCGTAGAGGTGAATTTTCCTCACATCATTGCTCTGTTTCACATTTTCAGGTCATGGCATTCTCCATGTCTGCTTTCTGGCAATGCCTTCACTCTGTGTTGCTCTCTTCCAGATGTGAATGCCTTCAGTTCAGTTGCTGAAAATGAGGATGCGCTCCTCAAGCACTTATTTGAAGGCTATCAGAAATGGGTCCGCCCTGTGGAAAACTCCAACGACACCATCAAAGTCCTTTTTGGGTTAAAGATATCACAGCTCGTGGATGTGGTAAGTGTTGTGTTAGTAAAGCACCACTTTTATAGATAGTTATGCCTCCACCTGGGAGGACTGGTAATGTAATTAGCTTTTGCCTCCTGACCCAAGAAATGCACAGTGATGGTTGGGCAGCAAAACACTGAGCATGAAATGCAGCTGGTGATACAACCTTCTCCCCGCCCCGTTCCCCTCCACCCACAGCATGGACTGTAGGACTCATTTGTTTTGAAGGAAACCTGAAGGTCCTTTTTTCCCTATTGTTCTTAGGGAATATGGCCTAATTTCCGTAAGGTTTTGATCAAACAACCCATGCCAGACAGTTCTTGACATCTATGTTGCAATTTAATGACAGGACATCTACAGGAGAGGACTGAGGAAGAGTAAGAGCTGGCTGGATGTTACTCATTCCAAGCAAGCTAGCATTAATGCCAAAGATAGTTCAAGTCTTAACCCAGCTGGTCACTAAGATAAAACTCTAGAGGCAACATAGCTAATCCTGTGTTTCTTCCCTTGTGGAAATTTTCCCTTCTCTTTCTGCTGCAGTGCACGGTGGAATTTGCACAATGCCCAGAGGTACCCACACAAGAGTGTGCTCCTTACATCCCCCAGCCCCTGGTAACGTCCCCTTGTGCTGTGGAAGGCACACTCTAATTTTATGCTTTATTTATGTATTTAGGACAATGTTTCAGCTTGTATCTTCCCAAACTCCCTCCAGGCTGAGCAGTGTGGGGAGATGAGCCATCCTATGAGCCCACAAGCATATGTGACCTGATACCACTTGCTGTCTGAGCCCTGGCTGCATCCTGGGTCTTTGGCATATGATTCCTTTGAGCTCCTGTGAAATACCAGACCTCAGTTTTCCAGCCTCAGAGGCTCCCAAAGATAGCAGGGACAGCACCTAGAAAGTCAGTCGCTTTCCCTCAGTGGTGACTGAAGAGCTCAAGCCCAAGGGGAAACAGGACCATAGGGATCTCCTCATCTTGGCGCAGGGTTGGACTCAGCAGGTTGGATCTGTTTCTAATGGCTGCTTTGGTATTACAATCCTCTCTCCCTGTCTCACTCTAGGATGAGAAGAATCAGCTGATGACAACCAACGTGTGGCTGAAACAGGTAAATTAGACCACATCAGACCTCCCTTTTCCCCATGGGAACTGCTGAGCTGAGTAGCCATCTCAGTTTGCTGCCCACTGTGCCATCCATCCCATTTCATGATGCTGAGTGGCCAGCACCAAGATACCTAACCTGAAGTTTTTCTTCACTCTTCTCCCTTCAGCCTATGTATAGAGACGGAAAGGCAGGCGAGTAGGCCTTTAGGACATAGGGTACCCTCTTCTGACCTGCACCCCAGCTGTGTGCTCAAGCCAGTATTTATTTCAGGGAAGCAGCACAGCTGGTATGGCAGTGGCTGTCCCTGGGATGTTGTATGTGCCCTGAGGGACTGTCCTGTCTCATACTTAGAGGTCACACAAGTATTGTCTCCCTTGTCTGAGCCAAGAGTGGTGCCTCGGATAGATTTCTTCATTGCTCAGCATATGTAAAGAGAAAGAAGAGGCCAGTATGTTACACACACGCACACACACCCCACAGACCTTTTCCCATTAAAAGCTGTAGCAAATTGATCAGATGTCTATCATAATTGCTTCTGGAACAGATGGTGATTTTACAAATGATGGAAAGGTGCAAGTTGAACTGTTAAGTCTCCTTTCTTCTTCACTCCTGAAGAACACTGTTTTTGGTTTAGGTTACATTGCAGCAGTTTATTGACCTTGTGACAATTATTTTAAGTCTCTCGGCCTTGTGAGTATCTGTAAAGATGTCAGCTGATCCTGGGCAGAGGACATAAAAAACAAACCGTACTTGAAATCATGCCATGAGGAAAGGTTCTTGGGGGTCACTGGGCTGGTGGATGAGAAATGTGACTCAATTTTTGTCTCAGTCTGGGTACTGTACTACTGCAGTGAGTGTGAGATTCTGGCTGGAGCAAGACCCCTAAAACCAATATGGATATTGCATGTAAAGATGATCTCTCCCTTGAAGAGGGAGAAACTCAGCCTTTCCCTCACTGTGGGGAAGACAGGATTTTCCCCTTTTGCTGGAGAAATTTCTCTCTGGTCCAAATACAACTGCTGGGAACCTGCCCTGAATTATCTGCAGTATTATGATTTCCCCACCTTTAGCTGCAATTATAGAGCCCCTTTTGTGCACAAGGCCACATCTTGTCTCTCTTTGAGTATCCACTTGGGCAGACAGCAGAACTCATCGGCCGTCATCTGTCCTCTCCCCTTTCCAACCCACTCTCCTGCAGGCTGTAGCACCCACCTTCACCTGCAGGTCCAAGCCCTGTGCACTGTAGACACACTGATTTCTCTGGAAGCCTTTGGAATCCTCAGATTTCAGCTAGGGCAGCTCAGGGAAACCCAGGACTGTGATTTCCCAGAGTTGGGCTCTCTGGAGTTGTTACCATTTCTAATACCACTTCTCCATCTAATGAGCTGAGAGCATCAAGACCCAAGGTAATGCACAGGGAGTGGAAAATGAGGCGCTGGCTGTGGTTTTCACATGTATAAGTGCCCTCAGGAGCTCAGGGTGAGCACTAAATACCTGTGCCTGACCCAGCTGTCCTGCTGTGGAAGTTGTGTGTTCATGTAGGCCCAGCTCCCTCAGTTTTCCCTTGTAAGAGGGATGATCCAGTCCCCGCATCATCTTTGTTACCCTCTGCTGGACTTGGCTTTGTCCATGTTTTCTCTGTCCTGAGGGGCCCAGAACTGGACACAGAGCTCCAGATCTGCCTCACTAGATGTGCTGAGTAGAACTCCAGATGTACTGAGCAGAGGGACAGGATCACCTCCCTTGACCTCCTGGCAATGCTCTCCCTAATGCACTCCCGGATCCTGCTGGCCTTCTTGGCCCCCAGGACACACTGCTGGCTCATGGACAGCTTGTTGTCCACCAGGACCCCCAGGTGCTTCTCCACAGAGCTGCTTCCCAGCAGGTCACCCCCAGCCTGGGCTGGTGACTGTGGTTGTTCTTCCCCAGGTGCAGGATCCTAGACTTGCCTTTGTTGAATTTCAGATGTTTCTTCTCCTCCCATTCCTCCAGCTTGTCAAGGTCCGTCTGAAGGGCTGCACGTCCCTCTGGGGTATTGACCACTCCTCTGAACTTTGTGTCATGCTGAGAAGGCATCTGTGCCTTCATCCAAGTCATTGGTGAATAAGTTAAACAACACTGGGCCCAGTATGGAACCCTGGGGGACACCACCAGTGACACTGATTACTAGCTCTTTGGGATCTGCCATTCTGCCAGGTCTCAACCTACCTCACTGTTCACTCATCTAGTCCAAACATCCTGAGTTTGCCTACAAGAATGTTCTGAGAGAGACAGTGTTGAAAGCCTTGCTGTAATCAAGGTAGACAATATCCAGTGCTCTCTCTTGTCCATCCAGGGAGTTGTTTAATCACAGAGAGCAATTAGGTTGGTCAAGCATGATTTACTGTTAGTGAATCCATGCTGATTTCTGCTGATCACCTTCATAATTTCTCAGCAAGAGTCTTAATTTTCTTGGACAAGCAAACCTAAAACACAAGCATTTTCTTTTTATTTTTTTGTTAACCTCAAACATCCTGGTGCTCAAGATGGTGGGATTTGATACACAAGCGGGCTGACACACAAGGTTCAGAGAAGCCTTTAGTGGTTGCTGAGAAAGTGTCTGGATTCAGGCAAGCTATGACCCCCTGCTAGCAAGGGTCAGGAATCTGAGTCTCGTGTTTTTTGTTCCACTAGTAGTGGGTTAAACTCTTCAATGACAGCACAGAAATGGAAATTTGGTAGAACTGGAGGAAGAGAGAGCGATTGCAATGTCTGGAGCAGCTTGGAAAAATGGAGAAGAGTGGAAAGAGCCTTATGCATCTGATGCTATGGTTTGTGTCAGCACAGCCCACAGGGAGATTCCTGTTTTAAACTGCTCATCTTCCAAGTCTGCACTCAACCTATTTTCTGCTCTAGTAAGAAGAAACAACCATTTGCCTTGCAGACACGAAAGAGCACTTTAGCTGGGAGAGAAATCAATGCAGAGTAGGGAGAAAGTGAGGAGTGTTGCAAATGGAGCAAATCGCCCAGGCCAAGAGGCTGCTCCAGTTCAACTCCAGAGGGATGATTCTATCTCCAGGTGGCTCACAGGGTATTTGCTGCTCTTGCGTTAGGAGGCTACAAGATGACTGTGTTGGTTGCTGCTAGGCCCTGACCATCCCCTTGCATGATGTATGTTTCCAGCCTAAGCCCCCTTGTACCTATTACAGGAAGTGTCCAGGACATAGGTGAGACTGTGACCACTTAACAGCCTAGGCTTCTGGAGACATCTGTTAGAAAACCATCTTCAGAGAAAAGATCATGCTAAAAGTGGTGTACTCTGTCCCTGATTCTGAGGCTATGAGCAGCAATGGCCCCTCCTCTCTTTCCACACCTGAACAATAACAAATCTCTCTAGTATAGCTGTGAAAAGCGTGTGGAGTCAAAGAAATAAGAAGGGAACCATATGGAGAATTAATAGATAATATTGCTTTTTTGGTTCATCTTTAAGTCACGGAGGAAATGACTGGCACCAGCCCAGTGAAGGCTGAGACCTCTGCATCCCTGGAGATCTCTTAGTGCTGCAGCTTAATGGAAACTGGTTCATCTTCCACTTCTTGGTATTGACCACAGTCTTCAGCTCTTGTATGACATTGCTGCTATTTCTGTGGGCAAATAAATATCCTCATCAATAATGAACAAGGATCAGAGAGCTGATTTTCCATTGCCTTTCTGTGGAAATCTCCAGGTTGTTGGAGCCACTTTGTTATGACATCTCTATCTGAAAATCCAAAAAAAGAGACAAAGTTATTCTAGAGTTCAACGTGATGAAAATGGAGAGGATTCTCCCTGCTTTTGTAACCAAATACTTTACAATAACATCATATTATTTTTTCTGCAACAGTCTGCAGGTCTTTCTGATGAAAGACCAATTTTTTTTTTTTTGCAAGGATGGTGTACAGATATTAGGTGTTGTATTCCATTTACTGAAAAAGCCAGGTCTCCACTGAAAAGTGAATTAAGGCCACCTCTTAGTCATTTGAGTGCTAGTACCCACATCACCTAGGGTCCTTGGGGTCTTCCATGGGGTTTGTGCCAACCAAAACCAGCTTGGGCTGGTTCTCAGAAGGAAGGAAAGCTGCTGCACTAAAAGGAAGTGTCTCCTTCATTCTAGACTACTCTCAGGTGGGCTGTGCAGGGTGCTGAGTGAAGTGAGAGTCAAGTGCTCTCCAGGAGTGCTGGCTTTGAGGTTGCTAGCCTAGGGATGGGTTCTTGGGTCTCACCTGTGTCTGGAGGAGCAGAGCCTGTGGGGATCAACACCTCCCAGCCATGCCTGTCTCGTACCCTCTCTGCAGCTGAGCAGCCTTATAGCAGGTTCTGCCTGCTGTGCTGTGCGTGCAGTTGTTGAGGCACATGCGGGGCTGAGGAAAGAGGCTGCTGCTTATGAGTGGGCAGAGAACTCTGCTGTTTTGTTATAGGAATGGATCGACCACAAGCTCTCTTGGAATCCAGATCAATATGGTGGGATCACTGCTATCCGGGTCCCCTCTGAGTCTCTGTGGCTTCCTGACATAGTTTTGTTTGAAAAGTAAGTAGTGTGGCTCCTTGTTTTGGGCTTGGGCCAGAGCTTGGGCAAGGCATGTCAGCTACTGTGAGGCTTGTGTGTGCTGTCAGAAGGCTGCTTCTTTAGGCTGTGTGAATGTTGTGCACCTTGTGCTTCAGGTGAGGGATAGAAAACAGAGCTGAAATGGGGTACGACTGGGGCAAACATAGTCCTGAACTTGGTACTGTTTCTTCCTGTCCAACTTCCAGTGCTGATGGACGTTTTGAGGGATCCCTGATGACCAAAGCCGTAGTGAAGTACAATGGAGTGGTGACCTGGACACCACCGGCCAGTTATAAGAGCTCCTGCACAATGGATGTGACCTTCTTCCCCTTCGACAGGCAGAACTGCTCCATGAAGTTTGGGTCGTGGACCTATGATGGCAATATGGTGGACTTGATTTTAGTGGATGAAAATGTAGACAGGAAAGACTTCTTTGATAATGGGGAGTGGGAGATCTTAAACGCCAAAGGTATGAAAGGCAACAGGAAGGATGGGCTGTACTCTTACCCATTTGTCACTTACTCCTTTGTATTGAGGCGCCTTCCATTATTTTACACTCTTTTCTTAATAATCCCTTGCCTGGGATTGTCTTTTCTAACTGTCCTGGTGTTTTACCTACCTTCAGATGAAGGTGAAAAGCTTTCATTGTCAACGTCAGTTCTAGTCTCCCTCACTGTTTTCCTTTTAGTGATTGAGGAAATAATCCCTTCTTCTTCCAAAGTCATCCCTCTGATCGGTGAGTATCTGCTCTTTATCATGATTTTTGTGACCCTCTCTATCATCGTGACTGTGTTTGTTATCAATGTCCACCACCGATCCTCAGCAACTTACCATCCCATGGCACCCTGGGTCAAAAGGCTCTTTCTCCAGAAGTTGCCTCGTCTGCTCTGCATGAGGGCCCATGTAGATCGCTACTCATTCTCAGAGACTGAAGAAAAGGGAGCTACCTCGAAATCAAAGTTTCTGGGGAAGCAGAAATACAAGCAAGCAAAAGACGGAGAAAAAATTGTTATTGCCTTTCTGGAAAAGGCAGCAGACTCCATTCGGTACATTTCCAGGCACGTTAAAAAGGAGCATTTCATCAGACAGGTAGGTGGAGGGAGGGCAAGGAGGGAATCACACTTTCCTTTGTAGCAATGGCTTCCAAGCGCTTTCCTTTTCTTCATGCTTTTCCTTTTGCCTCTTCTTCCTGCTCTCCTCTGAGACATATTCTTCCTCAGACCTTGATAAATGTTTTTTGAGACAACCCATAGCTTCAAGGAGAAGCATATTGTTCTGTGAGTCCCTGCTCTTTGCAGATGCAAGAGACTCTAGGAGCCTCTCCTGGAGGAATTCCTGGTTTGGGTTTACTTGAATAACCTTGTCCTGTGTAAGTTTGGGATACACACAAATCTGGAAGCCTCTAAACTCATGTGCTCAAAAAAGTAAGTTTTACGCTCACAGGCAAGCTCTATGGCGTTTGCCAGGTGTCAGTCCTGGCCTCCTAACACATACTGTGCATTGCATAGTTGCTCTTTTTTGAGTGAAGATCTTCTAGATTTTCACTAACACCTGTTTAGATTAGTTCCCAACTACTATCCTTCACCTCTCAATGAGCCTCCTGGCTTTTAAAATAGCAAATTACTGTGTTTGCAAGCAATGAATCTCATACAAGGGTAGGACAGTAGAGCAATGCAGCTGGCAGCATTTGGAAAAACGTCTGTTTGCATCCTCCTAGCAAGAGCTAGGGCTTTGTTTAAACTGTGCTGAGAGGACTACAGCAGAAAGAAGAACAGTAAATAAACATATAGTATGTGAACACATACTGTCCATGACTAATACCTGTTTGAAGCTTAAATAATTTTAATAAAAAGGTTCCTTAAATCACCTTAATAAATGGCACTTTTCTGTATGCATAGTTGTGCCAGCACTCACCATTCAAAATTCCCTTCCTGAGTGTACCCAATCTGAGTCAACAACTCACTTAAGCAAACACAAGTAAATCGAACTGCTTGTACTGGAATCAATGTCTGTGTCCAAGTGCTGTGCCCGAGCTTCATCCTGGCATTTACAGGGAGATGCAGATCTCACTGTAAGAAGTCCAGTTCACTAGAAAGCCATCCTCAAGGCTAAGTCTGTAAATTTTCCTATATGCACTTAGCTAAAAGCTTTTGTGCAGACTGAGGGAGTCTCTTGACCATGTGCATAGAACCATGGAATTGCTTTGGGGGTTTGAGTGATTTGCAGCCATGAATGTTAAAAATGTGATCTCTGTTAGTTTTAGGCTACCATGTACTACAGACGTCTAATTTTAAAACCAGATTTGGGGAGCTGAAATGTATGTAGCAGTATCAACACAGTACAAGGCACTGTTCCTATTTATGTTTATCCTCCCTCTGTCCTTCCCAGGTTGTACAAGACTGGAAGTTTGTAGCTCAAGTCCTGGATCGGATCTTCCTGTGGTTATTTCTGGTGGTGTCAGTGACGGGTTCAGTTCTCATCTTTACCCCTGCATTACGGATGTGGTTGAACAACACTTTGTAGAAAACAGTCCCTCAGTAACATACAACAAGTACGGTGCCAAGGGACAGTGGTGCCTTGGAGCTTGGTCTCTGCTGTACAAGAGGGGAAGCAGCAGCAAGAATGAGGGAAAGTGATGGTAACAGTGGGCATTTATTAGTAGTGTTTTCAATCTTAATAATAACTCTACCAGTTACAGATTTTGCTGAAATCAGAGAAGAGCTTGGTGCACAGCCAAGGCCTAAAGTGAACTGGGGTTGCACAACTGGGTTATTATTTTATTGTTAGCTTGGTTGTATTGCTGTAAAAGCCAAGATTATTAGTTAAATCGGAAATAGAAGGTGTTGCAGAATCATTATATTTAAAAGGCAGATCTGCCAGTTCAAATGCTACATTGTAAAAGAAGTTACAGTAGGAACACAAATCTGTACTCTACACAAATCTTTAATTGTGTTTCCAATTAAAAAGCAGTGTAAGTGTCTACGGATTGTGTTATGCATGTGTCAGAACTGGCAATTGCGTAGCATGTGCATCAGAAAAAGTATAAATTCTTCTTAGATGGGATGTTCAAAGCCGTGACTGTCTAGCCTCACCTTGCTGTAGGATCAGCTTGACGGGGCAGAACCTACCGCTGCCCACCTGCCACCAGCCTTTATGGCATGCACACTTTTCTCTCACCTCAGCCATCAGAAAGCTACAAGGTATTGCCCACTTTTCAGGATTATTTGCAATTTTGCTTGCTGCTCTGTAGTGTACCAGAAGGCTGACAAAGTGAGGATTTTTCCCCATGCTCCACATTTAGAAGCTATTATTCCTTCACCTGCTTGTTCACAAGTGGAAGATCACCTAAGCAAAGGTGGCTGTGCTGTTTCATAAGGTGACAGTGATATTCCTGAAATGTTAGCTGGAGGGAAGCTGCAGACATCTCTTTTGGCAGATGAAAGTTTTGGTTGTTGCAGGAGTGGGGTTTCTCTTGAGAGCTATGGGGTGGGCTGGTCACCAGGAGGATACATTTTTAGATGTTGGCTTGTCCATGTTTCCTAGGCAACTTAGAATTTCACTCCTTTGATTAATTTATTGTGGGATCCTTTTGCATGATTAGAAACAGCTCTTAGAAGTGTTAAATAATTGAGATGTCACAGAAAACACCCAGGTGAAGCTCTTGAACAGTTTTTGCTGGGGCAGTGTTTTCCAACATGGCGTGCTTTAGAAAATCCCATTCAGAACTTGCAGATATTTTCAGGGTTAGCAAGGGATTTGGAGATCCAATTTTTGACAATTTACATATGTGTTAAAGTTTTAGCTAGCCTTGAAACTGTCTCTCTTGAGATGGAAGTTAGAAACTGTTAAAAATACATAGAGGTGTTCTTGTGCTTGGGTTGTGCATGCACATCAGACCTCCATGAGTTAAGGTAATCCCATCATGTTGTGTCAATGCAGAAACTTATGTTCAATTGTGCAATTATTATTAATAAAGATGTATTTAGTAAATGATTCCTGGGGTGTCCATACATTGGGGTTTGCTGTTGATTTGTTGTCAACAAAGCTAGACTGTAGCACATTTTAAAAGTTTTGTCCCAAATGTATTCAAACAAAGGGGTTCTGAGGTTCTTGGAAAGTCCTTATCACTTTTTATCTCTCTCTGTGAGTTTGAGCAAGAAGCATTCAGATGTGGTTATTATATTGCTGGAATAAACTCATTTAGTTTGGGAAATACGGAGAGATATCTTTAGCATAGGATACTGCCATAAAACTTGACCATTAAAACTGTAAAACACATACACATTGACCATTCTATCAGTTGCTCCTCTCTTCTTCCATAAAGTGCATTTGTTCCCCTAGACAGTACTGTGAAATGTCTGTAGGAAAAGAGCCAGGAAGCTCTTCTTTCCAGTGTTTCCAGACTTCTGAGGTCCAGTAGTGATAGGTATTCCCAATGAGCACTGTGTCCAGGAGGCTGCCTGTTAGCCATGACAGATGACAACCTCCTCTCCTGGGAATCTGCCTCAGGTGTCCATCTGACAGATGGTCCTGTCTCCACCATGCAACACTTCGGTTGCCCACCCGCAGGCAGCACATGGCTCTGTCTCACACGTCTGTGTCTGATGCCAAGCTGCTTTTTCTGGTTTATGCTGGTGAAGATTAGCAGAGCTCATGTGTTGGAGGTGTATGAAAATTGCACAGGTGTGGCTTCTGGCCTTGAGTTTTCCAGGTGTTGTATCTCGTACTGCTACATCTGTAGTGTCACTACTCATTCCCTTGTGCTGCCTGATCCTGAGCTTCTCTAAATCTCTTTGCTGCTGGCCCACAAAAGCATTCAACATGTTCCCCACAAAGGTCTGCCACTAAATACACAACTAGGGAGACAGTCCTCCAGTTGGCCCTTCCCTCTGCTCTACCTACTCTGCTTGTGGATGACAATATTGCAAATGACAAGTCTTAACAAAAAAAACAGTAACCTTCTGCCTTAATACTGTCTCAACCTCTGCAGCCTCAGTTTCTGGGAACTGGTTTTCTGAGACATTGGCACTGCTTTTGGCACTCACACATATGACCCACTAACCAAAAGACAGATATGAAAAACTCTTCTGGGCCTTTTAGTGGAGGCAAACTGGAAGAATGGTCTCCCTTGGGAAGAGAATGTAAAGAGATGTTGAGCTGTTGTTTCTGTGCTTTTAAAATTAATTCATAGATGCCATCACTCCCAAGGAGAGGAGAATTCTTGCTGCTACGCTCATCACTGAGGCATATTAATAAGAGTTGTTGCTGATGTGATTTTGGAGCTGATGGGGTGAGAATAAACCTTTTCTGTGGCTGTGCACAATGTGTGATCCCAAGTCAACATCTGGGATGGCACCAGCCCTAGTTGTAACTTTTCTTGTTATTTCATTTAGAAGGTCCCCCAACCTTCAACAAGAGTTGGGCAAGCAAAACTGTCATTTTTGTGTGGGCTCTTCCATGTCTGCTTGCAGGGGTACACCTACTGCAGCCTCCTTCATGCTGATATGCTTCTTGTATCCCCCATCTCCCCTCCCAAGTACTTTCACAAAGCTGGCAGTGCTATATTAGGCTCCCAGTATTGAATGTGTCAAACATGGCTGAGAATTGCAAAAGATGGCTCCAAAAGTTACTAAGTTGGAGAAAGTAAGGGTAAATACTACACTAGAAAGAGACAGAAGATGACTTTGTAAATCAGGGATTTTGCTGAAGTCAGATTATTCACTGTGGGGTTGTAGTTGTCATGTTTAAGATACCAATGCAATGCACCTTCAGCCACAACGTTTTCATGGTTTGGATGGTCATAGAGTGTAACGGTGAATGCTGGCAGTCAGATGTCTTTTCTGTAGAAATGAAGTTTTTAGGTTCAGAATTCAGCTCTCCTCTTCAAATTTCCTTTCTTTTCCCTCACCTTCTTTCTGATTAAAGAGCCAATAGTAGCATCTATAAACACATTTATAACAAGAAATCGAAAAAAAACCCCAAACCACAAATTCTTCAAGGTGTGTCTCAGGAGTGACATTTAATTGACAGGCTGACAAAATAAACCAAGCTTTTTCATACATCTGTCCGTCAGTTGCTACATAATTGAACAACATTCAGGGAGATTACAGAAAATAATAATTTTCTTGTACTCGTTCTTCTACAATCATGACTAGGTGAATTAAGACAGTTATATTCTTGTCATTCTGCCTTATCTCTAACATATACACTAATTCATTCCTATTCTCTTTATTATGAAACATCACAAAAGAGTAAAAGGCCAGCCAGTGACTTCAGAAATAGGGAGTCTTACTTTACAAGGATTGGTGATGTTCAGGGTGGAGACTGATGCATGGCAGACACTGAAAGCACTGCATTGACAGTGTACAGTTAAATTTAGAGGTTCTTGTAAGAGAGAAGGGCTTTGTATTCTTGGAGCCATTTGGTTTAATTGTAGTGGTGCCTTTTAAAGAGGAACCTTTCACCACAAAACTTACAGGAATATAAACAAATGAGGGACTTAAGGGTAAACCACCCACATTTTATAGAAACCACATCAGGAACACATCTACTAAGTGTTTCAGGAGGAAGCACACTAGGGTTGAGACCTGGCTACAAATAAGCAACCTCAGCCCCAAAGGACATGGCCCTAAATTTCAGGTTTGCACACACAGACAGACCCATGAGGAGTCAGGAAGCAGAACACTGCTGCACAGCTGTTTGAAACCGGGTGCTCAACTTTGCAGAGGATTCATGGTATCCATCCTTCTCCTGCTGGGATATGCATAATTTAGGTTGGTCTTGGGTTTTAAAAACACAAAACCTCAGATCAATCCAGTGCTGTCAAAACAATTCTGTCTATGACAACTATCTAGTCAGGAGCAAACCCTTCTCTGGGTTTATATCTGAGCCTGAGCAAGCAAGAGTTTTCAGAGCAGAACCTGTGGACTAAGACCGCTGTTAACCTGGTGAGATATGTGGCTTAGAAATCCTACTGAAGCTCATCAAGGTCTTGGTACTCACTATCAGGAAGTAAAGGGGACTTTGGTCCCCTTTTGGTCCCCTTACATGGAAAAGTAAGTGGCAGATCAAACTAATTTTAAAAGATTTTAGAAGCATGAAGTTTTCAAATGTGTATGCCTCACACGGTAACCACATTCTAACTTTAGGTCCATTTGTCTTCAAATATGATTAAATACTTAAGATCTGTCTGATTTCAAACATAAATGTAAACACATACTTTATTGTTCTGGGAGCTTCTGTAGCTGGGTGCTGACAAGGTGGTGAGCAGAGGCGTGATGTTAGAGGAGAGAAATAGAAGGGAAATTTCTATGAACTGAAAATGAAACAAGAGCAAAAGTGGATGAAAAGCAATGGATTGAATTATGTTTCTGCTATTAGTGGCTGGATAAAGAGCCCTACAGTCCCAAACACACACAGGATTATAAATACCCAGAGAAATACTCTGTCTATCACCATAGCTACATATTTCCAATCATCTTCCACCTGCAAGAGAATAAAAAAAGAGAAGGATAAAATACATGTAATGTTACATATTATTGTGAGTTGACATTATGCAGTAGAAATGCCCTTTGTGCTTTTGCATGTAAGGAAGAACACACATGCAAGTCAGGAAGGTGCTTGTCATGCTTATAGTTGCTCAGTTTTCACATCTCTTCAGAAGGAGCTGATTTTCTAATGGTATTTTACCACTTTTGGCTGAGAACATACAACACTATGTGCTAGTCTGCTGAATTGTTCTAAATATTTGAGTCTGAGGGCAGCTCATCCATGGCTGTGATGCTGATATTAACAAACAGGACCTGATCATGTGGTGGGTGCAGAGTGGGATGGTTTAACAGCAGGCACAGCCACCACAGCTGCACATCACTAAACCCTGTGGAAGGATTTATCCTGACAGCCCACACAAGATGCAGTTTGCTATTCTGGTCTGATTTGAAACACTCTCTCGCCAATCAAGCCCCACTGATTTCAGGAAACTGGACACATGGACACATGGACTATGGCAAAGCAAGGGTTCCAGCAAACTGCAGTGTTGTGTGCTAAGCAGGACAGAACAGATTTTGCATGGCTGAGAGACAGATCTTAGAACTACATTCAATGAAGTTGCTGTCCTTTAAACTGTACCTTTGAACTTGTACTGCACAAGAAACACTGCATCAGAAGAACATTCACACATACAAACTAGTGACTAGTTAAGAGCTCTCTGCTGAGGGATCTTCCACTTGTTTTTCCAATTTTATTATATTTGCCTCCAAGAAAATACTGGCTTTAGGATTTTGATCATGTTGAGGGTGAAGAATACAGCAGCAGGTATTGGAGAGTATAAGTAAAATTTAAGTAGGGTAAGTTTGAAGTTGTAGACTCTGATAATGGCAATTCAGTCTAGGTGAGAAACAGATAAATAAGGTAAGACTTTTCAAGTTTGTATTTACTTTAATCCTATCCAACCTCCCAGGGCTACTGAGAGGACAGCTATGATAGTTACTAGTATTGGGTTGAGTGATAGGGATGTTATGAAAAAGAAGTTGGCCATGATAGTAATATGACCATGAATAGAAACAGGCTGGTAGTCAGGGAAGAACCTTGGAGGACTTCTAAAAATCAGACATGGAAGCTGCACTTTGCATGAAAGAGCACTCAGAAAGAACTCCAACAGCTATAAATGTTTCTGCAATTTTTAAAGGGCTTTGATTTATTTAGGACTAGTACATAACACCATCCATTTGTATATCTGGCTGAAGCAGAAGCAGCCTCCAGAATAATTTTTTCTCGCTGCTTGCCTGAGAACAAATTCTGATTTTTCCCTGAAAAGGGGATTTTTTGTAAATGAAAAATTATGCTTCCCATCTCTAGTATGTTCTGAAAGGTAAGATACAAAGCTGCTCATGAACACACTGGACTAAGAATAAAATTCCATGTCGCAGGAGAGATTTGCAAAATGGAAATCAGTGAAACTAGCAAAAGAAGATTTCCCGTGAGCTGTATAATTAAGACAGTAAGTTATTTGGGTGACTGCATGGAAAACTTCTTTTTGGGAGACCATCAGAGAAAGTAGCTGAATCACTACATGGATATGTTTTGTGCAGCTGGTGTGATAATGAAAGCAGGGCTGAAATGTGTGAGTTAAGCAAAGCACTAAGGCCATAGATACTAAGCAGGGCTCAGCTCAGTCCCCATCCTCCTCTATGGTAAAAGATTCCTGTCTTTTACTTCAGGCTGGCATGTGCTACATTCTCGCTCTATGAATTCAGTCACTGGTTTAACTCTACTCCTTTATTCAAAAATTTATAGATTTTGCTTTCAGATGAAACTTCTTCTGTGGGGCATAAAGAAGAAGGGGAATAAAGGTGATCTTTAGGTTTTACTGAAGTTGTATGAATTTCAACAAAATATTCTGATAGGAATAATGCATATCAACATTTCCCTTATAAAGTTGTGATTTTCCATATAAATACAGCAGCACTTAGCTTTAAAACGGATTTTACCATCATAGAGTATCTAAAAAAATTCAAAACCAAAAGCAAAAATTCCATGACAGATCAAAGATATATGTTGCATTAGTTTCTAAACAATTTTATAAATATCTTGAAGTGTCAGAGAATTTGTGCTCCTTATGAGTTCCTGGTGTCAGAAAATCCTTTTGCAGCTTCTTTTAGTTTGTGTTTACACAGGAGGATATGACCCCAGAATCCCTTAAATTCCAATGTGCACCATTTTCTATGATAGTAATCCCAAATAAGAAAAAAATTCATGACCTCAAACAAACAACCCATTATATGGTCTTCTTCCCCAGCAGTTTGTACTACTGTTTCTGTACCTTTAGGATTTCCTTTTTAGACCATGTCCCGCCTTTGTGGACTCCTTTGACCTTCAGGACTCACTCCAAAAGGACTCTAGAAATCAATTTCCTAAACAGGCCAAAGTCGAGCTGCTGGAGATCCAGTTCTGCTGGCACCCCTCACAACTAAACCCCAAACTGAAAACTCTATCATTCTGTGGTTGCTGTGCCCATGGCCTCCAACTGTCACATTTCCCACTAGTCCTTCTCTGTTCACAAACAATGAGTCCAGTGAGGCACCTTCCCTGGTTGGCTTGCTTCCTGTGTCAGGAAATTATCTTCCACACACTTCAGGAACCTCTTAGATTGATTCTTCTCTGCTGTGTTACCCTTTCAGCAGCTTCCTGGCAAGCAGAAGTCCCTCAGGAAAACAAGGGCTGGTGATCATGATACTTATTCTAGCCTCCTGTAGAATACATCATCTGCCTGTTCATCCTGCCTAGGTGGTCTGTAACAGACGCCTACCAGGACAAGTGCCCTGCTGACCTAGCCCCTGATCTTTACACACAGGCACTCCACCTTGTCATCACCATTGATTTCAATACAAACAAAACCAGCCCTAAAGGGATGGTTACCTCCCTTACCTCTTTGGTTTCATTTTGAGATCTCATGTTCTCTGCGATGAACTGGACGTTGCTGATGACATCCTTCACCTCTGGAGAGTACTCCATGTGCTCTGTCATCCATCTCAGAGACTGATGGCTCAGCTGTCTTTCGGTGGTACGGAGTTCAGTTGCCTGATCACAGCGACTGCACCGCTGCTCCTTGTGCAATTTGGTGTCTTTGTGTTTGCTGTGCTTTGACTTGCCCAACTTACTGTCTGATACTTTCTTGGTTTTTCTGGAGGTGTTTTTTTTCTGCTGTTCTAGTGGCCTCTGCATCAACAGGACTTTGGGGAGCAGGTGAAGAAAGACAGTTTTTACCCATTTGGGCATTGTGTGTGTCATTGGAGTCCTGTAATGTATATTGAGGACAAATACTGTGATGACAATTGACAGAGTCACAAATATCATTGTGAAGAGTAAATATTCACCAACTAGGGGAATTACTAAAGAGGTGGATGGGATTGTTTCTGTGATCACCAGTAAAAATACAGTCAAAGAAAGAAGCACTGAGATGCAAAGATTAACTTTCTCACCACAGTCAGATGGCAGGTAAAAAACTAACACAGTCAAGAATGAGATGAAAAGACAGGGAATGATCAGATTTATGGTGTAGAACATTGGCAACCTTCGAATATAAAAAGAATATGTTATGTCTGTGTAGATCTCTTCACAGCAGTTATATTTGATATCATGTTTGTAGCCAGAAGCATCAACTATTTCCCATTCACTATTTTCCCAAAAGTCATTCATATCTACTTTGGATCCAATGATCAGAAGATCAATTTTGGCTTTGTCATAGGTCCACGAGCCAAATTTCAGTGAACAGTTCTGATGATCAAATGGGAAAAAAGTAATATCCATAGGACAGGAGCTTTTAAAAATAGCTGGTGGGGTCCAGGTGATCATTCCATCATAGCGAAGGAGGGCTTTGGTCTTGCCTTCAACTTGAAAATCTCCCACAGCACTGGAAAGACAAATGAGGCAAAACAAAAAAAAATACCTTGAAAATAAAATGTAATGGGTGTTTTTATAGGAGCTGCAAGGGCATATTTTTGAGAGAAAGATTCAAATGAATCAATAAAATGGGTAAAATGAATTATCATACTTATTATACAAGACAATATCTGGTTTCCAAATTTTATCTGCTGGTACCCGAACAAATTCAATGCCATCATATTGTCTGGGATCCCATCGCAGTTTGTAGTCATTCCAAATCTGAAAGAAGAATGGACAAGGATTATAAAACTTTAAATTATCAACAAATATCTGTTTCTCAGATCTTCCTGTAAAATCACAGACTGTAATGAAGTGTAGCATGTGGAGAAGGGGACAAAGGTCCAAAAGACAGGAAGACCTGGAGAAACACTGGACATGTGTGAATACTGCTCTTTTGATTGCTACTCTCTTCTCTGTGATGGGATGGGGTGCCAATTGCTATGAACTGCTGCCATGCTGAGATCGCTCCTCTGTTGTGTGACATCAGTAGAGAGCCTTGTCTGTGAAATGTTACCTCCCCACTACCAAGAGAAAATAGGGACCTTGCTGCAGCACCCCACAGGTGAGAGGAGGACAGCACCAGAGGAGACCAGCACCCCCACGTTTGGCTCATCTGCCCATGAACAGGCAGCTGCTGCCAGAAGACAGTATTGATTCCACAGGAGTACTGACATATGAGGTCAGAGCAGCAAGGGATGCGCAGCAGCTCTCCTGCATTGCTGCCTAGTGCCCTATCATGGGGCCATGCTCCATGGTCTCTCACCTATTTCTTTTACAGAAAACTCTGTGTGGACCACAACCAGTGCCTGAAAACAATGGTGCAAGTTAGCTATATTTTCTCAGCAGTTTAGGTCCCCTAAGAATCCTTATCTGTTGTGGTGTGATGTCATAGCCTGTCTCACTTATGCTGGTTCCTTCCCCAGGTATGCCAATCACCTCTCCCTTTCCCTCCCCTTGCCCCCTGCTGACTGCTGTCCATCAATCTTGGCATTCCAGAAAGGGCATCATCTGACTGGCAAAGTTCAAAAGATGCCTCTCAGCCCTGGGGGACATTGGGCCATCCTGGTGTCATTTGTCCCCTGAGACTCCCCTCCCCTTACCTGGTTGGTGGGATCCCTACCCCTTCCCTCCCCCTCTCCCTGGGGTTAAAAGACACAGCAACCACATGGTTCCCCGGTTCTGTTGGAGCTGTTGCTGCATTCAGAGGCCTGTGTGCCAGAAATAAAGCTCTGGATCGAAACCCTCCATCAGAACCTGACTCCTTTCCTTCACCTCGCCTAAAGCCACTCCGCCAGAGGTAAACCTGAGCTCCCACATGCCTGGACTTGTCCCGAGTGCCCAGCTGCAATATCCAGCCAGCCAAAGGTGTCTCTGAGATGAAACCACCACAGCTGCCGCCCTTGGTCAAGCAGCAAGGGCCAGACGAGCCCAGGCACGTTCCATCCGGCTATATTGGTATTATTTCCAATACTTATCTATGTAAAAATACTCAAAGCTATCAGGAACAATGGAAGCATGTTCCTTTTTCTAATAAATATTTTGATGGGGATGACCTAGAGTGGCATATTTAATCACTCTTTAAGGAGTACATCCAGCTTGATTTTCCAGAAGAAAACCAATCATCATGAAGTTGGAGAAGAATATATCCCACAGGAAAGAAAGAAGATGTAACTTCTAGGTAAAAAGAATGAAGAAATTACTTTTTCAATTGTGGAGATTCTCCTTATTAATTTTTTAAAATCCTTGTTACAAAACAAAAACTTAGTGTATAGATGTGAGTTACAAGTAACACACATTTAATCATTTCGATGCAAAATGCATGAGAAATGCAACAGAGTCACTTACATGTCTTAGCCACAAATTTGTTTCCATAATCTGATTGACTTCATCCTATAAAGAAACACAGGCATAAACAGTTTTAGTATTCGGAGATGGCCAAAACCTTAGCCCATAAAACTGGAAAATAGAATCTCACATTAACTGATAGCAGATTTTTTCTAGCATCTTTCAAGAGGTTTACACATTGTACACTGTTGTGTGCAACCCTACTGAAAAATGAATAAAACTTTCCTGAAAAATCATGCTCCATAAATATCAGGTATACAGAAAACTGCACTGTTTTGCCAGACATTTGAGTATCTGGAGACATACAACCTAGAATTGCTCTGACCTGTACCAAAAGGATGAGGTTCTTCTTGTGGCTGTGTATTTTGTTGGATTCAGTGTTTAAAAAACTCTGATTACACAGTACAGAATTGGTTGAGATTCAAGGAAAATGACATTTGTATCACAGTGTTTTGAATTTCTATGCAAACCTCTAGAGCAGATGCACTTGACCAGCACTAAATTAGGTAGCTGCCATACAGAGACCTTCTTTTTGTAGTCACTTATTGTGATTGCCAATCAGTCACAAATCAGACAGGTGATGTTTTGTTTCTTCCACATTGGCTCTGTCCTGCCCGGTATGTTTGCCCCACACCCATTTGCATTCCAAACCATACAACATTCATCCCCACCTCCATGCTTTGAAACATCACTCTTCCACTTTCCACACTTTTCCCTTACACCATTTTGAAACACATAGATTGAAAAAAATGAGAAGATTTTTCCCCTCAGGACTACTGGGAAATGACAGTAGCCCCAAAGGAGAATTGGTCACATGCTACACACAACGTGGACACACTAGGTGTCTCTAGAGTGGGCTAGCCCTGTGAAGAGGGCTAGCCTGGGCTTGAACATTAGTGCTTCTGCCCTAGGCTCTGGAGGCTGCTACCTGAAGCAGAGGGGTTTGATTCTATAGAAGTAAGGAAATGAATCTGTGTCATTCGAACCACTTCTTCAAGCAACTGGAACAACTCATTTGACTGAAAGAACAGCAAAGGTTTCAGCACGTGCACGTAGACACACATGAAATGAAAGCAAGGAGAGTTGTAGGTGTGTTCAGCCATCACAATTACATCTCCTGCTTCAGCGATTTGCATGTGTTTACAACCATCCCCAAAGCTCAGCAGTATTGTGTAGTGAGTCTTACCACATTTGTAAGCTGGGTGATGGCCAATTCAAAATACACCGTGACAGGATCAGACACATTTTCTACCGGCCTAATGAACTGGTTGTACTGGGAGAAGAGTTTGTGAAATAACCGTTCCTCTGATTCGCAGGCTGTGGTATCTGTATTGGTAAAGACAAAGAACAGCTAAGCCAGAGAGAAGAAAAAGGGGGAAGAAGGTGCTGGATAACATAATAGTCTGTGCTATATTTCTGGACCTTGTGCTTGTGACCATGTTTAAAGCCACCAGAGCACAGAGAGGAGAGGTTGCCAGTATGGTGTCAGTTGAAAGCATCCTCCTGCAGAATGCTGGCTACTCCTTGTTTCCTCAAATAGTAAGGTAATGGCTTCAGTGGTTTTGTCTCCTAAGCTGGATTTGGCCTATGAGCCTCCATTTGGCCCACCTTGGTATCACATCAAAGTAAGGTGGTGTGAAATATAGGAAGTAGAAATGTGACAGATTTAATCTTTGTGAATCTTCCCGGTAAAACAGGGTGTTCATGAAAAGCATACCTACTTAGAAAGTAAAAGCTTAAGGCTGCAACTACTGTATCAAAATCTCGATCAGGTGATTAGATGACTACAATGATGCCTCCTAATCTTAAACATTATGACTGAATTTTATCCTCACAATTGATATTTCCACTCTTTAGATAGCACAATTTTCTTTGCAGAAAGTTCATTTATTAAGTTCTAAGAACAAGAAAAAAGTGGGAATACTAACATTTCTTATAGAATAGCATGCATCTGTGTAATACAGAACTGTTCTTTGGGAACAAGCAGATCACATCTGTAAACCCTCATTAATGAAGAACAGACCAGATGGCTTAGAAGAAGCAAGGTATGTGACAGGCACTGAGCTGACTCACTGCAGAGTTAAGAAGAATGCTCCTAACCTGTTACACATAGTCTAAACCTGAAACAGTTATTTTCACAGTGTAAAAGGCTATACACTTTGATTTCTAAAGGAAACTATTAAATTTTATTGGCTCTGGCAACAACAGCTCAGAAGAACAATTTTCGTGAAAAACTTTGCTATTACAATACATTACTGTAATTCAGCACCTAAAATAAAAACATTTTATAAACTCAAGTTTAGAATTTCTGTCTCATGCTGTGCACAGCTGTGCTATCAAAGCTATATGATGATCTCAAAGATATTACTGATACAACTGTGGAAAAAATTGTTTTCAGACTCATTGTCATAAGTTTTTTGCATTAGTCCCAGATTGCACTAGAACACATCAGACAAGTAACCATGATAAGCCTTTATGATTGCAAATATTAAACATAGAAGGAGTTTGTACCAGGCAGCACAGTCTCTGGCACATAAATTTGCAATTTACATATCCTTCAAGGGCCTGTGGATGTGCAGATGTCCTGCAGGGAGACACCTGGTCTCAGTATGCTGCACTTTCATGATTAGACTGTCCTTCCCCTGTTCTTGAAAAAGAGATTTCACCTCTAAGGTGATACAAAGCATCCTGAAATTGCAGGGGATTATCATACTGCAAGATGAAATGCTGCCTACTGGTCACTTACATGTATGGAAAGAAAATTCTAGTAAAAATTTGAAAACTTGATATTTTATTTCATCCTTTCCACATCATTCAGAGAAGACACATGAATATGTCATGAGTTTGGATTCTTTTATATCATGTATTGTTTCATTCAAAAAAGAACTAAAATTTTTCTTTTCAGATTTCATCATAACCACCCATAGCGCTGTGATTAGAAGTACACTACTGTGGGAACATGAAGTCTCATGACTAAAGTAAATGCATCTAAAATCATGTTTCATTTGAAATTTTCCCACTGGCTTCTTAATAGATACATGCTTTAAAATAAAGTAATGAAACCAGACAAATATTTAGGTTTTATCCCATGGTGCTGCTTTAAAACAGTTTCTTATGCCTTGCTAAGACAAGCAGTATATTTAATACACATCTTGGTCATCGCAGAAGTGAGAGTTTCAAAATAAATGTGTCCTAAATGCAAAAAATCGTGCTAAACTCCATGAGAGTTGTGAACAGAAATGACTGCAGCATATTTAAAACACAGATCACAAACAATAGTGAACAACAACAGTTAAAGTTCTCACTTTTGAAAGTGTGAGTACTGAGCATGCACATCCATAGCCTGCATTATTTAAGCCTTTGCAAATTCAAGCATCAAATGAAACTACTAGGAGCCCTAATCCATTTCCACTGTTTTCTAGAAATAGTTCTTCCATTAGTTCCCAAACACAAATGAAGAGTTTTACATTGGAAAACTAGTATTGCTTTAGCTCTTTTCAAATACAGATTTCAGTTGGAAATACCTGGTGGAAGCTTTACATTGAATTAATTCAAGAAAACAGAAGCAGAGACAGTAACTAGAAAATATTCTAGAAACTGGTATCAAAGAGAGCCTACCTTTAATCAAGGATGTGAACACGAATGCCCACACACAGAAAGCAGGGCAACACCAGCACAGCCGTGTCTTAGGATGCATTGCTAGCAGCAGAACAGAGCTTCCTTTTGAGAACAGAGGCTTGGGGGAAGGAACAAGAGGCAAGAAGACATATAACCCTCCTGGTGGTAAGTAGGCAGTAGAAGGATGGATTTCTGTTTTGCATCTGCAGCAAACTCAGCAGCCTGCAGAGCAGAGCAAAGCCTTGCAGAGTTGCTTTCACTACCACTAGGCAAGGAGAGCTTATGCTGTGCAGAGCGAAGGGAGTCAGGCAGCATCCTATCAGGTGACTTCACATTTCCAGCCACCCGCACCCCTGCCTCGGAGAATGTGCAAGAGTGCAGGAGAGAGAGGGAAGGCAAGACACAGGACAGCCATCATGGACCAGGGGGAGCATTCACTCAGCCCCGCACCAAAGGGTTAAGAATTCTCATTGTGCTGAAGCAGCTGCTTTATAGCTATTGCCCAATGATCCCTTGAATGAGTCCGTCACAATATGCAGAGGTGAAACAGCTTCAGTTTCTTAGCTGAGGACTGATTCTTCGGGTGATAGAAATGGATGTTACATGGTTTTAACATGTCTACCAGAAGCTATACGAACCCTGAAATACTCACAGCATCAAGTGAAAGAATTGTTTGACAGTATTCTCAGTGAATAAATCCAAGGCAAGTAGACTTATTATTGCCATCTGACAGGAGCAACTAAGCATGCTAAGTTCATTCCTGACAGTCCAGTCAGCTTACAACATCAATTCTTCTAACTTTTTTTTCCTTGTGTGTGCAGCCTCCTGTGCCAGTATGCTAGTGTGAAAACAGAGGAGCAGAATTAAGAAAAAACCCACCAGGTGCTGTTACAGGCCAAGTTCTCTGCAACAGAGTGCTACTCTTAATCACAGAAGTTAAAAAAAAACCTGATCTCACAATCCTTTAGAGGTTGATGCATGTTCTCTCCTCAGGAATGCCTGAAAATAATCTGTAGGAAAAGGATCTGAGAAACTGAGAGTCCTGTTTCTCAGGAAGGGTGAAAGGCACCACAGGTTACTTGGTGCCATCCAGCCTCCCAGAAAGCAGCTCAGACAGGGAATCTCCTTTATGTGTGCTCAATCCAGCATGATCAAGTCCGAGTGACTGGATGAATGATTTGATCAAAACAGAAATGCTGCTGCATTTTCAGGCACTTACATTGCTGTATAAGTGTAGAGAGAAGAAAAAAAAAAGCCAGAAAATAAAAAAAAGATGCCCTTCTTACTAAAAAATATAGAGGCCAAGCTGCAGTACAGAATAAGAAAGTAGTTTGTCATTTATACAAATTGTTAAGTAGATAGAAAGGAAGAGGATTGTCTGGAAGAAAAAGACTTAGGAATGAGTTGACTGAATAAAGAAGATCCCTGAAGTGGACCCACGTGGATCCCTGAAGTGGCCTGCCCATGACAAGGTTTGAGGGATGAAAAAGAAAATCTTTAAAGATTACAGGCACAGCCTTACTCCAGAGCTCATTCGAGAGAGGGAGCCTTCTGCAGAGAGATGAGAAAGCAAAAAACCAAAACTATGAGTGTTTGGAAGTCTGTGAGTAATTTGCCCTCTCAAAAGGACCAGTGTAAGTGTAGATCACAAGGCATGGCTATGAGGCATCTTTAAACTCAAGTTACTTATAAATTCTCCTTGCAAATAATTTTAAGATGAAAAAGTGGATTTCAGCATGGTGATTTGTCTTTTAAGTTTCCATCTTGCAAACATTTTCCTAGGAAAAAAGTAAAAACTACAAAAAATTTCTACTTTATGCCAAATTTTCCCAAGTTGCAATGTTTATTAGAATGGTGTTAATAGTCCAGGTTCATAAACTTGCAGTTTCCTCACCTTACCAAATGAAGTTCATAGTTTTTTCTTGAATTGATGTGCCTGTGGTGCACTGTGGCTAACAGAAATACACAGCCATGTGGCATCACAGGATGCCTGTGGCTGGCTGTAGTCATGGCATATGGACTCCTGTTAAAGTCCAGTGCTTCTAGAAGGATGACATATGGTAAGATAGATACCATTTGAAAACAAATTCACCCCAACTTAAAATGTTTAGACATTTTCAAACTTTTTGCTCTTTCCAAAAATGTAACAGGCCAGGGAATCAGGTGGGAGAAGTTAACAGATCAGCACATACATGTCTGCAGACTGAATAGTCTTCAGAGGTGAGGGTAATGAGTGTGCTTCCCCTCCAGAGAGAAGGAGAGCAGTGCAAGGCCAGCCGGCAAAGATGATCCCTGCTGCCACACCTGAGGGAAAGAACTGCTTTGTTAGGGGGAGCAAGGGACTGGGGAAGCAGGCTGAATTTGGAGGCAATACCAGTCATTCAGGGAGCAGATGCCAGGGGATATTGTGTTGCTGAGACCCTTCTGGAGTGGGTGCTGCCTTTGGGAAAGACTGAAGAGGAAGGCAAAGTTCAAACTGAGCCATGAGAAGAGGCCGATGAGGCATCCAGATGGAGAATGCAGAGAGACCAGCTGATGCACTGCTTCAGCACAAGGATGCCACCTGGAAGCAGAGCAAAAAGTTGTGAATCATTGCTGCTTGGGAAGGTACCTAATTTAATCTAACATGAACTGGCCAAAAGAGGCGTCAAAATGCCAAGCTCAAACAGAAAGCATATATTGACAAGCTTTCATTTTTCTTTTGCCCTCTAGGTGTGGAAGAAGAGGCTGATTTAGTCCTTGCACATGTACTTTTACCCCTAAGCATGTATTCACTCAGAAAAAAAATATCTCTGGTTTCTTCAGTTATGGTGGTTCAGGAAAAAGAGGGCAAGCAGCTTGCAGGGATGCACAAAATCTGCACAAAAAGGTTTCTAGGACCTAGATGCACTTCTTAACTGGAACTTGATATTGTAAAAGCTGCATGGTATTGACAGTGAAAAAACGAACAATGAGAAGACCCATTTGCAGGGTTGCCTATGCACCCAGGAGCTGAAGGCATGCTCCCTGGTCCTATTTGCAATCCTAATGACAGATCCATTTGGAGTCAGGCTCAGATTTGAATGGCTGATTTCCTCCTCTAGAGCCAAGCAGTCCTTTGTTGGAGAGCTGTATCTGAGTTGTTTGTGAAGATTTGACAATGCAATGGATTAACCTGCAATGGGACAGTTACAAACAGCTCTGCGACAAAAGTGTTTTCCATCATGAGATACTCATGTCCTGATCATCTGCTGAGAAGCCCCTGCATCCAGTGGAGAAATCCACAGTCTGTCAACTCTTTCCTAACTACCACCAGCCAAATTTGTACTAGGGTACAAACAGTACAGCCTAGTTTGTACTAGGGGCACTTTTCACCCTTTGCTGCTCTGGAAGCACTGTGGGGATCTGAGCCACTTCTCACTGGCTTCTTGCTCAGGTCTACCTATACATTTGCTTATGATACCTCCCCTGAAACAGCTGAGTGGGATCTCAGTACCATTTAATGTTATGTCTACCCTGCTACTTACTGCTTTCACAAGCAGACAGATACTAGGGACTCAACCAACTCATCTAGGGTTTGGTCCTCTTTGCATATTCACACACAGTGCTTCCTTGGGCACGGGACACCTACTGCTAGTAAAAAGAGATGCCAGCTGAAGGAAACTGTAATGGAATAATGAAAGAATCAGTCAAGTCCTGCCATCTGACTGACAGTTCTGTAATCAGCCTTGGATATCTTGTGCATTAGCTAAATTAAGGTAAACAGGGAACTCACTAAAGCTCACAGAGGGGAGATTTCTGAGAAAGGGAGATACTTAAATTGAGCAGGCAATTGAAGGACAATCTCTAAAGGCTGGAACATGAAGCTTCTGAGGTTCTGAGTGATGAAGGAATTGTTTATCTTGAAAAGTTTATATGGACTAGTGGTTTTTCCATGTCGGTACTGCATGGGCAATTCATCAGCATGTGAACACTGATATTTTACCTTAAAATGCTCTGTTCTGATTTGTGGCATTAGGATACCATGAAGAGGTATTTCCAGATCTTTTAAGGCAGTTGACTAGAGAAATAAAGCAGACTTTCAACCATTCAAGGCTTTGCAGACATTAGGCAGGGAGGCAGAGGCCACTGTGACAACCCTCTGAGGAAAGTATTTGATCTCAGCAAGCACTGGGCTCAAAGTAGGACTCCCCATGAGACATTTTTCACAAGTACTTGGGCAAAAAGGGTCACAAAGATTTACACCTGCTGGAGGGAGAACCAGAATTCAATTCTTTTGTGTTGTCAGAGTTATCCTTCACTAATAAGCGTACATCTGTTACTAAGGCAGAGAAAATCATTGCTCTCTCTGTTCTCCCATTTGACATCACTCAGACACTTTCTCAGCTGTTTTTCTTGGTTACTCCTGCTCTGTTTCTGAAATGCATTCTCCCAGCCCTATCCCTTCTACCCCACTTCAACAGACAATTGATTGTCTGATGGGCTCTTGGTCTGTGTTCAACTCTCGCCTCCCTCACACAGTATAATTTCTTACAGCTTCCTATAGAAGCAATACTGACAGCAGTTGTACCTGCCTTATATGTGACAACTCTAGTCTCATAGAGCTAAAAGATTACTATTAATCTGTGTAAGCCCTGTGTGCTGTTGGGATCCACTGTTTTGTTTCAACTTCTAGTATTACTACAAAAATCAATAATAAAGTATTTATCAGAAGAATATTAGGAATCCAACTTTCACTGCCTTGTTGGAAGTCATTCGACTGTCACAGAAGCCCTTCCAGAACACTAACCTCTGCTAAAGTGTTAGTACAGTCCAGTTTGCCAAGTGTCACACCCTGAGCAATATGTTCACACCCCCTGCAGCAAGGCCTGGATCTCACCCATGTGTAAGTCCTGCCCTTTGGCTTCTCTCATGCTCTAGAACCTCATATGCCAACAGTGTTTGCTCTCTGATCCACCAGACACTGACCAGTGGCTTCCAGTGTGAAGGAGATGTGAAGCATGAGTGAAGATGGAGTTCAATGACTACTGTAAGCAGAATAACGTGCTCATGCTTCAGGCATGATCTTTTATACTAAAGCCTTTTTTTTTTTTGGTTAGTCAAATTTTAAATAAAGTGTGGGAAGAGGCCTTGAAGCTTGCATTGATTAGGGTATTTCCACAAATTTAGCACAGGATTTCTCCAGTTCAGTAGCTTGCTTTGTGATAAAGTCCTTTCTTAATTTTTCTTTTGTATTGAAAAGATTGAACCACAGCACCTCTATGAGTCTGCCCTTGCTGCCCCAGCTATGAACTGGGCAGTCAGTAAGTCAGGCAGTCAATATGCACTGAGTAGCCAAGCACACGAATGGGGATGCCTGTTCTCATGATCCTGTCCACTAAGGAGTTGCAGTAACCAGAGTACAGCACAAAGATCCAAGCTAAAGTGTCACTGATGGACTGATGGCAACATCCCCAAAGCACCTTCCACTGTACTAACAGCATCACTTTTTTTTTACCTTCACTGACCTTCAGCTTGGACCAATTTTCTTGTAACTTGATGGAGATTATATATATATAGGCTGATAAAATCTGATCCATTTCAAGGAACTAAAAATCAAACCAATCACCTCTGTTCAGCTTTTTAAGAATTCTCTACTAAAGCAACAGTTCATGGGAGTAGGTTTTGAATATGTAATATATATGTTTCTACACTTCCCTTATGTAAATACCTTTCTTTGCTGCAAGCATACTTTGACTCTTATAGGGAGGGTGCATTGGATATTTCTGTACCCTCTTTTGAGCTCCTCACCAGGGATGCCATTTCTCCCCAATCCCAAAATGGAAATCACAAAATGTTTTGATGCAACTCTAAAGAGCTATAACAGAGAGAGGCCAGCAGAAATCTCTAGCTTTATGCACACAGTTGCGATAGTTATTAGAAATAACATGCAAACCACACAAGTTTGAATAGGATCTTGTGGAAGCAACCAAATTCTATACTGACATATGCATTGCCTCCAGGGATGCTAGTACAGCCAACATTTTATTTCTGAGAAATTTAGCATTTCTGAAGTAGGGAAAAAACCAAATCAAGCAGAAGTGTAAATGAGAATGCTCAAAGGGATGCTATGATGTAACTTCCTGAAAATGTTGGATTCAGTGACTGTGGGTAGGGGTCTCCTCATGTCTTTTCCCTGTAGTAAGGATAACGGATATAGAAGCAATATTATTAGGGAAAATACAATAGCAATGAGTGTGATGAGTGGAAAGGGTAGGGGTCTTTAACAAAAGGGCCAGATTGAGCTAGTGAATGATGGGAATATGAATGCAATAAAGAGTTCCAGACTGAATGTCTGAAATCACCTAGCCTCAAAGAGATTAAGATGCAAATGCCCAATTTTAGACCTCACAAATTCATGAAATAATAGATCATTGGAAAAAGCAAGTAACTCAAGCACCATGTGAACAGAGCACATCTAACAGTGCTCTTGTTGATCCAGCAATTCATGGTTGTGGTCATATGCTGGCTGAACAACTACTCTGAGGCTGTGGTACAGTGTATTTCACCCAGTGAGATTTGTGGGTGTGCTCCAAAGAAATAACAAAATTCATGGAGAACTTGGTGGTTGGGGAAAGAAAAAAAAAAGGAGATGTGGGGTGGAAAGAATCTTTAAATTAATCAGTGGAAAAAAATCCCCAGCAATTGAAAAATAAGAACAAAGTTGGCATTAGGGAAATGGGCTACTCAATGAGCTGGAGGAGTGATGGAATCTTATTTTTTGTGTATGCATTTTTTCCCTCCAAACTTCCAGTATCTCAACAGCCATGACCACTCCTCTTGATCACTTTTAGATCCCTGAGGGGTACAAAGCATCATATGTAGAAGCTAGGTAGGAGCTACGTGTATGTATGGTGTTTAGTGAACTACCATATACGTGCTGACTAAGCATGTAACTTCTCCCAAATGAGATATGTAGTCTGTCTGTTGTTTCTTCAGATGGGAAAAATCTCATTTGAGTTGTTCCCTTAATGCAGTTTCTGATTCACAACAAATTTACAAAAACTTAATTTTCTTTAAAATTCATTAAACATTTCTTTTTGGAAGGGTCAGTAAGTAGACAGAAAAATGTGTGATGAAAAAATATTGTTTGAGCAGGAAGTAGGAGTGAAATAAAGAACAGTTTTTTTCTTGCTTCAACCATTAGCAACATATATAGAAAACAAAACCATCAGATGGGAAATAAATTAAGTACCTGTCCTATTTTTCCTTCAAAATCTGGAGTAGAAAGAACATTAGCTTGAAGATGAAGGATAAATCTTCTCATACAAGGTTTATCTCCTGGATTATTTGAGCCCAAACATATCCAAGTGCAGCAGAAATAACAGATGTTTGACTGCATGGTGATGAACACTGCATCCATTTATATAATTAAATGTCAGATTCTACCTGGGATAAAAACCTCAGAAACACACCATGTCTAGACCAGGCAACTTGACATTCCTCTGGCACTAATCTTCTGTCAGAGGACAGAACTTAGGAAAAGCTAGGTAAGGGAAAAGGTTTTATCAGGTCGGATAATGATGCAAACCCCTTTACTTAGCTGATGCTGGAGGAATGGACAAAAGCCTTAGCAATGTTCTGGTAATGTGAAAGTTGAGCTCAGAGCAAGCACCCCATCCAATTAAAAAAAAAAAAGGCAATTTGAGAGAACTTGTAAATATATGAGATAAATAATCCATGTCTGTAGGAACCCTGCCATTCACTTCTCAGATTTCCCCTGTAATGAAACTAATCAATGTCCCTTTGAAAATATCTATGGTACCTTGGCCTGAAATCTGAAACACTTTCCCAGGTGATGAAAAAGTTGAAGGACACAGCTTCTACACATATCAAAAAGAGGTTGGCGAGCTTTGTTTGAAAGTCCTCAAGACTTCAGTCCTTACTCCTCATTTTGGAAATGATTTATTAATGTTTCTCTTAAAAATTCTTCATGTTCTAGTCTCCAACATTTCCCAGGATACTACAACATTTTATGGACACTGCAAAGATGTTTGCACATGGCAAAAAGGGCTCGATATGTTCAAGACATACTCAAAATTTTGTCTGGGAACTTGCCTTATTAAATGCAAATGAATGGAAAAAAATCTGAACTGGAGCTGGAAGTTTAAGTAATCCTGGTTATTTCAGAGTCTGTGAGATGCTTTTATTCTTAGTGTTCTGTAGATTTTGAAGAAACAGTCTTGTTTGGGACTATCTGTGCTTGGTTTTTGTGAGCAATGTCCATCCCTTGCGATAGGTGAGAATGTCACTCTTACTAACTTAGCTTATTCCATTTTTGCTACTAAAGACCATATCACCACTCTGGAACAACAAAAGTAGTAGTAAAAATGTTTCTGTCTGAGAGAATCCAGTATTTCCCTCTCTGCCTGTTTTCCCAACCCATCACTAAAGGTTTCTGGAGTTCCTTAATGCCAGTGGGAAATGAGGATGCAGTCATGTAATGCATAGGCAGTCGAATTTCAGTGTCAAAAAGATTTACTTTGCAAGAGCTCTGCACAAACACACTGACAGGCAGACAATGTTCAGAGGTGTCAATTTCTAAACTGGCACAGGAGGCAAGGCATGGAGGAAAAGGAGGCGCTCCGTGGTCACATGAACAACTGGAACAGCCAAAGCACTGAGCAATCAAGGGAGTCAGCAAAAATTGAATATGAAAATGTGGGCTTCAATGCATTAACCACTAAGAGATACTTTCTGGAAAATGAGACATATTCACAACCATAATTTCATCTGAAAATAAGCCTCTTTTTTCTCTTTTTCATCAGACTTCACTGGAAATTTGACAGGAGGAGCCCTTGTGACAAAAATTATAGACACAAGTTCTTGAAAAATTTTAGAGGAAAATCAACAACAGAAACAGGCAGGAACTTAGTCAGACCTCAACAGTCCTGTTAAGATTCCATGCAGAACTGAGAAATTGTGTAAATGTTTTTCTATAGATTCCATGAAAACCAGTCAAAACATAAAGACTTAGAGCAGCAATGATGTCCTTAACATGCAATAAAGCACATTAAGTGTGTTTGGATTTCCCACCAGGTGAGACTTGTGTCAGTATTATTCACAGAGGACATTCTTCCACTCCAGAAAGAACTGGTGCAAGTGTCTGAAGAATTTTGATCTCTTTGAAAGAGAAACTTGTTGTCTCAGCGCTAAAACTAAGTCTGCACTGTGCCATACAACTTGCACTCAGATTGTGCTGACATGCTAAGTAGTGCTGTTTTAAATAGCCCAAAGCTATTAACCTGAGCCATTCCTAGAGTTTATCAAAAAATCATGCAGATTCTCAGATGAAATTTTAACTTCCTTTTAGGCGAATTGCAAAAAATGAACTAAAGGAACATTTTGCCAAACCTAAACTTCCGTACCAGAGCTCCTGGCAAGGGGAAGCACGCTATGACTGCAGTGACATACAACACTCTCAGAAGAGCAAGCAGCCAAGTGACATCTCTCATGAAATCTCATTATGATGTATCTCCTCTGCAAAATATTTCAACTGCCAGTTGATTTATATGAGGGAGAGGGAGACGACTCTTTTATCCTTAGAAAATGCTGCCATCCTTCTATAAGCAGAACCACACAGACAAAAATCCATTTCCTTAGCAAAGAATATTTTTAATCCTTTTAAAAACTAATTTCTGAACTCCTTAATTCTTTACTTAATTGATGGCTAGCAAATAAGGTGTGCAGAGAAAAAGAGTGCTGTGGGACTGACAGAATTTAAATTGGCAGCAGCATAAAGAACGAAGACACCACAGTGTAAGTGACTGAAGCTACAGAGGTTCTGAGAGTTTTTAACTGTTTTTGTGCTGGCTTAAGTTTGCATCTGGAAGGAGAGCACTTCAAGTCTGCCAAAGGAGACTAGCAGCCCATTCCAGTTAAATGGATAATGAATTAAGATCCAAATCTTCTGGTAATGCAGAAAGGAAAAAGATAACACCTATCCTCTGTTATGTGAAGAGCAATCCTGCTAAGAAAACAGTCATTTTGTAACTGAAGGCACAAATGGAAGCATGTAGGTGAACAAGAACTAAGTGGCAAGATCCTGTTTCTGGTAGGTCTGTGGACTTGTCCACCTCTCCTTATGGATAACTTTGTATTAGTCCAGGAGGCAGGAGGCCATCAGCAAAGTTGACTGACTCTTCTTTATATAGCAAAGCTTTATTTTTTTTAAATTAATGTCTGACAGCTACAGAGTCCTGTACACTTCATTTAATGCATGGCTTTGTGAACCTCATGCATTCTGGCATTTCTAGGACAGGCTGAGCCATCAATACCGCCTCTGGGCAAAAAGTCTAAGAGAAAGCCTGATGTCATTATGGTCAGAAACCATCTTTTCTTTTGTGCTCTGTTTGAAAAAGCTTTTGGAAGGAATATCAGCAACCTCATAATGGACTTTGTGACTGAGAGAGGGAGGAAGTAGAAAAATTAATTTAAAACGTCTGCTTTAGTTACAAAATTATTGTCACTGGCTACTATCCCGGAAGGCAATGTCTAAAGGGGATAAGGCTTCAAGTTTTGTACACAGCCTTAGGATTAGACCAGGAGTGTTTGGTGATCTGTTGCCAGTGCCACAGTCTTTTTGATGAAATTTTAGGTTTAGGCAGTGCTGAGATATTCCTGTCTTTGCTTCAGGCAGAAGTAGATAATCTGATTAATGGGGATTCATTCCATCTATCTCTAGCTATACAGAAATGAGGCATCCTTTTCAAGGCTTTCTCTGCATCAGTAGATTTGCTGCTGCAGAGACTTCAGACAGAGACATCTCAGAGCCTGTTCTGCAGGGACTAGCTAACTCTGCCCTCTGGGTGGTTTAGGTTGACCTAGCTAGATCCCATCCTTTTACCTCCCATTGTTTCATCTGGCACAATAAGATAACAAAGTTTGCCTCTCAGATCTTCTCTAGGCTCTGAGACTGGCACAGAATCCATTCACTGTATGCTTGTACCACCGAACATCCTCTAAAATTTGAAACAAAGACAGTAACAAGGAAGACATTCAGATGGATAATAATCAGGGTAGACTTACATGAATAATGAGAATAATTTCTTGTTTTCATGGACAAAATTGGGTGACAGAAATGAGAAAAAAAAAAAAGACAATTTCTTTGCAGGCTTCCAGAGGCTGTGCAGCAAGTCCTATGTCAACTTTACATGACAGACACCTTAAGGTATTGTACAAGTAATATTGTACATCTATGGTATTTGAGGTCATGACTCATCTATACTAGTATCTAATGAAGTAAAAATTGGTGCAAAACATATGATGACAATCACCAATAGAGCTGGGCAGCTGAGTGCTGTAACCAAGTATTGTGCTTTGTTTTTTGTCAGAGCATCCAGTATTAAAAGCATCTTAAATCATCCTGCATTACCTGCTTAAGGAGGGATGTAAATATGAAGATATAATTGAAGTCAGAGCATGTGTTGAGATGGAATGTGCATAAAAGGGCAAATTTCAACTGTCATTCATTTATACTACAGAAGATGCAGCAGTTTTGAATCAAAGGTGAAGAAGGTAAATTAAAAGTGACTGGATACTCCCTAGATTCAGGGTGCAAATTCAGTTAAAATGTTCCAGGGCCACAAATGCAAACAATAGGGGGAAGACATGATGAAGAGGAAAAACTGACACGCAGTGTCAACTGGACAGTACAGTGTATTGGTGCCATGTCAAACATCAGCACCAAGACAAGCAAGAATGTGTCAGTGAGTGTCTGATGTATTTCACATTGTCAGTGAGCTGCAGCTTGACAAGGAAGAGCAAAAGGTGAAATTCCCTGAGCAGACCCATGAGAAGTGAGCAGCAATGACAGCTAACATCTGCTGGAACTAAAGTGTTGCTGGTTCAGCCAACAGGAACCCCATGTTTAGAGATGGCTAGCAGCCTTGTAATTCAGAAAAGGTCAAAGTTTGCAAGAAAGCAAAAAACTAAATGAAACACATTTTTTGCAAAGAGCACCTCATTTTTCTTGGTCACCTCTGTGGCCAGCAGAAATTTTCCAGGTAAAATAATTTGTGTTTAAATTCTAATTTGTGGGGTTTTTTGAAGATAGATCTCTTGAAAAGAAAATGGTTAGTTTTAGGAAGGTTAAACTATTAAAATTCAAAATCAGTCTCATAAACACCTCTAGATTTTACTGCCTTGCTACCTGTACCCACAGAATACTTTGTTACTTCTTACATAAGTAGCTATCAAAGATATTTGTCAGTTCCATTTCGTTTCTCTTGTTACTATAGTTTGTTTCATCCTTCCACCTTCAACCAAAAAAGTCCAACAACCGTAAAGAAATTTTGATCAGTATGGTTGAAGTCTGCAAAATACAAGCCAAAGAAGAGGATCTGGTTTGGAAAATACAAGATTTAGTCAGATGGAAATCTGGGAGCAGCAAAATATGCCCCATGAAGAAAAATTAGGCCACCATGTAGAAAAAGGATAATTTTGGATGTCATCACTCTGAGGAGACCCATTTGCAGATAGTAACCACTGATTGACAAGAAACTGAGAGCTGACTCTCTCGGTAAGAGGAGTAACTATCTGTGTGTTTGTGTCAGTGCATGCATATACATTTTTACTGATCATGTCGATAGATAGGGAAGGATGAGTGCAAGGACTACTTGAAATGGATGCACTGTGTTAATCTCATCCCTCCAATAGTGCTGTTCTGCCCAGATTAGGCTACACATCAGAATGTAATGGTACAGATGCACATATCCATAAAATCCCAAATGAGTGTGCAATGCTCGTATCTGCTGAGCTGCTAAATGTGCTTTGGGCTCTAGAGGAAAGCAGTTATGCTCCAGGTCAATGAGTTTACTGTCCATTTTCAGAAGGAGGTAAAACTGGGAATTCTAACTTGTGCAGAAGTATTCACATGTTCTGTGTGGGAAGCAGCTGCAAACCCCCAAAGCTGAATGACCTTGTGGTCTCTTTTAATATGTTGTGTGATCTTCAAAACCAGCCCATTTTAACATGCATTATTTTAAGTGTTCTTTTCCCTGAAAAAGAGTATTCAGTTAACTTGAGCACACCTACTCCTCCACTGTGCAAATGAGGAAACCTTACATCAGAAGATTTCCCATTCATTTCTACCCACAGTTGTAACCTACACCTTCTCTTTGAACGGAAACCCGTGGGCAAGCACAGCAACAATCTTTCAAACCATGCAACAGGTCCACCTTACTTTAGCTTGGGTACCACTGTGCCCACATAATTTCAGGATTACCTGTTTTCTCGCTGTGCATCAGGCTAAGCATGGCCATAAGCCTGAAGTGCAAACCCTGGCATTTTCACATGACAGCGCTGTGTGTTTTAGCAGACTCCTGCCATTACAAAAAGCCTGTAGAGAGCACTGTATAAAATGGTGAAGCAGCTGACAAGAGGCTGTTGCCCTGAGACTGGTCATTGCTCCTGTAGAAGAATGGGCTTCATGGAGAAGCTGTATGAAATGCTACCCATGAATATTCTATCATTTGGAATCACACTAAAATGGGAATGTTATCACAAACTGTCACCATTTATTAATGGCTCGTGTACACCTGTGACCACAGGTAAATCTATCAAGACACAAGGTCTGTTATGAGTCTAAGACAGGTAGTGCAGGGGAGGATATATGCCAAAGATTTATATCTAAGTACCTAAAGGAGATGCACAGCCATATCACAGACAGCTTGAGATTGCCCAACTCTGGAGGACTTAGGGCATAGGTTTGTTCTGGTCCTGCAAGGCAACGCACCTGCAGAATTGCCCAGCAGTTGAAGTTGTTGACATATCTTCCTTCCTCCCTTCTGGTGCCTTATCAGATGATGCCCAAACACTGGGACAGCACAGAAAGGCTTTTACCAGCTTTTCACAGCGCACTGCCAAGGCCATGCTAACACAGCAGAGGTATCTGTCACCCCCTCTACAGCTTCAGAGAACTGACAGTTAGTGTAACTTCATGATGGAGAGAACTGTGTAAACCCATGGAACAAAAATATTGCAAGTCCTGTGCTACTGAGAAGACGTCTCTGAAGCACAGCTCCTCTTCTAATGTACTAGCATTAAACCTTGCAAAACAACTAAAACAACGTAATAAATTATTAGGCAAAGTATTTCCAGTGGCTTTTCTGACCTTTATTCCTTCAGCTTCTAAGTATCACTTAGTGGCCTGTTACTCTGCACTGTTCTGCAGCTCATGACTAAAATAGAAAGGCTGCAAAGCTACAGGGAAGATACTGATGGACAGCTCTGCAAATTGTTCCAGCTGAACCATAAAACTGTCAAACAAATGATACATGTTAGTTGTGATGGCCCCGTGCCTCCCAGAAAAAACGTGAATCCTTAATGGAAGACTTTAGTAAGGAATTAAACATTAATTAGGACTTATATGAGATAGACATAAAAGGGATTAGAGACAAACCACAGGTTTGCTGTAGCAACAGTAGAATGAAAAAGCATTTATTTTTGAATTTTGGTTGACTGGTTAAAAGCAATAAAGCTGAGAAAGCAGAGGAAAACATCTTTATTCCTTGTTTTGAAAGGGGTAGTGGCTCAGTGCCTTTAGTTTTCTTTCCTTGCTTCACAAGCACAGTGCTGTGAGAGTACTTATGTTCTCAATTATTGACATGGTTAATAACTGGAAAAGCTTCTAATGGCTTGACTCACAAGCTCATGTGATAGCCACAGGAAGTCTAACACAGAAATTATGGCTACGCTTGGTGTCGAGGCAGCAAATAGCTTTGTAAAGGAGATATATTTTAAACTGAGTACATCTGGGTTGACTTGTTTAGACAAAAGTGCCAGTGTAAGCTTTCCAGAGGACACATAGAGTGGCTATTCTGATTTTTCTAGACGACTCTTTGATTTGTTAGTATTTTTGCCTCTGCCTCTCCACAGCCCACACAAAACATCAGTTACAATCCATGTCCTGTGGAACAAACAAGATATGATGTGTACATCCTTGCCTTTCCATTTTGGGGGCAGAGTTCCAAATGTGTATTTATTAATTGCTGACTGGCATCTAACATGAACCTGAAGTTCCATCCATAAGTCATCTTTTGTACTAGCACAACCAGCATCACAGATTTCCAAAACTTGCTTTCAGACTGAATACAGAGGATTTTAATTCTAATTCACACACACACAAAAAAAGTCTCTTGGATTCTATTTACAGAGCAAATGGAAAGTTAACTGATTAATTAAAACCAGATATATAAATAATAAATATTCCCATCTAGATCAGCTGCAAAATAAAAGCTGCATGGCTCGCATGACACAGGACTTGCAGCATTTGGGAGTATGTGGAATCTGTAACCATAGATGCCCAGCTACCACTTGTTTAGTACTGTGAAGTGTAATCCAGTGCTGAGAAAGGTCCACTTGTTAATGTTCTTTGCATGGTAGCACACAGCACTGCTACTGCTGAACTACAGAATTTGAAACTTTCCCTTCTGGTCTTCAGCTATCCCAAATCATGCAGAAGAAAGGTGCTGACAGTGGATAAAATATCCACCACCCCTTCTCATCCAGACCCAATGCATAAGGTATCAAAGAGTTGCAGTGTGATCTTCTCCTACAACTATAGCCTATATCTTTGAGAAGCCACAGTGGTCAGGAGAGTTGCCTGAAGACAGAAAATCTCACCCAGTCTTCAAAAAGAGCAAGAATAAGGACCCAGGGAACTACTGGCCAGTCAGCCTTACCTCAGTCTCTGGAAAGGTGACGGAACACCTCATTCTGAAATAAGGCCATCCACATGGATGACAAGAAGATGGTCAGGAGCAGACAGCCTGGATTCACTAAAGGGAAATCATGCTTGACCAACCTGACTGCCTTCAACAATGAAACAAAGACCTGGATAAACAAGGGAAGAACAGTTGATGTTGTCTACCCTGATTTCTTTTCAAGTAAGCTTGGGAGAACAAGCTGTGGAAATCAGCTCCCCATGCTCTGTCCCCACTGCGTACTGATGCCAGTTCTAGGAGCAAAGACAGTATCAAAGACTGTTGGGGTTTGAGGGATAAATCTGTTCTTCCCTCCACACTCAGCCTCCCTTCCTCAAAGCAAGTGGTGGAACATGCTCTGGCCATAGGTAAATATATGTAAATCCTCATTCCACCAATGGGCCCTAAAGGAGTTGTAAGAGAAATGTGGGGTGCCACACAAATACATGGTAATCTTTCCCCTGAGGAGCTGATGCAGCCAAAAAGGGAACTGAGGAGAAAAGGTGGCTTGTTAGAAGGATGCCAGGCAGTTTATCATAGTGCTGCCTCTCTTCTACCTGACTCCAGTCATAACAGATGTGACTGCCATTAACATCATTGCCATTCTCTCTGGTAGCTCTACGACACTCTTCCTACATTCTAAAATAAGTTTTGGTATGGGCAAAAGGGAATACAATACAAAAGGTGGAGCTCAGAATTTATTGTTAATTTAATTAGGGTCTCCACTGTCTAACTAAAATACAGGAGGTCACTAGCTTCAGTTCAGTTACAGTAAAGTCAACACTCTGAAAATAAGAGTGAGACTGACACATATTAAATTCCTATTATCTATCCTTGTCTCTGTCTTTAAGTTTAGCCTGCCATTGTCCTTCTCAGTCCTAAGGCTCAGGGAGGACACAAGCTCTCCCCAGGCAGGAAGTGGGTATCACACTGAGTCCTTGGCATGCCAATTTCTTCATCAAATGTAGGCTCTTGGTCACTGTAGTGTGGTTGCCTGAGCCCCATCTGGGGCTATTTTGGATGTTTTGTTAATAAAATCTGTTTTGCTTTCAGTAGTTCCCATCTAAACTTTGACACTCAGCCATAGTGTTCCTCTTTCCTCAGGGACAGTGGAGCAAATCCAGAATTTTATAACTGGCAGTAAAATATTTCAGATTCATTTCTGCACCAAGTTAAGTGCAGATGGAATACATACTAGCCTCAGGCCCAACACCCCAATCTTCCTGAAATGGAGGAACTGGTACTTAACCCAGTAGAGGAAGAGCATCTTTATAGTAGTCCCTTTTATCTACGAGAACTAAATAATGCCATTGTTTGCAACACAACTTTCTCCTTTCAGCCCAGGAGCCCCATTTCAGAGGGGCTACAACTTACCCAAGCTATCTTGCATGAGTGTTGATCTCAGCAGTGCCTACATCTGGCCACAGACCTTTGATCTACACTCTGATTCATAGTCTGACTTCCCAGTTTGGCCCCAGGTTGTCCTGTCATGATACTTGCCTGGTACAAATTAATGACCTGGACTCTGGGCTGACCACATCTGTCACTCAGCACCTGCCTTGCTCCCACTGCTAAGCGAACAGGGCTGGTGATGAGGGGCCGGTTTCCTCAGGGATAAGCTGGCCCTTGCTGAGGCCCGTCACATTTTACCCTGGATGCTATCCACAGAGCTAAGCTGAAAAAAGGTAGGAAGCAGCCACACAACTATCAAACAGCCGCTACCACAGCTAAAACAATCTCAGGCCAAGACAAGCCCTGAGACAACACACTGTCAGGCTGATGTGAAGCCCTCAGCCTAAGAGTCATAATGACAGAATTAGATGTACCAGGTTACATCTGATGACAAAAATAGTTGTACAGTAGTGAACTGCAGCAAAACAATCCCCTTGAGTCATATTCAATTATGGTGGAATGGAAGGTGACATCTGGATGATAAGATCCATGTCCCTGGAAAAATGAGAGAGTATTTAAGAAATAACCCTAGGCTACATGCACTGAATGAAATATACTGAGGTATCACAAAAGCAGGAAGATGTCAAATCCTGGCCTTGAATGTAGTCAGCCTTGGGATATTAGAGATATGCACATGGATGGTGTCTAGAATTTCAAGCAGTCACATAATACTTGTTAAATTTGTTGTAATCAGCAGAGGTAATATCAAGACTTCCTACCCATCTCTTAGGTAAACTATGAAATGATGAGAAAAGCACTTGTAAAGGGCTGAGAAGTATTTTCATCACTCTGAGTGTGTTTGCATCAATCCAGACTGTTGTATACCAGCAGTTGGTCTCCTCAGGGTACAGAACACCACCACCTTAGCTATGAAGTCCAGCAAGTCCACTGGAAAAGCCATGAAACACTTCTGAACTTGTCAGAATTGTATCTAGACCAAAAGTGGGAGATGGAAAAAAAATTATAGCATCCCACCAGGAAATAAGCAGAAACTAAAAATCGGAAGCCCTTGGGAGGAAACAGCAAATTCCACCCTACAGCAGACTAACACACCCTGTTCTCTCCTATACAAATCACCAACCCTCAAAATCCCGTACAATTCTAGCATGGTATGTCCCAGGCACCTTCCAGCTTCCAGGCTCCCTCAGGAGTGCATCCACGTTCCTGCATCATGTGCAACTTCTGTCTGGGGCTGATCACTGCTAGAAAAGCAAGTCCAGCCCTGGCAATCACGACCAGGGAGCAAGTATTATGACTGCCTGCAACCTGCACAGCCTGTGGCAGAAACTTAGTGCTACAGGTACGGCATGTCTGGAGGCAGCATAGAACTGTCCCACTGAGGGAAAAAGCAACAGATAGCTGCAGGCCACATCCAGTTCAACTATGCATCCCAAAAGCTGGAGATAAATTGAGGAAGAAGGAAAGCTGGGGCTCACAAAGCCCACCAGGTCATGGGTAAAAGCTGCAAAATCAGCAGAGATGAACTTTGTAAACAAGCCGCCCATAAGAAAAGCAGAACTAAGATCCATCCTGTGCTGCTGATAAGATTCCCAATGTAAGATATGGATGTCTGATACCTTTAGTATGTTGCAGAGATATTATGAGTGCAGTGGCAGTTTGGTGATTGACATGGGCGTATAGAACTGCCGGACTCCTGCAAGAAACAGCATCAGTTCAGAGTTAGATTTTACAAGGCTGACCATGTTATGGAAGCCGTGAAGATGCATGAGCTGGAGCACAATTTCATGCTATGCCTTCTCCAGCCTACCAGCAGGTAGTTCAGTCAGGGCCGGTCTCATTCCCTCCTACCTCTGTCCCTGTGCTTCTTCTGTTGTGTACTACCAGGCTACACAGTGTCATGTCTCTGCAAAAGAAAACAAACTGAATCAAAAAAGGAGATGCTTCCCAGGCAGTCAGCTAGATGAATTATCCTCCTTTTACCTTCCTTGGTGTTGGACCTGACACATGGGAAACAGCAGCAACAGGCAAACAGTGGCAGGGAAGAAGAGCAGGACAGAAGTCCTGGTTAGACTGGATTAGATATAACATGAAACTTGAGACTATTCAGCCAAGTCTATCTGTCCAAACACCAGCTGCCGCCATGTGGGAATGTGAAGTCATCCAAGAAGCAAAGGCTGTCATAAACCTTGGAAGGCCTCACCAAGAATTAGTGAATTACAACAGTAGTTAGTTATTACAAAAATATCCAGATAACTCCAGATGATTTTCTAGGCTTCAAGTTCCATATACTACAGCAAAAGTCTTTTTCCTGCCATATGGCATGAGATGGCTGTGTGACAAAGCCATCTTGACATTTCCAGAGAAGCTCTTTGAAGCCAAGTTTATAATTCAATTAAGTACTAAATTAGCTGGAGGCATCTGAACAGAAAAGCACACACATTCACAGCTCACACAGACACACACACACCCTCTCAACACATACAACCAAATTTCCTGTGCATTGTGCAGGTACCTCTTCACAAAGAAAGAAAATGCAGCAGGAAGTTACCAACTCCTTCATGTGTCTGAAGGAGCCCGGAATGTCTATGTTCTCAGAACATATGCAGGGATGCTGCCGGGAGAGCTGTTGGGGCTAAATGCCTTAAGCACTCTTTCTCAGAAGAATGATTCAGTTTAGGAGTAATAGGTTTTACATCTCATCTCCCCAGTCTGAGACACTGGAGGTTTTTAAGCTGGCCAGACAGCTGGGAAGGGTCAGCCTCAATATACTGGAAAGGGCCAGTGAACAGTGCTGCTCTCCATTCCTCATGCCTTTGTGCCTCCTCAGGAATGCCTCAGTACAGGAAGAGCTCTCACTTGGTCTTTGCAGGAAGATGGAAGAAGTCTATGGTAAAATCCCCAGTGTACTTTGGATGGGAGTGACAACTGTGGGAAATCTCACTGGTAAAATGCTACATAGAAAATTGCTGCTGGGTACTTCCCAGCCCTTGGGGAGCAGAAAGTCAAAGCAAAAAGGGGAACCTTTTTCACTTGGTCACCTTGACCAAGGTTTTTATCATGGCTCTGCCTGATTTTCTCTAGAACCACGCTCATAGAAACCTAAGCATATGGGTTTAGCTATGAACCAGATTTTTAAACCTGGAAAACTGTGTGTTGGAGGTAATCTGAGGTAATCTTGGCATTTGTGCTGCCCCTGGAAGAAGAGGACTGGGAGGACTGCAGAGCAGGCAAGGGAGTTTCACCAGTGTAGCCTGGCATCTGACCTGCAAATGCTGCTAGAACATGTTGATTCAGTTGACTACTGTGATTGGGAAAACACAAGCCATATGCTCCCAGCTGCTCTCCCTGCAGCAGCCCTCAGATGTTTTAGGAACAGAGGTGTACTGGGCTCCTTCACAGGGTGCAGATAATTCTGATGGATTTTCTTTCCCTGGCAGGAGACACCAGAGCAGCTGTGGTGAGCAGAAAAGATTTCCCGTGGGCAACTGCAGTTCTTCAAAAGTACCTTAAAAATCTTACTAGCTGCTTTGTTAGACATGGAAGAGAAACCTGTGGGTGATGGAGGCTTTAGCAGGAGTTTTACTTCTGTCACCCAAATTCAGGCCTGGTGCGGCCAGTGTGCTACACGTAGCACTTGCCCATGCCTTGGGATAAGTTGTAGAAAACAAGGGGGACATTCTCTTTAGCCCCTACCTTAATCTCTGAGAAGGACCTTTCTGGAAATGCTCTGGAGGTCATGTTCTTGTCAGACTCCCTGACAAGAGCCCCAGGAACAGTCTTTCCTGGAGCTCTGAGAGAGACTTCTCTAAAAGGTCAACACAGCACCATTTTACATGCATGGCTTTGTGGTGTTTCAGGACTTTCTACAACATGTCTGAGGACAGCCAAATTTTCCTGGCCAAAAAGAGCATAGCATTGGTTTGACACCTTGTCTTCCAGATTGGACTTTGAAATCAGCCAAACTGAATGCAACAGTTCTGTTTTAGCAGTCTCTGAGGAAAAGTCAGCTTGGTCTCCAAGGGTCAAGCCTTCCTTATTTCAAAAGGAATGGTCTATGGTAGAACCTATGGGCTTCAGGGGATTTCTCCTTGAAAATGACTTTTTGCTAAAATTTTTGTCCAAGTCTTTGACTGGGGATGGAGCTGTTGGTTCCTCTCCATGTCCATCACAGCTAGGTGCTCAAACTGTTGGCATCTTGTGCTGGCCCCACAATGAACCTTCCCCACTTATAGAGAGGCGCAGGGTTGGTGTTAATAAGAATAAAATCACAGTATGGTGTTTGGTTGTCAGGTGTTAACCTCCTCCAATCTAACCGTCTGAAGGGAAGGCTAATGAAAGAGCCAGCTTGGGTGGGTGCAAGGCCCTCCTGTCATGGATCACCCTTTCTGGCAGTCAAAATGCCACCAGCCCTCACTGAAGCCCAGACAGCAGCACTCACCCAAAGGCAGCTGTTGTCCCAGCTGAGGGTGCAGCTAGCGGCATAGAACTGTATTCCTTGCCTGGAAGGCTTGGTAAGATTCCTGAAGGCACAATAGGTAAACGAGAATGACCCTGAAGACAAGAGTCACACCTCATGGAAAACTCCTCAGGTATATATGGTAGCAAACAAGCCATTCAGAGAATCAAGTTGCAGGCTGTGCGTGACAAATCACACTTAAAGCTCTTCATAGAATCATGGAATCATAGAATGTTAAGGGTTGGAAGGGACCTTCAGGATCATCTAGTACAAACATCCCCCTGCCATGGGCAGGAACACATCCCACTAGACCGGGTTGCTCAAGACATTGTCAAGCCTGGCTTTGAACAGTGCCAGGGGACATCCACAACCCCCCTGGGCAACCTGTTCCAGCATCTCACCACCTCCACAGTAAAGAATTTCTTCCCAATAACTAAGCTACACTTCTCGTCTTTCAATTTGTATCTGTTATTCTCTACGACTGAACAGCCACGACTTTCGTAGCCTGCCTGTGTACGGGAAGTTCTTTAGTCTCCTTGAAAACTTCACGGCCCTTTTCTGGACTTGCTCCAACAAGTCCACGTCCTTCCTGTAGTGGATCCCAGAGCCGGATGCAGGGTTCCAGGTGGGGTCTCACCAGAGGGGAACAAAGGGGCAGAATCCCCCCTCTCGCTCTGCTGCCCACGCTGCTTTGGATGCAGCCCAGATGCAGCTGGCTTTCTGGGCTGAGAGCGCACGCTGCTCTTCGACACACCGAGATCAATAAACAGGTTTACACGTCGCCAGCGGACACACCTCCCACCCGGCTCCTACGCTTTTCCGGGGAAGGAGGGCGGTTCCGCTCCCGTCACCGCGGCCTTCCCGGGCCTGGCACAGGGAGCGCGGGCGTGGCGGTGCGCACCGCCCCCGTGTGGGACGCGGGTGAGCCGCAGCCGCCCCGCGGCACCGCCGGCGGGAGAGCCCCGGGAGCCGGCGGCGCCGCGACTGCGGTCACAGCGCTGCGCCTCGGGAGCGGCGCGGTGGGCAGGAGCCCCCGGCCGCGGGGCTCCGGGGGCGGGGGCCTCGGGGCCCCTGGGCGTGCCCTGGCGCGTCGGCGGCGGGCGGCGGTGGGGCCCCGCTCTCCGGCCCCGCGGCCCTCGCGGCGCCATGGGGCCGCTGCTGTGGCTGCTGCTGGTGCCGCTGGGCGCGGGCTCCGCGGCGTACGAGGTGTACGTGGATGCCCGGCGAGCCGAGCGGCCCCTGCAGCACTTTTGGAGGAGCACTGGCTTCTGGTAAGCGCGCGCCGCCCGGCTCCGGGCCCCGAGCCGCTGAGCAGAGGCTCCTCGGCCCTCGCCTCGGCCGCAGCCCGCCGTCTCGATCCCCAGGGCGTGCGGACGCGGCCTTCCAGGAGGAAACGAGGCTCTCCCGGACTTGCTGTTTTGGGGTCAGAGGGCCCTTGCTGCCCCTTAGCGCTTAGCCTGGTGCTGGACCAGGTCCGCAGTGTAGGGTAGGATGTGGGATGTGGCAGTTAATGTGAACTGGCCAAAAAATAGGCCTTGTCTCCCCTTCTCTTTCTTCCTTGCCCCCTCGAGCATGTAAAGTCCATCTCCTTCCCCAGCACAGTGCATGTGTTGATACTCAGAACTCATTTCCCTTTACTTTTCAGTGTTTCCATTGCCAAGGGCCTCTAAAGGGCCCCAGGAAAAACTTCAGAGAGTTCTAGTACTACCAAACAAAAGACTGATAGTTCTAGGAGTTTGTTCTTCTTGACAGACGTTTTCCAGATGCACCACCAGATGCAGCCAGTGGGTCAAGTTGACCCAAGTTAGCGGGGAAGGCGGTGACCATGCAGAAATTCCTGTATTCTGGTCGTGCTTAGCTTCTCGGAGAAAGCCTGGTCTTGCTTTGCTAACTGGGATTGGAACAGCCCTTGGGTTTAGTGAGACTACCAAAAGCTTCTAGCAGGTGTGAAAACAAGAGGTGGTATATTCCACTGCCATGCTTGTATCTTACTCTAAAGTGATTCTGATCTACTTCATTTAGGCATACAGTGGGTTAAATAACACTTATGTGGAAAAGAGTTGCAATAGGGATGGAATGAGTATGTGCTTTGAAAGAAGGACTTTGTGCACTATTTTTGTATAATGCATAAAGGTCCCCTAAGAAAAAATGTAAAATATTTTTCTTTAGGTTTCCAAGGGGGGGAGCAACAGAACAGGACCTAAAATACATTCTGATGAAGAGAAATGTTTGGGCTTTCAGGATTTTTTCTTCTTTCATTGTTTCTTTTCTGTTTTTTTGTTTTGTTTTAAATTTTTTTCCCTAATATTAGGAAACATTAATGAAAATCTGCCTTAAAAATAGTATGTTTAGCTCATTTAAACTGCAGCCAATGAAGCACTCATGGTTTTAATTGTGTAAAAAACTTTGGAGAGCTGCAAACATGAAAGACGTGAAGGAAAGACAGAGTAGCAGTAGCAGAGGCAGAGGCTGTCCATGGGTCAGCAGTTACTCTTTTATAATATCTGGCCAACACTAGTATTTCTGAAAATCCCTTGAAAGCTCATGCAGTGGCACAAGTGAGTTCCAGCTACTAAAGCTTCTTTTCTGGGCAAGTGTCCAGCTGTGGATCAACAGCTGAGAAAACCTGGGAGCAAGGCTTGAAGTTCTTTTAGATGGGCACTTTGCACTCAGAACAGGAAAGGACAGATGCTGAAAGCACCGCTAACAGAACCCACCATTCTGTCAGCTTTCTTTTGTATCCCATCACAGTTTCTGCAAGATTTCTCTCTAACGGGGTGTGAATTTCAGAATGTTTATTCAACACGGACTAAGCAAAAATAATTGTCTTTGCCACTATTGATTGGAAGTCAGTTTGAATTTCGAAGTAGTAGTAAAGCACTCCATCAGAATCTGATAGTTAATGTTGTTCTTATTTACTGGAACAATTAAAAAGATCCAAATGGCTGATATATTTTTAGTAAAATGGAACTGGTAATTTCTCAGTATCACTTGTGTGACTTCAAACTATCTTACAGAGATGGTTTTTAAGTGCCTTGTATGCTGGTGAAACTGCAGAGAGGGACTCACGTATATACTGGCTGATTTGTAATAAGCATTTTAAATGGATGTGGTTTGTGTAAAGACTTGAACTTTCAGGTAAGTTTGCGGGAGATGTGGTAATAGATCAGCAGCATCTCTGTTGTGTCAAGTTCTTGTCCAGGTGGGTCAGGCGTTTCTTCCTTTGTACACAGACAGTTAGGCAGTAGGAGATTCATTCAGCAGTGAGAGATTCATTCAGCAGTGCCCTTGGTGGCGGGATGATTATATGGATGGGTACAGAGTAGGCAGGGATGACTTAAGTGACTCTTCCTAGCAGAGTTACAGTCAGTACAAGTCTGGTCAATGTCATACGAGACAGACTACAACAGGCAAGGCATAGACTACAAGAGTTTTTGACTTAAACAGTTTGTATATAGCATGTAGTTAGAGCACATGTCATCTCTTGCTGCAGTGTGAAGACACATGGATGTATTTTACCAAGCCTGAGGGACAGTGTTGTTTTATCCTTCTTGTCATAAAAATGCTTTATCATTCAGAATGTGCACAATATGAGGAGGCTTAATGAAAGTCCCTAAGGATGCCCAGACTCAGTGAACCATGCAGCAATCTGAGTTGCTGACTTGTGAAGGGTGGGGTTGAGATCTCCATCTTGCAGTATTTATGTGTGGAGATTGGAATAACAGAAATTTGCCACAGTGTAATGTTAATTTCAGTGGAATAAGTAGATTATCAAAGTCAAGTTGATATGATTGTTGCTGTATAGCCCTGAGCCTGTTAAACTTCTTGCAGAATCAAACATAGAAGCCTCAAACTGCGCACTCCTGTGCTTTCTAATGCTTAAGGGTTAGCTGAACATGGCTGAAGAATATGAAGGCTCTGAGCATCTAATTTTGTTTCAAAAAAGTGTAGTAGCATCCACAGCAGAGAAAGAATTTATGTCACTGCATGAGCTTCATCAAGAAGGTCAAGCCCATATTTTTCTTGCGTCAGACGTCAGCACGTCTGACTTCCACTGTAAAGCCTTAAAGACAGTGAGCTCCTTTATGATTAGTTCCTCAGAGACAAGGCAACTGTCACTGTATGGTTTCCTCTGGCCATGTTGCCTGAGGCTGCTGTCTGTGCAGCCATGACTGCGACAGTTTTCCTTTGAGCATGGTGCTGGATGCACCCAGGTTGTATTCTTTGCCAAACAATGTGTATAGCCAGTTGGCCCCAAATAACCTGCAACTCCGTTTTGCTTTCGTCTCATGTTAGGCAGTGCTCCTCATGTCATGTAGGAACATGCAGGTGATGTACGGATGTAGCATAGGAATCTTTGCATGCCCAGTGGAGCTGCTATTTAATATTTCAATGTGTTTCTTTTCTGTCCATCTTTTTCTGAAGCCCTCCTTTACCTCACAGCCGTGCTGACCTGTTTGACCTGAGCAATGACCAAGAGCTGAACCTTGCCTACATTTCTTCTGTTCCACATGGTGGCATTGAACAAGTTCGGATTCACTGGTTACTGGAATTAGTTGCTCTTAGGTAAGCATACACCTCAAGTCGAAGTCTGGGAAAATGTGACACATTAAAGGGTCCAACAGGCACTCACTTTGATGTTTATCTTAGCCGAATTGCAATCTGGGCATGTCTTTGCTTCTGTGGAAGTCAGCTAAGTTCCAACAGATGGGAATAATTCTGGAATTTTAAGAGATGAAGAAAGACACAGTTTCTACTGAGAATCTGAGGGATTAGAAAGATGGCTTACATTTTAGTCCTTTAATGTAGGAGGTGTGATACAGTAAAAAAGTCCAACAAAGGTTGATACATGCCTAACTTACTGAGAGGTCCAAATGAAAGCTGCCACTAACCCTTCTGCCTATTTTAAAAGTTACTTTTTGCCTCCTGAAGCCACATGTGCACTGCATTAATTGACAGGTAGTGAGAATTAAAACTGGCTGGATTTGGGTAATATCAGTTAATACCCTATCCAAAAGGTTTTATATACAAAATGGCATTTTTAGTTTTAGGGAAGTATATGTCAGACTTTAGGAGAACACTTGGAATTCATTTCAAGCCCCTTTAAACTCAGCTTGAACAAATTCATATGAAGATGCCTAGTGGGAACAGCCAAATAGCCAGATGCCTAGAGCAGGAGCAATTGGTCTATGAAGAAAGACAAACCATAAAAACTCCATGAAAAATTGTAATAGCTCTTAAGAGTTCTGCCTGGCCCAGACTCTTGCTGAGCTGAGCACATTTACAGTCCTCATTATTGTTGCATCTACTGTCCCAGACACAGAAGAATGGGAATTTACTGCTTTGGGGAAGCAACAGGGAAGGAGAGCTCAGATGCTGAAAATGGCATGTGAGCAGAGGAGTAGGAAGTTTCAAAGTGTGCGTTAGGAGCAGAATTTTTCTTTCTCGATATTAGGGTGTGCTTGTGTATGTCAGCTTTTTATAAAGGTGGTCATAAGTCCTGCACACAGGTAAGCATTGCATCAGTACCCCAGGGTGGCCTCTGTCTGTCAATTCATTGGTGAGTGTAGCAGGTAACAGAGCTCCTCACTCTCTTCTTTCCCTCTTGAAGTTTCCACTAAACACCTTTTCGTGTGTGTGTGTCTCCCTCTTTCACTGGACTGTGGAATATGTACTCTTGGAGTGAACCAGTATGAAGGACAGCCATCCCTGCTCACGGCTTAAGGAGTCCCTGTCTTAGAGATTTCTCCTGGGAGGTGGATTGGGTCTTTCAGGTTTCTGTAACCAATTCACGTAAAAAAAAAACCGATGAGTACCTGTGGAAAGAAAGTAGCCACATCTACACTTGGAGCCCAGAATCCTTTCTGGCAGCCCCTCTTAGCTGTGCCATTGTGTTGAATTGGGTGTTCCACTTGGCTGAGGGAGAGGAATGCATCTGTCATGGATTCTGCTCAGCCTTTGTGGGGACTGAAACACTAAGCCTTTTAAAAAAAGTATGATACAATCTTGACACAATTGAAATTCTCGGACTGTGGAAACATAGCAATGAATCAAGAAGTCTCCAAAAAAGCTTTAGTGTCTCAAAGGTAGGGTTCTACCCTACCAGCCTCAATCTTTAGCCCACCTTTGACATGTAGAATATAGAAACTGCTACTGTTTAGAACCAAGCTAAAACTTCTCATTTTACAGAAAAATGTTCATTTGTCAGGGACAAGAACACATGTGAGTTGTGGGAGGACAACTAGTGGACTAAATGTCAGTACGTTTGGAGGGGGAAGGGGCATAGAGCCTGCAGACAAACATTGGGACTCAAAAAACCAACAGGAGCAGAAATGCAATTCTGAGCAGAGAAGTTCAGTGCTGATGCTTAATTTTGTGCATGTGTAAATCTTTTCCTGAACCAGTGATTTCTAGAAGGGTGGAAAGAGGCTTTGAGTGCAACCATCTGAGTGCAGAATTGTCTTATATCATGGGGTTGATGAGTAGAGAACACTCCTTGGAATGTAGAGGTGGGCACTTGACTGAAGAAGAGCCCTTAGGAAAAACAGAGGACCTCTGTGGAAGTCTAGCAGATAGAGGCTTTGCTTTTCTTCACAGCTGCCACCATCTGTAAAAAAGGTGCCATAAATGTTTCTGCCAAGAAATAGATGTGCTTAAATAAAAGACTGCCACCTGCCCCTTCTCACTTCTGTAATGGTCTTTCTCATTAGGTTTTTTACTCCCCCAATACCAAGTGCATCCCTTTATTTTAATTTTTTCTAGTACAGCAAGCCCTCCCTCTTCATATTTGTCTTTATTTGGAGTCAGCCCATTATTTCGCCACTTTTGAAAGGATACCACAAGGCAAACTGTTTTTGAAGAACTCCTAGTTTTATTTTCCAGCCAGTAGCACACATTTGTCTCTTGGTCTTGGTCTTGTGACACAGGAATGTTCATGATTGTGGGGAAATCCAGGATGTCTTTCATGGACTGGACAGTTCCCAAGTTGTTGGTTACTAGTGCCAGTAAATACAGCTATTTTGACACCTAGACCACACATTCCGGCCATGCTTCACCAGTCAACAAGACAGGACACTTTGAGCTGAAGACTCCGGCTCTTTGCCCAGTTCCAAGGGACACACACAGAGTCCACAATAAGAATCCTTTCCCATTTTTATGTAGCAGTTACTGCAATCTATTGGATACATGATACGTAGTAAATCACAAGGCATCACAGTGAACAAAAATACAGTCAACCTACATTAAGCATATAACATTTCTTAAAAGGCATATAACAGTTTTTATTTCAATATTAGTATTAACCTAGTTGGAATTACCTGCCTATCCCCAGCTCCTCTCCAAGACATGGTAGCTAATTTCTGGTAAATTAGGAGAGAAGAGAATCAGTAGTTTTTGTTAATTTTCAATCTTCATATCTTTAATCTTAGTATAACTCAGTATAGCAAACATAGATGTACCAGAAAAAGGCTTGCTTTTTTTAGTTACCTTTTACATACTCCTTAGAAATAATTCACAGTCTGCCAGAATCCCTACAGCATAGCACTGAGGCTGTTTCCATGCTTTGTTTGTCCAACACAGTTGATTGTGAGCCAGCTCTGCCCGTAAAACCAAACCAGGAAATTGTTCTTACAGTTTCTTCTGACCAATAGTTTCTTTTTCATATATAAATTCTAAAGTTTACCTTTCCTCTTATGTGTAGTGAAGTTTCTTTACTTAGGTATCCTTTGGTACCAACTTAAATGTGGTGAAAAAGAGACTTCACACTGTTACTTTCTTATCCTCTGCATTATTCTCCAGAGACTCTTGCAAGGATACACCTTCCCCTGGAATTTTTTTTTTTTTTTTTTTTTTTTTGTTCTTTTAAAATGAGATTAATCTAGAGTTAAGGGTATATTTGCATTTTTTTTTTCTTTGTGTTCCATGCTGGTAGCTGGATCCATAAAGCTAGAAAAAGTGTAGGTTGGTAGGATGTTTTATTTGACTTCCAATGACAGCTTGTTAGGACAGCACAGTGTCCTAAGAGTGTCTATATTGATACTGTCTGTTGATAATTCTTATCAACCCATTTGCCTTGTTAGGCCCAAACAGGACCTTAAAAGACGTATTCCCTGATCAAAGAATGGTTACAAACAAGAGCAGATAATAAGCAGTTTTTGTCCTTGGGCCCTGCTCACTTCCTTTTAGAACAGAAAGAAGCTAATCATACCAAGTCAGCTATTTAAATAACAATGTGGATTGTTTTATGACAGGAAAATATTGCTGATGGTCAGTCCTTTAATCTCGTGTCAGATGTTTCTGTGAGGTTTTGCAGCTTTAGCAGTACTAACAGCGTGCAGCTGATAGGCTTCCTACGCAATGAGTGTGTGAAAGCACCAGCATTGAATAACTTGATACTATGCTAGTCATAGTCCTTGTGAAGATATTTTTGGTCTTTTGGAAGTGCACTGCTTTTCCTCTAAGAAAATACTTGTTTCTGAGAGCCAGACAGGCTCTGGAGCACCTAGAGAACCTCAGTTTGACTTTTCTTTCATTCAGTGACCTAAACAATTGAAGTAAGTCATATGATGTGTTGACTTGACTTTTTTTTTTTTTAAATGGGATGGCAAAGAAATGGTTTCTGTATATATGGAACCTATTTCTAGAGTCTGTTAGTTTTGAGAGGCACAGCTGTGATAGAATTTCCTTCCATGCTTGGTGGTGTGTGAGCCTGACATGTAAAAGGAGAGAGAGTGAGCACAGCTGTCTTACCTTTTGTGCAGGTAATTATAAACTTGAATATGAAACAGAATATTCTGCCCATGCCATGGGCCAGAACACTGCATGCTGTCTTACAATGGAAATCCAAATCTGTTCTTATTTGTGAAGAGAGAGCCTGTATATACAACAATACAACTGATGACTAAAGCATAATGAACAGCAGTCAATGCAAATTATTATAGAAAGTAACCAGCCTCAGAAAACATGATCTAGTAGACCTCAAGTCAAAGATTAATATGATAGGAAAAAAACACCAAGCAAACAAAACCCCCACAACATCTGTAATATGTAAAAACAGTGGTGAAAGTTTTTCAACATAGAGGGATACACAAGTTGCAAAGCATTACTCTGTTTACTTGACCCATGTATGTTACTTGTAATACTTCATTAGCATTGCATCAGAGAAGACCAGCCAGGCAGTTCTGACTGATCCATCAATCCCCTTCAAGAAAACTTGCAGATTTACCTTCCCACCCTACCCTTATTTTCTCCTGTTTTTCTTTGAATCCAGGCAGGCATTTGTAGGAAGATAGGGACGTGCTGCATCACAGCTGTGAGGTTTTATGTTTGATGGTCCTTTTGTATCCCTGAATTATAGTTGCATCTGCCCACCAGAGGCAACTTATTTTACAGGATGGTACGACTAGCTAGGTAGCTGCCAGTTAAAGCCATTCATTTTTCTTAATGCTGTTTATCCTTTTACTAGTTACAAATTTGCGCATCAGAGTCATATTTCTTCCAGCATGATTAGGGGTATCACAGCCTTTAGTAACTAATTATGACAGATTTAATCCAATAGAACAGATGACTCCTGTAACTCCAAAGCCAGCAGTTTTTGAAAATGGTCATTTTGAGAGGAACCTGTGATGGATCATAGTTTCTTCTCCTATGGCAGATTATGCTATTAAGCGTGTGTGATCAAGGAGGAGAGATATTCTACATGCCACAATATTTTATACATTTTTTTTATGCAAACAGTGGGGACTTGTCTAGGAGTACACCTGGAATGACTGGAAGGAGTAGGGCCTTGCAAGCCACAGTTTAAACAATGATGTATCCAGAATGCTGTATTGATTGCATTTTGATGGAGGTGGCTTAGCCTTCTTAACACAAACCAGCCATTTAATCACTGGGAGAGCAGCACTGGGCAGGCCTTCCACCACAAAAGTCCCCTGACATCCATGTTGGGTCACAAAGGATCATGGTATGATGCAAGTCAATCTCAACCATTTTCTGGATTTTAAAGTGAAGGTGGTGGTCTAACCTTTCCATGCTTGTCCTGGACTGCGTCCCCAGTGACTGCCCTTTGTAGCATATGACATAAAGTGGAACTCTTTGGGGGGAATGGCTTTATGCAGCCAACTGTGTGTCTGATAGTTACAAACTACCCCTCTCTATCTGTCACTTTGTGGCGAATCATCAAGGAAGACATAGGGTTAAACTGAGCAGTCTGCTGGAAGCTTTTGGTCTTTTGCAAACAGCACGGCATTATGTATACTGTAGAACAGCATTTCCTGCATACATCCAAAATCCTTTCCGAAGTAACCCCCTCTTTTCAGAGAGTCTATCACTGAGGGATTGCAGCAAGCCAGGAGAACAGAAATGTTTAAATTCTTGTAGTCTTTCAGGATTTCCTTCAAGGTATTAACTCCAGTGGTGTCCAAAAATGAGATGGAAGAGCAATCAACAACAAGGGCTTGGAAATCAATTTGCTTAGGAACTAGTTGCAAAGTGGTTTCTCCAATACCCAGTCCATTAGCAGTTTTGTGATTTCCCTTTTTCAGATGCCGCTTTTCCTTCTTCTCGTATTTCTTCCTTCGAGCAGCTTCTAGGTTAGGATCTAAATTGGTCAATCTGTACAGAGACTTTAGGAAGTAGTTTCTATTTGCATAGTAAAGTGGGGCCTCAAAGCGAAATATTTTGACCTTTGGAACAGTAGAGAGATTTTCATATTCTAAGTCATCCTCATAAAAGCTTGTGTCTTGAATCTGACCAAGCAGGGCTGTCCGTGGCCGCTGGGTCCGAACAATGATGCATAACATGGAGAAAACAATGCCAACCAACAGCCCTATTTCTGTGCTGACCAAGGCAGAGGCAGACATGGTAACTACCCAAACAAGTGTGTCCACCTTATTCACATAGTACCGTGCTGGCACATCTCGGAACTTCCTCAGGGCTCCCCGAAGGCTCACAATGATAATACAAGCCAAGACACACTTCTGCAAGGAGTAGAAGAGAGGTGCCAGGAAGAGCAGCACCAGCAAAACCACCATTGCACTAATTACTCCAGAGATTTGAGTTTGGCAGCCTGTAGATGTTTTGACAAGTGTTTTTGCCAAAGCTGCACTGGTTGCAAAAGAGTGGAAGAAGGAAGGAATGATGTTGCAGAACCCCACAGCAAACATTTCCTGATTGGCTCGGATGGTGTAAGCATATTTCTTTGCAAACATTTCAGAAAGGGATACAGTGAAGACAAAGCTGACTATGGCAAGAGGCAAAGCATCTAGAGCAACTCTGAGCATTAAGTTGAACTCTGGTACCTTTGGAGGGATAAATCCTGTTGGAATAGCTCCAGAAACACTGGATGCATACACTTCATTTAACTTACCATAGTGTGACACCAGTGTTGCCACAACAATAACTACCAGCTCCGTGGGAAGAGGAAATTTCAGTTTATGCTTATACCGATCTCCGATTTCCTTAGCAGTGACCAGCACCACAATACAAATGGCACTTGTGATGACATCACAAAGGTTGGCCTGAGAAATGTTCCGGAAAATGTTAATCCAGGTAATAACGAGCATCCCATGCCCTTGGCTGCGTGGAATTTTTATTCCAATGAGATACTTCACTTGAGCTGTTAAAATGGTTAAGGAAGCACCAGTTGCAAAGCCATCTAGTACGGACTCAGATAGGTACATAGATACGAAACCTAGACGGAAGATCCCCATTAGAACCTGAGGAAACAGAAGAAGAAAAAAAACCAAACCGTGAGTTGTAACCATTGCTGCAAATAATTAGGTACAGATGGGGGAGAGATAGCTGGAGGCCAATAGTGTTTGGCTATTTCATTCTTGAAACAGGAATTACCCTTTTTTGTTTCCAGTCTGCTTTTAAAATGTGATTCCTTTTACTGTTGTGGAGTGCTGCAAACCCAAAAGGTGAATGAGGAGTTTGAGACAGGGTGGTCAATCAAACATTTGTCTGAAATGATTCCACTGAAGTGGCTTGCCTGATTTATATTCCCCATGCAAAAGAACAGTGGGTCCAAAATATTTCTGTTATACCAAAGCCAATTTTCCTTTTTTCTGTCTTAAAGCAAATAAAATTAACACGTATGGCCTTTTCCTTGTAAAAAAAACTTGATTGACAACAAATCAGATCCCTACTTTAGCTTTTGCATTAAACAGCTTTTAATTTTAGCCCTTTGGACAGAAGGGAAAATGGAGTGCAGATGGCCCTTGTTGCATGCCTAAGATCAGAAGTGTCAGAACAGCTCATAAACTCCACGATTCTGTCCTTAACTAGTTGATTCTTCTTAGATGGTTTTGGAAAGTACAGCTTCACAGGGGCATTTTTTTGTTCATATATGTGGCCTGAAATTTCTTACTACAGCCGGAAGATAGCTAGTTCTTTCTGCAATCATATATATACATAGATACATACATACACACACAGAGTTAATCATGAAGTATGTTCATGATGCTTCCTTCTGTGCTCTCTTGATATCCTTGTTGACAAGTGTCAAGGAGTCCAGCACAGCCATTGTCTGAAAAGTGGGTTAGTCAGTGTATTTCTCCTCTTGTCCTTTCTTTGAATTATCTTTTGGACACCAGTTTGGTGGAACACAGCACCCCCTACTGAAAAACTGAGCTGCTCGTTCTGAACCTGTAGAAGTAGTTGAGTAGGTATACACCGCTATTAAAATATCTAGAGAAAAAGTGATTTCTTCATTTTTAAGTACACAGCTACCTGGGAATTTCCTATATCTGTACTGGGCCTCACTGTCCCATGAAAGCAACAAGGCCAAGAAAGGCCAAGAAGCAGAAGAGTATCAAAACAATGTTGATGGTCTTCAGAAGACTCTTGTTTTACCTGTGTTTGCTAGCAACTAAGAAAACTGCCTCCCTCATGCTGTCTCTGAGTTGCCTACCATTAGGCTTCCTGGAGAAAACAGCCCAAGGTACATTTGAATGAACTGATGATGATGTATCTCATTGAAAGACAGTCAAGCCAAAGCTTAGGTCATGAAAAAAACTAGGAAGTTCATACCTTGCCTCTGGGTGTCAGCAACCACTTACCTGATACACTCCAGCCATGAATGTCAAGGCTGTAGCAATGCCAATAGCGTAGCACTCTTTCCCACACTCAGCATTTATCCCCGCAATGGTAAGGTTGAAGGCAGTTGTGTTGGACAGATTGTCATTCTGCAGAGAGCCGTCACCTGAGGCTGGTGGGGCATCATCATTTAAGTCAAACCCAGCCAAGAGAAGTTCTCGGTCCACAACTTGTCCCACCATTAAGCTTATCAAGCTGAAAATGCCAACTGAGACGTGACGGGATGTGCCCATTAAGAAATAGATGATGTTGGCAAAGAAGGATGTGTAAAGGCTATAAATGGGCTTCAGACCTGCCAGCAGTGAGTATGCAATTGCTTGAGGCACTAAAATTATCCCAATCACTAATCCAGACATAATATCCCCCCAAATGTACTCTCTGCATCGGTACTTGGGAAGCCATCGCAAAACAGGAAAGAAGTCCATAAGAAAGTTCTTCAGCTTTTGTGGTGTGCAAGAGCAGCTCTTTCTCAGCTTAGCTACCATGGTTTCTTTCCTGTTAATCTTGACACGAGTCTTTCTTTCCATGAGAAAGCAGGATGAGGTGTTGTTTTCCATTCTGGTAGCCTCAAGTTGTCTTTCCATTTTCCCAGTGCTTACTTCATTTAATGTGTTCCTGCTAAGTGAAGAAAACCTCTGTCAGGTTGCAATGTGTGAAGGTTTTTTAACACAGTCACTTAACACTAAAAGTTTGTCCCCTGATTTTGCTTTTAAGGAAGCATCATCCCAACAAAAACACTCTCACAGGTGACACATAAGGCTAAGAAATAAATCTGCCCTTTCTTGCACACATTAAGGAGTACTTTGAATTGAATCCAGTTTGTTCTAATAAAGAAAAATGGAGTTAAATTAGCCATTTTTTGTTATGGGAAAGATTTCCATCATCTGTTTTAAATGTTCTATCATAAAGGTCTTTGTGACCAGAAGTAGGACTTGATGGTGTGAAATAAACATGTGCTAGTGAGGTGGGTCATAGTGTTTTTGTACAGTGCGTACATCTTGTAATCATTGATTAGTAACTCTCATGGGGTATGATCTGTCGCTGCAGTTGTCATCAGTGCAGAAGAGAAAAATGTTCTTGGTAGGACCTGTAAAACAAAGTTTTCTGGAGAGCAGCAGTTTAGTCTAACACAAAAGATATGTACATAAACAATTGACAGACTCGTTGTAGCTGCTACATAACATTAACTTGTTGAATTGTATATTGTTTCGATGTGCAGCTCCTGGTAATAAATGCCTCCTCACAAATACCACCACACTGGTAACATACAGAGCAAGCACCATGACGTTACCATGTTGGAAGAGTGCTACGTGTTATTATTTTCAGGTTTAAACCCATAGTTACCCAGCTTTGGTAACTATACTAGTAATGAGATACAACAAATAATTATGTGTACAGCAGAACAAACACATCAGTGTTTCCTATGGTTCTCCTGATTGTTTTCTAGTATGTGATGGCTGGGATGATTTGTATTCCCCTGATGGGGGGCTTTTGATGTCTCTTGCCTCAATGGACACAACTGTTTTCATCAAACTTGACTTCTGCATTTTTACTCAATTGTCAAATTAAATTGAAATTAGCTTAGTGCATTGATAAGTAATTTTGGGGTAGGTGGGAACATGACTAAGAGGCAAAACATGCAAGTGTCCTAACTTACATAGCTAGAAAAATAAAATAGGAACACACAGATGGAAAATGTTAAACAGGCTATGCCAATCTTTTCTGGTTAGCAGTAGGGAGAAAGAAGAGACTTCCGTGTGAGGATGCCCATATGAGAGTAGTGGGAAATAAGGAGTGCCTTGTACTGATCTAGATGAAGATAGTATGTCCCAATACAGCAGTATGCAGAATTTTAAGGAAAACAGACCTTCTCTATGCTCAGCCTCTCCCAGTGTCATTGACAGCCAGGATCTCTGCATCAGAGCTATTTGGTGCCAGGAGTGACATTACCATAGAGTCAAAGCTTGTCTTCACTTACAAGTGAAAGCTGTTTCTTTCCTCTTTTGATGTTTAGAGACAGACTCTGTACCCATCAGTTTCATAAAACTTGAAGTAAACTTATTGGCACAGTATTCTGTTGGTAAATTTTAGTGGTTTAAACAATTAATACATAGTTTAGATGCTACTGACAGAATTCTCAGTAAATTTAATGGGGTTTTTTGTTGTTAAGAAGAACATTATGATTTGTTGATGTTAGGTAATAGCCTGTTAAGATATAGAATTCTGAATTTAGAAAAAGCATTAATGAGTCCAACTGGAAACATAATAGAAAAGCAAAAGAACAGATTAGCAATAGGCTGTAAGCTTTTGTCTGGAGCAGTCCTAACTGAGAGTGGCTTATTAGAAAGTCTTTTGTCTATCCTACTTAGAAATACTTTTCAAGACTTTAATAATTATGTTTTGCCACCAGATTGAAAATACTAAGAAGATTATTATATATATGTAACTAGAGCAGAAATTTTAAACAAGTTCCCAGGTATTATGATACAGCATATAGATAAATGATACAGCATGATTTCTAAGGCTATGCAAAGTTTAATAACAATTCAAAGCAGGATTTTCAGGTGTTATAGGTAATTTATAACTTGGTAAAAGGCAGAGTAGAGATTCTTGCTGGAAATGTGTGGACTGATTGTCCAAGTTGAAAAGAACCTACATAGCAGTCTAAACATATGTTTAAAAATTAGTAGAGTTTTATCCATCCTAATTAAACCCATTTTAGCTCCCATTGTATACATTTATTTATAAGTTTATTTCCATCATAAGGGAACACTAATTACAATTTAATATAATTATTTATAAAGATCCATGTCCGTTCTTTATCAATGCTAAGTTTACTTTAGACCTTAATGTACTGCACAGTTATGCTAGCCAAGATCTGCTTGGACAGGAAAATAGGTTTGATCTAGTCTTTGTTTGAATGCAAAGGTGACAGAAAAGATAAATGAAATTGCAACACCAGGTGAAGTACTTAAGAGCATATGAATAAAGTTTACCAGATACAGAATGCTAGCAAGTGTAATAAAGACACTGAATTTTAAAAGGCAAAATCCCAATACTTCCTGTCTTACCTAAATTAGTTTGGAGAATGACACGGTTGTGCTTCAGGACAGCAAGTCCTTATTTAAATGCCACTCACTTCTTACAGCCAAGTGAATTCAGCCAGTCAGGAAATAAGTATTGTGCCCTTGCTTGACATACTTAAAAGCTAGTGGCCAGTTAAATATCCAATGAGTGCTTTTTATAGGCTACATAAAAAAGATTGCATCAGCTTCTGTACACTAGGCTCATATATTTAATTACATAGTTGCTGTCTGCCTTTCTCTAATCTCATACAATTTACCTGGAAGTAATTTGATATTTACAAAAAAAACCCTTTACAATTCAGAGGTGTGTATTGCTTGAGCAGCTCCCTGAGGGATAATAGTGATTTTTTGATTTTTATTAAATAAGATGATTTGAGCACAATTTCTTTGGAAATCTATTAAGAGATCTTGTGCTTGGCTTTTTGTAAAAAAAACCCAAGCCTCCTCCACCTGCAAAAAAAAAAAAAAAAAAAAGGTAGTACAGTAAACTATGTATCCTCTGTGTTCAAGCTGACAGTAAGTAATTTTCTTCAATTTTTTTTTTCTGAAAATAAAGGCTTCCTTCCTGTAAGTAACTGTTTATTCTGTTTTCAGTTATTATGCTTTCAGATTCAATGTCAAATGAACGTGGTAGCTGTTAAGCAGTCAGCTCTCAACCTAGATTGGTATCCAGAAGCTGTTAATGTTTAAAGTTTCCTTGTGGCTTTTAGAATGCAGCAAAGCCACACCAAATAAGGGCAGGGGCATTGTTATCAGCAACCCATTTTTCAGCTGTGTAATCCAATAATTGTCAGGCTATGATGCCTGTAACTCATTGCTGCACTTGAAGGAAGCGTGATTCCACTGCAGATGTGTGCTATACCCTGTACACTTATGCAGCCTAGCGGAGCTTGCAGATTCCAATGTTCTTGCCATCTCCAAAGACAGAATGGAGAACAGGAGATCTGTCTGCTGTTGTGCACATGACAGACTCCAGCCTTCTGATTCGGGCACTGAGATCCAGCGCCATTCTTCCAAAGTGGTAATACTTCAGCAGTGTGCAGGAGCCCGAGGGGGGTCAGTAGGTGAATTCCTTTACTGGTTCATCAAATGACCCATTTTCAGTTTAGGCCACACTAAGAAATGGAAACCCAGTATTCCTCCTTTTCTTCCTCCAGAGCTCCACAGAACATAATGTTTGCATTTTATTCAAGTCATCATTTGCTGGAACAGCTATTCTTAACAGGGCTCACAGATGAAGCAGCACATAGCATAAAACGTTAGTTTCTTGCACGTGACTTCGGTGTTGGAACAACTGTTTAAACAAGTGAAAGTTGACTTGTGTGCACATTCATGTATATGTGTAACATTCATATAATTACAACAGAAAGTAGTCTCGGTTATTTTAAATAGTACTTTATGTTTGGAATCTTCACAGTGAAGTTTTTTCAAGTTTCCCTTGACCATATGAGCAAAAAGCAATTAAGCAGAGCCTTCTCTGAACCACTCATTCTTTCAGGTTAAATGCGTTGACTCAAATTATTTTGTGAAAAATAAATACAAGGGAAAGAACCATTTAAGCCAAACAAACTGCTAACTTTCCAACTGGCCTTAGTCCCGCCTTTCTTCCTGTCTTTTCATCATGCCTGTGACCTGACAAAATCTCTCTGCAGGGGAAGAAACAATTGTCACAGGATGTTCATGTGGGATTTCTCTTTGCAGCTTCTTTGGCAGGCAGTTTCTCCTGCTACATGTATAACCGTTCTAAATGGGTAACTTGTTCTTTGTGAAACAGCACAACCCCTAAAAACTTAATTCTTTTGCATCCTTTTGCCTCCTCATCCTGGATTGTCCACCAAAAAATCTGAAGCTATATCTCTATAAAGCCTAGGAAGGAGTAGCGACAGTGAGCCTGTCTCCCTATGCTGAGATGCTTTAAATGCTTTATTTGGAACTGAAGTCAGATGGTATCACAGCTCTATATTATAATTGCTCACTTACTGAAATAGTGATTCCAAGTGTAAGTTGGGATAGAGCCATTTAAAGAGTTTAAGCCAAGTGATGTTTGCTGTTTTCTCCATGTTTGAACTATGAAAAATCCACTAAAAATGGATGTGGTTAGGGTGGGTTTTGTATTTGTTTGTTGCATAACTCACTGAAAAACATGAGAGACATCAGTCAGTCAAACATTTGATTGGAAACACGGGTGTTAAGTTGCGAATGTTCATCTTTCATATCAGAAACCTTTTCTGTCTCATAGAAACCTTTCTTGGCTCTAATGGCTATGATTACATTACTGTTCTGATTTTGAGCAATGACACGATTTTGAAGAAGCTCCTTGGTTAGGCTCATTTATGGTGTGTAAATTTAATGTACAGGGGTGTGTTATTCTTGCAAACTGGATTTTTTTTCAGAGGACGGCACCTAGAAACTATGCCCCAGTGCACTTTGACACTTTATGGTGGCATAAAAACCTAAGCCAGCAATTGGTGCTTTGGACATACTTGAACAGATGTGAGGAATACATTTAGTTTGTGAGAACTGACTAGTCTGAAATAAAGTCTCCTGAGCTGCCTATAATAGAAGACAATACTGCTTTAGCATCTATTGCTTTGATTTATTAATCTTTTGTTCTGCAGGTTTGCTTAGATATGTCAACATAACCTTAAAGTTTTAGAAGTCATCAGGTACTAAAACAGAACAAGTGAGAGGAATGTTTCTCTCTGTCTTACATAAGCTATTGTATTTTCATCTTTAGAACTAAGATGTACTTGGAAGCAGACTTAAGCAGACTTATGGTGCCAGCAATGAAAACCATTTATTTATACTCTGACCCAGCAAGCTGTCAGACTACAGGCACAGAGCCTTGTAGGAGAATCATATGAAACTTGTTAGGTTTAGTTAGTTTTTTCACTATATAGGGGTAAAATATTATTACTTCAAAGCATTTTTGTCTTGAGTTTCAATGTTACACTAATTTAAACGTGAAGGAGGAAATAGCATTCCAGCTTAGTGGTCTCTACATGTCAGGAAAGCCAGATCATGTCCTCTACAAATTAAACTGCCATACTAAGGGGAGATTTATTCTGAGAATCTTTCAGATTTGTGTATTTCTAATTAAAATCTCCAATTCACAATTTCTGTTTTCAACTGTAAATTGATTTAGGACTTTCCAGGCAAGTTAGGCTCTTTGTTAAGTGTCTGCATTGACCAGCAGCTGTGATTCAAGTCTTGTTTTCCCAAGAATTCTCAGTTCCATATCCCAGTGAGTAAGGTGACAGCCGCTGACAGGTAACAATCCCAGAGCTGATGAGAAGGCTACAGTGGAACTCATGCAGTTGGCCAGCACCTGTTGTGATGGCTGTCCCATCAAGATCATCTCTGGGAATAATCATTCATGCAGATACATGGTCAAGTAGTTTCACTTGTTCTGCAGAGACAGTTTTTGTGGAAGGATTCAAGAAATTGCTGATCTAACTATTGACATGCTTTTGAAGTAAGACAGCATTATTCTTCTGGAATGACCACTAAAAAGGCATTTCCTGTGGATTCAAAAAACATTCCTAAAAATCAGATTTCTTACTTCTGGGAAAGTAGCTGTTTCAAAGTGAAAGTCTGTTATTTAAAATAAAAGAAGTCTTTCAAGATAGCTTTACAAGACCCTGGTCATCATTCATGAAGTTAAATACTAAGCTCTGTGTTCTGCCCTGTGGTTTTGCTGGATATTGTTTAGCCTTACTAGGCTGTCGCAGAGAAAACCAAATTGGTAGTCCATTCTCATGGTTTTTCCTGTTGTTTTTTTGTGGCATCTTGTGTTTACTACAGGCAATAAGGACATTATTTTGGAAACACTTTTTGTACTGAAGCACTGAAAAAATGCTCTCAGTTTCAATATCAATGTAGTACTTTGAGAAGCAAAGATAAGCCTAGTATATGCCATTTTCTTAAGTAGAAATAAAAACTAACCAAATAGTTGAACTCTTGGATGAGGGTTGCAGGAAAGATAATTGCTGTGCCATTTACAGTTGACCAAATGTTTTACAAACTTTTGTCCAGTGTCAACCTTATAAGCAATATTTATGAACAACAACATAATAATAAACAAAAAAAATCTGACAGCGCAAGCAAAGTAAGTGAAAAGAGGTAGTTTTTCACCTTTGAAAACAGGCAAAGAACAAGTTAACCTGAATTCAGAGGCACTGGAAGGGAGACAAATCTCTTACCTGGATAACTTTTTGACGGGAATGTACCAGCTCTGTTTTTGCACGTTGGAATGAATGGAAGTCTTCAGCCAGACATCGCTCTCTTTGCATAAAGGATAATTATTAGCTAAATATTCCTCAGGGTAGGAATGGGTATTTATGGAATCTTGAGCTTGGTGTTTGGTAGTGTGTTGTCACTTGTATCACTTTGTAAAGCTGGATATATATGTATCGCTAGCTGAGGATTTGAGTTTAAATAATGCATAAGATTATTAATTAACTAGCACTGATCCAAAAATTGTGCTGAGTTCAAGCTAGCACATCTCTGACCTTTGAAGCTGCTTCCCTTCTGAGATTTAATCTGGTTTATGCATCCTCATGTAGCATTAGCTTTTGATTTTACATGTTCAAGGTGTATGAATAGAACTTCTGTCTTGATTGAGATTTGTGTCCTTTGCAGGCTGGAGTAAGTCCTGTTCTGCTCAATGCATAGGATGGGAGAACTGGGGGTCAGAGTTCTTTTTCTACATGTCAGCACATTCAGATCACAGTACTTTTTGCTTCTGTGTAAACCAAAGACTTCATAATGTAGGCAGATCAGAAGGACAAAGATAGACTTCTGTTGAAAGTCTACCTCATTCTTTTGAGGTATATAAATTACCAAGTTCCCTCTCAGTTATCTTAAATCTTTGTATAAGTGCAGACCTATCCAAGTGATAAATTAACATCCATCTCCCCCCCCTTGGCAAAGGTTATAGGTAATGTTTAATGGTTACTAAGCAGTGCGGATTAACAGGTTGGGCACAAGGCCATGACCTGTAGGGACTGTATTCAGCTGGCCTTCAAGCTAAGGGAAGAGCAGATGTGTCTGTTTCTCAGCCAAGGAAGAACATGAGCTGCCATACAGTAAGTATCTGAGATGGGAGTTGAAAGGTCACAAAAAGACTGTGTTGTTGGCACACAGTCATGACCAGAGAGGGCTGGGTTTCAACACTGTCTTTTATCCCTGTGCAAAAAGTTCCTTGCTGCTCTTTAGAAGTAAGAAGGAAACATAAAAAATATGTAAATTAAAAGTCAAAACTTTGGCAAGGGAGGAGTAGAAATAGAACTTCTGTGATGTTAAACTGGTCATGGATTCTTAAAATTACTGGCTATTACCAGGAGCTTAGACTTGGTGGTAGTAGTTGTGATGTTCTAAATCCAAAATTTTAAGAAGGTAATTTCACTCTTACCAAAATCCTGTTGCTTGCTTCTTTGTTATGGAAGGTCAACCGCTCCTATCACTTAACCCCTTTGCCAAAGTACCTCTTAGAAAAAAGGGGATGCAGTAGTACACCTTATCTGCATAACAAATTTTGCACACTGGTCACAAAGATAGTGTGTTTCTTTGGTTTTGTGCTCTACAGAATAGAAGATTTCACTGCTCCTATTAATTCAATTTTAGCCTTGAGGTATTTCTTCATTAAAAATAAAGTGACTTAAACTAAAGTCTCCCATATTCATCCTTCCATCCATTTTATTATCTAATTCTTAGAACCAAGAGTTGTCTTGTCTAGTGACCTCCTAAAACACATGTGCCTTCTGCTTCAGTACCTAAGTAAACTTTTTCTCCTTTTCAACTCCTGTCCAATATTTGGAAACGCTGTTACTTCTGGTATTTGCAATCTTGTAATTTGCAGAATAATTGGGGTTTGCCCATTTCACATTTTTTTTGACAGAGACCCCTCTACATTTCTCTCCAACAGCGCTTTTCCCAATATCAGGCTCCTAAGAGAAAGGAGGATATTATTGTATCATTATCACTTGACCCCTTCCATATGAAGTTGGCTAAACTTTGTTTTGCCTCAAGCTAGCCTAAAAATAGCACTTTTTTAAATCTAAAAGAAAGAAACTTCAAATAATAATTCTGAACATTTTTTTGGTACAGCATAGTGCCAGTGAGGCTAATGTCTCTGGACAGGACAGTTCCACATGGGAAAAAACGGACAAAATGAAGCAATCTCTCATTCTGTCTGTAGAAATTTTGAAAATTACATAGTTTTGACAGAACTGTGTTTTATGATGAACAGTTTTACTTACTGTACAAAAATACTGACAGCAGAGGGTTCATTAATGGATTATGGAGATGCGAGTTCACACTGCATTACATGAAGTCATTAATCAAGGCTTCAGTCCAGCAGTAATTCTGAGTGGGCTGCTCATGGCATCCTGGTTGAATTCTGCTGACACTAACACTCAGTTCTAAAAGTGCTGTCTTTCCTTGTCAGCTGCTGAGTAGTGAAACAGTGGTAACTGACAAAAACAGCCAAAAGTGGTACTACAGTGAAGCACCTATCTCTAAGAATAGAGACTACAGTAGAAAAGAATGATGATCATTGGTCATTAATTTTGTGTCTACAGGTGATTTTTGTTTGTATGACTTACTATTTATCTTTATGAACAGATGCACAGTTTCAATTGGTTTAAAAACGGTGAAGGGTTATAAGCAGAATTGAACAAAAGTATTTATGAAATAAATGATGGAAAAACATAAAATATATTTGACATTTTGGACCCATTTTCTTGAGGATTTTCAGATGATCTCAGAAAAAATCATGGCATTGCTACGTACAGTTCATATCTAGTAACCTAACTGTTAAAAAAATTAGTGCTAAATGAGTCACATACAGACAGTTAATCTCAGAATCATAGTTAAAAGTGTTTGTTTACTGGGTCACGGTCAATAATATAAAATCTTCAAAAGTACATAGTCCAAATGTAATAGCCATGTTTTCCTTCTGTGCAAGTGTTGGAAGTTCAGAAATTCAGTGAATTAAAAAAACTCTTAAGCCTAATGCCTGCATTGTTTAAAATGCTCTCAAGCCTCAATTACTCTGTAATTTACCTTTATATTGTAGCAAGCAGGTGATGTGCCTAAAAACCCCACATTTGGTTGCATTTTAATAGGAAAGATGGGCACACTGAAAGTAAGCATCCACTCCCTTCCAATCCACTATGCACTGCACTCCACATTCCTTCTCTAGCTGTGATGAGTGCCTGGTGCAGCTGAAAATGGTGTATATATGCAGAGAGTCATGTTACTGATTTTTTTTTTTAATGAAAAAATCTGTAGTTCCTGTTGTACAGTTTTGAGGAGAAACTGAGATCTGCAAGATTCAATGCAGATTTGTATATTCAAAATTGAGGAAGGCTGTCATTCAGCATGCAGGCCCCTTTCTGTTTTCCACTACAAACACACAGCCAATGGATTAGCACTTACCAAAGGTACAAAGTAGCCACAGTAGTTCACAACCGTTGTTGTATCAGCACCCAGTAGCACAGTACCTCAGGATCACAGCTTTCTGTAAGAATAGATTAGAAATTGTATCATAATATAGTGCAGGCCTTTCCAATTGGGTATTGCTCTCATAATGCTTGCAGTGAGATAATATAAATAAACAGTAGCACTTGAAAAATCTTTGTCCTGTAGAGTGTAATCACAGATAAAAGATAAACTTTAAATCATTACATTACAGAAGCCGGTAACCTCTTCTTACTCATCTCTGTTATTCTGCTGTAATACAGCTGGTTACACTATGTGGAGTTCAAATAGAATTGCAGTCCTGATAAAGCTTTTTACAGTCTTTTTTACTGGGGTTTTCAGGGGTTTTATATACTAACTTCAATTAGATTAAAAAATACTTTCAATGTGTTAAATGAGATTACGAAGAATGTGGAACTGTCCTTACACTTAGTGCTTAGTTGTCAATGGTCACTAACTGAGATTTGTCCTTTGAAAAAGCATTTTTATTGAAATAAATCATGAAGGGGGTTTAGCTGATAAATCTTATCTATATATAGGAAGAATTTACATACATCAGCTGACATTGAGTGTAAAATGTCTGGGCTTTCCTGCCTTCTAAGAAAAACTCTTGTTTCATCCCCAGACAGCCAGAATTGTAGCACTAGAGCCTGCCTACTGATGAAGATGAATATTACTACTGATATTTGTATATCATAGAGGCAGATTTAATGTAGCAAGGATAGTCTGTCTGGACTTCTGAAGCTTGTTCGCCCATTCATTGAAATTGTATGTAATCTTAACTGGATATTGAAAAGCAATTTCTGGGTGCAAAGAAAATAGATGATTTCTTACTACATTGTGAAGTAAATTTTCATGTTTCATAAACACAGAATGTAGTGCATCTTTATATTGAAAGGAGAGATATTTTTTCTATTAGTGGAAGTTTTTCAGGATGGGGGAGGAATGGAGGAAAAAGTGTAATACATTAACATGAAGATCATAGAATGTAAGACCTATCCATACTGTATTTAATAATACACCACTAGTCTAAATTGCAATGCCAAACCCAGGTTCAAAATAGAGTTATCTCAGTTTGTAGAGACTTACAGACTTTTAGGTTTGTGTCTCATGTAAAACTATCTATAAATGCAACTGGCTAGTTTTACCTGCTTAATTGTAAGAGGTTTAATATGTTTTATATTCAGGAGTGAAGAACAGACACTGGCATGCCATTTAAAAAGCTGCACTCTCCAGATTGTCTTACTCTGGTTGGTTGTCAGTTCTGAAGTACTCAGAAACCACTCATCACAAAAATTCTTCAGGATTAAGAACAAGACATGGAAGGCATATTCATTGTGCCTTTTCACCATCAGTAGTTATTAAACACTAGTAAGTTATAAAATAAACTTGGTATCATTTTGCAAACAAGTGACATATTCAAGTTAGATATAAAGTGGCCTGTGGGAAATCAAGGACTGATAGAGAAAGACACACCTGAAACTACATCTGATAAGCAAAATGGATCCAGCAGTTGCGGGACTTCATCAGACACCGTGTGCTATCTGTCGTTTTGATTGTAAAAGTACATCAGCTGAGAAATCTAGCTGCAAATCTTCACACCTTCAGTATTTACCTCCATGTTTTTCTTTTCTTAGACTGTTTGTTTGTCCATTTATGTGCTCCTTAGTACACATCTTGACAAGTGGAAAAAGGTTTTGAGAATGGAAAAAGTTAAAATACTGGGTAAAAGTAGTACATTGTGCATTAATGCAAAATTTCAGGTCCAGTTACAGTACGTACATAAGCAAGCAAAGTGCTTGCAAGAGCACACTAGGTAAAGCACTACTGAATTTGGTTGTGGTTGCATATTTGGTTGCAGGGAGGGCAATAATTCCCTCTCAATGTTACGATTTACACAACAGTAAATAAGCTATTTTCCATGATATAGTTGAAATCACATACTTTTGGACTGTATTTTCTTGTACAGCTAGGAGGCGAAATAATAGATGGAGCATAAACAGCAAATAAAGATGTGATCATGAAGAGATGATAACAGCAGAGCTGTGAAAGGAAAACAGGAAGTCAAAGATGTACCATGGAAGCTTATTTCAGAAGATGCAGTATTGTGTGTACTTGAATTAGAATGCTGGATGCATTCAGAGCGCTGTTCTGTCACTGCTTGGGAAGAAAAGTTCAGTGACAAGTTTCCCTGACAGTGCGAAAAGCAGTTATTTGCTTAAAGTAAGCTAGTTTTAGCATTTGGTCATGTTTTCTCTTCCTCGTGCATCTCTAGGCTTCGTTATTGATTAAGTCTCCCTGTCACCTCGTTTCAAAACTTTTGCTTACAGGTGACTTTATTTGGAGTTTGATCACTGAGGGCAGCATCAAACCACAGTGAATATTTTACTGATCAATCAGTTTCATACATCAAACTCGATCAGAAAGGTATCCTCTAGAAGTCAGCTCACACACAGTGACTGAACCTTTCAGTCACTTGCAAACCTTTTAAATTTGTAGTGAAGAAACAGCTGAAAAGCATTTTCTACTATTTCACCTTATTATTTAATAGCTCCCTTTGCAAATGAATGTGGACATAGCAAACCTGAACAAGGGATCACAAGGTCTTTCGACACTGAATTGTCCATGCCTAGGTGATCTGATTGGCTACGTTCACATGTCTAGAGAGGTCAGATACTAAAACAGCATATACCTTTGCCTAAATTGCTTCTACTGCCTGTTTCCCCTTTTACATCTGGAATTTATTTTAAAGGGGAAGAGGGGTGTGGGGGGGAGAAGAGACACAACAGTCTTAACAATATTTTCCGAGGCTAACTCACCTCGGCACAGGGAGCTCTTGATGCTTTGTCTGCCTCTCTCTTCCCCCCACACACAGCACGCTGACTGCTGAAAGAAGGACTGAGGCTATGCTCACAAAAGCAGGCTGAGTAAGAAATGGAAAATCATAGGCCGTGATTAGCATCAGCTTGAAAACATCCATTGTTTGCTTGCAATTCTGTGCCTGTGAATTTCAGCCAGATCACAGCAAGGATTTTGTGAGTTGCTTTGCAAGGTGAAGCTCAAACACTGCTGATTTCAAAGAGCAGAGATGCTTATTAAGATGCTGTATAAATCAAAGTCAATTCTATTTTTATGTTTTTAAAAAGATAGAAAGATTCAGCTGAATGCACAGCCTCTTGACTGGCTTGTAGAAGAGGCAGTGATTTCCAGTAAATAGCAGCTGATGAATTCTCCATTTTTGAAGCGGTTTATTCCTAAGCTACAGGGATTCATACCCATCCTTCTTTATGCGCATGTACCACACTGGTTGGCTGTGTGGATGGATTAACTGTGACAAGCTCTGACATCAGCAAAGGCTGGATGCTGCCTGGCTCTGTGATTTTGTAATGCATCCTCCTGTTCCTGCTGGGTGACTCATTCCCATTATAGGGTGACTGAATTGTATGAAGTGTGGGCCAGCACTGACTGAAATGTTGGGCATTGTGATTGTGCTTCTGTGCAGAAGCTGTGCCTTAATTATAAAGCTAACAGATTTTCCAACCCTGCTTATACAAACCATAGAGCTGAGAAGTAAATGCAGAAAAATACTAATGCTAATAAATAGAGAAGTGGTAAAATATATGGGTTATATTTAGTATGGGTGTGGTAGTCTTTGGACTTTGAAGAAACCTCTGATTTAGGTTTTTAGTCAGCAAGGTGTGTGAAAAGCACAGGCTGTGTTTTGCTTGGGGACCACCAGGGAGGAAGAATCAGTGTTCATCAGCCTGAATACTATCAAGTTATCATGGTTATTTTGGGTTATGGAGATTTTGTGAACAGGAGCCAATTTAGTTTACCAGTAATGATCATGGAACTCGAGAGCAAGTTGAGCAAGAGCAGGGTAGAACCAGTTCTAGTGTGAATGAGTACATTACTGTTAGCTTCCACTCAATTCAGGAGGGGGAAGTGTTGTTTATTAATAACCCAGGAGTGTACTGCTTTCTTAGTTATTAACGATCTTGTACTTAAACCTGAAATACCTAGACTGGTAAGACTAGTAGGGTTTTTGGTTGGCACTGACTAGACCTGAGGAAAGCTGCTGTGAATTCAGCCTCTGGAAAGGTGAATGTTAATGAGGGCTATTCGGACCTTTGTATAGTCTGAGGTAACATTTCAGTAGTGCTCACAGTCCCTTAGGATCTGCTTTTAAGGTCCAGAGGTTTCTTAAGTACTCAGCAGAACGAGAAGCTTATGTAGACAGTTGGTGGGTTTGGATCAAACAAAGTCTTTGTAGAAACCTGATGTTTAAACTGGCTTCATTTCATTCCTCATAGCTGCAAAAGTAATTAGAAAAACTAAGGAGACGGGATCCTTTTGTGTTGTAAGAGGCACTTTGGAGGGCAACAAGTTTCCCCTCCAAAAAAAAAACCAACTTGCTGACATTTTCTGTCCAGAGCTTTTGACCTTCATCTTGTAGATGCTCTCCTCTTAAGCTTACATGCTTCCTTATCCATTAACAGCCTGTTCTGGCTAAAAGCAGGACAGGTACTTCTGAAGACCATTCCTTCTGGAGTACCTTGTAGCAGCAGGAATTTGAAATGGCATAGATTACTGTTGTTCGTTACTGTTGTGGAAACCCTTAGAAGTTTATTGTTTGCTTGCAGTGAGCAGCTTGACTTTGGACACTAATGTCCTTTCCAGGGTAGATGGACTCTTGTGTGTGTTCTGGAGTTTTACGATCCCTAAAATGGCATCATGGATTCTAGAAAAGTGGTAAGCAATTGCTTGGGACACTATCTACAGACATTCTTTATGGTAGTCACTTACTTCAAGAGTTGTTTTCACTTCATTTAGTCTTGAGAAGGGGAATTTAATTATCATACATATTTACACTCATCAAGAACAACAGTGATGGTGTTATCATTGGTCCGCATCCTGGACGCGGACACTGCGGACAAGAGTGTATGATTGCAGGAACCCCCTTACAAGAGTGGGCAAAGATGGTCTGGCACACAGCTAAGGATCTTTATCAGATGAATATGTGGTATGTAATATGATCATTATCTCAGCAGAGGTACTAGATACTGCCATAGCAGGGCGGTTTCTTACACTGCACTGTTGCTTTTCTAAGATTGTAACACAGAAAACCTTCAATGGAGAAACGGGATTTAGGTGACTCCTTCATGGAGTCCACCTTCCAGGTGTGAGGTTGGCCAATAGCCTGCTGAAAAATTTTACAGGTGTGAGTTGCATCTTTCCTCTGCTAACACCTTATGCCAGTTTTGTGTCCCTGCTTCTTGACTGCACTTGCAACTAGGTTAGCAGTCTTTCCAAGTAGAAGCCCCCAATGAGGATGTCAGCAGGCTATGCTGCTGTGGGTGTGGTTAGCCAGCCACTATGGCCAATCTGCTCAAAGAGAGGCTGTTCTCAGATACTTATGAAAATAAGCCAGATTATGTCAGCTTTTGATGTGTGTGGTAGCTGTGTTTGCCAGAAACAACAAAAGGGAGACCACACTTAGCTGAATGAGAATGTCAGGGCGAGGATGAGTGCTATTCTAGTATATTGGTATTTCCCAGCCATCCTTAATCCTAGGCTCTCTTCAACAGAGTATTTCTGTTGATGGTTACCCTACATGGTACATTTTTATTCCTAAACGGGCTGTGACCTATTGACAGGAGTCAGCCACAAGTCTTCCTATCCCAGGAGATTTAATTCAGTACATTACAATAAAGTCCGATAAAGTTAGCTTGACGTGTTATCAGAGATTCAGTACTTGACTGAAGATCACCTGGAATGGAAACACTCCCTGCTTGTGGTTTTTGTTCTCTCTTTTCTGTAGATAAGATATTTGGTCCAATGTCTGTGTGTGCACATATTTTCCAGGGCATGCAACTATATTCCTGGACAGGATCAATTCAGGCCAGAAGAGAAGCAACAGATGCTGGACATGGGAGGGAAGCAATAGCTGTAGGCTAAGGAGTAGTATCTGAAGCTGTGCTAGCTGTAGCAGATCTGGCTGTAATGCAAGGTGTCGACAGCTAAAGCTATCTTACCTCTGCCTTCCCAAGAGATTAAGTTGGTGAATGAGAGTAGGCTGAAAGTGGCATGGATAAGAAGGGCAATGTGAGTATCTTAAAACAGTTTTGCAAGCTGTACAGTGCTACCTATGCATCTGAAAAGAATTTCCCTCCATACTAGAAAAAACTTTACTTCAGTAATAAGACATAGTGGAAAGATGTTAAGATAGGTCTGTAGCCTTTGATTCAGCAAAGAATTGTCCATGAAGCAGCCCTTTCCAAGGAAGGGAGCAACCAGATTTTGTGACAACCAGCAGACACCCCTCTGTACTCATCACTGCTCTTCATATTCACAGCGTGATTGTTGCTCCCAAGAGACAGCACTTGGGTGTGGAATGGAGACCATGATAGAGACTGGAAAGGTTCCTCACCAGCAGGCAACAGTCTCTGGAATATAGCAGCCTCAGGCTTGGTGCTTCTATGGGCATTGGTGCCAGGATGCCAGTAAATGTGCTTTAGTGTAGTTGTTTATAATGACTGAAGATGAAGAAGGTCTATCTGGCAAGCTTCCTGGAAAAATCCCAGCTGAGGAACAGTTGAAAGCCAGGCACAGACAGGACAGTGATTGCTGCTTGACATTGAAAATACCTGACAGCAAACAATGAACAATCATAGTCTTGCAAGCACTCAGAAGAAATGATGAGTACATAACCTTCTGAGTGCTTGTAAATGAAGGCAGTTGTGTCTAGAAGCCATGACAGAAAGATTGGAAGAGAAAACAAGAAACAGATAGTGAAATTCTGTGAGCTTGCAACCAAGAGCCCAATCACAGGTACATGATGTTCCACCAACAGTTTAGATGTAGAAAGATGCTTTGAACAGCTTTGGCCATGGATTTATCGTCCTCCACATTTTAATTCTCGGCCACGGATTTACCTTGTCATGTGCCTGTAACAGTTTTGATCTGTTCTTCAGTGTCCTAAAATTGTCTTCAGAGCACTCCTGGCAGGGGCCTGACAGCTGGGCCAATCTTGTCCATGCAGAACATTTGTAAATACTACCAGTTTCTGTGCCTCAAGTGCAACAGTCAGCATGGCTTCCAGTCACTACATGCAGGCAACCATGCAACCCAGATTCTAGTGGTACTATATGTGCTGTAAAAAAATGCATCGATCTCACATCAGGAATGTAGTACAGGTAAGGCTAAGGTCAAAATCTGAGCAAGTGTCAATCCTGTCAGTCAAGTAATCATTTTATTAATGGGAGCATATTGTCTGGTTCACTTGGTAGGAAGAAGAGATCCTTATAAAGTGGCAGATCAGCCAAAGAACATAAGAGGTGCCTCTACGCCTACATGCATAACAAAAGATCTTTTGTACCATCACTCAGTCATGTTTGGCAATGGCATTCTGTTTTAAATGGTGCAGCTGGAAAAATGTAAATGTCCTGGGATCTTAAGTGTACAGGCATCAAATAGAAGGTTTTATTTATGGTTATATTTTATATGCTTATTTATGGTTGTATTTTCAAATAATACTGTGTAGACCTTAGGCTGAAGCCAGGAAGACCCTGTTTTCTTTGCTTTTATCTGTATGGCATTATTGACTTTTTACAAGACAGTGTAGTTAATAATTCTTATGCACACTGACTGTAAGTGTTCATGTAAGCAAATTATTCAATAGAACACAGGGTACAACTGGAAATAGTTAATGGATCTGAGGGAGCAGAGCTAGTTTTAGCAAAAAAAAAAAGTCTTTGGAAGAGGACTTTTTTTTAAAACCTCTGTCTAAGTTTCCAAATGGCAGTTCTTTAGTTCAACAGTGACTTTTAAAGTACTTTTAAGAGTGCTAAAGCAAATAAATTTCTTTCTACTATTTGCTTCTTTTACAGCTGCACCATTTGACTTGGGCAGGAACCCTAAGCCCATCAGTGACTACATACATAACAGTTTCTGTCATGGGGGTGGGATGTACTTTAAAAAGAAAAAATCTGCTTCAGATCTTTGGTAAAAGAGTGTGACCAGGCTGGGGTTAGGATTGTGTGCCATGTTACATAACATGTGGAGCTGACTTAGTGGATATGGTCTATGTTACACTTACTTTGCCTGCCTTGTCTTCCTCTTCTAGATCCTGGTCAGAGATTTGTCTTCGTATTGCATAGTACCCTTATTTATTCACTGGACAATTCTGTCAGCCCTTCTTAATTCTCTGAGAGTTTGGAACTGCTCTTACAAATTCTTCACTAAAACCTTTCCTTGACAAGAAAGCACAGAGAAAGAGCCTCCATCGAAGAGGCTCAGGAGAAGTACAGAAAGCATGGAGAAGTACAGAAAGAAACAAGTTGTCACTCTGAGCACAGAGCCGAGCACTGATTTAAGAGCTCTGCTGATGGCCCTCTTCTCATGTCTAATCCCCTTTGCTTGTCATGCTATGCTAGCACTGATCAGTTGCGAGAACTGTGATTGTCTCTCCCCCTTCCATCATACCAGCAGCATTGCACCTATAGTTCACTTGTATAGCTTTCCATCCTAGCAAAGGCAAAGTGCCTAGGAAAGAGCAGGCAAGACTTCAGGAGAGGTAGTCAGGCTGCACTGTACCAGAGAAATCAGTTGTAGTGCCCTGGCATGGTTGGAGAAATCAGCTTTGAGAGGGGTTGCCAAGGCTTCATTCAGTGCTGCTGTGTGACCAGGGCTGGACTTATGTCAGGGGGGTTAAAAAGCCTTTTGCTCAGGTCATACTGAGGCCAGAATTTGGCCACCAGGCCAAAGCTGTTTCTTAGGCCAAACAGCAGTAAGTCACACTAACAGAATGTTCTCAACTGAAGTTCATTGTTAATTCTTATTTGGCACTTCATACTGGCAAAAATTCTCCATCCCATTCAGATTTCAGTTAAATCAGGCCATAAGTTCAGAAGTTGTGGAAAATTGACCTGCATAGTACCTTGTATTTGTTTCTACTGGATACCAGGCAAGAAAAGCCCTTCAGGAATTTAAAGCAAATCTTCTAGTGTATCACATATAAATTGCAAATGCCATTTTTCATCCCCTGGATAAAAGAATTCCGGTGTTCCCATCCATGTGCATGTCCACATTTTGGTACCTGTGTTCCTGCAAGATTCCTTGGCACAAAGGAATGCATCATAGGCTGCTCAGTCTTTGAATGCATTTATTCAAAGCTGGATGAAAGATTTGCAGCCCAAGATCCTGGGAGTACAGGAGAAATATTAAGCAAATGCTTACAATGAGGTAAAAATTACAGACATCTTGTGCATAAATTCAGCATTCTTTGAAAGATGCAAAGTTATTTTTCATCTGGACCTAAATCCATAAGGGGTGCTACTAAGTAACCTGTTATATACTGCAGATTAGGAGTATGTTAAGACAGGCTGCATATGAGGCAGTGTGAAAAGTGCTGGCCTAGCAGTGGGTAATCCAGTGGAAACTGAAAAAACAGCTTAAGCAAAAAAAGAAAATGTATGTAAAATTTACTTCAGCAGAGAGTTAAAAATCTAATATTCTGTGAAAAAACATAATTCAGCAAGCAGACCCATATATTATATTGTTTCTATTGCTGCTGAAATAGGTAAAGGGCATGGATTAGTCGAGAGACATGACTTGCTTATGGTGGACACCTGTGAACACTTTAGAGGAAGGAAGTTTGTGTACAATTCCAAGAACCCCAGTCTTACACAGATTTTGAGAAGAAGGCCATCTGATTCATTATCTAGTAATCCAAGTCCTGTCTTTGCTATAATATTTACACTTGTGGTTTTTATTGCCTTTTTTCTTCAGAGTGGTGAATGGCAAACTTAACTACGATTTCACTGCCTTGGATAACCTTATGGATCGGCTGTGGGAAAATAAGCTGATTCCAGGTAAGGGCAGCTCCCTGCCTGCACAGTTTGGTATATCTGTTCATCCATATTGTATAATCATTAGAATATTCTTAGAAAGCTTTTCCAAAGCTGGTTTTGATAAAAGATTTCATGATTTACCTGTTTGCCTTTACATCATGTCCCAGTGTGAGCAACATGATATTATAGCAATTAAGACAACACAATTGAAGGCAGTTTCAGATGGTTGTACTTGTAAATGAGATCTCTTGAAGAGAATATTGTAGCCATTGACATATACCTAAAAGGGCCAGAGAAGCAGATACTCCAGGTATAACTTCCCATAAATTTATGCAAATATCCACTGTTTTAAGTTTCCTCTGAGCCCTGCATTTATGTTGACAAGTAATAGCTTTGACTACTATAGTCACTGACAAGTAACAAGTAAACAACCTCAAATCTGAAATATTTCTGGTGGGAGTATGTGGAAACAGAAGAGAAACCATTTAATGATGCTTCTTCATTAACAAGTTTGTTTCAGATGATGTGATAACCCTTCATTAATAAAAATGAGATAGCATTCACAAAAAAAGGAGACCTATTTCTTATGTCCTTTTTAGGATTTGAATTGATGGGAAATCCATCAGGATATTTTTTAGATTTTGAAGATAAAGAACATGTGGTACAGTGGAGAAACTTAATTACTGTTCTGGCAAGGAGATACATAGGTAAGTTCAAGAAAGAAAAGCATTGTTATTTGTTCTGTTGTAGTCCTTTCTAGCTACTTCAGAAAGTTCTGTGTGTTGTGATCAATTTCAAGACCCAGGATTTCAACACAAAACCAGAAAACAAACATGCCAGAACAGACCATGGAGACCATGGGATAATAGCCTCTCTTTTTACTGATCCATCGCCAACACCCAGAATGAATAGAGTGTTCTGGGTAGCACATTTGGCCTGCCTCGAAGGACTGAGCTTTAACCTTGTTACATTGTTGTGGTTCTAAAATACCACAACACTGGAGCATGGTAACCTGAATACTTCTCTTATGCCAGCTTCAAATATTTCTAACAAGGCAGAAGGCTCAACCTGAATTAAGGGTCGGTGAGTGCCCTAATCACAAAGCTGTAAGTCCTCTCCCTCTCACCTTGCATCTTTTTCAAATATTGCTGCATTTAATAAAAAATGAGAGATCATTTTGAAACTCACAAATTACATTCACCTCATTATTAAAAGTAATGAGGGAAATGATAGTTCTGGGTGCTGAGCCTCACCTGCAGCCTGAACTAATAGTATTGTCTTTGTAAGTCACTTATTGATAGTATTGTTTGGATATGCAGCTCACTGATAAATGAGGCCTCTCCTACAGATAGGTATGGATTGGAGCATATTGCTAAATGGAATTTTGAGACCTGGAATGAACCAGACCACCACGACTTTGACAATGTGTCTATGACAGTAAAAGGTGAGCATGTTTTAGAGCACTACTGAGTGTGGGGAAGTGAGACAGGTGTATGGGGTGACAGTGAGATGTAAGGTATACTGACAAAGAAGTAAGGTAGACAGCAGTGATAAGGAATGTGACAGGTACATCAAATCTGTTTTGCTAAATTCATGTTACTGGCTACACTTTATTCCCTACTTGGGTGTCAGGGGTTGTGATGCAGAAAAAACAAAACAGGAGTTACACTAAGAAGAAGCAGTTCATTAATTGTATATAAAGTACAGTTAGTAGCAGTAAGGGGGAGAAGGGTGGAATAAGAGGAAAACTCCTCACTGAAGCTGTATGCTTTGGGAACATGCTCATACAAGACCTTTAGAAGAACCTTGTGGAGGCAGGTGGAGTTTTGATGTCTTCTTGTGTTGTCAGTGCATAGGAAATGGTAGTCCCAATTTGTGAGGCCTTGCAAATAAATAAAATAACAGGATTATAACATCTCCTTGTAGTTTTAGATCCAGTTTCTGTTTTGAGTTATCATCTTTGATATATTCATCTGCTTGGACTTCAGGGTTTCTCAACTATTATGATGCTTGTTCAGAAGGATTAAGAGCAGCCAGTCCTTTTCTAAAATTTGGAGGGCCTGGGGATTCCTTCCATCCCTTACCCAAGTCACCCATGTGCTGGAGTCTTCTGTGTCATTGCTACAATGGGACCAACTTCTTCACAGGGGAGACTGGTGTAAGGCTGGATTACATCTCTCTCCATAAGAAGGTTAGTCCAAGATTTCAGTTTAAAGCCATTTTTTTCAATCAGTTCAATCAAAGTTATGTTTTATTCTGATTTATAGAGTTGATGACGATGATGAGTGTCCAGCCTATAGCAGGAAGCACGGCTACCTATTCTTGCAAAACTTTGAAGATGTTCAGTTGCAAGACTTTAACTCAAAGCAAATTTGTCTTCGCCTAATTCCCAAAGGGAAACAATTCCTCTACTTCTTTTCCATTTTATATTCTAGGAGGAGCTCATGCAAGTAGCACGTGCTGTAGTAGATGAAGTAAAAATACTAATTTTGTTGGTCCACAGCAGCTTGGTGACCAAGGAATATGTTTTCAGAATATGTTTTATGTTTATGACTTTAGGTTATGTCTATATGTTTACCACCTTTTTCTCATTACCACTAAGCAGATATGAAATATTGTTGCAGGGAGGTGGAAATTCTCTCTACATCTTGCAACAAGAAGTAGAAGCAGTTCAGCAAATTCAGAAGCTGTTTCCAGGTTTTTCTTCTGTTGCAGTATATAATGATGAAGCAGATCCAATGGTTGGATGGTCCATTCCACAGCTCTGGCGAGCTGATGTGACCTATGCAGCGATGGTTGTAAAGGTAACAGTTCATTAGTAGTTTTGGCACAGTAGTTTCCCTTGATGTGTTTTTGCAGTTGAAAAAGTAGACTTAACAGTTAATTTTTATGCAGCTACTCAGACTAATAGATCCTAAAAAAGGAGATCTCCCTACTGGTACAGTGGGGGTTTCCCTGAATAGTCTAGTTTTAGTAGCTTGATTTAACTGGTAAATTTAATTTAATTTTAGTTTTCTTCATCTTTCTTTAAAAAATAAAAAAAAAAGTCCAACACAAAACCAAACTGAGAACTTGACAGAGAAGTGCTAGAGAACTGAGAATGTATACAGTCCCCCAGTTAGATCCATCTGATAAGAGTACTCCCACACATGCCCTCTCCCTGTACTACTACTGCTCTGGTGTCAGTAGTGCTGGCTGTCACCTCATATATGTGAGAATTATTTCCCAGCTCCTTCAGAATTTTATCTCATCAAGAGACATCAGGTATAATAAAGAAGTGCCTTGAGCTCTCAGCATTTCTTTGGTTTGGGATACTGGCTGTACACATGATCTTATTAATTACTGCTAGTAATTACTGATGTTGGCCAGAAAAGCAGAAGAAGAGAGTGGTCAACATTCCCAGCTCTGCAGTAATTGCACCTTGGCCCCAGAGCAAGCTCAACCATTCCTCTGCAAAGCAATAATTTCCACTGCAGGCCTAGTGCTTTGTGAGCCACTACCTTAAACAGCACATAGAGTCCAAGTGCTCCTGTGCAAAGGAATAATTCCCAAACGCGGGAGTATGTATGTCACCCAGAAAAAAGATGCATCTTATGAGGTGCTCCTGAGGAGACAAAGGCTCCCAGTTCCCTGAGACTGCATATACAAGCTGTCTTTGCTAAGGCAACAAGTCACTGACTGCATCACAGACAGTTTGCAGAACAAAGTAGCAGTGTTTATAATGATGTGGTGATATGAAGGGCAAAAGAAGGACACATCCAGTGGAAAATTAACACTTGGTTGTATAGAAGCTGAAGCACTCTGTTTCTTCAGAGACACAATTGTGAGACTGTTCAGTTGTCAGCCTTCTGAAGTTCTGCTTAATTCTTATACTCAGGCACAATCTAATAAGCTGAGAACTTGGGAACTTGGATGTTTTTTTGGGAGAGCAGCACAGAAACCAGTGAAATGCCAGGAGAATTAATTCCAAGTTAGCACCAAGTGGGAAAAAATGACTAATTGAGAAACAGAATCCAGGACCAGCTCACAGACACTGATGTAGTGGGTAGAAAGTAACTCCAGATTTGGAGAACCATTTAGAAATAATTCAGATGGTAAATCCTGATTACTAATTAAGTATTCAAGACAGAGGGGCATAATTTGTAGTGCAACAGACAAGGAGATGTGTTCATTATCTGTGAAGAGTTCTAGGATTAATTATTTCAGAGACTTACTACTTGCAAAACTATGCTGGTGCTTCAGATTTTACAGTGATTAATATAGCACCTAAAGTGCAGGTTTTCCAAGATTTACGATAAACAGTTATTTTCTTCAGTCTTTTCTAAAAGGCAGAGGGACAGTACAGAATTCTGTAAAGATTTTTTAAAAAATACAAGGACTACTGCATGTTTGTTACTTTTTCTCCAAGTTGAAGGTTCATTTTCTCTATGACTTTGCAGGTAATCATCCAGCACCAAAACCTGCTCATTTCCAAAGCCAACAACACCATCAACTACTCGTTGCTGAGTAATGACAATGCCTTCTTGAGCTACTACCCCCATTACTTCACCCAGCGGACTCTGACAGCACGTTTTCAGATGAACAACACAAAGCCACCTCATGTCCAGATGGTGCGGAAACCAGTGCTGACTGCCATGGGCTTGCTGGCACTGCTAGGTATAGTAAAGAGCACGTCAATAACCCCTCCTACCTAGAAGTTTCCAGCCTAAGAAAGATAGTTCCAGCCATCTTGCTATTCATAAAAGCATGAGTTCCCCTCTCTGTTTACTAGCTGTGTTAAGAAAATGAAACTTCATTTCCTCAGACAGATTGATAGCTCAGAAAATATTCCTGAGAGTCTGTTACCTGTTTGATTTAACTTACTGCTTTGTTTATACCCTCTGTGTGCCAACCACTCATTTTTTGTTGACTGGTACTTCCCTCTTGTGATGCAAGGGGTACATACCATCAGGCTGCAACTGTCTTTAAGAAATCCCTGTAGCTGGAAGATTCATGCAGCATATTGCAGGGAGAACTTCATTCACTGTCACCTGTTTGCACATTGCTAGCTGCACTGCTAAGCATAAGAGCTGCTGTAATACGTATTTGACAACACTCTGCTGTTGTGAAATAAATCTGACTGAAGGCTGTAACTAGTAAAATAAGGCAGTACATAGCTCACTTATGCTCAGTCTATTTGCTTGCTTTGACCCTGCAGCTTCTGACACAGGACTGACTAACAGTGATGCTAACAGTTGTCATGTTTTTTAAAGGAGAAAAACAGATTTTTTCTGAAGTGAAGATCAGTGGAGATGAAAGTGCTCAAAACAGCACAGTTGGTGTGCTGGCATCTGTGCACACCCCAAGTGAGACACAGCCCTCAGACAGCTGGCAAGCTACAGTACTGATGTATTCAAGTGAGGATAACAGGACTTCATCCAACATCAGCACTGTCATAGTGAATGCCACCCACTTCCCCAAACATGGAGGTAAACAAATATCATGTAGACAGCTCATGTTGAGTGATCTTTAAGACAGAATATCAGCTGGAAAACTTGTACTGAACTGCCTTTTATTGGAAGAGTGAATTTAATTTTCTAGCTTCCTCTGTCATCTTTTGTGCACTCCTAGATTTTCTGAGATATAATGGTGTCCTTCTTTGAAAGGTTCATTCCTAATGCCTACACTTTGACCCCACCTTTAATGGCAACTGCCAAGTGCTACCTTTCTGGAAAACTACTGATCTCAGTATACTTGGCTGGATATTGCCAAGCAACAATTCCCTTTATTCCTCCAAGACAGCCAACACGAACACACAATTGCACAGCTGATTGAGTTACCCAACAAATGCATGCAAAAAGAGAATTTTGGTTCTGGTTGTAGAAGTAATAGTTTGAAAGGTAAACTTGGCAAATGTAAATTGTACAGCTTCATGAGAGTCCTAGCCTAACAGTGGAAGTTAGACTCCAAAGTGCTGAAATAACTTTTGAAAAGGTAGACTTACACACCTGCTAAATTTATTCTTGTTAATCTTTAAATTCAAGTAAAGAGTTTACTTCTTTTGTTTGTCTCATCTCCTACAGAGATGGTGTATGTGACATATTACATGGATAACAATGAAACCAATCCCTATCTGAAGTGGAAGAACCTAGGAAGCCCAGACTTTCCTTCTCCAGAACAGTTCCAGCAAATAAGGGATGCTGAGGTATGATTATCTGTTTGCTTGAAGTGTTGTATGGGTAAAGTGCTTGTGAAAAAGACAACAAACCAGGCCTCTAACAAAAATTTCCTTAGCCCACAGTCATTCACTTTTTATATACCACTTGCAGTCCTGCAGAAAAGTGTAGCTCACGCACAGCTTATGCCTAGGTGTTTGTGTTATACAACCTCTTCACTGTGGGTCTACCCATAAAATAAGGAGGCACAGTTGCTCCTGGAGAAGTTCTGCCTTCTCTCTGAGTATTCAGTGGGCTTTGAGGCTCTTTCTGTTCCATCTCCCCAGGTAAGTCACATGGCCCTGTGTATATTACAGAATGGCCAAATTGCTGCATTAGAAAGTTGAAATAAACCCCATTAATAATAGAAAACAAACACCTCCCTGAGGTGAAAACTGCCCAGTGCAAGTTCAGAAAACTGAGGGGCTCACACGGAGATTGACAGTTTTCCCTCGTCCTCACTAGTGCTGAATGCACCATAGAGATAATTAAGGAGTCAGTCTTCTCTGAGAAGTCCTCTCCTCCCTATGGATGAAAGCCATGCAGAGATTACTTACTGTATGTGAGCATATGAGAGCAGCCTGTCGCTTCAGCTCCCCCTCCCATAGTTTCCCCAATGCATTCAGACTCCCAGGTTAAAAACAGAGGTCATCTTCATCCCCTTCAGGGCCCACAGACAGTACTCACTTTCTGACTTCGGTATAGAGTACTGTGTCTTCTCTTCCCAGTCACCACAACTGACTATTGCTGAGGCCTGTGGGACATTGTAGGAGATATCAGCTCTTCCTTAAAAAGGGCAGCAGCAAGATTTTAGATGCTCTTGGCTGTCTGGTACAGCCTCATCCCCAGAGACCAGCTATGTAGCTGTTGTGGCTAGCAGTAGCTTGTTCTGCACACTGGGAAGAGATGGGGCCATGGTTTGTAAAGACCTTTAGCCTGAAAGGCGTCCATGGGAGGTTACAGAAGTGACAGATTGCGCCTCAGGGCATTTGTGATCAACCCAACTGGTGAGCTGGACAAACCCTCTGTTTCCTGAAGAGCTGGAAAACAGGTGAGTATAAAGTCTCCGAATGTGGAGAACTTTGATGCCTGTAAGCATTAGCAGTACCAACTCTACTGGAAATTTAGAGTCCTAAAGTAAATACACAGGCACTTTACACTGGTTTAACGGTTGATCTTTAGGTGCTGTAATGAAAGATTTTTCACAACACTACTCTTTGGCTCCGCAGGACCCACTGGTAACAGGTCCATTCCCATTTCCTGAAGCTGGCATCCTGACACTGAAGCAAGACTTTCCTGTTCCCTCAATCTTTCTTATCCACATCTGTGCAAGACCCAGATCAGCTCCTGATCAAGTATGTGTTGTATTCTACCATTAGACACATCAAAACTGAAACTGTTTCCTGCCTTAAATCTTAGAAGAAGACCATTGAGTTATTTTATTGTTAGAAGTGTAAGAATTAGTAAATAAACAATTCTTCTCTCTTTTGATGAGAAGGCTCTCAAAGATGTAATTCAAGATAAAGTACTACATAGCAAGTGATAGGAGCCATCACTAAGATGAATGAAAATTCCCATGGTGAGAAATTAGTAAAAAAGTACTGAAAAGTGCAGTATCTCTTTAAAAATCACACGGTATGCTACAAGGATTGACAAGTTAATTGACAGCTAAAGCTAAAATGGAATCATGGCCTCCATATTAAACGTCTGTATCTGCTCATTCAGTCTCACCCATGTTCATAGTGGTACCCAGAGCCTCTGATGGTCCTCTGCAGGGTTGACAAGTGGGAGACATGGACTGCAAAAAGCTACAGAGACAAGAATTTTGTTTTTACACCTGATCTCAATGGAAAAAAATCAAAGCAAATAATTAGTATGGAAGGATGAACACAGAAATTTCACCTGGCTGATTGGTTTGTACAGTTTTTTTATATGTGCTTGTGTCTTTGGACAGGTGACTGGTGTTCGTTTGATCCCTCTCACAAAGGGGCAGGTCATTGTGCTGTGGGATGACGACTGTGTTAAGTCAAAGTAAGTAGCTTTAAAATAAAATTGATATGAGTTACCAACATACTACTCCCTAAGTTTCCACAAGCTCTGCAGAGTAAAACAAGGTCAAAAATTAATGAATTGTTGCTCCTTGATAGATGATACAGTGCATTTGTCTGAAAAAATGAACTGTAGGACCTGTGTGCACAAACTGTGAAAAGCAACCCTGCCTAATTTGCTGCCTGATCAAAGGAATTTGCCTTTTGGTCACCAGCATTCAGTGGCATTTCTGCGGGGATTCTATTCAGCATAGCAGAAAGGAAGATTCATGGTAAAAGTTACATTATCAGCAGATGCCTAAGTGGGATCTTAGACATCTCTGTAAGGGGTGTGAACTGGAAGAGAAAACCTCCAGTTGCTTTCTTCAGCAAGCTCAACTCAACTGGAAACGCTCTGTATGCGAACTCTGAAAGGTGATCCAGTGTACAAATAGATTACCTCAGGAAGGTAAAAGGACTTAGGTCCTTTTCAAGCCAGTCTCCCTAGATTCTTTGTTCTTGATAACCCTAGTGTCTGAGTGAAAGATGCATGACATTTTGTGATGCTGCATATACACAAAGCAGCAAGTCAGTCTAGGTGTTTTTCTGAGGCTGTTGGAGCCCTGGTTCTTCCTAATAGTGCTAATTCATTCCATCCTACATTTGGTAGGAATGAATCAACTGAACATTTCTTATTTTTGTCCTTCTTGTTGAAGTAGCCCTGATTTTTCATAGTATTTGATAGTTCATGCATTATCAGTTGTAATTGCAAACCTTTCTGGTTCTCTTTTCTAGGTGTATAAAGACGTTTGAAGTGGAATTCTCATCAAATGGAAAAGTGTACCAGCGGATTAATGCCAAAGACACAATATTCACTCTCTGGGTCTACAGTCCAGGTATGGCAAGAATACTCACATTAGGTTATCTGTCATATGATACTGCCGCTCATGAATGTGTGAACCATTGTTTAGTAACTACTGAAGGTAGGTAACTTGCAAGTAACACACAATCCCTCACAAATAAGAGCGCATCCCCTCCTTTAGGATTGTGTTCTCAGTAAGAGACTTATTTTCAAGGACAAACAGAGATCAACAAGTAGTTGTGAGGACATTATTAGTAGTATGCCATGGGTAATTCTTTGTCACAAAAGCCAGTCACTGAGCTGCAGGCCTGGCAAGGTCCCTAAGAAGTTAAGTAACAATTTGTAGCTAGTGTAAAAGTATGCAAAAATGATAACAAAAAACCCCACAAAAAACCATGACCAGACCTTGCAATAGAAGTTTACTCAGATGAAACATCCAAGTGAAGGAAGATACTGATGTTTTATTTGGGTATTTTTTTGTTTATCTGCAGGTGGAGGGTGGTGGTTGTTGGTTTTCTGTTTGTTTTGTTTTTTTCCTTTTTAAGCAAATGCTGTCTAGTCTGCAACATGACCATCCAACAAATATTGATGATAAGCACTGATGAGAGCTGAGTGAAACACAGACAAACCTTGCCTTATAGTGATACTATTAAAAAGCAGTTGAGAGATGTTTTTACCAGAAACAAGGGCTTATCTTACCCTGAGAAAGCCTTAACATCAGCAGTGATGGCATAATAAAAGTTCAGAGCTATTTATGCAATGTTAGGCAAGCAAAGACTTTAAATCTGGGCTATGACAAATCTCTGAAATTATTATTCATTATTATACTATAATATTATATACCAGTTTTAATAGTTTGTTTCAAAACCAGCAGCAACAAAAAAGACTACTTGAAAAAATGTCATGGCTCAGCAGTCCTTATTGCTAGGAACTTCCTCCTTACCGGTTATTTCTGGCGTTCTTTTTTTTCCTAGAATAAAAACACTAAAACACATATAAAAATCAATTAATTAGATAAAATATCCCCAAATTTATATTGCTTGTGTGTTCAAAGATTCTGCTAGGGAAAGCTGTGTTCTTTGAACTGGATCAAGGATAAAAAGCAGTAAAACCACAGATCAGTTCACATACCTTTAAAGTAAGTGGTGCTGCTTCCTGAGTAGAGCAGAGGGTTTTCAGTCAGCCTGGATGCTTCTTATTCTGCTTCTTGTTGAAACTGTCCCCACATAACCTGTTCCAAAGGCAAAATTCAGGCAGAAAAGTAAGTTGGAAAAACAGGAAATTACTAATGGTGTGTTGCAGATGTCACAGCCTTCTTCCAAAGGAGCTGCTGGGATAGCAGTCCTGTAGCTGTACTTGCTAAACCTAGTAAGTAGAGAGGACTTCCTTGGTGAAACAAGATAAAAAAGTCAGTACTTGGCCACGAGGAATTTGTTATCATTTTTAATCAGACAGGCACAGACACACTTATGTAGGGTGCAGAACTGATTTCCCCAGCCTGTTCCACGAACCTGCATTTTACAGGAGTAGTGCCTGCTTCACATCCTCCCAATCCCACAGATGCCAGCGTTTCACAGTGACCATTTCTAACCTTTTCATTTGCAGGAAGCTCAGTCTCCGGCTTTTACAGAGTGCGTGCCATTGACTACTGGGGGAAGGCAGGTCTGCCCTCTCTTCCCGTGGGGTACATTGAAGCTTTCAAGTGAGCTGAAGAGTGGTGCCTGGCTTGGTGTCAGAGTGGTGTATGTTCCTTGCGAATGACAACTCCCCAGAAAAATAAACTCCTCCCAGGCTGAGGAGGGCGTATGGAAACAACCTGATGAAGTTAGGAACGCAAGTTAGAAGCAACTGCCCCTGTTAACTCTTCACAGTGCAAAAGACAGCATTATCAAACAACCACAACTGCAACTGGTAAGAGGCTACCATAGGACAAGGATTCAGCCTGGTAACTAGGAATTATGGGAATACATATTTTTTATTCCCCTTTTTTCACTGAGCTAACAGCCAGGGCAAGCTAAGATTTATAGAGGTCACAAACTGTAGCAGGAACAGAAACATGGCTTCACTGTGTGAGTGAGGATGATAGCAAAGGCACATGAAGGACATGTCTGAGAGTGAACTGGCTGCCTGAGCTGCCAGCCAGTCTTGACTTAACGGTTTGATGGAAAAGTGCACAGCAACAAGACACATTCAGAGCATGAAGTAAAGCATCCCTTAGTTCCTTTGGCTGGTTAGTCACAGTGGATTATTTCAGAATGCTTGTCACATCTTCAGATGTATGAGGTTTTTCACTCTCTCACAGAGGGGTTTCCACCCAACTCTCTCTGTATTTGTGACCATTACATGGATGCCAGAGCTGTTTCCTGTAGGCAGAGGCAGGAATATCAGCTCATTCTCAGAGAGGAGAAGGCACAGAAAGCCCTAGTCTCCTGCCTTTTCTGTTTTGTGCTTTTGCCCAAGTCACCTGTTTGCACTTTGGCCACCAGCTGCTGCTCGTTTGTGGTAGAGGCTCTAACCGTGAAAGTCCCTCTTCCTCTCCATTGCTGTCACCTAGCCTGGTATCCTTCAACCCTTACAGCTAACACCTCCCCTTACAGACTGTAAGTGGTCACTCAGCTCTGCATAGCCAGGAGAAAGCTGAAACACTAGTTAGAGCCTTTTGTGTCTTCGTATGACAGGGCAGCACACTCTTGAATGTAGCAGGGCTACTACTTAAGACACTTAGGAAATTAACAAAGAAAAGTTTGAGCTCCTGTGCTTTGCAAAGCGAGTGCACAAGTGTGTGACAGCCCAAGATCACGGGCTACAGATCACCACTGGCTGTGCTTGCAGGTGCCAAATACTTTATGTAAACAGCAAAGTTCCCTGAAGTTGCAGGCATGCTGCTTTATTCTTCTCTTTTCACAACTGGCACAGTTTGAGCTGTGCCTTTAACAGGCTTGCAGAGAGAAGGATAATGCCAGTTAAAACAGCTGGAGTGTTTTCCATAAGAGGAGTGACTTTGTCACACAAACAAATCCCCTACTGCTCTCTTTGCTGACATCAGCCACCTCACCAACATAACAACAAAAACTGCATATTTGATTAAACATTCAGGTCTCAGAAAAAAAGAAGTGCCCAAGTTTGCACAGTAGGAGAGAGCTGAACTACCTCAAATGCCCTCAACTCTTACAGCACAGAAAAGAAACATATGCAAAAAGTCAGTGCATGTAAAATGTGGCCTTGTATCTCCTTACTTGCTGATTACTTGTTCAAGTGCTTTTACTGAAAATTAGCCTTAAAAGACTTATTCTGTCACAGAATTCAGATGAAATATTTCTTGCCTCATTTGAGTTTTAATAAGGGGCACTTATCACATCCTAGTCCTCCAGTTCCTTGTCCGTACAGGCAGAACAGGAAAGGGCCATGGGTCCTACTGAATTGGGTCCACTAAATTTAAGAAAAGGTTTTTGAGACATTCTACTTGCATAGAGATAATAAAAATACATTTTAAACTTGTGATAATTGCCCCTGAGTGAAGAACCGTTGTACACAGTTAAGTAAAATCTAGCAGTTAACACATGTTGTTTTGCTAGCATGAGGTGGAACAACAAATAAAATTATTTAGAGAAATACTAAGTATAGGCTTTTGAGAGATTTTAGTGTGTCTGGAGCAGGGGAAGATGTAGGAGCTTGAGTGGACAGATTAGTGTGTTAAGATGTCCTACCTGAGTAGCCCTTCTGGTTTAAAATTTTCCCACCCTGGCAATCAGAATATAGCAGTCTTTATCAAACCAAGGACTATGTACTAGTTACAGGTGTATTAAAAAAAAAAAAAGAAAAAAAAAGAAAAAAGAAGAAGAAACATAGCTGTAGTGAATAGTATTGATTTTGTTATGCAGGGATGAAAATATATAGATGTGCAAACCATGAAAAATAGAAGATTTCTTCTGAAAATCTTCTTTGCTGCTATGATATAAACTCATTCCTTTAAGAAATGAGCATGTATTAACAATTACAGAGAGAAGAGAAGTTGGTATTTCCGGGTATGAGTTTATTTCTAACAAATTATAAAAGTTTTTGAAATGGCATTTTCTTTTTTCATCATTTAATGTCTACAGAAAAACGCTATTTAGTACTTGAAACTTAAGATTTCTGTAACCATCTGTTGCTGACTCTGATAGTGTTTCCAAGATTGCATGTTTAACTAATCTCCTCTGTTACATGTAGTGATCAGCCCCCCATTACCGTCTGAGTTTTCAGAAGTGCCAAGTATCCATAGCACCAGGTGTGAATAGCAGGTGCTTAGTAGTTCTGTAGTATCATAACCAAAGCAAGGCTGCAGAGCGCTCATGTATGTCTTTTGCTGTTCATTAATCCAAATAAGAATATGTAACTGCAACATGGAATTATTTGCCTACGCTTCAAACAAAAGCTTGTGAGGCTATATAACCATTTTGCAACTGAAGGAACCTTTCAGCTGAGTATTTTACGTTGTCCGATTGTGTATATGCTATATTTGTTACCATCTTTTGTGAGAGCAAATAAAACTGGTTATTAATCTTTCACATGAACCGTGTAAAAACAAGATCTGATCATTGTGTTGTGGAAACTGCTTACAACTCTACTTACAACTTAATCCTGTAAAGACTATTCTCAAGGACTGTCATATTTTAACTCCAGCCAGCAACCAAGTACCATGCAGCTGCTCGCTGTGGCTGCCAGCACAAGGGGTAAAATAGCTCGACTTGTGGAAATTCCAACATTACATATAACTGAAACATAAAAAGTGTCGAGGCTGAAGTAGAAACTTAAATGCATAGATTGTCTCAGTTACCACAGCCCAGGGAATACTGGTCAAACTCAAGGTGGTATCATAGTGTCTGATCTCAGGACTCGCAGTGTCCTTGCTGGAGGAGGTTCACTGGTGTGTGAAGGACAATATCCTTGCAGAGTCCCTCCTGCTGTTGCTTAGTCATAGTCTTTCTGCCAGCACTAAAGGACCTTCTGAGGACAAAACAACAGTCCTTTTAATATATAAACATTTTTTTTTATTTTGTCTTGTTAGTGGAAAGTTTGTGCAGGACAGAGATTATGACTTGGGACTTATACACACACTTAAAACCCAGGAATAATAGACTGCTTTTCATCAACCAGCTCAAACAGCAGATAGAAGATGTCTGCCTCTAGATATACCTGAGGTGTTTCATGTTGAACTCAACAGAATTTCAAGAGTAGTGTAAGTCTCATCAGCATACACTCATGACTGCCTGCCCTATCCTACCTTGTCTTTCACATTTCCTGCAGTCATGAGAGACAAATGGATATGATGTAATTCCCATCTGTTCATTAACTTACTACATCATACATTGAGGACTTGCTTGTGGTCCTGATGGAGACATACTCCCCCAAGTACAATTATTGGGACACGTGAACTCAACCATGGTGTATTCAACCAGAATCACCTCTGTATTTCTATGATCCTGCAGGCTTTGCCTTGTGTGGCTAAAGAGGAGTTTCACTACCTATGTTGTTTGGATGGACTATACCAAGCAGATACCCTGGGTCCTGCATATTGATTGCATCTTCTTGCTACAACTCTCATCTGCTCTGGTCATACAATTAGTATAACCATAGACATTAAAAATCCCACTTCTCTAAGACTGGTAGTATTGGTCTGACAGTTTAGGCCAAAGGCCATGCTTCTTCAGCTAAGGGTAAGCGCTGTCTAATCAGTTGTTATACAAGTCCTAAGGTCACAGATTCCACCCCAATACTTCCTGCTGGGAGAAAGGTGGAAGTGGAGAACATTCAATCAATGCACTGACCTTGCACTTAGTCCAGCAAAAAAGGCTGATATTTTTTCAACACTGAGTAGTTCTCTGTCTGTGTGGGGTTTTGTTAGAATTGCCTGCTAGTGCTCCTCTGTTTCTGTCCTTAGCTTTAGGTGGTAGCTCCCAATCTTGTTCTCTGTCAGAGTAGCTTTCCCTAGACCTGAGGAGCAAGGACATGTTTGTTCAAGTGGGTTGAGAGCCTTACGATTATTGCCAGGAAATCCTGGGAAATACAAGTTTGAGAGACTTCACTGCATCCCTGGGGTAATGTCTCTGGTCCTGGAGAGTGTCTCTGGTTTCTATACTCTTTCTGGTTACTGTGGGTAAGATTGTGCAAGCATCTTGCAGAAGCTGCTTAGCAGTGTAGTGCTCTGAAGGTCTTCAGTCAATATCAGCCTTGTTCCACACACCTTTTTGAAGCCTCAGGAGTAGGGGCTGTTCAGCTTGGCAATTATAACTTATAAAATTTTGTGTAGTTGATAAACTGCAGGGTTCAGCAGGATACTGCGGTGTTCTAGACTGGATTTTTATTATTAGAAAACACAAGGTGAATGTGATTTTACTAAAAGCAGTGGGAAATACATGTCAATAACGCTGACTCAAGTTACCCTTTTTCTACATGGAGATTTCCAGGTACTCTTCTTTTGACTTTCTCTATCTGTGAAATTCTTTGCCATAAACCCAGTCCATTCTATATCTTTCAGTTCTGTACCTTTCAGATAGCGAAAACTGGATAATGAAGGCAGAGAGGAGCAAATTACTGTTAATGCCATTAAAAATGCAAGCACCTGCTCATTTAAAGCATTGTCCACTGTCATTGAAAGTAGTATCTGTTTTATTGCATTTGTGGTTCTCCCCTTGGGAACTTTACTGCAGATAGCTCTGCCTGAGACGTGCTGTCCTGTTTTTGGCTGGAGCGATCTCAGTGATGTGTCTGCATACTGCCCTGTGCCTTCCTGCCCTCGCTGGCTGGACTTTCTAGGTGAATCCCAGAGTTAACCCCGTCACCATGCTGCTGTCTGACAATCAGCCCTGTCAGGGGGTGTACCCCTCTCACCATCCTTGCCCTGCCCGCCCTGTTCAGAGCTGGGGAGTGACACTGCCCCACCTGTGCTGGGAGCACCCTTGGCTGCTGTCTCACTGATCCTCAGTGAGCATACTCAGTTCTTCTGCTCCCCAACAGACAGGATAACAGGCAATAAAAACCAGTTTCAGAGGTGCCTTTTTTTCCAAAACATTTATTGACAAATGCCACATTAGGTATTCCCTTGAAAATTCAAATATCACTATTATATTGCACACTGTTTAAAGATCCCCCAATATTTTCATGTGTTTTTCAGGAAAAACACACTATTCCATACTATGATTTTTTAAAATTATTAGTTGAGTGGCAACTTCAAGACCAAGAGGTCTGGTTTCTGTGCTTAAGGATAGGATCAGAAGCGTACTTTTAGCAGGCCCCTGGAAAGAAAGAAAAGTAAACTTTAGTCTGTGTAAGTACATTTGCAAAGGGCTTTAACAACCATTAAGTCTCCACTGAAGCTGTAACTACAACCTTCCTGAGGTACTTCTGAATCACAGTACAAGACTAGGATGCAGGGTGCAAAAGTTGCAAAAGTTTGCATTTCTCTCTGTCTATTGGCACAGACACAGGCAGCCTTTCCTAGCTAGCCATGGGCTTTTGGCTTTCCTGAGGACCAATCCATGACCCTGCAAACCAGCTGCCTTCCCTCTGCTACAGGGAGCAGTACAGAGCACTGTGGGGCAGGGATGCCCATGCCATGGCCTTGGGTGATGCCAGTACCTGCTCTGTAGTGGAGGATTGGCTGACACAACAATGTGTTGTTCAGGAGGTTTTAGCTGCCATTCCTTGTGCCACAGTGCAGAGCACATATGTTATGTGGCTTAGTAAAAGGTCAGCTTCCAGGCCAGGTAGTGAGGTTGTGAAGAGTGTGAGTACTCAACTGCCAGCAAAGAAGAATTTCTGCCTTCTGCAGAGCCCGAAAAATGTGTCCGCCTCTTTCATGGGCAGCATTTGAACTAGAAGATCAATTCCTGTACCTCCAGAAAAGTGTTCCCAAAATGAGCTTTAGATGTGGTCTGTTTACATGTATGTGGAGCAACTGCTGACTCCCACTGCCAGCTGATGCAGTCAGAAATGCTGCTCAGAGCCCCTCATCCCTGCTACTCAGACCACACAGGACACAAGTCATGATGTAACTGAGGGTGAGAATGGTCTTTCCTGGAGGCACCTTTTCATCTTTTCCTGGAGGACACAGCACGGACCCACGGTAAGATGCTATTATGCAAGTGGCCAAGACAAGCATTTCCAGGTACAGAAACACCAGCTTGTTTCATCCATCCCTGTGCTGTCCACTACAGTAACAAGGCTGATCTTCATCTGGTGGTGTATCAGTTTCAACACACAGGATTCCGGTAAGTAGCAATCTTAAGGCTGCAGAACCAGCCTGTAGCAGGCTCTTGTTCTTTTAGGGATTTCCCTTTGTGGCTTTTTTCCTATTAGATATAACATGAAGGAAAAGTTGCTAAAAAAGAACAACTGTGTTTGCTGTAGTACTGTCACATTAACAGCAAATGCAATCACCTACTGTGCAACTCAGTGAGTTTGCTAATTAGGCTGAAGTACCTGACTGGAGCACAGGCTGGAACTGGCCAGACATGCAGATTTCCTCCTGCTTTTGGCGCACAATGCGCTGGATGGCTGGGGGGAGGCCACGGGGATTGCGTGAGAAGATCAGGGAGTAGCCATCATCACAGGAGCCATCCTCCTTCAGGCTGCGGCAGGCGTAGGTGATGGCATAGTTATCATAGTCAGTGTCAATCACCCAGTAGTTGTCCCCTGAAACAGCAGCACACAGGTTTGTCACAGTGGACACAACAGAGCATAGGTGGATCCTTCAGCAGGGAGGCAGCAAACTCATGTTAGGGATAGCTTTCCAAAGGATCTATAATCACGTCACACATCCAGCTTATCTCCACACCATGAGGGGAAGAACTGGGACAAGCACAGGGCATCTTGAGACGATGATTTTCCCCACGATGCTCAGTGCATTTTCACCTTTTGTTTCTTAGGCTAGAGGTATTAGGAGGACTAGGATTTTCTAGGTTTTCAATGAAAAAGTACCTCTTTATGTTGCTTTCTCAAGCATGGTGGAAGGAAGGACATACAGTATAGATTACATTCCCTGTACAGGAAGCCTGAGTAAAATATTCCTCCTGTTTTCTAGCCTTGCTCTACTTAGTTCTTCTTGGTATGGCTTATCTGCCAGTATTAAGGGAATGTACACCTTAGAAGTCCTCCCCAACTTCCACAGCTGAGGAACTGCAGCTGTGGGAGGCTTGGGCACAAAGGATGAGCTTTGAAGGGCACGTAAGGTTCAGCATGAGCAGTTTCTGAAAGGTGCACTTGAGTTAACAGCTCCATTTCTTTGAGTCCAACTGTGTCTATCTGAAGAGAAATGTGTCTTGTTGCTGGGGTGCAGCTGTGGGTCTACATGTCTCCTCTGTTTAGCTATGGGGGGTACAGGGGGGACTGACCTCAGCACTTCCATAATGCCCACAGTGGGCCCCAGGAAGAACGGCTTCCCTAGGCTGAACATCACATTTGGCTGTACAGAACCCATTGTGTGTAACCCAAAGCCTGTAAGCCTCCTTGTTAACATATATAGTGTATGAGAAGGATGGGTGCAGAGTCTCTGGATGCTGCCTGTTCTGTGGAGATAAAATGCACTGCTTGGATAAAGCATGCTCTCCCCAGAAAGATGTTTCAGGAGGAGCTTGGAGCAATCCCAGCTGAGCTGTTTTTCCTGCTTATATGTGGAAATGCACATCAGGACACCTGTAATTGACAGAATCCTCAGCAATTGAAAAGTGTCAAGGGGCTGGAGAATTTAACTCACCACCACTGGAGAGGTAGCTGGCCAGTCCCTGGTAGGTCATATACATTTTTGCTGGAGTGGTTGGGTCAGGTACCGTGTACTGAGCAGCCATGTCAGCGCAGATCACCCAGAAACTGCAACGAGATCCGTAACATTCAAGGTAAAACCTGGCAGCATGAGAGCTTCAATTGGGTGTCCTTCTCTCAGGGCTTGGGCACAACTGCCTCCGGCATGGGGCATGGCCTTTCTTAATGCAAAGTGACTAATTAATGTCATTAAGTAATGCAAATCTGTGACACCCCCCAAACACACATCAATCACAGCCAGTGATTGCTGCTGCCCTCTGGTCCCCAGCTGCTGTAAGGCTGTACTGTGGCTGGGGCAGTACCCGCCTTCAGTTCAGCAAGATTTTTGCCACCTATTTCTGTACAAGCAGACAGACACCAAGCACAATAATGAACGTTTTCTTGGCTCCCGGCTAGCAGTCTGCAGGGTGAACTCACCTGCATTTGGGCTCTTTTGGGCTCAGTAGCTGTGCCTCAGGAAGGGGCAGGGACTTGGCTCTCCCCTGTCTATCCCTTCCTGGTAGTATGGGCACAGGAATGTCTGTTACAAGCACAGTGATATTTAAATCTCCTCTGCCAAGCTGGTGAAAAGCTGTCACAGAGCCTTTGAGAATCCTGTGGGTGTCCATTTGTTACAATGGCATTCTCTGTTTCGTATCTGTTTGCTTTGAGTGCCATCCACATTTCAACACTCTTTGTCAAGTATTATCTGGGTTAGTGAAACAGGGTCTTCATTCCCTTCCTTGCTCAGGCTGGGCTTCCCATTATCCTACCTTTACAGAGATAAAATTTGCAGCAGCCTTGAGATCCCATTTGTTTTCTGAAGAGTCCTTTCAGGCATCTTCCCCCTTGCACAGTATGGCATGCCTGCAAAACCTCATTTGCCCATTCCCAAAATATCTTGGAATGCTGCGCTGTTAAGCTGTTCAAGATTCATAGCCACCTGCTAGTGCTAGCATATTGGAAGCCACAGATTTTCTCTTTTGCACTCAGGAAGCTATTTAATCTCTTTACATGCTGTAATTCCTTGCAGTAATCATGACCAACAGGCAAAACTCTAAGCTTCCTGCCATCTGTCCATTCAGGCATTGTAATTACATCTAAGAGTTAACCACAAGTTTTTCTCAGAAATCTTGCATCTTCACAGCCTTTATTAGCTCCTTTACTTGATTGCAATTAATTTATCTAACCATTCCATCAATCAAGATTTGACTTAATTATTAACTTTATGCAGTAGTTTCGTGACAGACCCAAACCTGAGCTGGGCTGTGAATAATCTCAGGGCTCAAAAGTGTCTAACCTCTAGCTTCTAATCTGATCCTTTGGCAAAACTTCCCTTTTTGATGATGAAAACCCAGCCATGTTGTGAGTTCAGGGTTGATCATCATCCATGTCCCCCTCATCCAGTGCCTCATGCCAGCAGCTAGAGTTGAAAGTCAAGGGAGCTCACCCAAAAAGCTTCACTCGGCCTTTGGAGGACGCTGTCATTGTGCCATCTTCCTCCACAGTGTATTCAGCAGAGATGTTGTCCTGAAGGAAAAGGCCTTCCGGATCCTTCTTGGCCAGGGCATACCATTTCCCTGCATACTGTCATGAAAGTGCATTAATATCTGCAATAGCCACCATGGCAAGATTAGCACAGAAACAATTTTGTGAATCAAAGTGCCTTTCTAACTCCCCACTGCCTGATAAATGCCAGTCTGAGTCTGGGAGGGAATGTAGCACACAGATGCTGCAGTGCTGCCTGATGAACCCTTGCCTCTGTGCCAGAAGAAGTTGGTCTGGCAGATCTGCATTGCTCTGTGTGCGTAGTCCTTGTGAAGTGAGACATTCCTGTCACAGTGACCCCACACCAAAAGCATCTCCCATCCAAACACATCTTCTGAGAATCAGACTGGTTCTTCCCTGTTCCTGTTCAAGCCCCTTCTCTTCCATGGAATACCATACCAAGTTCAACAATATCAAATTGCAGGTACAAGGACTGTAGCAAGCTGGCAGGAGACAATCTTTGTGGCTGCCAAGGGCCACAGTTGATCTCTAATGGGGAAAAGGGCCTACCCAGCAAAGCAGACAATGATGACCACATGCTTAAAACATGGAGAGGGTGTTTCGGGGAGAGTAATGGCAGAGAGAGAAATGGACTGAGATTAAGGGAAAGAATATGTCCATGCAAAAAATGGGCCCTTGAAAATGTTCAAGAAGTATCTAGTAAAATGAAAACAAGATCTTAACAGGTGACTGACAGAGAGGAAGACCCTTCAAAGTTAACATTATCAGTAGAAATGCTGAGAAGAGCAGGAGCTGGCTGTGTTAAAATTGATTCTGCAGTGAAGCTAATGACATCTGTTAGGCAAGTTATGTGCTTAAGCCTGCAAGACCATGATTCCCCATACAGCAGCCTGAGCAAAAACTTTGCCTTTTAAACTGGGATATTCCCAAAGCTCTCCCTGGACATGATTTGTTTCCAAAGCAAAGCCAATCTTGTATAGACAAAGTGCTTGCCACATCCTAGATCCCCCTACAGCTGTGGTGTTTGCTGACCATTAGTTAACATAGGTACTGACACACGTCTGGACCTTTCCAACAGCAGATTAGCTCTCATTTTCTCCTCAGAAGCACAAATGATGTGTTTAAACAGGAGTCAGTGCTCAGCATAGCAGACTAGGTAAGATTTCCATTTGCTGTGACTCCCAAGAATGACTAGTTGTGGGTGCAAGTACCCTAGGGCTTGTGCTTGAGCTTCCTCTCTGATGTGGATCTAAATTGTTCCTTTCATGGAACTGCCCAAAGCTCAAAGTTGTGCCAAGATAACAGAATGTGAGCTCTAGTAACATCCCTGGGTTTCAAGGCCAGTTTAACTGTTCAGGAGGTTAAACAGTACTGAGAAAACTACAGGAACAGCATCAGCAACACGGAATATGAAAGAAGTTAGCTTTTTGGTGAAGAACCCCTTCAGATGAACAAAACTCATAATCTGGAAAAGCAGTTTATATGTAAAGCTTGTTCGCATCTACTATTGAAGTAACCATAATTACCCTTTTTGGATCAAAATTGTCTTTCACAGAGAAAGACTCCACTGCACAGGTCTGAGCTAGGCTATATTCAACAGTGTAGAAGACCGAGGCCAGGAAAACATACTGTGCGTATTTCATTCTGCAAGACAAAAGCAAACATGGGGGTTTATTTCATGCAGTAGATGGAGGTAGATAGTGCCACAGATGCATTTCCATCATTTAAGACTAGTTTTTTTCCATACTACTATCCATTGATACTGACAACCAGCTCTTCCATTGATACTGAGTCATTGTGGTGCCTAAATTCAGCCAAAACTGAACATCAATGGCAATTACTTTGGAGGAGTATTTTGCTTGCCGGAAGTGGTAATGCAATTAATTGTATTTTTGTATCATAAATCAAGCCAGACTATGGATAAGGTCAGTAAGATTTGGTAAAAATTTGAAATGTTTTGAATTTATTTTTTCGCAGGAAGAAAAATGTTCTGATGAGTTCTGGTAAAGCACTGTACATTGTAAAGATGTTGTTTCTAATTATTTCACAGTGAGTGTCCACTTTGCTTTCAAGCCAGCAAAGCCATGTTCTGCTCACCAAAACAGGCCTTTCCTGGGTGCCTACTCTAACGGCATAACACACCTTGATATTGACTGTCCTCTGACCATTCCTTCAACAAACATGACAAATAATACTAATTTTCTAGAGGCTTGATCTGTCATTGCACCACAACCACTAGGTGCTCATGGCTGTTTTTCTCCATGGGTATCCTACCTCATCCATATGACAGCATATTTGTTTCTCAGACTTCAGGAAGAGAGAACCTTCCTTACATATTCTTGCAGAGTATTTGACGCTGAATACCTGTCCTGATGCCAAGATAAAACAGTTATCTAACACTTGTCAGCACCATTCAAGCTGAGCTACCAACCCAGAGCCCAAACACCCATGCAGCTACACTAGGTTATTCCTAGCTGCTGCCATGCAAGCTGCATTTCCCTGCTGCAAGATATGCCAGTCTCATCCACCTCTGCTGAAGAGAGACCTACCTGCTGAGTGGAGATGTTGGAGATCCTTGAGACTACTCTGCTTCAGTCTTTGGACTGCAGATAGCAGGAGGGTTTTGTGTCAATTGCCCTCCAGCTCCCTTTAAATAAGGAATCTACAAAGTCACTAATTGGTTAGTTTTGCTCGTGTGCCTGAATAAAACACTTAATCTTGGATAATCCATTATGTAAAAACCAACTGTAATCCTCACACTGGTGGGTCTGACTGCTATACTAATACAAACACAGCTTTTACATAATGGAAAAAGCTGCCCAGAAAGCTAATAAATCTGATGATTTGATTGTGCCACTGCTTTGTCTCATTGAAGTCTTTCTGCCTCTAACACATGTTAGGAGAATAAGAACAGAGCATTAATTAGAGAAACACTTGGGCTATACACACGCATCTGCATAGGCACGTGTTTTGACAACTTGCATGAAGCAGGTACATAATTAGCTTTTCTCATAGCTGCATCATCAAATTAAGGTGATCCTTTCAAAAGTAGGAAGACATTATGCATTACCTACATGGGGGAGGGGACAAAAAAGTGCAAAAATGCGGTTTAGCCTTCATATTCATATCAGAATCTTGAGAGTCCTCAGTTCTCCTGTGCAGTGAAACATTTTTATGTAAATTCTTCCTAGCTAATTTTGTCAACATTTCCAGTTACAGAAATACTACAGCTCTCTCCTTCCCAAAATGTTCCTTCTAGTAGCCAGTCATGGGAATACAATACATCAGAAAAAGACAAGAAGGCAGAGATCACCAGAAGAGTACTTTTGACAGCAGACCATGCCTGCCATTCTCAAGTGCCCACATAATTTCTCTAACTGTGAACGTTGCTCCTGAACTCTTTCTCCCAGGCTCACCTGGGAGATCTAAGACTTCAGACATTCAAGCAGGAGTTGATGGTACTAGCAGCTATTCCTCACACTGGGTGCTAAGTGCTGGGGAGCCTTGGACATAATCACTAGGGACAACCCTATAATTCCTATGGAGTCAGCCCAGGAAGTCCTGAAGCTTTTGATTCTGATCCAGCAGTCTGGACTTCTAGAGTGAGGCCAAAGCCTTCTGGATGTTTTGGGCTTGCTCCAGGGACCACTTACTGCCTCTTGCCCAGGACTTCTTGAACACACTTTGCCCTGTAGCTTATGTGAACTCTGTTTCTTTCCAGGCAGCTTGTCTAGGGTTGCCCATTGCCTGGAAAAAGCTATCCTTGCTTGCTGCCAGGGGCAACTTTGATTTGGCCTCTGTGCAGCTTCCATTTACACTTCAGAGGGAGGCAGTGGTACTTTGCACGCAGAGCAGTGACTGACCCTATCCTGTTCATGCCATCTACGTGTCCTCAGAGGCAGCCTGGGCAAGCCCACACAGCAACGAGCTCATGGCAACTGAGACTGCTTGGCCACTTAAAGAGTCGCATAAAAAGTAACTCAAACGACACTTCAGGGCTTGATGCCTGTTAGGTTTTAAAGGGACTGACACAATATAAAATACACTCTTTCACCCTGACATTGGGGATTTGACAGGGAACAAATTGTAGTGTTTTCTGTAAATTAGGAGGCTTGCAAACACTTATCACTTCATCTGTTTCCAACAAAAGAGATTAGTTTATGTCCATGTGAGACATAGGTGACACTTGAAGCCGTGCTTAGATGAACCACTTAATCCCCTGGGGATTAGACACATGCTAATAATAGCTAATCACAGCACAAGATTTTGGTTGGTGAGCATAACATCTGTCACTACATTACTTGCTGTTTAGACCAAGAAGAAAACAAAATCAAATTTACCTTCATTTTTGCAGTATTATGGCCATTTGTACTGGGCATAGGGGGAAAAAAAGGAGGAATGAAAGCATTGAAACATATTCCTGGGTTTGTTGAATTTGATGTAACATGAAACAGATTTTATAAAACAAAGATATGTTTGGTTGTCAAAGAAGATACCCAAGAGCCTGTTCCAGACGTGCACACCAAAACCGGCTGGTTTTTAGTAGAAGAGATGGCCTGACTGTTCAGTGTACTGAACTCAGCACAAGGGTAACTTTTAATGGTAGTTTTAATGACATGCAGCAAAACAGGTATGCAAATGAGATGATTAATTTTATCTTTTTCCCTATTCTGCGAAATACGTCACCAGCAGTTTCAGATTTCCTGCACCTAGCAGATCCTCCTTTTGCCTTATTATTGGAGTATGCGTTGGGTAAAACTGTTCTGGGAATTACTGCAATTGCACTGCGATCTCGGATTTAGTAATTTGTGCTGCTAGCTCAGCAGCTGATGCCACAGGATGAGAGCTCTGAATATACTCCTGCATCAGGCACTAGGTTCCCTACTGTCCAGCAGGTGATCAAATTGTGGGTTTATTTGCCAAGGCACTGGAGAACAGCAGGTGCATTCTGAGTTGCCCCTGACAGCTTCTGCAGTGGTTATTGCACCATGACCTGTGGGCACTTGATCCTCCCGCTTTCCATCTAATTTGTGCTCCTGAGGCTGGGCTATTATTTCAGGGGTGTCACACAGCAGTGCCTGCATTGCTGAGAACACACATCCCAATCCCAGGTTTGCCAGGGGCTGAGAGGGCAGTGATAGTCTGCTCCACTCCTTCGTTAGGGCAGGACACAGGAGAAATAAGGCTCCCCCACAGTGGGATACCACATTAAGGCTGAGGACACAGAGGTTTTCAGTTTCTGTGACTTCTGCTCAGAAATGTGGACCTTTTCTAAGGAAGTGAGTGGTGCAATAAAGGTGAAGAGGAAATTGTTTGAAGTTTGTTCTTCTATGGTTCAAGGGTAAGATTCTTGGGTGTGTTATATAATTAGGTTAAAAAGGCATCATAAATCACTGCCTTAGGACTTTCAAGTCAATATTCAAATACCTCACAGTTTTGAATGACAGGAACTGAGATACACGTTTTCCTTCTGAAAAATGATAGTGTAATTCTTGCTGAATGTATTGACTGACAATTGGCAGAGCAGGGCCTCACATGCTCCTGTGCACACAACACATCTCAGAAAAAGGCACACACCCTTTTTAAAGTGAAACAGAGGGGTTGCTCAAAGCAAGAGAAGTCAAGAAGCCTCAGCTTCTCTGTCATGATTGGCAGTCAGCCTGGAGGGAACGGTTTTCTGAGACCCTTGACAAAAGCCTGCCAGAAAAATTAAGTTCCAGCCTCTCTTCCAGATCCTTCCATATCTTGCTGCCTTGGTAGAACAGGGTGAATGCAGAGCTGGCTAAAATTTCTCCTTCAGCAGGATTTTACCACACACTGATCTGCTGGCCAAAGAAGGAATTTAAAGTTTTGTGCCATCTGCTGGTTTCTGCACAACTGTGCAGACGGTGGTTGCAGCTTGATCTGTGAGCTGCTGGATTTCCTCCCCAGCCGTGGCAGTTTCCCAAATGGCCTGCTGCTAATCTCTACCAAAAGACAATTTAGACCTAAGGCAACCTCATGAAAAAGAGTCTATTTGGGGCCCTCAGATAAAAATATGAACTTTTTGTTTGTAATTTTCTAGTACTTACTATGAGGCATACTGTTGACATATCTCTATACCTATCTAATATTTACTACTGCTGAACTGATCTATTTCCAGACATTGCCAGATTTATTCATTTTAACATTTGTTTAAAGATACGTTTGCCTTTTTCATGCTGAGCTGCCAGGTCCTGGGGGGTAAAGACCAGCTTTTTCAGCCCAAGAAGACTGGAGAGCTTGCCATTTCATCGTGGACAAGGAAGGAGTTGTGGTAATCTCAGGGAGGCATCTTCAAACAGGAAAGGAACTCAGTTCTCTGCAGATAAAGTCTTTACACTTGAAAAGATCTCTGATGTACTGCTATGGCCTGATCCTATTCTTCTCTTGGGGGAAGGCAAGGGGAAGGTGAGAGGAAGGAGATTGTTTCCTTCAGACAGAACTAGCCTCTCCCACATTTCAAAATGAGCCAACAGACCCGAGTTAATTTAATTCCTGGTATTATTCCCAGGATGCCTTCCAAAAAGAAGGAGGCACAGAGGTCACGTGAATATCCCTGAAGGTATAAACCATGTGTGTAGCATTCTCCTTCCTTTTCTGTTCCTGCAACAGAAACAGTTTAACATACACACAAAAAAAAGCAGGAATAAATCTGTAGGCTCTAACTGGTTGCAAAGCACGATGTAGCAAGAGACCATGTGTCCACATGTTTCAGACAGTAAATTCTGCCTCCAGATCATTGCATCAGATTACCCCAGTGGGATATATACAGCTCCTTTCATAGCAAGCATTTCAAGGTGCGTTACAAAAGTGATACTGCTGGCAGAGAGCTCGAGTAGTTATGGGTAAGACAGGATGTCCATGCCAGCCCTGATGATGGATTTAAAAGCTAAAACCAGAAGCACAAATTACAAAAGCCAAGGAAATCTGTATGTACACACAGTCAAAAGCCATTGGCCGGGCACCTGGCCTTAGTAGGTGTTAGAGGACACAGTTTCCTTGTGTAGCAGGAGGTGCAAGGAGCAAAGGTTTAGGTCAGAGCACCTTTCTGCACTCCCAAGGGAGGGCAGCTGTGAGCACAAGGCTGGTTAGTGAGGCACAGAACAAAGAGAGTAAGCAAAGGCTTTCACATACAACTGCCCTTCAGATTTCTATATCTGCTTCTTCTGCAGGAGAAATTGATGGAAATATGGAGCTAGGGGAAAGAAAGAAGTCCTCTAAACTGTCAGAAATGATAGAATTACTTTTTATTCATGGAGGATTTGTTTGCTTTATGTTTTAAGCAGCTGATCTTTAAAGCTAAAAGATCTCAGATAGCCTAAGCCTTCCATGGACATGTTTTCACCATGGCACATTTCTCATCACTTACACACAAAAATTATTGATTTTATGGACAAGCCCAGAGTCCCAGTCAAATCTCAGAGTCCCACGGTGTTACCACCTCTGTAAATTTACAACTGGAATACTCAGCCTGAAGAACAAGCTTACATCTGCTTCAGACAGCATGGTGGTGTTCACAGGGGTCCCAGGAAGAGAGAAGAGATGAGAATGTTGACTCCATGTTTCAGAAGGTTTGATTTATTACTTTATTATATGTATGATATTAAAACTATACTAAAAGAATAGAAGAAAGGATTTCATCAGAAGGCTAGCTAAGAATAGAAAACGTATGATAACAAAGGCTTGTGACTGAGACAGTCTAGACAGCTGGACTGTGATTGGCCATTAGTTAGAAAGAGACCAATCAAAGATCCACCTGTTGCATTCCACAGCAGCAGATAATCATTGTTTACATTTTGTTTCTGAAGCCTCTAGGCTTCTCAGGAAAAAAAAATCCTAAGGAAAGGATTTTTCATAAAACATGTCTGTGACAAGACAGAGCAACAAACTGGAAACACTGAAAATTTCAGGGCTGCCTCAAAGAGAGAGGCCCATTAAAAATACCACCACAGCAGCCACCTCTGCTGTAGGAACTGGACACTAAGCATCCCTCTGCCCACAAGAAGAGAAGGAAGACGGGGCAGGCCATAGTGTGGCCCAACATCACAAAAACCTGTGCAGGACTCCCTGTAATCCTGTGCCTGGCAGCCTAGCATGGGGAGCCATGGCTGCTCCTGTGAGAACCAGTGAAACTCCTGTAGGACCACTCCTGCCACTGGTCGCTGGAATGTGAGCACTTGCTTCCTCTCCGCTGCAGCCCTGTGCCTTCCAGCACCGAAAACCTCTTTATACTGTTCTGACGGGTGCACGGATATCACACAGACACTTCCAGCTTCTTCTTGTGGTTTTTTGGTTTGAATTCTTCTTGCCCATGGCGGCTATGCTTGTTCCCACCCTTCTGGTTTCACAGCTTTTTATAGACTCAGTAGCCCTTTTAAATTCCTCATTACTTGCTCTTCCATTACTCTTGAACTTAGAGTAATTTTCTGCACTTCCTTCCTTTTCTCCTGACCATCCTGCTGTCTGTCTTTTTCCCCCCATTGTGGCCCTGTTTCCCACAAGTAATTTCTCTCATCTGTCATGATGCCTTCTTGTTCTGCAAACTTCTGCAAATCTTTCCTTAGAGTGTCTTCTCTTTTTTTCATTGCTTCTTCATGAGACTACATAAGCAAACATACTTTGGGTACATCTGAGCACATATTTTGTGTCATTAGTGCTCCTTCTAAGAGTTTTTGTATGTCCTATACCACTGTGCTTTCCTTAATTCCCTGCCCAGATCATTTTGGGAAGAAACCTAAGAAGGAAGTATTCTGTACACATGGCTTAGTTTGAGAAGGGTTTAAAGATGATTTTAGTCCTTCATCTTCATAGTACACTTGATGAATGAAGTAATCTTCTTATTCAAGGTCCAGTGATTTGTGCTAAGAGCTTTGGATACAATCTGTCAATTGAAACACAATAAACTCATGTACACTTAGGGTAGGAATTGCCACTGCTACGGTATTGTTTTATTTTTTAACAGAGGCACCTCTCCATCAAATTAAGAATAAAATAATCTGTGCATATTTACAACATATAGAAGGAGGAGGAAGTCATGAAGGCACATCCAGGCTGTGGTGACTTACAGGCTCAGTTACATTTCCAATCTTCTGGCGTGGCAGAGATACATTTCCTCATAAATATCTCTCAGAATAGTAACAGTCAGACTTGACAAACACCAAACTGACCTGCGTGCTCTCATGTCCCTTCTACAAGAACCTCCAGATGGAAATCCTTAATTCCTGCAATTCACCAATGTAATACAAAAAGCTGTATGCTAACTTTAAGATAATTCTCCAAAGGAATTAACAAATTGAGAGCTGATGTTCCTTTGTCATGACAAGGTGGAGTCAACATTATTGCAAACATTTCATGCTCTGGCTATAACTCAGCTATCCACTGTCCTGCAAGGAGGGACATACAGCTCTAGCATAACCAGCTACTGCGTTTTCTGCAGAGCTAGGATCTGCTGCTGTGCTCCTGTGTGTGAGTCAGATTGCTGTGTTTCTGTGTGATAGTCAGATTGCACTACAACAAACACATCTCAGGCTGTGCTCATGCACATGCCCCAGCTGACACTTGTCGCCGTGGCTGCCAACCTGCACCTCTGGTGGGCTCCAAGCAGCTCCAGGGGCAGGACTTGGTGCCTGCCCAGGCTGGAGGAGGCTCCTGTGATGAAGGGTAGCCCTAATCTCTGCACCCCCAGCCTGGTGCCATCCCCAACCTGGTGCCATCCCCATGGCCCAGGTGCACTGTCTCCCGGTCCGGCCCCAGCCAGCTTGACCACGTGTGTGGACAGTGAAGCTGAGGCAGTATCCCACCCACTGGTGGCTGCACTAGCTGGGACCACAGACCAGGCCTGGGGCCCAGCAGAGTCTAGGGTGAGATCCCAGATAGCAAGGTTGGGCTGTTGTGGAATCTAAAGGTCCCTGGAGAGCTACAGTGGGGAAGGACAGGGGGAGGATGATGAGCAAGAGCCATGAGGTTTTGCATGCCAGTCTTCCGTGTGACAAGTGGCAATCCATGTGCAGCTGAAAGAGGGGGCCAGACTCTGGGGGACAGAAGAAGACCCTGGCCCAGGAGGGGCAAGGGAAATGTCTCTGATCCTCACTGGGCTCCCATGGCTGCAGGCAGGAAAGCCTATTCTTGTATAGAAGCAGGTGGCATGAGAATATGATGTGGTAAATCAGATAAGCCACAATCTTGTTATGCCAACAGATGAGTGAGTCAGAAAGGTTTGAGTATAGCTGTCAATAGAGCATCCTGTAAGGATAATGTCTAATCAAATTAGATTAGACACTTGCAGCTCCCATCCCCACAGCTCCTTGTTTAGGGGGAAAAACACTTTTCCCACGTAGAAGGAACATAAAGCATCTTAGCCGCCTGAGCACCCTCAGCACATCCCATCCCTCTTTTTGCTTTCCAGGCAGTGTTTGCCCCCACTGCTTTGGACACAGTCCCATAAATGGCCCTAACCTTGCTGCTTTTCCTGGGCAGTATGTTTTGCACCACATCAGCCAGATGATTTTACTCCACAAATTTTCAGTAATTTTCATGCTAGGGAGAGACTGTCATATGAGTTGTTGGGAGTGGAGGAATTTTAGTCCCAGAAACTCCACCTTGTTTTCCTAGCTACCAAGCAAGCCTTCGGGACAGCTTAAATACTTGGGGTTTCTAATTGGAACACTATTTCAATGACATCTACCAACACGTGACACAGCAGGGGTCTTACGCCAATTCTGCAATTTGTGTTTAAAGCTATTGGAAAAAAGTCTGTGCAACCACACGTGTTCAGATGTTGTTATGCTGTGTGACAGTCTAGTGCAGGTTTCCTAAAATAGCAGCCTCATCCTCCTCCAAAATCCTTCATTGTCTGCCTAAGGCTATTCAAAGAACATTATCCTGTTGCAAGCTTAGGCTGTATCTACTTCAGTTATCATTGTTATGCCAGCAATGGCTGTCAGGGTGTTTCTTGAATATCCCTAAAAGCCTAGGGAACACTTATACCTCTTTGAGTCATGCTTTTAATTCTGAGTACATGAGCCCACCAAAGGGTTGCCCTGGCCCTGCTGGCTCCATTTGCAAAGTTCATTTAGATTTCCACCTGTCATTCCTGCATGGTTTCAATTGCACAGCAATTACATGGCCTTGGCTTACCTCAAGAAGTACTACCTCAGTTTCTCCACCTCTGCAGCTATGAACACCAGTATGTTAGGACCTTCACTCTTCCTCCTTGTTAAGAGGAATTTTCTTGCTAAATTTCAAACCCTGGGTGCAGAAGCAGGAAATTATCTTGGATCTTTCTTATTTGGAGCCCAGAGTACCACTGTTGGACACTGTTTTTCTTATGAATGTTTTGAAACAAAAGCACTTGCCTTGAACTGAACATAAACTTTCATACCAAATGAAGTATGAATATCTGGAAGGTTTGGATCCAAAAGAGTGCCAATTTTGATTCAATATGAATCAATATAAATAGTTCATGCTTTTGCAATTTTTCAGCTCCCAAATCATAGCCAAAAAGCACATACAACAATTTTCATAACCCTTAGTGCATCCACAAAACCCTTTTTTTTTTTTGGTCAGGAAAACACTGCATATTACCAAGCCCAAAGGACCTTCTGTTCAGACATAGGGCATCCTGAGTACATCCTCTGACTGCATAGCTCTGTCCTGTGATATCCACTTCATATCATCCTTGGACATTTGATCATTCCTATGATTCCTGGACTCCTAATTATTTCTGAGAAAGGACTATGAGCTCCCAGGAGACTTTCTCTCCTTCGACAAATTTGACCTGGCACAAGGAGGATCCAACAGATCATAAAAACTCTCAGGCAACAGTATGCTGGACTGTAAGAAGAGCTAAACTTCACTTCAGACTTTTGTCAAAGACCTGGTGAGAGGAAACTTCATTCCTTTGGGATCAAAAATATGTTAGTCCCCTTGCAAGATATTAAATTGGTTTTACTTTAACCTTTTTCTCCCTGCCACTGTAGGATGAAACAAGGCTTGTATTTTACCAAGCGTTGGAAGGGCCCATATTGTTACTGGAGGAGAGATATTGAAAGGAAGAAGGCAGCCTCCAGCTTTCCTTTGTGAGTCATAAATTAAATTACTCCCAAATGGGAGGTTTACACAGTGGCAAATGAGTTTTTACTGGTGTACAAGCAATGGTTTCCTTACATATAACTGGCCTGACAGGCCATGGGCAGCAAGGCTGGACCACAGAAAAATATGTTTCCCTCCAGCTCTAAGTTGTTTGTCTATATCAGTTCCAGCTGGCTGGCTTGCATCTCTTCTGACTAGAAATGCTTCCTGGAAAAAAGGATGATACTCCTATTTCTAAGGGTATCTTGCACAAGGTGAGAGCAATCTCTACCAACTGTTTTGGAAGGCTGTTCTCTGCAGGTCTAAAATCTACTGTCCTATAAGATTGTGGAGAACCAACTGTTCCTTTTTTCTTAGCCGTAGCTTTTTATACAGTTGGGGACTGTTTTGTTAGAAAAGAGATGACTCAAAAATAGACATGAGAAACCTGTCTTTCCTCAAAGGTCATATTTTCCCAGTGTATTTCAGGTGAGACATCTGTTAGAACAACATGGCATAATCTGTTATGCAAGAGAGGGCTCATCCTAATGGATGTATGCCTCCTTCTGCCTGGAAGTCTTGACACATTGTGCAGCTTTTGTTGAGCTGAGGTAGTGGCTCATCCCCAGGAATTCATCAGGTGTCTGCTCTCCATGTAAGTAGGATTTTCCATGCCTCCTTGCTGAATTCTAGTCCTCTCATCCTGAATACAAATATCTTTAGTTTTAAGATGGTGCTTAAACACATTTACAGACACCTGACCATGGCTTACTCACTGGCTTAATATTTTTACACCTATCAGTGGAAATACTGATGTGTTCTACATCTGTTAAAGCCTCCACAGAGAATCTTCCTCAAGAAATTATGCATTTCATTACTGAGCTTCTAAAACAATTTGTCTTTCAGATTCATCTGCCACCACTTTCTCATTGTCTTGTCTAAGCCCTCACTGTAAGACACAAAATATCTATTATGTTATTTCCTCATCAGTCAAGAGTTGTGACAGCCATTACACTTTCCTTCTGTCCAGACACTCCTGACTCTGCCACAGAGGAAACTATGCTGTATGACACAGTTTACTCTTGACAAAGTCACACTGGCTGTTATTCGTCTCCTCTAGTTATGTAGATAAACAGGTTTGTTTTTGTATTTTCTTAGAAACCAAACTTTCAAAACTAACTATTGTAGAATTCTCCAGTTCTTTATTTTTTCCTGTTTTGCTGAAAGCATCATTACATCTACTTTCCCCCAGACTTTCAAAACCTCAGAAGATCCTCCATTAGTTGTCAGAAAAAGTCATCAAGAGTTTAGAGGTTACTTAACACAACTCTCTAAAAACTCAATTTCTTCAGAACTTTTCTTGATATTCTTGCTCTTCCCTATACAATAAACAGAAAATATTCATTGCTTTTTGTGTTCCTAAATTTAACCTCGTGTTTGATCTTGAGTTTTCTGACTTTCTATTTTTACTTGTTCATGGTATTTTTATACACATCTTCAATAATTCCACCACACTTACACATTTTCTGCCTGGTTTTCTCTTGCCTGAGATTAACAGGAAGACATAATTTACAAAATGGCCTGTTTTTTCCAGTTTGAAACTTTCATTTCATGGTCTCATTCACCTGAGCAGTCTTCCACCTTCATTTCTCTGCTAGTTCTTGTTGTTGTCTCCAGTCAAAATCAAAGAAAATTGCCTCTTGCTCTTTCTGCCACTCTTTGTACAAGGAAAACTGCTGCAACATATGAAACCTTGCTGAGCAGCCTGCAATCTGAAGCGCTGCCATCCCTGAAAAAATTCCCTGTTGCCACCAAGCCCCGTGCCCGAGAGTCCCGCCTGTCCAAAAAGGCTTCATGCACCCCATGCTGAAGGTCTGGAGCAGCCCCCACCATGCCAGATCTAAGCAGGTCCTCGTTCCTCTGCTAGAACATTGCTGTGGAAGGCAGTGTGGCACACATCACCTCCTCCAAGTCTTCTTGGGCAATAATTCTATTCTAATATCCTGGCTGAGAATTACCACAACAAGCCACCTTCCTCCCAGGCTGGGTTGGACCACTCCTGGGAGAAGTGACAATATTCATAGACACAGGCAGCCTGAGCCCTTAGACCCTCACTCCTTGAGCAGGTGAGTGTTGCTTATTTTCCAGCAATGGAGCAGATGGGATTCACCCTTGTTCTCCAGTAATGAAACCTCCTGTGCGTTGTTGAATTCTTATGAAGTAGCACTTGCCTCTCAGCATCACACTGACCCAAACCTGCTTTTTGCAGTGTTGTGGCTTCATTGATGTGAAACAACTCCTTCTCCTCACACCCATAATTGTCCCCCTTTCTCCACTGCTAGTAATGAGGGAAACTTTTCTACCTTCCCAGATTGCTTGCGTTTTGTTTGGTGCTTGGTTTTCATTTTGTCTGCAGGGCTTCCCACCTCTCCTCAGGCTGCTTCAATTCAGCAACCCCAAACAGAAGCTCTCCAGGTTCCTTCCTACATGGATGCCACTAAGAAGCATGTTTCCTGTTGTGGCTCTCACTAGCAAGAAGCAAATACCATAGACCTTGCCAGATCAGTACAAACCCTGGACTAAAGCATTCAGGATTGGTGCTTCCCTTAGAGAACAACCTTACAGGAGCTGCTATAGAGCTATGCAATAGTAGAGAGAGTCCTAAAAAAGCAGTAATTTTTATTTTGGCCACTGACTTCTTTTGTGAAGAATGCATTTCCTACTATTGCTGGGAGCTGGGAGAGCAGAAATAATAAGATGGTCACCTTGTTAGCCAAGGATTAGGCCCAAGCAGTATATATTTAATTAGACTTTAAAGAGCTTATTTCAATGTTAGGAGATGCACTCCTTCCCCATTGCTGCTGCCTCAACGGAATTGTTTCAGTAAGTCTTCTGTTTATCAAGAGACAGGAGAGTATTTTCAGACATTGTGAGCACTCAGTTTTTGTTTGCAGTTAGATTAAGAAGAGGAAAGTTGACCCAAAGCTCTTGTAGAGCTCATCTAATCTCTTTGGTTGAGAAGATCTGTCCTCCCACAGACTCACCTTCAGCATTATAAAGGAATACATCTTCCTGATGACAAGCTCTCTTTGCAGGGATACCTCAAACTTGGTTAATCCAGAAGGAGCATCTTCTGTTTCAAAATTTTAAGAGACACATGAGAAATTAGAGTGCTGCTTGCACATCTTTGGACTACTACTTACCCACAAGGTCTGGGGCATTCACAATGAGCATTAGTGAAGACGATGTGGAGAAGTTTCTTGATGGCAACCCTGCTTTTGCCAAGCAGTATTTTGCGAAGAAACTAAAAACGGAGTCCTGGGATAACAATGAGAGTGAAATACTTTTTGAGTTGATCCAAGACATGCAAGAAAGCATCAACATGGAGAAAGTGGTTTTCAAGACTTTGAGAAGAATCAGGTCCCTTATTCATGCTGACCGCTGTAGTCTCTTCATGTACAGGCAGAGAAATGGCACACCTGAACTGGCAACAAGGCTTTTCAACATCCAGGAGGGAAGTACTCTGGAGGAATGCCTGGTGGCCCCAGACTGCGAGATTGTCTATCCACTGGACATAGGCATTGTGGGCCATGTTGCTCAGACCAAGAAAACCATGAACATCAAGGATGTCCGTGAGGTATGTTTGATTTATTTGTTATCTGGGTAGAAGAGAGGTTCACAGGGCTCAAGAGGCAGCAGCACACCACAGTGCTTGGTGAAAGCCCTTGTGATGTAACTGGAAACAAGTAGCAAGTCTGAAAGTCTCTTCCAATTTAATTTATGGGGTGAGGTGAAACTAAGCACATTAATTACGCTAGATCTTAATGCCTGCAAACAGTGCACCGCTACACCTTGCCTAACTAAAAAAAAAATAAATCACATCTAGTCCAGCAGAAGAATGTGGCCAGATCTGCACTGAATGCACATGGAATTTTCCATGCAATTTTATATTCTATGAGTAAGTGGCAGAGACAGGAATTCTTTACAGTGAATCCAAAGAGGGTTTTCCATGACAAAAGAACTTGGAAAATATTTGCTGTGATGAAGGTTTAGCTAAGGGCATTCAGAGGCATCACTATGGAACAGTGGGAGTGGACCCCAGAGCAGTTAACTGCAAGCTGTGTATGGGCGATCTTCAGCAGCAGCAGCAAGAGACAATCTTAGACTAAAAAAACTCTTCCAGCAAAACTTGTGATCTGCAGTATCAGGAGGGATCTGAGGGATTTTAATGTTTTGTGTTTATGCTTTCATGACAGTTTATTCCACATACTTTTGGTTCGATCACGTAAACCTGGATGGCAGGAATAACAATCTGCTTGTTCTAATCATAGGTATAAAACTAAAATCCATGTGACCCAAATATGGCATTTGGGATTACTCCATCTACTGTTTGCTAGCTACAATGAGACCATCTGTTTATTCATTCATTTGTTGCTCAGTGCAGGCATATCTCAACCCTTCAGCAAATCTTTCCTTGTCTTCCATAGAACACACTGAGACACAGTTTTGGTTCTGCAGCCTGGGTACTTTTTTGCTGGGCATATTGTTGGTGTTGGGGGAAGCATCAGAATGTGACTTAAATTTTAAAGTTTTTTAATTTCTGACATTTCTCCAAATACAGGAGAGGATTTCAGGTCTGTAAGCCAAGTGCTGCACTCCAATTCTGGTGCTTTTAGACATTGTCATAATACAATTCCTTTGAAGAAGACCCAGAGACTAAATGCTTGGTCTAGCTCATTTGGCAGAAAAGGCCAACAATAGGGAATGTATGGGGATAAGATTCATTAGGGAGTGATCATTTTTTATGGTGCAACCTTCTGAATATGATCAGAGTTGTGTGGCTTTTTCTAACCCAAACAGAATGACTTATAGATGACAATTTATTCACCTGAGCAGGGAGAATATCTTTGGTCAGCAAGACCACGCCTGCACTCCCCCATGGCAGGTGATGATGGTATCAATAAGGCCCTGTGCAGGTGAAGTGATTTGCCATCTGCTTGCCCTGGACTATTCTTTCTCCTCTTTTTAAGAGAAACTAGGGGTAGATGCTGCAGGCTGACGACAAGCTTCATTGTAAAAGTAGAAGAAAAATGAGGATGTGTAAACTTGCCATTGAGTGCACTGGTTTATACCCTGTTACTATGCAGTGCTACCTGGCTCTACCCACTCTGCAGTGCTAACAAAATGTCAGAGGGAAGGATGGAGGAGGTACCATGAAGAATGCCATTGATCTGAGAATAACCAGTGGAGAGCCCCCTTGTTCTGAGTTTGACATGTTAAAGCTTATGATTGGCAAGACCTTCACAGAAAGTTAAAAGTGCACTTTGAAAGTTGCAGTTAAAAGCCACATCCTCTGCTCTTGATATTAGCTTTATCATCTGTACATGGACTGGTTTTCTGCTAACTCATTTCTTTTCCTTAGTAATTTTTCAGTAAAACTTTCTTTAGGCAGCTTACTTTAAGGGGCTGTGCTTGGACTTGGTTTCAAGACATGTTGTGAAAAATGCTTATTTGTAAATTCTCTATTAAACAGTGTGCCCAGTTCAGCCCATTTGTTGATGAGCTCACTGACTACACCACCAAAAACATCCTTGCGACACCCATCTTGAATGGCAAAGACTTGGTTGCTGTCATTGTGGCTATAAATAAGTTGAATGGTCCACACTTCACCAGCTCTGATGAAACAGTAAGTGGTCAGTAGCTGAATTCCTATCAAAGAGCTTTGCTTTTGTTGTGTAACAGAGATCCTTTTACCCTAGTGATGCCTGCTTTAGTGAAACTCCACTGGTGTGAGTTTCCCTTAAGGGCACTCACACACTCATAGAAGAGGCTTATAATTAGAATGTTTATCTCAGATCTTTCAGGGAAGGTACAGTGGGATAAGCCTCATGTCATGGCAATGCAAAGCAAAGCATATATCCTGGGAAATTACCCTGATGCTTCTAAAGCAGTATTATGAAATACAGTACACATGAATTTGCTACGGCATTCAATTCAATTTCACAATTTGCCTTTTCAGCTTTTCCTGAAGTATCTGAATTTTGCATCCTTGAACTTGAAAATTTATCACTTGAGTTATCTTCACAACTGTGAGACTCGAAGAGGCCAGGTAAGAGTGAAAATGCAGATTGGCTATCTCAAAATCAAATTAATTCATTCTTCTGATTTAAAGGGTGAATCTGATCTTCTTCAGATATTTGTCCCTGAAGAGCAGAAATAAAGAGATGCCCCCAACTGCTTTCAGATAGTGCTTCTTTCCCAGAGTCCTTCGTTACTCTCTCTTTCTTCTGCTATTGGCAAAACTGTAGGACCTCATGCAGTGGCACCAGTTCCAGCAGGACTGACCTCTAGGTGTTTTGTTTAGTTGAGGCTGTGAAGCACTCTTGGATCATTTCATCATTTCAGATAGCAGCATCCAGAGACTTTCTGAAACTCTTAAGAATGTGGTGTTTTTTCCCCCCATCTGCTCATTAAAAGTGCTACTGAATTTCCTCTTAGAGCCAGTAAAATTGTTGTCATATGCATGTTGTATTGGCCTCCATCAGTAGAAAAGAACATATATTAGGGGTTTAGGATATTCTGGATTGAAATTCTGGTATCGTACTTCCCCATTAGTTGGGTTACAGTAGGACTGTCAGATTTATTGGCATGGATGTGAATCCTCGCAATCACTTTCTGCAGCAGGCAGTAGTTGTCACTCAGGAGGATGTGGAATTGCATCTGTGCTTCGTGGCAGCCACGCTCTATTCTCCAATGGGATTGCCATGGAGAGAGAATAAATGCCTATCTCAGCAAAATGGATGCAGAATGAAAGTTAATTTTGGAGCTTTGGGATGGCATTTATACTTTCTAATTAATTTATTATGCTTTGCCTAATTTTTTCATTTATCAAAAACATGAATGATGGTCCAGTAATACCAGCAATGATGAACAGTTAACTAAGGTAGAACTAGCAAAGGTTTTTCTGTGGAGAGTTTAGCAGTAGGACCAGTCAGGATAAGAAAGGAGCTAGAAGATAAAGTGGAGGCCCATAAGGTGAAGGCCTAGTGCTTCTGGTCTGGGACTGGACCCAGGAGTCCTGTGCTCGTATATTACTGCTGTCTGAGGAGGTGCCACACAGAGGGAGAAGAGCAAGAAGGAGATGCGATGCAGGACACACTGCTCTAGTTCTGCCAATAGCTCAATTATCCAACCTCTGATTAATATAGGTCTTCAGGGCTGTGTGGAAGTCATTATAGTTCATTGTGTTAGAATTTAAAGTACTGAAGTACAGAGTGAGCAAATTACATTCCTCAAAAGTGGTCTAGGATTTTAATATTGCAAATCCCAACAGCAAAGAGTGGGTGATACTGTGGGTAAAATGGCTTGTGCAAAGACAGGTCGGTCTGCTTGTGCTCAGATACTGTGCAAAAGTCCTATTAGAATACCACATAATAATTTTTTACCAACTTCTTTGCATCAGTCCTTAGATATATTTCAGCTGTTTCTCTCAGTCCTTCTTACTGGGCTTGTGGCTTTCAGTACTTATTGCATGCTGTGAAGTGCCAAAAAGCGAAACTGCTGCTCGTGTTTATCTAATGGTTGGTGCAACAACACCACTCTTCTGTTGAGGGATACCAACACTGAACTCAGACTTCATACAAGTGGCAGAGTTGTCCCAGTTTATGGATTAAAAACAGAGACCAGTGCAGCTCAGAATTGCTAAAAAAAATCTACTAGTGTCCAGTGAAGAGGTGAGATGCACTTTTCCCAGTTGTGGCCAAGTAACAGTATTTCTTCTTCAAAGCACAGGTCCAGTCTGCTTCAAGTTGCGTGCTCCAGAAGCATGGCTCCTCATATGTCCTGGGCTCAGAGAGCCAGACACATACCTGGGATACAGGCACACATGCATTAACTAAGCTAAGCAAGAGTGTAGATGACTTCCTTACCATTTTAGGGCAGTATTTGTGTAACCCCTGCTTTTACAAATAAAAAAGCCCAATAGCAACAGCTTTCTTAAAGCTGTTACCTTCTGTAGAATGTACCAGAAGATGGGGAAAAGCATCATAGGCTGTTGCACAAAACAGCTGTTCAAACACTTCGAGGAAAGTGTTAACTCATATATTTCAAACACCAGCCTCTGGTATTTGCAATGCTTTTGGTGTTAACTGGTTTTGGATGCAACATTTTACTAATGGATATAAAATTTAAGTGGGGACAGCTCTTTGTCTGACACTGCGACCTTTTTTATGCTATATTGGTAACATTTGACTCCTACACAACACTGTGATGACCTGACTCCTTCTCCCTAGCAATTCCCAGTGCGAACAAGCGGGTAGTTTTCCTGCACTTTTCAGGAACCCTAACCCAACAAGTCCATCTCTCCAAGAAAGGCTGTGCTTATGTTTTGATTATATCCTGCAGGTGCTGTTGTGGTCAGCTAATAAGGTTTTTGAGGAACTGACGGACATTGAGAGGCAGTTCCACAAGGCTTTTTACACGGTGAGGGCATACCTGAACTGTGACCGATACTCAGTCGGTCTCCTGGACATGACAAAGCAGAAGGTGAGTGTGCACATGTGTGCTATGCATTTTTCTGCTTGCTGTTATCCACTGAGGGGTGATGCAGGCAGATAAGGTTTACTGAGGCAGTAAAAGTGCGAGCCTTCCTACTTTTCTTGGCATTTTTTTACTGTGCAAACATTAAGATAATGGCTTAATGAAATCAGAGGAAAGGGGAAGAGCTTATCACTGAAATGGGAGAGTTGGAGGCTGGGAAGAGGTGTCTGACTTTGGCAATCCTGATCAAAGGCTGCAGTACAAACAAAACCTCACAAAGTCTGTGGGCATCAGAAGTATAGTGAGACACCTGTGGAACCATCAGCAAACAAGGGCCTATTTATACACAGCACACACTTGCCTGGAGTGGCATGAGATCTGGAGAAACCTGAGGTTTCAATATTAGCAGAGAAAAGAGCTAGGCCATATCACAGAGTGACTTGTGACCAAACAGCCACCTTCCTCAAGGACTCATTCATGCTCATGATATCCAGGTTTTTAGATGAAATTTGGTTTCATGAAAACAGGCTGATAGAATCGAAGTTACCTCTGATTTGGTCTGATGGTTTGCACCTTTGGCGAACTTTATGTGGGGGTTACACAGCATACTTGCCAGTGGAGCCCTCTTTGTCCCATGGCTAGGCTGTCTTGTTGACAGAGCTCTTGCAGCCTATTGTCTTGTGAAGAGGTATGTTAAAAGATCCTGTGTAAGACACTTTGATCAATATTATAATGTAGCATAAGAAGAAAACCCAAAGTAAGTATTTAGCTTCTTTAATCTGGCAAATAGTAGGTCAGGCAATAGTCACACTTTGGAAAATTAAGAACACAAAAACATTATTGAAGCAGTTTGCTCTGAGTACAGCCAGTACTCACTGTTCACTGAATGAATCAGCGCTCTGTGTATAGGCAGTGTATGGTAACATGCAGCCCTATAAATGACCTGACACGTCCAGATTCGGATATCTGGGTATCATTCTGCTGCCTAGTATTGAATTAATTTTATTATTTCATGCCTTGTTTACACAACACCGAAATCAGCATGGTAGAGCAATGGTTACATTGAGGTTTGAGACAGAATGCACTTTTCTACTCTAAACATATGTTTTTAATTTTAAAACCAGGAGTTTTTTGACCTGTGGCCAGTCCTGTTGGGAGAAGTACCTCCCTACTCAGGACCTCGAACCCCGGATGGCAGGGTATGTGAAAACAAGATTTCTTTAACTCTCTCCTTCCTAGATGGATTGCCTCACCACTCATTTTAACACCACTCTTTTTTTCACTTGTAGGAAATAGTCTTTTACAAGGTCATCGATTACATATTACATGGAAAAGAAGACATTAAAGTCATCCCGTAAGTGCCCAGTCCCTGAATGCTAGGTACTGACACAGGCTGTAGCTGAAAACAAGGTTCCCCATGTTTTAAATACAGCCATGTGGAGAAATGTAAAGGACTGATAGAGGATTGAGAGTCACAATGTAAGTTGGTGCTTCAACTCACATTTCTGCAGGATAAAGATTTCCTCAAGGGCATTGGGATCCTGACTTGGAACTTAGGGTCCAAAATTCACTGCAACCAGTGATTCTTTTCAGATGGAGAAGTGAGCTGCCTTGATTGCCTGCAGTTTTCCGGTGTCCTTGCCAGGTAGAGGCATCACTCTCCTCCAGGCCTTCCCCGTGTCTGTGGCTGGGCCTCATCCAGGATGCTTTGTGCTGAGGTTTCCTTGCTTTTCTCCACTCCTTCTATCACTGACCCCATCTTAAGGCTACCTCTGGCCTTTTCTCCCATCCTGACACATTGGGACTCCCTCTTTCTAAGAACTGCTCTCTCCTCTTGCCACTGAATTTTTCAGAGGAGCCTTGGGCAGCTTGGGCAAATCTGACATAAGAGAGGTTTTCCCCAGCTCTGGTAACACTGCTTTACACTAGAGTATGTGCTGCAAAAAAGGACCCCATTTCTTGGGTACAGCAGTGCTCGAAGTTCAGGCTGGCAGGCATCCTTAGCCAGGAATCTCCTTTTATCTTTCTCTGTGTTGAAAGTCTGAGGCATGGCCTTCACTTCTAGGAATGAATTTTTATAAAATATCTGCAAACCAATATTTTATCAGTTGTTTTGTTTTGAATCCTTGAAGGGAAGTTATTTACTTATGTGGAAAATTTTTGCTTGTGCATGTGGATCCTTTGAAAGTAACAGAACCATTTATGGACTGGAGGTTCCAGGTCTAAACCTGGATTATACAATCAGCAGAATGCACTTTGGTTCCATGATCTGTTTTCAGTAAACATGTACCTTTAATTTCCCTTATACATTTTTCTTTCATTAGAAATCCTACCCCAGATCACTGGGCACTAGTTACTGGACTGCCAACCTATGTGGCTGAAAGTGGATTTGTAAGTACTTAATCTGGGATTCCTCAAGTCTTTCTGACATGAATAATACTCATGCTGTTTTCTCAGCAATTCAGTCCTTTGTTTGGACAGTTAAACTTCTCATTGTAATACTTTTGTAATACTTTTTCTTCTGTGTGATCCCCTAGATTTGCAACATTATGAACGCTGCTGCAGATGAGATGTTTAACTTTCAGGTATTGTGAAAACTTCCAATTCTATCAAGGATTCAACTTTATAACTTTATTTTTTTGCAAAAAATGTAATATAGAGTCAATCTTAGGCATATAAATACTTCCTTTGCTTGTAGTCTGAATGTAAAACTGGAGTGCTCATGTATTTGCATGAGCACAATACGTAAAACATATTAAGTTCATGATGTCTCTCTGCTTGCTGTTGCTTCAAGGAAGGTCCTCTAGATGAATCAGGATGGACTATCAAAAACGTTCTCTCCATGCCAATTGTGAATAAAAGGGAAGAAATTGTTGGTGTTGTCACATTTTATAACAGAAAAGATGGGAAACCATTTGATGAACAGGATGAAACCCTCATGGAGGTATAGTGCCTTGCTGGAAGAAATTCATATAGTTGAAGAGGTCACTATTTTTCCATGTACACCTGCAAAGCATCCCGGGTGTTATGCAGATAAGTGGGTATCTTTGTTGCTTAGAGAGGTGTTATGCATCAGCTTGAACATTGTGAAGGCAACTGTTTGACATACTGGGGGAGTTTGGTATGAGAAACCCGACTATGTTCTTGTGATTTTTTTCAGCATTCTTGGATTGTACTCCTAGCCATGAGCATCTGCTGTGTGCCAACACAACCATTCTGACCTGTATTCACACACCTGCCAGCTGGCTCTTGCTGGCTGGGCAAGTCCCATGAAAAATGACACAGAAATTGTCTATACAGCTAGGATAAAAAGGGAGGCCAGCTATTAAAACTACCAACAGTGATTAAAGATCTTGCTCCTTAGAAATGTTCCTATGCTAGTTTCAATGAAATATAAATATTTAGCTCTTGGACCCTGTTATCAATCAAGACATTTCCTGAAACAGACTTTTCTTATCAAACAAAAAGACCATGGGGAAAAAAATCAGTTTGAATTGGCCACTGGACAGCAAACAAGTTGAAAGTGAGCACAGGATGTAAGTAAATACATGTGAAAGGTGATGAGGTCCCTTTGCTCTCCTTTGATGCGAGAGCTCCTGATCTGCTGTCACTACTGCAACAGAAACATTTCCACAGGTGTGGAGACACCTCCAGAAACACAGAAATAATTTTCTGTCCTCTGAACTCGACAGAGGGTCCTTCAACCGCCACAGAATCGACACTCTCAAGGCCTGGGCAGATTCAACAGCAGCGGAGCTGCTTTGCTGAGGAGCAAGTCACAGATGGGAGCAAAGATGTGGTTGCTCATTGCTAGAATTTTGGACAAAGTCCAGCCTGTGTTTCTTTAAAAATGTATCACATAGTGTCATATTTCTGTGTCTTTGAGGAGCAGATGTTATGGTTATTTCTCTGTTTCCTTCTCTTCCCCTTACCAAGTCCTTGACACAGTTCCTGGGCTGGTCTGTACTCAACACAGACACGTATGATAAGATGAACAAATTGGAGAACCGTAAGGACATTGCTCAGGACATGGTGCTCTACCACGTGAAATGTGACAAGGATGAAATCCAGGAAATTCTGGTAATGCCTCGCAATGTGGAGCTCACACCCAAGCGTACTGGCCTGGCCCACGGCCTGTGGCACAGACACAGGTTTCCCACTTCACAGAGATGCTTCCAGCCACCACGATGTGGGGGCAGCACCTGGGCCCTAGTAACTGCACAGGGGCAGAATGAGTCTTTCTTTTTGTTCTGTGGTCTGCCCTCCTCCCTGGCACACTGTGCCACTGTGCTCTTTCTAACTTCCTCAACAAAGCCAGCCTTGGAGGTGCTACTCAGGGCAGGGCTGTAGGAGTGGAACAGAAACTGATTTATTCCTCAAAACCTCCTCTGTGCTGAGGATGTGAAGTTAGAGGACCCAGCTGTGACATTGGCTCTTGGGGGACATTTGCAAGTGAGGGAAACACAAAACAAAATCAAGGAGGGGGAGAACACTACCAGGAAAAATGTGTTGAAAGACAAGAAATTGAAGTAAGGTCCAGGAAAGAAGCCCAATTTGGATATGAGAGCTGCCCTAGATTACCACAAAGCTGCCCAGTGAAAAGTCCAGGGGGGTTCAGTTGTCTCCTTAACACACCCCTGCTTTTTGCAGCCAACACGAGAAAAGCTGGGGAAGGAGCCAAGTGAGTGTGACGAAGAGGAGCTGGCAAGCATTCTGGTAAGAGCAATGCACTGCTGGAAAGAACAGCCCTGGCAAGCAAATACTGCCTGCATAGACGTAGTGAAAAGTTCCCAGTGTTGGCATGGTGTTACCTGGCAAAGGGTGAAGGTGCAGCATACCCTGCCCTCGTTTGCTGCCTGAGTTTGAGATTATCATTAGTAAGTGTCAGCACGTGCCTCCCACAGCTCCTGGGGAGTCCCTGCTCTCTGCCTCTTTATCTCAAGGGCTTCAAAGTCCATCTGGAAACACAACAGCCACCTTGGCTTGTTTTTCAGTGTAATTAAGGAGGGCTGTAATTCTTCTCCCATTTTGAGTCTCCAAGCTATATTAAATCAAATGCTTTTCAGGAAACAAACCATGTTTCCTGCACAAAACTGCCCTCCCTCTTCTTCCAATAATGGGGTTATCATGAAAAGCTTCATTTCAGTCTATTTATGTGCTATATTCCAAAAGAAAAGTAGTGTCAGACTGATACCTTTTTATTCAGCAAAGCTTAGTAATGACATAACCAGCACAGCAATAAACCAGCCCACCTCTCTTACAGAAAGAAGAACTCCCGGGGCCCACTAAGTTCGAAATCTATGAGTTCAGGTTCTCTGATTTTGACTGCACTGAGCTAGAGCTGGTGAAGTGTGGCATTCAGATGTACTACGAGCTTGGCGTGGTGAAAAAGTTCCAGATCCCACAGGAGGTATGAGCTGCCAAAAGCTAGTACATCTCCTGTCTTGGCTGTACTCACCCATGTTGCAGCTGGCACTGAGGTCCCCGTGTGTGCCCAGCACAGAACAGCCACAGGACTGGGCTCACGGGGGCTTGCAGGGAGGGGATCGCGCGTCCTGAGCCCCCTCACCCCGCTGAGGCCAGGGAACGCCCTCTCATGTGGGATTGGAGCATATCTTCTGCTCTCTTCTGCTCCTCACTGCCTGCCACAGATATGGTTTGCCATGAGGTCTATATGGGTGAGTGGTGCGTTCTGCAAAACGCTGCTTGCACGTTCTGTATCCAATGCCGCTCACAGCCGCAGTGTGAAAACACAGCTCCCGGGCACGACACGGGGAGCGCCTACCTGTCTGCCCCTTCCCCTTGACAGAGCACGTAACCTGCAGCTTTCAGCCAAGATACGCTGAAACACACTCTGGCAAACCCCTTTGTTGTTCATCCCCATGCAAACATGGATGCGCCTTCATTTGGCGCAGCTGGCACCAACCTGTCGACAGGAATGGTGTGATCCCCTGGGAACAAGGACCACATGAACCCTGACTCGCCAACTCGCGACTTTTGCGGTTCAAAACCCTGTAGGAATTGCGAAACTGGCATTTCAGCAGCCCTGCTTCTTCCGAGGGGATTTCTCAGCACATCGTGCGAAGTCGATTTCCATCTATCGGGATGTGGGGGTAACTGCAGGAAGAGTTTTCACCCTGGAAAGGCAGGATGGCGATCGGGAGGGAAGTAAATGGGAATTACCTCTGTGCTTCTTACATGCAGAATGCCAGGGTCAAAAATATTAAATATATCTACTCCGGAACAACTAACCTCTGGAAGAGGTGTGAATAGCAGTGATTCTTATATTTGAGATTTTAAGAAATGAATACTCATTAATAAATAATTGGCTCTTTAATGAGAAAACTGCATTGCTACAAGAGAGAGTACACATGGAGAAGTAGACTGCAGAGGAAAGAACAGTGATATAAACGTCATTCTCCTCTACATCTATGGATCCATATCTCTTGAAGGGAGACATGAATATTAATAAGTCACAAGAAAAGGGACAAAACTTATAAGTGATAACCTAGATAAACAGAGTAAAATCAATACATTCACAAACAGTAAGATGAAATCGCCTTTCCTCCAGGTGGTGCTGATTCTTGTTTAACCCAGAGGCATCTCTGTGATTTTATATTAAAAAAAAAAAAAAAAAGGAAAAAAGAGAGAGGGAGAGAGAAATATTAGAAATCAGCTATATTTCAGTGTCCACTTTTGCTCTCTACTAGGCTTTACTCTATTGCCAGAGTAGCCTGATGATATATGAACCTTCTGATCCCTTTCTGGGCCTACCTCTGTAGAACGGGTTTGAACTTCATCCATGATTTCTGTACATGACCCTTATTGCAAGATGAACAGGCAGCAGCTTCATTACCCACACTAACATCCTCTTCCCCACTGGCAGGTTCTGGTAAGGTTTGTGTACTCTGTCAGCAAAGGCTACCGGAAGATAACTTACCACAACTGGCGTCATGGCTTCAATGTTGCACAGACCATGTTCACACTCCTGATGGTAAGGTAGCACCCCCCTGGTTAATTTTGTGGCACAGCTTTATTTGCAGCAGGTCTTCTGTCTGAGAAATATGCAGGGCTCCCTTTGAACCCTGGTGCAGGAAAATGTTTTGTCACTCCTGGCACAGACCCTGCTAAATGAGGTCTCCATTTGCCTGACGGGACAGTCACTGCATTGCACATGAAGGAAGCTTTGGTCAATATTGGCCAGTGAATGGAGAGCTTTAGTTTTCATACATACAGATGTGCGTGGTGTTGAATAGATTCCAGATTAAATCCTTCTGCAGAGTAGATGAGAGAGACTACAGGACTTCCACTCCTCCAGTAGATTCTGACAGTAAGAGCCAGACTGAAGTCAGTTGGTTGGGATGGACACAAACTCATGCTTTCCATTTCCATCCAGAACAGACACAGGTGTGGACAATCTTTTGGATGCTTCACAACCACATTGCCCAGAAGACGCAGAGCCTTTTCACAGAGTACTTTGTGTTCAGTGACTGGGAGGGGTGCTTATTAAAGCCTGGGTGAATCCTGGGGCCAAGGCTTCTATAGCACTGGGTAGCCAAGCCTCCACATGTGCATCAAACACATAAACAGTACAGATGCACCTGCCTGTGTCTGAACTTTTTGTTTCCAGCTGATTCCCCGTTTTAACCTAAGTCAGCCGTGTACTGCGTTTCAGTTCACAAATATTTTCAGTTCTCCTGGACTGTCCCAGGACATCCCCAGCACAGAGCAGTCACCGCTCAGTACCTTTTCCCATCAGAGATGTTAACATATGGAATACAAATTTTCTCCCTCAGACTGGCAAACTGAAGCGTTACTACACGGACCTCGAAGCCCTTGCAATGGTAACTGCAGCTCTGTGCCATGACATTGATCACAGGGGAACCAACAACCTCTACCAAATGAAGTAAGCATTTTCTTACCACTTCAAACCATTTTCTGTTGCTTTTTCTTGGAGTGGAATCAGGCTGTGATCACACCCAACTCCAGTACAGCTCTGTTTAACACACAAGGGTGACAACCTTCTTTTGCAAGAAAAAAGCCTTGCTTTTCAGCTTGCTGCAGTGTTTGGGCTTATGCTTTGGCCAGTGGGGACAATTTGCCATGCTCTCTGGGGCTTTCTTAACCTCCTAGCTAACCTCCCTTAGTTAAAGCAGAAGTCTACATTACCATTACAGTGTGGAACAGGTCTAGAGCAGGCACTCAGTATCCTGAGCATTATAGCAGACTATTTAGGATGCCAACAGAACCTTCCTGAACGTAAGATGAAAAATTTTTGCTATATCTATGGAGAAAGCGCCATGTTTGGCGTTGCCCTCACTACCTACAGAAACAAAGCGCCTATGAGAATATTGCTCTCAGTAGGTAGTCATTAGCTACATATAAACTATTGCATAATTTCGTTGCCTACTCAAGGCTCTGATGCTCACTTAAATGAGTCAGATCACAGCTCTTCTGCAATGCTTGCTGCCTATACCTTCTTATATATCCTGGAGCTTTGGAAAAACATTAAATAAAGTTGATCTGTGTTTTTGATAGAAGAGGGCCTTGCTTTTCAGCCAGGTGTCTAAGGATTGCAGGTTTTTCTGTTCCTATTACCAGATATCAATATGTAGTTATTCAGGAATTAAACAAACATACTAAGCTGAGTAATTACACTGCAGTCATAAACAATATTTGCAGTGAAATTTGTAGTTGGAAAACTATTTTTCACAGTGTCTAAAGAGTTATAAGCAATGTCACAGGAGTCTTTTATTAGACTGAAGTCATTACTTATTAAAAAGTTCAACTCATAAGCCTTCTTAAAAAAATTGATCTTATATGTGTGACAGAAATGAAATGCAAAATTACACACTTATTTTCATTTTTAAGTGCTGCACTAATATCTTCAATTTTTCCTTTGTACAAACAGATCTCAAAATCCTTTAGCTAAACTTCATGGATCCTCTATTTTAGAGAGACATCACCTGGAATTCGGAAAATTCTTGCTCTCTGAGGAGGTTGGTAATGAACTGCAATACAAGGGCACGAATAATTTCCTTTTACTGAAGTTTTTCATTAACAACAGAGTTGTCAGCACAAGGCCTTTCTCTGGATTGGATGCTAAGAAACTGCATCCTTTCCATCCTTGAATGCCTCATTTCCAAAGGACTCTATGCCTACCCAGGACTAAAGCACATAGGCTTCCTAAATGCATGTCTTGGTTTCTTCAGCAGCCACATTTTTATCCCTATAGGAACATGTTAAATACAGTGTTGCTCTCCTGTAAGCCCCTCTGATAGGGCCAAGGCTGAAATATTCCCACAGCTAACTTTTAATTTCAGGCAAATTTGCAGTGGAGTCAGGGGATGGGGTTTGGGTAGGCACTGTGTAACAACCTTCCCCTGTTCAGTGAATTAAAGGGGAAGCGGCACTTGGCATGATGTACGGGCTCACACGCCTTGCACACAAGAGGAGCAAATTGAGCTATTGAAAGAAAAAAATGTGACCATATTTGGGAAAGGGAGGTGGCCAGGAACTCATAACAGCATAGAGCTTGGATTTTTCAATGCCCTGTCCTTTGCTTTTCAGTCACTGAATATATGTCAGAACCTCAACCGCAGGCAGCATGAGCATGTGATTCACCTGATGGAAATTGCCATTATAGCCACAGACCTGGCACTCTACTTCAAGTAAGTCAGTCATGCACACCCTCTGTGAAAGGCAGAAAGCAGCTGGCACTTTACAGAGACCAGATGTGATACTTTGCTCTGAAAGACCCCGCCAGTGCAACCGTTCTCTTAACAGGCAGTGGCTCTGGGAGACTGCCTTTAATACTCACCTCAGACCTGGGGGGAGAACTCAAATAATTCAAAAGAATTTTGAACTTCTACTCAATTAAATCATATACATGCCCCAACAAGGCTGGGCTATTTGATCCCCTATAGGAAGAAATGTCAAGATTTGGTTTGGTTTTACTCACCTAGCATTTCAGATCTGAAAATACTCATAAATGACAAACGGACTGGCCAGGACTGTACGAACTTCTCTGTGACAGCAGAATGACGCAAGTAACAAGTAGTTTATTGTAGGTGAATGTCCAACTCATAGTCTATTCCACACACAAGGGCCTAAAAAGCCAAAATCTTGGAGAAGTGCCTGCTTTCTAGGACATGAGGCTGAAAGTCAATGACATAAAACTTCCTAATTAGCAAGGAGCTTTCAAAATGTGCTTTCAAAATATAGTGTCAAGACCAGAGACTGCTTCTGTGTTTTGCACTGCAGTATAATTACACAAAATTTAAACAGTCCAAAAAAGAGGAATATGAGGGAGGCTGGAATACCCAGAACACTTACTTTGGAGATACAATACCTGTATGGTACCATCATCTATCTGTATACCACCGCTTCCTCACCACTTGGGAACAAACTAGTCCTTGCCCTCCTTGGTCCATGAACTGCAAGCAAAGGCTTGGCTGAGCTAAGACACAGGATTATTGATGATAGAACACATACACAAGTCACTTTGTGGTATGGCCTAACTCTTTTCTCTGCCAATATTGAAACCTCAGATTTCTCCAGATCTCATGCCACTCCAGTCAAGGGTGTATTGTGTATAAACCATTACTCAGAATTTCCTATATACATTTAGATTATATAAATAAGGTTAACAAAGCCTGACTAAGTACATAAAGCCAGGTAGCTTTAAAAATACTCCAGCTAGCTCTAGGTTTCTGCAGTTTGCTTCACATGTAAGGAAGAAGATTTATTTTACTGCAAACAAAGGTGTAAGCATTTCTCAGCTAACATAACTTGCAGTAGCTCGTACTTTCAAAGACCTGCTCATACCTCACCACTATACTCATCTTAAAGGCATTTGCAACAGTTAAGGGAGCAGATGATGGTGCTTGGTTTTGTTGGGACATAAGAGTCAGGACAGCAACTACTGGGAACCCTTCTGGCAGAGTTGTCAATACCAGGATCAGCCACCTGTTTTTGACATATTTGTTTCTTTGTTTCATAGATTTTCATAGATTTTTCTTTTGTTTTCTTTTTTTTTTTAACCCTTCCTCCCCACCCCCCAAAGAAAGCGGACGATGTTTCAAAAGATCGTTGATGAGTCTAAGACGTATGACAGTGCGACTGCCTGGACCGAGTATCTGTCTCTGGAGACAACAAAGAAAGAGGTTGTCATGTGAGTAATTGTCTCTGGGGAAAGGGTAGTGATGTGGACACCAGGTGGGAGCTCCAGGATATGCTTTTGCTGCAAAGTCAGCAAGTGATACATTACTGGCTACTCAGATTTGATCTTCTGGAGAAGCAGGGAAAATACAGGGGAAAAAAAGCTTAAAGTGGTTCTTCATCCAAATAAGTGTCCTGTTGGTCATATACTCCCATGGAGATTCAGGATCCCTTCTGGCTATATACTTCTACCACATCACCCTGAAGGCCACAAACAGAGACATCCAATCCATTAGCTGCTCTTCCCAGTGGCAGCTAGCCTGAGTTGCACGATGCTCCTGCTTTGACCAGACAGAAACTTTGCAGGATGCCCTGCACTGTGGTGAAGCATTCTCAGCACCTCACTGCAGACTGCACTGCTACACACCCGTGGGGGAGCCAAAGGTGCTACTCCCAAGTCAAGGAGTTCAGTCCAGCAATCACTAAAGCAGCAAATATTTTACCTCCAGAAGCAAGTAGTTTCCCATCATAATTCCATTTTAATCAAAAGAGCAGCCTTTGATGAGTGTCCCAGTCAGAACCAAGGCTGTTACAGCAACACATCTATTAGTTCGGAAGAGACCATGGGATACCTGATACAGTACTGGGGTATGAGGGTCCTGAGCCTGAAAAAGTAGGGAATAAATTAATTTCTTACCTGTTCTTAGGGCCATGATGATGACTGCCTGTGACTTGTCAGCTATCACAAAGCCTTGGGAAGTCCAGAGTAAGGTAAGGTGCTTGATATCCTGAAGGATTTCTGTAGGTTACACTTCAAAGTAATGCAATTTCTAAGCTACCTAGAAGCTAAATCAAAGTCTCCTACCAAAAAAGGAATAGCTGTTGTTTTGATGAATTAACCAATCTTCCAGGTTGTAGTTGTGAGTTCTGTACAAAATTCATGATTGCAAAAAAAAAAAATCCCAACAAAACAAAAAAGAAAACAAATCCCTCAGTTACATAGATTTTTAGGTAACAGTGAGTTTTTTTACATGTAATATATGCATTGGCTTTATTATAGCAATACCTACCTGCAATTTGCTCAGTTGTTTGATTTCCTTACGAGTTCATTCCTGAACTGTACTTGAGCAATTGCTAAATAATAAACACTAGATTTTGAAGGAGGGTAAAAGAAATAAAACCTACCTTCCTGTTCAGCTTGAAGAAAGGACAACAGGAAGAAAAGAAAAATAGACACCCATAAGGTGACCAGTAGGCAAATCCTCACGGGGAATACACTGGAAATATTTCTCAATAGATGAGCAGTGGCCTAATGAGATGCAGTGCAATATGACTGTTTAGCTGTCACGAGACAGGTGAAATCCTGTTGCCACAGCTGCCCTTCCCAGGACGAGGAGTGAGGCTGTGGTTGGACAAGAAGAAACAGAAGGATAAGAAGTGAGATTTGATTCAGAATGGAGACATGAAGTGCATCAAGTTATGGGGCTGAAGTTGGTGCTAACTTTTTTTTCCCTCTGTGTCAATGTAGGTAGCTCTCCTGGTAGCAGCTGAGTTCTGGGAGCAAGGAGATTTGGAAATAAGCGTCCTTCAGCAACAGCCCATTGTAAGTAACATGCAAGAACCAGGCAGTTCAATTCTGACAGCAAGTCTCAGCACAAGCAGCGCTGCCCTGAGTGCTCTGTGTCTGCCTGAAATCACAGTGCTTGCCAAAATCCTTTAGAAAAGTATGTTCTGAGATAGTGAAGAGCATCCCTGACAGTGACAAGTGCCTCTTGTCCAGCTATCCAAATAGTTGGGTTCAGTGGCTTTGAAGCATCAAGGGGTGATTCACCCTGGAGATTTTTGTGTAGGTCCCCTACAGAAAAAATTAATAACTAAATAGACAAGTCACAGAAGAAAGAAGAGTTTCTAATAAAGAGAAAAACTGCAAACACAGACTTCACAGAGTCATAGAATTATTGGTAAATGGAAGGGCATTTCTAACATTTTTTTAAATAAATAAATTTGACATTGAAAGAGGCAGGAGTAATTCCTGTAAGTGTTCTCCACCTGTCTGGTTTGGGGATTTTTAAAGCAGACTTTTATGCACCCTCTCTACCCACAGTGACATCACAAATTATATAGTAATCAACAAGATCTTGTAAAAATATAATTTCCACAAGGGAAAAATTTGTTCTCCTCCACATCCATGGACACTTGAATTGCAGTCTAAAATTTCTGCTAAAATGGCAATGGAAATGAGCCCTCTTCCTTCCTCTGCAGTTGAGGAGGAGGGCTGTGATGGATGGTCTTTAGGACAGCATGACAGAACTGTCAGGCTGACAGAAGAAGGCAGTTTTGGGGAGAAAATAGAGGTGTGTTTTTCAATTAAGTGTTCTCATAAACCATGGTGAATTTGTGTCCTCCCACAGCCGATGATGGACCGAAGGAAAGCTGCTGAACTTCCAAAGCTTCAAGTGGGTTTCATTGACTTTGTGTGTACATTTGTCTATAAGGTAAGCAAAGTGCACCCTTACACACCCCACCCTTATCAACAGGGGTTCAAATCCCAGCTGACTGAGTCCTGGTGCAGCAGCACCACTCTTGGGGAGAGGGACAGGTACACAAGTGAAAATCTGCCCTTTCCTGAGGCATTGCAACAGGGTGCCTCTTTCTGCCATTGATGCTTTCCGCAAAGCATCAGCTTTGGGTGTGGGGTGTCAGGATCTATCTTGGGGTATGATGGACAAGTATTCCCTCTGCACTGCATTGCACTGAGAGGTGTGTTTTGATTAGGAGTTTTCCCGTTTCCATGAGGAAATTCAGCCTATGCTTGATGGGCTGCTGAACAACAGAAATGAGTGGAAGACCCGTGCTGATGAGTATGATGCAAAAGTTAAAGCACTGGAGGAAGAGAAGAAAAAAGAGGAAGAGAGAATGGCTGCAAAGAGAGGTCAGAAAAAGTAATCAGCTTTTCATTCCTAACTCAAAAACGTGCTTAGGAACACTCACAGATTACAGCAAGTTTTGCTGACACGGCAGAGTAAGATTGGCTCCACTGGCAAGGCTGAAGGCAACTGGTCTTCAAACCTGATACTATGACAGGTTGTCAAGAAGGCCACCAGTTTAAAATCTCAAACACTATTATCTGAGAAACTAGTGAGAACACATTCAGCATAAATTCCCATGCAGCTGGGGAAAGCAGAATGTCATGTACTGTCCATGGAAAATAGCAGGTAAATATCCCTTTGGCTGACCTGCTGTCCCACAGGTCATAAAGTAGAAGCTAAGAAAAGCATGAAAAGTTAAAACAAGGTCCTAAATATTCCTAGAAGAACATTTAAGAAACAGTGGTTCATCTCATCACATTTCTAGCCCAGATTAGGTACTGCCTAGAAGCAAACAGTAGTGGCAGTGACCAGTAGCAATTTATTTTGGTTGAAGATGGTTTTCTTCTTCTGTGGGCTCAGCCTGGGCAGTAATGAAAGCCATCAGCAGTAGTGGGTACTGGTTGAAAGTTTTTCTGATAGCCTGAGGATTTGTTTGACTCTCAAAAGGGCAGAAGCAGAAGGTTCTCCTGACCTATCCCAAATGTCTGATCAAATACCTGCCACGACTGGGTGCCTTCACTCCACAGAGACTCTATCTGAACTCTTCTTTTGTTCTAAACTGGACCAAAATTCCAACAGCCCATTGTGTGGACATTGCTCAAATGACACAGTTCAGAAATTATTAGAGCTGTCTAGATGTTTTATCTCAGTTTGATTCACAGTAGTTAACTTAAAATAGCAAAAGGAAGTGTTTTAACTGTGATCTAGAAAATATCTGAAGAATTATTTACTGAATAAGTAATTGATATTCAAGCAAGGAAAATTTCTACTAATTCTGCAATACTCTTTCCAAGCAGCCTTACATGTACAATCACTTTGCACAGCAGACAGCTCTATATAGGGTGCTATAGGTATATGACCTAAGCTAATCATTTGATAAAAGTTCTAAAATCTTCTGCAATGACTGAGAAGGAAATTTATGACTGTGTGTCTAATTCTATGTTTCTTTTTATATGACAGGTGAAATAACCTGTAATGGAGGAACAGCTCCAGCTTCCAAAACTTGTAGCATACTTTAGACCTATTCTCACTGAAATATATGCCACACAAAATGAGAACACCCATTTAAAAACAACAACAAGAACAACAACAAAATCCCAAAACTAAACAACAACAACAAAAACCCAAACACCCCTAAACCCCCGAAAAGAAAAAAAAAAAAGAAAAAAAAAATCATGGCGTACAAATACATTCCTGATTGGACTATTCTGATAATTTATTAGGCTTGTGACCAACCAGGGAAGGGCTAGATCTTGTTTGCCTTAATTGCATCTCTTCCTGATGGTAGGGAGCCAGTTCCGTCTTGTCTCCTGTCCTCCATTTAACACATCTGATGTCAGATGTCATGTGACAAGTCAAGACAACATTTGGCCCAACAAATCAGGTTGTAAGGTTATGGAAGAGCATTTTTCCTGCACTGAAACACTTCTTATCCCAAAGCTGATGGGGATAGTCCTGCTCCATACAACCTCATGAGACTGACAGTGAATGCAACCATAGCCTGCACAGTGCGAAAAATGAAAAAGAGATAAAGTTATCATATCTAAGTCTGTATCTGTCAGGACATCAGAAGAAAACCTGAGGGTAAGGATAAAGCATGAAAACTGGCCACAGTAAACCTTTGAACTCCTCTAAAAGATTATGATTCCATTTAAATCCAAGAAATGCTCTGACAGATTATACATCTGCATTCACTTCAAGAATCTGGATAGGTTGCTATCCCAAAGCATGGAGCTATTCATGCAACACACAGTAGCTGCCTTCTCCAGGAGCAGGATCCACATTGTATACTAATTGAATCTTCATTCCTTCATGAATCATTTTAAGAAGACAGTGTTATCATTACCCATTACAGTTCCTCTTACAATTAGCCAAGCAACCTGAGTTGTGAGATCTCATAAATTTGTCTGTTTTGCCTCATAATACTGTTACTTAAACAATTAATCAGAACTAACTGTCTTCCTTTCCTCCTCCAGCTCTGAGATATCTTGTTTTTAGATAACATGCCAGACTTGTGATTCTTATTTCAGATGAAAGTAACTTTTCATGTTTATTCATGCAAAAATAGAACATTCAATTACACTCCTGTAGTAGTAGACACACCCTCATGTCCTGCTTCCTCCCCCCGCCCCCCTTCTTTCTTTTTTAAAATTGTTTGGAGATCTGTTTTGCTGGGGATTTTCTTCTTCTATTACTCCAGTAACCTTTAGGATTCTTACCCTTCAGTATATTATTTTGCATTACAAAAATACTGCAAGTAAAAGGAAAACTAGAGCTGTGGTGGTACCTGTGGTGATCATTTACCTGTCTCAATGTAGTAAGCAAGATGTAATCCTCAATCACTATGCAGCAATTCTGTGAGAAGCAATGTGTCTTTCAGGAAAATACAGAAACTTGTCCACTTGCATGAAAGTTAAAGCACAAGAGGTAGTGACTCCGTATTGTATGTCTCATTTTATTAAGAATCATAGAATGTCAAGGGCTGGGAGGGACATTCAGCACCAACCTCACTGCCATGGGCAGAGACACTTCTCATTACATCAAGTTGCTCAAGACCTTATCCAACCTGGCTTTGAACAGTGCCAGGGTCGGGGCACCCACAACTCCCTGGGCAACCTGTTCCAGCGTCTCACCACCCTCACAGTAAAGACATTTGGTATAAATTGCCCTTCCTTCAGTTTGTACCCATTACACCCTGTTCTATCACTACAGCTGCCGGTGAAGAGTCCTTCTCCAGCTTCCCTGTAGGACCCTTCAGATACTGCAGGGTTGCCAGGAGGTCTCCACACAGCCTTCTCTTTTCCAGGCTGAATAGCCCCAACTCTCTCAGTTTGTCTGGGGGAGGTGCTCCAGCCCTCTTACCAATGTTGTGGCCTCCTCTGCACTTGCTCCAACAGTTCCATGTCCTTCTTATGTTTGGGGCACTGGAAATAGTCTCAGTACTCCAGGTGGGGTCTCACCCGAGCAGAGGATCAAGTGGGAAGTTTTATCATACAGCAGAAGTCGTCAAATAAATTCTGTTCTTTCTTTTCTTTTTTAAGTGGAAAAAATGCCACAAGGTTATTGTAATGCACAGTGGTAAGTAATGGGATTTTAATAATCACCACAAGACATTGTACACTTAAATACTGAGAAAAGCTCCATATGTTCTCAAATGTTTTCTGGGAAATAAAACCTGGAGGCTAACCTTCCTGCTTCCTGTAACCAGCGTGAAGCACTCAGAGCACTGCAGGGTGCTTCAGCAGGGCTGCTCACACCAGGAGCATGGTGTGCCTGCCCATCACACCCTGTGAGCTGTGGGTGACTGTGCCCTGTCTGCCCACATACACTTGGGAGCACAGCTCGTCCTCACAGCCTCAGTGTGGGCATGCTGCCGCGTATTTCCAAATGGGAATATGCATGCATGCATGCAGGGGATGTCCACAGACACTGAAGAGTGGGGTGCCAGCGGAGGAAGCTGTTTCTTAGGAGTAGACCTTTGCCATGGGAGCAGTGAGTGAGGGCCAAGAAACAGATTTGTCCACTGTTTTCCCAGGTGTGATGGACTGAACTTTTCTTGGGTGGGCTGGTTGAGCCAGTTTCCATGATAACCTGGGATTGATGTCTTAAACAAAGTGTTTTCACATCAGATAGGGAAAAAGGCACATCAGAAGCAGATCCTGCAGAGGTAGGGTAATGCTTTTTATCATGCCAATCTCCTTCCTTCTGGTGAGCCACAACTGTATCTAACAATGCAAAACTCTCCCTCCAGGGCAAATCTGGGAGCAAACTTCTAAAGGGGTTCCTCTAGAAAGCAGATTCAAGTGGCCCCTCCCCCAGCTGGTTCAGGAAAATATTTACTTGGAGAAAGTGGAAAAAACTGTTTATTTAACAGCAAAATATTCACCAGCACAAAAAAAAATTTAAAAATCCAATATTAAACAATAAAACCTCTTGCCACTCTGAAGAGACGACAAACTCATAAAGTCCCCTTGGTGAGCTGTAGCTCAGTTCAGCTCACTTAGTCTCTGATCAGTCCCTACGGTGCCGGAAGTGCCACGGCCCAGGCCCGGCCCTGTGGGCCACAGGTGGAGCTGCTGGTGCTCTGCTGGTGTTCAGTCCAGAGCAGGTTTAAACAGGTCCAAGAAAAAGAGAAAAAACCCCACAGTCCAGGGAACTTCTCTGCCTCAGCTAACTCAAAAATAACTAAAAAGCAAAGGAGAACTCTCTCTTGCTGTCTGTGCTGCAGACAGCACAGTCTAGAAAAAGGACGTGGGGGAGCAAATGCAATTTCTGGTAACAAACTGCGCACTTCTCTCCCCCTTCACTCTCAGAGCCAATCTTAAAGGTGCAAAACTTATTTCTGGGCTAAACACATGAATGGGGATACAAGCATTATAAAGTCACCCCCAGGACAACATGGGAGTGCTCACACATATGCCTGAGGGTATACCTTCTTTCTGATAAGGCACAACTGGCAGAACTATGCAGCTGCCAGAGCCGGGCCAAACAGCAGTTATACCATTAGAAGGCAACATAAGCCATCAAAGAGATGTGGGGGCACGTACAAGGCCTCTGCTGTTGGCAGAGCTGTGAGGGTGGCAGTTCTGGCAGAAAGGGAGGGAAAAACTGACAGGGAGATTGGAAAATGTCTTCAGCCACCTCCTGTATATCTGAGAGAAATGCTTACTGTCGTCTTTTCTGGGCTGGCCACAGCCAGACTTGAACTAAGCCTGGGAAGTGCTCCTCCTCTCCCAGGCAGGAGGAACAGGAACAACTCAACATTTAATCAGTTCTTCAAACAAAGAGATGGTATTGAACAGCACAGGGAGGGTATGGATCCCAGCTCCACCTTTCAGGCAGATGGGATTGCATGTCGGTGCTCTGTAAAGGGGCTTTGTCCCACCAGCATACCCAGATCCTGTACAAGGAAAGCTCAGAGAGTACTAGATCCAAGATTTTAGATCCACTCAGTCTAGGCTTGATGTTGTTTCCATCCTCTATCATAAAACTTGCAAGAGGAAGATCTTTTTTCTCTGTACCTCTTCATCTACTCCTTCCACAGAACTATAGGAGTAGAAAAAACATTCATTAGATTCAGTAGGAAAGCATTCCACTCCCTTTCACAAAGCAGCAGAGTATTCAGGAGTCACACAAATGTAGTGCCAGCAGAAGAACACGTGGATGTAGTGTTTTCCAGAATACAGAATAAACATGAAGGGTCTTCCCTCTCAAACCCTTTGAGAGGAAAGACTTCTTTCCATTGCTTCTTTCGTCTTGTTGGCCTTTTTATTTTGCTTGAACCTAGACAATCATCTATTGTCTAGCCAGAATGGGGTGGCAGAGAACTAATTTGGTCCCTCGGGAATGGCTGTAAAGAGATACATGGTACCTTTTCTGCCCCACTTCAGAATTCTTCCCAATCTAAGAGGAATTACAAGGACAGCTTTCTTGCCCAAAGACAGTTCATGGAAAGCGTGTGGAAAGTGTGGCAGACCTCTCCTGCATAATCAGGACGTGTAGCAGGTCACTCCTTATGAAAGAGACACATTACAATTTGTCTGTAACTTAGTTTTGAGGAACATCTGTCCTTCTGTACTGTTTAGAATATCTGACTAATGAGTCAGCACCAATTCCTCAGGTCACAACATAGCTTGACAAGCCAGAATCAAACCTGACTGCTCTGCCACATGAAAGAACTGAGCAATAATTGAGCACTGTGATAACAAAACTGAAAAAAAGATGACAGAAATGCAGAATTGTGATTCACTGCTCATTGTCTATGCAGACCGGTGACAGGTGGTATCCCTCTGGGATCAGTACCGGGGCCAATACTCTTCAACACTTTTGTCAGCAGCACATACAGTGGGATCAAGGGCACCCTCTGCAAGTTTGGCACCAACACCAAGCGGTGCGGAGCACCACTGGCAGGCAGCAGTGCCACCCAGAGGGGCCTGGACAGGCTGGAGAGGTGGTGAGTCAAGGGGTTAAGTTAGAATACCAGGTGGGAATAATTGAAACAAGGTTGGGGATGACAGGTGATACATGAAGTATTGTAAGAGTGCAGGAGCCATAAATACCACTGGCTTCTAAGAATGAGAGGAGGTTTGGACTGTGACGAGCAGGCCAAGGAGCACCTTGCCACAGGTGAAGAGCTTACCATGAGGAAGACGTCTCACTTCTTCTCCAGAAGCCCACTGACCCAATTAAAGAATACAATTGGGCAGATGTAATGGATATTCAGCTAATTATAATATTAGGTGAGAGCTAATGTTTTTAAAAATAAGCAAGGTAGAAACCTGGAAGCCATTTGAATATGTAAAACTTTTTTGGATAAACAGAGAGCAGCTGTTTGTGACTTTTTTACACATGCACTTGGAAATTACTCCACATGTGTCCAGCACTGTAATAAATGCACCCTCTTTTCAACTTTAATTAGTTGAAGAGTTGTCTGTCCATGCTTCAGTGTGTCTGTGCAAACCCCATGAAGTCCAACAAGGGAAAGCTTAGAGTCCTGTACCTGGGTTGTGGCAATCCCAGACACAGGTACAGGCTGAGTGGAGATTGACAGCAGCCCTGAGGAGAACAACTTGGGGGTGAGGTTGATGACAAATCTAACATGACCCAGCCATGAGCACTCACAGTACAGGAAGGCAATGGGATTCTGGGCTGCATCCAGAGCAGTGTGGGCAGCAGGGCCAGGGAGGGGAATCTGCCCCTCTGCTCGGCTGAGACCCCACCTGGAGTACTGAGAACAGCTCTGGTGCCTCCAGCAATAAATATGGAACTGTTGGAGCAAGTGCAGAGGAGGCCACAACATTGGTAAGAAGGCTGGAGCACCTCCCCCAGACAAGCTGAGAGAGTTGGGGCTATTCAGCCTGGAAAAGAGAAGGCTGTGTAGAAACCTCCTGGCAACCCTGCAGTATCTGAAGGGTCCTACAGGGAAGCTGGAGAGGGACTCTTCATCAGCAACTGTAGCGAAATGACAAGGTGTAATGGGTACAAACTGAAAGAAGGGCAATTTATATCAAATACTGGTAAGAAATTCTTTCCTGGGAGGGTGGCGAGATACTGGAACAGGTTGCCCAGGGAGCTGTGGGTGCCCCAACCCCTGGCACTGTTCAAAGTCAGGCTGGATAAGGTCTTGAGCAACTTGATGCAGCAAGAGGTGTCTCTGCCCATGGCAGTGAGGTTGGGACTAGAGGATCCTGAAGGTCCCTTCCAACGCTTGACATTCTGTGACTCTATGAAACTCCCCAGGCAAGCCATTAAAGTAACAGATTCAGGCAGTCAGTGCCTTGCCAGTCTCCCCCACCTGCCCATATATACAAAATTTTATGTATTTTCTGATCACCATCATCACCTGTGGATAATGGGGGTAGCAACTGGCTACTGCTGGGGGAATACAATGGAGTATTTCAGCGGCAACAATAGCTACATTGTGATAGTTGCTTCCTGCCACATTCTGTCCCTATTTTTGCTGCTGTTCTGAGCAATTCACTCAAAAAATACCAACTGAAGTTTAGTAAGTACTTTATTGATAGAGTATCACACAGAGTTGAAAAAGCATTGGACAGCTCAGAGCCTAGCCATGTATTTCCATGTGCAGAATTCAGATGAAATCTGTTGTTTATTTCAGTATGGAATCTTCACTTGCTAAAAGGGAAGAAACCACAAACATGGTTAAAACTATTAGCCATGCAGAACAAAAACATGCAAAGCATAGTGGAATCAAAGCCTATCTTTATGTAATTTCCTTCTGGCCAGTATTTATGATTCCCACTTCTGTTTATTCAACAGAATTGTAATCAACAGCTCTGGGGTGATGGCAAACTTTTAAGTTTACTCAGCAACAAAAGACAGTTTTCTGGACTGACAAGTCAAATAAGCCCAGAAAAAGCTACCACTGCAGGTATGTCCATCTTAAGGAACAATCTTCAGCAACTGCACTGCACATAATGAGAGTTTAACAACTGCTTTTCTGAAAAAAAACCAAATCAAACCCACTGTTGGGAACAACCGACCTGGTACCTATGTGTCACTTTTAAACAGATTAAACATTCTAAAGTAATAATCATGAAAGTTTCCTTACTAAGTGGCCTGGTAACATTACAGCACAGCCTCCACCTCCAAAAATACAGGAAGTTTAATCTAACTAGAGAACATCTTAAAGATCCATTTTTTTTTTAGTCCATTACCAATTGAGATGATGTATTTAAGAAGGCAAAAAGCTTTATCTCCAGTAAGTCATAGACAAAACATATTTTAATTTCTGTATGTGTAGTTAATTACAGTGTTTTGTTCAACAATAATTTTGTTTAGAACAATGCAAATGTTCTTTCGCATGGAAAGAATTACAGAGCGCGTATCTGCACCAAGAACAGCCTGAGTTGTTAATCTATTTTCTTAAAATTCTTCTTGGTTTTAAGTCTACCTAAAAACTCTAGGTGAAACTAAGGTAGAGAGTACATTCCTCTGTATGGCAGGGGGGAAGGAATCCTCTATTAGACCCATACAGGGAACAGAAGAAATAATCCTAAGGACAAGGGAAACAATGCTGCAGCAGGAATACTAAGGGTGGAAGGGAATGAGAACAAAAGCAGCAGTTTTAGTTGCGAATGGTGCCCTCCAGCACACCCTCTTCGTATGAGAGATACAACAAATGCAGCTCTAACACCGCAAAATACAAAAAGACCAAGCTGACCTCTAGCAATACATGTGTGATGCCACTTAAAAGTCTTGAGTTGCAATTACGTACCATTGCCTATGCCCTATATTTAGTCATATTTGTGAGGTTCCTACACTGCATGGAGCAAAGGGCTTGCACATCCAGATGAAAAAGTGACATGCCAGCACAGCTGATATATAGACTCAATCATTCCTCACAGAATAACCAGCATCTTTCAGCAGTTTGTTTCCTTGTCGAAAATTCAGCCATTTAACAGGTCCTGACTGTTGCAAAAGTGTTATGCCTTGCTCTGACAAGCTTTTCAAAATGCAGGCATAATGAAACAGCAGTACTATTTACTCCTCACACGGCCCTAACCCCCGCCTCCAGGGATTAGCTGCAGGTCCCAGTTTTTCTTAAGAGCACTCCGGTGGAACACCAGTTCTGCAGCCTAGCGCCTGCAACACAGTGTGGGATGAATACACTAAACCGAGGGACTACCTTCTGCAAGCTCTTTTGCAATTCGCTCCAGTTCTTCACGTTTCTTTTTCTCCGCCGCTTCTACTCTTCTCTCTTCCTCAGCAATCGGCTTCAGGTAGTCTGCCATCAACACAAGCCCTTTAAAATACAACTTCCCGAACCCCCGGCGGAAAGCTCCGCTCATGCGGTCTCGGTCAAAAAGGAGCAAAAGCCAGTTTTGCTGGCAGAAAAGCCCATTTCATAGGGATCTGTGCCTTCACACCAGCAGGGCCGCCCGGCAGGGCCGGGGGAGGGAAATGGCGGCCGGGACATTTCAAGGTGCCCTTGCGGGGCGGGCGCGGGGGAGCGGGGAGCGGCCGCCCGGGACGCCGCACTCACCGTATCGCTTCTTGCCGTAGATCATCCCCACGAGCAGCGCCGAGTAGCGGGTGAACTGCGGGAGGCAGAGACAAGGACGCGCCCTTCGCTCAGCCCACAGGCACGGCCGGGCCCCACCGCCCCGCGCCCTGGCCGGCCGGCCCGGGCGGCCCTCCCCGCGCCCCCGCACCCCCGGCACAGCCCCGGCGATAACCCCAGCTCCCTCACCTTGATGAGCGGGGACACCTGCACCGGCGGGATCATCCTGGCGGCGGCGGCAGCGGCCGGAACTGAGCGCGGCGGCAGGAAGGGGTGGGAACAGCCGTGACCGGGAAGCCAAATGCGGTGCCGCCCTGTGCTTCCCGAGCGCCGGCGGGTCCGTCACTCAAAGAGCTCCGGCGGCGCAGGGGCCGCAGCGTCTCCGCTACAAGGAGGGGCGGAGGGGCAGAGGGAGCTGTGAGAAGTATCGAGGGGATCTCATCCACGTTTTTGAATGACAAATGCACACAGACTGAACGGCAGGAAATTCCTTTTAAATGGAACAAAAGATAACCACTCTTTCTTTTATTTTTTAATTTTTAAATTTTTTTTAAACTCATAAACACATAATTTTTAAATTTTTAAAAAACTTATTAAAAGCTGTTGAGCCCTTTGGAAACAGATACTGGAAACATTTTGTCACTGTCAGCCTGGTCAGGTATTGGCATAGGTTGGCCAGGGAGGTGGTGCAGTCACCATCACTGGAGGTGTTCAAGAGGCATGAGGATCTGGTGCAGACGATGTGGTTTAGTGGTCTAGGGGTTACAGTGGCACTGCTGGGTGAATAGCTGGACTGGGTGATCTTAAAGGTCTCTTACAACCTTAACGATTCTGTCATTAAATGGTTATGGTGGCTCTGTGCAGATGCTCAGTCTGACTGGACAAAGACCTCTGCAACCAACCCATCTAGCCAACCCTGCTTCAAACTGGAGGCTTGGACTAGGTGGTCTTCAGAGGCCCCTTCCAATGACATCTGTTCTGTGGTTCTGGGATTGTAATTACTGTATTTCAGTTTAATTTTCATAGATACAAAATCCTGTGGTCATTAGCAATTCTATCAAGAACAACTAGCTACAGTTATATTTGGGAATGATCTCCTACTTGAAAATGACACAATTCAAATTGATGAAGTTTGTTTCTCAAGAACTTGAAATTATGCTAAATGACCTCTCTTTATACAAAGTCCCATATCATGTTTGTCCTTAGGTTTAGGTTCTGATATATTACCAAATTTGGGTTGAATAATGCTATCTTGACCACAAGCAAAAATAAAATGGCTCGTTCTGCAGAACAAATTACTTATTTATACGTGGGCTTAACAAAAAAAACAGAAACAAACTGACCCAGAAAAACCAAGTGAACCAAAACCATGCACGCACGCACACAGACATCAAAAAAAAAGCATTATTGAGCCAGTACAGTGGCTTGTAATATTTATATGTGGCTTTATATTAAGCATCCTTATAAACACTGAAAAGAAACTCCTTGGCTAGTTTTTGGGTTTCATTCTCTTCAGGTACCATGGGAAGTAGAATCAACATTTCTTTACATCACATTAAATGCATTTTGGTATTTTGTAAAAAAATCACAAAACTGCTGAGGTTGGAAGGGACCTTGGTGATCTCGTAGGAAAAACCCACCTAACATAATTTTAATTACAGACATTGGCCTTAAAGTTCACCTACAGAGAAGAAATAAACGGTTTGAAGTTTTGCTTCTTCACTGATTTCAATTTATTACAAATACACATATTCACTACTTACTATGTGTCTGCTGCACATTAGAAACAAAACCATACAGAACCAAAAGTGCTTTTATTAAGTATCAGAAAAACTGCTATACACAACACAATGGAAGTAATTTAACCACAACTAGGTATAAATCCCCTTGAATAGCTGAACATACTCTTCATGAGAAGTATGTAATATTCACAATGACATATTCGGTATCAAGGTGCTTCAAAACAAAAGCACAAGTGCTTTCAAGACTGATCTCAACTGAAACGAGATATTTGTTTTTCACCTGCAATTTCTTCAGGCATATTTTGCCACATTTTTTTTTCATGATGAAGAACAAAATTCCCCAAATGCCTTTAATTATGGCATCAAAGTTGTCAGGCACTAAGATAATTCAAGATGCAAATTAATCACTCTGCCAGAAGGAAATGTAATGGCTTCTAGGGCAGCCAGAGTTTAGATTATTTGAAAAGTACAATACTTATCCAGCTACATGTAAGTGTAAAAAAAAAAATTCAACATTATCACGGACAGGAACTTCTAGGGGTTAGTTTCTTCTGCTGTCTTCCTGAGACTCAGAAATCTGTGGGACCCCTTAGTTGTCCACGGCTCAGGAGAAAGCTTAACTCCCTTACCTGATGTGGAACTCTCACACATTGCAGTCTCATACTCTCCTTGAATATGACACCATGCCTTCTGAGTAACAGAAGGATGTTCCATTGCCAGACAAAAAACAGACACAAAAAGCCTGAGAAATTAAAACACTTCAGACAAGAAGCTTCTGCAGAACAGAAAAAACCTTCTGTCTAATCACAGAGCTCTCTTCCCTCAGAAAATATCAAAGCTAGTTGAAACTTGGATGCAAAGCCACATGAATCCTCATTTGTTACACACTTTTAAGAAAAGAATAGATATGGCCGAAGAACTTGCGTTCAGATGGCTTGGAAGACTGCTATCACAATTGCAACTCCCATCTAAACTCACACAGAGCCACTCAAACAGTTAGATTTCCAACTGCTATCCCCTGTTTGTGACTATGCAAACAGACCATTGAAAAAAACCATTAAAATTTTAACATTGAAAAAAAAAAAAAAAAGAAACCAGTAACTTGTACGCATACATGTTCTACTATTATGTACCATCCAGAAATCCAGATGTCTCTGTGCTTTCCATTCCTCACATTCTCTTACATAGAAGCTCAACCAACTTCTCTCTGTTTGGCTGCCATTTTCCTGGATTTCTGCACACCTCTTTATCGATCATTGCTGCAGTTACATGTCAAGCAGCGTTTTTCTGTAAGGCAATACTAAAAGAAGGGGAACATGCTTTTCTTTGCATCCCCTCTTTATCCAATATTTTCAATAGCAGATTTTGGAGAAAGGGTCTTGAGCATGGCCAGCTTAAACATAAATATGCCCCAGTTATGGTCAATACAGGCTTTGGTTTACATCAATATAATCCACACACAAATATAATGCAAGTCAGAGGAGCTGAATATGATCTCGTAACCTCACATGCGCTATGCGGAAATTTAGGACAGTGTTTCATTTGGAGACAAACACGCCTCCTCTTCTTCTAACAATACAACCTTCCGTCTGGAGAGAGACATCACAGACTTTATGGCAGTCAAAGAAATTCTAACAAAAATGCGCAAGGCGAGAAAAGCAAACGGGATTACAATCTGCATAAGATGGAAAATAGCAGTGCTAAATTCACTTAACAAGCAAGTTAGAAAGAAGGCCCCCAGACTTACGCAAGGGTAGAGAGCCAGCTTGGCAAACATGAAGGCATGCTCCTTGCCACCATATCTAGCAAAGGAATGCAAAGTTTCCTCTTCATTGAGAAGGGCTGTAGTCCATATTGCAAACTGAAATATGCTGGCAAAGAAAGTGATCACACAGCTGACCTGAATGGCTTCTATTTCATTATGAGACTTTTCTGCAAATTCACTGGTCAGCTGGTAAGCTAGTGGAAGCCCACCAATGAAAGCCAATGAAAGTATGTTGAGCAGTCCCATTAACCGGGTAGCTTTCGTTACATAAAGGAAAAGAGAGTGATGGACAAACCACAGGAGACCAATTGTAACAAATGAGCCAAAGTAAGCAAGGTAGTTTGGCCCATATTCACTTAAAGCTTCAAGAAGACTGCCATGGAACTTCTCCTCAACTTCTCTGGGGTCAGGAACATTGTCTTCGCTGTGGAGAGAAAAATTTATTTACTCTTCATATTCCTGTTATAAAAACACATCTGGAGCAAGACTGAATTATGCTGCTTTACTTTGAGAAAGTAGTGAACAACAGGAATCCACTCTGTACTTCTCTAGTAATTTAGAAACAGTGTTTCAAATAACAGCTCTGCAAAGCAATAATATATATATGGAAATCCGAATGCAGGTTGGCATTCCTTTGGGTTAATAAAGTTTATACAGTGATGAAACAGCTTTTATTGACAAAAAGCTTTCATCTGAAAACATAACTAAGCAAAAAAAGGAAGCTTTGTTCTTCAAGACTCTACATCCCAACATGTATTATGCGCACTGATGATTATTACTGCGGGAATGTGGGTGTTAAAAGTATCTTTGGTTTGTGCTGTGTCCTTCTAGAAAATCATTCTTTAAAGTAACCACTGCAGATTTTGGAAGTCAAACACAATGTTTGATTAATTTTATTTCCTCAAATGTTACACACAGACAAAAGTTTATATATTTAACAAGACGAAGTGCAAGAACCAGCATAAAGCCTTACCATATATCCAAAATGAGCAGGGTTGCTACAATGGCATAGACTCCATCACTGAATGCTTCTACTCGTTCTTTACTCAGAGGCTCACTGAGGTAAAACGTGAACGTTTCTAAGCTATGAGGTTCCTCCTCTTCACATCTCTGACCTGGAAACATATCCAGAGGCTTAATCATGAAAAGAAGTATAAAATAAAGTAGTTCAACAACCTACTGTGACCTTTTTTCCTTATCTGCCTAAATTTTTCTTTAGACAAAAGGATGCCAGTCATCCACGCATGTCAGTCACTCTACTTTTTTTGGCATATGCGCCTTTCCCTGAAATTTATGTTTCTTTCAAGACAAGTGCTACAGGAACAACAATGAAAGTATGTGCTACAGGAACAACAAAAAAAGCTCTTTCCTTTAAACTGTATGGCAAACCATTAATAATGACTCAAAGTTGTAACTGAACAAAACAAATCAGATGCTGCACTTCAGGAAGCCCTAAAAGCTCGAGGGCCACTATGACAGCTTGGAGAACTTAGACTGTATGGTAGTAAAAACCTGTCTTGAAAAAAACCATGGGGGCTGAACAAGGATATTGAACTCACTTAAAATAATTCAAGCCTTTTGTCAAAAGGTGTAGTTTTTATAGGAAATGTCAAACATATCTCTAAAGAGTGAACTCAGAAGTGCCCAGCTAGCCAAAATACACTGCTTCAGGTATATATATATATAAGGTTAAGGTTCCACAGGAATGCAAAGCAGGTGTAATCACAAGAAATTCAGTAAAGCAGTATTTCAGCCATCTGACAGGATGAGGTAGATGTGACCTGACTGCAAACCACACTGGCCCCATCACAATAAGCACGGACAATATTTGTATGTGTTTATTCTAGGCTTCATCCTTTTAAAGCATTTCTGCCTCCCTGTTACTGCTGCCACATGGGGGAGCGAAGAGTATGCTCACATTTGCACTGGAAACAGACAGACTTGTACTAGTCTGAACAGCAGCAGTAGAAGTACAAAGGTGTTATTCTTCTGCCCCAGCTTGGGAGTGTCAGTACCAAAGACATTATCTCTTCAGTGGTTTTGTGGTCCCTCTCAGAAGGACACTGCACCTTTCAGCTAAGTAGGTTGCATGATATCCCCTGCTCCTTTTATTTTAGCAATGCCAACCTCTTTCTCAGCAGGATTTAAGAGCAGCTCAGGTTGCTATGGTTGTGCAATTGTTACTCCTGACACAAGGAGGGCAGAAAGCACACGAGGGAAGGAAGCATGGGTTTAGGCTAACTTGAGACATGTGTGAAGGCACTTCTTTAGATGATAGCAGTTAGATTAATGAGTAATTAGTAATACCCTGAACAGTTAACTATTGTGAGAAAGTTTGATTTACAGGTGTAGTGCTTGCCTGTTTGAAAATGTGTGACTATTCAGCATTGCAAGGAAGAAAGTGGTAAAGGCACAGAGCTTGCTTCCTTATGTTCTTCCATCTCCACGCTCCCTCTTGAGGAGGGAAAAGGGATAGATGGCCTGCTGCTGTCATTCATATACCTACATGCGTCTGCATGCACTCGCACTATCAGGACAAAAAAAAAAGTTTTGCACTGGAAAAATGATCTTACAATGTGTTGTGCCTTACACAAATCTCATTGCAATTATGGGAAACTAGGGAGCAAGGAGACACTGTTTAGAAGCACAACAATAAACCCCAAAATCACTATGTTCTGAGACCCAAAATGAAAGCAGAACTGAAATTATTTCATTCTGGGCTGTCTGCATAACGTTGACAACCTAATCTGAACATATGCCTAAGAATTTTGTTACTTACCAAGAATTTTGTTTTTACACCATGTAATTAACCGAGTGAGATGTGGAAAAATGATTACAAGTCCAAGAAGTATATAAGACTGTTGGAAAAGAAAATGAACAGTTAAAATATAGTTATCAAAAATATAAATTACCTTCCAGATTTAATATGAAACTATAACTCTCAATTTTAGAGCTTATAACACTAAGAAAAAGAAATCTTGACTTTCAAAAAGAAAAAGGCTCAGTTGAAATGCTCATTCACTTTCTGAATAATGCATGTGGAACCAAATACTGCTTTTTTGTAGCTAATTTAGTACCAGTAAAGAAGCAAACTAAAACAAGGAGGGAAATAATTCTGTTGACAAAAAGTACAGGAATAACTACTTTAGAAGTTGAAGAATTATCCCACATAATCCTTATGGGTTCTTCCAATTCATGATACTCTAAGATTGTACTATTTGTGTCACAAAAACACCTTGGCGTGTCCTAAGTGGTTCACAGGTTTTGCACAGGTCTAAGCACAGGAGCAACTTGGAGAGTAATTTCACCATTGTTAATATTAAAAACAAACAACAAAACTACAGTGAACAGAGTGAAGAAGAGGAGGAAAACATATTTTCAGACAAAACTAGGCCTTATCATGTTTGGACTTACAACTGCTCTTTTCAGCAAGAGCAATCTGATTTCTCGCAAACTTGGGGATTATTTAAATACTGCCAATTCCTGTGGAATCTTTCTCAAAATCCATCTTTTCCTAAAGAACAAGAGGAATGGAAGCTCAGCATACATTCAAAAACTAGATTTCAGTTCTGAATAGGGGTTCCAGAAAAGAGTTAAAGCTATTAATAAGTAGGAGCAACTCACTGACATCAAATAAACACAGAAGAGAAAAAGGCCATGTAAAAGCAGTCCTTAGCCAAAACTATTTGTTTTGAGATGCAGGCAACCTAACTGGTCTCCCTTCTCTGTTTGCTCTTACACCCTAAGTTAGTGCAGCAATTGCATTCACTTTTCTTCAGTTTGTGCAATGTGGTGTTCATTTCACATAAGCTTCCATATTGGTGTTCATTTCACATAAGATTCCTCAACTACTTCTGATGCACAAGATACGAACATAGAGTTTGGAAGACCTGCTTAAAACAAACAAGAAAGCAGGCACAGCAAGTAATAATTTAGCAGAATATTCTTTCTACACTATACAAACTCATGGATCAAGTTACAGGTTGATATATGTGATTAAATACATTCAATGCAAAAAACAACATCCTAGAACTAGCAATTGAGAAAGTGTGCATAATTAACACAGACATCACTATCTTCATACACAGTCCTAAAGACAGCTAATACAAACTGTTGCATCAAAGTTTTCTGTTAACTGAGAGCACTTACCAAAGGAATAAAGAAAAAAGAAAAGATGGCTGCTAAAAAGCATAAAATTGGTCCTCTCAGGATAATCTTTAAGATATGACGTTTATAGAAATTCTGATTTTCAGATTCCTGTATCTGTTGATTCAGTAAGTGTGGGTGATAGAATCCATATGCTACTATCACAGCCTACAAGGAAAAGAGCATTACTGAACTTATTACATATAAATATATTAAGGATTTAAAACATAAGACATAGAACTATAAATCAACACATTCGAAAACACTTTAAAGCTTTTTCTTCACTCCCATATGGAAAGCTGGTCTTTGAAACTCTGAGATTTGACAGCATACTGCATATGAAGATTTTAGTCTCCTCTGCAGAGTCTGTCATGACCGTTGATCCTTGATGAAGAGGAATGAAGACCTCTCTAATGAGGAATTGAATGCAACAAAGCACTGCACCAGGAGGAAGAATGCTGCTGGACTTCAGACTGAAAGCCCGTGTTCCCTCATCCACTGCTGCATGGCTCACAAAGACACCAGCAGGAAAACTCAACTGCTCTTTCCCCAAGGCATTTTTGCGAGAATGGGAATGGAATTCTGTGAACACTGAGATCAGCTGATTTAGTTGCATAAAACAGCTTCATGGGACAGTGAACTTTTGTCTCACATACAGGTACTGTATTATCATAATGGGCTTAACTTTGAAAAAGAATGCTATACAAGAACATATTCAGCAATTTATGCTACTCACTAGGAAGCTTAATTTCAGTTCCACACAAGAGAGTCTATGTAAAGGTGAAAATGCAAATGGATAGCTCCAATACCTGTATAAGGCCAATGACAACAGCACAGACACTGAACAGGAAGATACCAAAAGGTACCCCTGGAAAGGAGGCCATTAAGGAAAACTGGAAAAAAATCAACAAGATCATATATTTAATTAAGAAGCAATGCAGGAATAACAGTATAGAAATAGAAGCACTCTTCATTCAATATTGAAAATATTAATAAATCTACACAATAATTTGCATTTCATCATAATTCCATTAAATGCTGTTTCTAGTCACAAATACATGCAGGCATCCCAACCAAAGGCATCTGGAGAGATGGTTTTACTCTGACATTGACAGTGCTAAACCTCAGCCACTCTGGCACTGTGCCTCCATAATAATGTGCCTCCTGAGTGGCTTGTACCTGAGCATTAACCTTAACTAGTTGCAGTTGACATGATGTCATAGCTGTGAAAATTCTTGATATTAGGATACCTTTTTGAATCTTTTATTTTGTCTACCTCCACGGCTCCCTGTTGTATTAATTTCTGCAGCTTCTTTAGGGGAGGATAAAAAAGGAAAGGAAAAAAAAAAGAAAAACAGGGTGGAGTGTTAAGGTAACATGGACAGTTTTCTAAAAATAACTTCAGCTTCAAGGCAAAATGAAAAGTATATTCTCTTGCTGATAAAGATCATTTTACTGACCACAGCCCTATTTCTTGCAGACTAAATGTAAGACATACATATCCACATAGAAACAGGCGCCTGTCCTATTTACACATACAACTGTCAAGATGCATTTTAAGCAACTGTTTTGTTCTGTTAATATAGTATTCATTTGCAAATATTCTTTTGAGGTCATATGACCAAAAATTGTGCAGATTTTAAACATAAACCCTCAGCTGCAATCTTGCAGAGCAAATCAGAAGTGATACCACAAACTTGGTCTAAATTACAAAAAGAAAATATCCTGCCACATAAGGAGGAGTTTGAAACACAGTTTTATTTATCTTACCAAAATTCTTATCAGATAACCTGGACCTTCTTCAATACAGTTGCTTTTTTAAAAGAAATCATGGGAAATTTTTTACCATGAGAGTGGTAAAACATTGGCATAGTTGCCCAATCCCTGGAGATGTACAAGGTGAGGTTGGATGGACCGTTGAGAAACTTCATCTAGTTGAAGATGTTCCTGATCTTTGCAGGGGTTGGACTATAGGACCTTTAAGGGCCCCTTCCAACCCAAACTATTCTATGATACTATGACTTTCCATAACTGTAATTTTTGTTTCTAGAATACTCATTTTCTGCCAGGTCTAAAACATGAAGTATTTGAAGGTTATAAAATAGCTTCATGAATTTTAAAGAAGCAACACTTAACAACAATAACAGATTCAGAGTTTATACTATAACAACACTTTCCTGAGTTTCTGAATACTTTGGTAAAGTGTTTCCAAATAAATGAAGAAACAAGCAATGTAATTTAAACAAATGTCAGATTTTAGAAAATTACTTACTGTATATGGCAAGAAAGTTATGATCATCATACAAGCCTAAAACAGAAAAAAAGCATGTTGAAACACTATGTATTTTCTGGACACATCTTCAATGAGGGCATTGCTTGCTTTGTATTTTACAAGGAGATCAAATGCTTGTGCTGTATAATGAAAAATACCCACATTTCTGAAGTTGCTGAGTTTTGACTACAACAAATGGCTGCTTTTGTACACATATTCCATGTTCTCTATGCAAATTGCACAAGCTTATTGCAGAAAACACTACAGTTTTCTGTGTCTACTGATACCCAGGTAAAAGTTTTGCTATGGTTTTTACAAGACTTCTTTCTAAAGTAGCAATGCTAAATATACCACACTTTCTAAACAGTTGTTTCTGATTTGTCAAGAACATTAATAGCTGATTGTAAATATTTCGCATCTAAAAAAGCAAAATCAAAAAACTCAACCCAACAAACAAAAGCATAAAGAAATGCATTGCTTTGAAAGCTACATTAGGTAAGAATTAGATGCCTTAGGCTATTCTTCTAAAATTATTTCCTCTTGTTTTCTCTCATGGAGCCCCAACAGTGCTTTTATTAACAAAATTAGAATAACTATGTGGTTGCATACTTTCAGAGAACAGAGTTTAAAACAACATTGCAAAATACTCAGTTCCCCCAGATGAACTTCAGACTAACCTGCTGCAGAGCTTCTTCTGGTTCACAGTAGAACATTTGCATGTTAAAAGCAAGTTATTTATCAATCAGTCACAGTGAAACTAAAGATCTTTGTATTTTCCTGACTTTATATTTTCCTGGAAATATGTCAGAGTTATGCTAATTAATGTAGCAACTTTTGGATATTCACAGACACACTTAAGTGACCTGTATCGGCTTGTTAACCATCCAGCTTGTATGACAAGACTCACCAAATTTAGAAGAGCCAGGACATCATCTATATGTTCTATCACTTGAAACAACCTGTCAAGGCAAGGCAAAGTAAGGTTATAATGAGCAAGCCAACTCACGAACTATATATTTAAAACACTACATATAAATTGTACATTTATGATAGTATGGGGAAACCTAATTTCTTTTGCCACAGAATTAATACAAGTATTCCAGGTGCCACCAAAACTCATGAGGCTCAAATATGAAAGTAATTTGTTAGAAAAATCTTAAAAGCAAGATACAATGAAGTTCAGTCATGGAGCAGTTATTAAGAACCTGGTTTTTATTTGAATGGCAGAGTATTTTCAAAATTGTAAGGCTTAGAATAATTTCTCCTGAAGAGACAGCACACAAAGAAAAAGCTTTCCTTGTAAGCGTCCCCAGATTTTGTTAATGAAACTCTTCATTCACAAAACTATCACTTAGAATGAACAGGACCCATCACCGTCCACAAAACCCTGAGACTGTACCTCAGCATTTACTTCTACAAGCAAAGAAAAGCACTGGAGTAAAGGAATGGATATGGGGTGTCAGCTTCAAATACTGAATTACAGGTTACACACCTTTATTGGAACGCAGCCAATCCACTTACATAGCAGCATTTGTAAATTTCAAAATTCAAACAAAAACTGCCCTGGTTCCAGCACGACCCCTGCGTGCCAATTTCTTTTTAACCACCAAGACATGGCAGGTGGGAGTGTCCACAGCTCTATGAAGTACAGAATCTGCAACATTACAATTGACTTTGTGACAATTACTGCTGAGGACAGAGATGAGTTTTAGGCCAGCTGTACTATATCAGTTCTTTTGTTGTGGAGGATGCAAGTTACAACTTCATGGTTTTTTTCAGCAGAATTAGAAGTCTAATTCCATCTAGCTTTCAAGGTAAGACGAAAAGCAACTCTACAAGATATATAATGCTTGTTTTACTCTGTATGACTATGGCAGTAGTGTAAGAGTAGCTTTTCACTGCTAAGAGTAGCATCTCTTTACAATGGTTTTCTAATGTTATTCAACAAAAGACAATTCAGAAGTCTGGCAACAAGACAGAAATACATCAGAGACATGGTTATCTCCTGCACTTTCTAGCTTTTAACTTTAGATTTAAACATCATGTTCCTACCTTACATGAGCTGCCCATGCCACTGTGACTATTAAAAAGGTCATCAAGTAAACTGCAATTTTTGCTAGAAGAAGCTGCTGAACACTTTCACCTAATTTCTGAAACATAAAGTGACAACCAAGGAAACAAAATATAAATGTTATGTTACAAAATTATTACCAGCATCTGAAAAAGAGATGCACAACAATGTAATGTATTTTTTTTTGGAAAATGCCTCTCAAGAATGTAGTTCCCATTCAACAATCTCGTTAGTACATTGCAGAGAAAAGAGTTTATTAGGAACTTGTTAAATAGGCTGAAAAATGGCATTTGATGTATCAACACATCTCATCAATCGGTAAAAGGGCTTCCCAATGCTCTATTCACCTTGTTACTAATTTATGCATTCTCTCATCACTGTTACTATAAGAATGCATTTCAGAGGACTGGACACAATATGCCTCTTTTACTTTCACAGCACTGACTTCTGTAGTAGAAGCATTGCAGAGGTTTCATGTGACCATTGTTAAAAAGCAGAAAGGAGAGGGCTTAACCTCAGCAAATTTTGCACATACAACTATAATGGCTTAAACAGACTCATATAGTATATTTGCTGTAATACAGATCTTATCTGAACTTCTTATACTAAGATTTATGTCTATTTAAGAGCAGAAAAATAAATAGCGACAAAAGAAAAAACCTGTAGACTTTCTCAAATTATTGTTTCCTAAAATTCCTGGGTATTCTCAGAATCAATTTCCTTTCTGTAGTCTTCTTTTTCCACCTTTGTTTATTCAAAATACATTTATTATGAACCTGACTTTAAAACTAGCATTCAGATGGCGCTATGTAAGCTTCTCTCAGTGACGGTTTATTACCAAGAAGAGTAGATCCTTTATGAAAGATGTTTTGGCCAAATGGGCAATTCATCTCTCATAGAAAAGTAACTAATTATAAACTAAGGCGAGGATGTTACGTCTACTTGCGAGGACACAAGAAACAACAAACGGCACGTGATACCTGGTCAGGATGTATTTTTGTGTGAGCCACTGGCAAAATCTGAAAAAACAAAATGTTTATTAGCACATGACGTTCTTTTCCTTGTTGAGCAAAACCACACAACCTCCAGGTGCCAGGGGATTGCGTAGCCAGGAGCAGCTCTGGAAGTCACAGCCGCTCCCGGGCCGTGGCCAGGCCCGCCACGGCCGGCACAGCCGACACCTCTCCGGGACGGCCCCGACACATCGCGACAGCGGGGCGGGCGCGGAGCCGGGCGGCACCGGCGGCCGCGGCCCCGGGGGGCGCCGGACGGGCCGGACAGGCACGGGCACCACCCG